>NC_056057.1:63402176-64652176 GCF_016772045.2 Ovis aries | reverse complement strand
TTCATTCTAAGTACGATTTGGGCTTCCCTGGTGGCTCAGACAGCAAAGAATCTATCTTCAGTGCAGGAGACCTAGGTTCAGTCTCTAGGTCAGGAAGATCCCTTGAGAACAGAATGGCAATCCACTCTAGTATTCTTGCCTCAAGAACCCCACGGACAGAGGAATCTGGTGGGACACAGTCCATGGGATTGCAAAGAGAGGACGCACTGAGCGACTAACACACTTGAAGTACGATTTCATCATTTGTGTTATTCCCTTCCCATTGGAATTTCAACCATTATATAGCATCAAGAACCTGCCAACTGTCATCCAATTTTGCAGGAATTCCAAGGAGTATGTGCTCCAAAGATTAGCGGAGAAATACTAGGGTGGTGAGAAAGTGTATCCTGTTGTGAAGTTAGGCCTCTGGAACCTGCAGTGAGAGGCTACTAGCCCAGCACTTATTTCACTACTGCACAATGTGACAGAGCTGCCATGGCCTTGGAGCTCCTCCCATCCTGCTGCTTCATTTTATAGAGGTGACAGGTCTGCCTGAGGCATGGGCTTAAGGTAACTGGGAGAGAGAGATTTAAGTGCTAATTTATTGACAGTCTTTTGTTTTCCAGGAAGGGTGCTCAGCACTTTTCTCTTTAACAACCTCCTTAGGTCCCTGAAAGACAGTCATTTTAGTCAGATTTCCCATATAAAAAAGATGAGTCAATTGGTTAAGAAAGTGACCCACTGGAGCAACTATTTTGGAAAATAATTTAGTTTTATTCTGTTATATTGAACTTTCACTGGCAATCCCAGATTTTTACTTTTTGTATATGAGAGCGCCAAGAGACACATAGAAGAGTGTTCAAAGAAGTGTTGTTCTTAGTAGCAAAGAACTATAAATAATCCAAATCCCTATCCCTAAGGAAATAGATAGAGAAAGTATGATATAATCGCATAATGGAATATTACACAGCAGCAAAGTGGAGTGACTTACAACCACCCCAGCAATATGGATTTCATTCAACATAGTGTTAAATGAAAACTAGTCAGAAATGACTTTTTATAATATATACTTTTCTTATAAAGTTCAAAAGCAAGTAATCTAAATGACCTCTCTACCAAGGTCATATTATTTAAGTATATATGTTCAGTTCAGTTCAGTTCAGTCACTCAGTCGTGTCCGACTCCTTGTGACCCCATGAATTGCAGCACACCAGGCCTCCCTGTCCATTACCATTTCCTGGAGTTCACTCAGACTCACGTCCATCGAGTCTGTGATGCGATCCAGCCATCTCATCCTCTGTCATCCCCTTCTCCTCCTGCCCCCAATCCCTCCCAGCATCAGAGTCTTTTCCAATGAGTCAGCTCTTCGCATGAGGTGGCCAAAGTACTGGAGCTTCAGCTTTAGCATCATTCTTTCCAAAGAAATCCCAGGGTTGATCACCTTCAGAATGGACTGGTTGGATCTTCTTGCAGTCCAAGAGACTTTCAAGAGTCTTCTCCAACACCACAGTTCAAAAACATCAATTCTTCGGCGCTCAGCTTTCTTCACAGTCCAACTCTCACATCCATACATGACCACAGGAAAAACCATAGCCTTGACTAGACAGACCTTAGTCGGCAAAGTAATGTCTTTGCTTTTGAATATACTATCTAGTTTGGTCATAACTTTTCTTCCAAGGAGTAAGCGTCTTTTAATTTCATGGCTGCAGTCACCATCTGCAGTGATTTTGGAGCCCCCCAAAATAAAGTCTGACACTGTTTCCACTGTTTCCCCATCTATTTCCCATGAAGTGATGGGACCAGTAGCCATGATCTTCGTTTTCTGAATGTTGAGCTTTAAGCCAACTTTTTCACTCTCCTCTTTTACTTTCATCAAGAGGCTTTTTAGTTCCTCTTCACTTTCTGTCATAAGGGTGGTGTCATCTGCATATCTGAGGTGATTGAGATTTCTGCCAGCAATCTTGATTCCAGTTGTGTTTCTTCCAGTCCAGCGTTTCTCATGATGTGCTCTGCATATAAGTTAAATAAGCAGGGTGTCAATATACAGCCTTGATGTACTCCTTTTCCTATTTGGAACCAGTCTGTTGTTCCATGTCCAGTTCTAACTGTTGCTTCCTGACCTGCATACAGATTTCTCAAAAGGCAGGTTAGGTGGTCTGGTATTCCCATCTCTTTCAGAATTTTCCACAGTTGATTGTGATCCACACAGTCAAAGGCTTTGGCAGAGTCAATAAAGCAGAAATAGATGTTTTTCTGGAACTCTCTTGCTTTTTCCATGATCCAGCAGATGTTGGCAATTTGATCTCTGGTTCCTCTGCCTTTTCTAAAACCAGCTTGAACATCAGGAAGTTCATGGTTCACATATTGCTGAAGCCTGGCTTGGAGAATTTTGAGCATTACTTTACTAGCATGTGAGATGAGTGCAATTGTGCGGTAGTTTGAGCATTCTTTGGCATTGCCTTTCTTTGGGATTGGAATGCAAACTGACCTTTTCCAGTCCTGTGGCCACTGTTGAGTTTTCCAAATGTGCTGGCACGTTGAGTGCAGCACTTTCACAGCATCATTTTTCAGGATTTGAAATAGCTCAACTGGAATTCCATCACCTCCACTAGCTTTGTTCATACTGATGCTTTCTAAGGCCCACTTGACTTCACATTCCAACATTTCTGGCTCTAGATTAGTGATCACATCATCATGATTATCTGGGTCGTGAAGATCTTTTTTTTTTTGCAGTTCTTCTGTGTATTCTTGCCACCTCTTCTTAATATCTTCTGCTTCTGTTAGGTCCATACCATTTCTGTCCTTTATCGAGCCCATCTTTGCATGAAATGTTCCCTTGGTATCTCTAATTTTCTTGAAGACATCTCTAGTCTTTCCCATTCTGTTGTTTTCCTCTATTTCTTTGCATTGATCGCTGAAGAAGGCTTTCTTATCTCTTCTTGCTATTCTTTGGAACTCTGCATTCAGATGCTTATATCTTTCGTTTTCTCCTTTGCTTTTTGCCTCTCTTCTTTTCACAACTATTTGTAAGGCCTCCCCAGACAGCCATTTTGCTTTTTTGCATTTCTTTTCCATGGGGATGATCTTGATCCCTGTCTCCTGTACAATGTCACAAGCCTCATTCTGTAGTTCATCAGACACTCTATCTATCAGATCTAGGCCCTTAAATCTATTTCTCACTTCCACTGTATAATCATAAGGGATTTGATTTAGGTCACTCCTGAATGGTCTAGCGGTTTTCCCTACTTTCTTCAATTTGAGTCTGAATTTGGTAATAAGGGGTTCATGATCTGAGCCACAGTCAGCTCCTGGTCTTGTTTTTGCTGACTGTATAGAGCTTCTCCATCTTTGGCTGCAAAGAATATAATCATTCTGATTTCGGTGTTGACCATCTGGTGATGTCCATGTGTAGAGTCTTCTCTTGCGTTGTTGGAAGAGGGTGTTTGCTATGACCAGTGCATTTTCTTGGCAAAACTCTATTAGTCTTTGCCATGCTTCATTCTGCATTCCAAGGCCAAATTTGCCTGTTATATGTATGTGTGATCGAATGAAATTATTTTGTTGTAAAGATTTGTGGTCTTCAAATGTTTTTGATCATGCACCTAATCAGTATACATCTTTTGAACATTCATTCCCAATATCTGAGAATTTATTGATAACTATCTAGAGCTACTATTATTAATATATCTATTTTTTCTTCTTTTAAAGTAAAATGGAATATAAATGAAAGTTTGAATGATTGATTTCTCCTCACATTCCAAAGGATTGTCCTGTGTATCCCTCTTTGGGGAGATATATAGATCACTAAATCATATTAGAAAACACTTATATTTCAAAGTCTCACCATAAATGTCCTTATTTGATGTTCATGATATCCCTAAGTGGCAGGATGGGGAGGCAGTGCTTTTCCAAATAACCAGTGGGGAAAGTGAAGTCCAGAGAATTCTTGGTTCTCTCATAACATTACCAAGAATGAGGCAGAGTTTGGAGTAGAAGCAAGAGGGTCCAACCCTTCCATTGGGTTTCTCACTCTGTATTTGGGAATTTTTAGGCTAGTACCAGGGATTCCCAGGTATTCTTGCCTATATTCTTGCCTGGAGAATCCCCATGGACAAAGGAGCCTGGCAGGCTTCAGACCACGGGGTTGAGAAGAGTCAGACACGACTGAGCAACTAAGTACAGCACAGCCTAACACCAACAGCCTTATGTGACTCTTAAATTCAGGTCAGCCTGACTTCAAATTCTAGCTCCAGTGCTTAGTTGCTCTGCGTGCTCAAATGGGTCACCCAATCTCTCTGAGTCTCAGTTTTCTCATCTGTAAAATGGAGATAATTTTATCTGCTCCACGTGGTAGTTGTAAGGAAAAAAACAAGACCAAATGGTTTAAAACTTATAGGGAGGACAAGATAGTCAATACAGGTTAGGTTTCTTTTCCTTCTTATTCCCGCTTCTTTCTCCCATTATACTGACGTAGGTGATTTAGCAATTTTTGGAAACAGAAGAGGAAGCAGTAATTGTAAACAGCATATAAAATACAGTTTTCTAAAATATAAATAAAATAAGTTTATTTAATATAAATATATTAGATAATATATTTAAATATAAATACAAATATATTTATTTAAATATATTGGTTTATTTAAATATATTAATTTATTTAAATATAAATAAAATTTATTTAATAATAAAATAGAGTTGATTTTTAGTATTTTTTATTTACTAATTTTTGGATCTTCTCTGCTGTGCTCGGGTTTTCTCTAGCTGTGGCGAGTGGGGCCTCTTCTTTGCAGTGCAAGGGGTTCTCATTGCAGTGGTTTCTCTTGTTGCAGAGCATGGGCTCTTGGGCATGTAGGCTTGAGTACACGTGGGCTTAGTTGCTCAGTGGCCTGTGAGATCTTCCTGGACCAGGGATTGAACCCATGTCTCCTGAATTGACAGGAGGATTCTTAACCACTGGACCATCAGGGAAAACTCTAAAATACAGTTCATATATTTAACTTTAAATGCAGAAAGTCATATTAGCTGTGTGAACCTTGTCTCTAAATCTCCATTCTTAGATAAAGCAAAACCGGTCAAGGTACTGAAAAACAGTGTGGTCCACACAGACCTTGTGTCTCTTCCACTTTTTTGATATCAAATATGTTGCCACATTGAGATATTTCATAAGTGTACCCACTTAAACATCTCTAGCTCTTTGAGTTGTAATATAATTTTCGTCCTTATCCCTCTCTGAAGGAGCACCAAAATGTTTTGCTTTGTTTTGTTTTTTCTAATCTAAACAACATCAGCACGGGAAGTGAAGCGTTAGTCACTCAGTCATGTCCGATTCTTTATCATCCCACTCTAGAGAGCCTGCCATGCTCTTCTGTCTGTGGAATTCTCCAGGAAGAATACTGGAGTGGGTAGCCATTCCCATCTCCAGAGGATCTTCCCGAACCAGGGATTGAACCTGGGTCTCCTGCATGGCAGGAAGATTCTTAAACCTGTTAACCCAGGTACCAAAGAATCATACAATGCATATGTGGCCTTATCTGTGAATAAAATTCCTATAAACGTGAGATATAATAACACATTTTTACAGAGCTGACCTATTGAATGCCTGCACATGTTTCAAATTTACATGGAATTATTCTCTCAGGAGATTCCATTCTCCCTTAAAAAACACACATATACAAAAACAAAACTTGATTTAAATGAAACAGACACCTTAAGAATCTTAACAAGTAGAGCTGACCTTTGAAAGTAATTCAACAAGACTTATAGGGCTCCCCAAGTTTTGCCAGGAGATATTGAACAGATCAATGCATGACAACTCCCCTCCTGAACTTCCATAACATCCAGAGGAGGACAGATTCCATGAGACTCATGGGCAAGGGTGACTTGGCCAAAATCAGGTGGTGCTATTTTTCCTATCAAGCCAGGCTATAATCAAGAGCCCTTCTTTCTCCCTGGAAGCTAGCTTCATGTGTTTCCCTTCATTTGATAGTAGCAAAGCCTTTTAGTACAGGGACCATGGGAGGTTGCCTTTCTGTGTAAACAGAATATACATGTGCAGTAACATACATTTTTATACATAGGGACATTCTTAGAAAACACAAGTAGTTGTCCATGCATACATCTGATCTATTGATCAAGAGACCAGGTTCACTGCAGTGTCTCAGAGTTTAGGGAATCAAATATTAATAATAGAACAACATCTATTAAATCTATTCTGAGAGCACTTTACCATTTTACTGAAGGCACTCAGATATCTTAAAAAGGCTTGAATCGTATTTTAATCTTCATTTCTCATGGTTTTGGCCAATGGCAGAGTGCTACTTATGGGGGGAACTGTGGTGTTGGAGAAGACTCTTGAGAGTCCCTTGGACTACAAGGAGATCCAACCAGTCTATTCTAAAGGAAATCAATTCTGAATACTCATTAGAAGGGCTGATGCTGAAGCTGAAGCTCCAATACTTTGGCCACCTGATGCAAAGAACTGACTTATTGGAAAAGACCCTGATGCTGGGAAAGATTGAAGGCAGGAGGAGACGGGGATGACAGAGGATGAGATGGTTGATGGCATTACCAACTCGATGGACATGAGTTTGAGCAAGCCCTGGGAGTTGGTGATGAACAGGGAAGCCTGGTGTGTTGCAGTCCATGGGATTGCAAAGAGTTGGACATGACTGAGTGATTGAACTGAACTGAACTTCTCTGGATCCACAGGGACAGAACAGGTTAGCGGTTGCCAGAGGCTGGGGCAGGAGGGAATGTGGAATGACTGCTTCATGGGTTCAGGATTTCTTTGGGGGTTAATAAACATGTTCTGGAATTAGTCAGTAGTAATGATTGTACAACTGCAAATTTACTAACACCTAAAAGTGGTAGATTTTATGTTAAGTGAATTTTACCTCAATTGAAAAAAAATAAAATAGGGACCAGGAACTAAGAGTGTTAAGCTGTGGAACAAAAAGAGATCTCCCCAGTGCTGGGGAACAGAGGGCTGGTTGCATCCTAGAGAGTGCCAAGACGTGCTCCAGGATCAGGGCCTGGGAAGAAGACGGGTGGATTCCAGCACTGGCAGGTGAAGGATCTTGGGGTCAGGACTGGTGAGTCCAGGAAGCATCCAGAAAGTACCAACTCATCTTTCCCTGGCCACTGCCCCTATTTGGCTGTTTTTTCTGACCCTGGATTATGTTCTGGTGACTAAAAGCAGGACGTGTGTGAGTGCTTAGTCTCTCTTCTGCAGCTCTGTGAACTGTAGCCCTCCAGGCTCCTCTGTCCACAGGATTTCCCAGGCAAGAACACTGGAGCAGGTTTCAATTTTCTCCTTGAGGGGATCTTTCCAACCCAGGGATCCCACTCGGGTCTCTTGTGTCTCCTGCATTGGAAGGCAGAGTCTTGACCACTGCGCCACCTGGGAAGCCCTAAAAGCAGGAAATTCTTCCTAAAACGCATGGGTCTGGTGTCCCAAAGCCCAGCCTCCACTCTGCTTTGCCTGGGACAGAATCCAGCCTAGAGGGGTCCTAGAGCTGATGCCATGTGTATCACAAGGACCTCTGGACAACATCCCTGGGATTGCCCAGGGAGCCTGCGACAACAGGAAGGTGCAGGAGGCCAGCTTGCCTGGATTCCTGTGGCCAGAGTTTACCCACGCATGTTGACACAATGTACATTTTCCCCTAACAAGTGAGCCTGGTGTCATTAGGAGTTCAGTTCAAGAGGGAACCAGTTTATTTCTAAAGTAAAGCAAGTTGTATTTTTTATTTGGGAAATGAGAAAGTTGGGCCTTAGTAACTCACATAGACTTTTTTAAAAATAGCTTTCCTACAAAACATTAATGTTAGGCTTGAATTTGGGAGTAACATGTTAAAGGTTTTTTTATTTCACTCATACAGCAGGACTGAAATGGTTTCGTCTGCCATATACTCTTTTGTCTTGAAAAATACCAGTAATGAATGCTATGAATTTCTGTATCGGAAAATCTGAATCACCCTGGGATCCACATGAGTTCCTTGATGAAATATGAAATTAATTTTATACTAAATAAAACTTGAAAATGGTTTCAATTATGGGGGGTGGGGAAAACATAAAATGAAGACAGTAATTCTACTGTATCATATTCTTATTTCATTATTTTGAATTTTTAAAATATCATCATTTTTAGACACTGTTCTATTTCATAAAGACGCTGAGATTGTGAATGTTGGAAGTTGTGGTGATACCTAATACAAACCTTCTAAAGAGAGTCTAGGATTGCTTTGGAGTAGGGGGAAATGGAGGGAAGAAACAAATATTTATGAAGCATTCACTGTACGCCAAGATCTGGGCATGCAGGAAGAACCACACTTGTCTCATGTAGTACTCTCATCCAGTACTCATGACTGTCTGAGATAAATACTGACACCTCTGTTTCAGATGGAAAATGAAAGCTCAAAGAGATTATTCAAGAAATGGCAAAATGATATAGCTTGCAACTGGCAGAATGTGTGTTTCTCTCCTACTCTGAAACTGACTTTTCATTGCAACCCCGTAATCTATTATTGAGGAAATCCAGACAATGCCCATAGCAAAGACTTCTTCCCGTCTTCAGCCTGGGTTCTTTCACCAACATCTTACACTTGGCCTGAGTTTCTCTCCTTAGTCATCATCCTCGCCTCCACAGTGAGCTCAACCTTTCTGAGAGAGTCCCCATGACATGTCAGAAACTGAGGTCTGAATAGAAAAATAAGCAAAACACAGTTGTACTCTTTGGAAGCTTAATCCAAGTGCTGAATTTGGCAGTATTTGACCTCAGTGTCTTCACCTTAAAATGGAGATGATGGTACTTGACCCGAAGGGCTATGGCATGAATTAAAGTAGTGTCAAGTGTCTAGAATCAAAATACATGAATTCTGTTCCCACTGCTACCTCTAGTTTTGGGGCAACAGGCACGTGAGAAACTTTGTCAGGAACACTGAAAGACGAGAAAAGAGTTGGAAGGCAGACAGCGGTTGGAGCTTTTGTCCACAAATGCCATCAAAATCTTGGTGAATTCACATAAATATATACACATATGCGTGTGCCTTCATGGGCTTCCCAGGTGGTGCTAGTGGTAAAGAACCCACGTGCTAATGCAGGAGTTGTAAGAGATGCGGGTTCCATCCTGGGACGGGAAGATCCTGTCAAGGAGGGCACGGCAACTTGCTCCAGTATTCTTGCCTGGAGAATCCCTTGAACGGGCTATAATCAATGGGGTCTCAGAGAGTTGGGCATAACTGGGTGACTTAGAATGCATGCATACACTCACACCCACAGCCACACGTCTTTTAAAGCTGAAATCTGAATGCAATATAGTTTCTACCCATCAGAGTAATTTAAAGACAGCTCTGTGGTGAAATTTCATGATGGCAGGATGAGGCCCCGAGTAGAAATGACTTCTTTGCCACTCTCTGAATGTGGTGTCACTTGGAGTCATGGTCTCCACCGCTCTCTCAAAAATGGGTCCAAATCAGAGCAGGAAATGGGAGACATTTTCCTCATTCTAACATTTAACTCTGTTGTTGGTCAAAGGACACCCTTATAAAGAAGCCATATTTTCCAGAATGAAATGGAAGACTTTATTGTTAGAGCAGAACCCAGATTTGTCACTGCAGGTGTTGAAGTTCCCCTCTCACAGGCCCAAGGGGTGAGTCAAAGACCCACAAACCAAAGAAAGAGCAAGCGAGTGCTGGTGAGGGTGAAGATGGAAGGAGCTTCAGCTTTCTGGGCTCAGAGGCTCCACAGTGATTCAACACAGAGCTTTAGCAGCAGTTTTGAGCCTGTGAGTTCTAATCACTCACTGACTCTGAGTTTTCTAGAATATTCAGAACATTTTCACCCATATCCTCTCACGTTGCCATGGAAGGCAAGTCGAAGGAAGGACAAAAGAAAAATGACATCTTAAACTGAATTTCTAGGATGTGCTGGGCACTGTGATAAATGCTTGCCTGCGGCCTTGTTTCACCTGGTAGGTAATACGGGGATTTAATCTTCCCATTTCTCTGGTAAGGAAACTGAGTTCCTACTGGAAATGGGCTTTTGCCCTTTTTAGGTGTGTCTGCTTGTGAATGTTTATAGTACATCGAGGAAAGTTAAACACACAAGATGGGCTTCCCAGGACGCTTAGTAGTAAAGAAACTGTCTGCAATGGAGGAGATTCAAGTTCAAGTCCTGGGCTGAGAAGATCCCCTGAAGAAGCAACCCACTCCAGTATTCTTACCCGGAAAATCCCATGGACAGAGGGGTCTGGTGGTCTATTGTCCATGGAGTCGCAAGAGTCAGACATGACTTAGTGACTAAACAACAACACAACATTAAAGAGATGGGAGGAAAGTTTCCATTTTGAGATTGAAGGCAGATACTGGAGAAAAGCAAAGCAAAACCCTAGAACAATAAAAGAAATGTAATCTGGCATTGCAGAAGAGGGAATACCTACTGTTTATGCGTAAGCACCACACCGCGAAGAATGTGTGCCTTAATTCAGCCCCTAATTCTGAATCACTCCTTGTTGGTCATGTAATATGGTCATTTTCCTACATAGCAGGCTTATTACTTTACTACTTGGAAAATGCTGGGGAGTTGTAGTAATGATCCAAGCCTGTTCAGGTTTGGCACATCAACAACCTTTCCAAGCCTGTTGAGAACAAACCCAAACAAAACGCAAGGGCCTTGAAAATGATCAATAGGATTTGAAGATTGAGGACAGGTTTTAAATACTCTTTTCGTCACTAATCCCCGATATCCTGGATTCCAGTTGTCTTTAGCTTAAAGACAATGATGGAACATCTTTCTGACACTTTAGATTCATTTGCAAAATGGTTTTCAAACTGTGTTCTTTGCAATTCTAGGGTTCTTTGGAGGATCCCCCATGGGGTTCCCGTAGGGGAAATATTACGGTTAATCTGGAGGGGCTCTCAGCTGCCTCCCCCTCATATGCCTCTTCCTTCCTCTCACCCCCACCTTCCCTTCCATCAGAACAACTTTGCTTTTATCAGTTTTATGTACTGGTGTTCCCCATTTGGTTTAATTTTGAAAACTTACATCGCAACTAACAATTTGAAAATCAAGGCTTTAGGAATGGTAGCTCTTGGAATTGAATACAAAAAGCCTTCCTCTGAGATTTACCTTAAGGTTAATGACTTGGAGAGATTCACCTGAGGGAGCATGGGCCAGAATTCAGGGAAGCACGTTTCACTTTCCAAACTCATGTCAGCTTTCAGGACTAAAAAAGAACAAAACCATTGTGAATACAAAACATATCATAAAAAGAACAAAGTGTGGCAACACCACCAGTGAGATCAGACTCCTTTTAGCCCACAGACTTACTGATTGGAGTTTTCTGATGAGGCAGACAGACTCGTGGAAGGCTGCCAGGAAATTCTGGACATCAAATTGCTTTTGCTAAGCCAGCCCAGCGGTGCAGTAAAGAGCTAAGGAGTCCCAGGAGAGGGGTGGGAAAGGATCGGTCTCTGTTTCTCTACCCCTGATGTGGGCCTTTTTCGATTAGGAAGTGGAGTGTGAAGGAAGTTATCGGGGGTGAAATCAACTCAGCAAGAAACCTTTTTAGACCAAAGACCAAGGAAAACTAATAAAACCAGTTGGACTGCTTCATGCTTACTGTATGTTGTGCATGTGGGTCAGCTCGCTTTACAGCCAAGACAGACACCCCCAAAACAAAATGCTCAGTTCTGTGAAAGGATTTCCCAGCCACTGAAGGCTGGCCTGGTGCTTTTAAGGGGCATTTGCTACATGAAACTCTAGTACCAGCAAGTTTCTGACACACTTTCTCAATTATTGATTGAAATGAAATGTTGCCTATTGTACAGATTAGGGATTGTATTTGACTGAGAGGAACAAAGGCCCCCATGTTTCTTAGATAGCAGCAAGTCTGCAGGCAGCTCAGGGATGCCAGGATCCAGGTCTTCAGTGATCTCTTGGCTCTCTGCCTTACAGACCCATAGTGGCTCCCATCTTCCCTGACACCTTTTCCAAGTTCCAGGCAGAATGAAGAGGGCAGACAAAAAGTGAGTGGGCAGGAGGCTGCTGAGTCCGAGCTCTTCCTTCTTCTATTCCCATGCCCACTTTTTAAGGAGATTTCTGGAAACTCTATTCAACAACTTTAGCTTACATAATTTAACTGGAAACTATGTCACATGCCATTTCATCTGCAAAGGAGTCTTGCAAATACAATTCTTTTAGCTAGGAGTGTTGTGGTCCCCAAGAAAACTGGGGCTCATTTCCAAAGAAGGGGAGAAGGTATACCATTCTGACAATTAGCAGAAGATTCCTTCCTCCTAACTCCTCAGGATACATGCACAGCACCCCAGGGCCTGCTCTATCTGGATATTCACATGGGATTGATTCTAGGATTCCAGTGGGTACCAGAATCTGCAATTGCTCAAGCTCCCCGTATAAAATGGCAGAGTATTTACATATAACACACAGACCTCTCTATACTTTAAATCATCCCTAGATTACTTATAATATCATACAATGTAAATGCTATGTATATAGCTGCAGGCATGCAGAAAATTTAAGCTTTGCTTTTAAGGGACTTTCTGGAATTTTTCTCACCCAAAAATTTTGATCTATGATTGGTTGAAATCACAGATGTGGAACCTGTGGATTCGACTCTACTTCATTCTCACAATAGCTTTTCTTTGTGTTTTGGGTTCTATTTTTCTTCATGACCTCAGATTGCTGCTTGGAATATCACAGCATGCTTAGGTGGCAGGCATGTCACATCCCTGGCTAACGATGGTTGCAAGTGCGGCTTCAGCTGAGTCACAGCGCTGTGTGTGGGGAATGTCAAGTCCAATCCTTTGCAGATGAAGCAGCTGGTGGCAGGCTTGTGGGGCTTCCTTTCAGGTTTGCTGTCATGAGGTCAAAGGTTCACCAATGCCAAGTTTACACAATTTGCTCGTGTATGGCCATTGTTCCACAGACGCAGCTGAGAAATGACACATCCCTGGCCTAAATTGTGCTAGAAACTGCTCTTATTTAATGTGTTATGAATTCTCTGGCTTAATCCCTACAGCAGATGTTTCGAGCTTAGTGTATCTAACCCCAAATTCTAACTACATTTCTGTCCCCTCCTCCATAGAAGGAGACCTCAAATCCTAGTTTGCTAAAAACAAAAACATGAGGTCATTTGATACAAGTTGTGTCCTTCATGCCTCCAAGAGCACTGCATTTTTCATTCTCCCTCTTTGTTTCATTTTGATTATGAGGAATCTAGTCCTTTCTTGGTTCCAGCACTGGAATCGTCCTATGGCTCTTGGCCCATCTCTCACACCCCTCCAGAGCTTGCGTGTCTGTCAAGCCTCCTGTACATTTTCAGTTCCTGCATCTCACTCAGCAAGTGCCTTCTTACTTGCATAGTAATGGTCATGGCTACTCTGGTCTACATCAAGCTTGCTCTGTTCTGCTGCTCGTGTAAGCGTCTCCTTTTCTCCTCCGCCCTTTTCTAGCAGGTTGGTTGCATCCTCTGCTGGAGGTCCCACCTCCTGATCTCTTGGTGGGGCTCTTCACGTGCACTCTCTCTCCCTCTCTGGATTCAGTACTCACTCTCCCCCCTTAGAAGGAGTAAGTGCTCAGGGGAAAAAAAATGGAAATCTGAAGATGAACAAATATTTGCTCTGATTAGGAAATTAATGGTGCTTTTTAAAAAGGAATCTGTTTATTCTTCTATGCACTTTACAAATTTTTTTTACATTAAGCATAGTTTTAATCAGGAAAGCAGCTTAAATTTGGGTGAATGTCTATCTACTTAGGAAAAGTTCTACTTATCTACCTAGTGGCTCAGATGGTAAAGAATCTGCCTGTAATGCAGGAAAACTGGATTGGATTGCCTGGGTTGGAAAGATCCCCTGAAGATGGAAATGGCTACCCACTCCAGTGTTCTTGACTGGAGAATCCCATGGGCAGAGAAGCCTGGCAGGCTACAGTTCATGGGGTCACGAAGAGTCAGACATGCTGAGTGACTAACACTTTGACTTAGAAAAGCAAGTAAGTAAAAGAGGAGAAGTCAAAAGAAGTGGACTCAAATGTTACTCTTTCATAATTTACTACGTGTCACTAAGTGGATTTTCTCATCCATAAAAATCCATAAAGTGGCAACCATACTTTCTACTCTCTGACATTTCCACAGCTTTTGTGACGATTAAATAGACTATATATGATAAAAACAATTCTCCTAAGTGATCAGCTGTAAGGACCAATTTGTTCTTTTTTTCTTTAAAAAAAAAACATGCACACTAAAGTCCATAGTTATTTAGGTTTTCTGATTTTTTACTGAATCTCCTTTATCTGTTCCCGCCTACCCTTCAGGACACCATATAGTGTCTCCTTAGCTCTACTTGTTTATGGCAGTTTTTCAGACTTGCCTTGCTTTTGATTACCTTGACAGTTTTGAGAAATGCTGGTCAAATACTTCACAAAATGTCCCCAAATTGGAATTTAACTGATATTTCCCTCATGATAAGACTGGGGTTGTGGGCTACTGAGAGGAAGGCCACAGAGATAAAGTACCACTCTCATCACATCGCATCCGGGATGCAAACCATCAATATGAGTGATGACGGTTGATGCTGATCTTGATCACCGCTGGAGCATTCGTTTCTTTCCTCTTTCCATTCCATTTACACCTGGTTCTATTGCACACAGCTGAGGACACAGTTCACGACTCATCCAGCTCATAGGCAAGCACAACCGAATGAGGCCACTGGTCATGTGGTTGGATGGTATGGCCATGTCAAGCACCAGAAAGTTTCTGATACCTATTCTCAACTCGCCTGCTTATCTCAGCCCAGATAAGTAGATGTCTGCAGACTGGCCTGGGTCCACAACCGAACTTTGAGTAGCATCATGCTAGCACATACAACACAGGAGGCTGCAGTAAGTAATTTGAAATCAAACTGAGTATGATTGAGAAATAAAAGGTGAATTTGAGTTGGAAGCGTGAAACCATTGCAGTGAAAATGGGAAGGGATCTTGGTGAGAAGCCTTTCAATTTCCTTACCCTACAGATTGGGAATGTGAGTTTCAGGTGTTCAGCTCCACAAGAGAATGTGGTGGTAAACCGATGGGGAGCCTGGGTTTCTGGGAAGAACCAGGGTTCTTCCCACTATCTGACTCTGACTGGAATCATTTCAGGTTCCTCCGTAAGGAAGACCAGGGTAGAAAACACAGGAAGAGGTCGGAAGGAATTTAGATCGACAGCAAAGTTAAATTTCCCCCTGACTTTCTGACCTCCTGTTATCCCGTTAAAATGTAAATGAGTACCCAAGAAAACCAAAATGTTTAAGGAGAAGCAGAGGTGCTTGCTCGGGTGTAAGTGGTGTTCAGATGATTGGAGTCGATTTGTGCTTTCAAGATAAGTAAGTTAGTCTCCCTTTGGCACCATCCCACCTGTCCTGTCTCAGTGCAAGTCAGAGAAAAAGAAATTTAGGGCTGAGGATGGAAAATAAATTAGTAAGTGGCAGAGTCCCCCCTCCTCAAATGGCCTGTTCACTTCTACTTCCCTTGCAAAATGCAAAAAAAAAAAAAAAAAAAAGATGGAACGGAGATGTGGGTGAAGGGCTAGAGAAACAAGAAATCAGGAATGTTAGGAGAGGTTTCCTCATTTGACTTCTTTTTCTGTGGAAATGTATTTAAGATTAAATTAGACATGACATTTAGTAGACTCCCAGTGGAAAAATATTTTCTTATACCTGAAGGGGCTTTGGGGAAATGGAACAGCCTGGCAACCAGGCTTGCCTGGCAACCAGGCTTGCCTGGCCAGGGTATGGTGGGAAGATTAAGTTCCATGGGGTACATTGTAATACACTGCACAGGATCTTCAGGGTAACGGGTGATGGGATTCTGGGGCCATCTGCTTCTCAGCCGTTCCTCAATTGTTTCTGTTTCATTTTAGAAGGTTTTAAGTTTAGAAGGGAAAAGTGGCATAAGAAATGGATTGTTATTTGACAAGGCATTGCCCCTAGTTCACAACTTTCCATCACTGTCTACATGATGAAACCCCCCAGCTTCAACAAGGCACTTAGGGCACCCCCAAATCTGTGCCCACCTGACCCTGTGGCCTCACCTGCCTCGTCCACATCCATAGTTTCCCCCATCCCCTGTTTGTATCTCCACCCTTTTGCAAGAGCTCTTTCTTCATCCTGGAAAACACCCCTTCCTCCTTAGCTGTTGAAATCATTCATTCTTGAAACTCCAGCCCAAACATTACTTCCTATGTGAAGCTTAACCCAATGCCCCAGCCTCAGTAAATTCCCCTGCCCTCACCCTCTGCTGCCTACTGAATGTGTCCACAGTCCAAACTGGTAACACTGCTTTCATCATTTGTTTATACACAAAGCATGTATGAAGTTCTACAAGGCTCACTGTTAGCAATATTTTGTTTTATTTATTTATTTTTACTTTATTTTACTTTACAATACTGTATTGGTTTTGCCATTCATTGACATGAATCCACCACGGGTGTACATGAGTTCCCAAACATGAACTCCCCTCCCACCTCCCACCCCATATCATCTCTCTGGATCATCCCCGTGCACCAGCCCCATACAAGGCTCACTGTTAAGGGCTTTGTATAATTGTCTTATTTCATCCCACCAGGATCTATCAAGTAGGAACCATGATTACCCTCCTTCTATAGATGAGTAGAGCTTCTGAGTCACCTCGTGACTTTCTCAGAGTGATATGGTCTGTAGAAGAGGGATTTAAACCCAGGACTTTCTATCCTTGAGCTCGCTGTGTTTCTTGGTTAAACCACTTGATTCACAACATTCAACTCTGTGCTGGTTATCCCCGGACCTAACTCCATCTGCAGCCCACGTCTTCCGGTGCAACCCTCTTGGGAGCAGAATTCTCATTAGATGGCTCTCTGGCATCCCTGGAGCCCTGGCTCACTGAAGCGGCCAGGACTGTTTGTTGGCTAAAAGTTACTTCTTGCTTGAGCTCTCTTCCCAAGTCTTGGTAAAGCATCTGACTCAAAAGGCTGTAGCTGATGTTTCTTTCATAAGAAATAGCCCACCAGTCAGGAAAACCCACAGTTGAGTCTTTGTGGCTGGCAAGTGATTTCCTTGATACTCAGGGCTTTTGTGGTTAAAATCAGAAGGCCTCGGGTGCCAGTGAAGCCTGTTTCTTCAAGACCAAAGTAACCAACCTTTGTGCTGTCCTTCTCAGATCCTCTACAAGACTGGAGACTTTTCATATCACTCTCACAGCCCTGTCCTGGGCAGCAATGTGTTTTGAGTCTAAATCATGACCAAACAGCTCACAGCTTCTGTGCTGCCAGGGGCTGGGGGTGCCTTTGAAAGCCTCAGATTGCCTCCTTTTTGTTCTCTCTTGCCCAGAGACAACTCCCAACTTCCAGACATTTGAAGTAGCTCAAAGAATGGAAAGATACCCTTAAAAAAATAAATTAAAACAAATTCACTCACACACAAACACGCAAAGACATTTATGTGTATGTGGGCAGGTACATGTTTATCTCATCCGCTTCTATTGATTCTCTATATTGAGTTCCTCAGCCTGTTTTTGCAGCAGAAGTGCAGATCTTCCAGGTAAAGATTCGTGGCATCAGTGCCTGAAGAACTACGGACAGAGGTTTGTGACATTGTACAGGAGGCAGTGATCAACACCATCCCCCAGAAAAAGAAATGCAAAAAGACAAAATGGTTGTCTGAGGAGGACTTACAAATAGCTGAGAAAAGAAGACAAGCTAAAGGCAAAGGAGAAAAGGAAAGACATACCCATCTGAATGCAGAGTTCCAAAGAATAGCAAGGAGAGGTAAGGAAGCCGTCCTTAGTGATCAATACAAACAAATAAGAGGAAAATAATAGAATGGGAAAAATTAGAAAATTAGAGCTATCAAGGGAAAATTTCATGCAAAGATGGGCACAATAAAGGACAGAAATAGTATGGACCTAACAGAAGCAGAAAATATTAAGAAGAGGTGGCAAGAATACACAGAAGAATTATACAAAAAAAGATCTCATGACCCAGATAATCAGTATGCTATGACCACTCACCTACAGCGAGACATCCTGGAACGTGAAGTCATGTGGGCTTTAGGAAACATCACTTCAATTAAAACTAGTGGAGGTGATGGAATTCCAGTTGAGCTATTTCAAATCCTAAAAGATAATGTTGTGAAAGTGCTGCACTCAATATGTCAGCAAATTTGGAAAACTCAGCAGTGGCCACAGGACTGGAAAAGGTCAGTTTTCATTCCAATCCCAAATAAAGGCAATGCCAAAGAATGCTCAAACTATCTCACAATTGCACTCATCTCACACACTACAAAGTAGTGCTCAAAATTCTCCAAGCCAGGCTTCAACAGTATGTGAAGCGTGAACTTCCAGATGTTCAAGCTGGATTTGGAAAAGGCAGAGGAACCAAAGATCAGATTGCCAAAACCCACTGGATCATCAAAAAAGCAAGAGAGTTCCAGAAAAACATCTACTTCTGCTTTATTGACTATGCCAAAGCCTTTGACTGTGTAGATCACAACAAACTGTGAAAAATTCTTCAAGAGATGGGAATACCAAACCACCTGACCTGCCTCTTGAGAAATCTGTATGCAGGTCAAGAAGCAACAGTTAGAACTGGAAATGGAACAACAGACTGGTTCCAAACTGGGAAAGGAGTACGTCAAGGCTTTATATTGTCACCCTATTTATTTAACTTATATGCAGAGCACATCATGCAAAATGCTGGGCTGGAGGAAGCACAAGCTGGAATCAAGATTTGCGGGAGAAATATCAATAACCTCAGATGTGCAGATGACACCACCCTTATGGCAGAAAGTGAAGAAGAACTAAAGAGCCTCCTGATGAAAGTGAAAGAGGAGAGTGAAAAAATTGGCTTAAAACTCAACATTCAGAAAACTAAGATCATGGCATCTGGTCCCATCACTTCATGGCAAATAAATTGTGAAACAGCGGAAACAGTGACAGACTTTACTTTGGGGGCTCCAAAATCACTGCAGATTATCACTGCAGCCATGAAAATTAAAAGACACTCGCTCCTTGGAGGAAAAGCTATGACCAGCCTAGACAGCATATTAAAAAAGCAGAGATATTACTTTGCCAACAAAGGTCCGTCTAGTCAAAGCTATGGTTTTTTCAGTGGTCATGTATGGATGTGAGAGTTGGACTAAAGAAAGCTGAGCACCAGAGAATTTATTCTTTTGAACTGTGGTGTTGGAGAAGACTCTTGAGAATCCCTTGGACTGCAAGGAGATCCATCCAGTCCATCCTAAAGGAAATCAGTCCTGGATATTCATTGGAAGGACTGATGCTGAAGCTGAAACTCCAGCACTTTGGCCATCTGATGTGAAGAACTGACTCATTGGAAAAGATCCTAATGCTGGGAAAGATTTGAAGGAAGAAGAAGGGGACAACAGAGGATGAGAAGGTTGGATGGCATCATCAGTTCGATAGACCTGAGTTTGAGCAAGCTTCTGGAGTTGGTGATGGACAGAGGAGCTTGATGTGCTGTAGTCCATAGGGTCACAAAGAGTCAGACAACTGAACTGAACTGCAACCAGGAGCGCCTTCACCTCCAGGTTCTAAGTGTGCTTCAGTCACCTCAGAAAACTATTTCTCATCTATTCCCATGCATCTCTTTCCCCTCATGATGTTACCAAGCTTCCCTCATCCAAAAACCCCACTGTGATTTTAAATGCAATTGTGTGACATTCATAATTATATTTGGTGCACTGACCTCTTGACAATACTTATTCTTCCCATGTAGGAACATCATGTCTCTCTGTGTTTTTTCACGTCCCTTGATCTGACTTTAGGTTTATCTCCACACAGGATGTGTGCATCTCTTTAACTGTATTTCTCAAAAGTTTTATACTGTTGTGGCCATTGTTGGGACTTAATGTTGAATTTATGTACCCGCACTCCAGCTGTTCTGAAAAGGGAAGTGTCTTGAAATTAAGTGAGTGGATTAGATACCTATTAGAGTGGTTCGGACTCTATCACCTCATGGGTGATACACCTCATGCTTGTGGGCTGCAGGGGACTGGTACATTGCAGGAGTTCAGGGTTATGAGAGTGATGGGTAAGAGAAGAGGTCCTTAATCATTCAAGTGAAGGTAGGTCTGTATCAATTACTTCCCCAAATGCAGGGGCCTCAACAGTCATTTGCTGTTGCTCACACATCTGCAGTTGGCTTTGGTTCAGCTCATCTCACTGGGTCTTGGCTGGGTGGGGCCTTTGCTTTGGGCTGTGACTACTGGGGAAGCACTGAGCTCAGTCTGCTGTCTCTTCAGTTCTGCCTAAGATGGTACAAGCAGTCAGATTCAACTTAAGGTCTCTTAAATTCTGGATATTGAACAGGTTTGCTGTCCCTTTGAGGCATGTGCACTGGCCAAGACAAGTTATATAGCTGAAGTCAGAGACAGTGGGCATGTGGTGGCTTCGTTAAATTGGGGTTGTGCTTCTGAGAATGCCCTCCCCTGTCAGGTCCTAGAGGAGCCGTGGCCACAAGAAAAATTCTCAGGAGATTTAGAAGGTGGAATTGAAGCCATGGTGGTGTCTATGACAGTGGCAGATCACTGCTGTGGACCTGCTGGCTCACCTTGTAAAGAAGTATGCCAGCCCACACTCCTTTAACTCCCTCCAGATCACCTTCAACCTCTCTGACTCATGGGTTGGGTTTGTAGGCAGCTCCATGGAGGGAGAAATGTTCCAGCCTTCTGCAGGTCTGCATGAACACTGGGGTCTTGGAGGCAGTGAGACACCCATGTGAACACTAGCTCATCCTTGTAGGCTCCAACCAGCCACTGGTTTTTCCCACTTTGCACACAGCTCAAGAACTGGGCCCGCTGACCTCAGGCCTAGCACCTGATGCAAGCACATCATCCTTCCATGGACTGCTTTACCCAAGCCCAAGATCCCGTAGGGTCTAATTCTAAAATAAGTCCAGTATTTGCCTCATGATTCTGCTTTTCTGATTGAACCTTTCCTGATGCAGGTGAGGAACTGCACTTTGTCTGTGACATGGCCAGGCAAGAGATGGTGAAGAATCGAGGCCATTCATTCTATGTTGGTCATGATATAGTACTTGCAAAGACGAATGTGCCTGCAAACTTCTTCTGAATATTTTTTTTGTAAGGTTTAAGGCAAATGGGGCTGCAGTTAACTTCCAGATCATGGCAACTTTAATAATGAGTATCTCCCAGATGGCTTAACTACAGATTTAACTCTACTTCATATTCATTTTAAATGATCTAGGAGACATCCCAACAATGACCCATCAAGAGCAGTTACCAATACTTCATTATAAGGGGATGTTTTAGAAGGAGTCTCTCTTTTCAATCAAAGAAAGCTGAAGGTCAAATCACATTGTTACAAATGCTCCTCCAATAAAATTATAAATTATAATTAAATTTCTAAGGTCTAAATCCTCATCCGCTTACTTGAAGGAATATTTGATTGGGTAATATAGTAGAATAATTAAACAATCTCTATCTCTTTAGAGTTTAAACAGGATTTGATCTGTAGTATAAATAATTTATTCTTTAATTTGCCTACCACCATCCTGGATTCCTTGTTTCTTACTGGTCCAAACCGTGGGTTTAAGTAACACTTTAAATGTGAATTTCTTAAGAAGACTTTTGTGGCTTTATTTTTTCTTAAAACAATTTTTGCTTGCCTGGCCTGGGACACTGGCTTTGGGGCTTTTGGGGAGATAAGACACTTCAGTGTTTTCTCGACAGCTGAACTAAAGAAAACCTCTTACATACACGTCATCTGATTTACTTCATGCCATTTTGATCACTCCTTCTGACAGTTCTGATTTAATTTTTCTTTCAAAAAAGAGTATCAATTTCAAGGTTTAGAGTTCTTGGGATTTAGAATCTTTGATTAAAAAAGTGAAATTTAATCTTGAATCAAGGGGAGGGAAATGTGAGCAAGATTAGCAGGCTTCTTTACGATAGAAGACTCTTGTAGCCAGTATTTATTATGGTAATGCTTTGTTATTATAAACCTCCTACGAATAATATTTTGGGGAGCTGCCACACAACAAGGCGTACATTATAACACCCGGGTTAGGAGGGGGGTGACAGCAAGGACCTGAGAAGCGCAATTATCTCACGGTTATGCATGCCTATGAAGTGTGTTATTACTTTTGTTTTTTACAACTTGGAGAATATTTTCATTGTAGGTGAAGCATCAGACACATTTTTATTCAAAGGAAGAGAAACAAAAAGAAGGTTGTGTCTGCTGTGTGCTCTGAATGGTACCCTGGTGGCCCTGGTCCTCTAGCTGGGGGGCTAATTTATAACGGAGTGTCTCCCAGGCGCCAGAACATTCAGCTTTATTGTCTGTGTCATGGTCTTCTGATATCCACAGCACAAAAGGAGTCATTCTTTGAAAATGGTGATTAGTCAGTTCGAACAGGAGGGTCTGCTGGTGTGCCTACAGGAGGTGTTGTTTTAGGCTGACTTAGTGAAAAAAAATCAGTAAAGCTTGGTGTGTGTCAGTTTGATGTTTTTTGAAATCAAGTAACCATGCAACTGGCATTTTATTTGTTGCTAAAGATTTTAAGACCATATTGACAGAGTTCTAGGATAAAAATTAGTCAGTCCTGGGGAAGAAAGTGAGTTAGTGACTGTTAAGTACTTTGCCAGGCAGTTTACTTCAGGTAGCTTTTTAATTCTCACAGCAACCTACAAGGTTGATATTATGTTCATCTTTGCAGAGATGAGGAAACTCAGGTTCTGAGAATTCAAATGAGTTGCCCATATTGCTAGGAGATAGTTGTTGTTCAGTCACTCAGTTGTGTCTGACTCTCTGTGACCCCATGGACTGCAGCACGCCAGGCTTCCCTGTCCTTCATATCTCCCCAAGATTGCTCAAACATATGTCCAATGAGCTGGTGGTGCCATTCAACAATCTCATCCTCTGTTGCCCTCTTCTCCTCTTGCTCTCAATCTTTTCCAGCATCAAGGTCTCTTCCAATTGGAACGTGATGGAGCACATATTCAACCTGGATTTGCTTGATTCTATAGCTTTTACACACTTTCATTAAACATTTCCTAAAGGTATATTTCTGTGTACAAGAATACACAGAAGAACTATACAAAAAAGATCTTCATGACCCAGATAATCATGATGGTGTGATCACTCGCCTAGAGCCAGACACCCTGGAATGAGAAATCAAGCAGGCCTTAGGAAGCATCACTACAAAAAAAAAATTAGTGGAGGTGATGGAATTCCAGTTGAGCTATTTCAAATCCTAAAAGATAATGTTGTGAAAGTGCTGCACTCAATATGTCAGCAAATTTGGAAAACTCAGCAGTGGCCACAGGACTGGAAAAGGTCAGTTTTCATTCCAATCCCAAATAAAGGCAATGCCAAAGAATGCTCAAACTATCTCACAATTGTACTCATCTCACACACTACAAAGTAGTGCTCAAAATTCTCCAAGCCAGGCTTCAACAGTATGTGAAGCGTGAACTTCCAGATGTTCAAGCTGGATTTGGAAAAGGCAGAGGAACCAAAGATCAGATTGCCAAAACCCACTGGATCATCAAAAAAGCAAGAGAGTTCCAGAAAAACATCTACTTCTGCTTTATTGACTATGCCAAAGCCTTTGACTGTGTGGATCACAACAAACTGTGAAAAATTCTTCAAGAGATGGAAATACCAGACCACCTGACCTACCTCCTGAGAAATCTGTATGCAGGTTAGAACTGGACATGGAGCAACAGACTGATTCCAAATTGTTAAAGGAGTACGTCAAGGCTGTATATTGTTACCCTATTTATTTAAATTTTATGCAGAGTATATAATGAAAAACGCTGGGCTGGAGGAAGCACAAGCTGGAATCAAGATTGCTGGGAGAAATATCAATAACCTCAGATGTGCAGATAACACCACCCTTATGGCAGAAAGCAAAGAGGAACTAAAGAGTCTCTTGATGAGAGTGAAAGAGGAGTGAAAAAGTTGGCTTAAAACTCAACATTCAGAAAACTAAGATCATGGCATCTGGTCCCATCACTTCATGGCAAATAGACTGTGAAACAGTGGAAACAGTGACAGACTTTATATTGAGGGGCTCCAAAATCACGGCAGATGGTGACTGTAGCCATGAAATTAAAAGATGCTTGCTCCTTGAAAGAAAAGTTATGACCAACCTAGACAGCATATTAAAAAGCAGAGACATTACTTTGCCAAAAAATGTCCATCTAGTCAAAGCTATGGTTTTTCCAGCAGTCATGTCTGGATGTGAGAGTTGGACTATAAAGAAAGCTGAGCACTGAAGAATTGATGCTTTTGAACTGTGGTGCTGAAGATTCTTGAGAGTCTCTTGGACTACAAGGAGGTCCAACCAGTCCATTCTAAAGGAGATCAGTCCTGAATATTCATTGGAAGGACTGATACTGAAGCTGAAGCTCCAATACTTTGGGCCACCTCATGTGAAGAACTGACTCATTTGAAAAAACCCTAATTCTGGGAAAGATTGAAGACGGGAGGAGAAGGGGATGACAGTGGATGAGATGGTTGGATGGGATCACTGACTCAATGGACATTAGTTTGAGTAGGCTCGGGAGTTTGTGATGGATGGGGAAGCCTGGGATGCTACAGTCCATGGGGTTGCAATGCGTCAGAGATGACTGAGTGACTGAACTGAACTGAAGGAGTACTTCGAATGGGAATACCGTAGGTATTGTGTTGAAACAGATATGGGCAGGGGTAAGCCATGACCAAATGCATTTGGAGAGTGTTAGATCAAAGACATTAATGTTTTTAAAACTGCAGAACTTTTCAGAGCTTTATAATATACCACTATGCAGGATTTGTGACTTGCCTTTTTTTTCCCAGAAAGGGATCATAATATTAAGAATCACATGACTTTTTGAGGGAGCACTTGGTGGCATTAATGTTCTGGGGAACACCCATATCCCTGCCTCTGCTGGCCTGATATTCTCCCATATCTGCCTGAAACTCCCTCAGCACATGTACTTGATTTGAATCCAGAAAGAGGATTTCTTTTATTTGGCCACCGAGGTATGGGTGTATGACTTTTGCTCTGAAAAGAGAGTTAACAAGCAAGCCTGAATCTGTATCTTTGCGACCATGTGAATCTGCTCTTTGTTTGTCGTTTTTCCGTTTGCCTTGCTTTTCACCTTTGGTGTGAGCGCTCTCTCTGGCCCTCAGGGCATAGACAAGAGGCTTACTCCCAGGCTTCTGTACTCTGTGTACTTCACTCTCATCTACTATCCCAAGTTGGCATAGGAGGCAGGCACACACATACATAATGATGCTAATAATATGACATCAAGTGATGGCAGGGAGATGCCAAATATAATGGGAACACAGAGGAATGAGGGACTGTATTGGAGAAGGGAAGGAGGGGCAAGGACGGGGAGACTGGGTCTTAAAGATGGAGTATGATTTAGTCTAGTGTCTACAAGATAAAGGGCAGTTCATGTGGAGGGAATGGCACCAGCAGTCTAGAGCATGAGGACCATGATCTGTGTAAGGACCAGTTGCTACTTCCAGCAGTGGCTGGAGCGTAGACTGGGAGACAGATGATGAATGGGTAAGAGCTGGAGCTGCTGAGATGGGTGTTGGTCAGGCCATCTGCAAAAGATCTCATCTGCTATTTAAAAAATGAGAGCCACTCTGGAATCTATGGAAAGATATTGTGAGGTTAGAAGGGAGCAAGTGATGGGATCAGATTTGGATTTCTACAACATGTAAGCAATCCTCTCTAATGATGTTGGACGTTTCCCTTTTGGGCTTGCTAAACTGGAAAAGGAATATGAAAGAGCCTTTAAGATGGCTCCTGATCTTGGGGTGAGCACAATTGCACTCTTGTTTACCTTAATGTAATAGGATCATTATCTGGGTGCCCCATTTGGATGAAGCCTTGAAAGCATATTAACCTGTCAACTTTGTTCACAATAATTAGGGAAAATCTCTCAGGCTCCAAGCCCAGGTTTTTAAAGCCAACAGTGAAGTGGTCTTTCCTTGTTTCCTGTGTTGACTTTCATTTAAGATTTGCATAAACATAACTGAATGGTGACTCTTGCTTTTTGGTGCCAGCCAATTATATGAACTGATTTTTGCAGGCTGAAGGTGTTTTTGATCTGCAGTCTGTTAAAAGGTGAAGGCAGGGGTGTTGGCTGACCTTGACCTGAACAAGGAGAGGACTTACCTTTATATCTCAGGGTCTAATAACAGAGACCTCAGTGGTAAATGTATGGGAGCCAGTGGCTTTCTAACCCCACTGTGACAGAGGGTCTCCTGGGGAGTGGGAGCCACAACTGCTCAAAGGAGGTCTGTGCTTCTCTTCTCTCTGACCCACTGCCTGCCTCCATTTACCCAATTAAAGTAGTGGAGGGCATGACCTGCCTGCTGCTTTCCTGGTTTCACTCAGCCAACCCACCCTCTGCCTTTGGAGTGCATGATGGATTGGTTTGAAACAAAACCATCTCGTTCCCAAACTGAAAGGTTCCTTTTTACAACTGGGAACAACTTGAAACCACTGGAGAAAATCATGTGCCAATTACGTATAAACTCCTTTACCACAAGGTATAAAGGAAGCCATAATTCGGGGGGCTTACATTTGATTGAATTCATCTGTTTTCATTTTGTAAATAGAGAGCAGGGAGAATCCATAGTGGGGGACAGTTGACATAGTGCAGCTTCTATTCCCAGGCAAGAGAAAGGGTGGCCCTGTCGCCTCACTTGCTCAGAGCCACGATTCCTAGGTGTAAAGAATCACAAGAAACCCTTACTCTGGGAGGTCAGCCTTACTCCAGGCAGCGCCAGACTTCCCCCAGAACCAGAGGCACTAAAGAGAAGGGACCGTGTTTTATCAATCACCCAGCCAAGAACAACAACCTTCAACTGGGGAAATACCCAGGCCCCCATCTGGGATGAGATTTACACTGATGGGTCTGTATTTGCCAGCAGCTGACAAGTCAGACTTTACCCTTAACATCCCTAAGTGTGTTGGTACTAATTAGGTGAAAAATGAGATGCATTGTTAAAACTGGCTTTCCTTTCCTGCTTGGCAGCCTGACATTATGGGACACTGAAACCTTAAATTGCCTTGCAGAAACATGCCCGAGGATAACTGCATTGTGGGGGTAGAGGGAGGACCTGGTGACGGAATAAAGATCGCTTCACCATCGCTGCCATCTGTCACTAATGAAAGACTGGCTTGTTAATAGGCCTAGAGGATTAATTGATATCGTTCTCCAAATGTGTGCAGCTAGTGACCCCTGATCTTTGGATGCACTAGACAAACTTGGGTGTAATTCCAGATTTTCCACTTGGCTGGTGGCATGACTTTGGGCACCTCTCTCTGCTTCAATCTCCTTAACTGTAAAATGGGGTATTTCTTTGTGCTGTTATGATCAAACAATATTTGAGTGTCATGTAACATGGAAAAGTGAATCGCTGGCTTTTTCCTTTGCATTCTGAGCCTCTCATTTCCTGAGAAGTTGGGCTCCTGTGTTCTCTATTTTAAAGCCCTCATGATGGACCATGAGGGCTCCTTGCTGTATAGCAGAGAATGACCACATTCCGTGGCTGTGCATACACCTTTCCTAGACTTTTCTGTATTCTCACCAGGCCACTTTGGATCATCTGCCTCTATCTTGGCGGCTGTGATAACTGGCCCTCTGGATCTCTGGTGCTGTGTGTTGTGCTGTGCTAAGGCACTCAGTCGTGTCTGACTCTTTGCGACCCCCTGAACTGTAGCCCTCCAGGCTCCTCTGTTCATGGGATTCTCCAGGAAAGAATACTGGAGTGTGTTGCCAGGCCCTCTTCCAGGGGCTCTTTCTGACCCAGGGATCGAACCCAAGTCTCTTAGTCTCCTGCACTGGCAGCCAGGTTCTTTGGAAGCCCCCCTGGATCACTGGGTATAACCTTAAGTTGTTTTCTCTTGTTAATTTTTAAAATGTTAGAATATTCTTCCCCAAATGAAAATGGATTACTATAGAACTGTTGCTTTTGTTTTTATTTGGTCCATTCTTGATTGTGCATAGACTAGGGGTTTAAAGCTTACTCTCCATGCATGATACAGACCCTTGCTCTTCCCTTGCTGTCTCATCTCTAGTCCATTCTTGATTCAATTCTGCAAATATTTCATGATAGCTAAGTGACTTACTTAGAAGATCTATTTTAATCTTCACCTTGTCTGAGATTATCCAACAAATAAGTGATGGGGGTGGGATTTGAACCCAGGCAGTCTGACCTTAGAACCTGAGCTGTGGGGATTATGCCTTTATCCACCAGGTGTTCCTTCAGTTCATTAGAAGAGATTGTGCAAATGAGGGCCCAAATCATGAAACACAGATCAGATAAATCCAAAGGCTCATGTATGAATGGTGGAGGTGGAACAGGAAATGGGATGTGAGGTTCACACACACCTGGGGGACTCGCGCTAACGTTTAGTCCTTGAAGCCAGTCTTCTTACTCTCGTAGTCAGCTGAGGTCTGGAGTGAGTTCTACTCCCAGAAAAAAATCAACTTCCAATTTCTTTAAGAGAAATTTTACTTGATATTTTTATGTGGAGGGTTGGAGGGCGGGGCAAGGAACACATCATAGCTTCCCAGGGCAAGTCACTCTTGACATCCTAAAATAAACTTGGTTACACTGCCTGCCTCTGGGCAGCAAAAATTGTATTCATAGTTATCAAAGTTTGTACTCAAGCGATTGCTCCTCCTGCCCCTCTGGAGCCTTTAGATTATGTTTTTGTTCATGATTTATGCTGCGACCACACATCTGACATATTTTTCCTGTTATTTGTTTCAGGCATCAGAATATCTCAGGCTGCCCCTAGGCTTGAGACATAAAGACTCTATTTTGCTTTTCATATCCCCCTTGCACCCCCTTGGACATTCAGACCTTCCTGGGTTTGCTTGGTGATTTGACTGCAACTTTTCTCAACTTGGACTTTGGGGGCATCCCGTTTGCCTCCACCTATTTTATAAGCAGAGGTAGCCCCTGCTTGTGTGACAAACCTAGACTTTTTGGAGGATCAATCCTCTCAACGTGTCCAGATTTATTTGTCTTTGTGGGATGCATAATGAAGGGGTTTCAGAGACTGACAGAGTAATTTGTTCCGTCCCAGACAAGGATGGTCTTATTAGGGGATGACTATCGGTGCTGCTGAGGCATCCATGGAGCTCTAACAATATTTGCTTTTGAAGGGCTCGAAGTCCGAACCCCAGCAGCTCTCAGGCTCCTGTCAAGACAACTGACCTAATCTTACCCTGATATAAGCAATTTTAATTCATTGAGATTCTGCCTAATAATGCTGGCGATTTACATTGTTGTCATTCTTGAGTGTGATTATGTTTTCAAAGAAAGGGATCATTCCTGTGGAGACATTTTCCTCTAAATGCTTCCTTTGAAGGACTCTGCTCACTATGGAAGGGAAAGAAACGAAACAAAAGAGAGACTTCTGTAAGACAGCCAGGGTCTCGCCTAAGAACTCTGGGAAGAATAGCATCTATTGTACTCAGTGGCGTTTAGATATCTGTCATCCCAGATCACTTGGAATGAATCCTCCAAGCAATGTTTGGGCCTATAGGAATTTTTAGGGTTCCCTGTGCTCAAGTTTTGCTCCGTTGTTGTTTTGTCACTAAGTTGCGTCCAACTCTTTTGCGACCCTGCGGACTGTAGCTCTCCAGGCTCCTCTGTCTATGGGATTCTCCAGGCAAGAACCCAGGAGTGGGTTGCCATTTCTTTCTCCAGAGGATTTTCCTGACCCAGGGACCAAACCCGCATCTCCTACATTGAAGGCAGATTCTTTATTGCTGAGCCATAGGAGCAGGTTTGGCTTGATCCAGTATTATTATCAAAAGCAGGAGCCCCTTGATTCCGTGAGAAGGGGATTTCTACTACCCCAGAGATAGAGCAGGCACTCTGCAAAGCACTTAGATCCAGAGAAGATACTATGAAGGGAAACCTGATGAGCTTAGTGGTTAAAGAGTCGGACACGACTGAACAACTAAACAAAGACAACAGGAGGAAAATTAGAGGACGGAATAAGAGGTAGAGATGGTAACTATCATTGGAAAGCAGTTTTCAGAACCCTGGCTGCTGCTGAAGAAGAGAGAAGGTTTGATTTGGACAGGTGGCTAAAAACTATCACGAGTGGATGTTATAATGACTGCATCCTTCCTTCATACGTAAGACATGTATCACATACACCAGGCACTGCTAGGAGCCTGGGTTAACAGTCATCTTTCATTTGAATGTTGTAAGAGCCCCCCAAGCTGGTCTCCTTAAAGCAAGGAGACCTCCATTATTCACCCTTAACAATCCTATCAACAGAACAGCCAGAGTGATCCCAGGAAAATGCATGTTCAGGTCCTGTCACCCTCCAGAGGCTTTCAGCATCTCTTAGAGTAAGTCTGTACAATATCCACATGTGAATGGCTGAGATCTCTCCCCAGCACCCTATTTCCCACTCCAGCACCTCTAAATTCTCACTGAGCAGCTGAGCAGCTTACATGCCACCACCTCCTGAAGAACCCTGGGGCCCCTGTGCAACCCTTTGCTTGTGTCTCAGTTGTTATACTGACACCCAAATTCTCTCTTATATTTTCCATGCCCACTTTGATCTCTGAGGTTCTGCAAGAGGAGCTGGCTTTCACTTACCCCAGAATCATCCCAGGACTAAGTTCTCAGGAGTATTGTTGAATGAACGAACAAACGAGTGTGTGTGTGACTGATGCCCCTTCTCCATGAGGTGCCCATGGCTCTGGTTCTCCAGGGCAGCCAGCAGACTGGTTCTACCACTGGACCCTGTTAATGTTCACACCACGCCTGTGTGCCATGATGCCCCATAGCTAAAGCCAGGAGCCAAACCACTTCATTTTTCTGCCCCAAGAGACATCTAGAGACTCCCCACAACTCCATTCCCGGCTCCCAGAGAAATGAAGCATGACTATAAGATCCTTCCTCGCTTCCTCAGTCCTGGGGTGGCCCCAGGAGAGGGTGGGCAGGATGGGGAAACACCCTTGCAGCCGGGCCTGTGCCTTGTTCGCCCCCACCCCCTGTCTGGTGGAGCTGGGCTCTGTAGACTGGCCCCCCATGCTCTGCGGCTCCGACGATGTAAATATTGTTGAGACGCTCCACTGAGGGGGGATGGGGAAGGAAAAGCCATCACGAGGGACACATATGTCTGCAGTGTCTCTTCCAGGGGATAACGGTCTGGGCAGAGCCAGCTGTGGGGTGAGACTTCTGGACCCTGAGACAGGGAAGAAAACCCTGCACAGATCTGAAGGGCACCCCACTGCCTACCCCCCCATGAACTAGTGGCACCCACTGTGGCCAGGCCTTTCTCCAGGGCAGGCGCACAGTGGGCTCCTGGCACTGAAAAGGCTTGGAAAAATTATAGGGGGGAAAGCTATTTGCTTGTGGCACACTGCCCAGGCGGGTTAATCCGGTGCCTCCGAGGAGAGAGTTCTTCCTGAACACTTGTAATTAATCCGGAGAGCTCATGGCCTCAGGAGGTTATGAGGCCAAATTACTCAGTACGTTTCCAAAAAGGAGTTGTTGTCCAGGTGGAAAGAGTAGCATCTTCCTTAGACAAGGGCAGTAAATCTGCAAGGATTGTCAGTGGGACTGCTGGGACGGAGGAAATGCAAAGGTCTGCAGGAAGGATAAAGTTAACAGTGGTTAACTTCTAGAGAGCAATTGCCTGACTGTGAGCTCAGCACTTCATTTGCATCTGCTGGTGTGATTCTTATAAGCAGTGACTCTTGTCATTCCCATTTGACAGATGAGGGGCAAGGAGCCCAGAGACATTAAGTAACTTGTCCATGGTCACACAGCGAACACATGCTGAGTTAAAATCTAAACTCAGGCACAGGGTTTCTAGATCGGCTCTTAATAAGTGGGCCTTAGTTCTTTGCTGCCATGGGTTGGAATGGGCTTGATGAGGCCATGCATGTCTTTTCCTTGTGACTTAGTGCCATGTGTAGAGACAGTTTCAAATTTGGAAAATACATTTGGTCATTAGCAGCATGACCCTAGAGCAAGGCATTTCATCTTTGAGTAGTGTCCTTGTCTGATAGAGTAGACATAATAACACCTTTCTTACCCATTTTGTGTGATTAAATGTAATGGTGCATTGAAATACACAATATACACACAAAAGTGCTATTGAACTGTCAGACTCTGTTGTGAAATTACCTACAGTTTCGGCAAAAGGAAAGCATTAAAGCCAGGCTGTCCAATGGTCTTTCTGAATAATGGAAATACTTTTTATGGGTGCTGTTCAATATGGTAGCCACTGGCCCCATATGGCTATAAAAACCCTTGAAATGTGACTAGTGAGATTGAGGAACTACATTTTAAATTTCATTTCATTAATTTGAATAGCCCGCGTGTGGCTGGTTGCTACCATGGTGAAAGCACAGGAGATGGTTTCATCTGGGAAAGACTTTGGAGATCCTTGAGTCCAACCACTGTTTCACAGATGACAAGACTGAGGTTCTTAGTCGGGCAGGAGCTTGCCCGAGGTCATTTGGTAAGTTAGTAGAGAGCAGGTTAGAATCAGGTCTTCAAGCACCCTGATATTCTCTACTTTAAGCATTTTGAATATCCCTATAAGTAGATTAGAAAAAAAGATTGATCATTATCAACCTAAAATCCATATGAAATACCAGGAAGGCTCGGGTTTTGAAGAGGGGCTGAGGCTAGAGGAGGCAATGATGAATGCCCACACCCATTTGTGTGACGCATTGTGTGACTCTCTCCACTAGGAGCCTAACTGGGTGTTGCCCTGACCAAGCAGGCATCTTCTTGCTTAGAGTCAACAGACAGGAAACGCTTTTTCACTGAAACCCATCACAGCAATGATGGAGACACCTCTGGCGAGGTCCATTTCTCCGAGGAATAGCCCTGCCAGTGATGGAGGGCTTGGGGCTCAGTGGACTGTAATGGTATATCTGTGGAAAGAAAGAAAAGGCCTGTGGTGAGGCTGCAACCTTGGTGCCAAATCACAATCTATAATTGGGCCTGATTTTTTCCATATGTATCAACAAAAACAGCTTTGCTTTCACGGAGATGAAAGCAACCCCTTTCTTTGGTCCCATTTCCCTTTTGTATGTATTTCCCAGGTCTCCACTGGGTTCATCATTCTCCAACCAAAACAAACCTACAAGAGAACAAATCAGAAATTAGGGATATGGAAGGACTTAATGGAGAAAATATCTTTCTTTATAATTTCCATGGCAGAGAGATATGCTGTATTTTTCTCTCTTTTCTTGACCAAAACAAAATAAACTTGCTCTGCCATAGATTTGATGAAATCATATTCTTGGGGTGCCTGAGTGCTCTTTATGGCCCCATGGACTACAGCCTGCCAATCTCCTCTGTCCATGGGATTTTCCAGGCAAGAATACTAGATTAGGTTGCCATTTCCTCCTCCAGGAGATCTTCCTGGCCCAGGGATTGCACTCCTGCACCTCCTTCTGCTGGTAGGCAGATTGTTTACTACTGAGCTACTGGAAAGTCCATATTCTTGGGGTAGTGAAAGCAGAGAAGTGCTTAACAGCAGTAGATTCATGGATCTGTGTGAACCATCTTTATTAAAGGACACATACATTGTCAACCCACATTTCGTATTGCTGCCATAACAAAAAATTGCAGACTGGAAGCTCTGAGCAAGAAAAACGTATTTATTTACAGTTCTGGAGGCTGGAAGTTCAAGATCAAGGTACCGGCTACTGTGATTTCTCCTGAAGTCTCTCCCTTTGGCTTGCAGATGGGCACCTTCTCTCTGGGTCCTTGGGCTTTTTCTCTGTGCATATATTCCTGGTGTCTCTTCCGGTTCCTGTAAGAACGTCAGTCCAATTGGATTATGACCCCACCCTTACCACCTCATTTAACCTTAATTAACTCTGCAAAGACTTTATTTCCAAATATAGTCACATGGGAACCTAAGGCTTCAGCATATGAACTTTGGTGGTTTAGTCACTAAGTCGTGTCCGACTCTTGCGACCCCATGGCCTATAGCCTGCCAGGCTCCTCTGTTCATGGGATTCTCCAGGCAAGAATACTGGAGTGCATTGCCATTTCCCTCTCCAGGGGATCTTCCCCACCAAAGAATTGAACCTGGGTCTCCTGCATTGCAGGCAGATTCTTTACCGACTGAGCTACAAGGGAAGATCCATAAGAACTTTGAGGGAACACAATTCAGTCCTTAACAACTTTATTGAGGACTTGCTATGTTTTGGGACTGGCAATACAGGGAAACAAAAAATAAAACAAAACAGTATAATAACCTGACCTCTGAGAAGTTGGGAGTCTGACAAATGTTAAAAAAATGCAGTATGATATGCAATTTATCTACACCAAAGGCATTGAGGGAGAGAATCTACTTTATTTTGGGAAATGAAAGGGAAAAGATTTAGAGAAGTTTTCAAAGACACAGAGCTGAGTGAATTGAGATTTGAAGGAAGTCTGGCATCGGCAGGATGGCAGGAAAAGAAATAAAGAATACAGTCGAAATAAGCCAAGCCTCTTTCTTGACTTCTGAAAGGTTCTAAAATACTCTCCCCAATTTCAAAGGCCAAGCTTCTATGATCAAGCTTCTGTGACTTCTTTCATTAAGCCATTGTTTCCTAAGAAAAAACAAAAACAAAAATCAATATTGGCTTGGAATGCTTTTGGCTACGCACATCATAAAACTATTATACAAGCTGGCCTGCACAATAGGGGCAAGAGTATTTTCCATGAGCAGATCAGTGGTAGAGTGGGTTCCGGGCATGGTTTGATCACTGAGTGATCGCATTGATGACTCAAGTTTTTTTTGTTTATTCATTTTGCCTGTTTTACAGTGGCCTCAGACAAAGGCTGGATCTTCTTCTCCTGGCTACGATAGCCATCAGTGGAAACCCTACCGACATGCTTACTTACACATTTCAGGAGAGAAAGTGAAAACCTCTTCTCCAATCTTTGGTGTGCTAGAACTGGCTTCTCCTGGCCCTTGAGATCTGATTGTCAAATTTTCAGAAATTTTGCAACTGGTTGTTAAACATAGCTGTTATTAAAAATTGAATTATATAAACCTAAAACAAAACAAACTTGATTAAAAACAAAGATAATAAATATTCAAAATTCATCACTCCCCCTTATTTTACTAATTTTACTCTCATCCGTGCCCCTGGCATGATATACATCCATCGCATGTGGATGATGGTAATACGCTACAATGGGAGCTACTGCGCTGCCCTCCCCAGCTCCGTGTTGGTGACTGAAATCGGCCATGATGACAGTATTCACAGCCTAGAAATGGGCAAGTGCAATAAACAGGTTATGAGATACTGTTTTTTGTTTGTCTAGGGCTTCCCTGGTGGCTCAGTGGTAAAGAATCCGCCTGCCAATGCAGGAGACACAGGTGTGATCCATGGCTCGAGAAGAGCCCCTGGAGGAGGAAATGGTAACCCACGCCAGTATTCCTGCCTGGAGAATTCCATGGACAGAGGAGCCTGGCAAGCTACAATCCATAGGGTTGCAAAGAGTCAGACATGACTAGGTGACTAAGCACACACACACACACACACACACACACACACACACACACACAGAGACTACAGAAAGTGATGGAGAAATGCAAATAATGCAGATTAAATTTTTTAAAGTGTTATTCTAAACCACTTGGGTTGTGAATAGTGCAGAAATTTGAGGAGATATTTTTCCAGTTTTATCTGATTCAGCAAAGAAGTCACATCATTGAAAGATGAGTGAAATTCTGATCATGTGCTTTCATTGTTTTACTTGTAACAGAAGCAAAAGCAGCCAGCATTCATGCCAGCATTAAAACTTATCTGTCAATTACAACCATCGATTGGTTAGAGATGTAAGAATGGCAAAAGCGAGTAAGAATATTCTGTGAAAATCAATTTATAGTGTGGGATTTACAACGAAGAACATTTTTTGTGTTGTTGTATTTGTATTTTGGGTTCTAAACATCCATTAGATTAGTAAAGATTTATAATAAATGTATACCTATGTAGGCATCAGAGGGCAGACACACAAACCATAATCACAGAAAACTAGTCAATCTCATCACATGGACCACAGCCTTGTCTAACTCAATGAAACTAAGCCATGCCATGTGGGCCACCCAAGATGGGGGGGGTCATGGTGGAGAGGCCTGACAGAATGTGGTCCACTGGAGAAGGGAATAGCAAACCACTTCAGTATTCTTGCCTTTAGAACCCCATGAACATTATGCAAAGGCAAAATGATAGGATACTGAAAGAGGAACTCCCCAGGTCGGTAGGTGCCCAATATGCTACTGGAGATCAGTGGAGAAATAACTCCAGAAAGAAGGAAGGGATGGAGCCAAAGCAAAAACAATACCCAGTGGTGGATGTGACTGATGATAGAAGCAAGGTCTGATGCTGTAAAGAGCAATATTGCATAGGAATCTGGAATGTTAGGTCCATGAATCAAGGCAAATTGGAATTAGTCAAACAGGAGACGGCAAGAGTGAATGTCGACATCCTAGGAATCAGCAAACTAAAATGGACTGGAATGGGTGAATTTAACTCAGATGACCATTATATCTACTACTGTGGGCAGGAATCCCTTAGAAGAAATGGAGTAGCCATCATGGTCAACAAAAGAGTCGGAAATGCGGTACTTGGATGCAATCTCAAAAACGACAGAATGATCTCTGTTCATTTCCAAGGCAAACCATTCAATATCACAGTTATCAAAGTCTATGCCCCAACCAGTAATGCTGAAGAAACTGAAGTTGAATGCTTCTATGAAGATCTACAAGACCCTTTAGAACTAACACCCCCAAAAGATGTCCTTTTCATTAAGGGGACTGGAATGCAAAAGTAGGAAGTCAGGAAACACCTGGGATAACAGGGAAGTTTGGCCTTGGAATGCGGAATGAAGCAGGGCAAAAGCTAATAGAATTTTGCCAAGATAACACACTGGTCATAGCAAACACCCTCTTCCAACAACACAAGAGAAGACTCTAAGCATGGACATCATCAGATGGTCAAAACTGAAATCAGATTGATTATATTCTTTGCAGCCAAAGATGGAGAAGCTCGATACAGTCAACAAAAACAGGACCAGGAGCTGACTGTGGCTCAGGTCATGAACTCCTTATTGCCAAATTCAGACTTAAATTGAAGAAAGTATGGAAAACCACTAGACCATTCAGGTATGACCTCAATAAAATTCCTTATGATTATACAGTGGAAGTGAGAAAAAGATTTAAGGGACTAGATCTGATAGAGTGCCTGATGAACTATAGATGGAGATTTGTGACATTGTATAGGAGACAGGGATCAAGACCATCCCCATGGAAAAGAAATGCAAAAAAGCAAAATGGCTGTCTGGGGAGGCCTTACAAATAGCTGTGAAAAGAAGAGAGGTGAAAAGCAAAGGAAAAAAGGAAAGATATAAGTATCTGAATGCAGAGTTCCAAAGAATAGCAAGGGGAGATAAGAAAGCCTTCTTCAGCGATCAATGCAAAGAAATAGAGGAAAACAACAGAATGGGAAAGAATAGAGATCGCTTCAAAAAACTTAGAGATACCAAGGGAACATTTCATGCAAAGATGGGCTCGATAAAGGACAGAAATGTTTTGGACCTAACAGAAGCAGAAGATATTAAGAAGAGGTGGCAAGAATACACAGAAGAACTGTACAAAAAAAAATCTTCATGACCCAGATAATCATGATGGTGTGATCACTCATCTAGAGCCAGACATCCTGGAATGTAAAGTCAAGTGGGCCTTAGAAAGCATCAGTATGAACAAAGCTACTGGAGGTGATGGAATTCCAGTGGAGCTATTTCAAATCCTGAAAGTTGATGCTGTGAAAGTGCTGCACTCAATATGCCAGCACATTTGGAAAACTCAGCAGTGGCCACAGGACTGGAAAAGGCCAGTTTTCATTCCAGTCCCAAAGAAGTTCAGTTCAGTTGTTCAGTCATGGCCGACTCTTTGCGACCCCATGAATCACTGCACACCAGGCCTCCCTGTCCATCACCATCTCCCGGGGTTCACTCAGACTCACGTCCATCGAGTCAGTGATGCCATCCAGCCATCTCATCCTTTGTCATCCCCTTCTCCTCCTGCCCCCAATCCCTCCCAGCATCAGGGTCTTTTCCAGTGAGTCAACTCTTTGCATGAGGTGGCCAAAGTACTGAAGTTTCAGCTTTAGCATCATTCCTTCCAAAGAAATCCCAGGGCTGATCTCCTTCAGAATGGACTGGTTGGAGCTCCTTGCAGTCCAAGAGACTCTCAAGAGTCTTCTCCAACACCACAGTTCAAAAGCATCAATTCTTTGGTGCTCAGCCTTCTTCACAGTCCAACTCTCACATCCATACATGACCACAGGAAAAACCATAGCCTTGACTAGACGGACCTTAGTCAGCAAAGTAATGTCTCTGCTTTTGAATATGCTATCTAGGTTGGCCATAACTTTTCTTCCAAGGAGTAAGCGTCTTTTAATTTCATGGCTGCAGTCACCATCTGCAGTGATTTTGGAGCCCCCCCAAAATAAAGTCTGACACTGTTTCCACTGTTTCCCCATCTATTTCCCATGAAGTGATGGGACCGGATGCCATGATCTTCATTTTCTGAATGTTGAACTTTAAGGCAACTTTTTCACTCTCTACTTTCACTTTCATCAAGAGGCTTTTGAGTTCCTCTTCACTTTCTGCCATAAGGGTGGTGTCATCTGCATATCTGAGGTTATTGATATTTCTCCCGCAAATCTTGATTCCAGCTTGTGCTTCTTCCAGCCCAGCATTTCTCATGATGTACTCTGCATAGAAGTTAAATAAGCAGGGTGACAATGTACAGCCTTGACGTACTCCTTTTCCTATTTGGAACCAGTCTGTTGTTCCATGTCCAGTTCTAACTGTTGCTTCCTGACCTGCATACAGATTTCTCAAGAGGCAGGTCAGGTGGTCTGGTATTCCCATCTCTGTCAGAATTTTCCACAGTTTATAGTGGTCCACACAGTCAAAAGCTTTGGCATAGTCAATAAAGCAGAAATAGATGTTTTTCTGGAACTCTCTTGCTTTTTCCATGATCCAGTGGATGTTGGCAATTTGATCTCTGGTTCCTCTGCCTTTTCTAAAACCAGCTTGAACATCAGGAAGTTCACGGTTCACATATTTCTGAAGCCTGGCTTGGAGAATTTTGAGCATTACTTTACTAACATGTGAGATGAGTGCAATTGTGCAGTAGTTTGAGCATTCTTTGGCATTGCCTTTCTTTGGGACTGGAATGAAAACTGACCTTTTCCAGTGCTGTGGCCACTGCTGTTTTCCAAATGTGCTGGCATATTGAGTGCAGCACTTTCACAGCATCATCTTTTAGGATCTGAAATAGCTCAACTGGAATTCCATCACCTCCACTAGCTTTGTTCGTAGTGATGCTTCCTAAGGCCCACTTGACTTCATATTCCAGGATGTCTGGCTCTAGATGAGTGATCACACCATCGTGATTATCTGGGTTGTGAAGATCTTTTTGTATAGTTCTTCTGTGTATTCTTGCCACCTCTTCTTAATATCTTCTGCTTCTGTTAGGTCCAAACCATTTCTGTCCTTTATCGAGCCCATCTTTGCATGAAATATTCCGTTGGTATCTCTAATTTTTTTGAAGAGATCTCTAGTCTTTCCTATTCTGTTGTTTTCCTCTATTTCTTTGCATTGATCACAGAAGAAGTCTTTTTTATCTCTCCTTGCTGTTCTTTGGAACTCTGCATTCAAATGGGTATACTTTTCCTTTTCTCCTTTGCTTTTTGCTCCCTGTCTTTGCACAGCTATTTGTAAGGCCTCCTCAGACAGCTGTGTGTAGACTGTATTTGTTCCTAGACAGTCATTGTTATGCATTTATCAGCACCAGTCCCTCATTCCTTTAGTTCAATTGAGCCAATCTAGCTTACATGCCCACTCTTAAAACCTGGAATACCTTATATTGATTACTGTTTGTGGCTGGGAATGGATAGTTTGTTGGGAAAAAGGAAACAGGGGATGAATTTGGGCTAGACAGACAAAACTACCTGCACCTGTAAAGGTCACCTACCCCCACCAGCATAAACAACACATTAATACAATATCAGTCTTTTTATTTTGTGCACACGTGTGTGCTATCGCTTCAGTCATGCCTGACTCTTTGTGACCTTGTGGACTGCGGCCCGCCAGACTCCTCTGTCTATGGAGTTCTCCAGGCAAGAATACTGGAGTGGGTTGCTGTGCCCTCTTCTTCCAAGGGATCTTCCCGACCCAGGGATCGAACACAAGTCTCTTCTGTTTCCTCTATTGGCAACCATTTTTTTTACCATTACTGCCCCGGGAAGTTGCCTTTTTATTTTAGTATAAATTAATATATGACACTTTTTAAAATAGAACAGCTGATTCAGGGCACACTGGATAGAACTTTTAACAGTTTGGGCAGGATAATTCCTTGTTGTGGGAGGAGTGCCCTGTACATCATAGGAAGTCTAGCAGCATCCCTGACCTCTACCCACTAGATGCCAATAGCACCCCACTTCCAATGATGACTACAAAAAACTTCTCCAGACATTGCCAAATGTCTTCTGGGGTCTGTTTTGCACATCAACTACTGGTTTCAACCCAGGACTTAGGGTTCCAAAGCTGGAAGATTTTAGCTTCTGTTCTCCTCCCTCTAAGTTACTGCTTATCTGTAATCAAATGTTAAATTGATGGCTCAAAGCAACGCCAGAGAAGAGGTACATTCCTGAGGGCTGGAACCCTGGGCCCCAGAAAAATGAGTCTGGAGGCAAATCTTCTGGGCTCAGGAGAAAGGAATGTTCCAATTGGGCAGGCCAAAGTTTCTAGATACCATCTCTCAACTTAGCAGATTCTACGGTGGCTTTTTTCATCTTTGAAATTCAAACGATATGAAGCTCTTCACCTGAAGATCTATATATGAAGATCTTAAAAACATTTTGGTTCTTTTTAGAAAATTTAAGTAGATTTTAGCCAGAGTTAGAAGGAAGATTTCATTTAGCTCATGCTTGGGTTCCAGAAGCATCAACTCTTCAGATTATAGCAATGATGTAAGTTCCAAAGGAAGCAAACAAATGCATCTCAGCAAGATGTAAACTGTCCAAAGTCTGGGAAATGTCCTCATGCCAGAATCTATTGACATTTGTGTAAAATAAGCTTACCCCAAACTCTCCTCTCCTCAAGAAAACCCTCCTTAGACCTGTTTCTCCTTCCAGCATCCAGCCGGTCTTCATCTTTCCTCAATAGCTAAGGCTCTCAAAGGATTAGTCTTCATTTGCTCACAATTTGTTCTCCTTCTGTTCATTCCTTGGATTCTGTCCCTAAATACCAACAATACTGTTCTGATGTGTTCAGTCATCTCCTCTAAAACATTCTTGTTCTGTCTCATCCTTAGGACAACTTTGGACAACTTCGCTGACCAGCCTCTCTCCTTTATGTTTTTGCCTCCTGTTAGTTCTGTAATGCTGGGGTATTTTTCCTGCCCTTCTGTTGAATTCTTTACTGGTTCTTTTTTCTCTGTCTGCTACGTAAATAGAAGTATTTCCCCAGGGATTTCGTCTTGTTCCTGTTTCTTTCCTTTCCTTTCTCTCTGGGCTGTCTGCTTATCACCTCTTGACTTTAGGTGTGTAGCTTCCAGCTCTGCATCTTCAGCCATGCATGGCCTCTTTCCTTGGCTCCAAAGATAGGTACATTCACCTTCACAGGAGTGGGGGCAGCCACAGGGGCTTCAAATACAACACGCCTAACTTGAAACTCCTTTTCTCTTTTCCTAACCCAACTTTTTCTCATCTCTGTCTCAGTTAATGAAATTGCTTTCTTTCATGTCTCCCAGGGTAGAGACCCTAAAGACACCTTGAGTTAAGGTTTCCTTGTAAATCAACCCCAATATGTCATGTGTCTCTGCATCCTGTGAATTTCACTGCCATCATTTCCTTGATGAGAATGCCACCCTCTCCACCCTCACCACCCACATTTAGATCGCAGACTGGCAAGCTTTGTCTTGAAAGGACCAGATAGTAAATATTTTAAGCTTTCTGAGTCACTCTGTCTTTGTTGCAACTACTCAACTCTGCTCTTGTAGCATGAACACAGCCATGGATAATAGGTGAATGAGAAGGTAGACATGACTGTGTTTCAGTAAAACTTTATTTAAAAAAACAGATTTCTGATCTGATTTAGCCCAAGGGACATAGCTTGCCACCTCCTTGTTTAGAGGGTTGTTGTCTTCTACCTGGATTATCTCATCTTCCCAGGTGGCGCTAGTGGTAAATAACCTGCCTGCCAATGCAGGAGACACAAGAGACGTGGGTTCAGTCCCTGGGTCAGGAAGATCCTCTGGAAGAGAGCATGGCAACCCACTCCAGTATTCTTGCCTGGAAAATCCCACGAACAGAAGAATCTGGCAAGCTACAGTCCATGGGATCACAAAGAGTCGGACATGACTGAAGCAACTTAACACACACACAACCAGAAGCTTATCTCCCTGCTCCAGTATTATTTTCCTCTAACCATTTTTATCTTGCTGTCCAAAGTAAATATTTATTGATGAATGCATCTTCTTAAAATATAGACAGATTAGATACGTCAGACTTTGACACTCTATGTAAGTTAGCTTTCTTCAAACATGCCATACCCTCAAGCTCTATAATTCCCCCTTTACTCTGTTTTCCAGCCTGGAATGTTCTTCCCTGTCCCCAAGTCCTTTTAAGTGTCAATTTATAAGACATAGCCTGCAAGGTATCTTTGCTATGAAGCCTTCCATACCTCCCTTCCCAACTCTGAACTCTTTCTTCTCTAATACTCTCTTAAATAATATTACTCCTGCCTCACAGTGTCATCTCATTATGAGTCTGCCTCATGGTGAAGTGACGTCTACCTATGTTGGTCTACCTCAGTCCAAAGCTCCCTGGGAAGCAAAAAGTGTCTTTTGAAAAAAATCTTTTTTTATTCCCCAACATATTACTCCATTTAAATAGTAATCTCTACTAATGTACTCTGCAATTTCAAATACAAAATACACACATTTCTCAAGAATAGATACCAAAAAAAAAAAAGGTACAGTCCAGAGCTAAGCAAGTTCACTCCACCCACCACCACCAAATGACATTTGGGATTGCTTATTCAGCCTCAATCACATCTTGTTCACCAGTCCATAGCATGCCTACTGAGTCTGTGATTAGTTTTTAGGTTTGTCTTTTCTGTTTTAAGCTTTCGAAAATGGATAGGATGTTGAAGGTTGTGGGGAAATGAAGCTGTGACAAAAATAAAAGAGAAATTCATTTTTTAAATGGAAATTGGCAGGAAAATGTTGTGTGTGGATCAAATCTTTTGTCTACAAATACGACTTTAAAGGACCAAGAACGAGCCAGACAATGTGTAAAGAGTGCATTATTAATGTGACGCAAGGCAATTAACCGTGAGCAATAAGGCGCAGTGTGCGCACGTGCACCCGGCCGTGTCAGACTCTTTGTGACCCCGTGGACATAGCCCACCAGGCTCCTCTGTCTATGGAATTTTTTAGGCAGAAATACTGGAGTGAGTTTCCATTTCCTCCTCCAGGGGATCTTTCTGACCCAGGACAGTAGCCTGCCAGGCTTCTCTGTCTAGGATTTTCCAGGCTGGAATTCTGCAGTGGGTTGCCATTTCCTACTCCAGGGGATCTTTCTGACCCAGGACAGTAGCCCACCAGGCTTCTCTGCCTGTAGAATTTTCCAGGCTAGAATACTGGAGTGGGTTGCCATTTCCCACTCCAGGGGATCTTTCCAACCCAGGGATCAAAACTGTGACACCTGTGTCTCCTGTACCAGCAGATTCTTTAGCACTAGCCCCGCCCTGGGAAGCATGCAGTAAGAGGGGAAACTGTATAATGAAGTAATGGAAACATATTCTGAGAGTTTAGCTAGAGTGAGCACTATTTAGTATGGTTGTTACTATCAATATATGTGGTTATTTACATTTAAATAATTGAAATTAAAATTTAAAATTCAGTTCCTCAGTTGTATTAGTCACGTCTTGAGTGCTCGCTAGCCATCTGTTGCAAGTAGCCACCAATTTGGACAGGACAGGTATAAAACTTTTCCATAGACATAAAAAGTTCAGGTCTAGAATCAGTGAAGTCAAATATCCGTTAGCTGAAAGTTAAGTCAGAAAATGATGGAACTTTGTTTGAGAATGTGCTGTGTGTTAAGTCGCTTCAGTTGTGTCCAACTCTTTGAAATCCCATAGACTCTATCCTGCCAGGCTCTTCTGTCCATAGGATTCTCCAGGCAAGAATACTGGAGTGAGTTGCCATTTCCTCCTCCAGGGGATCTTCCTGATCCAAGTATCAAATCCGGGTCTCTTATGTCTCCTGCATTGGCAGGCAGATACTTTACCGCTAGCACCACCTGGTAAAGACCAAAGTTGGTTAACATGCTGGTGATGAAAGTTGAGTCAAACTCTGCAGACAGTTCTACAGAGCTGAGGCCCAATAGAATCTGAGGCCCAACAGAATCCTAACTTCCATGTAAGACTGGAGACAGTCAGCTCTGAACAGATTCCTCACAAACTCAGTACTTCTGTGTGCCTGCTGAGAGCATCATTCATCACCAAAGCTATTTGCTTTTTTTCAATGTACATTTAAATGTATCTTTTGGGGAAGGATGTTCCACAACAGTATTTCCCAAAATGTGGGTCAAATTCACTTAGTGGGTCATGAATGATTTAGAATAGAAACAGAACAAACTTGGAAAAAAATCAGGCTGCGTCATGCATTTGAGGACAAATGTTTTGTGAATCTTTGCTTTCAGTGATATTTGCCCATATTTCTTAATGTGAAGTGAAAGTGAAAGTCGTGTTGACTCTTTGTGACTCCATGGACTATACGGTCCATGGAATTCTCCAGGCCAGAATACTGGAGTGGGTAGCCTTTCCCTTCTTCAGGGGATCTTCCCAGCCCAGGGATCAAACCCAGGTCTCCTGTATTGCAGGCTGATTCTTTACCAGCTGAGCCACAAAAGAAGCCCTTCTTAATGTGAGTCAGGCACAAACATTTAAAATCCAGTGTTTCAGAACATAGATTAGCACAGAAGGAGAAAAATATGTTTAGTTTTTGAAATGCAAAAAGACAGACTCGACTGTGTAGGGCTGCCTGTGAAAAAGACAAGCACAAGTGTCACCTGGCCTTAGAAAAAAATCAAAGTTAAAACAAGCCCTGAGAATCTAACCTGTTTGTTCTTTAAAGAAAAAAAAAATTTTTTTTTAATTTATGACTGTGCTGGGTCTTTGTTGCTGCATGGGGTTTTCTCTAGTTGTGGTGAGTGGAGTCAACTCTCTCACTGCAGAGCACTGGCCCTAGGGCCAATGGGCTTCAGATGTTGCAGCTCCCTGGCTCTAGAGCCCAGAGACCCTACAGAGACTGAGCCAGAACTGTGTTTGTGTCTCTCCTGTGGAGGTACGGGTCAGCACTTGACTGCTGACAAGTGACAGGGAAGCCTGGCGTGCTGCAGTCCATGGGGTCACAAAGTGTCAGACACGACTGACTGACCGAACTGAACTGGTTCTAGAGCACAGACTCAACAGTTGTGACACAGAAGCCTAGTTGCTCTGTGGCTTGTGGGATCTTCCAGGACCAGGCATTGAACCTGTGTCTCCTGCATTGGCAGGCAGATTCTTTACCACTGAGCCACCAGGGAAGCCCTAAGCTGTATGTTCTTCACTTTCACTTCCTAGAAATGTGTGGATTTTTACCAATTCTTGAGTGGTCTTCATCCCAGAAGAAATGTTCTCTTCCTTGTTGTAGCTTGTTACCAGAAACCACCCGAGCTTGCCTGTCAAAAGTGGGTTGATCCCAGGAGCCAAAATTAGCTACTTAGAAAATGGTGTGACCCCTGCGTGCATGTAACAGGCAAGACCAGAAAGCCTTCCATGTGTCCCCAGGCACACAGCCCAACAGTCACCTTCCTACTTGGCAAAAACAAACGCTCTAGCAAATTCTGAGGGAAGAGAATAATGTGTGTCTTATCCACATATTAATATGATTTATTTAAAAACCCTGATCCTGTTGCCTCAAAACGACTTATAATGCTCTGTTTATCTCTTGGAACGTTGACAGTGAGAGTTCAGATTTCTCCCTCCAGTCTTCTAAGTGATCTTTTTTTGGAGCTGGTGGGAGCCCAATGTACTCTGCTACCCTATACATTACATAGTAATATGGAAACCTTGATTGCTGATTTTGGCCAATTTAATTAAAAATTAAAGGAAAAAACCCAGCATAATAGAAAGTTCTATGGATGGCCACGCAAATTTGCAGAAACCCTGAAAACTTGATTAGTCACTTTGAAAAACAGCATTGATTACTTATAATTGTCATTAATAGTTCAGTTTCAAAATTCTTTCCTCAGGTTAAACATCCAATCAGTTCTGACTGAAATATATACATGCTTGTTCTAAATTATCAACATTTCCATAGGCAATAACTTTGTGCTTCAATGAGGGCAGATATTAACTGAAATTTTGGAAGTAGTTTTCTTTAGGCATTTGGGTGGATATTTCTAAATTCTTTTCCCTTGAGTTTTCATTATACAGATATATAAATATGTATATATATATATTATATATCTGCATATCTGTATTTTATATATATATATGTGAAAGTGAAAGTGTTAGGCTCTCAGGCATGTCCAACTCTTTTGTGACCCCATGGACTATACAGCTCACCAGGCTCCTCTGTCCATGGGATTCCCCAGCAATAATACTAGAGTGGGTTGCCATTCCCTTCTCCAAGGGTGACCCAGGGACTGAACCCCAGTTTTAACGTGATGGCTAACAAAGTTTACTTCAGAACGTTTCTGTATATTTGCATTTATTCCTTCAGTTTTCTCTGTGAGGCACTGCAAGTATTAACATGGCTCAGCTGCCAGCTCCATGCACTAATCATAAATTACATTTATCCCTAGTTCTAAAAACATTCAGACTCCTGGGCCCTGTATTCCCAGGGACATCTCCACCTGAATCTCCATGGGCATCTCAAACCCAACATGTTCAAATCTTCCTGCCTCGACTCGCTTTGTCCTCCAGCTGCAATGCTGTCTTGGTGAGTGGTGTAGTGTTTGCCCCGTATCTTAAACTGACAGCCCTGATGTGGTCTTGAAGGTTTCCCTTGTCACCAGCCCCCTGTTAACTAAGACCATTAATGTTTATTAATGATAACAACAATAGGATTTATCAGCTCTTCCTCAGAAATGCCTCAAATTTCAGACTCCACTGGCAGTGCCTGTGGCTTGGCTCACTGTCTCACCTGGAGGACAATGCCAACTCCCTAATCAGCTTGCCTCTGCATTTCAGGTCTTCATCCATGCTTCCTCTGTGTTATCTTCCTAAAAACAAGCAAGCATACTTTGGACAATCCACTGTCGAACTCTCCTCTGTAGGATGTGTGTGCTAAGTCACTTCAGTTTTGTCTGACTCTTTGTGACTCTGGGTTTTTTCCATGGACTATAACCCACCAGGCTCCTCTGTCCATGGCGATTCCCCAGGCTAGAATACTGGAGTGGGTTACCATGCCTCCTCCAGGGGATCTTCCTGACCTGGGGCTCAAACCCATGTCTCTTATGTCTACTGCATTGGGAGGAGGGTTCTTTACCACTAGCACCATCTAGGAAGCCCAACAATCCCTGTTGTCTCCTATTGTTGGCAGGATGAAGCCAAACACTCAAGAAAGGCAAATGTGTCCCACAGTTGGCCCCTCTTCTTTCTGCCCCTCCTGAATTTGGTGCTTCAGAAACACTGAATTTCCTTCCACTTCCTTCAGATGGAAGGTATTTTCTCATCCCTGCCTTTGCAGGGCTCTTTCGCCTAGAATGGTCATATCTTTGTCCCCACAACAAAGTCTTTTTATCCTCTGAGACTAAACTCAAATGCCCCCTCCTATGGGTATCTTTTGTAATAACACCGTAAGTATGTTAGCAATGAATCCCTCTTTTTTGGTTTCATTTCTCTATTATAGCATTTTTCACATTATATCACAATTACTTACCAAAATGTGTGTGGGATTTCTTAGGGCTATCTATCATGTGTTGCTGGAACTTTCCCAATCTAGTTGTAAGAGGGAATGGTCCTTTCTGATTTTTTTGTGATTGGGTAAGATAAACGACTAGTTCTGGATAATGAATTGGGAGTGGAAGGGATGCGTGTTATTTCTAGACTGAAACATTTAATTACTGGTGCAAGAATTTTCAGACATCTCTTTTCTTCTAGTGTGGTGACTGGTAATGTTAGAGATGGTAACTACTCCATCAACCCAGACTCCTGACCCACAATACACATATAACACGAGGAAGAACCTTTGCTAATTTGGGGCAACAAGATGTTGGGGATGTATGTTCCTGCAGCATCACCTAGCTAATTCTTCATGATACAATATGTGTCATCCCCATGGGGCAGTGAACTCCTCAACAGTCTTCAGCCAGTTCAGTCTGGCATCCCTATTATCTTGAAAACGCATGGTAGCTGGGTGTTCAGTGTAACATTTGTTGAATGAATGCAAACAGAAGTAAAGCATTTAAATCCCAGGGATATCAATAGAAAACCATTAGTGAAAATACAGTGTTTCTATGCCCCTTGGAAAAAAAAATGGCCACTTGAGAAATGTACTTAAAACCAATTCACAGCTGTTTTCATTAAGTTTTCAGTGTAGTTTTGTATTCTGGCTCTGGACCTTGCATTGCAATGAGGGGAATGTTTGTTAAAGAAATGGTGCAGGCATACGTGTTTAATTTGTACATCTCTGTGTAGTTGGGTGATTGGTACTAATGGACCGTCAGAGCTTTTGAGAAAAAAGTGCTCAGCAATGTGCACATTGCCTTGATTAGGTGAGCTCCTGTTGTTGTTCAGTCGGCAAGTCATGTCTGACTCTCCTTGACCCCATGGACTGCAGAATTCCAGGCTCCCTGGTCCCTCACCATCTCCCAGAGTTTGCCCAAGTTCATGTGCATTGAATGTAGAGGACTGCATAACTCAATGAAGCTATGAGTCATGCCATGCAAGGCCACCCAAGACTGACAGGTCATAGTGGAGAGTTTGACAAAATGTGATCCTCTCGAGGAGGGAATGGCAAATCACTCCAGTATACTTGCTGTGAGAACCCCATGAACTGCATTAAAAAAAGGCAAAAAAGTTGAGCTCCTAGGTGCAGAGACCTAGCAAGGATCTGCCTAGTTATCCCCACAGATGTTAAGGGACTAGCTGTTTGAAAGCAATTAGTTACTGAGACTTAACTTTTTTCAGTGATGGAAAATGACGAGGAGCTGCCCTTGAACCAGCTGTGTGTTTGCCTTTGTAAGTGACCAGAACACTGTGTCAAAGCCCTACACATGAGCTAATAACTTGCATTTGGAACTGCTTCCCCTGTCTTCCTGGAAGAGGCTCAACATTAGGAAATATTGACTAATGGTGAAGAGAAAGAACCCTGGGAGGCCTGTCTAGTCAGGGAGGGCTTCAGGGAATCTTTACAGGAGCTAGAGATAAGTAAGATATGGCTTGATTAACCACAAAAAGATAGCAATGAGCAAAGTGGACAGTGTTTGGAGGGGTTCAAGCTCAGACACCAGGGACTCTGAGAAGGAATCATTCTTATTATTTTATCGCATTTGGAGCATGATCAACTTGTGCTTCTCCAAACCTGTAATCTGGGTGAGGGATTCCCAAGCCTTTGCAAGCCCTGAAACTTCTCTCAATGTGACCTCTTTCCATAAACTAAGAAGGGATGAGAGAAAGTTAGTGCACTGATTAAAAGAGGGCTCTGCCTGAGAACCAGACCTGTCTGACTGGAGGTCAGATCCCAAAGCTGCCACCTACTAACTGTATGCTTTTCACCTCATTGAATCTCAATTTTGTCATCTATAAAATGGTGTGCTTATTACATTGGAGGGTTCTGAAGATTCAACAAGATCATGCATGTGAAACTGTCACTATTCTCATGAAGCACATATTAAGCCCTCCAATAAGTTTAGTGGTTATCCAGCTTGGAAATACACACTGGGAAGTCCATCACTTACAAACGATGTTCTGTTCCTGAAAATGAATCAGAATGGAGAGGTTTAGGTGGTAGGGACGAGGGGCAGAGAGTTGGGGTGTTGGAGGTGAAAGAACATTTTAGCATTTAGATTTTCTACAGGAAACTGTTTTATAAGATATACTTTTGGGTTCCGTTGTCTCTGCAGCAGGCGGCAACCGTTCAGAACTGTAAGCCTCCTGGTGATGCTAATAGCCCGAGAATCGAACAAAGCCCACAGTCTTTGCTTCCCGAAGCAGAGGCCCAGTAGTTACTGTTTTTCCAAAGGCTGCATTTGAGCTTTGTCAGCTGTCTGGGCTGAAGTTTATCCTGTGTCCACTTCCCTTATCAGCCGCCCATGGCAGGCACACGTTTCTCTGCTCAGTGAATGGCAGGACTTTAGGACTCCCTGTTGACAGAGCCAATCCATCTTTCTGCTGTTGCCATCTTGAAATAACTTCGGAGCAGCTTGTCAGAGGATATGGAAGCCGCCATGACGACTGGGAAGTTTTCTTGGGGTATGAAAAGCACTTATTTCTAACGGCCTACCTAATGGAAACTTTGATGAGGATATATTAGGGAGGAGGCTCAGAACATCTGCTCATTTACTGGGGGAAGAGGGAGGCCCTCTCACCAGATAGTCCAATGTACCCCACTCATAAACTCTTTTAACACAATGTCTTTAAAGGAGGTTTAACGAACAGGAGAGCCCCTGACAAAGTCAGGACATCCCGTACCCCTCTCTACCTATCAGAGCTACTATTGCCCACATCAACCACTGTCACCGGAGCAGTCGTGGTGCTGTTTCCTGTCCCTAAGATGGGCCTCTGGCACTGACCCACCTTAGAGTAGCTCCCACGGTTGCATGCCTGCCCGGGGTTCTGCAAGCATGCTGCTACTGGGTCATTTTCATGTGATTGGTCTTAGGTTTTGAGAACTGTTTTCCTTTGGCAACAGAAAGCAAGAGGGTAGAGACATGCCTTCTTACGTTTAGTGCTCCTTTTCTTAGGGATGGATTATCCTCTATATGAAAGCTCCCAGGTTCAAAAGAAACCAAGTCTTCCTAAAGCCTGATCAGAGTGCAAACCAGGATTCCTGCTTTTCTCTCCTTCACCACAAAGTCAGAAGTCAGGCTAAGGGACTTCCTTGTAGAAAACAATCCACCTAGTTTGGCTAGAGGGAAGGTCATGGGGTGGAAGTTTAACCTGGTCAAAGTGGGTTTCTAGGAACTTCCACCCTGGTTCCAAAGTCCAATCTGAGCAGTCTCATCTCATTACACGACTCTGGGGTGGGGCTGTGGGGAGGGGGTGGGCATCTTTCATATCACCTGCTATGTGACTGGTGCCCGCTGGAGTCATATGGTGTAGAAACTGTGCACGGCAGGAGGCAGAAACTTGAACTTGAGCTTCAGTTCCCACATGACATGGGCTCTCAGCCTTATGTTGTGTTCAAGGTACTGCTGCGTCAATACCTTAGCAGGTGGTTGCAAATCACTTGTATCTCATGGTAAAGTATGAACATTTGCAAACTTGCTCATTCTTTATCGTGAGTTAAAGAAAGCCAAGATTATCATTGCTTGATCACTTACTGTGACTTAGATATGCTGGCTTTTTTTTCCTTATAATATTTCAGTGTTAGATACGAGAAGGAGAGGGTCATGAAGATCCATCTCCAGAATTTGAGTAGGTTATAACTGAGCATTGTGATCCTTTATCTTCATGTGCCAGTGATAGGAATGTCATCAATCATGTATGTTTTGGTAGAAACAGAGGTAAAGATTTTCAGGCAAGAAGAGAAAAGAATGGGAACTCTTTGGGCGAGGGCTATATCTTAGCCATCATTCTTCTACAAATTGAGTGTGTTGCCTGGTGCCTCAACACTGAATTTAGATTTTTACCATGAATATTCCTGGCACCACCCTGCCTGGGGGGGTGCAGGGCAGTGGGGAGCTGGTGAGACTTTAGCTCTCACACTTCAAAGGAGGGAAGAAGACAGATTGTGAGTTACCCAACCCATTCCTTATCCTCACAGTGGATTGCATTTCTCTGAGTACATGGTGATCAGCATTTTTAAAAGAATATTTTCAAAGAAGAGTGATAACCTTGTTAAATTTGGCAAAGGAGTTTTATTCCCTGCTTTTTCTCACGGCACTGTCATCAACCTTTATTTTTTGCTTAGCTATAAATGTGTCTCCCAGGAACGTGCAGTGTATTTGGAGAGCAAGTGGTGAGCTTGGTACAGATCCATTTTTCAAAACGGGAAAGTCAAGGCAGTTAAATTAGAGTTATATCCGAGGTGGCGCTTATAAAGGCAGTTTTCTCCTCTAATCTGTTTTGCGAAACCAGCCTCATCTTGGCTTAAAAATATCACATGAAAGCCTCTGGCAGTGGTAGAGCTCACAGGGTCCTTGGAGATCACCTAGGACAGCCTCCCCTTTACGGCAAAGGTCCTCTGAGGGCAAGTGAATTTGATCCTTGAGGAAAAGTCATTTTGGCAAACATTACTTGCCTTGGGCAATGTGGGGCAGGAAGAATGTGCCGGACCGGGGGTTGGACAGCTTGGCCTTCGTCTTGGCTCTTCTGCTTGTGTTTGACCTCTGGCCAGTTTCTGAACTCCGTTCCCCTTGTGTACGAAGTAGGGGTCCAGCCTCTCCCTGCCTGGGGGTTGGAAAGAGAATTAGAGGAGAGTCTGTCTTTCCCTGCTGACAGCCATCCAGGAGAGCTCCGTTATCATTAAAATTCACTCTCTCCTCAGCACCTCCATGGCTATTCTTTGCCCCTGAATAAGTCACTAACCCTAAATTCTCTGCAAAACCCATGTTTCCTATGCAGTCAAGAGTTGGCAGAGCTTTTTGCCAATAGCTATTTGCCAATCCATGAATGCATATGGATTTGCAGAAAAACTTTCTGGGCTCATTTAGGGACTGAGTGCATAGCCTTCTATAGGGTGCCTCAGTGATTCTTTAGAACATGCCCTAGGACATTTTTAGGCTATTCCTAAATGGGGGGATGACCCCTCTCTGTGTGACATCCAGGTTCAGTATGACCCCCTATACTGCTGTTTGGGGATGTTGTAATCTTATAGCGTGGTATGGCATGTTCTTATTCTTTTTTGTGCTTAGTCGCCCGTTCAGTCATGTCCGACTCTTTGTAATCCCATGGGCTATAACCTGCCAGACTCCTCTGTCCATGGGGATTCTCCAGGCAAGAATACTGGAGTGGGTTGCCATGCCCTCCTCCAGGGGATCTTCCCGATCCAGGGATCAAACCAAGGTCTCCCACATTGCAGGCAAATTGTTTACCATCGAGCAACCAGGAAAGCCCTTTTTCTTTATTTTCCTTTAAAACTGCAGATATTCGTAGATTCACATTTTAGTGACATTCCATATCTTAGTGACATTCCGCAGCCATTCATCAAGTTTGCAGCAGAGCCAGAAACCTAGGACACAAAACACTACACTATGTTCCCTCCCTTCCTACCACATAAACTAAGAAAAGCTCCTGGAGGAGATGGCTAATGACCAATGACTCTCATGCAATTTGAGGCCGTACCAAGCAAACAAGATGCTCATGTGCGGAAGGCTGTCTTTCACTGGCCTCTCTGGGACTTTCTCTGTGTTCTTTCTCCTTCTGTAACTGGAGACTAGACTTGAGGTTGGATTTCAGTTTTAAGGTTTATGATATAGCATTGGTTTGATCAATAATATAGAAAACTAAGATTTAGTACAGCTTTCAAATTCTACCTCTCAGCCACTGCTCATGTTCTGTCTTGTACTGTAGCTCCTAGGGAGGTATAAGTGACTGCAGTGTTGGAGCTATGAGACCAGGAATGATGTTTTATTCTTCTTGGCATCATTGCATCCCTGACTTAGTACTGAGGATAACTGGTGCCCTCCCCTTAACTGACTCCATCCTCTCGGAACTCTGATTTCCTCCCTCAAATTGCTTCTTCTGCCGTCTTTCCTGTCTCAAGAAATGGCATCGCTACCCAAGTGCCGAAGCAAGCACCTATGATCCATATCCCTCTCTTTTCTTTCCACCACCCCCTCCATGTCCAATCCATCAACAAGCCCTCCTAGGCCCTCTCAGAGTTGGCATTGACTGTTGTGGTTATACAGATTGATATATTGAAATCCTTCCAGGCTAATTGATAAATTATCTCATTTAAGAGTCCCCCACTGAGGGCCCCCCTCCCACAATCTCAGCACCCCAGCCCCTTCCATGGAACCTCACCTTTTATCCTCTCGTGGAGTCTAACAGTCAAATGATTAATGCCAAGCACAGGGAGAATCTTCTGAGTCTCACCTTCTTTCTCCACTGTCGAGGACAGGAAAGCCATTTTTAGTTTTGTGACGGTTAAATTAAAGAATGTATTTAAAGTTGTGCGTGCATAAGGCTTGGCATTCCCCATGTGGGCACTCCATAAATGAGTTCACTTTCCCTTCTGCTTTGACGGGTATGGGTACACAGTAAGAAAGACTTTAGAGAAAGCTAGATGTAGATACAAATTCTGGCCTCGCCTCTTTTCCTGTGACCTGGGAAATTAACCAACATCTCTGAACTTCTGTTTCGTTGACTGTGAAATAGGAATAAGGATTGTCTAGTGCTGTTCCTCGGCATAGAGGGTATCCACTTTCAGTAAATATCAGTTTTCCTTGGTTAATTGAGATCGCGTCAGTGGATGCCTTTGAAGTGAAAAAATGTATTGTATACTGAAAAACAGTCTGAAACAGTGAGATACCACCATACACCTATCAGAACGGACAAAAGCCAAAACACTGACAACACCAGATGCTGGTGAGAATGTGGAGCAATAGGGACGCTTATTCACTGCTAACGGGAATACAAATGGTATAGGCACTTCAGAAGACAGTTTGACATTTTTTACAAAACAAAACACACTCTTAACCATACAATCTAGCAACTGCCTGCCTTGGAATTTACCCAAATGAACTGAAAATTTATGCCCACACAAAAACTTGCATATGGATGTTTGTAACAGGTTTATTCATAAATCACCCAAACTTGAAAACAACCAAGATGTCTTTTAGTAGGTGAATTTATAAATAAAAACAGGTACATCTATAGAATAGAATATTATTCATTGCTAAAAAGAAATGAGCTAGCAAGCCATGAAAAGACATGGAAGAATCTTAAATACATATTATTAAGTGAAAAAGGCAGTTAGAAAAAGGCTATATACATACCGCATGGTCCCAAATTTATGACATTCTAGAAAAGGCAAAATTGTGAAGACAATGAAAAGATCCGTGCTTGCCAGGGGTCAGTAGGGAGGGAGGAATGAATAGTCAGAACTCAGAGAATTCTTCAGGCAGTGAAATTATTCTGCCTAATACTTACTGTAATGGTGGATATGTGCCATTATACATTTGTCAAAACCCATACAATGTATACCAAGAGTGAACCCCAAGGTAAGCTATGGACTTTGGGTGATTATAGTGTGTCAACTGAACAAATGTACCACTCTGGTGGCGACATTGGTAATAGAATAGGTTTGTTTGTATGGAGGCAGGGACTACATGGGAAATGTCTGTATTTCTGCTCAGTTTTGCTGTGAACTTGAAACTGCTCTAAATAATAAAGTCTATTTTTTTAAAAAAAGTCTAAAATTTAGATTTCTAATCTAAATTGACCTCTCTCTTAAGAATTGCCTTAGAAATTAGATTTTTTTTTTCCAAAGGAAATAGGTAGATTCCCTATGTCCCTTGATAATAATTCCATTTCTTATGCTTTTAGTACCATAGCTCGGGTAAACTTTGAATGAATTTACCTTGTGGGTAGTTTGCTATCAGGGGTTAAAGAAGACATTAGAGTGAATGAAAAGGAATATCAGTCTGATACAGTTTGCACCAGGCCCCAAATCCCAAAATCGAATACTCTTAACCATCAGTGTTTTCTACCCAGAGAGTGGCAGCTAGGTGGGGCCTGCTGACATATTGGTGGTGATTGCTTTCTCAATCTTGTCCCATGTTTTTTGAATCCTCTTTTTGAGTCATGATAATAGCCACTATAAAGAGTTTTATCTGGGCCTTTGCGAATGAAGTCATTCTACCTCAGATTCTTTGTGGCGCACGGCAGGCTATAAATAGATCCCTGTGTGAACAAGTAAGCAGCACACGTTTCTGTCTGTTGATAGCTCTTCTTGCTTATTTTATGAGGTTAATCTCATTGCTGGATAGAAACCTTGAGTTACCACAAGTTCACTCATGCCTGGGAGAGCTGTAGGGGTGGAGTACCAGGAATTTTCATGTGAACCTATAAGACGTGCTTATCTCTTCCTTACATCTGCCTCTTTCCACACTCAAGAGCTTTCTCTGATCACCAGGATGGCTGGGAAAGAGCAGAATTAGGTAGGAGAGGAATGCCTCTGTCCCCTGTCATCTTTTATAAGCAGGCCACTCAGTTCCTGGAACATTCTTTACCAAGTGATCAGGAAGGAAGAATGGTATCAAACCACCATAGTTCTCATGAGTACGCCAAGTGTTCTAGTGGGAGGATGTTCCACAGTTTTGTTGAGTAAATCCAGGAAAACCATTCTTATACCAGTATCATTCATCAGTGGGCATCCTTATGGTCTCAGGACCTCCCTCCTAAGATCTGGGTTCCCAGTTGGAGAAGTATCAGCAAGTCAGGTGTGAGATCCATTTTCTTATCTTGTTCACATTTACTGAGTACTCTAATAATTATGGGAACTTTGAATCCGAATACCTCCCTAACACTTGGAGCTTTGGAAACATTACAAATACTCTCTCTGCCCAAATGCCTGATGCCGATTGGCTTGGTATCTCTGGGTTATCAGGGGCCTAGGTTTTTCAGAGGGATGTATCCAGGCTTCATTTTGAATGCACTAAGAAAATGAGACCTATATGAAAATGAGAGAAGCCCTTTTTTTCCCCACAGGAAATTGGGTCTTCTGAAATCTGAATGTCTTCATTTGTGTTGGTGTTGAGTTTTGAGTGAAGGTTCAGCCAGATTCTTATTTTCTGTAAAACACTCCTATCCATAGACATACTGGCTAATGAAGCTGAGCCACGTGATCCAACTTGGTAAATGTTTTGCTTAAGTCACTAAAAGTTTGGCATGAATAAAGATCAAACAAGGATTTAGGATTAACTTTCTTGGTCCCAAAAGTGAACTAAGTTTTTGAGACCCTTCTTTAAGGGATTTGGATCCAAATTGTCATCTATCATCTGGGTATTTGACAAAGAAGAGTTTGGATTTTTTAAAAGGTCTCCCTTTAGTCCACTTCTACACCCACATAAGAGCAGTTTGGGACTGTTCAGAGCCCTACAGAAAGAAATTGAAGATTGAGATTTTTGGATAAAGGTATTTCCTTTTTATGGAGATAATTTTCAATAATACTGACTTTCAGCATAGAGTCTATAGCCTTTATTGAGATCAGAAAACATTTTGGATGGGGTGATGGAGTGGGGGTGAGCTCATTGCTTGCAGTGACCCCTGCACAGGGACCCTGAATAGATGTTCATTGGCAGAAAGGCAGTGGTGGTTACTGAAAATGGCCAGGGAAAGAGTAGAGGGGAGGGGCAATTGAATGGGGCTTGGGTTCCTTCCTCCTCAAGGGAGCTAATTTTTGCTTTACATGCAAAGAATTGCTTTGGACAGCCAAGTTGGTTTCGATCTTGTTTACATAAGAGAAATCGAACATTTATTTTGTGCTGGGTTATTTTTTTTCTTCCTTTGCCAGTCAGAGGGTCCTAGGCAGATCAATAAACAAAGACTCTGCTCTGTTTTCATTTTGTGGCTGGGGATTTGGACTGGGTAACCCTTCAATGACTGGAATAGCTACCTCTGTGGGGACTGAGACTTTTTGCCTCAGTTAGATGGGGTTTCAGACACATTCTGATCAGGCTGGAACCCTGCAGCTCCAGAAGACAGTGGGAGGGCCCCTGGATCCTTGGGTCTGCAGCAGATGGCAAAGTAGGAGAGAAGAAAACTACCTCTTGGCCTCTGTAATAATCAGTCGAAGTCCTGAAGTATGTGATTTGGTTACTCTCATCTTCGCCTAGTCAACAGCCAGTATTGTTTTGGAGCACTAAATCAACACAAACATTTTTAAACACCACAACTCTGAAGTTTGACTCAGCAGATACGGAATTCCATAGAAAGTCTCCATGCTGGGGGGGCAAAACATATTTTTCCTTTCTTTTTTTCTCTAACTGTACCTGCCATGAACTTGGACTGACTCTTTGTTCTTTTGTTGTGGGACAACATGAAAAATAAGGGGGAAAAGTCTTCATTGTAAAAGCATTTCCTTAACCAGTGTTCAACTGGCTGATTTCCCTCTTTAAAAGTTCACAACAGCAGCTTATAGTGGTTCATCATCTATAAATCTCAGCCACTTAATTTCTCCTTTAATTCCTATTATCATCAGCTGGAGCAGCATGATTGAGGTAGGGGAGAATAAGAGCTTTGCTGTTAGACCAAGACTTGAAATCTTATTTTATCCCCTACTAGTAAGTTAGTCTTCGCTAAGTTATGCAGCCTCCCTAAGCCCCAGTTTTCTGCTCTGGAAAACAGGAATGAGAAGATTTATTCTAGACATGATATATATAAGGAGGTTGACATGGTACAACACACTATAGGTTCCCAGTGAATGGTTTTCATTAGGGGTTTCATTCTTCACACTTCGAAGTTGTGGTGACAGGATTCCTTAGAGTAAGAAGACCTGTGTCACTGACTGGTTGCAGAGGCTCTTCACTCTTCTGAGGGACTCTAGAACAATCTTTAATGGTATGATCATAACATGTCAACATATCACTCATATGCAAGATAAGTTGTGTATAAATATAACTAACAAGCCCCACAGAATGAAAGTAAAATAAATTTGAATCAGGCAGTCCTTGTTTTTTGCCAAATAATATTATCCAAACTGGACACAGCTTATTCCTTTGAGTATACCTGTTTGAGCAAGTGTAAAATAGTAGAAGAAAAATATTGAATTAATCAAAAGAACTCTGGGTCTTACTAACAGCATATGTTTATTAATTATCTAACCATTTAACAAGCTAGAAAAGTCTGTGGCATACTAATTAAAGTTCACAGCTAGTATTTATTTAATGAGGACCTATAAGAGAGCAGGCAGTGTTCTAAGCTTTTCACATACATCAAACTCAATGACAATTACCTAAATATAGTCTCATGGGATAGGTTGTTCTTCACCTCTTTTTACTGGTGGGACCACTGAAGCTCACAGAGATCAAGTATTTTGCCCAAGGTCACCCAGAAGGAAAGTGATGTAGCTAAAATGTGAACACAGAGAGTTTGACTCCAGAGTTTATTATTTAGCCACTATATTATTCTCCCCCTGGTAGTGATGAAAAAGTTCTGTGAGCAACAGTCCTGAGTGTGAGTCTCAGCAGCACTGAACACTGTTTCTATCAAAGTGATCTGTGTGAGATTTCCACCTGATATCTCACAAGGTTTAGCTCAGATAATAGGCTCATGGCAACTTGAGTATAATAATATAACATGATAAAAATATGTGAAAGGACCAAGTTAAAGTTGCATGTCATGAAAAGATTAGAATCTGAAAGTCATTGCCAACCATGAAAATCACATGGAGTCAAAACTATCCTTGAGAATCTCTTAAATTGCTCACTATGTTCTGTGTATATAACTGTATGCATACAACATGTTACAACGATGTTAAACCATGAGGCAATGGATTCTTTACAAACTCCAGTAAGCTCTTCACATATCCAATGACTAGCCTTTTCCTCCATGTGACAACACTACTTAAATTAATTTTTTTTTTCTTGCTGACTGTATAGGATTGAATCTGTAAATACAAGTGATATGCCCCAATTGGACTAGGCAAATTTTAGGTGAATTAGAACCACTCCTTGCTGGTGGGAGCATTCTGACATTTCTTAACATCAGGATTATAATGACCAACTAAGAAGGTGATTTTAAAATGTTTTAAGGGTCTCTATTTGGAAGGAATGATGCTAAAGCTGAAACTCCAGTACTTTGGACACCTCATGCGAAGAGTTGACTTATTGGAAAAGACTCTGATGCTGGGAGGGATTGGGGGCAGGAGGAGAAGGGGACAACAGAGAATGAGATGGCTGGATGGCATCACTGACTTGATGGACGTGAGTCTGAGTGAACTCCGGGAGTTGGTCATGGACAGGGAGGCCTGGTGTGCTGTGTGGGGTCGCAAAGAGTCAGACACGGCTGGGCGACTGAACTGAACTGAACTGAACTGAACTGAACTGAAAGATTCCAGTGCATTATCTTGGGGGTGTGCCTTTGTGTTCACTTTGAATCGTCATTATAGATTTGTGATACTCAGCAATGTTTACTCAAAATCACAGCCATTCTGCCCACTGATTGGTTGATAGGTTGGTTGTTTTTAATTGCTGACTTTTCTGACTCTAGTTTTCTCTCTGTCCTGTATGAGTAGTAGTCAACAAAGTTTAGAGACACTTCTTGAATCTTTGCTCTTTCACAACATGCTTTTCAGTTCTCAGTCCTATTGCACCTATCACTTAGTGTGAGTCACATGTCTACGAGGGTCCACTGCGCACCAAGCTGGGTGTTTTCTGCAATCCTCACTTTCAGGAAGCTCCAGATCTACAACCTCCTTCGGAACATTTCCACCTAGAAGTCAAGCCACCTCTTCATCTCAGGCTCTTTAAATTGGAACTGAGCATCTCATTTACCTTTTGGGAGCTACTCCTGACTTCCTGGTTTCTGTTGCTGGCAGCAGCTTCTTCCTGTCAGATGAGGCTGATACCTCAGCAGCATCATAAGAGGCTCTTCTCTTGTTCACTTTGGAAGCAGTATCAGGTTCTGATTCTGTAATCTTTCTATTCCTTTCATCTTCAAACCATTGCAGGAGCCCCCAGTCAGCCTCTGGCATCCTGTGTCTCTCCAGTTTCTTTAAGGGATACCTGTTCGTGAGACTTAATTTTCCTTAAAAGTGCCTTGTGCTGCTTCTAAAAAAAAGTCTAAATACAGTCTGACCACAACCGGTGATTCAAAGTGAACACAAAGGCACACCCCCTAGATAATGCACTGGAATCTTTAGAGACCTTTAAAACATTTTAAAATCAGCTTCTTATTTAGATTTCTGTCTTTCTGCTTCTACAGAAAGATTCTACATGAATACTTTTCTTCAAGGACATAGTTGTATTTCTCACTATTTCCCCAAATGTCTTGCCTTTCTTTTCTGAATATTGTCTATTAAGGAAAAGACGGCAGTTCTTACCCAAATTAGTCTACATATTTAATAGAGTTGCAGTTGAAATGCAAATACACTTATTTGTGTTAAGTTTATCTGAAGGAAGAGAGACACATAAATAGCAAAAATAAATTTAAAAGAAGAAATTGGAAGGAAACCTTACACTGGTAATAAATTGTAACATAAAATTACATTTAGATAAACATGCAGAGCCTGTGACAAATAGAGAAAGCAACGGACTAGACTAGACAGCCCCAAATGCAAGGATACATCTATTTTTAGTACATGAAAAAAATTCTCCAGCACTCGAAAATAATGTGAAGTGATGGATTATCCGATGAGTGATGGAGAATAATTTTTATTTAAAAAATTAAGTTAATCCTTTCCTTCTCACCATAGGCTAAAATAAATTTTGGGAAGATAAAAAAGTAAAAAAGTAAAACATAACATAAAATCACCAGAAGAAATCTTAGTTAGCTAGTTGTATAATCTGAGTATGTGGGAGGTCTTTTCAGGCATAACCCTAGGGCAGAAGCCATAAAAAACTTAGATATGTAACTATATAAATGTGAAATTATGCATAAAAGTTATAAACAAAATGAAAAGCAAATGGTAAGACTGAGAAAAATATTTGTAACATATAAGACAAACAGGAGATTAATATCTTCAATATGTAAGGCATCATTATAAGTCTCTCAGAAAAAAATAAACATGAATAGAAGCAAAGGGGCAAAGGCTATACAGAGGCAATTCACAGTGAAGAAACAAAAATGCTCAGTACATATGAAAACACCTTTAACCTTGCTTGTAATCAAAGAAATGAATATTTAAATGTTATCTCTGAAGACTAGGACATTTCCTGTTTTACTGTATAAACTTTTGTATTCCTAAGCAATTTTCTAAAAAAAATTCAAATGAAATTAAAAGATAAAATATACTACTGTGGAATTCTTGTAAACCTGTAAAGCCCTTACCAAATTCTTAATCTTTGAGAATGATCTTCTAGGGGTATATTTAGTGGCAAGTTATCCATCAATAAATACCTAAGAGATAAAAATAACCAAAGGATTAGAATATGTGACAAGGTCCTGTTTCGGTGAAAATATATGCAGAAACAAAAAATATATAGAAGAAAATTTAGATGCCTATAAAAGAGAATGTCGATAGGTCGTTTTTAGGTATTGGAAATATGGATAGTATTTTTATTTTCTTATTTTTGCCTATTTTCTAATTTTTCAGCTGTAAGCTTACATTGCTATAAACAAACTTTTAAGTACAACAGACATATATAAAAACATATAATCTGTAAGTATCAGTTTGATGTATTGTCAGTAAGTGAGCACACTTGTATTAGTTTTCTAATTTTAGCATCCTTTGCAATCTGAGTGGGCCAAGAACCTCTCAAATTACCAAGCACTGGCTCCTTTTTTCTTAGCAGTTCCTTCAGCACTTTATCTTTCTTCTCACATTTTATAAGAGCATCAAGAAGAGACCAGGCTGCATCTTCCACATTTTCCTTAAAAAGTCCCTCAGCTAAATATCCAACCTCATGGCTTACAAGTTCTGCCTTCTACCCAATGGTAGAGCTCAGTTCAGCCAAGTTTTTTCCACACTTTACAACATGGATTGCTTTTTCTCCAGTTTTTAAAAGCATGTTCCTCACCAGAAGTACCTTGAACGTTCACATTTTTTAAAAGATTCTATTTAAGATGATAAATATTTTCTCTAAGATGATAGAAGCTTTCTCTTCCATGCCCTTCACCTTCTTTTTTGAGCTCTCACCAGAATCACCTTTAAAGTCCATGGTTCTACCAGCTCTTCAAGGCAACATAGTCATTTTTTCTATCATGTGCCTCAAAATTCTTCCAGCTTCTACCCATTACCCAGTTCCAAAGCCACGTCCACACTTTTAGGTACTTTTTTACAGCCACCATCTCCATTCGCAGCAGCAAAATCGGTATTAGTTTCCTAGAGCTGCTGAAACACATTATTCAGAATCTGGTAGCCTGAAACAGCGGAGAGTTATTCTCTCACAGATCTGGAAGCCAGAAGTCCAGACTCACACATTTCAGCACACTGTCCTCCCTCTAGAGGCTCCCAGAGAGGAGCCTTCCTGTCTCCTCCAGCTTCCGGTGGGCCCAGAGAGGAGCCTTCCTTGTCTCCTCTAGCTTCCGGTGGCTCCCAGAGAGGAGCCTTCCTTGTCTCCTCCAGCTTCCGGTGGCTCCCAGAGAGGAGCCTTCCTTGTCTCCTCCAGCTTCCGGTGGGCCTAGGTGATCCTTGGCTGGCAGATGCGTCGTTTCAATCCCAGCCATCTTCACAGGAGCTTCACTCAGCCTTCTCTGCTCTTCTCTTCTGTGTTCCTCTGTGTCTTTTCCTTTTCTCTCTTGCTTTTATGGGAGCAGTTTGTTGGAGTTTGGGGCAATGGGCGTGGCTTCTTTCACTACTCTGGTCTGCACATGAAGAACACACTCCAGGTAGCCTATAGTCCTTTAGTCTGAATAGCATCTGATTGGTGATGGGGGTGCAGTGGGGGAGGGTGGCAGCTCCCATGGTTGTCATCCAAGGGTCTTCATGAGTAAGCAGTCCGAGGTCTGGCAGGGGGTTGAGTCAGGAATCTGAGGAGAATGTGTATGTATCGTGTCTGACATACACACTCCTTCAGCTGCTCCCGCTGCTTTGAGAATAAAGACAAAATCCTTTGCATGGCCTACTGGTTCCTGCCCACTCCTGCCTCCTTGTGTTGGAGTCATGTTGGCTTTCTTGAGTATACTATGATCCTTCCTGCCACAAAAGATCTTTGTGGAATGTCTCTACCCCCATTCAAGAGTTAACTGCTATTCATCCATGGGGTCTCAGCTTTCCATGATTTCTGAGGAGGATTTCCAGCCACCCTCTCCCTGTCCCCTTCTCTGTACCCCTTCTCCTCATACCATGTCATAGAACTATCCTTTCTCTTTCTTCTGAGTGCTTTGACCACACTCATCAGTTATGTGTAATTCATGCATGTCTCCACAACTAGACTATAAGCTCCTCGATGATGGGGACGCATCTCTAGCTACTCAGCGCTCCATTGCACCCTCTTTGCCCAATGCCTGACACCGCAGCTGGTGCTCATTAATACATAAAAAGTTTCAAGATGAAAGAGAAATTGGGTAACAATGAAGACCAGCTTATATACTACAGTTGTTCTTGGGGTCGGGGAGTGGGGTGTGGGCTGCCTCGGGTGGGTTCATGTTTGTTAATGAATAGAGATTCATACATCTACAGGGGATTCCTACATCAGGCAGAGGTTGACCCAGATGGCCTGTAAGAGTCAGCTCTGAGAATTTGTGCTTTGAACACTTCACATATTCAAGTCACCCCTGGAATAGACTTATCGGGAGGTGCTCTATGATTCTGTTCACTGTCACTGTCCCTGCCCTCTTGGAACCTTCAGTCCATGGAGCATTTCAAAAGCATCTCTGGTGGAGATTTGAGAGTCTCGACCCCGTTGGTCTCTCTGTTTCTGGTGGTTGAACGTTGTGACCCAGAGACTGGGGTCAAATTTGTAATCAGTTATGCTTATTTGGACCATTGTAGCCCTTGAATTTGGAGACAGTGAGGAGGGGGAAGCTCACAAAATACCTAATTTAGTCAGGCTGAGATACTGAGTGGAGACAAGGAGGAATTGAGCAGAGGTGAGACGGACAGGATGAGGCAATGTATACTTGGCTAACAAAAACTGGAGAGGGATCTGCGATTTCTCAAAGGTTAGCCCTCAGGGATCCCAGAGGTGGGCACTCCAGGGTTTCTTGGCACACTTTTGCTTTCCTGTGTTGGCTCCAGCCAGCTCAGTATGTGCAAGAAGCAAGCAAGACGCCCCCAATTTTGGCCTGTGTAGCAGTGCGTCTCTTTAAAAATTTACAATTTTTGCAGAGTTCTAATGTTCCTTGCCTATAGTTTGCCCTGGTGAATGCTTGTTAATTCAGTTTCATTGTTGCCTGGGGAGAAAGAACCCCCAGTGACCCCCTATAACCACTGCTTTAATGTGGGCCTCTGCTTTGGGCCTGTGGAGTATCCTTTAACAAATGAGCAGAAGTGGCCAAAGTTATATTAGGCAATGCTGCCAGAGGTTTATGATAAAATCTCCAGTCACTGCCAGGGACAGTGTGATCCCTGTCAGTCTGAGGATTAACTTTTCTGTAGTAACAGCTCAGACCTTTATTGGGAGGTTGTGGGGGAGGCTCTCACTACATACCAGTCACTGTGCTGGTGGTGGGAGTGGGGATAGGGGGTGATGCTTTTATCTGCATGATTTCTGTTAGTCTTATGTTGTTGTTGTTCAGTTGCTAAGTTGCGTCCAACTCTGTGACAACATGGATTGGAGCACTCCAGGCTTCTCTGTTCCCCACTAACTCCTGGAGCTTGCTTAAATTCATGTCCATCGAGTCGGTGATGCTATCTAACCATCTCATCCTCTGCCACTCCTTTCTCCTTTTGCCTTCAATCCTTCCCAGCATTAGGGTATTTTCCAATGAGTCAGCTCTTTGTATCAGATAGCCCAAGTATTGGAGTCTTCATAATATTTTTCTAATGTGGATATTAATATTAGTCTTCATAATATCTTTCTTATGTGGATATTATTATTCCTATTTATCACGGTAAAATGGAGAGCAAATTGTTTAGATGACAAACTCGAGATCACACTGGGGCTGAGATTCCACTCCAAACCCATTAGCTGCTATGCACCAGGCTGCCCCTAAGATGGCTTAAGAACATAGAGCCAGATGGCCTAGTGCTTCCCTGGTGGCTCAGAGGTTAAAGCATCTGCCTGCAATGTGGGAGACCTGAGTTTGGTCCCTGGGTTGGGAAGATCCCCTGGTGAAGGAAATGGCAATCCACTCCAGTATTCTTGCCTGGAAAATCTCATGGACAGAGGAGCCTGGTGGGCTACAGTCCACAGGGTAACAAAGAGTTGGACACGCCTGAGTAACTTCACTTTCTTTCTTTCAGATGGCCTAAGGCTGGTTATTTGTCACCCGTGGGTCAGTAGGAACCAACCACTTTCCCACTCCACCTGAGATCATGCAAAGAAAGTGAATTAGGGACAAGAACAATGAAATTTTCAGCTAGGCATTCTCTATCTTCCTAGGTAGCATATAAGTGTTGACAAATGTTGGAATAAATTAGAAAAATTTCAACCAATCCTTGATATGTTTGTTCAGCTGTCTCTTGTCTTAAATTCTCATTCCAATGCTGAACCAAAGTTTTCCTTTGTCTGAAAGATTCCAACATGAACTTTAAATCCCCCCAATAATATCCACTTTGCTGGGTTATTGTAAAAAGAAACTGCAAATGATCACATTCTCATTTATCACTTCATTGCATTATATAAAAGATTAAGTGCTGGAAAATACAGGAAGTTAAAATATGAATATACCGACAAGAGTCCTACACAATTTTTAATACTGAGCAGAAAAATTTGGCTCTGAATTTCCTGCTGGTCAAAGGAAAAAGAGAAATAAGATCAAATGTTTAATATTAATTCTCAAAAAACAAAAACTATGGAAAATATAGTTTCTCAGGGGCAGAGAGAGTTCCCTGGCCCTTAGAGAGGTAATAAGTTTCTCTAGAAGATTGAGGATGACACTGGATGATAAAGTGACTATAGTCCTCATCACTCCCCTCCCTCCGTTATATTCAATTGCTGTTGTTGTTCAGTTGCTCAGTTATGTCTGACTCTTTGTGACCCCCATGGACTGCAACACACCAGGCTTCCCTGTCCATCACTATCTCCCAGAGTTTGCTCAACTCATGTCCATTGAGTTAATGATGCCATTCAACCATCTTATCCTCTGTTGCCCCCTTCTCCTCCTGCCCTCGATCTTTCCCAGCATCAGGGTCTTTTCAAATGAGTTGGCTCTTTGTATCAGGTGGCCAAAGTATTGGAGCTTCAGCTTCAGCATCAGTCCTTTCAATTAATATTCAGGACTGATTTCCTTTAGGACTCACTGGTTTGATCTATTTGCTGTCCAAGGGGTTCTCAAGAGTCTTCTCCAGCACCACAGTTCAAAAGCATCAGTTCTTCAGCTCTCAGCCTTCTTTAGGGTCCAACTCTCATATCTGTGCATGACTACTGGAAAAATAGCTTTGACTAGATGGACCTTTGTTGGCAAAGTAATGTCTGCTTTTTAATACACTGTCTAGGTTTGTCATAGCTTTTCTTCCAAGGAACAAGCATCTTTTAATTTCATGGCTGCACTCATCGTCCACGGTGATTTTGGACCCAAGAAAAGAATTCTTAAATTAAATATTACAACAGAGGCAAAATGCCAAAGCACAGTCCTCTGAAAGGAATTCTGCAAAGGGGTTAAAAGGATGTGGTTCATGAGACTTCTCTGTCAGTCCAGTGGTTAAGACTCTATGCTTCCAATGCAGGGGGCATGGGTTTGATCCCTGGTCAGGGACCTAAAATCCCACTTGTCACGTGGCATGGCCAAGGGGGGAAAAAAAAAGAATGAATGTGATTCATTGGTATGTATTTCTGGAGTGCCAACAAATCCAGGACTTTAAAATCTAAAATAAAAATGGAAAAGGTGCATATATTTTAATGTATTTTCTATAAGGCACATATTTCTCAGGGGAGTTTTGATCAAAAATTGGGCAATGGGAAGAAGACAGTTTGAGGTTATATAAAGACAACAGTGGCCTCAGAATTTCTTCATGGGGTGAAGGGTTAAGGGAGACAGACTGGTTGGAACTGGGGGTGCTGGGTAGAGTGACCAACTTGTCCAGCTTGCCAAGAATGTTCTCAGTTTGGGGATTAAAAATCTCACACCCCTAGATGCTCCTCAGGTCTCAGCAGTTGGAGCAGTGGATCACCCTAGTGCCAGGCTGGGAGTTCCAAAGCCACACTGACATAACAAGCACACTGTTTTTACTTAGATTGCATGTTTATTTAGGGGTGGCTCTGGGGGATACTGATGGATTTCTCCCCAAAGCCAACACACATGTTCTGCATTGCCAAATCGGAATGATTTAGCAGTCCAGTGCTTGGGTGGTGGAATCAGATCCGTCTGTGAAAACTGATGAGCCTGGAGATACTCTGGGGACTAAACATCCATCGTGCCTTGCCTTAGGGTGAATATAAAAATGCTAGGTGAAAACGCACATAGGGAAGTTTTCTTTCCTGAAATTCTTTAGAAACTAGAGAAAAGAGCCAAATGGAGTGACCTTAGTTAGTGTCTTGCTTTGCCACTGATCAGTTGTGAGGTTTTGAGCTGTTCATTCAACCCTTGGAAATGTAGTTTTCTCATTTGTAAAGTGGCCAGAGGGACGCTATGAAAATTGACTGAGATACTTGAAAGCCCCTGGCAGAGTGCCTAGTTCAATGCGCATCTCTTTCCTCTTCTCAGTCTAAGATAAGTGGAGTTCAGTCTGCAGGTGGGAGATTTGAACCTAAACAATAATTGTTCTTCAGATAAACCTCAGCAGTTAGAATATCCCTACCATACCACAGCAATGAATGGAGAGCTGAATATCTCAGGGGTCATTCCTAAACGTTGTCTGTCTGATTGCAAAAGATGTGATTTGCAAAGTGCTTTAAGGATATTCAGTATTAATTCAGTGCCATCTAAAACATCCCTGGATTCTAGACTCACTTTTTCAGCCAGTAAAATATGTGATTTCCCTCCTTCCTTCCTCTCTCCCTCCCCCCTCCCTTCTCCCCCCTCCCCTTGCTCTTTCAAGCTTTCTAGTTTTCACTTTTGCTTTTTGGCCCGATCCACTTTTTCTCTACACTAGATTAATTTGCTTTGTCATGCTGATCACTGCTCCAGCCTCCTATGTTGTTCAGTTTACTAGCTATGAGCTCCCAGGTTAGTTATTTGTAGACTCAATCTCCTTATCTATAAAAGAAAAGAAGGAAACCAGATAATTTATGAGATCCCCTACAACTCTATATCCTGTAGTATGAGGAATACTGTTCTTTTATTTATCCAGCAGATATTTATTGAGCACGTACTAAGTACCAAGTGCAATGTAGTAATCAGGGCTACAGTGATAAACAAAACAGCAAAGCCTCTGTTCTCATAGACCTTATATATTAGAGAGAGAGAGACAGGCAATAAATGAAACACAAATGAATGTGTAGCATATCAAGGGTAGTAAGTGCTAAGAAGGGAAATTAAGTGGGATGAAATGTAAGGGATGATGGTGATGGTGGGATGTGGGAGTGCCTCGTGGTGCTACTTGAGAGGCAGTGGTCAGGAAAGCCTCTCTCCAGTAAGCCGATATGTGAGCAGAAACCTGAATGAGTGAGGAACAAGCCAGGTGGTTATCTGCGGAAGAGTGTTCTGAACAGAGAAAAGTTAGTACAAACGTCCTGAGGTTGGACCATGTGCTCATTTGGAAGAAATATCAAAGGAGACCAGTGTGGCTCTTTATTGTGTGGAGCCAGAAAAGAGTAGTAAGAGATGAAGCAGAGAATTATGAAAGGTAATAAGAATAATGCACCATTGGTTCAGCATCTGTGTCTGGCACAGGTTTTCATGGGAACCCTAAAGAGGAGTGTAGACCATCTGAGAGTTATCTAATTTCTGGGTGCTGGCCTTTCACAGTCTCTCTTTACATGATGCTGTGTCTTTAGCCTCATCCAGGGCTAAGGCAGACAGTCTTTAGAGACCACTAGGCAGGGACACAGAGGCACTGAAGTCTGAATGTCTGGCTTGTTATTCCTGGTACTCTCGGGGATGAAGGCTTGCCCCAGGCTCTACCTTTTACCACCCCCCTGCCTGGAATGGTCCTCGGAGCTTTGGAACACATGCACTGCGTTTAGTAAGAAGCTGGTGTTTTCCATCCCATTGAAAATGGGGCAGAGTGATAGAAACCAAATCTTCAGGAAATGGAAGCCTCAATCTTGTTCATGTGTTCATGAAACTTCCCAGTCTATCTGTCCCTTTCCAAAGCTGAATTTGCCCTCAGCCTATCCCTCCCAGCACCCGTTTTTCCATTATGTAAGGGAAAAATAAAGGGCCTGGAAAATCTGACTGGGCACTTGCTGTGATAGGCTGAGAACCCCCAAAGTTCAACCTTTGTGTTTTCAATTATCTATCAAGGCACAAAGAACTATGGTTATGGCTTCCCGTGTCCTTGCAAACTCAAGCCACTATTGGTCAGAGCCAGCTGTGAAGATACTGATAGAATATTTCTTCCCGTGTTATTGACTGCCTCCTTCTTATATTCCAAGGTCTAGTAGAGTCTGAGACTAGCCACTCTGGCCTCAATGAATCAGAAACTGTCCCTAACCTTTCCATGTTTTGGAACTTTTTGTGCTGAGGAAGAAGATACTAATGACACATTTTTTTGAGTGGCTGTAAAGTTCTAGAAACAGCGCCAGGTACATTTTACATAAATCGTATCCTTCAGCCTCAGCGCTAGACTGTGGTGGTGGATGTGATGAACCCACTTTCCAGGTGAGGCCAGGGAGATGCAGGTGAAGCAGCTACAGTCATAGAGCTGATAAGTGAGGGGAATTTTCCCTTTTGTTGCCTCCTTGTTATTCTTCTAAACATGATCAACCTTTGCTCTAATGAAGGGTGGCTCCTTGACCTAATCCACTTTCTCTTCAAATGCCAGCTGGATTGGAATTGAGGTTTGGGGCAAGGTGTAGAACTTTGTTTTAGACGATGGTCTTTAAATAAGATGAACTAAGCTTGGCCACTGGAGGAAGAAATGGCAACCCACTCTAGTATTCTTGCCTGGAAAATCCCATGGACAGAGAAACCTGGCAGGCTACAGTCCATAGGGTCTCAAAGAGTTGGACATGACTGAAGTGACTTAACACTGCAGCACGAGCTTGGCCACATACCTAAGCTGAGCGTCCCCCAGCCAACGCAGAAAAAGAGTTGTGCAATTCTTCAAACAATTCAGGGCCACCCCATATGCTTCTGCTTCTGTCCTAGCAAGACATCTCTGGGAGCTGCAGGATTCATACAGGGCACTCAATTCTTTTTCTTCTCTTAGTTTCGCCATATCCCTGAGCAGTTGATCTTCCTGTTGCTTTTCTTGCAGAGCCGAAGGAGTCTACACAAGGGATGTGATTGCTCTGTTCACATAGCCGTGGAGGTGGGTTTTGATTTTTGGTTCCCAAGCACCCAGGTAATTTAAAAGCCAACACTTTCTCCTACGGGATTTCAGCTGAACTGGCACTTTTCTGGTGAAGTGTGAGTTAAGTGAGCCCCGCTGTTTCAGAGATCGGCTCACTGAATTGCTCTCCCTGGCCTCTTCTGCCTGTTACTTTGTGTTGGAAGAGAAATTCCACGGCATCTGCTTGCTGAGAGCTCAGCTGGTGTCATCACCGTCCTCCTGGATCCATCAGCACTCACTGACAAACAAGGAAACTGGATCCATGTTGGACATGAGCTTTGCTCAGTTATGTAGTTTGTCTCCCTGTAATCCCTCTGGTATTGACAAATAGAACGCAGGGACGCAGGCGGCAGTGACAGCTCCTGCAGACAGCACGTATTAGCGTCAGCATTATCGTCCTTGGCCCTGACAGCCTGGGCACTAGAGAGAGGATTAAGCGATTAGTACTGTGTATGTTACAACCATCTTTTTATTCCTTGTGACTTTTCGGTTTTGCTCACTTCATAAAGATGTAAAAGCGGGCTCTGAGTAAAAACAGATGCATTTATACATTTTTCAGGTCTGATGGGTAGCATATGTCTTGGATATTTGGGCAATGTTGAGACATTATCAAGTTTCTCCGTGTACTGAGCAAATTCTCTGCCTTTGTGGCAAATATAGGCTTAAAGGGAACTGTGAGGTACATTACATATATTTAGAAAATAAAGATCTGTTTGAATCTCTGACATTGCTTTTGATGGGTTAGTGTATATAGATAATCATTTAAAGGAATTTGTTCCCTGAAACTTTAGTGAAAGTTAGGTTGATCTCATGGGATTTTGCCCCTGAGATGGAATTAATATAACAGTTATATATATATATATATATACACACACACACACACACACACACACACACACACACACACACACACACATATATATTTGCATTTATTTTTGATTTGGCCAAATTCTCTGGAATAGTCATTCACAAGAAGTGGCCCAAAGGAATGTCCACCATATCTCTCAACATCAGTTTTACTAGTGATAGCATGTTACACATTTCTAGGGTAGAAAAGTCCATTAAAGTCATTATAAACTAGGGCCTTTGGTCTTTATCATAGTGTGCGATTTTTAGATTGTAATTTGCTGACCACTTATTCTATGTTTTCTTTTAATTTATTTATTTATTCATTCAGGGAGTTTTTTGTTTGTTTGTTTTACTGAGCATCTCCTATGTGGAAGTGCCAGAAATCTATAACAATCTAAAATATGTGTTCCTTGCTCCCTGAAAGTCTGCTGAGCTGTCACAGCTTATGACTATGTGCCAATGAGCTCTGGCAACAGGGAGTGGAGTGGACTTAGCACCAGGGTGAGTCAGTGAGGATGCAGGAGGCAGACAAGACTCTACAGAGGAGGAGCTAAGATGGCCCTCAGAAAAGGAAGGCACACAGGAGAGAAGGGTGCGACCCCTGTCGGGGTAGGAAAGTAATTAGTGGTTCATGTTTGCAGTTCGGGTAAGACTGGAAGAGGAGATTGGAGCAGACTGTGTTGGACCCAAACTGTCACATTTTGGGAGTTTGGATCTTATGCCTCTAGAAACAGGGAGCTTCTGATGTGAATGAGGATGATATTTGATAGGTGTTCTTAGGACAGATTGTTGGCAGGTAGGATGAGAGAAGTGCTAAGGAAACCAGACAGGAGACCAGAATGCAGGAATCAAGGGGTGCAGCCAGGAGGCCCGGATCCCCAGTTACCACAGAAGAGAGAGGGAGGGGATTCTCAGAGGAGAAAGTACCTATGCTGAATTATTGGAAGTTGGAGTAAGAGCCAACCTTTTTTTTTTTTTCCCCATGTGGACTCTTAGTTCCCTGACCAGGGATTGAACCTGTGCCTTCTGCTTCCTGGACTGCCAGGAAATTACCCAGGCCAATGCCCGTGTGCTGGCCAAACTGCTAAGTAATTTGCATGTATTTAATCTTTACAGAAATTCTGTTATGTAGGAATTCTCATTAGTCCCATTTTTGGATGAAGAAATCGAGGCTTAGAGGGGTCAAGTAACTTGATTAATGTCATATTGTAGGAAGTGGAGAGCCCAAATTTGAACCTGCCCTCCAAACTCCTAATCATTATGAGTGTCTTACTGCCTGACTGTGGAGGGGATGGAGAATAGAGGGAGAAGGGGAAAAAACTTTTAAAAAATATTGGAAATGTAATATTTCAAAAGAATTTTACTAGTATAATCATATTATTATTAGCCTGGAAAAATAGCTAGCTTGAAATAGAAATGAATAAATCAAATTTTCATATTAAAAAAAAAGATACTCTATAAAGTGAAAGAGAAGTTCATCCAAAATATCCTGTCTTAAAATAGATGCAAAATTCAGAAATGCAATGCATGCTGTTTATCTTAATCCTCTTTATTTACATGTTCTCATACACAGAGCACTGTATACTATGAGGCTGCCCATGAGGACACATGTGTAAATGTCACCCAGGGACCCAAACGAATTTAACCTTGGTTCAAGCTTGAAGGAGAAAATGGCTGTAGTTTCGACTTTTAAAAAATTATCTGTTTATTTCCCTTTCTCTGTCGATAACTCCTGGTTGTAATGCTGAAGTCTTATAAATACAGCACAGTTAACTCACAAAATGAGCTTAGTGTTCTCCGGGCAGCGCAAGTTGAACAACACATAATTTGGCACAATTTGGTGGGCCTCAGTTTAAGACAAATACGAGACTGAGAGAGCACAGAGGCTTTATTATTTCTAAGTGAGTTCATGTAGTGTACATGGGTGGAACCGATCAGAAACCCCCACACGGCCCTCTGCCACATCCAAGCATTCAGTTCTTGCGCTTTCATAAGTGTCGTATTCATGGCACAGGGTTCCTTCTTCCCAAATAGGAATGCTGTTGTTTTAAATGACCATCTGTGCTTTTGGCAGAATAGTGAATGCCATCTCCTTTGGCCCCCTTCGGGCCCTGTTGGTGTCACAGCGAGGTTGGAAGGGCAGTGGAACACACAAGGCAGAGTGTTTTTTCTACACTCAGAGAGGTTTTCTACAGTCTTATGAAAGGGATGGCAGAGGGGAAGTGCTCTATAGAGCTGCTAAATGGGGGCTTCCCTACCCAGTCAGAGAGCTTTACATTACATTTACAAATGGAAGTTCAGTTCAGTTCAGTTCAGTCGCTCAGTCATGTCTGACTCTTTACAACCCCGTGAACCACAGCACACCAGGCCTCCCTATCCATCACTAATTCCCAGAGTCCATCCAAACCCATGTCCGTTGAGTCAGTGATGCCATCTAACCATCTCATCCTCTGTCGTCCCCTTCTCCTCCTGCCTTCAATCTTTCCCAGCATCAGAGTCTTTTCAAATGAGTCAGCTCTTCGCATGAGGTGGCCAAAGTATTGGAGTTTCAGCTTCAGCATCAGTCCTTCCAATGAACACCCAGAACTGATCTCCTTTAGGATGGACTGGTTGGATCTCCTTGCAGTCCAAGGGACTCTCAAGAATCTTCTCCAACACCACAGTTCAAAAGGACCAATTCTTCTGCGCTCAGCTTTCTTTATAGTCCAACTCTAACATCCATACATGACCACTGGAAGAGAAGGATATTAATGTAAATTTGCTTGAATCCTTGAGAAAAAGGAAGAGAAAGAAAACGAAGGTTTGTCAGGCACCTATGGAGGAGACCTGGATTTGATCCCTGGGTTGGGAAGATCCCCTGGAGGAGGGCATGGCTACCTACTCCAGTATTCTTGGCTGGAGAATCCCATGGACAGAGGAGCCTGGTGGATTATAGTCCTTGGGGTCGCAAAAAATGAGACTTGACTGAGGGACTAACACTTTTACTTTTCACTATATTGTATAGCTCAGGTGGCCATATACCCAATCTGAGATTTTACCTATGGGTTTAGGGTGAAAGTAAAAAGTGAAAGTGAAGTTGCTCAGTCATGCCCGACTCTTTGTGACCCCATGGACAGTAGCCTGCACCAAGTTCTTACGTCCATGGGATTTTCTAGGCAAGAGTACTGGAGTGGCTGGCTTTTTGAACTGGAAAACGTCTCACTTTCAGAGGTGTCCTGGTTCGGACAATAAATCACATCATTGCCGTATGCATAATCTGAACAAGAACATTTTTAAGGAAAAATCTCATTCTTCCTGCTGTCCACCTCTGGAAACTGAGTCACTGAGAGGTTAAGTAGTTCAACACATGCAAATTAACATGGGAATTTGACAAGAAATTCTGCTTCATCATGGTACCTCCCAAAGAGCATTTTATCAATGCCAAAACAATGGTACTCATTCACCAATAGGGCAAATTAATTTATTTTCAAAGCAATTTGAAAGGGCAGCATGTTCTTTCCATTGTTTTCCAGTGATGGCGAGTTGGATTTATCCCATCCTCTCTCACTTTGTCTTCTTGTGACCAGGCATAAAATTTGAAGGAATAAATGATGAACTGATGATCACAGTTAAATGGACTGTGGGTTCATGGACTACAAGAAAGGTAACAGATCTGTACAGGAATTAGACCCAGAACAGCTCTTTCCAACTGTGAAGTCAGTTCAGTTCAGTTGCTCAGTCGTGTCCGACTCTTTGCGACCCCATGGACTGCAGCATGCCAGGCTTCCCTGTCCATCACCAACTCCCTGAGTTTACTCAAACTCACGTCCATCGAGTCAGTGATACCATCCAACCATCTCATCTTCTGTCGTCCCCTTCTCCTTCTGCCTTCAATCTTTCCCAGCATCAGGATCTTTTCCAATGAATCAGTTCTTTGCATCAGGTGGCCAAATTGTTGGAGTTTCGGCTTCAACATCAGTCCTTTCAATGAATACTCAGCACTGATCTCCTTTAGGATGGACAGGTTGGATCTCCTTGCAGTCCAAGGGACTCTCAAGAGTCTTCTCCAATACCACAGTTCAAAGGCATCAATTCTTTGGTGCTCAGCTTTCTTTATAGTTCAGCTCTCACATCCATACATGACTACTGGAAAAACCATAGCTTTGACTAGATAGACCTTTGTTGGCAAAGTAATCTCTCTGCTTTTTAATACGTTGTCCATGTTGGTCATAGCTTTTCTTCCAAGGAGTAAGCATCTTTTAATTTCATGGCTTCAGTCACCATCTGCAGTGATTTTGAAGCCTAAAAAAATAAAATCTGTCACTGTTTCCATTGTTTCCCCATCTATTTGCCATGAAATAATGGGACTGGATGCCATGATCTTAGTTTTTTGAATGTGAAGTCAGAGGCTGAACACACCCAAATTCCAGAGGTCCGAATCAAGGAAGTGAGTATTTATAGCATCATATTTTCACACTTTTGTGTTGATAAGTAATAAAGTGCCTTTTAGCCACTGCATGTTTGATTGATCTTAGCCAGTCACAGCTAAGAGATAGTTTTGGATATTTTTGGGTAAGCTCTCACTACAGAAAGTACTGCAGAGAACAAAGAGTTCTGAAAAGGGGATCCAGAAACCTTGAGTCCTCCTCCACATTGTAGTTAACTATCCATATGAGCTGTGCCAGCTTCCCTGGTGGCTCAGTTGGCAAAGAATCCACCTGCAATGTGGGAGACCTGGGTTCGATCCCTGAGTTGGGAAGATCCCCTGGACAAAGGCCTAGCAACCCACTCCAATATTCTTGCCTGGAGAATCCCCATGGACAGAGGAGCCTGGCGGGCTCAAGTCCATGGGGTTGCAAAGAGCTGGACATGACTGAGTGACTAAGCACACGTGAGCTTGTGCAAATCAGTATACCTTGCTGGGATTCTGTTTTTTAGGAGTAAGAAAAAAGAAAAAAAAAAAAAAAAGAAGAAGACATTAATTGATAAGGAGTCCATGTCTCCAGGGGGTCCTAATGATTACTGCTAGTTTTTGTAAATACAGCTTTCTTAGAACAAAGCCACACCCATTGTTTACACGTTCTGGTTTTTCAGCTACAATAGCAGAACTGAATAGTTACAAAAAAGACTGTAGGACCTGCAAAGCATAAAATACTTACTGTCTGACCCTTTACAGAAAAATCTTGTCTAATCTTGGATTAAATGATTTCTGAGGACACTTTCACTTTTTGTCTCTAACCACAAGAAAAAAGAAAAGGAGAGTCACCGACGATGAAGTCAAGAGTTATACATCTAAATCCAAAAACCAGAAAGTAACTTACCAACAGTCCATAAGGCAGTTGTCCTAACAGGGACAAATTGCATCACCCCCTGCTGGCCAGGAGGTCCTTTTGCTGTAACGGTAGACTCAAGAACTATAAGAAAGTAACAAATCTGTGCTGGAATCAGACCCTCAGACCCATTTTCAACACGGAAATCTCTGCCAGTCAGTAAGGAAGTTTCCGCTTGCTGTTGATGCCTTTGAATTCACAAAGCACGTGCTTTATGTAGGGAAACTAGGGGAATTTGGATCCTCAAGCTAGAGTGTAAAGCTCCTTTGGAGAGACGTAAAACCAAGAGAGGACAGGAAAAGCTTGCTTGAAAAGAACTTAATCATGGTGACTGAAGCCAAAGCTAATAAACAGTGCTGGATGGGCTCTCATGGCCTCGGACAGTAGGTGAGGATGGTTATTGTTGTGATTGCATTAAATCATACTAATCCCAATGCCAAAAGCCACTTTGAATGATGAAGTGAAGTGGCCTGCAATGGCGACCAGAAGGCTCTCTGCTCTATCCCGGTTGGGCAGGGCTGCTGTCAGCCCTCTCAGGCAAGCTCTGCATCCTGTCTTAGGGGCCCAACTCTGCCTTCAGAGGAGACTTGCAGACTGGCAGATTTCAGTTTGGTTTGGAGTTTTGTTGTGTGTTTCTTGGCAGGAGGGGACCATCCTCCATCCATGGAGAGCCCCGGATTAATGGCTAAAGTAACACCTACTGGCAGCACCAGCCTCTCTGCTATTGACTCAGGACTCCTCTTGACTCACAGCCTCACTTAGTTTTGTTGGCTGTTTGAGGTTCCTGCTCTAAAGTCTGCCTGTTTCATGATGTGAAAAACATGCTGAAGAGTACATGTTCCTTCTTTCCCAGAGTGGAACATGGGCTCCTTCATGGGCAAATCTTGGGGGACTCAAGAGGAAGTTGTTTTGTGCTATAGTGAATCCCAAGCCAAAAATAAATTAGCCTTAGCATACATAGTCTTAACTTGGTTGCTTTCTTTCTTTAATTTCCTTGAACTTCTACTCATAATCTTGGGGAATGGTTGAGATAATGTCCTAATAACCTAAACCCATATGGAGGCTTAGGTTTTTCCTTTTGCCTCCAGTGAATTGAGGTGAAAATTGCCACAGTTTTGGTGTGTTTTCTTCTCCTCAGTGATAAATCCTTCTAGCAACAAGGTGGGATATGAAAATATATGGTGACATGTTTGTTTACTTACATTTTTTCACCCTTTCTCTGAACCCAAATTGTGCCCAAAAGTGCTATTTTTTTCTACTTGGTAGAAGGGTGGAGATTTTTATTTCCTTATTCTCTCTCTCAGGAATATAAGAAAATAAAAATATCTTCTGTAAAGTTTTTAAAATGGGTTAATTTAACTTGGAGCTTGCATTTGCTACATATAAAACATTTATTTATATCATGGGAGGACATTGAGTAATGTGAATTTTCTTCATTTTTGAAGGGTACAATACACAAACCAAAGGGATGGTGAAGCATCTGTTGAATTGCCTTAGTTGCCCCATTAAAATGATGCTAAACAAATTAGAAGAAATAAGAATGAAAAATGAACTGAATTTCAGGAAAACTAAACAAGAAGTTCTTACGCAAAAAGGCATGGAAAAAGGAACTGCTGAGCAGTTCTGTATGTCTGTATATATGCACATGTCTTTATGTGTCTGTGTGCACGCTCTCTCTCACACACACACACACACATGAACTCTCATGCAGTGGGGTGAGATGTGCGGGAAATCTGACTGTTCCTGGAGTACAAATGTAAGGCGAGAGGATTCTGGGATTTAGGATATTGGAGCAGGAATGGATTCCATATCTGCTAGTGTATTGGGTGGCCTGTGTAAGAGGAAAAACCCTTGCCTCTGAGCTTCTAGGGCAGGAAATCTGACCTGATCTCCATCTTTTCTTCTTAAGGGAGAATCCAAAGTTTGGAGCATATAAGAAAAATAAAATGATGGATCTCTGAGAAGAAGGCAATGAGATTCAGCCTAAAGGCCAACCCCTCCCAATCATCTCTTACCTCTTGGCCAGGAACAATTAGCACAAAATGTGCTCTGGGTTTCCAAAGGAAACCTTGCCAGAGAGTCACTTAACTGCCCCAGATGGGGGTGGGAGTAAGGGGATTTCTTATTTCTGCAACAATTTAATTCAAGTGAATTTTTCCTTTTGTGGGTCACCTTAAAGCCAGGATCTTGAAGATGTCAAAACCACCTGCTAAAGTTAATTTTTTTCCAAGTGACTAGACCTCAAAGAAGGAGATTTATTTTCATCTCAATTTCTCTCACTCCATGAGGGGCAGTTGTATACAGACTATGGGAATTTCTGTGGAATTACCATCATGGGAGAAGAATCTAGCTGGAGTGGTGACCTTGGAGTTGGAATTCATTTCAAAATTGACACTCCAGAGGAACTTTCCATATGTCCTACCTCCTAGGGACAGTGCACACTTCTTGAACTCTCAGAAACACTAATTGATAGTAGTGTCTGATAAATGGTAGCTTTGCACCAAAACATGTAGCTGTTACTTTTCTTTTTGCTGGTTGTGGTTGTAATGTTGAACCTCCCAGGCACGTGGCAAAGTCTTACTTCTTATGTATGTGAGTCAAGAAACTTCATTAAACTGATATTGACTGAAAGAATTGAAAACTAAAGACTTTGTTTACACAAGGAGATGGTGAATACATATTTATTCGATAGAATATTTTTGCTTTTGAATAGAAGTTGAAGATTTTATGGGGAGGTATTGCTTTAAGAGAAACAAAGTGACTTGCAGCTGTGTCCACTCTTTTTAGTTGGCTGTTTAACCTTGAGCAGTATATTATCAAGTAGACATTTTTTAAAAAGATAGAACCCAGTGTTGGTGAGAGGTTGAGAAATGGACATATTCCTACATTGCCAGCAAGAATATAAATGGTAATGGATTTTTAAATAAAATTATTTGTATATTGTGATTCAGTAATGCTTCTTTTAATAATTTATCCTAAGGACATAAACAGTAATATACATAAAGGTATATATACAAAGATTTTCATCACATCATTCTAAGAATGAATCTTTGAAGATAACAAAATTTCCAAAAGAAGAAATGGTTAAATAAATTGTGACATATATGGTCTGCAGACATAAAAATCATTTTTGAAAACTTTTTACAGACATAGAGAAGAATATTTTTCAAATATACTATTAAGTTTAAAAGGCAGGAAATGAAGTGAATTAATGAAATAATTTTGGTAAATAATGTATGCATAGGAAAAATATTAGATGTACATAATCACTGATGCATTTTGGTTTATATCTGGCCGATGAGATTTTGGAAAACCTTTTTTCTCTACTTTTATATATTCATCATCTTTTTAACAACTAATATGCAGTACTCTTGTAATTTACAATTTATAGTTGTGATATTCTTTGAGGAACTGAACAGTTCATTAAAGGGTATACGACAAAAGTAGCATTATTTAACTTAACCATGCTCCATTTTCTCCATATAAGATTTGAGGCTAGTTATGAGAAATACATAGGATACAATTATTAAACACAAATAAAAAATCAGGACTGAATAAAAAGTAAAATTGCTACATGCCATCGAATCCTACTGAATCGTATTAGTCAAGCCATAGATTGAACGATGTTTCTTAGTGGCTGGAACAAAGAGGGAAAATCCTTAGGTGATGCAGAGGCAAAGTTTTGGAGCCCCTAAATTGAGAGACATTAGTGTTGGACTTCATCTGGTAGACATCAAAGGGTGAGATGAACATATTTCTTGGCGATATTTCTACTGTAGAAGTTGCCATCACTCAAAGGATGTCAGTGGAGGAAATAAAAAATGAGATTCAGTGAGCAATTACCTGGGCCCTGTTGTAGTTTAGGTTTTTCCTAAAATAGAGCCCAAATGGGACTCGGGTGCAGGTAGTTTATTTGGGAAGCTATCCCAGAAAGTAGGAGTATAAGGCAGGGAAAGCCCATAAAGGGGTTTTGTTTGTTTGTTTCTTTTGTGATATAACTGAAACATATAAAGAGAAGCTTGTTTTCCTTATATTCTTAAGTGAATACCATACAATTCATCCAGGCTTTCCAGATAGTGCTAGTGGTTAAAAAAAAAAAAAAATCCACCTCCCAATTCAGGAAATGCAGAAGTGAGTTGGATCCCTAAGTCAGGAAGATCCCCTGCAGGAGAGAATGACAACCCACCCCAGTATTCTTGCCTAGAGAATTCCATTGACAGAGGAGCCTGGTGGCTACAGTCTATAAGTTCACAAAGGGTTGGCCACAACTGAAGCAACTGAACACATATACTCACACATAGAATTCACCCACTCAAAGCATACAATGCAATATTTCTTTTAATACATTAAAGAGCCTCTTATAGAGCTGGTCACTGAGGATCACAGAGGTTCTCTCATGCTAGAGACCATATGAAGATCTAGGTAGAAGACTCCCCTACCTAATTGTTCCTCAAAGGAGAGGCAGCTGGGACATTGCCCTTCCCTGGCTGAGGGGCAGTGCCTGTGGTGTGAACATTCCCTGCACCCTGGATGTGCCTGCCCTCCAGACCCTGAGATGAAGGTCAAGAGGTGTGGCCGTGCTGCAGAAGGGAGCCCTGGATTTGCTGGGAACTGACCCCACAACCACAGCTCTGGTCCACAAGGCAGAGGTGGGCCAGGGGATGGCATGGCACCAATGCCTGTGCTACAGAGCCAGCAGGCATGCCACTCCAGGCTTCAGTCTGACCCAAGGCTAAAACCATGACTGGCTGCCACCATTTCTGAGATGTCCTCCTCAGAGACAACGTGTGTTTTCTTTTTAATGACTCCTATTTCTGCTTCAGGCTGCCTTATTCCATCTTCAGTGTGCTCCCACAGCCCTCCTTAGCCACTCTTTCAGTAATGTCTCTTCCTTTTAGAAGCTACCTGAAACCTTGTGTCCCTTACCAATCCTGTCCCAAATGGGAGAAGGGCACTGTCATGCCTTGCTTCTTCCTCCTCCTCTCGCCTCTCATGACATTTGCATTTATAGAAACAGTTGCTTCTGCCCATAACTTAAGGAAAATATTGTTTTCATCTAGTTGAGTCTTATTATGGCATATAGGGCTTCCCTTGTGGCTCAGCTGGTAAAGAATCCACCTACAATGCAGGAGACCTGGGTTCAATCTCTGAGTTGGGAAGATCCCTTGGAGAAGGGGAAGGCTGTCCACTCCAGTATTCTGGCCTAGAGAATTCCATGAACTGTATAGTCCTTGAGGTCGCAAAGAGTCAGATATGACAGAGTGACTTTTACTTTCATATATATCTATACATATACCGGCCCTAGTGGCACTAGTGGTAAAAAAAAAAAAACAAAACAAACCTGCCTGCCAATGCAGGAGACACAAGAGATGCAGATTTGACCCCTGGGTCAGGAAGATCCCCTGGAGGAAGTCATGGCAAGCCACTCCAGTGTTCTTGCCTGGAAAAATCCCATAGACAGTGGAGCCTGGCAGGCTACAGTCCATAGGTTCACACAGAGTCAGACTTAGTATGCATGCCATAAAAAAATATATATAGTTTATTAAAGGGCCAGAGCAAGAGATGTATCTGTTTGATAAGCATACTTACTTAAAAAGCTAGTGTGCATAGTGATTTTTTTAATGATACTTTTCATTTTCATTTTTTGTTAATTTTTGAAAAACTTTTAATCTTGTATTGGGGTATAGCCAATGAACAGTGTTGTAATAGTTTTGGGTGAACAGTGAAGGGACTCAGCCATACATACACATGCATCCGTTCTCCTCCAAAATCTCCCATCCAGGCTGCCATGTGAAGAGTTCACTGTGCTATCTAGTAGGTCCTTGTTGGTTATCCATTTTAAATAAAGCAGTGTGTATAAATTAAGCAGTGTGTACAAGTCAGCCCCAAACTCCCTAACTATACCTTCCCACTATCCTTGACACTTTCTTCCTGTCTGTGTCCTGTGCAACCATAAGTTCATTCTCTTAGTCTGTGAATATGTTTCTCTTTTGTAAGTAAGCTCTAAGTGATATTTTTTCAATGATGCAAGTTTCAGCCTCCTGACATCTCCAATGACCAAACAATATGTCCAGTATATTTCAGGGCACCCTGCCTCCTCTCCTGCTCTCTTCAGCCCCTATACAGCCTACCCTCCAACATATGAACTTCTCCTTTTTCTTTGAGTACACTAAGTCCCAATCCCTTCCTATGCCTTTATCCGTGTTCCTCCCTCTGCCAGGAATATCCTTGTCCCCTTTTCTGGATGGAAGACTGTTAAGCCTTCAGAATAAAACTGATCATAATAAAGGTCACATTTGTTACTTACCTAGCCCAAGCACTTTATATATATCATCTTGCATAATTCCCAGAACAACTGTATGAAGTTAGTGTATATATGTGTGTTAGTTGCTCAGTTGTGTCCAGCTCTGATCCCATGGACTGTAGCCTGCCAGGCTGCTCTGTCCCTGAAATTCTCTAGGCAAGACTATTGTAGTAGGTAGCCATTCGCTTCTCCAGGGGACCTCCCTAACCCAGGGATCAAACCTGGATCTCCTGCATTGTAGGCAGATTCTTTACCATCCGAGCCACCAGGCAAGCTCCTGATGAAATTAGAACTACTCTTAATTCTCACATTATAGACTGAGGCTGAGAGAGGTTAAGTCACTATAGTGGGTTGATTCCCAAATGGCCCACAATGGTCTTGACTTCCTGATATTCATGCCACTTGAATGTGGGCTGGTCTAATGACTTACTTCTAACCAATAGAATATGGCACAGATAATGAGATATCAATTCTGCCATTATATTATAGAGATGTTTAACTTCTGTCTTGTTAGCAGATTCTCTTCCTCACGGGTTTTGACAAATTAAGTTGCCATATTGGGAACGTTCACTTGGTCAGGGACTGGCAGAACCTCCAATCAAAAAATCCAACTAGAAATTGAGACACTCAGTCCAATAATTCAAAAGGAACTGAATCCTCAGCAACTATGTAAGTGAGCTTGGAAGCAAATTCTTTCCCAGATGATCTTTCAGATGAGACCACTGCCCTGCCTAATAAGTGAACTGCAGCTTTGTGAGAGACCCTGAAACAAAAGACCCCTCTAAGTTATGTTCAGATTTTAGATCCACAGAAACAGTGAGATAATAAATATTTGTGGTTTTAAGGCACTAAGTTTGTGATAATTTGTTATGCAACAAAGGTAACTAAATACAGTCATATTCTTAAGATCCTGGGACTTAGAAATCCATGCCTGGCTGAGTCCAGAACATACACTATTGTTCACTTCTCTGCTAGCTCTGAATATACCTCCATTGGGTAATTTTTCTACTATAAGTATAATTAGCTTTGTTTGTGAATTTTATTATTATTAATACTTATATTTAAGCTCTTTCCATATTGAATTGTAATTTTCTGTTTATTTATCTGTTAGACAGTAGACAGTTCAGGGTCATGAATACAGATTTATCTCTATAACTCTGGCACCTCGCCCAGCCCTGATATATAGATTCTTTGAAAATGTATATATTGAACTGATAAATTATTACTTTGTAAGACAATGTAAATCAACCAACAATTCACTTCTGATGATATTTATTGATGTCTCTCATATCAGCCACTGGACAACATGTCGAGACTCAAGCATGAACAAATCACTGTTACCTATATATAGCTGCTAGCATCTAAAGGTAACTGGCATATGAAAAAGAAAGACAACACAGAGCAGTAAGCAGTATCAGAGAGGTGTTACGTTGAACCCCATAAAATGATCATCTTTGTATGTCAGAAAAAATTGAATATGGACAATGTCATATGATTCAACCTATCAGAGATTATGCTATCAGAACATAAGGTGGAATAATTAGTGGATCTGACATTGTCTTGACTTTTAATTCTAAGGCTTGGAAAAATGACAAAGATAACTGAATTCTTAGCAAACAGTAGGGTATCCTTTGAGCAGATAAACCCAAGAAAAGATTACATCGTAAGCAAACAGAATGATTGGTGTACTAACAGAGGTGGGAGTAAATGAGGATAAGGTTTTAGAGGATAAGGTTTTGCTAAATTCAGAGGAACAGATCTTCTTTTTCAACATCATACTTCTGTAAGTTAGTTGCTATCAAAATAAATTGTGAAAGAAATTATCCTGTGAAATTCCAATTCAAGTCATTAGTTCAGTTCAGTTTGGTTCAGTTGCTCAGTCATGTCCAGCTCTTTGCGACCTCATGAATTGCAGCATGCTAGGCCTCCCTGTCCATCACCAACTCCTGGAGTCTACTCAGACTCACATCCATCAAGTCAGTGATGCCATCCAGCCATCTCATCCTCTGTCGTCCCCTTCTCCTCCTGCCCCCAATCCCTCCCAGCATCAGAGTCTTTTCCAATGAGTCGACTCTTCATATGAAGTGGCCAAAGTACTGGAGTTTCAGCTTTAGCATCATCCTTCCAAAGAACACCCAGGACAAATCTCCTTTAGGATGGACTTGTTGGACCTCCTTGCAGTCCAAGGGACTCTCAAGAGTCTTTTCCAACACCACAGTTCAAAAGCATCAATTCTTCGGCGCTCAGCCTTCTTTACAGTCCAAGTCTCACATCCATACATGACCACAGGAAAAACCATAGCCTTGACTAGACGGACCTTTGTTGGCAAAGTAATGTCTCTGCTTTTGAATATGCTATCTAGGTTGGTCATAACTTTCTTTCCGAGGAGTAAGCGTCTTTTAATTTCATGGCTGCAGTCATGATCTGCAGTGATTTTGGAGCCCCCCCCAAATAAAGTTTGCCACTGTTTCTGCTGTTTCCCCATTTATTTCCCATGAAGTGATGGGACCAGTAGCCATGATCTTTGTTTTCTGAATGTTGAGCTTTAAGCCAACTCTTTCACTCTCCACTTTCACTTTTATCAATAGGCTTTTTAGTTCCTCTTCATTTTCTGCCGTTCTACCTAATGAGCAACATACATGTGCCAGGTATATTAATTATCTCTTGTTATATTTACCCATAATGACATTATTATCTTATAATTTCTGTAAGTCAGGAATCCAGGCACCTCTTAGCTGGATCCTCCAGCTCAGGATCTCTCACAAAGTTGCAATCAAGGTGGCAGCCATGGCTGCCCTGCTTCTAAGGTTTGACTGGAACATGACCCACTTCCAGGCTCGCTTGTGTGGCTGATGAACTGAGGGCCTCAGCTCCTCAATGGCCTTTGAACAAGGGCCACTCCTAATCCTGGCCAGGCAGGTATCTCCAAAGGGCCATGCACGTCATGGCCCCTGAATTTTATCAGAACAAGTGAGAAAGCAAAAGAGGGCACACAAGATGCAAGTCACTGCCTTTCATGACCCAACATTGGAAATAACCTCTGGTACCTTAGAATGTAGCCATCCTTCTAGAGGTAACGAACTGAAGGTGAGGTTATTAGAATGGTTTCTAACCCAACGTAACTGGTCTTTATAAAAAAAGGGAAAATTTGGACACAGGGAGACACACAGAGGGAAGATGACATAAAAAGGCAGGGAGAACCTCATGTGAGTGTAAAAATGGTCACTGATCAGCCCAGGAAAGAGGCCTAGGACAGATGTCCCCTCTCAGCCCTCTGAAGGAACCAAACTTGCCAACACCTTGATTTGGGATTTCTAGCCTCAGAACTCTGAGACAATAAATTCCTGTTGCTTAAGCCACCCAATTTGTGGTACTTTGTTACAGGAGTGCTAGTGAACTTAGGTAAGTGGTGAACAAAATGGATAGGTTTCCTGCAGTCAGAGAGCTTTCAGTCCAAGGGCAGAGACATCTGTTAAACAAATGACCAAATATGTAATTGAAAACTGAAAGACATGTTCTTAAAAAAAGAAAAAAGACGCTATGAACACATAAGAACCCAACTTAGCCCTGCACACTCAGATATCAAAAGCAAGCAGATAATAAGAAGGTAAAAAATTTCTATTAATCTAGTATAGATTCCTAGATGAATCTGGATAAAACTTGCTCAGGAAAATTCCAGCAGGGAAGAATTTAAACATTGGATCCACTGGGCGGCTAAGCATTTCAAAGGAAGGATGGAAATCCCATTTTTTGAGCAATTTCAGATGGCACAGCAGAAAACACTCTAAAATCAATTCTAGGGAGTCTTGGGACTTCCCTGGTGGTCCAGTGGTTAAGACTCCATGCTTCCACTGCAGGGGGCACAGGTTCTATGCCTGGTCAAGGAACTAAGATTCTACAGCCAAGTGGCGTGGCCAAAAAAAGAAGAAACAAACAAAACAAAAATAGGGAGCCTTTCTCTGGCCAGTACTTTTCATCTGTGTCTCTTTCATTTCTTTTGCTTGCAATTTTCTAATTGCATCTCAAGTTATGGCCTGATAGTCAAAGGGGTTCTAATGCCTCCTTTGTGTAGTCACAGCACTTTGCCCTTTATAAAAGGAATTATGCAAGGCTAATAAATTAAGATAACCCTCAAATAAAATAAAGTGACATTTAAAACAAAATCATTTAGGACTGTTCACCTTCTGAAGGAGGAAAAACTGTTAAGAAATTGAGTCTTGAGATGAACTTGGTGTTTGGCAACCTAAGAGGCTCTTTTCCAATAAAACATTACTCGGCAGCCCAAAGGTTTTAAAACAGAAGCCATTCCTTTACAAGTTTTCAGAAACCATTTGGATTATCTAGTCGAAAAATCACAGGGTTGATAGTTGATTCGGCTGGCATATGAGTCATCTTGTATATATCCAGGGTGTTTTAACTCAACACCTCAAATCTTAGATGCTCAGATTTCAGCTGAATTGACCTTCAAAATCTGGGAAATGTGTCAGATGGTTTTAGCAAGCCAAAAGACTCGCTTTTGTTTTCCTACGCAGCCTCCCAATGGATAAAGTTTAGAGGCGCTGATGGTCTATTTGCCAAGCAGGTCTGTGTCACTGAGATCCTATTTGTCAGTGACATTAGGTTGTCCAGACATAAGTGTCAGTCGAGACTGCTGCCAAGGTCATGCCAGACAAGGGCAGCCAAGTAGGGACAAGCATCACCCTCCCTCATTTTGAAACACAGAGATCTCAGCCTGAGCTGCAAGGCAGGGAGAAAAGTTCTGATTCCAAATCTTTTACTTTTCTGCACCCAGTGCTTCTCTGCTATGCTGTATTCACCTGAATTTACTCCCTCTAGTCTCTGTCCACTGTCCCAGGGCTTCCAGGTGATTCAGTGGTAAAGAATCTGCTTGCCAGTGCAGGAGAGTAGAAGATGTTGGTTCTATTCCCTGGGTCAGGAAGATGCCTTGGGGGAGGGAATGACAACCCAGTCCAGTATTCCTGCATGGGAGATCCCATAGACAGAGGAGCCTCGCGGCTATGATCCATGGGGTTGCAAAGAATAAGATCTAAGTTAGCAATTGTTCACTGTCATAGCAGCCATTCTTTCCCTCTATAACTCTCCATTTGGGGTCCATCACTGACCTTGAAGGCCTGGAACCTTGTTTATGTTTGAACTTGTTTCTACACATTCTCATTCAGACTTTACATATTCTCAATCATGGGTGATTCTCTCATGCCTGCTGCTGCAAGGATGCCATCTATGCCCAGGAAAAGGCATATCAACACTGGGAAACATTGCAGCTGTGATGGGCCCAGTGAGGTGCCCAGTCACTGATTCCAGCCAGCCTTGTCCTGTATCCCCAATATCTGATGATTAAGGATCGTAACAGAGGGGCCCATCTGGGAAGAGGGCTCAGATTCTCTCTTGGATCTGGTTAGTGCAGGTTTGAGAAGGGCTCAGTGGTGGCCAAGAGGGCCATGGTCTCCTTACCGTATTGGTGTGCTTAGAGATGATGTCCCATTGCTGGTGTTTAAATGAAGTCTGAGCCCTATCTCTCTGTCTTGAATAATGACAAAGAACAGTGTGAAATCTGAGATGTAAAGCTTGCTTGGGGCAGAATGACAGCACATGGTAATGATCTATTTATATATTTGCTGTAAAATTCCACTTGAATGGATGTGTTTGTTCTTATTCTTTCTCCTTCACACTCACACACACAAGGCACTATGCACATTGTCAGTGCTAAGGTGAGATGAGGGAGACACTGGGGTAATTGCTCTGGTTGGATTGCTCTGCTACAGGCTTTTACCTAGTGTCAGGGGCAGGTGCAGCCCCACTGTGTCCAAAGTCTGGAAGTAGCATGTCTCAGCTATGTTCCCTTGGGTCCTGCCATTGCCCAAATCTTGTCGTTCAGCACCATTTTGGCCTTAAGAATTCTCCTTATTTCCTTCCAAAAATCTCTAATTTCTGTTTTAGTTAGTGAGAGTTGGAATTCTGGCATTACTACTTAGGTATTACATTGTTGATAGTGGAGTTAGATGAAGTGGTTAATCTTTTTTTCTTTCAGCTCTCTCTTAAAACAACAGTTCATAAACCCTCCTGGATTGTATCAACTCAGTGATTTGGTTGAAGGAGGTGAAGAGGTTGATCTAGTTTCAGGATGTGAGTCAGTGGGAATGTTAGTTAGAAAGACCCCTGGAATCCAGAGGCTCCTATATTTTCTCTCTTTTCTGAAATTCTCCACCTTGAAAAAGACAAAAGTTTTCGGTAATTAGTGTGAAACTGCACTGACACTATGGATCTTTTAATTATTTCATTTTCATTTTGCTGATTAAGCTCTAAATAAAGCCTAGTTAAGACTTAAAAATTAGTATAAAGTGCCAAGATATTGAAGTTTACAGAATGACCACTACTTGTATGGTACAAGTCCATCCACAGATGGTTACTATTCGTGTCACGTGATTCGGTCCATTGCAGAAGAGAGTAGGAGGGAAAGGTCTCAGCAAAGGGGGAAACATTGGTCATAGCATTTGGGCTTTTAGCTGTGCTTGACCGCCTCTTATTCCATCTGTCACCCTTGGATTATATTGTTTCTGAGAATAAAATATGGCAATGTATAATGTTGATGAGATGGGTCTCAATCACAATTCATTTCAAGTCTCCTTGGCTGAACTAGGTCCAGGAATTCAGCAAGAAAAGATAGTAATAATCAAGGAGAAGAATGAATAATCATGCAATATATAGAAATTCAACAGGAAAGTATTGAGGTCCTACACTGGGCCAGACACTGCTAAGCCAGAGGATATAAAGATAAAAGATGACTGACTAGTTCTTGTCCTAAAAGAGCTTAGACTCTCTGGTCACTTGGAGATGTGGGTGAATAAATGTATTCTATGTATGTCATTTCAGACCAGAGGCTTGCAGGGCTGGAGGTCGGATTACAAAGAAGCAGGAATAGCTGTCGCACACCAGACCTGACACCCCTTCAACTCCAGTCTGTCTGGAGTTGACCACCCATTGATTCCATGGGGTTAGCCAACAACATTTGGGGGCAGAAGAGACAAAAAGGCAAAATAAGAAGATAACTTCTGAGCAGAATAGAGCCAGCTTCTGTGGCTGGAATTCATTCATTCCAGTGGTTAAGACTCCATGCTTCCAATACAGGTTCAATCCCTGATCAGGGAACTAAGACCCCACAGCCATGGGGCCAAAATAAACAAAAAAGAATACAACCAGCTCTGCAATGTGAAAATAAGAAGAGCAGAGTAAAAGGCCAAAGATCTCAAGAAGCCTAATCTATGGACTGGCGCCATCTTGGTAATATTTTATAACCTATAGCAAAATGATAGGGAAAGCGGTGTAGTACTTCACTGTATGCCAATTTAAGGTTGCCCAAGGTTTTTCGTGAGAAAGACTCTCATTTATTTTAGTACTATATTCTCCATAATTTAAAATGCCCTCTCTTTTATGACAGTCTGTACTCAGTTCACAGTTCTCTGAGAATTCCCCAGAACACATTACACTGGTGCGCAAACACCGGAAGTCAGGAACCACTGAGAAATTACAGCGCAGTTCCCACCACTGGAGGCACTTCTGCGCTTCAAAAGACAGGCATTTCTCAGGAATTAAACAACCCTGGGTTTTTTTGTGCAGAAAATGAAGAGGAAATGGTGATGGGATTCTGGAAGCAAAGCTTCCCTCACAGTCCGTAGGTACCATTACATTTGGTCAATCATCGGTTTGAATTTCCGGAGACTGAGGGCAAGGGGTCAAACCAGTGTTTACATGGCTGTAGGGAAGAGTGGGAGGAAGGAATGGATGAGTCAAGATGTATCATTCTGGAGTTAGAATGAATTCCTGTCCCCCTCAGCAGCATCGCTGACCAGCCAGCTACAGAAAAAATGAGGAAATTACTTCAAAACAGGGAGTGGAGGTGGAGAGAAAAGTTTCCTTAACTTTCTGAAAAGAAGTCAATAGGCTTTTTATCTCTTCTTTATCTAAAGTAAGGAAGAATCCTGAAACTAGGAGCCTCTCCTTATAATGTTGTTATTGTTATTTAGTCACTAAGTCATATCTGAATTTTTTTGTACAATCCCACGGACTGTAGCCCTCCAGGCTCCTCTGTCCATGGGATTTCCCAGGCAAAAATACTGCAGTGAGTTGCCATTTCCTTCGCCAGGGGATATTCCCAATCTAGAGATTAAACCTGAGTCTCCCGCCTTGGCAGGTGGATTCGCTACCACTGAGTCACCAGGAAAGCCCCTCTCCTTATACTACAAGGTTCCAAAACAGTGATCTTACACCGAAAACTTCCTCTTGGAGCCTATAGAAAGCAACTATGCTTTCCCTTAGGCATGGACAAAGGCCCTGAAGAAAATGCTGGTCTTCCCGAGGGAGTAGATTCACTGAGCTTCTCTCATCACAGTGAAAAGGGTTCATCTTACCCTCTTTTTTTTTTTTTTTCTTATTTGTGCAACTGAACTGCAGGCTAAAAGCATCTTACTGCTTTTCTCAACAGAAGTGAACTATCATTTTGTTAGTATTATTAATCAGTGTTATGAACTGCGCTCTACCTCCCCTACCCACTAAATTCAAATGTTGAAGTTCTAACCCCCAAAATAAATGTATTTGGAAATTGTTCAGTTCAGTTCAGTCGCTCAGTCGTGTCCGACTCTTTGCGACCCCATAAATTGCAGCACGCCAAGCCTCCCTGTCCATCACTAACACCTGGAGTTCACCCAAACCCACGTCCATCGAGTCGGTGATGCCATCCAGCCATCTCATCCTCTGTCATCCCCTTCTCCTCCTGCCCCCAATCCCTCCCAGCATCAGAGTCTTTTCCAGTGAGTCAACTCTTCCCATGAGGTGGCCAAAGTACTGGAGTTTCAGCTTTAGCATCATTCCTTCCAAAGAAATCCCAGGGCTGATCTCCTTCAGAATGGACTGGTTGGACCTCCTTGCAGTCCAAGGGACTCTCAAGAGTCTTCTCCAACACCACAGTTCAAAAGCATCAATTCTTTGGTGCTCAGCTTTCTTTACAGTCCAAATCTCACATCCATACACGACTACTGGAAAAACCATAGCCTTGACTAGATGGACCTTTGTTGGCAAAGTAATGTCTCTGCTTTTGAATATGCTGTCTAGGTTGGTCATAACTTTTCTTCCAAGGAGCAAGCATCTTTTAATTTCATGGCTTCAGTCACCATCTGCAGTGATTTTAGAGCCCCCCAGAATAAAGTCTCTCACTGTTTCCACTGTTTCCCCATCTATTTGACATGAAATGATGGAACCAGATGCCATGATCTTAGTTTTCTGAATGGTGAATTTTAAGCCAGCTTTTTCATTCTCCTCTTTCACTCTCATCAAGAGGCTCTTTAGTTCTTCTTCACTTTCTGCCAAAAGTGTGGTGCCATCTGCATATCTGAGGTTATTGATATTTCTCCTGGCAATCTTGATTCCAGCTTGTGCTTCATTTAGTCCAGCATTTCTCATGATGTACTGTGCATATGAGTTAAATAAGCAGGGTGACAATATACAGCCTTGAAATACTCCTTTCCCGATTTGGAACCAGTCTGTTGTTCCATGTCTCGTTCTAACTGGTGCTTCCTGACCTGCATACAGATTTCTCAGGAGGCAGATCAGGTGGTCTGGTATTCCCATCTCTTTCAGAATTTTCCAGTTAGTTGTGATCCACACAGTCAAAGGCTTTGGCATAGTCAATAAAGCAGAAGTAGATGTTTTTCTGGAACTCTCTTGCTTTTTCGATGATCCAGCGGATGTTGGCAATTTGATCTCTGGTTCCTCTGCCTTTTCTAAATCCAACTTGAACATCTGGAAGTTCATGGTTCGCATACTGTTGAAGCTTGGCTTGGAGAATTTTGAGCCTTACTTTGCTAGCGTGTGAGATGAGTGCAATTGTGTGGTAGTTTGAGCATTCTTTGGTATTGCCTTTCTTTGGGATTGGAATGAAAACTGACCTTTTTCCATCCTGTAGCTGCTGCTGAGTTTTCCAGATTTGCTGCCATATTGAGTGCAGCACTTTCACAGCATCATCTTTTAGGATCTGAAATAGCTCAACTGGAATTCCATCATCTCCACTAGCTTTGTTCATAGTGATGCTTCCTAAGGCCCACTTGACTTCACATTCCAGGATGTCTGGCTCTAGATGAGTGATCACATCATCGTGATTATCTGGGTCATGAAGACCTTTTTTGTACAGTTCTTCTGTGTATTCTTGCCACCTCTTCTTAATATCTTCTGCTTCTGTTAGGTCCACACCATTTCTGTCCTTTATCGTGCCCATCTTTGCATGAAAATTTCCCTTGGTATCTCTAATTTTCTTAAAGATATCTCTAGTCTTTCCCATTCTATTGTTTTCCTCTATTTCTTTGCATTGATCACTGAGGAAGGCTTTCTTACCTCTTTTTGTTATTCTTTGGAATTATGCATTCAAATGGGTATATCTTTCCTTTTCTCTTTTGCCTTTTGCTTCTCTTCTTTTCTGTTATTTGTAAGGCCTCCTCAGACAACCATTTTGCCTTTTTCCATTTCTTATTTTGGGGATGGTCTTGATCAGTGCCTCCTGTACAATGTCAAGAACCTCTGTCCATAGTTCTTCAGACACTTTGTCTATCAGATCTATTTGTCACTTCCACTGTACAATCATAAGGGATTTGATTTAGGTTATACCTGAATGGTCTAGTGGTTTTCCCTACTTTCTTCAGTATAAGTCTGAATTTGGCAATAAGGAGTTCGTGATCTGAGCCACAATCTGCTCAGTTGTGTCCAACTCTTTGGGACCCCCTGGACTATATAGTCCATGGAATTCTCCAGGCCAGAACACTGGAGTGGGTAGCCTTTCTCTTCTCCAGGGGATCTTCCCCACCCCGGGATCGAACCCAGGTCCCCCACATTGCAGGAAGATTCTTTACCAGCTGAGCCACAAGGGAAGCCCAAGAATACTGGAGTGGGTAGCCTTTCTCTTCTCCAGTGGATCTTCCTGATCCAGAAATCGAACCAGGGTCTCCTGCATTGCAGGGAAAGCCCAATAAGTAAGTAACTTTGGTTAAATGAGACCATAAAGGTGGGGCCCAGCTGTGATAGGATCAGTGTCATCATGAGAAGAGACATCGGAGAGTTCACTCTTTCTCTCTCTCCCTGCCATGTGAAGACACAGAGAGAATGCGGCATCTAGACGCCAGGATGAGAGCCCTCACCAAAAACCAAAACAACTGTGTCCAGAAGTTGGTCACAGAAGTTGTCCAGAAGTGAAAGAAATTAACTTATGTTGTTTAAGCCACCAGTATGTGGCATTTTGTGATGACAACCTGAGTAGACTAATATCATTAGTTATTATCCTATGAACTGACCTTAATTTCTTAAGAATAAAATGTTTACCCAGAGGAACGGATAGAACTCTCTTTGGGAACCACATTGTCACTTAGAAAGAGGAGGGTACTAACATTATTTGTGCTTTTACATATTTGTTGGGAACTAATCATTGCAAATACACTAGGTAGGAAGCTGTGGGTTAGAGGGCCTGTGCAACTTGGTAGGTCACAGGGCTAGGAAGCTGAGGGCCCCCATGGGATATGCCAGGTTTGCTGGGCTCAGAAGCCAGGCTGTACCTGTTTTCTCTGCCATCTGCACTGTCCTAACCCACATTAGACTGAGTTCTCCCCTTCCTTGCCTAAATATCACTTTTGCTGCAGCAATTAAAACCACTTCATAAACTGGGGAAGGTTTTTTAGAGCATTTACTGAGATCTAGTGGTTATATGATCCCAATTTTGCAGGGGTAAAGAAAGAACAAAAGAAAACACATACTGTATATCTTGCACTTTTTAAAAGCCTCGGGAAAAAAAGACTGGAAAAGTGACATCAGATAGTAAGAGTATCTTTGTTGCTGTTGTTGTTTTTCTGAATAGTAGGATAATGAGTGACTTTATTTTGCTTTTATATTTTTTTGGACCCTTTTATTTTACAGTCTCAATTCTTGTAGTCAGAAAAACAGTTTTAATGACAAAAAGCAGGCTACACCGTCTTCTTCCTGTGGCATCCATTTGCTCTGTGCCAGCACAGGGTGTCCATGGCTCCTTGACTAAGAGCTTGGGCATCATGGTCAGGGCTTGGGAGGACCACAGAGAAAAGTCAGTGGCAGGAGCTGACCCTGAGCAATCCCGTTACAGAGCAGTGGGGGCAGGGAGGAAATGCTGACACGGGTTCAGTTCCAAACCTAACTGGGAAAAGGTGAAATGGTTACCATCTGGAGTTGCCCATGACGGGAGTTGAGGGGGGGAGGTGGCCTGCCGCAGGGCTCCAGCACAGGGGTCCCCTCTCTGTGCCCCTGCCTTTCCTCCGAACTGTGACGCAGGAGAAAGAGCTACACCTCTCTGTGACCTTCGGATGACCCAGCCACTCTGACAGGGTGGCCACCATCCAAGTGACATTTCCAAATAATGAACTGATCCACAGACACTGGATCATATCTTTGTAGATCTATCTTTATCAAATAGAAAGAAATGAAAAGCAAATTTTCTGCCTGTGTTCTAGAGAGTGTGTGGCCTAGATGGGTGGTATTCTCTGTGGTTATCTTGGCAATAATCAGCTCTTGCTCTCTCTTATATCTTCTGAAGTGCCATTTTTGGCAAAAGAGCCCGGGAGAAATAGTAGATATTAAGGAAAAGGAAACAGTAGGGTTCCCGCCCCCCTCAACCCAACTCTTTCTCTGTTTCATAATGAAAAGTTGTGAACAGTAGAGAGCTAGGATTTCTTGAGAGAAAATGATGGTGAATGAAAGATTCTTAAAAATGCTAGAATATTCTGGAGGTGATCCGGCTGATTAGAAAGTGAAAAGGCTATTGTATTTTTCCCAGGGGGCAGTGACCTGAACAGGGCAAAACTTCTAGAATGATTTACATCTGTCCTAAAAGCCTTTATGCAACTAACTCTTTGCCTTTTTGTAACTCTATCTTTGCCTCTAGTTTCAGTAACTCTTAGAAAGCAGAGATCCTATTCTGTTTATCTGTTTGCTTCTTCAGCAACTATTATTGAGCATCTGTTACGTGAACAGCTCTGTGCTACCCATGGAGGGGATATACCTGTGTATATGTGTGTGTGTGTGTGTATGTGCAATGAATACATTATACATGCATTCATTATGCATTTTACGTGTGTATATGGTAGTAGCCTGAGTAGTGCTCACCAAAAAGATAGGCCCATGTCTTAACACTTGTTGTGCGTGTGTGTGAGCCGCTCGGTCATGTCTGACTCTTTGCAACCCCATGGGTACAGACCCCTGGCTATAACCTGCCAGGCTCCTCATCCATGGACTTCTCCAGGCAAGAATACTGGAGTGGTTTGCCATTTCCTTCTCCAGGGGATCTTCCCAATCCAGGGATTGAACCTGGGTCTCCTGTATTGCAGGCAGATTCTTTTACCACTGAGCCATGAGGGAAGTCCCTAAAGTGAAGTGAAAGTCACTCAGTTGTGTCTGACTCTTTGCGATCCCATGGACATACAATCCATGGAATTCTCCAGGCCAGAATACTGGAATGGTTAGCCTTTCCCTTCTCCAGGGGATCTTCCCAACCTAGGGATTGAACCAAGGTCTCCCACATTGCAGGCGGATTCTTTACCAGCTGAGCCATGAGGGAAGCCCTAACACTTGTTAGGTATGCAATTCTGAGTAATTTATATCTCCAGTGGAGGTAATAGTTTATGTGTTCTCACATATTCTAGTAGTGATCGTAATCCTCACTACTCCGTATTTCAAATATGTGTTTAATGCCTGTCTTCTTTGATGAACAATTATGTTCCATTGTTCCATGAGATCAGGCATTGTTTTGATGCACACTTATACATATAATATATACATCTGTGCATATATTATAAGTGTGTGTTAGTTTCCCAGGCACTCTGACTCAGGAGCCTCGACTTTTCACCATTGTACCTCATTGCTCTTTAGTATGTGGAAAGACTAGCAGTATGACTGAGCCTGGCTTTGTAGGCAGAGGCAGCAGGGAAGGGCTTAGTACACTGTGATATGTACAGTTACTACACCTTACATGAATGATTCCGTGCAAGTTCACAGCTTAGTCTGAAAAAGGAGAACTAGAGCAAAGGGATTGCTGTCTTTAACAAATGATCTTAGCCTGAGATTCTGCAGAAGCAGATGCTAAGACAAGACTCTAACAGAGATGATCCCAGAAAAAACACAGGTAAGAGAGTTGGGGAAGTGAGACAGGGAAAAGAAGGCAGCCCAGGGAAGAGTTCATTATCAAGCAAGCTCACACTGTGGGTAACTGAAGATTAGTCCTGTTGTGGGTCCCTGGGAGCCAGCACGGGGCACATCCTGGGGTGGAAATTATCTCCACTGAGAGATAAGGGAGCTGGGCTATTTACCAACAGCCATTAGTGTTTTGTTTAGGTCTCTTCACAGGGGACAGAATTTCCTTGCACTTTTGGCCAACCAAGCAGCAGCATAGGCCTTTCAACAGAGAAACACAGGTGCATTTCCCTGGGAGGCAGTTATTTGGGCCATGTGGAGAGCACTGAGAACATCTGGCTCAAGGGGTTGAAAGGATCCATTTTCTAAGGTTACTGGTCCTGAGGGTGCATGTGGAGAAAGAGGTGGGGCATTATATCCCAGAAATGCCAAATCCCCAAACTAGATACATTATTCTCCCAACTTAAACCCAAATTCAGTCCAAAACCCCATAGCAATGAGTGAAACAATGAGTAACTATTCCTCTCTTGTATTTCTCCTTTCCACATGATCAAATATGATTGTTTATTATGATTTGAACAGTGCTTCTATTTCAGGTAGAATATTCTAGAGAAATAGGAAACCATATTGGGCGTATTGGAGAAGGAAATGGCAACCCACTCTAGTATTCTTGCCTGGAGAATTCCATGGACAAAGGAGCCTGGCAGGGTACAGTCCATGGGGTCACAAAGAGTTGGACATGACTGAGTGACTATCACTCATTCATTGTGAGTATGGTTGGGAAAATAGAAAAAGGAGAAGAATCTAAATGTGGAAGTCATCTCAGACACAACTGGCACTGGAAAATTAGAAAACAATTTTTCCTTCTTTTCTGTCGGGGGCAGGTACAGGCAGCTGGCGGAGGGTGTGGTTTCAAGCCCAGCATCTCTCTGCATATCTCAGGTCCAGTGGGAGAAGAACTTTGGGCCCTGTGGATCTTTTGAAAACATTTACCTTGGTCTTCCCTGGTGGCTCAGATGGTAAAGAATCCACATGTAATGCAGGAGACCTGAGTTTGATCCCTGGGTTGGGAAGATCCCCTGAAGGAGGATATGGTAACCCACTCCAGTATTCTTGCCTGGAGAATTCCATGGACAGGGGAGCCTGGCAGGCTACAGTTTGTGGGGTCATAAAGAGTTTGACACAACTGAGAAACTAACAATGTCACTTCATAACTGAGCATGAAAAACTGTGGAAAATCACTACCAAATCCTCCTGAGGGAGGACATTCTTGTGGCAGGTCCAGGGAGGGAATAGATCTCTCTGTTCTCCCACTGGGCAGGGGGGAAGGCAGTGGGGGCAGAGGTCTCTTGCTCCAGGAAACAAAGCCTCACTGAAATGAGTTGTTTGGGGCAGCATGGAGGGAAATCTTTTCTTTACCAAGCCAAGAACGCTCAATATCTGTAGAAAGGATGTTTCTAAAGGATTTCAGAGGCCACAGAGGAATTTCTGGAAGAAGAGGCATAAGAACATCTCTGAGATAACCTCTATGGATAAAATGAAAGAACTCTACCGTTTTGGAAGTAGTAACAGAAGTGAGCAGGTTGGTCCTCAAATCAGGGAAGGAAAGCCATGGGAAGAGTTAAAGGCGAAATTATTGGACTTCCAAGTGCTGCCTAGTGATGGCAGCAGCTCTGAGACCATCTGTCATTGCAGGGGAGTGAGGGTGGCAGACAGGGCATCGGTGCAGTTGTGCAGGGGCCTGGAAGATTAGAGGAGCCTTCTGGAACAATCAGGGAGCAAAGAAACTGGAGCTATGCAGTCCTCACCTGGTGGCAGAGATGATGCCCAAGACTGTCAAGGCAGTGTAAATGAGTGTTTCAAAATTGGTATAAAGTATATTCATAGGAAACTTGAAGTATAGCAAGGTCAACAGAGGTAGGAAGAATACACAAAAGAACTACACACAAAAAAAAAATCTTCATGACCCAGATAACTACAATGGTGTGATCACTCACCTGGAGCCAGACATCCTGGAATGCGAAGTCAAGTGGGCCTTAGGAAGTGTCACTATGAACAAAGCTAGTGGAGCTGATGGAATTCCAGTTGAGCTATTTCAGATCCTAAAAGATGATGCTGTGGAAGTGCTGTACTCAATTTGCCAGCAAATCTGGAAAACTCAGCAGTGGCCACAGGACTAGAAAAGGTCAGTTTTCATTCCAATCCCAAAGTAAGGCAATGCAAAAGAATGCTCAAACTACCGCACAATTGCACTCATCTCACATGCTAGTAAAGTGATGCTTGAAATTCTCCAAGCCAGGCTTCAGCAGCTCAAACTACTGCACAATTGCACTCATCTCTCATGCTAGTAAAGTGATGCTTGAAATTCTCCAAGCCAGGCTTCAGCAATACAAGAACCATGAACTTCCAGATGTTCAAGCTGGTTTTAGAAAAGGCAGAGGAACCAGAGATCAAATTGCCAACATCCGCTGGATCATCGAAAAAGCAAGAAGTTTCCAGAAAAACATCTGCTTCTGTTTTATTGACTGTGCCAAAGCCTTTGACTGTGTGGATCACAACAAACAATGGAAAATTCTGAAAGAGATGAGAATACCAGACCACCTGACCTGCCTCCTGAAAAATCTGTATGCAGGTCAGGAAGCACCAGTTAGAACGAGACATGGAACAACAGACTGGTTCCAAATCGGGGAAGGAGTATTTCAAGGCTGTATATTGTCACCCTGCTTATTTAACTCATATGAAGAGTGCATTATGAGAAATGCTGGACTAAATGAAGCACAAGCTGGAATCAAGATTGCCAGGAGAAATATCAATAATCTCAGATATGCAGATGACACCACCCTTATGGCAGAAAGTGAAGAAGAACTAAAGAGCTTCTTGAGAGTGAAAAGAGGAGAGTGAAAATGTTGACTTAAAACTCAATATTCAGAAAACGAAGATCATGGCATCTGGTCCCATCACTGCATGGCAAATAGATGGGGAAACAGTGGAAACAGTGACAGACTTTATTTTTTGGGAGCTCCAAAATCCCGGCAGATGGTGACTGAAGCCATGAAATTAAAAGATGCTTGCTCTTTGGAAGAAAAGTTATGTCCACCTAGATAGCATATTAAAAAGCAGAGACATTACCTTGCTGACAAAGGTCAGTCTAGTGAAAGCTATTGTTTTTTCAGTAATCATGTACAGAAATGAGAGTTGGACTAGAAAGAAAGCTGAGCACTGAAGAACTGATGCTTTTTAACTGTGCTTTTGAATTGATGTTTTTGAGCTCTTGAGAGTCCCTTGGACTGCAAGGAGATCCAACCATCCCATCCTAAAGGAAATCAGTCCTGAATATTCATTGGAAGGACTGATGCTAAAGCTGAAACTCCAATACTTTTGGCCACCTGATACAAAGAACTGACTCACTAGAAAAGACTCTGGTGCTGGGAAAGATTGAAGGTGGGAGGAGAATGGGATGACAGAGGATGAGATGATTGGATGGCATCACTCAATGGACATGAGTTTGAGTAAACTCTGGGAGTTAGTGATGGACAGGGAAGCCTGGCATGCTGCAGTCCATGGGGTCGCAAAGTCAGATATGACTGAGCAACTGAACTGAACTAAGGTCAACAGGTCCAGAGATGATTGTCATTAAAAGATGGTTTATGGTCTTCCCTGGCAGTCTAGTGGTTGAGACTTTGAGCTTGCAATGCAGGGGCCTTGGGTTCAATTCCTGGTTGGGGAAGTAAGATCCCATATGCTGGGTAGTGCTGAAAAAGAAAACATGGCTTGTTACTTACAGTTCCCAAGAGGAGGGGATGTGCACATCAAGGGCAGGCATGCGGGGGTAGCATGTGAAAAGGCACCAGGTTTGGTTAGAAGACAGAAGGAGAGAGAGAAAACTGGTTTCTGCAGGGAGGAACAGGCAAGGCAGAGTAAGAAGGCTTGAGATTGGCCAGTTCTAATGGTTTCAGTGGACTCAGGGGCACAGGACTGTCCCTTACTGTCTGGACCCTGTCCTGGGGTGATTAGTACAGGTGGTCAGTGGCCTGGAGTGTGAGAGTCTGATGAAAGAGGTGGCTGGGATATGGGCTCTAGAGTTGTTGGTGTGTGTCTTGAGAAGTGGGTTCCCGAGTGAGTTGTTTATCTTTAGGAATTAGCTAACTCTGGGAAAGGCAGTCTTTCCACAGTCAGCAAGGCCCCAGAGCTCAGAGCATCCAAATAGAGAAAATAAAAGACATGGTTAATACCACAAGCCAGCTGGAAGGTGGTGAGCACCATTTTTTCTTTTTCTTTTAAAACCTTTCATAAAACGTTAAAACACTTTACATTTTAAGTCATGGCCCCTATTTCACCACATAGACCAGCCCTCGTGTATCTACTCCTAAAGGGAAGTGGTTATATTTGTCCCAGGCCTCACTTGGAAAGGATTTTGAAATCTTTCTCTGCAGAAGGCCTCATATTCATAAGTACAAAACCTTATTCATTGATAATAAACTTCAATGGAAACTTTTAATCATGTTTTTAAAAGCTGCTGTTTCAAAGCAATCTAGTAGAACCAAAGCCTTCATTATTTGAGAGATGTTTTTATGCAGAGTCTGTTGATACCACACTTTGAAAGTGAATTAATGATGAGCCTGGGTAAGCTGGATATTCAAAAAGATGTCAGGAGAGTTCCCCACTGGAACCAGCTTACACTGTGGTATAAAGGGTGTTCCTGTCGCAACCCCACATGAACTCTGATTCCCCTCCTTTCTCTCTCTTTTGGGTTGCCCTGCCAAGAAGAAGCCAGTCAAAAACTTACACATCACACTGTATTTCACTATATAGCACTATTGTTACTGCCATTTGAATATTAATTTTCTAGAATCAGATGGCAGTGCAACTGTATACATGACACCAGGGAGGGTATGAAGGCGTGAGTGGTTTTCTACCACACATGGATTCCTGGGTCTGACCAAAAATAAAGAGCAATAAATACAACATATTTTAAAAGAGAGAGAGCTTTAAATCTCAACAGACTTTGGTTCTTGGGCTTGTGAGAACAGCTTGGTCTCTGAATCACTGAGTGAACTCTCAGGGAGAGCTGAGCTCTTGGAAGAACCAGCGCAAGAGTTTCAAAGCCAGGGCTGGCTCCAGGAGCTCAGGGTATCCTGGTGCAGTGCAGTGTCCAGAACATGTAGCCAAGAGTTCAGTTGTGTCCAAAGTTGATTCTATCACTGGAAAAGTTCTCTCGGGTCATCTAGTGGAAAGCAACCCTCTTCAAATCTGGGCTTTGGATTCTGCGCTAATCCTACCCAATTTTAGCCTGTCTGAGGATTGCTGATACGTACAGTGGACTGTGCTTCATGGGGACAGTTGGCGTTTACTGTTCCATGATGGCTTCCTGCCACCACCCCTAGACTTGCCACGGGCTCCTATTCCTGTCAACGGTATTTCTATAAATTCAGTTAACTCTAGTGTGATGTGGTAAGAGGTACAACTCGTGCCATTCACCGAAGAGAACGTTCTCATCCTCACTTGTTCAAAGGTAGACCTTGAAAGGCGATTCTACTCTGCTTGGGCCTTTTCAGCCAGCTGGAGTGGCCTGAGTGCCCACAGGCCTGGAAATACAGGTCACAATCCCCTCCAGGTGTTTATGATATAATTCTTTATGGAAATAAAACAAACAACAAATAGAAAACAGGGGTTGCTTTCATTTTAATTTTGTCATATGAAAAAAAATTCTATCTAATTCTATCTACTTTCCCTATCATGTTACAATAAAAGTAACACCTAAAATGTGAATACTCTCCGAAGTTCTCTGATTTACTCACTGTCTGGAGAAAATGTTGGCAGATTGCTCGGCTAGGTAGAAAATATCGACCTGTTTTTGTTGAGTGTTTTCCAGGTATCCTCGGCATTCTTTTAAGCTTTGACGTGTGCTATCTCATTCCCCCCCTCTCCCTTTTAAAATGCTTTGATGGCTTCAAACGGTCTTTTGTAGTGGTGGCAATTTCTCATTTCTGTCACATCAGATCCATCGGCAGGGCCTTGCCCAGGGCATTGTGTAGATAGGGATCCTGACATGAACCAGGGCTCAGCTGGAAGGGTGCCTGATTGATTAATAATGCCTGTCCCCAGAGCGGCTCTGTGGCAAGGGATGGGATGGGCGGATATTTGCCACCCCACAGTTCTCCAAAAAAGTTTCAAAGTCCTCAGTGGGAACTTAAGGCACTTGACAGTTCTTAGGATGCCTTCCTAGACTCATCTCTTTTCTTTCGATTCAGTGCCAGTGCTTCTCCAACTAAAAAAGATACATGAATCTCCAGGGTTCTTATTAAAATGCAGATTCCTAGTCAGCAGGTTTGAGATTCCCCATTTCTACCAAGCTCCCAGACGTTGCCAGTCCATGGACCACATTTTGATCAGCCAGGCCACTTACCTTTAAGTTCTCAGAAACTGCATTGTGCTTTTACTCGTCAGTTAATGATGATTGCCATTTATTATTTACTAAGTGTGAACCCCTGTGCTAAGCATTTTACATAAATCATCTTATTTAATTCTAACCAAAAACCTCTTAGATAGATAGCTGTGTTGTCATTCCATTTTACAAATGAATAAAACCAGACTCAAAGGTTAAGTAACTTGCTCATGTTTAGAGGACAGCAAGGGGCTTGAACCCAGTTCCCTGCCACAAACTGCTCCTTGGTGGCTCAGTGGTAAAAAATCCACTTGCAATGCAGGAGACCTGGGTTGGATTTTCCTGGGTCAGGAAGATCCCCTGAAGAAGGAAATGGCAACCCACTCCAGTATTCCTGCCTGGAAAATTCCAATCCATGGAGTCACAAAACAGTTGGACACAACTGGGCCACTAAACAACAACAACAAACTCAGCCCATAGTTAGTAGTATCAGCATCACTCTGGAAGCTTGTTAGACAAGGCAAGCCTCAGGTTGTGCCCTAGACTCTACTGAATCAGAATCTTCATTTTCTCAAGGTCCCAGGTAGTTTAAATACACATGAAAGAAGTAAGTAGTGCTATTCCAAACAATCAGGACTTCTCAGATTTTTCTCATGCTGTTTCTTCCAAAATAGAAAGTCTTGAATCATAATTTTTATGATACCATTTCAATCAAGGATTATTTTTTAATATTCTTCAGTTTTGATCACACAAATTTGACCCAAAGGGCATTTTTGCTAGGTTGCTGAGCAAATTTTTGGCTTGGCTGAAATAATCTACACAAAATAAAACTGACAATGGCTAAAGATGCAAGTGGTAAAACTTCTTATAAATGAAAACCTGCCTAATGGGTCATCCCATGTCAGTCACGTTGGATACTGCAAGAGTTGGCTCAGGACAAAAACTAGACTTGGTTGAAATAATCAACATGAAATAAAACTGTCAACAGCTAAAATTACACATGGCAAGATACAGATTTAACAACAACAACAAAAAAAAAAACTGAAAGAAGAATCAAGTCTTCTTAAAAATGAAACCTGCAAAGTTGGTCCCAGAAAGTTGAACTTGGTAGAAAGAGTGGCCTCAAAAAGAAAGCTCACAAATGCAGAGGTTACTCCTCCAAACACCTCCTCCTTGTTGTCTATTTCTAGACAACAAGAAATCCTGATTAATGATTCAATATTAAGTTCCCTGTGCAGGAATTAGTATCTATCTTATTTACTATATATTCCAGCATATGCAGCAGGGCCCAGTATATAATAGTATCTCAGTTAAAAATGTGTTGCACAAAATCTTAAAATGTATAGGAATACAATCTGATTCAAAAAAATTCAGTAGAACAAAAATGAAAATGGAAAAAATATTTTTTAAAGTCTGAATGTGTGGTATAGAATTTCACCAAAGAACTAAAGTGACTTAATGACATTTGATCCAAAGTATGATTTTCAACTGAGAAAGATTTCATGAGAAGATGATTCATCAGTGTTGGCAAAATTTGGATAAGAAATTCATAAACATGAGCTAAAATAAGCTGGAAGGATGACCTCATACTGTCCACCTGGTTAAACGGTGGAGTCAGAAATACAGAGCAAAGCAGCTGCATGAGAAAAATCTGCATTCTTTCCTTCTGGCAGTAAATCTTAATTCTCCTTCAATGGCTAACTGAAATTTAACATCTTTCATTAGGATTTTTTTTTTATCCAAAGAAGGACATGTTGTCCTCACTGCTTTCACTCCTACCATTTTGACCCAAGGACATGTTGACCACACCACAGAGCCTACTGAAATTCATCAAAGTTGAAAAGAAGATTTTGAGCACAATAAGAGTATTTTCATAATAGAGCAAGCTTCCAATACCTGAGAATTGCTTACAATTTTATTATAGTTTAGCTAAGAAATAAATTCAAACTGTCAAACTGTTACTCAGTTCATTATATATGTTACTAAAGATAATATATAAAATATAAAGTGTTAAACAATTAACTGCCTAAAATGTCACCCTTGTTCATAACACTGACAGCTACAAAAATTCACCAAAAGTAAATAATACAGTATAAATATTCAAATAAAATAGTCTGAAGTTGAACTATTGATGGAAGAATGAAAATGTCTTTCAAAATTTAAATCTGAATAATTGAGCTCAGGAAATGGAACTAGATGAAAATGATCAAGAATAAAATTTACAGAGTGATTCAGTACTTACACTTTTAAGTATGTTCCATAAAGACATAAACAAAATATAAAAGAGTTATATCCTAAAATGTTCATTCAGAAGTTATTTATAAGAAAAAATTAGCAAATCCTGCTAAAGATGGAGTATATGGGGAATATTAAGTAAACAATGTCACTTTCTCTTGATGGTTGACGGCTATTTCCCAGAGCAGCAGCTCTCTGTTTATGTCTGATCATTTTTATTTGTATAGTGATGAAAATAATATTTCCCCCATTCTCCTTAACAGTTTTGCAAGATGGCATTTTTGTGGGCAGTTGTGTGATGTCTCTGAGTGACAGAGCCCTGGAAACACAAAGGCTACTGCTACTGCTATTTCATCTCCAGGATACCAAACACCAAAGCTGTGTCAAGGGCTTGAGTCAGGGCAGTACTGAAGGATCATAATATAATTTTGGAGCCTGCCTAGCATATTGGGACCTAAAGGTTGGAGGTTGGAGGAGTGAGAAATATGAAACACTCCACAATGTTTGAGTAAAAACTGAACATCCTGTCTTTCTCCATTCATTCATTCAGGAAACATTTCTTGAGTGTCTTCTGTGCACCAGGCATTGTTCTAGACAATGTTCTAGCTTTAGAACCTCAAACTCAGAGACTGAACGGTGAAGAAAAGAGACAAAAATTCCTGCCTTTGTGGAGCTTACATTCTGGTAGAGAGAGAAAGTCAAAAAATACAGAAGAGCATCTGGGGATGGTAAGAACTTCTCTCCAGTGTAGACCAACCCAGAGACATAATTTTATTACACACTAAAGCTCTTGGTGTTCTCAATAATTTTCAAGACTGTAGAGAGGTCCTGCAACCAAATAATTTGAGAATTGCTGGCCTAGACAATCCTTTTTTAAGCTCCCAAGAAGTCAAATTACTGGTTTGAGACCTGTAGGTTACTGAAGGCAACTCCCCTCTCTACTCTGAATCTATCTCTAAACTTGGAGAACAGTAATTTTGATTTTTGCCAGTAAAAGTATTTTAGTAAGTCTCATTTATCACTTTCAAGGACTTATCCCTCTTCCCATGGGGACTCTATTGTCAGATATAGATTTTTGAATTCTCATGTCATTGTCCAATCCCGACTGAACATTGTTTTCTCTCTTTTCAAAGTCTCATGCATCCCTGTGATGCTGTTCTTACCGTGAAGCTGTACAAATATTTATTGAGTGTCTCCTATGTGCAAGGGTTTCCCTGATAGCTCAGTTGGTAAAGAATCTGCCTGCAATGTTGGAGACCCGGGTTTGACCCCTGGGTTGGGAAGATCGCATGGAGGAGGGGAAAGGCTAACCACTCCAGTATTTTGGCCTGGAGAATTTCATGGACTGTAAAGTCCATGGGGTTGGAAAGAGTTGGACATGACTGAATGACTTTCACTTTCATTATGTGCAAAGTGCTTGTCTAGGGAGATAGGGAGACAACATAATGAAGGAGATGCTATTCTGTTCTTGGAGTTGGTAGTTCAGTCAGAAAATATAACGCATAGTATAGTCATCCTTTGGTATCCAGGGAATCAGTTCCAGGAAACCCCATGGATACCAAAATCTGTGAATGCTCAAATCCTTTATATAAAAGGTTTAATATTTCCTTATAGTTCATGCACATCTGCCCATAGACTTTTACTCACTAGATTATGTATAATACCTAATACAATGCAAATGCTATGTAAATATTTGTCAGCATGGGGCAAATTCAAGTTTTGCTTTTAGGGACTTTCTGGAGTTCTTTTTTTCTGGATAGTTTCTATGTGTGATTGGTTGAGTCCATGGATATAGAACCCGCAGATACGGAAGACTGACTGGATTTAATTGAACACTTACTCTGTATCAGGTTCTGTGCATTTTACATGTGATATTTCCATTGTATTATCACAATTCTCTGAGGTTAGTACTAGTCTCTCCACTTTACATAGAAGGAACCAGGTTAAGAAATCAAGAAATGTGCTCACAATTACCATACCCCTACTTGATCTTGGCACCCTCACTAAGATCCTTTCTGGTCTTCACCAGTGCTCTGAGTCCATCCCTAAGTTTGGTGTGTTGGAGTAGCTACAAAATTCTTCAGAGGATCATCTATGGGCCACAATAGCTGCAAGGCCTCCCCAAGTGCTCAGGAGTTTACTCCTGAACCTCCATCCATGAGCTGATGACTAACTGAGGTTCAGGTACAAAAGCCCAGCTTCTTTTAACTTTGGATAAACTCTGGGGGGCAATTCATACTTCAGAGATTTCCAGGGATCAGGCTGAGGCTGGTCTTCAACTGAAATTAGACCCTTGCTTAGCTTTTTCTTCCCTAGTCTGATTCTCAAAATTTACCATTTTTTGGAGACGTCCCTGGTAGTCCAGTGGTTAAGACTCTGAGCTCCCAATGCAGGGGCCATGGTTCTGATCCCTAGTTGGGGAACTAAGATCCCACATACAGAGTGATCTTGAAAAAAAGAACCTGAGAGTTCTCTGTTGATAAATCACTTGAACTTGAATCTTTGGCTCACTGTCTGCTTCTGGGAGATGCTGACTAAAGCCAGTTATGTGCCTAAGTGGCAGAAGTCAGGATCTGAACCCAAGCCCAACTGACTCCAGCACATGTAATTTTAACCAGCATGTGTTCCCAGTTTATTGGTGTGGGCTTGTTGGCAAGTTAGCCTACCCAGATGTTAAGGCTATATAATCGCATTTCTTATTCTACCACACACAAGGCTGTTTCTTTTCATCCTGAGGATATGTGTTCTTGACTCCCTTGATAGAAATTCTGCACAGAGAAGAAAGTCACAGTAAGACAGGGTGTCAAGCTTATTTAAAAACCAGACAACTGAAAACAAGAATATATAGACATTTCCTTGCTTCCTCTCCTCCCCAACCTAAATAAAAATAAAGGAAATAGTGACAGACTCTGCTTTCCTACTACCATGATGGAAACAGGTAAGTAAATGGAGAAATAATGTTCCATGGGCTCCGTCCAGAGGATCAGCAACAGTTAAGAGTGTCTTCTTGACCTCTCTCGAGAAGCAGCAGCAGCTGGTGTGTGTGAGTGTGTTGTGTGTGTGTGTGTGTGAGAGAGAGTCACATCATCGTCATTGTGCTGAGCTCTGCCTTCTGGTGTTGAATGCACAAGCTGTTACTCCCCAAGGCCCTTGCCACCCCTTAGTCCAGTCCCTGAAACTCGAGTCAGGGTGACTACAACTACCCATGCATTGCCTTCACAGAAAATCCTCTGGGCTTGACTGTTGGTTGCCCTTCTCTATTGTGGGGTCCTTGAGTTTGTCTGGTGTTAAAATTCACAGGAGGCATAGGGACATGTACCCTCAAAGCAGCCTTAATATCAAAGACATTTCTGTGAAAGGGGCCCTTCTCCATTACTACAAAACTGCTTATTTTTCTAATTAATGAGGGATAAGGTGGTCCACTAGGGAATTTTGGCTTGGAGTTCCAGCATTTAAATACATATGCCAAGTGAGAGGCTTGAAAGACCTTAGATTAATCCAGTTCTTGTGACATCTGGGGCTGGCACGGGGGTGGGAACAACTAGTTTAAGTGCTGACTTTGGAAAGAGCCGTTCTGTTGAAGTTTGGAGCCTGGAGCTCAGGTCACAGCTGCAGGCTTGAAGTATTTTACCAAGCTACACTCAATTGAAAAGTTGACAGTCCATCCATTGACGTTACTTGATACATGCTCTCATCCCTCTATTATACCTTTCCTTCTCTCCTCCTCAACAAACAGTATCTTGGGGTAATGAACTCACCTGCAATGCCCGAGATGTGAATTCAATCCCTGGGTTGGGAAGATCCCCTGGAGAAGGAAATGGCAATCCGCTCCTGTACTCTTACTTGGGAAATTCCATGGACAGAGGAGCCTGGTGGGCTACGGTGCATGGGGCCACAACGAGTAAGATATGACTTAACAACTAAAATAGCAACAACAAACCAACAAAGCCCCAGTGAGAACCTCACTGGGGCTGGGATAGATACAGAAAACACCTCACTGATCCATGCTCCTTTTAGGTTAGACTGAATGTAGTTCTTTTCCTCCTCATGGATAGCAGAACGGTCTATTGCATTTCAAAGCAAGCCTATTTGTAGAAATGCTACAAATTTGGTACCTCTGCTCTGCAAAGTTTTCTATAGCAGATATTGGCACAAAAGTGGGGAGGAACTCACCAGGAACTACTAAGAGCACTAATGCTTCTAGAGTTAGAGGCCACACTCTGACAACTTCCCTTTTTGCTTCCTTCTTCACTCCATATCCTCCCTTCTCCAGTCTGAAGATACAGATTCATCAAACTCCCCTGAGGTGGGGATGATTAATGACCAGTCTGATCTTGGGAGAAACTAGGCTTTGCTATATATTTCAGCAGAGAACCCCAGTAAGATTTCTAAAATTTACCCTCCAATTTATGGAGCTGAGAAATATTTACACCATCTCTTGATTGATTGATTGGAGTAGTGAAGTCTTTCAGAAGAGAAGCTTCCTTTCATGGTGGCATCACTGTGCTCTGTAATAGATGGTGTTCAGGTCTGATTTTGGCTCCTCTTCCCCCTTGCATTTTATTTCCATCTACTGGAGAGAAGAATCTCTTGAACAAAATGTGTGTTATGATCTTATTACCTCTGAACACACTGTAGTCTTCTTAGGGCCCAGGATACCTCTCTCCTGGGCATGGTAGATGCAAAAAAAAAAAAAAGAGAGAGAGAGAATGGGAAAGTCTTTTGGCTTAAAATTCACTTGGGGGTTTGCATTACCCATATAATACCAACTGCCTCCAGAAGGTGGATTTCCACCTCAGCTCAGAGACTATACATACATATAGAGACTGAGCAAAATCCAGAAGTGGGAAAACTTGGTTTGCCTCCTGCAGCCTCTCCACTTCCCAACAAGTGTCCTGCTCTTCATTTCCCTTCATTTCTTCCTGCTGCCTGCAAAACAATTGATTCTGGTTTTAGGTATGGTTGGATTTGCAGCTCAGTGTCAATGGGTTTAGTTCAACATGTTAATTTTTCCTGTATTTGTCTTATTTTTAGTTAGGGAAGGAAAGGTTCTGCCCTCTTGAAGACATTGTGGGGAACCTGGGAGGTACAGAGGACTCAGAAAGGAAACTTCTTCAGGAACCAAGAGAAACATCATCTGAAAATGCCTCAGCTAACAAAACTGAGTTTAGGACATCTGCTTTTGGCCCATTCTCATTAACCACCATGTCCCTAGAGACTAGTTTTCCTCCTAATATGGTGAAATATGCCAAAAGCAAGTAAATTCTCCTGTGGGATTTAAAGGATTTAACTGAATCACATGGAAAGTTACCAGATCTTCTCAATGATTTATGTGGTAGAGGCATGGTTCTATTTGGATGAACTTCTTGCTGTATCACAGGAAAAAGAAAGTATTCAATATATATTCACCAAAAGGTTCCAAGGGCCTTGCCTTGAAAAAAGACACATTTTGTTCTAAAAGTTAGCTTAGAAATGTATAAAAAGAAGTCACATTTTTATATTGAATTATCACATTGACTTTTTCCCCCCATTGGTACTATAAAGTCACTTTTCTTGTTAGTACATCATTTAATTGCTCATGAATTTTAAAAAGGTGCATAAGTGTGATCTTAATCTAAGTGTTAACACCTTGGTTGGAAATGTGGAGTCCCTCAAATTTATCCTAAACACTTAAAACACATGAGAAAAATTTTAGAAGCTGAAAACCACATGGGGGTGCTGGGTCCCAGACACATGCCCTTGTGCCCTCAAAAATCTACAGCATCTCTTAAAAGGGATTATTTCTATTCCCTGCCTTGCTTTAAAATGGAACAGCAGTAATGAATTCTGTTGGGTTCTGCTCACATCTCAGTGACCCTAGAAAAGTCTGCAGGAAGTATACTCCTCAATCATACATTTAGTTGCCTTGTACCTCAAAGACTCCAGATAGTGTGTGGTATTTTTCCATAACTACAGCAAAATTGCTAGAGAATCAGGAAAAATATATACAACTTTTTTTTTTCCAAAGGTGTCTTCAACTGGAGAGGCAAGAATTATTAAAGAATTTTACATTATAATAATAATAATAAGAAGAATGACCTGTTTTTGCAAAGAATAGATTTGGCGGAGGAGGGATCCAGATCGAATTCAAGTAATCATGGTGTGCTCTGCAGTCAGCACATGCCTCATGTTTCACAAGTGTTGGGGAAAGTTACAGGGTCACCCGGATGTGCCCAGCTAACAAGTTCCTGTTCAGCAGTATCTTTCACACCATCTGAAAACCAGCAGTGGTCTTGGGAGGAAATTTGGGTGCTTATTTGACAAACCTTCTCGTTTTAGAGATGAAGCTTGTAAAATACATTTGACCTTTGGAACAAGGTAGGGGCTAAGGGAACTGACACTATACCCAATCGAAAATGTTAGTATAATTTACAGCCAGCAGTCAACATATACATGATTCCTCTATCTATATATGTGGTTCCACATCCATGTTCTCAACCAACTGTAGACTGTGTAGTGCTGAAGAAATTACTCATGGAAAAAAATCCTGCTATAAGTGGACCCATGTAGGTCCACTATGATTTTCAAAGGTCATCTGTATTAGGTTTAGAGATCATTTTGAGAAATTGATTCAAGACAAGTAAAAAGGTACATACCTATCATATACACATCACTTTCCATTCCAGGGTTCTCAAAACTCCAGATCTAGAACATCATTATGGGAGAGTTTTTATTTAAAAAATATCTATGATAGACAGGAGGAAAGAAATAAGATTCTAACCTTGGGCAGAGATATAATTCCTTTAACTAGTGACCAATTAATCCAACTCATCAGAATAACATTTGTCCTCACTTTTAAGTGGTTTATAAACAAGAACCACGGGAAATGGCATCGCTAGGAACTTCTCAGAACTGGAAACAGAATAAAATTGGCTCCAGAAACAAACAGATATAACATACACCAAATTCAAGTTTTAAATGCTATTCAAGCCAGAGAGACAAAGAAGGAAATGCTGATTACTTGGGAGAGAAATGGTGGGAGGGGGGTTGGGGAGGCAATGGAAAGGGAAGACCAGATGTTCAATTTTCAACATCAATGTTCCTGAAGCCAAGAATATATTGCTGACCCAGGCGTGATAAAATGTGCAGGGATTTCCAGCAATCCACAGTCAGCTGACCTGTTTAAGGAGAAAAACAACAATTGAAAAATAATAAAGTTAGGCTGTAAATATAAATTTCTTATCTGGGATTCTGGTTATTTATACCTCAGAATGAATAGCTGCATAAGGATCTTATTGTTTCTCACTGGAACAAGCTTCATGGCCAGGGAATGCCTTGACTTCATAAGGTTATCAGAATAAAATGTTGTCTTTTTGTGAGATAGACTGACATGGATTTTTTTCAATAGCCAATCTGACATTGATCAAGATGCTATCAATTATATCAAAAACAAATAGAAATCTTCATCTTATGGCTGGATATGTGGCAGTAATGTTCTTCTTCCAAAAACTGATGAAATTGAATGTTGTTTGTCTGTTGCTTTTCATTGGAACCATTTTACAAGTTTGTTGTTGCTGTTGAAATAAAATGATTTTACCAATAACACTGAGTGAGCTGTACATTGCCTTCATCAGCTGACATTTTGTATGTTTGGTTGCCTATAGATACTGTTTAAAACTTTATAATCTGTCCACTTTCCTTTTGACCTTGCAATTACCAAACAGAAGAAAAATGGCTTTTATAGGGACATGAATCCAATTGAAACTCTGCAAGATTGGAATCATTTAATTTTTGGAGGTTGTGTTCTATCCAAAAGCCTTCTGTGGTTTGTGTACCCCAAGAATGATTTTCTATCCAAAGCATATTTGAATAGAGCAATGGATAAAAGCATATCCTGTGTTTCCAAGAAACCTAATCTGGTCCAGCAGTGGAGAGTCTATAATCTTTTCTTCCACCATTCTTTACAAAACAGGCTGGTAGAAAGTTTGTTTGAAAGCTTGTCTACATGAAAAAAATGTCATTGCATTAACTAAGTCTCACAGCACAAGTTGTCTATTTCATGTCAGGCTTAAAAAATTACATCACAAATATGTAATTTTCTTTTTTATCAAAATACACAGTTTATGTTTTTCAATACCAAAAAGAGGGAGAAAGTAGATTATTTTCATCAGAAGTAATTCTGCAGTTTTTCCTTTTCCCTCAACTCAAGATAGACAAAAATATTTGTGCTATTTTCTTAGAAAGAATGACCTTAATATCAACTGTCTTGTTCCAGATACAACTTTAGCAACCTCAATAAATACATGGTATCTTTGTGTTGAATCTAGTTGTTGGTTTAAACATTTTATAATCCAAAAGCATCCCAACTTTCTAAAGCTTGAAAGTGAAAGTGTTAGTCGCTTAGTCGCTCTTTGCAACCCCATGGACTGTAGCCCACCAGGCTTCTCTGTCTGTGGGATTCTCCAGGCAAGAATACTGGAGAGTAGCCATTGCCTTCTCCAGGGGATCTTCCCAACCCAGGAACTGAACCTGGGTCTCCTGAATTGCAGGCAGATTCTTTATCTCTGAGCCACCAGGGAAACCTTCTAAAGCTTAGATCTATTTATTTCTACCTTAACCTGCTCTGCCTTCCCTCCAAACAAATTTAAGTCCTATCTGATAAGTTAAACAAAAATGTTAGTGATCACATGGGACTTAAAGTTTTCAACATGGGCTTCAAGGTGATAAATACTTGTATTAATTTTGTTCTGTACCCGAAATTGGGCTAGTTCCTGATTGAAGAGAGTGTTCGATAACCATTTGAAAGACTCTAGGGAATTCCCTGGTGGTCCGGTGATTAGGACTCTGAGCTTCCACTGCAGAAGGTGTGCCCCCTTCTCTTGGGAAACATTAAGTAACGAACATCTTCTTTCAATGGTGTTATCCTCTTTGCGTCATCACTCTGCCACCACCCTAAAGTAAAAGCCTGTGGGTACACATTTGATACCCACATGGTCTCCAGTTTACGAGAAGTGTCCTGAGAAGTGTAAACCAATGAGACCATGGCTCCTCCTTGGCATCTACAATTGTTTAAGAAAGGGCACAAGAATGAGTTTACCTAGTCATATAAGCAGGAATGATTTGCATCCCATGTTGGGGGAAAAAATGGCATTTTTTCTTTCTCCTGCTGATTGTGAATTAGGAATTGTATGAGCACTCACTGCTATAGGCAGCCATCTTGTAAGTAAGTGTTAGTCACTGAGTCGTGTCCAAGACTCTTTACAACTCCATGGGTTATAACTTTCCAGGATGCTGTGTCCATGAAATTCTCCAGGCAAGAATATTGGAAGTGGGTCGCCATTTCCTTCTTGCCATCTTGTAACCGAAAGGCAAAACAGCTGTGGGACAGAACCTCTGCTGAAAGTCAGAAGAGCTGAGGGCCAGAGCTTAGAGCCTGACTGATCATCAGTGCTTAGTGTGTGTTAACTGAGCAACAGCCTGGGTTTTGTTGAGCTGGAGACGAACCCTCATTTGAATCGGCACCAAAACAACTCTGGGGCATTGGCCAGTGAGGACTGGAAGGGCTACTCTATTTCCCGTATATTGTGTAAGGAAAGGGCAGTTTTATCATGTGATCAGCCTTAAGCGATTGTTCTCCTTAAAACCAAAACTCAAGTACAACTGGGACATTGGCCTCCGTAATCACCGCCTGTAGTCATAATTCATTTCTATCAAAAATACTGCCTTTTCTGCCAAATTGTGGAAATTACAATCTTGAAGAGTCTGGCCTAAAGAAGTATTTTCTCAAACAGAGATAGTATTTTTACTGTGAATTTTGTCCATGATATTGTACAATAACAACAGTCAAAATCGTGCTTCTGGTCATAGAGTATCATTTAAGTATCTGCTAGCACCACTGCAAGGTGACTCTTCTAATTCAAGCCCTCGTTGGGGGCTGTGATAACAGAGATGGAGATTTTTGCTGCTGGCTAATGCTTAGCATAGTAGATTTAAGCTTCCAAGCATTCCTGTGAATACAGTTTTGCCAAAATGCAGGCATGCACCCATGAATACACATACACAGACACTTTTTTTTTTTTTAGAAAACAAGCCTTCAAAAAATCACATAAAGGAGGAAGAAGCACACTCTGACAAAGCATGAAGTCTTGCTTTCTTCTTGCCTCTTAAAAGCAACAATCTTGTTTGAAGATGTGGGATGAGAACAGGAAGTCCATCCAAAGTGATGCCCCCCTCCCTTTTTTCGCTGGAGTTTTGAAATTCAGAGACTAATATTTAAAGTTTGGATAAACGGCTAAAATTGCATGCTTTTGAGTCACAGGACTGATTCTTGCGTGATTGTGTTGATGATCTGGTTCATCTCTTAACAAGACTTTTTTCAGCCCTTCCCTCTGGGCAGGTTTTGGTACTCTTCAGCGGGATCCAGGAAAGTCTCCATAGCCAAATGCCAGCCTGGGTTCCCTCTGTCATCATTCAGGGCCTGAGAAGAAGTCCAAGTCCCAGTTAGGGTTAAATGTAAAATCCTCTGTTGGTACAATTCATTAAAAGACAATTCGCCTATAATAGCTACTTAATGTGTCTGCAGTATATTTTCACCATAGACAAAATCAATAGAGGCAGTCAATAAAAAGAATTATCACAATTTCCTGACAACTCCATGGTGGCAGCAGCTGGGAAGCCACAGGGAAGGGGCGGGTGACTTTGCAGGGCTGCCCTTGGGGAGTGGCTGTCTCCCAGGCACTGGCAGGCAGTCTAGACTGGTTATCTCCGAGTGCCAGCCTCAGGGCTCCCAAGAGAGCTGCCCACGGTCCCCTCCCTACTTATCCAGTAGACCATTACCTTGATCTCCTACTGAACACCCTGGCTCCCAGCCCTTCCCTGGGTGGAGACGGGATGGGGTGAGGCCCCGAATCTGGACTGTTTTGATTTTCATTCTTGTTAACTGCAACCAGGAAACTCTTTAGAACGAGGGTAGCCAATCGCTGACTCAGGTTGAGGGAGGTTGCTCTGTGCAGTTACAGCAGAACAGACATATTCTTTCACTCCTGAGTTCTCCTGATTGTGTGTTTGTCTTCACCTATTTTATCCAAGCACAAAAGTGTTAAGCAGTCTTACAATCTAATATAAACAGAAGAGGAAGTCAAGGTCCTGGGCCAGAACATGTAGGACCATTTAGTGGCTATAACTGAGTGGCACAAAAGGACATGAAGGGGAAAAAAACCCCACCAAAACTCTAAAAGGATTCCCTACAGGTTCATGGTGAAGAGGAAAAACACACCCGTTCTCGGCTATGTATGCCTTTTTTTGTTCCTGCTCACAGAGCCAAGTTTATTCAGGCAGTAAAGATGTCCAGGTGTCAGGGAAAGTCACCCTTTTCCAGGTAACCCTGCAAAAAGCCTGTCATGGATTTCAGTTTCCATTTGCTCTGGGATGCTAACCTCAGCCCCCTTTGCAGAGGAGGTGGTGTGTTCAGACCAGTGACTTGTAAGGGGAAGTCTCCCAAGATAACTGGACAGAATCTCCTCTGGTGAGAGCCATTAAAGTTGCTCTTCCCTTCTTCTTGTGACCTTAGTGTGGAAGCTCCATTGGTGGTGTTTTTGCCACCATCTTGCCATACTGGGGCTTGGAGGCAAGGTCAGAAGAGGTGCAAAGGTACAGAGCCAGACCCTCTGGGACTCCTCTCCAGATTTTTGGCTATGTGAGAGAATCAAATACTTTCATTATTCAAGACACTACTGGGAATTCTGTTCATTGCAGCTGACCATACCCTACTGACATGGATAGGTCCTGTTATTGTCTCTATCGTGTAGGTAGGGACAGCTGAGGCTTCCCACGCGTTAGTGAGCAGCATTGCTTGGACTGGAATCATCCTCTTTTTGACTCCAGACTCAGAACACTTACTCCCCCTCATAGTAATTCTCTAATTTCAGCTGAGATCCTTGTCAAAAAATGCAGATTGCTCTGCTTCAAACCAAAAGATTCCTTTCAGTAACTCTGAGGTCAGGTAGTAGGAAACTCCATAAAGCCAGCAGTACAGGTGGTTCTGTTAGGGGAAGCGCACTGATTGAGACCACCCACCCTGGCTGGGCACCATAGTAACCATTTGCATGAGCTGTTTTATGACAGGAGATCCTAATATGGAATATGGAACTAATAAGCCACCACCAACTGGAAGAGTTCGGGAAAGGTTGAAAGGAGACACTGCGTGTCCATCCACTTCCCAGAATCCCTCTCGCTAGCATCCATCTTGGCTGAGCGATGCGTGCACCACCACCAGGACTCTGAATTAGAATGATTGGCCAAAGGCCACCCAGAAACTAATCCCATCACCATAAAAACCCAAGACTGCGAGCCACGCGGCAGAGCAGTTCTCCTGGGTTCCCTTACCCTACAGCTCTCCACCCAGGTGCCCTTTCCCAATAAAATCTCTTGCTTTGTCAGCAGGTGTGTCTCCTCGGACAATTCATTTCTGAGTGTTAGACAAGAGCCCAGTTTCAGGCCCTGGAAGGGGTCAACTTCCTGCAACAGTTCTGGGGCAAGGGCTTCCTGGATCCCCTTTTAAGACTCATTGCCTATGTTATCCAACTCCTCAACCAAGTTCATTTCTTTCCAAAGCCCACCCTTCGTCCCATCACTTTGGGCTGACCTCACTATAGCATCCACACCTCCCTTCCTATCCATCACCCTCAACATGAGAATAATTTCAGCCACGGGTCTAGCTGCACAAAAAAATCAGGTCTCAATTCTTTGGGATTGGAGGCTGAAAAGTGAGAACAATTCGGAAGGAGGAGTGAGACAATCTCCTTTCTTCTCAAGCAGTATTTTTTTCACTTGTCAACTGGACATCCTGGTGGTCACAGATTGAAACAACCAACTCTAAGCCTTACTTAGTCAGCCAGCTAGCCAGCTTATTACTTGGATGTCAACTCCTTGAACCATAGAGAAACAAAATGATCACAAGTCTTTTGGGGGAACATGTAGAGAAGGAGTGGGGAGAACAATGCACACATTCATTTTTGTCTCCAAAGAAACCCATGTGGTGCACTGTTATTCAGCATAGACCAGTCTCTGGCTTTGCCTGAGAAACACAGTCCAAACTCAATATTGTAGGAAGCTGTGAAACCAAACTTTTGAATTTTTCTCAAGAATTTCTTTTTTAATAATACAAAAAATCACCAAGCCCATGTGTCCCATAAAAATAAATGAGTGTTTTCACTCTTGAACCAATAAAGCAAATGAAAGTTGGAAGCCACATGACGCTCGTTGTGTAGCTCATCCAGGCTACTCAAGGGCTTGGAGACTCAGTCATTTTGTGTTTTGCAAATGGGGGAAACTGAGATAGTAACAGGTCTGAATCCCAGAGCGTGACCTTCAGAAAGTTGCCTGCCAGCTGTTCTCTTCTGGAAGAGCAGCTCTCCAGAGAGTTGGAGAAAAGCCCAGATTCTGTAGCATGGCAAGCCCCAGCCTAGCCAGCAAGCTCGCCTCCTTTCCGGCTGAGTCCTTCTTGCACCCAGTGACCTGTTGCAGGGAGTCCTGTTGCATCATGCCTTTATGCATGCTGCCCCTTCTCGCTGGAATCCTCTCCTGCTTCTTCCCACACAGCCAGCGCCCACTCACCCATCACTCACTCATCACCAGAAGCTGCTAGTCCACCTGTGTGGCAGCACTGTTGGGCCCTACTGCAACACCTGGCTACTCGATGACATTTACGTGCTCTCATGTGTTTGGCCATCCTACCACCTCCCACCATAACATATATGAAGCATCTCAAAGACTCGATCCTGTTTAATTTATCTTTATGTTTCCAGGACAGGCCACATAGAACAGCCGCCCATTAAATGCTAGTTGAAGGCATGTCAATGAAACAATGTAGACACGGGGTAATGTGAGCAAAAAGATGACACCCTCAACCCTTCAAAGAAGTCAGAGGATGAAACAGGAAGGATGCAGCTCATTCAGCTTTCTGGCTAGCCTTTTCCCAGGGGCTGCGTCTCCTCTCTTGGTCTATGGAATGTAAACACTCAGATTCCTTTCACTGATAAATAACTTATTCCATTAAAAAATAAAAAGGAAGGAAAACTGACAGTTACTTGGGGGAATGGTTTCTGCTAGGTCGCCAGGGAACATGTTTGTGGCTGTGATGGGTATTTGGGCAATGATACTACAGGCAAGGCTGGGATCACTTAAGGCCTGCCCCATTTGTGCGGAGACTTTTTTTTTTAAGCTTTTTCTTCTCTTGGGAGGAAGTCACACCCAGCAGCCGCTGTCACGCTACGTTCAGTTTAGTCCTGAATGAGAAAACCCAGGGTTTTAGCAAATCGCCCCTCTAGCTCCTTCAGTACAAAGGCTGGGAGCTGAGTAACAGACCTACTACGGTGAGAGGGGTTTTCCCTCCAGCCGGCAGGTGTCAGCCTCCTCACCAGGGGGCTGGAGTCAGGCCTGGCTCAAGTATTTACCCAGGCCCCCAGGCAAGGTGGCCCACTGTGATCCAGGGCTGCCCTCAGCCTAACCTGGGCTGTCCCACAGCCTTTCCTGTCAAGGCTCCATAGATTGTGCTATATCTAAGCCACATCTTCTCACAACAGGTTCAGGTATTTGAATTTTCAGGGTGGGAGGCTGGGAAATTGGCAATGGGTATGATGGGAAAAGCCCAGAGATGGAGTTGGAGAGAAAGTTCTGCAGAGTGAACTCTGTCCCCTTAATTGAGGCACCCTGGTACCAAAGAAGAAAAGAGGGAGATAAGGGAGGGAATTAGCCTTCATTAAGGGCCTGGTCTGGTGGTGCTGTTTAATATGTTATTTGATTTAAAACGCCCAAGTACCCTTGAGAACCATATTATCTAACTGTCCGTCTATTATCCACTGTATACATATGGCAAAACTTAGGGTAATAGATCTATGGTTAGGATGGGAATATGGTTCATCTGGGGCCCAGCCATGAACCAAGCATAAGCAGTAGGAAATTTATTTTTAAAAAATAAAAGAGCTACCCCTGAACAGTTTAAAACCAGGACCTGACTTTTGCATTTCTTGAATGGCTTTTCTCTAACGGGTGTCAATATTTTTAATCCTTATAAAGCTTCCATTTTGTAGATGAGGAAACAGAGTGGTCACGCCACTTGTCCAAAGTCAGATGACAAAGGACTTGTGGAGTCAGAACTCGGGCCATTTGGAATCCTACATATTGAATTATCATTTTAGTAGATTAATTTAATTTAATAAATAAGGCAGGGAGGAACACATATCTGCATAAAGCAGCAAGAGACAATGAGAATGAACTTCTAGACTCTGATGAACCATTAGGAAAATAATGTCCTCCCCAAGATGCTGACTGAGATAGGGTAGAATCCACTTGATTCAGAGGATGAGTAGAAAAAGGAGAAGACTCTTGAGAGCCTCTTGGACAGCAAGAATATCAAACCAGTCTAACCCTAAAGGAAATCAATCCTGAATATTCATTGGAAAGACTGATGTTGAAGCTGAAGCTTCGGTACTTTGACCACCTGAAGCAAAGAGCTGACTCATTGGAAAAGACCCTGATGCTGGGAAAGATTGAGGGAAAGAGGAGAACGGGATGACAGAGGATAAGATGGTTGGATAGTATCACCAAATCAATGGACATGAGTTTGAGCAAATGCCGGGACATAATAAAGGACAGAGCAGGCTGGCATGCTGCAGTCCATGAGGTTGCAAAGAGTTGGACATGACTTAGAGGCTGAACAAAAGCAACAAGAGGAAAAGGAGCAGAGAACAGACGAAAGCACTTCCTGTTGGAGGTTGGCGCTGCCTAGAGGTCATAGTGACCTCTCATTTTTTTCCCCCCCAGATCTTGAGATAAGTGCAGGCTCCCCCCAAACTGGGATATTTTAAGCTCCTTTGAGGTGGTTTTAAATAAGCACACAAATTCTTTGATACTCATCCCATCAGGAGGGGAATGTCTATGTACCCATCCTTTGAGCCTACATGCGTTCCTGATTTGCTAATAACTAATAACATGCAGGAAAAGTGACTGCAAGAGTTTTGAGGCCAGCTCAGAAAGGCAACACAGCTGCCACCTTTTATTTTGTTGTTGGGATGCTCATCTTTGGAACCCCAAGAAATGTGAGAAATTTGGTTCCCACAGGCTGAGAGATCCTAGATCATGTGTTCTGGCCAAAAGCCCCAAGTGAGGTCCCAACAACAGCCATAAAGTCACCTCCAGCCCCCATGCCCACCCCATCTTTTTATCTTCCCAGTCCAGGCCCCAGTTATCATGGGGCAAAGATAAACTATGACTGCATCCCATCAGAATACAGGTGGACTCCAAGAGCACAATCAAGTCATTTATGACACTAAGTTATGGAGTGACTTGTTGCCCAGCAATAGTAACCAGAACATCAAGTCACTTCATTTATTTTTAGGGGAAGCCCATGTTCCTTTCCTTGCCTCCCATGCCAACCTCTTACTTTTCAGTGAACTCTGTGGATACAAGTAGCGGCTGTCCTCTGAAGAATGCACAGGCTGATCTCATCCTTTGATGAGGGTGATGAGAAGGGCGAAGATGAGCCAGCTGCTTTGCAACTGCCTCTCCTAGCCAGGCTCTCAGGCCCTGCTCTCAACCCCTCTCCATCCTTCACTTCTAGCTGACAGCTCCTTACTCCCTCCTCTGTGCATCTCCATTTGGATGGCAGATACTTTTCAGTCCACTGAGCCCCCAGGGCAAAAGCTTCCCATCAACTCTGAGCCATTTCTGCCATTACTCCATTCACCACACCCTGGGAGCAGCTATGGAGTTTTTGTGAAAGTGGTTGGTATGGAGCTGCCTTGGCGGGTATCTATGTAGCTCAGGTTCTACCCCACTGGCATAATTCCGTGGTTGTTAAAATTCTTCAAAGAACAAGATGAGCTCATTTCTCTTAAATTAGTGCCTGGTAGGAGAGCTCTCATTTTCCCAGAATAAAGTTCATTATGGTACCCCCACTGCAACTCACAATTAGCTACCCTTTCAACCAGGAAATAGAGAATAAAGTTCAGAGTCCAAATAAGATTTTTCATGCTCTCTTTTATTTATTTATTTATTTTCTTAGTTGACTCTGGAATCTAGCATACATCCAGCATGGCATAATGGGAGAATTTTAGAGCTAATAGATCGATGTCTTCTCTACTTACTGGCTAGTGACTTTATCAAGTTGTCTAAATCCTCTGAGTCCCCGTTTCCTTATCTGCAGGATAGAGATACTAATTCTCACCCAAGGTTGCTGTGAAGCTGGATTGAGATAATATTGATAGCCAAGTTGGCTAGTTAGGCTAGTTGAAAAATTCTAAGGTCTAAGATATTGTTATTTTTTTTGTAGTTATTGTTTGTGGTTCCTCTTCAGCAAATCCTACCAACTCTGTTTTCCTACTAAAGCCAAAATCTGACCACTTCTCATCACCTCCACTGCTTATCACTTGGTCCAAGCTATGATCGCCTCCATTTGCATGATTGCAACACACTCCTATCTGGTCTCCTGGTTTCATCCCAAATTGATGCCTTTTCCCCCTCCACACAGCAGCCAGAACAATCCTGTTCAATCTTGTTGTGTTACTCCCAGGCTCCAGAAGCTTCAATAGCTTCCTTTCTTACTCAGAGTAAAGTCTTTTATAGTGACCTGCGAGTCTATGCAAGACTGGACTCCTATTACCTCTTTGCCTTCATCTTTTCCTCTTCTTTCTCCCCTTCTCTCCTTTTTTTTTTTTTTTTTTGCTATTCCTCAAACAGCACACATCTGCCCTAGAACCTCTGCATTTTGTTTCTTGGCCAGAGAATGCATGACTTGTGCCTTTATCTCCTTCAAACCTTGATTCAAATGTCCCCTTCTCATTGAGATCTTCCCTAATCATCCTATTTAAAACATCCCCAGTGCCTCCTTTCTGACTTGTTTTATATTACAGTTGATTACCTTCTAACATACAATTGATTTTTTTTTTTTTTTTTTAAATTTGGCTGCACTAGGTCTTAGTTGTGATATGCAGGATCTAGTTAGTTCCCTGAGCAGGGATGGAACCTGGGCCCCCTGCATTGGGAGCAGAGTCTTAATCATTGAACCACCAGGGGAGTTCCAGCAATTGGCTTATTTATTTACATTTAGGGTCTATTTCTCCTAACTAGGATCTCCGCCAGCTGAAAGGAGAGATTGCTCTTTGGTTGATTGCTATCTCCAGTGCCCCAAACAGCAGCTGTTGTATAGTAGACCCTCAAGTATGAGGCTGAATTGACCATGGACCGCAGAAACAACTTATTTGGCTGCTGGTTCATATTTTATTTTAATGAGGATGACTATGTGCATCTACTACAGCATTAATAATTCTGTTTGGAAACATTGTCACTGTGCACTGTGTTTGGGTTTGATGAAAGGCTGAAGTAAGAATCCAGCTCAAGTTAGAGAATGCCAGAATAATAGGACCTAGACATTCTTCTGATTGTTGATTTAGAAGGCCCCTAAGAATCAAGTGTGGATTCTCATTTTCAGCAACAGATATATAATTTTCAGAGCCTGGTGCAAAATGAACATGCAGAGTGGCCCCTTATTCAAAATGATTAAGAATTTCAAGACTGAGATAGCAGAGCATTGAACTGAGAATGGGCCCTTCTGAGCTCAGTGATCTGTGTCACTGAATGGATTGCACCCATGTGATGCTGGTCCTACTCATTTTTTCACATCTGTATATGTTTTTTGCATCCAATGAAAACAGATCCTTAGCAGGTTTGTTTACTTAGTGAACTTTAACCACCTAATATCTCTTTAAATAGCCATAAAGCTGGAATAGTTAAAGAGTATCCATTCTGCCTGAGGTCTACGGATATTTAGGCTTCAGAATAATCCACTTTTGTTTTGTATTGGATTATGTGACAGCCTTCATGATCCAGATAACCACGATGGTGTGATCACTCACCTAAAGCCAGACATCCTGGAATGTGAAGTCAAGTGGCCTTAGGAAGCATCACTACGAACAATGCTAGTGGAGGTGATGGAATTCCAGTTGAGCTCTTTCAAATCCTAGAAGAAGATGCTGTGAAAGTGCTGCACTCAATATGCCAGCAAATTTGGAAAACTCAGCAGGGGCCACAGGACTGGAAATGGTGTTTTCATCCCAATCTCAAAGAAAAGCAATTGCAAAGAATGCTCAAACTACCTCACAATTGCACTCATCTCACACACTAGCAAAGTAATGCTCAAAATTCTCCAAGCCAGGCTTCAGCAATACGTGACCTGTGAACTTCCAGATGTTCAAGTTGGATTTAGAAAAGGCAGAGGAACCAGAGATCAAATTGCCAGCATCCGTTGGATCATCAAAAAAGCAGAAGAGTAACGGAAAAACATCTATTTCTGCTTTATTGACTACGCCAAAGCCTTTGACTGTGTGGATCACAACAAACTGGAAAATTCTTCAAGAGATGGGAATACCAGACCACCTGACCTGCCTCCTGAGAAATCTCTACGTAGGTCAAGAAGCAACAGTTAGAACTGGACATGGAACAACAGACTGGTTCCAAATCAGGAAAGGAGTACATAAAGGTTACATATTGTCACCCTGCTTATTTAACTTATATACAAAGTATATCATGCAAAATGCCAGGCTGGATGAAGCGCAAGCTGGAATCAAGATTTCTGGGAGAAATAGCAATAACTTCAGATATGATGGCAGAAAGTGAAGAACTAAAGAGCCTCTTGATGAAAGTGAAAGAGGAGGGTGACAAAGTTGGCTTAAAACTCAACATTCAGAAAACTAAGATCATGGCATCTGGTCCCACCACTTCATGGCAAATAGGTGGGGAAACAATGGAAACAGTGACAGACTTACATTTTCTTGGGCTCCAAAATCACTGCAGATGGTGACTGCAGCCATGAAATTAAAAGACGCTTGCTCCTTGCAAGAAAAGCTATGACCAAACCAGACAGTGTATTGAAAAGCAGAGACATTACTTTGCCAACAAAGGTCCGTCTAGTCAAAGCTATGGTTTTTCCAGTAGTCATGTCTGGATGTGAGAGTTGGACTATAAAGAAAGCTGAGCACCGAAGAACTTATGCTTTTGAACTGTGGTGTTGGAGAAGGCTCTTGAGAGTCCCTTGGACTACAAGGAGATCCATCCAGTCAATCCTAAAGGAAATCAGTCCTGAATATTCATTGGAAGGACTGATGCTGAAACTCAAATACTTTGGCCACCTGTTGTGAAGAACTGACTCATTGGAAGAGATCTTGATGCTGGGAAAGGTTGAAGGCAGGAGGAGAAGGGGATGACAGAGGATGAGATGGTAGGATGGCATCACTGACTCGATGGACATGAGTTTGAGCAAGCTTGAGGAAGCCTGGCATGCAGCAGTCCATAGGTTTGTGAAGAGTCAGTCACGACTGAGCGACTAAAGTAACTAACTATATGATAGCCTCAGTTTTAGAGCAGTAAGACGAAAAGATACCTAAAATACTCTCCCTATCCTTTGAACAGGTTATAATAGATTATAAACTCTGAAGACAGCACTGGATGGTGAGACTGGGAACATCCTGGAGCCAGGTAAAGAGGGATTGCTGCTTCTGAAAGAGATAAGGTCATTTCTGGTCCATCATCACTGTTATCCACTGCCTGACCAGCAGCACCAATCTCTGGTTTAATGGTTTGCAGATGTGGTCCAGCCTGAGAGGCACCTGAGAGAAAGTGAGAATGGAATTAAGGCACAGTCGGGGGTGGAGGCCAGGCCCCAGGACTCCAGATGCCATCAGGTAATTTTAGCTAATGACAGTGATCCCTGCTAGAATCCACCGAGGCATTGCTGGTTGGTCAGCTCCTGTCGTTGGTTTTATTTTCTCCACCTTTCAAAGGAGGATTGTGTTATTCAAAGGAGGATTGTGTTATTCAAAGGATATTTTTGAATATTAACCAGACTTTAAATATTGCATTTTCAGGGTTTTTTTTTGTTCGTTTTGTTTTTCAGAATCAGGAATTGTAAGAAATGCAAGCCACTCAACTGTTTTATTTAAACATTTCCTGGGGGGAAAAAATGAAATCTTTTGCATATTTTCATTACAGGTCCATCTTGACATCTTAAATTTTAAAATGGACCTAAGGCTATCTCTAGATTTTTGGGTAGTTCTAAAGATGAGATGATTTGGCCACAAAGGATTAAAAAATATTAAATGAAATGAGCAGAAACATTAGTTCAGCATTTCAAGGACAATTTATCACTAAACAAATGCATTTGAATTTATGGAGATCTTTCTTATAAGACTTCAAAGTCTTTTCTTAAAGATAACTAAAATAAATATCATATACTATTTAAAAATTTCTGTGTACATTTAAATCTTAAAGTGAACAGTTTTTTGTGGGTCAGAAGTAAACCATTTGTATAGGAGGACACGTGGCCACTCATATTTACAAAGGTAAATTTTCTTCACTTCCATTTTTGTGTTTGATAAGGCTGCTAACATTTCAAAGTAGTTTGGCTTGTGGTGTGATTGTTTAAATGTGTCCATTCAACTATGGACATCAGTTTCACAGAAAGTGAAATGTCCCGAGGTACTTGACTCTGGAACAGACTAAAGAATTCAGCCAAACACATTTGGAATTATAGGTTTCTCCCCCTTTAAGTAAATATTCTCATAATTTAACTTTCTGGTCCTACACCAAGTTCTTGCTCAAGTAGAACCGACTTTCACTTTGACCATTCCGATTCAGATATTGTCTAGAGAAGGATGCAGCCTGCTCCAGAAATGGGAGCCTGGAGCGTGGATCACCTTTATTTCTGTGCAAAGCTAATGGAACTGTTGCATTTCCAGGGATGGCTAGCAGAGTGCAAGGCATTCCTCCTGCAGAAAAATCAACAAGGAAAGTTGCAAGGAAGCTGAGTTGTACTATCTTCATGGCAGTTAGCCTGGTTTCTTTATCTCAAACAGGGGAGATATCTCTGCAAGGCAGTCAGCCCCAACAAAGCTGTGTCCCCACATTTCTGGCTCCTGGTGAGATTCTCCTTTTCTAAGCCCCACTCCTTCTCTTTAGATCTTCACATTCTTTCCTTAGATGTGTCAATGTTCTCTCCAGGGAGCTACCTGGGGGCAGCCTCTTAGGAGGGGATTTTATATCTCTACTCGGATCATTTACAGAGTCCATGGAGTTGGCTTGAGTGTGTGGCCTGTCTTCCCCATTTACAAGTTCGATAGGCTTTCAGGCAGAGAGGATCATTTCTGGGTCCCAGGTGTCTGACAGGCATGTGAAAGCATTCATCCTTGGATTGTGCTAAATTCAAGGCTGGGCCCCTAAAATAGCCATTGTTTCTAACTGATGAAAATTGATAGAATAATTGATAGCAAGATTGATAAAATAATCAATAATTATAAAATTTATTCAGCTGAATATAAGAAATTGCCAATATTCAACCATTTTTTGCTTATCAATGTAGCAATTTCTTATGGTTTGATCTAACACTGCAAAATGGTTTCAGACATTAATGAAGAGACATTGAAAGGTTTTCATTTTGTCTTTTCACTATATTTTCACACCTCCTAACTTCTTTTCCTGTACTCTGTTTCCTGCTAAGACTACACACACACACACACATACACACACACAAACGCTCGCACTCACAATATGACTTATTCTTTCTTTTCTGGGACCTTAGAGAGGTAAGAAAACCAGAAGACAATGAGATAACAGGTTTATAGGAATGAAAGGCAGGTCTACTCACAATAGCCTTGTCCTTTGTTCAGGGACATCCATCCCTCTCATCTCCCTCCCCCAATTCTGCCTGAAATCATTCAATTCAGCTTGAAAGCAATGAAGGGTTGAGGGCAGGCAGCTTGTGTATGGAACAAGCTCCAACACTGAGTCACAAGCTCTGGATTCTGCATGTGGTTTGATTAATTCCTGATATGTGATCTTGGATGAGTTACCTAAACAGAGTATATTTCAGTTTTCTCATCTGTAGCATAGAGACAATCATATCTACTCATTAAAGTTGAAGGGCGTCAAGTAAGATAATGTTTGTAATGTACCCCAAACTGGGAGCCAAACTCATGTAAGACCCATAAGATTATATTTCAGTCCCCTGGAGCTTCCAGCCTCTGTGCCTCGCTGTCTACCACACGTGGCTCAGAAAGCAAAGAGCCGCTTGCAGTGACATGTGGCCAGGGACACTGGATGTCTCAGTGGGAACCAGGCGGCCGGGTGAGTCATGGGTAGCAGGGTCTCTGCTGCTTTGGGAGAGATAACTTGCAGCTGGGGAGGCTCAGAAGTGGCTTTGTGGCGTCAGTGACATTTGGGCTAGTCCCCAAGGATGGTTAGGATTTAGACCCGCCCTCTAGGCTGGCGGGGTCTCATTAAACCTTCTGCAATGATGGAAATATACTCTAATCTGTGCTGTCTGAGATGGTAGCTCCTGAGCACTTGGAGTGTGACTGGTGAGATTGAGGAGAGAATTTTCAATTTAACTTTAATGAATGTTAAGTAGGCACATATGGCCAGTGGCTACAGTACTGGACAGCTCAAGACTAGCCAGAGGAAACAGCAAAAGTGCGAGAAGCAGAAAATGATGGGAGTGGGTATGGGCTGCAGCCCGCATTTGAGCACAGCTGACGCCCTGGGTGTGAGAAGGACACTAGCAGTACTAGTCAGAGAGGGATGCACAGCAAAGCAGTCGTCAGGGGAAAGTTCCAATGCTCTCTGCTGAGCTGTGGAAGCTGGTGAGGGTTGGTGGGAAGAGGAATGACATGCTGTTGCTCAGTTCAGGGCAATGAATCTAGCAGGAGTTGAGGGAGTGTATCTCTCTGACTAGACCAGATAGAAGATGGAAACGGAAGCAATTTGGGAGTGTTACTGCAAAAACTCAGGTGAAGCCCTTACTGAGTGCCAGGTACTTAATAAGTGCAAACAGCTCTGCCTGGAATATTTTGTGTCACTCTGAGGCAGGTGCTATCAAGAGATCCATTTTACAGACAAGGAAGTGAGGTTTATCATGGGCTAAGTTAAAGTCCTAAAGTAAATACAGAAAGAAAAACTTTAACTCAGGTCTGTTGGATTCCAAAGACCACAAAAGAAAGTATTTAACTCTACTACCTCTGGGTCTTCCCTGGTGGCGTAGTGGTAAAGACTACGCCTGCCAATAGAGGAGACACAGGAGATGCCGGTGCAATCCCTGGGTCAGGAAGATCCCCTGGAAGAGGAAATGGCAACCCACTCCAGTATTCTTGCCTGGAGAATCCTCCGGTTAGGTAGTTAGAATAGGGAAAAGCAGTCCAGAATGGCAGTGGCTAAAAGATAAGGAAGAGGAAAGCCCGCGAAAACAGAACAAAGGAAGGTCCAAGGACCAGCGGGAGGACCTCAGGTAGAACAAACAACACTCCTGGCTGGCCCAGTTTACATAGGGCAGGCACGGGGGGTGGGGAGACATATAAAAAGAGGAGCCAAAGGGCTGGGGGGTCTCTCGCTCTCCGCCCCCGCCCCCCACGCGCTGGGGCGCTCTTCTCTTTGCATCTTTCGGTGGCCATGCCCTCACGCCTCGAGGATGGATTTTCCTGTTGTTATCGAAATAAAATAGAGCTGTAACATGGAGCAGTAACACTGATTTGTCTAAGAGCTATAACATGGTCCGTTCGAGACCTGAGCACTATACCATGGTCTGTCCAAGACCCGAGAGCTGTGATACGCTGAGGGCTTTAATGTCTGTCACTCCAGATCTTTGTTGTGAAGAGACAGAACCGAGGAGTATACACTCGCCTGACACTTCCATGGACAGAGTGGAGCCTGGTGGGTTACGATCCATGGGGTCACAAAGATTCAGACACGACTGAGCACATACCACCTCTGCTTTAGCTCTCCCTTGGGAAAACAGAATAATGAGAGGTGACATAAAGCCAACCCTAAAGGTGAGGACCTGACATTAAATGAACTGGGTGTGGCTTTTCTCAAGACCAAAGAGAGGAAACTCTTCTTTGCACATGCATTTCTAAATGGGACTCCCTGTTTTGCTGCCAGGTCTGACCCCTCTCATCTTCCTACTGCCTTGGTGAAAGCCTAAATTAGGCCATTACTGAGCCCATTAGCTTGCCTATTTGTGGGCCAGAAGAGTTATTATCTGTATTTGGGGAGCTCTCCAAGAGTACAGACATTTCTTTCCTGAGATCTCTTCAATTTGCAGGCAATTATCTGATGGCTTTGAAAATTTCTTTTATGGCCTTCTCTTAAGAGGCAGCTCAGTGTGATGTTATAAGCACCCGTTTGAGAACCAGGCTGCCTGGGTCTGAATGCTGGTTTACAGCCTGACTTGGAGTGTGTTTCAGACACCGACTAGTTTTAAGGACTCAGCGAGGAAAGGTACTTAACAGGCTGTGCAAAGCATTTCCTATATGTGTTTTACAAGCATTATTATTTGCAAAACCTGGGCGGAGATGGGACAGGAGTGGCCAGGAAGAGGAAGAAGCAAGTCTCAAAAGACCATTGGAAAACATTTAGATGTGAATCAAAAGGAATTGGTCAGAGAGCTAGGTCCTGAAAGGCCAGTTTTCTGAGTTTAAGTTCAGACTGCCCCGTAAAAGAGAAACCTTACAAATGTAAACGCATGCAGAGAAGTTAGGCTGGAAGGGAAAAGGAAACTCTGACAGGTACTGGGAAGAACAGTTTATACATGCGTGGGAGCAAACTCCTTGTCCTTTCGAACAGAAGACGGGGGCTTAACCTCAGTCAGGGTCGCAGCGGCCACCTTAAATGCAGCATCCAGGGTTGCGCTCGCTGGTAGCCTCAGTGCTGCCACCTACAGGGCCTGCGAGGCAGGGCGCGCAGCCCTGAAGGCTCCTGGGCGGCAGGGAGCTGGTTGTGCGCTGGAAGGGTAACCATAAGCCTTTATTAGCTCCTTTCTCCTACAGGTTTTAAGTGATTTTATCCCTAGACATAAAAATTCTAGGAGATATTTCTAAACATTATTTCCCTAAGGGGGCAATATAAAAGATAAAATCAGAGGGAGCTTCCCACATGGAAATGTAGAAATGTCACTTTGATGTAGCGCCACATGCCGGGCACTGGTTAGTGGCTTGGCACGTGAAATTGCACTTTATCCCAACAAAAGATGGCATCACTAGTATTATGCCACTTTCAAGGCAAGTTAAGGGATCCCATACAAAATTGATTATGACCCGTGCCACTCCCATTCCAAAGTCCATATGTGTTATAACATGCTAGCTGACAAATTATTTTTTCATCTTTCCCAAGTATAAAAGCGCACACAACTCAGTTGAACAAACAGGATCAACAGTCACAAAAGTTTCTGTTTGCACACGGCAAATGGTGCTTACCTTGAGATTTGAAAACCTGAACTCTTCAAATGAAGATGCTAGAGCAGAAATTCTCACATAAGTGAGTAAGGACTTTATCAACACAACCTAAATCTTTGTCCATTTGTAAATTATGTCTATTTATCCAAGCCAACCTGAATGAATTTATAATGTGGACTAAACTACAAAACAGTGTCCTGCCTTGTTTTAGCAACTCAAATTTTTTATTAATGAACCGACATTTGAGCACATTTATGCTCTATGTACACTACCAAAGTGATGTTTAAACTGACCATCCAGTGGTACTACAGCACTTCTCAAACTTTACTGTACATGTCAGTCCCTTGGGGACCTTGTTGAAATGCAGATTTTGACTCAGTGAACCTGGAATGGGGGTCTCAGGTTGTGCATCTCTAACAAGCTCTTACGTGATGTGGAGGCTGCTGGTCCAGCAAGCACACTTTGAGTTTCAAAAGAATTTGAAGATCTTAAAGTTCTTTTGAATCATCAAAATGTTAGGTTGGCCAATGAGCTTTTTGACTAACCAAATGAAATTTTACTTATTTGCACATTGCTTATATTTTATTGTTTCCAAGTGCTTTGAGAATCAGTAAACTATGTTTCATCTAAAATGCTTTATCAAAAATAAAATACTTTCTCAACTAGAACAATGAACTTACCAGAATGTTCTATTCCTTTACCCAGGCTGGATTATAAGGTATTTATCTTTAGAAACTCTGTGACTTTAATAGATTTCATCTTCAACCAAAGAGACATTTAAGCACCACAGGAATTATTTTCTAAACTCTAAGGGAGAGTAATGATGATACTAACATAGGAAAAAAACTTGTTAAACTTATTAAAATTAAGCTTTCCACTTACTTAGGTTTTTCAATCTGACTCTTTTACCATCTAGGGAATTGACTGTATGGATGTATAGAGCAGTGAGTGGGCCCAGAGACCCACTGAAAAACCAAGGAACACCTCCTCCTGTCTCTCAAGTCTGGAGGTCCATTCATGCTTACGCTTATCAGAGTTTCCAGATGTTGAAGGGCAAAAAGTAACACACTCGCATGTGATACAGAGTAAACACCTATGATAATGCTCAAAGGACAAGCTATTTATAGCAGTAAAGAATAAACTGACCCATAAATAGAGTGTCATTTACTTCTTTGTTTTGTCTAGGGTGCATTGAACGGCATCTGTTAGTATTGCAATAGCTAATGTCCAGCAATCATTTCCATCATACACCTCACTGGGGATGAGAAGTACAATGACATGAGATCTGCTGTTTGAAATTGATTTTTTTCCCCCAACATCAATTAAAATATGCAAGAAAGGCATTGAGTTCTCCCCCCATGCCTTCTTATTTACACAAATAAAATATATATACTTAGATAGTTAAATGTAAATGAGTGCCTTATATGCCTGAGAGAAAAGAATGTCTCATATTAGAATAGTAGAAATTATGGCAACTTTAATAAGAAGAAAATGAAAGAAAGTGTGGAAACTTTGATGGGAACAAAGTACGCACATTGGAATTTGTCCAAAATGTGCATTTACTGACTTGTAGGCCTTAAGATTGATTGCTAGGTTAACATAGCAAAGACTGACATGGGATTGTGAAGATAAGGGTGGGCTCCAGGGTAGGGAAACAGGCTGCTGCTATCTACTTCCCGTGAACTCAGGGCTTCAGCAAAGCTAGTATTTCTTTCCTCCTTTGTAGTTCCCACTCTAATGCCCCAAATCCTTAGGTTGAGACTGCTTATAGAAGATGCTGTATTACCTAGGTATTAGTGTATTAACTATGTACTCTAATTATTGCCAATAATATCTCCGGTGGCCAGCTTCTGCTCAGGGCAACCGGGTTGCAGGCTTCAGGCAGAGATAAAAAGGTACTGTTCCTGCAATTTAAGTTTGAAAAATGCAGGAGAAGAGCTGGGATCATTTTTTTCAACCTTGGACCAAAACAATGTGGTCAGAGAGACAGAGATTACAATTGGCCCAGTCTTGACCACATGATCTTCCTGTTTGCTGGAAGTATGTGTGTTTGTGGGTGGGTGGGATTTGAGGGGGTGATTATCATTATTTTAAAGTTTAGTTAAACCATATATTTTGAGGAATATTTCCCAAAGAAGGTACTCGCTTTTCTGGAAAAAAAATTCACATCCATCACAACTTTGGACAAGTTACTTTATTTGAACTTCAGATGAAGAATTCATATGTTTGTTTGAGAGAGTAGAATTAGATGTTTTCTGACAGCTTTTCCATATCTAAAATCTCTAGTTTTCAGTTACCTTTCTATGTAGCACTTTATGCAATGATCTCATACCCAACCCTGATAAGCAGGCAGAGGTGATGCTATTTCACCCTCTTATTAAATAGGGGAAACCAAGCCTCACAAAGTTAATTAATTGGCCTCAATGATTAGAATGTCAAGTGGCAGAACTAGGACTACATATTAAGTGATTGAATTAGTTTCAAAGAATTCCCTTTGAATGCTACTCACATTAGTGAAATTAGCTTTCTTCATTCTGCAGTGACCAATAACTAATCTCATTGGTAGCAAACTATTATAAATTAAGCTAGAGTTGATGGGAAAGTTTTGATGAGTTAAATCTTGGGCACTTGAATTTTTCATTTTGCTGCCTTCTGGGACACACTGAAGTTGTTCATTAATATGATTACTATCTTTCTGATGGGAGGTACTAGAAACTGTGGCTTAGGGAAAGAAAAGCCACTGAGAATTCAAGTTGAAAGAAACTGCATATAGGAAGAGATCCAGGGAAAGCCTGGAGGAAACTGATTATTATCTTCCAGCTCACAGACAGTTGATATTATGCGTGAAGCTCAGAGCAGTCAAATAAGTCACTATTGTTTAAGATTTCCCTAAATAAATATTTACACCACATAATCAATGAAATCTAGAAAGTCAATGGAATGTGCTTCATTTCTAACAAGACTTAAATTAATTGTATATCATCTGCATCTACAAAACTTTATAAAGATCATTCTCAGAACTAGCTTAGAGCTCCTAACAGCTGGCTTTCTTTTTGAGCAAGTATTTCAGACCGGTATATAAAAATTTTAAGGCTAAAATGGAAAATAATCTTTGATTAAAAATGTATAAAGTTATGAATCACAAGCCTTAATGCATATACCTGTGCTCTGCCAATTAATAAATTTATCCTCCAGGAAATGAAAATGAATAGTAAAAGTATGTTCACTGAAGCATCTCTTAGAGTAGTAAAATCAGGGAACAATTTAGATGAGAGACTGTTGAAGAAAATTGTGACACTTTCATAAAATAGAATATTACATAATCATTTAAAATGATGCTGCCAAAGAATAATTAGAGACAAAAATATTCACAACAGCAAAACCCACAGAAGCATAATTTCCAGAGTCAGACAACCTGGATCTTGGTTCTAGCTCAACCAACCCCCTGTTGTGTGACCTTGAACAATTTACTTAATCTTTTGTACTTAATTTACTCAGATATGAAATGAGGCTAATAAAGACAGCACTGGGTTCAGAAACTTGTTGGGTGAAATGAATGAGGTAATCTACGTAAACTGCTTAGTGCAGAGCCAGGCACTGTAATAAGGTTATCAAACAGCATAACTTTTCCTTTCTTTGCTAATCTGTATTTCCTACTTTGGGGGCCAAATTTATGTTAATTTGGTAATGATGAAGAAAATGTAAAAGTTTTTTTTTAATCATTAAAAATTGTCATAATATACATATAACGCTTATCATCTTGATCATCTTTAAGGATACAGTTCATTAGTGTTAAGTACATTCATATTGTTGCGCAACTTATCTCCAAAATTCTCTTCATCTTGCAAAACTAAAACTCTATACCATTAAACAATAACTCTCCATTCCCCTCATCCCCTGGCCCCCTGACAACTGCCAGTCTTTCTGTCTTGATAAATTTTACTACTCTAGGTACCTCATATAAATTAGAACCGTACAGTATCTGTCTTTTCGCAACCGACTTATTTCACTTAGCATAATGTCCTCAAGATTTATCTATGTTGTAGCCTGTATCAGCATTTCCTTCCTTTCTCAGTGTAAGTAATATTCCATTGTATGTAACACCACACTTTGCTTATCCATGTATCTATTAATGAGCAATTGAGACGCTGCTGCCTTTTGGCTATTGTGACTAATACAGCTATGAACATGAGTGTACAAATATTTAAAGATTGCTTTTTCAAATAAAAAATAGTATAAGTGAAAGTGAAAAGTAAAGTCGCTCAGTCGTGTCCGACTCTTTGCAACCCCATGGACTGTAGCCCGCTAGGCTGCTCCGTCCATGGGATTCTCCAGGCAAGAATACTGGAGTGGGTTGCCATTTCCTTCTCCAGGGGATCTTCCCAACCCAGGGATCGAACCCGGGTATCCTGCATTGCAGACAGACGCTTTATTCTCTGAGCCCTAAGTTTCCCCAAATTTCCTAAAACTGATAAGGCAACTGATAAGGCAAGTGTAAACAGGGACTACACAGGTGATTGAAATCCTAAATTTACTCATTTTTCTGAAAGTGATTCAACACAAATATTAACTAATTAATTAACATATTTAGTTTTTTGTTGGACATTTTGTCTTTGAGCCTAATTATTTCAGAAGATTTTCTATTTAGTTGAAAATAACAAGGGGAAAAAAAACACCAACAAGGGCTGAAACAAGACATGCACTGAAAGTCAGAGGTAATCAGCTCAGGGTTCATACTGCATTTCATGGTATCAGAGTCTAACTTCCTCTCTTCTAGCTCTACCATGTCCCTAAAGGTTTCCTCCTAAAGGTCTTTTCCTGGGACAATGTGGTTGCTGGCGCTCCAGCAGCATTATTTCTGTTTCTATTCCAGCTATCAGAAGGAGACAGGGAAGAAAGAGGTATATATCCCAAGTAAAGATATTTTCCATGTCCATTTCTTTGCCTGCAAGTCAGTCATGGGATCACTCCTATCTCAGAGAAGCTGGGAAAAATGGTGTTTATTGCTGATAAGCCATACACACTACACAAATTGGGGGCTCAGTACTGAGAAAGAATGGGAGACATAGGGGGACAGCCAGGATTCTCTGCCTGGAGTCTCCACACATGTTAACTAGCATCTTGGGATATATGTCCTTAGGTAGGTAATGTTGACCAGTTTCTCTCTGAGTCTGTAAATCATCTTGAAGAATAATTCAGAGAAAGTGGTGAGTTTCATGGCTTTATTGATACCTACTTCAAAGGAGATCCATTGAAAGTCTTATAGTAGAGCTGGTAAAACCTAGAGCAATAGGCTTAACGCATTATTAGCTTAATATTCCAAAGAATAGCAAGAAAAGATAAGAAAGCCTTCTTCAGCGATCAATTTGAAGAAATAGAGGAAAACAACAGAATGGGAAAGACTAGAGATTTCTTCAAGAAAATTAGAGATACCAAGGGAACATTTCATGCAAAGATGGGCTCGATAAAGGACAGAAATGGTATGGACCTAACAGAAGCAGAAGTATTAAGAAGAGGTGGCAAGAATACACAGAAGAACTGTACAAAAAAGATCTTCACGACCCAGATAATCATGATGATGTGATCACTAATCTAGAGCCAGACATCTTGGAATGTGAAGTCAAGTGGGCCTTAAAAAGCATCATTACGAACAAAGCTAGTGGAGGTGATGGAATTCCAGTTGAGCTGTTTCAAATCCTGAAAGATGATGCTGTGAAAGTGCTGCACTCAATATGCCAGCAAATTTGGAAAACTCAGCAGTGGCCACAGGACTGGAAAAGGTCAGTTTTCATTCCAATTCCAAAGAAAGACAATGCAAAAGAATGCTCAAACTACTGCACAATTGCACTCATCTCACATGCTAGTAAAGTAATGCTCAAAATTCTCTAAGCCAGACTTCAGCAATACGTGAACCGTGAACTCCCTGATGTTCAAGCTGGTTTTAGAAAAGGCAGAGGAACCAGAGATCAAATTGCCAACATCCTGTGGATCATGGAAAAAGCAAGAGAGTTCCAGAAAAACATCTATTTCTGCTTTATTGACTATGCCAAAGCCTTTGACTGTGTGGATTACAAAAAACTGTGGAAAATTCTGAAAGAGATGGGAATACCAGACCACCTAACCTGCCTCTTGAGAAATCTGTATGCAGGTCAGGAAGCAACAGTTAGAACTGGACATGGAACAACAGACTGGTTCCAAATAGGAAAAGGAGTACATCAAGGCTGTATATTGACACCCTGCTTATTTAACTTCTATGCAGAGTACATCATGAAAAATGCTGGACTGGAAGAAACACAAGCTGGAATCAAGATTTGCGGGAGAAATATCAATAACCTCAGATATGCAGATGACACCACCCTTATGGCAGAAAGTGAGGAGGGACTAAAAAGCCCCACTAAAAAGTGATTTTGGGGGGCTCAAAAATCACTGCAGATGGTGATTGCAGCCATGAAATTAAAAGACGCTTACTCCTTGGAAGAATAGTTTTGACCAACCTAGACAGTATATTCAAAAGCAGAGACATTACTTTGCCGACTAAGGTCTGTCTAGTCAAGGCTATGGTTTTTCCAGTGGTCATGTATGGATGTGAGAGTTGGACTGTGAAGAAGGCTGAGCGCCGAAGAATTGATGCTTTTGAAGTGTGGTGTTGGAGAAGACTCTTGAGAGTCCCTTGGACTGCAAGGAGATCCAACCAGTCCATTCTGAAGGAGATCAACCCTGGGATTTCTTTGGAAGGAATGATGCTAAAGCTGAAGCTCCAATACTTTGGCCACCTCATGTGAAGGGTTGACTCATTGGAAAAGACTGTTGCTGGGAGGGATTGGGGGCAGGAGGAAAAGGGGACGACAGAGGATGAGATGGCTGGATGGCATCACAGACTCGATGGATATGAGTCTGAGTGAACTCCGGGAGATGGTGATGGACAGGGAGGCCTGGCGTGCTGCGATTCATGGGGTCGCAAGGAGTCGGACACGACTGAGCAACTGAACTGAACTGAACTGATTCTGGTGCCTTGGTCTTATGTGAAATTCCTTCAACTATCTCCTACTTCAGATAGACCTAAAAGGCTACAACTTAAGTGCCAATGAAGATGGTGATGAGGTTAATTTGGTTTGGGGAGTTACTTGCCAGATGAAATGTAGAGATGAGAATCCGTTCTTAAGGATCATACTCTATTAATGAGCAAACGTTTGTGCCTACCTAGTGGGGTGAAATTGGTATCTGATTTTTATAGCTTCCAATATAAAAATTACTTCTTTATTAAGTAATTTAGATGTTGATGAAAATTAAAAAGCATCTTTGAAAAATCATTGCTTTTGTTTTAATTGTAGAACTGGAGAATTTATGACACTCCAATATGGCTGTTTTGGCTCATGGGTATTTAAATGAACAAGCACTATGTGAAACAGGCAAAACTCACCCCATCACTCATGATGTACCATCATCCTTGAGGCAGGAATTGGAGTGAGATCAAAGGTGGGTGAGGGTCAGGGAAGTGAAGGGGATTTATTACAATATTACATCAAAATGAAAAAAAAAAACACACACCAGATTTTATTATTCCAATGCAACTGTTTCTAAAAATGTCTGGTCCCACCATCTTTATTAAAATGCCCTGCTTTAAAAATGAATAAACTCTTCAGTGAGTACAGTTTTATGAAAAGAGCCTTGAGGTTACAAACAAAAGAGAAAATGATTGCATGTATATGTGTATTTGTTGATCAGTTGTGTCCAGCTCCTTACAACCTCATGAACTATACTTCCTGCTAGGCTCCCATCCATGGAATTTTCCAGCTAAGAATACTGGAGTGGATAGCCATTCCCTTCTTCCTGACCTAAGGATAGAACCCAGGTCTCCTGCATTGTGGGCTAATTCTTTACTGTCTGAGCCACCAAGGAGAACAGTAGAGAAAATGATTAGTAAGAAAACGATCAGGTTAGTGACTTAATCCAATTTTAATAAAAATCATTTAAATAAAATAGGCCACTATCACTAGAATGATGCTTTTGTCATTGTCCCCACTTCCCTCACCTCCACAAAGAAGTAACTTCAGAGCCTCCTACTTTGGAATGACATTATTTAGACCTATCTGGCAGAATCTAGAGGATTTCTCATCAAGGTCAATGGTACCCTCTCCTGTCTGAAGGACCAGAAACTGAGCAAACCAGCAGCCAAGCTCAGGAGACAGCACAGTTTAACATTTTAGCCTGGTGACCCAAGAATAAAATCATCTTTCAACCAGTGAGTGAAGTTGTGGTCTGTTTTACTTGGTCTTCCAACTTGTATCAGTGGTAGCAGTTCAGTTCAATCGACATATGAGTACCAACAGTGCCAACTCTATAACTTAATTTGTATCACATTTAATCCAGTGGTCCTTTCCTATATTCTTATGACTCAAGAAGATAGAACGCTTGTAATGCGAAGCCTCACGATCAGGAAGCCAGAGGAACTCTGTTTAAATGGGCTATGCCATTAACTAGTTGTGTGACCTAGGGCAAGCCATTTTCCTCTTAGTCTTCAGAATTCTCATTCTCAAAGGGAAAGGGCAGGAAGTTGGTTAATATGATCTCTAAGATATCTAGTGCTTAAAAAAAAAGTCAACAGTATCATTTCTACTTTCCTCCCAAGAAGAATCATACAGACACCGGTATTAAGAAACTGATTCATGATGTATTACTTATTCCATCACCCAAACCCTTTCGAACAGATGGAGGTGGCTATGGTGCTCTCCAGTATGAGATTAATAATGAATACATGTGCAGATTGATGAATACATCTGCAGAAATACTTCACATTCTAAAGAAATGTAGTCTGATTGTTTCTGAGAGGTAGGCACTTACTCCACGGTAAACATCCTGTTGCTCATCTCAGATGGATCCAAGCGCTGCTCATACATCTCTCATGATCAAGCCTTCCCAGAGCTCTGCTCAGCTGACAGAGCCAATTATAGAACTGTTCCCCATTTTCTTTATGAATCTCCTGTCTCCCTGCTGTTACTCTGCAGCTCCTGGATGGTCTTTCCATCTACTGAAGCTGCTGCTTTTCAAATCTCAGCTCCTGTGCCACCTCCTCCATGAAGCTAAGTCTCTTCTTTCTTTAAACTTTCATGCCCTGGTAATTATAAATAGTGCTGCAATGAACATTGGGGTACATGTGTCTTTTTGAATTATGGTTTTCTTAGGGTATTTGCCCAGTAGTAGGATTGCCAGGTCATATGGTAGTTTTATACCTAGGCTTTTAAGGAATCTCTGTACTGTTCTTTAGTGGCTGTATCAATTTACATTCCCACAATAGTGCAAGAGGGTTCGCTTTTCTTCACATCTACTCCAGCATTTATTGTTGGTAGATTTTTTGATGATGGCCATTCTGACCAGTGTGTGGTGATACCTCATTGCAGTTTTAATTTACGTTTCTCTAATAATGAGGGACACTGAGCATCTTTTCATGCGTTTATTGGTCATCTGTATATCTTCTTTGGAGAAATGTCTGTTTAGGTCTTCTACCTTCTTTCTGATAGGATTGTTTGTTTTCCTAATATTCAGCTGCAGGAGCTCTTTGTACATTTTGGAGATTAATCCTTCGTCAGTTGCTTCATTTGCAATAATTTTCTCCCATTACTGCATTCATTTATAAACATGCTTTATCTCACCTCCTAGACTGTAAGCTCCAAGGCAACATCATCCCTTATCCTCAAGTCTAAAATGCCATGCCTGGTGCCTATCATAGAGCAAAACTCACACCGTTATGGAATACTTTTGGCCCTCCCTAGTGGTTAATATCACAATTCCTTTACACTGCTGCTTTTGAAAGGTCTATTTATTTTTAGGAAACTGGGTTGCTGTAATTTCTCTTGAAGTAACTTTGAATATACTGTTATTAACTGGCACATTTAGCTGGGTTTTTCAGTGCAGATTCAGGATCATAGTTTTACCAGGAGGTGAAGAGAAATTCTCCTACCACAGGCCTGGTTCCCTTTTGATCTAATAGGGTTATATCTTTTATTTTAAAGAAGATGAGATAGAGCTTTTTCTGGCTGATGGTGGAACAGGTCCTCATTATCAATAGGTAATGAATGATCTTCGGGATCCATTACCTCTCTTACACTGAAAAATGTCATAAACAGAGCCAAAGACAGATTTGCTCTTCTTTTGATCTCAGTCAAGAGCTTTTGGGGGTTTGGATGGGATCACCCTTAACATTATTGGCTTGCCAGGTGACCCAACAGTAAGCCATCTGCCTGCTAAGGAGAAGATGCAAGAGATGCCGATTCAATCCCTGGATCAGGAAGATCCCCTAGAAACGGAAATGGCAACCCGCTCCTGTGTTCTTGCCTGGAAAACCCCAGGGACAGAGGAGCCTGGTGGGTTATAGTCCACGGGGTCAAAAAGAGTCAGACCCGACTGAACACAAGGTGGGGGGCCCTTAACTTTAAACATAAGGGCAGATCCATACGCTTTTTCTTGCATACTCGCTTCTTTTTCAATTTTTTTTGACCCCAGAATATCTCATGTTTGTATAGACAGAGGCCAATTGGCAGCTGACAGACTGTCAGTTGAAGGGATGGTGGCAGCAGCAGTGGAGGACTGATAAGCCCTTTGGGGAGAAGGATGCTCTTCTAGAAGTAGGGCCCACTTATCCAGAAGGCAGCAGGGGAAATCACTGGTGGCAGCTGATAGAAACAAACAGGAAGAAGGGACAGACTTCTGTACATCTTTACAATTGGTAAACTTACAGACAGATGAAAATGCTTTCCAGGTGGTTTTTGCATTTGAACCTATAGGGGAAGTTCCAGTATACCCCCAAAGCACCTAGTTTGAGAAATGCCACAGATTCCATCATAAAGACTTTTGTTCTGCAAACCCTTGAGGATGTCAGGGAGGGCACTCTTTCTAAAGTTCTGCAATCCTCTAAGGTGAATTTATCCAGGTCTACTGCTGAAATCTAGGGCAATGAAAGTTCTCCCAGCCTACCCATTATTGCGTTTTCCTTCATTAAGTTACACTTAACAAGTTTATATAAAAGCCCCCTGCAAAGAGAATCTTTGTAGGGTAGAGTTTCAACTGACTGTACTTATCTGTAGTCATAAAGGTTTTTATTTTTTGACTGGTCACTATAGATCAGAAAGTATATAGGAGATCAGACTAGGTTTAGAGATTTCTTTTTTTCTTTTCTTCTTCTTCTTTTTTTTTTTTTTTGTGTGTGTGCATGTTCTCTTTATCGTTAGTAAATACACTAAACGCTGATTTTCAGGGAGCTGCCTGGCCATGGTGGTTATTTGTTGGGAAAAAGCAACCACACGTCATCTTTCTTCTCTTTTAATTTAAGTTTTACACTAAAAATCTGTTTTGAGAAGGAAATGGAGCGTGTTAGGCTAATGACAGCTTTACCCTCTCTTATTTTTTCCGTTTAAGGGCAACGCTCCTATAGGCTCCCCGGCGTGCCTGGATGTGGGCACTGCAGCCTTAAGTGGAGGCTCCAACGACTCGAAAAAATAAAAACAAATAAACAGCCCCATTCCCCCCACTCCAAAGTAGGGGGAGGGCTTAAGAGGAAACTGTACAAAATGTGTCGGCAAACAGATGAATATATTTGCAAAGGTATAGTTTCTGTGACTACAGACAATCCCTACGTTGCCCAGAAACTGTTAGATGCGTCCTGCTGAGAAACGTGCTCGGCTAGTCCGTGATTGCCTTTCGGATCCGCCCAGGCCGACCCACCAGGAGGACCCGCGTGAGGGCCCCCCATTTCCATTCTTAGGGAGAGGAAGCCGGGGACCCACGTGAGCTCGGAAGACAGCTGATTATCAAGTCCCAATACTTGCCAAGCGTCCCCTAATTCCCATTTGGTTACAAAAATTCTCTCCTCCATTGCATATCCTCCTTTGGGCAGAGTGGGCCACGGCTCGAGAGAGAGGCCGCGATCTGGCGGGGATCATTCCTGGGCGGTAGGTAGGGTCGGACTCTTTGACACCCAGGGCTGCTGAAGCGACAACTCCAAGCTCCGGAGAACGCCGCAGCGGTCCCTGCCAGAGATTAGCCGCCGCGCGGGTCCCTCCCTCTTTTTCGGGTGAATGAATGATTAGTCAAACACCACCTCCCTGCCCCTGTTCGCCCGAGGTTGGATGGGAAGAGTCATGGAACCACTGTTCCTTTTTTAAGGGCGGAAAGAGTTCGCATCTGTGCGTGTATTAATCTACCTTGTGTGTCGTTTCAAATTGTCTTCCCTAGTGTCGCGACGCACAGACACAGCAGCACTGAGCAGTGATCTCGAAGGCCCCTCGCCCCTCTGTCCGCTCAGGGACTGTCGGCCGTCGTGCCCCAGCCAAAAGAAGGCAAAGCAGAGTGAAAAGTTGCCCGCACCCCCACCCTGCCACAGGCGCTAGGTTTATCACTCCTTCCCAAAGCTGGGGCATCAGGGAACGAGCCGCGGTGGTGGGGCGCCCTGCGTCCCATCTTCTCCTCCCTCCTAGGGTTGGAGCACAGGAAAAGCAGCAGGGTTGGCGCGGCATCCCCCGTAAGGGGAGGAATCCCTCCCCACCCGCCCCCGGGGAAAGGGAGGAGGCGCTGCGCGCTCCGGGTGGTGGAGACACGCCTGCCCGGCTCCGATCCGTGCCCCGGGGCAAGAGGCCTCCCTCGAGGGTCTGGGGGAGCTGGCTGGACCCCCGGCGGAGACAAGCGCCCAGCGCGAGGCTTCTGCTATCCCTCTTGCGTCCGGGCGCCCCCAGCGGGTTCCCCGAGGCGCTCAGTGCGCCCGGGTCTCCGGCGCCGGAGCGAGCGTGCGAGCGGACCGAGTGGAGAGCCGGCGGGGCGGGTAGGAGGTGGGAGCGCAGAAGTGGAGGACGCGGCAGCTGCAGCAGCGGCGCGCCCCGGGGCAGTCGCTGCGGACCCGGCGGCGGCGGAGCAGCGGTGCGCAGCGGGCAGCGCAGCCACTCCTCTCTGCCTATCTCCCGCAGTTCCGATACCCCCTCCTCCTGGCCCCCTCTCTGGCGTGGAGAAGCCGACGACTAAACCGCTGCGAGCAACTCCTTTAAAAAAAAAAAAAGCCGCATTGGAGGAGCCTGGCCGCAGGACCCCTCCTCCCTGGGCGCCCCCCACCCCTCGCCTCGCTCTCCCGCCTCTCCCCCCGCCAACTCCCCCCCCCCCCACCTTTCCCCCGCCCCAGGCTCCCGGGCGCCCGCCTCCCTCCTTCGCGGACTGTCTCCCGACTCGCCGGCTGAGAGCCCTTTTGGACTGCGAGCGGCGGTAGCGGAGCACAGGCGGCGGCGCGGGACCTGCAGTCGCCCGGGATTCCCTCCAGGTGACGATGCTCTGGTTCTCCGGCGTCAGGGCTCTGGCTGAGCGTCCCTGCCGGCGCTCGCCCGGGATTACCTGCTGCGTCTTGCTGCTGCTCAATTGCTCGGGGGTCCCCATGTCTCTGGCTTCCTCCTTCTTGACAGGTAGGGGAGGGGTCGGGAGGGACCGACCCTCCCAGACGCTGGCTTGGTACCTGGGAGAGAAGGCGCTGACTAGCCCCGGGGACGGGAGGGTGGGGAACGAGCACCTTGGAGCCTGCTCCTCGCTGGCGCACGGGGATGAAGGAAGCCCTTCGGCGTAAAGGGGTGGGAAAGCAGTGAGTAGGCTAAGGAGTGGAGAGCGGGCAGGCTGTTGACATTAATACTGTAGTGATAACGGAAATTCTATTTGAATTTGAAAAGTTCCTTTATTATCTTTAGTTTTCCTCAACCTTTAGTTTGATCTCTTCTCCCGTATGCAATTAAAGAAAAAGCAAAACAAAACACTGCATCGTTTTCCACCCATAGGCCTGTCTCATTCTGTAAGGTTTACTGGTAGTGATCTTTAAAGCACCCGCCCTCCAGAACTGGATTTAAAGAAACTATCATATTTTAAAAGGGTAATAATAGCAGGATATAATAATTATATGCTTTCAGGCAGGTGAAGACCTCAGCTGCTATTCTGAAGGACATACTTTACTGACACCTGGTGCAGAAAAGAAAATATTGAGTCTATTTCTAAGAAAAGAGGAAAGAAGATTGTATTTCGAAAAGTAATTTCAATTCAACACAATATGAGGCAGATTCATATAAAGGCCTGTTTATTGACACAGTCCTGAATTCTGTTCAAATTTAAAATCTGCCTTAATGGCCAATTTGAATTTTTTGCTTATGGGAGTGTTTATTTAGTTGAAATGGTTTTATAAAGGAGGGGTATTATTAAAGATCCAATGAAATACTTGGAATTGTGCTTAAACCAACCATCTAAGAGCAGAAAATATATCTATATAGCACAGGCTTTTAAAAAAACTTGTTCTAATAAAATTATTTAAAGTAGGTTTTTTTCAAGGGGACTTTTTTGAGTGAATTTGATTATTTAAAACTCATTAGGGATTTTTGAAATTTGGATATAGTTTTCTCAAAAAGCATTATTATAAAAATTCTATTTTTGTAACAAGGCCATGCAGCTAAATTTAAATAACTTTTTTTCCCCTTTAGGTTCTGTTGCAAAATGTGAAAATGAAGGTGAAGTCCTCCAGATTCCATTTATCACGGACAACCCTTGTATAATGTGTGTCTGCATGGTGAGTATGGAGATCAGGTAATGGGAAATCAATTGCTCCCTCTGACAAGGTGAATCCTTTAGCTGTAATTTTATGACCAGATCTTAAAAATTGCTTTTGGTCATTACAAAACCATAGATGGCTGGTGAATTGAATTCCGTTCAATTTCCAAGTTTTATGGACTTTGGCAATTTCTATTTTATCAGGCTGGAGATGTTTATCTTTGACATCAGGTTGCAGAAGTAAACTTCAGATGGACTTGGTATAGCATCACCTCAGTGGTAATTACCACTTGCACTTCTGCTGCTGGGAATGGCTATTGCCACCAAATCATAGGTGCCACCAAACTTTTTGCTCTGATTCCATTGCCTAAGCTCAGTGTGAAAATGATAACATTTAGGTATAAAGGTCTGGGATAAGGTATGTGACAAGGGGAAAGAGAGGTTAGAGTCACAAAGCACAAACATGGGGACAAGATCTTGAGTTTTTTTGCCTCTTATAGCCTAAGCTCTCAAAAACAGTCTTTATATATCTGATTTGGAAGCCATGAGTCAGAAAGGACATTCTGTCCTTAATAGAGGATGACACTTGGCTGTCAGCTGCTTAGTTAACACTAGCAGTGGCTGGTAGATTAAAAAAATGATTTGTTTCAGTTTATTTTAGCTTTATAGTAAATGATAAGATCTAATAAGTAACCACATGGGGGAGATTAAATTATATGAATAAGAATTTCTGAGCTGAAATAGCGACTCACAAAGAACATTTTTGTTTAAAAGTGTTTTACATGCCAACCACTTTTGGCAAACCTTGATTAAAAACTACATATCACAAAACCCTGTTGGAAATACATTAAGGCAGTCAAAGTCAAATGCAAAGCCCCCAAATGATAGATGACTGCTTGTTATCAGATCAACATGCTGTATGCAACCAGAGAAGGGAATTTTCTCTGTTTAGGGGAAAGCCAAGCCATCTGGGTTTAAACTACCTGAAGTTTTTCATGACAAGAGATGAGGTCAATGTTGTGAAATGATAAATGGGTGAAGGTGAATGTCTGTATCAAATGATTATCAGGTTCTGAAGACTAAGGAAATCAGCAGAAATAAAGGTAAAAATGCATTCCAGTTCCAGAGATGATAAGTGTTGCTGCTTTAACAAAAGGGAGCTGAGAGAGGGACAATTAGGTTTGTGTTTATGAGCTGCCTTGTTAATGAATGATTTTTCACCAATGGACCTGTTGAAAAGGAGCTTTGCATTAAATTTTGGCTCAATTGTGTATTTACAAATGTAGTGTGTCTACCTCTGTGTGTGTGTGTGTGGTGGGGGCAGAAGGGAGATGATTTCTTTATTTCTCCTATCTGCATAGTGTTAGTGAATTATTTTATCTTAATCTCGTAAGATCTCAGAAAATGGGGTAATATTTAAATAAATTTGGAACTCCACATGTGAAAATATTGTTTTTCTCCTCAGCAATATTGTTACATTTATAATGTTTAAACACAGAGTTTGGGTTTTGCAAACTTTTTCCAAATAGTATGAAAATTCTCCATACAGCGTTTCCCTTTTTTGGTACTCTTGCCCTGGTGGAAATAGTGCCTTTCCCCGAAAGTACAGCTTACTGCTAATAAGACCTTGCTGTTTTGAAGGTAAAGAGTGAAACTGAAGAAAAAAGATGCGTCGGAATTCTGGAGTGATTCTTATATTGATTATGTTCAGAAGGGTGGTAGGTTCATCTATATCTTTGAGTAACATTTGGAAGTATCTGCCTTCATGAGAGCTATCAGAAATCCTTTCCAAACACATAAAGTCGAGACTCACATTCTGACTCACTAGCTTTTCAGAGGACGCCTCAAAGTTCCCCCTAGCTGAAAGGTTCAGTGATACATTGCCATGACTTTTGCAGGGGTTTAGGATTATGGGGCCCAAGTTGTCATAGTTATTATTGTTTCCCAAACGTTTGTAGTACTTGATAAAGTTGAGTAACGCTAGATGGACAACTGTTTCTTTATTTGTAAGTTTCCAAGGGACCCACTGCAGTATATGAATTTCGAAGCACCTAGCTTACCATGAGGCTAGTTGACAATTTTATATTTAGGCTGGATATTTAGCAAACAGATAATGTCAGAAATAACAACTAACACTTATGAAATACTTTATTCGCTGGCACTTATCGAAGACTGCATCGTTTCATTTAATCTTCATAAAAATCTTTTGAAGATTTGTACCCCTCCCCCCATTTTACAGATGAGGAAACTGAGGCTAGAGGATTTAGTAGCTTGTAAAGGTCATATTTTAGTAAATAGTGGAGCTGGAACTCACTCTCACCTGCCTCTAGAGCACATTCCTATAGTCAAGTGAAACAGGCTATTTTCTAAGTTAAAGATGTGAAAAAGCAAGGAAAAAAATAGATTGTTGAGTTATTTGACTTTTTGGCATTGCTTGAGTTATTTTGCTTTTTTCTTTAGAGTCTTTTAGGAGTTCGGTCAGCTAACATTTGTTAATCACATTATATGAAAGGAAAATCTCGTTATGATTTCAGTTGACCTGCAGGGAGCTTTCGTTGTGAGCTAGTTTTATGTATGTACGTTAAGAGGGTATGTAATAGTCAAAACTGTACTTTGGATAAAGAAAATAGTCATATTTAGTTTGTGTTGGTCCAGCCTTTTGGCAGAAAGCTACCTAAAGCTGAGTATAAGCTCATATCTTATTTCATAACACGTACTAAAAAAAAAAAGCTAACCTCAACGTATGCTTAGAAAAGACGTAAAATGTTACAGTTGAGAGGAAATAGGTGGCACAAAGTCCTGCATATAATTACAGTGTAAAAGCTAGAAAAATCCCACAGAATCAACTTGGCCTGATTTAAACTTTTAAGCTCCGAAATGTTTCAAAGGTGGAATGAACTCATTTCTGTGGGAATTTTGAGGATGACAGCTGATGCAGTGGCCACGGCGAGCAGAACTGAATAATTTTATTCTCATTTATCCTTGTCTGCCTGGACCTCCTCTTGCCAGCATCAGTTGTGGTCCAAGAATAACCAGTTTGTCAGCTGTTGATGGATATTATTTTAAAGTGTGTCGGTTCAACTGTTCAAGGGGGAAGGTGAGAAGTTGGACTATTGTCCCAAAATCTAGGGAAGCGGGTAGACAGTTTGGATTAAAGATGCAAGCGCTTCATTGTTTAGTTAGAAAGCAAAGCACAGCTTTTCCTCGTCTTATAAAACGGTCTTTTGTGGGGCTGGGGAAGGAAGGCCAGACTTATTGCTGTTTTGTGTGGTGTTTTTCCCTTTCTTGCCATAATTATTTTTCCCGTAATGCCTAGAAAAACATATTGGTGCCTTACGTGAAGTACAGCTGATAGGAGCCAGCCTGTCTCAACTAATGAAAGTGGTCCTCTGGATCTTTTGGACATCCCCAAATCCATTCAGTGAACCTGAGGATGTGGTACCCCTGCTTCTCACCCCTTTTCCATCTAACCATAACATAGAAGGAAATGGCAAAAACCAGTGAGTTCGGCCCAGTACTGGAAACCCGAGAAAACTTGGGAGGCTGGGACTCAGAAAACAGAAGTCAGTCCGAGCTTAGTTTGGCATACGCTTTGTTCAGCAAAAAACATTATTCTGAGGTTTAAATTTCCTCTTTTAAATCCAGAGGTGCAATTTAGAAATGGACCCTCTGCTCATAAAAAACAACGTGAAATTTGGTGTTACAAGAAGTGGGGCTCCACCTCGCTTGGAGCCAACCAAGGGGTGCAAACAGAGGGGGCTTTGTCTGCTGTCTTCTACTTTTAATCACAGAATCCTCTGTCACTAAACAAGCAGCTACCAGCATTTTTGATTCTCTAGGGTACTTTATCTCTATAAAAGCTTCATGTTTTTTATTGTTCAAATTAACTGGCTGGAGAATATTTATCTATTAGCTGAATAAGTGTAAGGCACGTGTTTGAGGATGAGGGAGACAGTGGTGCATCAGGATTCAATTCATGTATGTCTGCGTGTGTGTGTGTGTGAGAGAGAGAGAGAGAGGTGGAGAGAGGGAGAATGAGCATGGTGAAGGAAGGAGGAAGGCAGGGGAAATATAAAGTAGTCTTGATGTGTTCAGAGAGTATGCTTCATACATGCACATATGAATAGGTTGCTACAATTTTTTGAAAATTGTTTTGTATCATTTTTAGACGGGATATTGGATGCTCACTAAGACAATGATCAGGGTTTATTTATTTATGTGTTTATGTGTTTATTTATTTTTATTTATACTCTGTTTAGAAGATGGTATGACCAATTGCCTTCCCACATAATAAGGTATTCAATAGAGTTTTAGGAAAGGGTAACTAATTTAGTTAGAGAAGACTCTTGAGAGTCCTTGGACTGCAAGGAGATCCAACCAGTCCATCCTAAAGGAAATCAGTCCTGAATATTCATTGGAAGAACTGATGCTGAAGCTGAAACTCCAATACTTTGGCCACCTGATGCAAAGAACTGACTCCTTGGAAAAGACCCTGATATTGGGACAGATTGAAGGCAGGAAGAGAAGGGGATGACAGAGGATGAGATGATTGGATGGCATCACTGACTCAATGGACATGAGTTTGAGTGAACTCTGGGAGTTGGTGATGGACAGGGAAGCCTGGTGTGCTGCAGTCCAGGGGGTCGCAAAGAGTCTGACACGACTGAGCGACTGAACTGAACTGAACTAATTTACAGCATCTTACTGACAAATTCACCAATACCAGCTCATAGACGATTATTATCATTAGCACTTTTTTGAGGCTCATAGAAGTGGAGCAAATGCCCTGAAGTTATATAGTTACTGAGAAACAGACCTGTGATGTGAAAACAGTGTTTTCTCTGCTAAACCAACTTGCTTTTGCAGGTTGTTTACTATTTCCAAATGTCTACAGATCCCTCCAAGGGCTTTAGAGAGTTATCTCAACCTCTGCAAAGGTGACATAGGCTCACTCTAGGGAGTAGTTAGAGTGATTTTGTCTTATAACACAAACCAAGTCTGGCCTTGGAGGGCCCTTCAGAGGAAGATGCAGTGCACTCAGCTATTGGCTTGTATCATATCATTTTGGCAAAGTGCTTTAGCCCTGGCATCAGACAGGCCTGGGTTCCAATACTGGCTCTGTTGTTAATTGCTAAGTGATGTCCAACTGTTTTGCGACCCCATGGGCTGTAGCCCACTAGGCTTTTCTGTCCATGGGATTTCCCAGACAAGAACACAGGAGAGGGTTGCCATTTCCTTCTGGAGATCTTCCCGACCCAGGGACTGAACCCTTGTCTCCTGCATTGGCAGATGGATTCCTTACCACTGAGCCACCTGGGGAGCCTGGCTCAGTCACTTACTGCTGGTGAACTCAGGAAAGTTTTTTCACCTTTCTAAGCCTCCATTTCCTTATCTGTAGAATGGGATGGCTGTCATTAACAAACTCATAGACTTGCTGTGCAAACTAAATGAGATAGAACATTTAAGACTTGGTCCAAAGCTTGGCATTAAGTCAGAACGATTCATTATTATTATTGTTGATGATGATGTTAATGTTTAAATTCTTATTTCCTCACGTGGAATTAGAGGCAAATGTTCATCAGAAACGAGAGAAAAGGGGGAACTTCACTGGTGGTCCAATGACTAGACTCTGGGCTCCTAATGTAGGGAGCCCAGGTTCTATCCCTGGTCAGGGAACTAGATCTCACTTGCTGCAACTAAGACCCAGTGCAGCCAAATAAATAAATATTCTTAAAAAAAAAAAAGAAAGAAACCCTATGGGCTCATTAAAAAAGAAAGAAAGGAAAGGGAGGGAAGGGAAGCTGATGGAGAAGAGACCTAGGGATAACGATGCCAAGCCCACCCATCGTTATGAACGGAGAGGGCTAGGTGAGTAACGTTTTGTGGGGTTTCCTGTCCCTCCAGACTTGGACTAGGTTGATCTGAGCTGCTTTCTTATTGGTCCAGTGTCTGTGAGCCCTGCTGTAAGTTTTCCCCTTGCTCTCCATTAAACACTAAAAAAACTTTCCATGGAAGAGGGGCCTCGTTTTTTCTGCAGAGTATTTACATCTCCATGCCTGTGGGGTCACCTTCACTTGTACTTTTATTGGCAGAGAGATAGGGTAGGGACTCAGGAGCGTTGTAATTCTGGAAAAACTGCCTAGTGGTCTGGCATCACGGTGATTTTCCTGGACCGTCTTGTGCAAGTCTCTCAACCCTATTCCAGACCTGAGTAGGTTTTTGCTGCCTATTTACTTGTGTGCTCCCCTGCCCCATTCCCATTCCATTTTAAACATGCTTTCTTTTCATTTCAAGGTACCAGTCTTCATAGTGTGCACCACCAGTAAACTGCGTTTTAAGTGTGGGAAGGCAGGCTGGGGAAAGAGAGCCCTTCCCCAGATGAGGATTCAGATATAGTGAGGGCAGGAGAACAGGACATCATAGGAAAAGTCAGGCAACACAAAGTGATGGAAAATAAACTAATTAATACCAATTCATTGAATAAACAAAAGATATCAGTTTCTTGCACCCTCTTCTATGGCGCTTGGGTCCAACTGATAGTCTGTTGAATCCTTTATGCTATAAAAGAATACTAGTAACATCACCTTTTATGGCACCAGGAGGTCAAGTGTGCTTGTTGAACTTAGTTAAGATCAGCAAAATGAGCTGGGTGTATATTTTAAGACCTTCTGATTCCCAGTTCTAGTTCTATAAAACATCACTCAAAGCACTAGGGATAACAGGTTATACATTCAATAATATTATTCTTTCTTCCTTCTCTTCACACTTCATTTTCCCCTTCCTTTCTTGCCTTTTCTGTGTTTGAAGCATTGTGCTGGTTGGGCACCTTCGGGGGGCAGACCAATAGTACAGGTTCTTGCCCACAGTGGAATGGAAGAGAAAAACGCAGGCATGGATGAGTTTTACAGGAGTGGCAGAAAAACACTCTGCTAGGCTCAAACCCAAGTACTAAGGGAACTGTAGACGAATTCTGATTGGATTATCTGGGACCTTGATGGGCAGAGAGAGGATAGTCTGGGCAAAGCATGATTGGAGCAAAGGCACAGAAGAGTGTGTGCTTGGGAACTGTGAAGATTGAGGAGTTCAGTGTGCCCTGTGTACCCAAAGCTCTGATGGAAGCTAGTTAGACGGCTTGGTGAGAAGCATCAAGGGGAGGACAGTGAGTGCAATAATAAGGAGCTCAGTTCCACTTGTGGCGTTGTGGGAGCCATTTAATATTTTGGCTCACCCACATGACACAGTAAGATGTGCTTTGTACGAATTCTTCTGGAAGCTTTTGTGAGAGCTGTTTAGAGTAGAGAGGCCAGAGTTTGGACAATAGGCACCAGAAAAAACACAGTAGTTAAAATGCGGTAGTCAATACGGTGGGATGATGCCACTCTGTGGCAGTCACTTTGCTCATCACTTGGTGTGTCTGGAGCAGCTCTCGGTGCTGCTATTTGAATAGAATGGTTTACTTCCAGACCTCACTCTCAAAATTCCACTTTGGGGCCATCTCTCTCCTCTTACCCACAGTGATACCTTGCTCTGCGCTGTTGCTTGACACATTTGGCAAATTATTCAGTTTGACAGATACTATTATGGTGGTGTGTATTCTCAGTGGTAGCACACATTTTTTTACAACCATCAAAATTGTATGACCCACCTTAAAGCAAGTATACCCCTGTGCTGGGACCCCCAGACTTGCAGAGGAGTTTCAGAGCCCAAGTTAATGTGCTGAGTCACTTCAGTCATGTCTGACTTTGTGACTCCGTGGACTGTAGCCCACAAGGCTCCTCTGTCTATGGGATTCTCCAGGCAAGAATACTGGCGTGGGTTGCCATTCCCTTCTCCAGGGGGATCTTCCTGACCCAGGGATTGAACCCGCATTCTCTTGGCAGGTGGGTTCTTTACTACTAGTGACACCTGGGAAGCTGTTGATAGAACTTGGCAATAAAATAAATGGCAAAGGTGAGAAATGGGGTGGATTGAAGGGAATTTTGAGAATTCTAGCCAATGTTATGCACAGTGTAGGAAGAGAAGAGGTCATGGATGTGGATGGGGGATAATAACTTCAGAACTGAAGTGGGCTTGAAGACCTTCCAATTAGGAAAACCTAGTAGGCTTTTCAAAATGTAGATCTTGATAGTAATAGAGACATCAAGACTAGAAACCAATGTGTTAACTGTTTGCACTGAAATAAATTTCAGAACTTTGGGGATAAATTATTTGTCTTTGGAAGGGGTCTAAATTGAGATTTCAAGAAATTAGCCTATAATAGTAACTAGAAGAAGGGCTATATTTAATAGAAGTTTAGGAAGGGAGAAGCCGACGACAGAGACTGAGGTATAGTTACAGAAGGAGAATCAGCAAAGTGCAGGCCAAGGCAGAAGGTGTTTGAAGAAGAGGAAGGTCAGTGGTATTAGATCTTCCAGAGTTAGACTGGACCTTCTGGGAGAACATCAAGGATGGAACTTTCTCATCATCATCTTAAACTATTTGAAACAAACACAATGGTGTCCAGGTGTTGCTCATTTTCCCATGGAATAGAATTGATCATAGATGGAATTTGGTGGAACCCGGTTTGAGAGCAATACTAAGATTGCTCTAGGGATTTTGAAAATTTAGTGCAAAAATCACACATTTTCTGAATGTAAAGGTCTCAGCAAAAGTGAATAAATACCACATGACATTTTCAAAGGTCCCCAAACAAAACAAATTTCATGAATAAAAATAATAGACTTTGGAAGTGTCTTTGGAATGTTTCTATAGTTACGTGCAAAATGGACAAAGCTACATGGAGGCAGTTCTTATTATGAATCAGACCAACAATATCAAAGAACTTGGCTAACATAAAATCTTACAATTATAAACTTTCAAGTTTGCTCTATGAAACTGTTAATGGTGCTTTAAAAATATTATGATATAATTTAATCCTTTAGTTAGATCTCCAGGAAAAATATTTTCTTTTTTCACTAAATTTTTGATGTCTGTTTCATCACTGAAGAAGACCTGTGGAATGGCAGCCTTGGTGTCTTAAATTATGGGCTCAAGTCTCCCCAGGGCCAGCTTGTAGCTGTGCATAACTGGGCAGCCACCTTGGTCTCCCTGAGCCTTAGTGTGGGTACCGAGCAAGTCACAATGGTATGTCTGCCCTTTGGCTTCATTTCTAAAGAGGAATCGTAGTGGAGACCCCATCTGTGGGCTGTAGCCATTGACTGAGATGATGTGTATGGGTTGAATATACTAGTGTTTGTGAAAGACCTCTGTAAACAGTGTAAGTGGAACTATTATTAAGGGCCAGAACTTGAATAAAAGACAGTGAAGTGTATGCTATAAACTAGTTTTTAGCACATACTTTAGTGAGTATATTTTTTAGCAATGATAGTGTAGTGACTCCTATATCCCCTTTAATAGTTGTACAGCTTTGCGTGAGTTGCCTAATATTTCTGTATCTTGACATTTTTATTTTCATCACAGGGCTTTTGTCAGAATGGTGAGTCTAAACATTTCTTAAGTCAAGATTCTTAAAACAGAGTCTGGAAAAGTGGTAAGCACTTCAGAAATGATAGCCCTAGCCGCCAGTGCAGGAGATGTAAGAGAGATGAAGGGGTTCAATCCCTAGGTGGGAAAGACCCTCTGGAGGAGGGCACAGCAACCCACTCCAGTATTCTTGCCTGGAGAATTCCCATGGACAGAGGAGCTTGGCTTACTACAGTCTATGGGTTTGCAAAGAGTCAGACATGACTGAAGTGACTTAGTACACATGGACACATGCCACCGTCCAAATGCTATGCAATTACTGCCTATCCCATACTTCTAAGAAGTGCTTAAGTAGATGACTACAAGGCTTCTAAATCTAAGAAATGATTAACTGGACTACTGCTTTTATTTCAGTGTATGGCCAGTTCCTATGGCGTGTTTACTCTGAACTTCTATCAGGGCAGATGATGGAACTTTAGTAGAGGTCACTGGTATCTTTTCCGTAAAAGATAGAAAACCTGGGAAATATTTGGGGCTAAGCAAGATGGCTGCTTCTCTGTTCCTCATTTTCAGAAGTCTACCTCTTTCGTGTTCGTCTCCTGACGGCTAATCGAAACATTGCTTTCACAGTGAGGCCGACCTGTCCTTTGCTGCACTGTCATTGAATGAGGAAGTGGAAGGTGGGAGGCAGAAATGTAAAACTAATCACTGGGTGGAGCCACTGAGACTGATGCTTCAGAATCTTCTCCCTTTTATTAAATTAATTTATTTATGTTTAAAAAAATTTAATAATTTTGTGTGCTTAAATTTTTATTTTTGGCTGAGAGGCATGGCTTGTGGGATTTTAGTTCCCCAGCCAGGGTTTGAACCCATGCCCTCGGTAGTGAAAGTACAGATTCCTAACCACTCACCACCAGGCAGTTCTCCCACTTTTAAAATGTGCAGAGCCCTGCTGTGTCTGCCCAGCCCCAGTCACTCTGTGGCTGCTCGCGGTGTAGCAGGTGATCCCACATTAGCTGATGTGACTGGATTTGGACTTGCAGACCCTCCACATTCACAGAGCGTTATGTGCTTTTGACCCGCTGTCTCGTCAACTCTGCTAAGAATCTGCCTCTTCTCTTTGACAGCGTGTTCTGTGTAGTAATGTATGTGGTTAACTTGGGCAGATTTATCTTAGGAGATGAGGTCTTCAAGTGTAAGAACCTTGTCCCCTCATCTCTGGAAGCCCCATAGCTTCAGTGAGAGGTCTTTAACCTTGGGACTTGAGTGGGAGTCAGGCTGGAGTTTCCTGTTTATATTTGGGTTGTTAACACTTGGGATCGCTACCCCCCAGAATGGAACTCCAAGTTCCAAAACAGGATTCTCCCAGTGAGTTTGTCACAGAAGGTCAACCCCATCTATAAAAGACATCCTAAATAATCATTGCAAAAACACTTTTTTTCTTCCTTTGAAAGCAATGTACTCCCATTTGAGACCTAAAGTCATATAGACGTTAAGTCCTGCTTTTATTTGTGACAAAAGGAACATTCTCTCTTATAGAAATACCCTGCTGCCTTGTAGACGACAATGCAGGAGGTGCCTGAGAGGGGAGAACCCAGGATTATCTCAGTTCGGTTTTCAAAAATCACAATCAAAAATGCCTCGGACCCCCTTGGCTGCCATTCCCATCATTCCCTCCCCCTTCACTGAGCCTAACTCTGAAACCGGGACACAAGCCTCAGTGTTTATATTAGGTTTTGGATGTTAGCTCCCTTGGCTTCTGGGAGCCGACTCTGTTGAAAATTATGTTTTTCTTTTAAGGACAAAGGCCTTATTGTATGTACACGTCGTGCAATGTAATAAGTTTTCTGTTTTTTTTTTTTTTTTAATGTTAGGTAATGGGCGGGACTAACCCAGATCTGGCAAATGACAGGTTCAAAGGTCTATACCCTGAGTGGCAATTTGAAGGTTTCATGCAGGTAACTCAACCAGAGAAAGTGGGAGGGAGGGACAAGTGGCATCTTCCCTGACCAGAGCATGTCCCCTGAATGCCCTGCTTTGATGGAATAACCATAAAACGGCTGTGGGAGAGGGCCAGCAACATAAGTGATGATACCCCAGGGACACTCCAAAGAGAATGACAGCGACAGTAAGAATCACACAGATAACTGTCCTCACATTTTCACTTACAAAAGCGCGTGTTTCCAAAATAACTCTTGTACTCTTGGTCAAGTAAATAGGTTTTGGCCAGATGGTTTTTCAATGGCCGCAAAGGCTGCAGGCGTAGGCTGAGCATCTTATTTTGAGATGCCGTGCAGTGGGCTCTCTGGTTGTGCTGCTGGCCTCTGCAGCTGTGGGTGACCTCAGAAGATTATTTCCAGGAGAGGTGGAGCTGGTTCTCTGAAAGGAGGCAGGAAAATTAGGAGGCCCGAAACTGTTTTTACATTTATTTGGGTCTCACTGAGAGACATTTTTAGCATCTTTGTCTTAATTTTTTTTCCTTCTCTTTATGTAAAAAAAAATTTTTGGAACCTGTCCTCTCAGGTTCCTCTTGGAGGCAGATCTGCAGATGATAGCATTAGCAATAAGGTTCCTTTCCCTCCTCACTGCTTTCTTTTTAGTGAGCAAAGCAATGACATTTGCATTCTTTTCTGTATTTATTCCTAGAACTTCTTACTAAAAAATATCGGGGGATTCCTTTTCCATTTTATTTTCTAATTGAACAGACCTGTTTGAGGCAAGTTATGACAACTGCTTCCTCTGGGTTCAGAGAGCAGGGCTGCATCTGGTCAGTGTCTTGTGGGACTTGCCACTTCTGCCTCCAGGAGGGCCTTGCTGTGCTGTTTGACTGCCTGTGGGCTTCCCAGGTGGCATAAGTAGTAAAAAACCTGCCAGCCGATGCAGGAGACATAAGAAACATGGATTCAATCCCTGGTTTGGGAAGATTCTCTGGAGGAGGGCATGGCAACCCACTCCAGTATTCTTGCCTGGAGAATCCCATGGACAAAGGAGCCTGGTGGGCTACAGTCCATAGGGCTGCAAAGAGTCGGACACAACTGAAGTGACTTAGCACACATGCACTGCCCCTGTACCTCTCAGAAATTCATGAATTCTAGAGGCTCTCACAGCCTGCTGGGTCTCTCCTGAGTTGTGGATTTATAGAGCGAAAGCAGTAGCATCAGAACATTCACATCCCGGTGTTTCTAGGTCTCAGGGGGATGCTGTTTTCCTGAATGGGAAGACTAATCAGATATTCTCCCACTTGACAGTTGCTATGCCATGTTCCTGGGTTTATGCTCCTTGAGGGAAACGGGCCTATTAGAATTGAGATGAGGCAATTTCTTGTTTTCAAGCACATGTGAATCAGGGGTTCCAGCACCCAGTGGTACCCACCAGAGCTCAACTCGCAGTCTCATTAGCACAATAGGTGAGCACCCAGACGGAAATTCCTTCCCCTTAAGAGGTGACTCAGTCAGAGTCTGGGGAATAGTAGGATGGCAAGGAAGGGGGCAGGAGCCTGCTTTTTGGGTAAGTGTCTCTAATTAGTTCCGAAGTGATGTCTGCTGGAGGAACTGGTGCTTCTTCCTTCCCCCTAGGATGAGCATGTACCAGATAGCAGTGACCTCCTTTCTCCTGTGGCTGCCTGTGTGCGTGTAGGGAACTAGTTGGGATTTATTAAAATATGTGATTTTTTTTTTCTGTTTCGTAAAAGCTGTACACTGGGCAAAGGCAAAGAGACATTTGATTAAAGTACTTTACACACCACTTGGCCAAGTTATAGAAACAGCTTCCAGATTTTGGATATTTGGTGTTGACCTATCAAAACAACAATTTCTTACAGTTCGACCTAATATGTACTTTAAGCACCTCGAGAATTTTTCACTGGAGATACTTATCCTGGCAGGTTATTTCAGTGTATCTTAATGAGGGGACCTTTAAATTCAGGGTGAACTGACACTGGTTCCACAAACTAAAAATAAAATGTGTTGATATGGTAAAACACCACCTCTCTTCATCTCTGAGTCCCCAACTCTGAATTAATGGGTTCTCCTGCACATCCTCAGGATGCCTCTGATGGTGGGGTGGGGGGAGGGCAAGGGAGGAAACAACATTCACCTTGGTACCAATGAGAGGGGCACATGGTGACCTGCAGGAAACATGGGAACCGAATTGCAGGACTGAACTAGGAAAATGATTGATGGTTATTAAACGCAGCACATATGTACTGAGCATTTATGGTAATAATGGCCTGAGGCGCTGTGAGATGGAAAAAAAATTTTTTTCCTGCATGAACGAAAGAGGTTAAATTATGTTCCAGATAGTTTTGAAGTTAGATCTCTTTTATTGCTTTCAAGTTCTTTGAAAATTGAAGAACTCATGCAGGCCATAGATATTAACTCTTGGTTGGAGTATCTGATTAATCAGAACAAATTATTCTTTGACTGTGCTGGATGACATATGTGTATGCTGCTGCTGCTGCTGCTGCTAAGTCGCTTCAGTCGCGTCCAACTCTACGACCTCATAGGCAGCAGCCCAGCAGGCTCCCCTATCCCTGGAATTCTCCAGGCAAGAACACTGGAGAGGGTTGCCATTTCCTTCTCCAATGCATGAAAGTGAAAAGTGAAAGTGAAGTTGCTCAGTCGTGTCTGACTCTTAGCGACCCCATGGACTGCAGCCTACCAGGCTCCTCTGTCCATGGGATTTTCCAGGCAAGTGTACTGGAGTGGGGTGCCATTGCCTTTTCTGGACATACGTGTATATGCATATGTAAATATGTATTGTATATATAGGCATTTGATGTAAAGTTTGGGTCATGTATTTTGTTTGCAAATGACTTTTTCTCATGGGAGAGTCTCAAATAAAAGTGTGAAAATGTGATTGAACCAGAGGTTGTATATGTGTTGGGAGAGACCCTTAGAGCATAGCTTTGAGCGCTTGTGACTAAGGACTCACAGTTGCATTCTCATCACTGGCAGCCTCTCCTCCCTCCTTGCCCACCCACTTTAGTCTGATGACGTGTCTTCTCTCACACAGTTGTAGGCCATTAACAGGTCAGTGGTAACAATTCTCCCACCTGGGCCCCAGCAGAGATGACTCTCAGTTTTAATGAACATGAGAACCCCCCAGGGAGCTTGTTAAAAATGCAGATTCTAAGAGATTCTGACTCAATAGATCTGACAGAGATCAAAGAATCTCCATTTTTTAAATTGCTGTTACTATCAGCATCACCATCTTTTTTGTTTTTTTTTAAGAATCTTCGTTTTTAATAACCTCATCCAGCGACTCCATGCAGGAGCCAGTATTTGAAAAACTTCCCATCTGAGGTTAGGGGAAAGAGAAGGGACTATGAATATAACCATGAATATAGGTCAATTCCCCAATGAAGCAACATGTCCTCTAGTGGTCAGGTACATTTGAGATTCTGTTATTGGCACCAAACTTACCTACAGGTCGGCTCATTTACAGAACTTTATTTTTGTGGAGATTTGCAGTTATCTTGTACATCAGACATCTTTACTGAAGTGCTACTTTTTTCTCTTTGTATCATCTTCTCTTCAAGCCTCCTCTAGTCACTTGATCAGAACTAGTCACTTGTTCTTTGAAGCCTCATGTTGATTTCTCATATTATAATCCTTATTCCTGCCTACCCTGAAGTTTCACTAATTATTCACATGGCTGTCTCCCTATTGGACTTTAGGTTTCTTTAGGGCAGAAACAGTGTCTGATTCTTCTCACCATCACTGAAAACATTTTGCATGGCACCTTGCATTCTGTAAGGCTCAATAACTATTTTACGAATCAATACCATGTTCTTAAATTGGGGATAGCCTGAACTTCATCTTCCTCAAAGCCACCCTGTGAAGGAGAGAAGGCTTTCTCAAGAAACCTATTTCACAGTTGAGACAATGAAGGCTCAGAAAAGTGAAACAAGATGAAGCTCACACCGCTAATCAGTGAGCGTCAGGGCTACAATTCAAGTATGGGAATCGAGACCCATCCTGGGTAGATTCCACTGAGATGTCTCTCAGAATGCTTCCTGACCACAGGGGTTGAGAAAGCACCCCAAGGGGGCTAGTGAGAGAGACCCAGGAAATAACTTCCCTGGGGATTCTGTTTTTAACAGTCCTTGTAGCCCAGTGAGGTAGACACTGGCGCCTTTGGGTGGGACAGGCTGACCCTCTGGGTTGCTGCCAGCCTCTCATGAGACGGATTCCCGCAGGAATACACTTTGTTTCCTGTGGTCTTTCTGTGATGGGCAGCAGCTGCAGGGTGAAGCTGATATGACGTTTGTTTGTTGCTTCTCCAGCCTGAGTCAACTAGATGTAGCAATTTGACAAAACAGCCAGGGTTTTATGACAGACTTGCTGGGATCCAGCAGCATCTGGAGGAGCCAGAGGCAAGCTGTAAGAGCTGAGGGCCAGGTGAAGCAGGATTTAGAGGTGCTCCCCACCCCCACCCCTTCTATTCCCAAGCCTCTATAACGGGAGCTATTTCCTTCTGATGGCAGCTTCCGCCCAGCAGGTCCCTTCCTCATCTGGAACAGACCCATTCTGGGAAATGTTTGTTCTTTCCGCTCTGTTGATGGCACTCAATTTTTGCCCACACTTTCCTCCCCCTGATCTGCTGCTGCTGCTAAGTCGCTTCAGTCGTGTCCGACTCTGTGCGACCCCATAGACAGCAGCCTACCAGGCTCCTCCGTCCCTGGGATTCTCCAGGCAAGAACCCTGGAGTGGGGTGCCACTGCCTTCTCCGTCTCCCTGATCAGGGAGAGTAAAAAGTCAAGCTGACAGGGTTCTGATTTGTGTTACCTTCACATAATTCTGGTCATATTGCTATTTTCCATACTTTTAATGAGAATCCCTTTAAAAAATTTTTTTTAAATTAGTCCGGCCTTCCATTGTTCCAGGGTTCCACCCTTATCATTTCCATCTTTATTTTTTTTACCATGTTATTTTCTTTCTCTGTTATTAGCCCAGCGTTTCCATGATGTCACCACTCTCCAAGTTTTGTGTCTTGTTTTTCTCAGTTTCAGTTTTTAATTCTTGGTTCCAGCCTGATAATGAAATACATAAACAATTACAGTGGGGTGGAAGTGCTTCCTACACACCCCACGTGGACCAGACAGTTGAGGGATGGACTGTCCAGTGGGGAGCTCTCTGACGTCAGCTGAGTTGGAAGAGTCAGTGGAGGCCAGAGGAGGGCCATTTGTGATAATGACGAAGTGGTTGAGAAAAAGATGGCTGGGAATAACTGAAGCGCTAGCTAGAGTAGTGTCAAACACCCAGGTGGGGGTTTAGTAAATATTATTCACTAATGATGGTGTGCTGATATCATTTAGCCTGGTGGACAGAATGCCCAGGGGAACTTTAATGGCCTTCAAGTATGTGGGAAGAAATATGATGTTGAAAGGACAGAGAGGAGTACAAATTTCAAAGTTGCAACATATCCTCAGCTCTAGCTTCTCTGCCGGCTGCTCTCTGCTTCTTGCTCACTTTCAGAATGCTCTCCAAGGTGGTTGTGGGGTCTTGGCTTCCCTGCTTCTTGGCCAGTTCCTGCCTGTGAGCGCAAGCCACTTCCCTAGATCCCTGAGTCCTAGTTATCCTGCTGTAGATGAGATCACTCATGCTCCCAGCTTTGAACCATGTTTGTTAGGATCAGAAATTGAAAGCAGGGTCTGACTATGGGCTCTGTTCTTTCCGGGGGGTTGACTTTAGGTCTTAGTTCAACTGAGAAGGAAAACCTAAAACGGGGGTTTTCCTTTTCCTTTTCAAGTCCTAGGGATTTAATGTTCTCTTACTCCCAAACTCATCTCTAACACTTGCCTAGCGTTTGGCTACTGCTCTCTGTTGGGTCTGAGCTCCCTTAGGACACAGGTTCTATACCTTTCCCTTGGCGTTCTTAGATCTTCTAGGCAATCAGCATTTTCCTGAGCTAGAGTCTGTTCCCTCAGAGAGGTAGCTTGGCAGGCATGGTACTTATTAGCACTAGGGTAAGGAGTGGCCAGCAGTAGCCAAGCAGTAGCTCTCTCGTGAGCCTTAAATAGCCGCACTGACAGCTGTGCTGAGGCATCGTGGTTGGTAGGTATCTGACATAGTGGCAGGTGCTGAGAGAAAGTGACCTCTGGTGGTCACTGGGTTAATATAATAGTCTGAACCAGTGATCTTACACAGTTGTGTGTGTTATTGCCTGAGGGGTGTGTGTGTGTGCGCGTGCATGTGTGTATTAAGACTCACACATATAAAATTTTCTATGGGTTTATAAGAATTATGTTTATTTGGCTACTCTTTCTCAGATCTTTTTACCCTGGGTCTTCCTTATCTTTCTGAACTTTATGTATTGGAGGGCCCCAGGATTTGATCAAAACATTCTCTCTGTTTATACTCCTTCCCTAAGTGATTTTTATATAAATTCATGGCTTAAAAACATCTATATGCTGAAAGTTCCCACATTTGTGTTCCCAGCTCCCTTACCCCTCAAGGTATGCATGCATGCTAAGTTGCTGCAATCATGTCTAACACTTCGCTGCCCTGTGGACTGTAGCCTGCCAGGCTCTTCTGTCCATGGGATTCTCCAGGCAAGAATACTGGAATGGCTTGCCATGCCCTCCTCCAGGGGATCTTCCTGACCCGGGGATTGAACCTGCATCTCCTGCGACTCGTGCATCGCAGGTGGATTCTTTTACTGCTGAGCCACCGGGAAGGCCTTGACCCCTCAAGAGTAGGCTTGTAAATTCAAATGCCTACTTGGCCTCTCCACATAGATGCTAGGAAGCATCTCAGACTTAAAATGGCCCAAGCAGAGACTTCATTTTGCACCTCTCCTCCAAATCCTGTTTCTTCCAGCCAGCAGTATCAGTTGCACTGCTCCATCTTTTCAGGGATCAACCGTGATGTCCTGAGTTCCTCTTTCTCTTACATCATATGTTCGATATAGTAGCATATCTTGATGGCAAAACCTTGACAATGTATCTGATAATCCCTATCTTCATGATCACTTTTGCCTCTGGACAATACATTATCAGGCAGTGGCCACTGAAATGTATACATCCGATTATTTCACTTATTTACAAAAATTCCCCCAGTGGTTTCTCATCCGACTTGGACTGCAGACTGAAGTCTAACTGCAGGGTCTGCAGGATCTGGCTTCTGATGCTGTCTCTGACTCTGCCTCCCAGAGCATCCTCCCCTTTCGGTCCGCTATTCTTGCATGATCTCAGCTCCCTCTTAACAAGGGTGTCTGCTCTTTCCTGTCCCCGGAGCACACGTATCCAATATATTTGTTGTTGTCGTTTAGTCACTAAGTCGTGTCTGACTCTATTGCAACCCCATGGACTGTAGCCCTCCAGGCTCCCCTGTCCATGAGATTCTCCAGCAAGAATACTGGAGCAGGTCGCCATTCCCTTCTCCAGGGGATCTTCCTGACCCAGGGATCCAACCCCATCTCCTGCTTTGGCAGGTGATCCTTTAGCACTGAGCCACCAGGAAGTCCCATCCAATATAGTTACGCATTCTCATGTCTTCATTCTCACCTCTGGAGAAATGCCTTCTTATTTGAGGGCCTTTTTTCTGACCTCTCACCCCTGAAGTACACAGCCTGTCATTCTTCTCCCTTGTCCTGCTTCGTTTTCTCCATAGCCCTTATGAGTATCCCTTGTATCTCGCACATCTTTGTTTCCTGAAGGTCTCCCTACTGAATGTCAGCTCTGGAGGCTGTGGACTCTCTAGTCACGCTGTACCCCGGGGCCTGGACCACTGCTGGTCCCCTCCAGCATGGGTCCCCTCCACAGCATACCTGTTGGATGACTAAGTATATGCTGGGTTTAATTTATTTAAATTTAATTTTTTTGGTTCAATTAAATTGAATTAATTAGTCTTTAATTAATTCAATTAGTTGTCTTTAATATTTTGATTTAGTAATTTGAAGATAAAACTCATTATTTCTCTTCCTCAGGGTAAGTTATGTATTTTCCTTTCCACTCTAAACTGCTTTTTCTATATTGAGAGCTTGCCATATTCATGGCTCACGTTACTCCACATATCAAGTCAGATGGTGGGGAAATTGTACCAATACACAGACAAAGCTGAAAAGCGATCTCCAATGAACCAACTAAAATTATAGTAAAATATATAATAGGCAATAATAACTGGAAAATAAAATGTGTGCCTTAGAAAAGTGGTTTTAAAAATAAGTATTACTGCTCATGGGCTTCCCCAGTGGCTCGTGGTAAAGAATCTACCTGCAGTGTAGGAGATGCAGGGGATGCAAGTTCAATCCCTCCCTGGAGCAAGAAAAGATCTCCTGGAAGAGGGCATGGCAGCTCATGCCAGTATTCTAGCCTGGAGAGCCCCATGGACAGGAGCCTGGCAGGCTGCAGGTTTGCAAAGAGTCAGACACGACTGAAGCTACTGAGCACAGCACACAGGGCGTTACTGCTTATACTTGGTGACGTAATAATGATTGGTTTGGGAATGTAAATTAAAATTCAGTATGTTGGTATTTAACAGTTTACTTAAAATATATGATGGAAGAAAGACTAGCAAAGGGTGTTAAACTTTACAGTTTCATAGAGCAAGAGAAAAGTGGCAAATCATTTCCCATACTATGCATAAGATGGGCTGCTTTTCTGTTGGTGGTGCCCAGCCATGTTGCTGCACCTACTTTGGAGGGCACTGGAATGGCATCATTGAAGGAGATCCCTTTTGTGGGTTCTCCGATTTCAAGGGTCTAACATAGGTAGATTGAATTGTCTCAGTGAGAGAATTGTATAACAAAGCTTTTTGGAGGCTCATTCAGGGGCCCACGTATGGTCTGAAGAACCAGGAGGGTTCGGATGATCTCTGGGGGTTTATGGCAATGGAGTTTGGTTGAAACAGACCTTTGCCTCTTCTTAACTAACTCATGACTGCCCTGTGTCCACTCATGTTGCAACATGTGAGGTGCTTCTGCCGTGTTTGTGCTCTGGCCCCTCTCCCTCTTGGACTGGAATCTCTTCCAGGGCAGAGGATAGATCTGATTCATATGTTCTATTCTCAGCAAAAACCTGGCACAGTGCCTGGCCCACCACAGGGGCTCAACAATATCTGTTAAACAAACTCATGCATTTTCAGTCAGATAGGTTTGAATCTGTGGAGCCAACATTTAACCTGCAGAAAAATCCAAGTTTGCAGCCACGATGTCACATTTTCTAAAGGCCGTTTGTCTTCTGTTGACATTTTTGTCTTATTTTAGATGTTAAAGCTTCAGAGAAGCTGTCTTAAGATGAAATCTTTAAGAGAAACCAGAAGGGTAATAATCTTGGCCAGTCATTTCTTTTTTAAAATGAAGCATGCGTTGTGAGTCCTTTTAGCAACAAGTTTATGTTAATGGTGACCAGTTTATGTTATGGGTGACCAGTCACTATTATTTCTTCATAACACCTTAATCAGAAATGGATTATATGCAAAATTGGCATTCATTGATTGTTTCATGAGTTTGAAAGTGGAAGCCAGTGAATTATAATTGCATTCTAAACCTATGAAATAAATCTGTGGCTTCTCCAGTTCTTTCTGACATCTGCATGTGGCCCTTGGGGAAGACTTGGTGACGAGAACAGGCTGTTAATGGCCCTGGTGAATGAGTCAGACCATCCCCAGCTCACACGCTTTCAGATGAGGGATGCTGTCTGAGACTCACTTTCTCAGTTTTGTGAATTTCCATCTGGCCAGAGGGCTCCTGTCCCTTTGTTGCTCTGCCTGACATTCCTCGGGCTAACTGGACACCCTCTGCCCTCAGCACCAGAGTGAATATAGTCCAGGAGCAAGGATGTTTCCAGCACCTGATGCATCAGACAGCCTTCACTGTTATCCACAGGCAGGACGGCAGGAACCAGCTCTAACGCCTGCATCCCAGGGGTCCCTTTGAAAGCCTCTGTGATTGCTGATGGTCAAGGTCAATTGTAAAGATGTCTTTAAAAGTGTCTCACTAGTGACCAGAAAGTTACTTTGTCAAGATGACAGATGGGCTGTGAGCAGTTCCTCTGCCCTGCCTGTTCCCTGTGATGTCAGCTCCATTTCCTTGTCGAGGTTAGGTATTTCTGTAGCTCCTCACAGCACGTGGACTTTCATGGGCAACCTGTGGAAAATCTTCTGTTCTCTTCTGCGAAAAATCAGCTCAGTGGCTTGCCGTTGACCCACAGGAATGAGGGGCGAATGCGGACCTGGTGAGTCCCACTCACTGCGGGTAGAAGACCCAGGCAGAGATTCCTGCTGACAAGAGGGTGACAGCCCTCCAAAGCTGGTCTTGAGAATAAGTGGTTTGTCACCACCAAACATGCCGGCAGGACACAGCCGGGGCCTAAGACATTTACTCAGTTCCATGTTTTGGATGCGTTCACTCTCCATTGCCCAGGCAATCATCTATGTGTACAATTAAAAGGGTCCCTTGAGGTCGCAGTTTCTTTAGGTAGCCAGGGAGCCCAGCTTGTTATATTGTGGCGAGTCAGAAAAGGGGCTGCTGAAATAATATCTCCAGGTAGCCTTCCTTAACTCCATATCATGAGCTTTCCCGTGGAAGTGACTCTGATTTTCTTGTTGTCTTTAACTCCTGAACCCTCACACCTTGCTTCCTCCAGTGCCCCTGCTGGCCTACACAGTACCTGGTCCCAAGAATGAGAAGCCTGGCTAATGCCTCTGATGATGCCCTCTGATGAAGATCCCACTGGTCGTTGGGGCTGGATGCCCCATCTTCTTGCTAGTTCAAAAGAACTCACCAGAAAGGCATAAAAATATTCTTAGAATCTCACGCTCTTCCCTTTTTTGTGTTTTAGGGGAGGGGGTCAGAGAAAAAGCTCATTTATTACTTGTCATGTGCTGAAGGGCGCCCGTCGTGCAATATAGTCAGAGATGCTGGGAAAGGCGACTGGGCCACTTGTGCACGAGACTGTGTTCCTCTGCAGCCTCTGTTCCCCTTCACCCTGGGAAGCGCTGGCTTCTTCCCATAGTGACCGTCTGTGTATGCTTTCTCTGCAGCCCCAACTTCATCCTGCATCCCAGCTGTTTGAATCCCTTTTGATTTTGAGGAGAAAAAGGTAGACTCAGGAATTGTTGTTGTTCAGTCTCTAAATCATGTCTGACTCTTTGCAACCCCATGGACTGCAGCACTCCAGGCCTCCTCGTCCCTCACCATCTCCCAGAGTTTGCCCAAGTTCACGTCCATTAAATGGGTGATGCCGTCCAGCCATCTCGTCCTCTAATGTCCCCCTCTGCTTCTGCCTTCAATCTTTCCCAGCATCAGGATCTTTTTCAGTGGGTCAGCTCTTGACATCAGATGGTTAAAGTATTGGAACTTCAGCTTCAGCATCAGTCTTTCCAATGAATATTCAGGGTTTATTTCCTTTAAGATTGACTGGTTTGATCTCCTTGTTGCCCAGGGGGCTTTCGGGAGTCTTCTCCAGCACCATATTTCGAAAGCATCAATTCTTTGGCCCTCTGCCTTCTTTATGGTCCAACTCTCAGATCTGTACGTGACTACCGGAAGGACCATAGCTTTGACTAGACAGACCTTTGTCAGCAAAGTGATGTCTTTCCTTTTTAATACACTATCTAAAATCCGTCATAGATTCATCATTTGAATTGGGAATGTGGACCACATAAAGGATGCTGACAGTCACTCCGCTAAGGTCTCATGCCTGGCTCCTGTTCTCTGGTAGAAGAGGATGCAGTCAGCCCACCCTCTGATTTTCCGGTCTGCTTCTGGGAGCCTGAGTGGTGTCCCAGAGCTGCATCTGTGACGGGGTGCCCTGCACTCAGTCACTGGCTGCTCTGTGCTCAATCCATTCCAGTTACATTAATGTGGTGCTGCCAGCAGATCCCTTGCTTATACGACGTACAGTCTAATAAAAACCAGGCAGTGCTACTTTCTTTGGGCTACTATTTTTATTTGGTGGTTATTTCTTTTGTCTTCTGCCTTCTCTAATGCTTTGGTTCTATTTCAAAATATGATTAAACAGAATGAGGAGCTGTTTGACACTGCCCTGTTTTAAATCAGAGCTGTACTTGAGTGGCTGGGACAGTCTAATGGCTTGTTTCTCTTTGTTCTGAGAGGTCCTTGAAAAGGTGCCCCCCTCAAAAAAAAAAAAAAAAAGCCAGACCTAATCTTTAAACAGCTTAGGATCCCCAAACAATCCCCCCAACAAACTAAAGACCATTAAAATAGAATTGAAATGTTAGGTAAGTTAAATATAAAAAGGGCCTCCTTATTAATCCCCTGCTGCTTCTGCGGGCACGTGTCATATTTTCAAGGTACAGTATCAGGAGAATACTGTCATTTAGTGATGTATTAGGGCCATATATCATCAGAACATCGTCCTGGTAGAGGATATGGGCACTAAAAGACACGATTCTGGCCAGACAGAACAACAGGGGGTCTTACTTCTTTTCTCCAGCCCCTTGCACCCCCTCTGCCTTTTTCTTTAATCTCCCTCTGTTTTGTGTTGCAGAGAAGTGAATTTCTTCATGGGATATGACTTGTTGCAAAATAATCGGGGGGCCCCAGTGGACTTCATAAAGTCTTTTAAATGGCTGGGCTTCAAGGGCAGCTTTGTTCAGAGTTTGAGCCGTTAGCTGGGCTGGGGAAGGCCGCCTTTGCCAGGGTCCAGGTCTCTGGGGTAAAGGCTTGCCGAGCCTAGACTAGAGGCAGAAAGAATAACACTCCCAGATGGAGTGCAATGAATTGTGAGATGTTTTGCAAGATGCTTTCACATTAAGTCTCCAAAACTATATTCTTGCAAGATGCTTTCATGTAAAGACTCCAAAAGTATGGCTATGGGATGCTGCCAGCCTCCTGGGAGAGGAGCACTCTGTCCCTGCGCCCCCAAATCACGAAAGAAACCAGAGGACTTGGAGGATTTTGGTCCGGGCTCTGGTCTGACTTGCAAATAACAGGGCACTCAGAGGCTGACACTTGTTTTGAGTTTTTAAGTCAGAGCCTTAATCTATTTTTTCTACAAGGCACTATTTTTACTCTTGTGTTCAAAACAGAATCATAAACTAAGGTTTGTAATGGTCTTAAAATGGGGAAGTGCTTAACAAAGGCACACATTTAAATGTGTTGGCTGCAAGGAAGAGATGGCTCATTTTAACCTCTAAACCAGGCAAGCTGGTATAGCGATGAAATCACCGATTCTGATTTCAGCGAGACCTGGGTTTGAATCCCTGCTGCAGCTATGTGAAGCTGGGTGAGCCTTTTAACCTCTCTGAATATACACAATTACATATAAAATGGATAACTAAGGAGAACCTATTGTATAGCAGAGGGAACTCTACTCAATGCTCTGTGGTGAACTAATTGGGAAGGAAATTGAAAATAGTAGATAAATGTATATGGATGACTGATTCACTTTGCTGTACAGCCAGAAGCTAACACAACATTGTAAAGTAACTATATTCCAATAAAAACTAATAAAAAATAACCTCTCTGAGCCCCAGCTTTACCCATAAAATATGGGTAAATCAGTGCATTCTTTAGGTTTGTTGTGAGGGTTAAAAAGGACATAATACACAAAGCATGTTCAGCACGATCTAGCAAATAATAGGTTTTCTATAAATGTCAGGAGCTATTATTCTTAATAGTTCAGCAGCCTGCCTGGAAAACTGTTACTGCCACTTCATAGAATTTCGTTAGAGATGGGTCAGCTCTGGCTTTTGATAGTGAAGGGTTTGCAAAAGTGGTGGGGGTTGGGACATTCAGAAAAATCTGGAAATGTTACTTTACATTAACAGCAAGGGCCATTGACACCCCTCACCTCTACTGACCTTGGATGTGTCCAGCCTCTTCTTGGCTGGGAAGTTTGGTTCATTTTCCCTGTTGAACACACTTTCTTCACCTTAAAAATGGTTGTGTTGGTGTTTTTTCAACGTTCATTGAGCTGAGAAACATGGTCTGGAGCCCTGGAGCCTCATGCTTGTACACTAAGACTTTGGAGTGGACCAAATTGCCTTTTTTTTTTTTTTTTTTCCCCTCTTAGCTCTTTTGGTGCAAGAGTTATGAAATCAATTGTACTGTCAGTAACAAAGAACGAGCAAGTCCAAGCTTAATTAAAATAATAAATCATCGATCAAGTTTACTATTGCCATTGGCAACCACTGAGCTATCTTAGTCTCCCTCACCTTCCAGTGATTCTTTTCTCAGAGATTAAGAACAGATTTCATCCAGAGGAGCCCGGCTGGAGCAGGTACAAACTTGTGTTGTCTCCTCTAGGAGGCTCATGCTAGCTTGCACGATTCCCCCAGACTGTATGTTCTGGAGAGGGAATCACTTCACTTTTTCAATGATCAAAACCAGGTATCAGTGATACCTACCCCCCTACCCCCAACCCCGGGTCTTTTCTTTCAGTTTCTTCCTGTGTCTCTGCATTCTAGAACTGTCATTTTTGCAGTTAGGTCTGTTTATTTGAGTTTTGACCCATCTCTTCGGTGGCATCTTTCACAGGTTACCTTCTAACAGGGCAGGGAACAGGAGCCCTCACGTGTCCGACCCAGGTGGCCTGTCTTTCCAGAAAATTTCCAGACTCGCTCAACTACATACTAATCTAGTCCTAAACTCTCAACAGTCATGTAGGAGCTAACCTAATTTTAATATGATACACTCATAAAGTTTAATGCTGTGCCTTAGCAACTAACCTCCCTGGCTGGCCCCTTAATCCCAGTCTGGGAACCAGGTTTTCTTCCCAAGTTCACTGCTAGCTAGCTCTTTGAGGGACCTGAGACACTTAACTTCATTGTGTGCCATTCCTCCGTCTGCAAATCTTAGGAAACCTGTGAGGATTAATGAAATAATGTCTGCAGAGCTCTTTAGAAGAAAAGTGCTATGTAAACATAAAGTATTATTCTTCTGTTTATGAGACATTTTATAATATTGCCTAGGAGAAATTGTGACCGGTGTGCAAAAGTACCATAAAATTCCTTTTTGGTTCTTTTGGAGCTGGAATTGAGTTACAATGGGGGCACTTCAAGGAAAAGTTGACCTCTTTGACTACATGTGTGTGAAGACTTGGAATTCCAAGGAGGATACATGCGCTGATGTTGGATCACCTTCTTCCTTGGGTACAGAAGACATCTGTATCCCTTAAAAAAATTTCCTCTGTGAGCAATTTTAAGACTCTCAAATAGCGCAGCACTGCTGTGTGTGCACTTCAAACAAGTTCTCTAATAAAGAGAATTTGATTAAGGGTCAAAGTGTCTTGTTTGTGCTCACCATCCATGATGGCTTTTGAGTCAAGGTGGAATTCTCTTCTGTAATTCTCACTTGGGGCCAGAAGTTACGCCGCAGTGTTTTGTGATCCTGCTCATGTCTGGTGTCTCGTTTCCTCCAGGAGATTTCTGGAGCAGAGAAAGGAAGCTTGCTACGTGGTTTCTTTCTCCCTCCCATAGCACTGGGTCCAGTGCCACATGGACCATATCTTTGGTTTGGCTACTTTGGAACTGCCCCTCCTCTCCTTCTCCAAGTCACTGTCCTGGACATATGTCCTCGACTGGAGCTGATGACAGAGGGAACGCCTTAGTCAGAGTCAATATGAGTCTAGCCCCATAGATATTTGTATTTTAATAGGGGCTCCATCCCCTCCCTAAATAAGGCTACAGTGATGAAATGACAGTGTGTGTGTACACGTGCAGGGTAGGGTAGCGTAGTCTGGCGGGGACAGACTCCAGACTCCACCAAGAGCAGAGGACACTTAGTACCTGTGGGATAAGGCAGCCAGTGGAAAGGGAGTCCTGAAGACACGGCTTTGCATGTCCCCCTTCTCACCAAAGAGGCTGACTTGGAAACCAATGTTTTTGTCTTTTGGTAATCTGGAGAGTTTCTAATTTAGGAAAGAGAATTCTTTCCTATGCCTTCTATCTATGATAGAATGATACTACTCTAATGATACTACCTGGCTCGTGTACCTTATTGACATATTTTGTTGTTCACTTGGGGCAGAAAAAAATATTACAACTTCACAGCCTTCTTGATTTTCTGAAAAAGGATCTGGCCCTTAGAATTTGTGAGTTTGCCAAATGACAGCTGTTTGCCTCCAAGGCAGGCTTTGCTTTCATAAAAGACAGGAAAGGAGGGAAAAATCACACCATCTTCTGGATGGCCTGCCACCTCCCTAGTAGAGCTAATCAGAGGAGGATCAGCAGGCAAGGCACCCAGTACTTTCATTTTCCTTCTTATTTCAAGAAATGTGTGTTGCCATTTCATAGTCTAGAAATACAGCATCTGCCAGCTGACATTTCTCCCTGATCGCTCTATCATATCAGCTGCTGTGTTTTCTTCTCCAGATTTTTATTTCATTATTATTTTTAAATATAAATGAAAGGTCAGGTATGGACTTCCCATAGTCCATAATAGGATTGGGACTGGAAGAATCTTAGAAAAAAAAAAATATCTTCAAGACATTGGCTTGAAATAAAAAAAAGCATCTCAAAAACTTTTTTTTTTCTCGTTGAGAAAAGCAAACAGGAAGTTCTCACAATGGCGATTTGCTGTCTTCTCTAACCTTCTCTCCCCACCCAGCCCAAATCAGTGAGAGATGATTTCCCTCCACACCAGACACTGAAAAATGCTCAGGAGGCACTGGCAGGTCTCCTGGCCACATTTCTAAGCCCAGGGTACTCTGTACTGCCATCTAGTGGCAGATCTTAGACACAGCAAGCTGGCTGCTGAAGTCCTGTTTGAACTTGGCTGTGGCCAGAGCTGTGGTTTGGCTTGCATCCTTATAGAGCTTTGTTGCCAGCCATGTAATTTTTTTCCCTTTTTACTCCTTATGCCCCTCTTTAATGTTTGTTTGTTGGCACTTCATTTCATGTGCCTCCAGAGGCTGTGTTTTGAGTTTTGATATATTTGGTCTTTCCAAAAGAAGGCATTAATGCGAACAGATGCCTTTGACAACAGGTAAATGACAGGCTTGCTGATCCTAGAAAGTGGAAAACATGGGGAGACAGAGACTGAGAATGAAAAATGTGATGAGGTTTGTTATCCTTAGGCATGGGCGAGGTTGGGTTTTTAAAAATCTTCTGACATTTTCCTCCACTGCATGTTTACCACCTTTTCTGTGGCGTAGATTTGGGAAGAGTCAGATTCAAGCTGAAATCTTGGGGAAGATTTACTTGGAGATACGAGCCTAGCCATCAGCGATGTGATAGGCACAGATAACTATCCATGTCCAAAATAGTGCATCTTTCTTTGTTATCAGAAACAAGCTGGTGTTTGTGGACCTTGTCATGGTTGGTGATGACACAGCACCTCGGAGATATTCAGCTCTTGTCAGTGTGCTCGCTTCATGTTTGTGGAACCACCTGCAAGGCACCAGTCTCCCCTGGGGCCTTGAAACTGTGATGTTCTCTAGTTCTTGTTAGTATCCCGAATGCCTGGGAAATAGCTGGTGGAGCATTTAAGTGCATGCCTTCAAACAGGTAATGCATCATATTTGGATCTTCTCAGAGTCATTTTAACGGCTAACCTTTCCAGATAAAACCAAAGATACAAATGCTCACCACACTTTCATGAGCATGAGTGCTAATATAGCGCTTCTCTCCAATCCCCTGGGAGTTGCAGAGCCTCTCAAGGCACTCCCAGGGTCTAATTCTAAAATGAATCCAGACTGTCATCTCCTCCCTTTCTGAATGAGCAGAACCCCTGGGAGTCTGAGAACTCCACATTCTCCAGCTCACCCATCACCTCTCCCCTAGAGTGAGGTACATGGAGCCTGGGGATGGGTTGGCCCCGCCATCCCAACAGCTCTATTTCTACATGGTCTTGTTGTCTCAGTACCCTGATGGCTTCGCAAGGCCCCTGACTCATGGGAATAATAAGCCCACCCCAACCAATGTTCCATACGATATTACAGAAAAACCTGAATGAACTTTTGGGCCAAACCGATACTCCAGATCTGCCTCTTGTGGGGCCTGGGCAAGTTGGCTAACTCTGGTTCCTTAGCTGTAAAATGGGGATGATGTGGATTTTTTTTTTGTGAAATAATGCATATGCAGCTCTTAGCACAGAGCCTGATACATAGAAAGTGTTTGGTAAGCATGAATCAGTAACAGAAAACATTTCTTGAATGAGAAAAGGAACTGAATGAGCCGTGATCTTGAGTAAGAACAGAGGACACTTGGTGCACATGCGATGGGGTGGCCAATGGAGAGGGAGTCTTGAAGGGACGGCTTTGTGTGTGTACCCCTTCTTACCAGAGCAGCTGGCTTGAAGACCAGTGTTTTTGTCCCTTGGCGAAATCAGGGAAAGCAAAGTGAGTGGTCTTAATTAACCTGTGCTTGAATTTACTCTGTAGCTGCCAGACTCAGTTAAGGGGATGGAGGAATCAGCCTTTCACCAGTGATTCTCTGAAGTTTTTCTTTGTTTCTTGGAGGGCCTGGGAATCTGGGCTTGTGCTCCGCATCCACGCAACCAGACAACAAGGAAATGACCAGATCTGGCAGCTCTGTACCTACATGACCCTTGGCAGAAAATAAAAAAAAACCTCCCAAGTGTTATCAGAAGTGGGGGAAAACTCCCTAAACCTACAGCTAAGGTTTAGGTTTGTTCTGTGTGTGTGTGTGTATATACACAAAAAAATTCCAGATGTGAATCTACAAACCATCTGGTTGAAATAACTTTTGTGCTGAACTGTAATTACAAGCTATTTATTGTGGATCTTGGATCTATGGTTTTTGACTGCCTGCTGGGTTTCTAATTTAGCAGAGTTCTGACATGTAAGAGTATGTGTCTTCCTGTTCATTAGATCCCAAATTTTGACTTCACATCCACCCTGACTACCCTTAGAATTTTTAATTGCTTGTGTCTAAGGAGTTTTCCTTTCAGAGAGGAGATGCTCTTGGGGTGACTTTTCCTTAAGGCTGCAGCCAGGTTTGCTGAATGCATAAAGCCAATTTAACAGATGCTCTGAGGTAATGCCCTGGGTGGGGACATCTGGTATCAAAACTATGGTTTTGTGGAACTGCTGTTTGCGAAACTAAGTCAGTGTTCATCATGGCCAGCAGCGTATATACCTGATCAATGTTCTCGATTACTTTGATGGTGGTTAAAGGTCCTTATAATTAAAAAAAAAAATACTTCTTTAATTTGAAAGGTTACCATAACTATGTATTGCATTTGTAATTTAAGAAGAAAGTATGAACAGAAATTGCAGGGCTGAGACTGACAGTGAGTCATGCTGCCACCTGTATTATGAAACAGAGAGGGTGAGGGAAGGAGCTTTGCCCTGCTCGGAGCCAGGATATCTGGGTTCAGGTTGGAGTCAGCCGGTCACTCTGGGACTGTGGACAGCTCCTGAGCCCACCCAGTTCTTGCAGCAGGAAGAGTACTCTTCTCGTGGCAGTGGTTCTCAGCCTGGGCTGCACGCTGGAATTATCTGGGGAGCCTGGTCCTGAGAGAAATCAGATCTGAGCTTCAGGGGCTGGGAGACAGTGCCAGGCTTCCTGAAGAACTGTGCACGGATTCTGTTTAGCAGCCCAGGCTGAGAATCACTGCCTCATAGTGTTTTAAGGAGTTGGTGAGATTCTCTATGAGAATTCTTATCACATAACAGACGCCAAAAATGGGGAAAGAAATGGAGACTGGATTACTTAGCTCAACCACACCTTCTGATCAGACACCAATAACCAATAAACAAGAAAACTAGAAGTCTGCCTACCAGCCTTGCAGGAATGGGTACAATGCCTGAAGACTGATGCTCACTCTTTCAGTGGCCAGGCAGATCCTGGGATGACCCCATCCGAGTGTTTGCAATTGGCCTTGGAAATGATGGTCATTTTCTGTGTGTGGCATCCAGTGGGAATGTTTGAGCAACATTGGTTGGGGTGGACTTATTATTCCCGTGAGTCAGGGGCCTTGCAAAGCCATCAGGGTACTGAGACAAGACCGGGTAGAAATAGAGCTGTTGGGATGGCAGGGGCCAACCCATCCCCAGGCTCCATGTACCTCACTCTAGGAGAGAGGTGATGGGAGAGCTGGAGAGTGTGGAGTTCTCAGACTCTCAGGGGGTCTGCTCATTCAGAAAGGGAGGAGATGACAGTCTGGATTCATTTTAGAATTAGACCCTGGAAGTGCCTTGAGAGGCTCTGCAACTCCCAGGGGATTGGAGAGAAGCACTATATTAGCACTCATGCTAATGAAAGTGTGGTGAGCATTTGTATCTTTGGTTTTATCTGGAAAGGTTAGCCGTTAAAATGACTTTGAGAAGATCCGAATATGATGCATTACCTGTTTGTAGAACAAGATACGTGTGAACCAAAAATAGTATGTTACAACACTTCAGCAAGATTGAGACTGTAGCAGCAGCAATTGAGACTGTTCTATCTTAGCACTGATTTACAGCTGGAATTTCGTGTATAGGCTGAACTTGGATTCCCAGCCGCCAACATACCATCCCCTCCCACCCCCTCTTTCTCTCTCTCACACACACACACTCAGACAGTTACAGACACTCCTTACATCTCTCCTTGGTGCTAGAATAGAACTGGAGATCTTCTTTAGTCTCTTGACTTTGAAGACTACTGGTTACACTTGTAAATCTTCCCAAGGTCTTTGTCAGGGCTGAGTCTCCTGCACATGTTCCAGAAGTGTTCACCTCAAGGTAAGAGAGCTGGTCAGTTGCTCTTCGCTAGTCTGTCCCCAAATCAGGTGATGAATGTGGTCGTTCCAGCCTTAACTCAGGGTAGGAGGTGGGCCTTGTGTACGTTTGTGAGCTCAATTTTGAAATCCACCTCTATGATTGCAAAATTATATGATCTTCAAAAAATCAGAGCTACTCGGAACGGCAATTTTCCTGTGCATAAATGAGAGAGTGATAATATTTATCTCCCAGGAATTTAATAAGAATGATTATTCACCTAGCATTTAGTAGACACTTTTCCAGTCCCAGTCTTGTTGAAGTGTTGTGACATAGTATTTTTGATTCATGTGCATCTTGTTCTGCAAACAGGTAATGCATCATATTTGGATCTTCTCAAAGTCATTTTAACAGCTAACCTTTCTGGATAAAACTGAAGATGCAAATACTCACCACACTTTCATTAGCATAAGTGCTAATATAGTACAGCTGTCCCACAGCTATAAAACACTGACGCCTGTGTCTCTGCTTGGCATGGGGAATATTATTTTTTCTCTTACTGAGCCGATTCAATACTCAACTTTGTCATTATTTAAGTTGGAACTTTAGATTGCTGCATGTTAATGCACTCTACTATTAAGGATAGTTGGACGGCCGTGTGCAAATATTTTTGTTCTCACAATGCAGTCCTGGCCCAGGTAGCCCAATGGGCAAAATATGATTTACACAAATATTATCATTTCTATAGTGTGTACCAGAAAGAAATGGTAGAGCAAAAGAAAGCTTCTCTCTCTCGGAGTTTGGTTATTTATGTTAAACTGGCTGGTCAAGAAGGGACTTTCCATCCTGTTCATCTGCCTCTAATCTCAATCTGTTCCTGGATGGGTATACCCGCTCCCGAAAGAGCAAAATCTCGTTGGCTATCCCAGAGTTGTCTCGTGAAGATGAAGGCAAGATAGGAAGATGGAAGCTGGGAAAGGCTCAACTGTGTGCTAGGATTCTGGGGATTCTGTTTGAAGCTGATTTCAAATGTGTCTTGTCTTTTTTTTTTTTTTTGCCTAGAACAAGGAAGTGACCTGTAAGAGAGAGAAGTGCCCAGTGTTGTCCAGAGACTGTGCCTTGGCCATCAAGCAGAGGGGAGCCTGTTGCGAGCGGTGCAAAGGTGATTTATGTCTTGGCTGCCTTTTTTTGGCTGTTCCTGCAGGCGTTCTTATTTCTCTTCCTCTCACCTTTCTATTCATTGAGCTTTTAGCTGGGATGCAAGGGGGTGTCAGGAGGGATGCGAGTGAGTGTTGAAGGGCTGGTGGTAAGGAGGAATCTCCTAGTAGGGGATGAAAGCATAGAGAGCATCTGCGTCGTTGGCCTATTTTCTGAGGCAAGTTGTTAAACTGTCCTAGAAGAGATGTGAACACGATGCCCCTGCATGTTGGTACACACACACAAGCCTGTTTTGTCAAGAAGTTTCAGCGCTCAGTTTTTCCAGGCTCTGGCTTGCCCTGCCCACCTGTGCCAGAGGAGTCTTTAAGACCAGTTTATATCATTTTGGTCCCTATTAAAGTTTTTTCTTCTGAATTAAACTGAAGTTCTTCCCTTTGTCTTTGAAACATCCTTAAAATATTCTTATTCCGCCACCCGCCACCCTCCGCCCCGTCTCCTGTGACTCTCCAGCATGCCCATCTCTCCAGAACCTGTTCTAGCCTTGCTTCTGCCTTCACTCAGGTCTTTCCTCCCAACCTGCCCAGATGCTGCCTGTGCTCAGGGTCCCCCAGCCCTCATCCATCACATCATAGCTAAGTTTCCATGGCATCAGAAGGCCACACAGACATTTCAGTGATGTGATTTTTCTCCTTCATTGTCTCGTTTGTGTTCAGTTGATTGTCAGCTCCTCAGGACAGGAGCCAGGTCCTGCTCTGATGATGCCTAGTGTATGTAGTATGGTCCTGCAGATGTCAAAATGACCACAGTGCTTCAGGATGTGGCCCTGGAATCATACTGCCAAGTCCAGATCCAACAGTCCTGGGTTGCAAAGAGATTTCTCACCCCAAAGATGCATCCTGGGTTGCAGAGTGTTCCCCAAAAGTTCACATCCACTAGGAACCCCAGAATGTGACCTTAATTGGAAACAGGATCTTTGGAGATATAATTAGTCAAGGTCATGCCAGATTAGGGGTGGCTCCAAATATATTATGCCTGGTGTCTTTATATGAAGAGAAGACAGAGACACACAGAGGAGGTGGCCGTGTAATGAGAGAAACAGGTGTGAATGCCTAGGCTGTGTTGCTGAGGTTCACCTTATTCACTTGCTCTGGGAAGAGAAGCTTAGCCTCTTTTTGAAAAGCTCCTGGGGGATTTAATACACAGCCTTGGTGGGGACCTCTGAAAGAGATCTTGATCTGGTGATTTCAACCCTCACAGAAGAGAATGCAATTTTGGAGCAGCAAGAGAGGGGCCCCTTCTGTAGAGCTCTCAAAAGCAGTTCTTTAGAAACCAGGTAAACTAAAGCACCATTTCTAGTGACAACCCCCAAGTCTCTATACTCAATTACGAGTTTGAACTTTTCAACACACACTATTATATGAAGTCCACATGTCAAGAATTAATGCCCAATTGTTTGTGAGTGACTATAATTATAAGAGTAAACTATAATGTTTAAGGCTACAAATAAATACATGAGGCAGAGGTTGGAGTTGTGTTGCCACAAGTCAAAGAATGTCTCTGGCTACCAAGAGGTGGGAAAACCCCAGGGGGGTTCCTCCCCAGAATCTTCAGATGGAGCATGGTCCTGCCAACACCTTCATTTGGAACTTCTAGTCTCTGAAACTGTGAGAGAATACATTTCTGTTGTCTTAAGCTCCCAAGCTTGTGATAATTTGTCACAGCAGCCTGAGAAACTAATACCTCAAGGTTTCCACTTGAGCAAGTAGAGACACGGAGCCTCTCTCTACTGCATCCCCTCACCTGTTAAACGAAGATAGCAATTGTGTTGGAGAGGTAGCTAATGGTAAGAAGCAAAGTGTTTAGCACAGTGTCTGGCATGTAAGCATTTCTCAGTATAAATATAGTGGGTACTCTATAAATACCTGATGGCCTTGACTATAACAATGCGTTTTCTGAAGCCTTTTGGAGTAGGAGTAATCAGTCATTTCCTTCTCACCTCTTTCCTGCGGAGTTGGGAGTCAGATGTTTTACTCACATGACATCGGAGAGCTATGGATGCAAGACTTGAAATAGTAATTTCTTAGGAATCTCCCAAGCTGATGGTCAGATAAAGTAGTTACAGTGAAGAATACATTGCTGAATTAATGTGTGTCTGACTTACTGTTGATTCACCTTGAAGAACCTCTTCCATTTCATTCTCCATCTTTTAACTGGTGATTTGCCAGCTTCATCTTGCAAGGCAGCCTCGGCAGCGAGAGATGGATCGGATGCTACAGGGTGGAAGCAGAATGTGTGAAGGGCCCATGCCCAAGGCTTTCAGTTTGTCCCTTGTTATCATGGGACAGGGGCCACCTTGGGTTGCTCTAGTGTGTGATCTCCTTTCTTTCTTGTCCTGCTGTTTCCTTTATCATCATTCTTCCTTCCCATCATCCTGATCTTCCGAGGGATAGGGATACTTTTCCTGAGTATTCATTTTTCTCTTAAGATAAGGCTCTTCAAATGGAACTGGACCCAAGAATAGACCATTGAATTCAGTGTCCTGAGTTCTCCATTTTTAAAAATTAATTAATTTGGTTGGTTGTGCCGGGTCTTAGTTGTGGCATGAAGAATCTTTTTTCAGTTGCAGCATGTGGGGTCTAGGTCTCTGACCAGGGATTAAACCCAGGGCACAGAGTCTTAGCCACAGGGAAGTCCCTTGAATTCTCATTCTGACAGTAAAGTCAAGGCTTTCTGGAGAGGTCAAAATCCTCAGCCTGCCTAAAGATGGAACTTCCTGATAGAAGCTCCTGAGTAAATCTGACCTGTCAGACTCTAGAGGGGGATCTTAAAGATGCCTCCTTAATTTTCTCAATTTCTACTCCATAATACAATGTTTGTCTCCTGGGTTTGAAGAAACACAGTTGTATTTGCTCTTAGCTACTGGTTTATTTATATTTTTTGGATTAGAATAGTTACATATGCTCACAGAAGAAGCTTTTAAAAATAGGCTAAACTGTGGAAAAACAGAAAATAAATTACTCATAATCTTACCACCCAAAAGTAATAGATAAATGTTGATATTTAATATATTTTTCCTGTATTGTTTCCCATGTAAAGGTGTTTACCTAGTTGACATCTTAGGCATCCCTGGTGGCTCAGTGGGTAAAGAATCCACCTTCAGTGGATTCTTCAATTAGACATAGGAAATGCAGGCTCAATCCTTAGGTCAGGGAAGATCCCTTGGAGGAGGGCATGGCAACTCACTCCAGTATTCTTGTCTGGAGAATCCCGCAGACAGAGGAGCCTGATGGGCTATAGTCCATGGGGTCACAGAGAGTTGGAAACAATGGAAGAGACTAAGCACACACACAGTAGGCATCTCACCATCAAATTGTATTATTTCTGTTTTATTTTCTTCTTCCACTTAACATCAGGGGAGGAAGGAATAAAGTATTTTCTATAAAACTGAATCTTCTAAGAAATAACAATTGTTATCAATTTATTGTCTTTCCCAGACCTTTTCCAGTTTATTACATGTACAAACATTTACATATATATGTAATCTTGTACGTGTGGTTTTATTTTATATGTCATTGTTCAGTCACTCAGTCGTGTCCAACCCTTTGTGACCCCATGGACTGCAGTACGCCAGGCTTCCCTGTCCTTCATCATCTCCTGGAATCTGCTCAAACTCAGGTCCATTGAGTCAGTGATGCCATCCAATCATCCCACCTTCTGTTGTCCCCTTCTGCCTTCAGTCTTTCCCAGCATCAAAGCTTTTCCAGTGAGTCAGTTCTTTCAGATCAGATGGCCAAGGTATTGGAGATTCAGATTCAGCATCAGTCCTTCCAATGAATATTCAGGATTGTTTTCCTTTAGGATTGACTGGTTTGATTTCTTTGCTGTCCAAGGGACTCTCAAGAGTCTTCTCCAATACCACAGTTTAAAAGCATCAATTCTTCGGTGTTCAGCTTTCTTTGTGGTCTGACTCTCACATCCATACATGACTACTGGAAAAACCATAGCTTTGACTATACAGACGTTTGATGGCAAAGTAGTACCTCTGCTTTTTAATATGCTGTCTAGGTTTGTTATAGCTTTTCTTCTAAGGAACAAGAGTCTTTTAATTTCATGGTTGCAGTCAACATCCACAGTGATTTTGGAGCCACAGTGATTTTGAAGAAACTAAACTGCTTCCATTGTTTCCCCATCTATTTGCCATGAAGTGATGGGACCGGATGCCATGATATTCGTTTTTTGAATGTTGAGTTTTAAGCCAGGTTTTTACTCTCTTCTTTCACCTTCCTCAAGAAGCTCTTTAGTTCCTCTTCGCTTTCTGCCATAAGGATGGTGTCATCTGCATACCTGAGGTTATTGATATTTCTCCCAGCAATCTTGATTCCAGTTTGCACTTCATCCAGCCCTGGATTTCACATTATGCACTTTGCATATAAGTTAAATATGCAGGGTGACAATATACAGCCTTGATGTACTCCTTTCCCAACCAGTCCATTGTTTATATACAATTTTAACTGTTGCTTCTTGACCTGCATACAGACTTCTCAGGAGGCAGGTAAGGTGGGTCTTGTATTCTCATCTCTTGAAGAATTTTCTACAGTTTGTTGCAATCCACACAAAGGCTTTAGCATAGTCAATGAAGCAGAGGTAAATGTTTCTCTGGAATTCTCTTGCCTTTTCTATGATCCAACAGATGTTGGCAATTTCATCTCTGGTTCTTCCTCTGCCTTTTCTAAATCCAGCTTGTACATCTGGAAGTTCTTGGTTCACATACTGTTGGAGCCTAGCTTGGAGGATTTTGAGCATAAATGAAATTAAATAGTACTTATTCTTTTGCTATTTGCTTTGTAAAAATATCTCTATAGCTTTTTTTGCTTTAAAATCTTGCTTATATAGCCACATTGCCCCACACTGCCCATGTAACCAGTTATTTATTTGTGACTGCTACATGCACACTCCTGTCCCAAGTTTTTCCTGTTCTGGATTTCTCCCATAGTATAATGGGAATTTTTCTCTCCCTTTCTGTGGTTTTGTGAGAAATGGTATCAAGCTCCTTTTAAAGAACGTAGCTGAGAGCCAGACATTACTTTTATGTTTTTTCAACAATATGTAGAAAGCACTGACAGCTGTCAATAAATCAAGACTTGAATGATGCTATTTTTGCAAAATCTTAACCCAGGCTGATGAACTGCAATGATAGGATCAACTGAATTTAGAATACAGGCTAGATGAAGAAAGGGGGGCTATTTTACATGCCTCTTATTTATTTTTTATTAAAATTAAAAAAATATTTATTTTAATTGGAGGCTAATTACTTTACAATATTACAGTGAGTTTTGCCATACATGAATCAGCCATGGGTGTACATGTGTTCCCCATTCTGAACCCCCGTCTCACCTGCCTCCCCATCCCATCCCTCAGGGTCATCCCAGTGCACTGCCCTGAGCACCCTGTCTTATGCATCAAACCTGGACTGGTGATCTATTTTACATATGATAATATACATGATTCAATGCTATTCTCTCAAATCATTCCACCGTTGCCTTCTCCCGCAGAGTCTAAAAGTCTGTTCTTTACATCTGTGTCTCTTTTGCTGTCTCCCATATAGGGTCATCATTACCATCTTTCTAAATTCCATATATATGCATTAATATACTATTCTAGTGTTTTTCTTTCTAAGTTACTTCACTCTGTATAATAGGCTCCAGTTTCATCCACCTCATTAGAACTGATTCAAATGCATTCTCTTTAATAGCTGAGTAATATTCCATTGTGTATGTGTACCATAGGTTTCTTATCCATTTGTCTGCCGATGGACATCTAGGTTGCCTCCATGTCCTGGCTATTGTAAACAGTGTTGTGATGAACATTGGGGTATATGTGTCTCTTTCAATTCTTGTTTCCTCAGTGTGTATGCCCAGCAGTGGGATTGCTGGGTCATATGGGAGTTCTATTTCCAGTTTTTTAAGGAATCTCCATACTGTTCTCCATAGTGGCTGAACTAGTTTGCATTCCCACCAATAGTGTAAGAGGGTTCCTTTTCTCCACACCCTCTCCAGCATTTATTGTTTGTAGACATTTTGATGGCAGCCATTCTGACTGGTGTGAGATGGTACCTCATTGTGGTTTTGATTTGCATTTCTCTGATAATGAATGATGTTGAGCACCTTTTCATGTGTTTGTTAGCCATCTGTATGTCTTCTTTGGAGAAATGTCTGTTTAGTTCTTTGGCCCATTTTTTGATTGGGTCTTTATTTTTCTGGAATTGAGCTGCAGGAGTTGCTTGTATATTTTTGAGATTAGTTGTTTGTCAGTTACTTCATTTGCTATTATTTTCTCCCATTCTGAAGGCTGTCTTTTCACCTTGCTTATAGTTTCCTTCATTGTGCAAAAGCTTTTAAGTTTAATTAGGTCCCATTTGTTTATTTTTTGTTTTATTTCCATTACTCTGGGAGGTGGGTCATAGAGGATCCTGCTGTGATTTATGGCAGAGAGTGTTTTGCCTACTTTCTCCTCTAGGAATTTTATAGCTTCTGGTCTTAAGTTTAGCTCTTTAATCCATTTTGAGTTTATTTTTGTGTATGGTGTTAGAAAGTGTTCTAGTTTCATTCTTTTATAAGTGGCTGACCAGTTTTCCCAGCACCACTTGTTAAAGAGATTGTCTTTTCTCCATTATATATTCTTTCCTCCTTTGTCATAGCTAAGGTGTCCATAGGTGCATGGATTTATCTCTGGGTTTTCTATTTTGTTCTGTGGGTCCATTTTTCTGTCTTTGTGCCAGTACCTTACTGTCTTGATGACTGTAGCTTTGTAGTATAGTCTGAAGTCAGACAGGTTGATTCCTCCAGTTCAATTCTTCTTTCTCAAGATTGTTTGGCTATTTGAGGTTTTTTGTATTTCCATACAAATTGTGAAATTATTTGTTCTAGTTCTTTGAAAAATACCATTGGTAGCTTGATAGAGATTACATTGAATTTACAGATTGCTTTGGGTAGTATACTCATTTTCACTATACTGATTCTTTGATCCATGAACATGGTATAGTTCTCCATCTATTTGTGTCATCTTTGATTTCTTTCATCAGTGTTTTATAGTTTTCTATATATAGGTCTTTTGTTTCTTTAGGTATATTTATTCCTAAGTATTTTATTCTTTTCATCACAGTGGTGAATGGAATTGTTTCCTTAATTTCTCTTTCTGTTTTCTCATTGTTAGTGATGCAAGGGATTTCTGTGTGTTAATTTTATATCCTGCAACTTTACTATATTCATTGATTAGCTCTAGTAATTTTCTGGTGAAGTCTTTAGCGTTTTCTATGTGGAAGATCATGTCATCTGCAAACAGTGAGTTTTACTTCTTCTTTTCCAAATTGGATTCCTTTTATGTCTTTTCCTTCTCTGATTGCTGTGGCTAAAACTTCCAAAACTGTGTTGAATAGTAGTGGTGAGAGTGGGCACCCTTGTCTTGTTTCTGACTTTAGGGGAAATGCTTTCAACTTTTCACCATTGAGGATAAAGTTTGCTGTGGATTTATCATATATGACATGCCTCTTCTTTCTAAGAATGATTTTTCATTGAGAAATATTATTATTTTTGTCATTCAAGTTGTCAAACATACTTCACATTTGAGGCCTTTGAAGAATCTACTTTTTATTTTTTATTTTTGATACTTCTAACAGGGGAAAGCATGGAGAGAAGGCATATTATCAGCACATTTTTTCTTGAACAGTCTGTTAAGAAATCTGGGTAAAAATTAATTGGGGAAATTTTAAATTCCCACATTAAATTATGCTTATGTTTATGTCTACTGTGTACTGATGTATATTTGGGAACATTTTTAATTAGTGTTCATAGTTTATCTATCATTATGGGGAGCCACATTTCATTCTTTTAAATAATTACAGAATAAACGAATAAAATAAAACTCAGCATTCAAAAATCTAAGATCATGGCATCCAGTCTCATCACTTCATGGCAAATAGATAGGGAAACAATGAAAGCAGTGACAGACTTTATTTTCTTGGGCTCCAGAATCATTGCAGATGGTCACTCCAGCCATGAAATTAAAAGACACTTGCTTCTTGGAAGAAAAGCTATGACTAACCTAGACAACATATTAAAAAGCAGAGGCATTACTTTGCTAACAAAGGTCCATCTAGTCAAAGCTATGGTTTTTCCAGTAGTCATGTATGGATGTGAGAGTTGGACCATAAAGAAGGCTGAGTGCCGAAGAATTGAAGCCTTTAAACTGTGGTGTTGGAAAAGACTCTTGAGAGTCCCTTGGGCTGCAAGGAGATCAAGCCAGTCAATCTTTTTTTTTTTTTTTTGATGGTTTAGTATGGTTTATTAAGCTGTGCCTAAAAATATGGAACGCTTCACGAATTTGCGTGTCATCCTTGTGCAGGGGCCATGCTAATCTTCTCTGTATCGTTCCAATTTTAGTATATGTGCTGCCGAAGTGAGCACAAGCCAGTCAATCTTAAAGGAAATCAATCCTGGGTGTTCATTGGAAGGACTGATGGTGAAGCTCCAATACTTTGGCCACCTGATGCCAAGAGTTGACTTATTAGAAAAGACCCTGATGCTTGAAAAGATTGAAGGCAGGAGGAGAAGGGGCTACAGAGGACAAAATGGTTGTATGACATCATTGTCTCAATGGACATGAGTTTGAGCAAGCTCTGGGAGTTGGTGAAGGACAGGGAAGCCTGGTGTGCTGTAGTCCATGGGGTCACAAAGAGTCAGCCATGACTAAGCAACTGAACAACAACAACTACAATATTTATTATGGGCTTCCCTGGTGGCTTGGTAAAGAATCTGCCTGCAATGCAGGAGACCTGGGTTCAGTCCCTGGGTCAGGAAGATCCCCTGAAGAAGCAAATGGCAACCCATTCCATATTCTTGTCTGGAAAATCCCATGGACAGAGGAGCCTGGTGGTTATAGTCCATGGGGTTGCAAAGAGTTGGACATGACTTAGCGTCTAAACCACCACCACCACAATTTATTATATTCATAAAGACCATACTCATTCCCTATAGGTTTTTAATGGTTTTTTTAAGTCTTGCTATTCTTTGTTTGAGGCTAGGCTCAGTTATGACCTTGTTCCTACAGAAAACAAAATCTTCTGTATGTCGTTCCCCTTTTGGTGTGATAAAAGGTGGAATCTCTTTGTATTTACCAGGAACTCTGAGAAAGTTGTGGCATTTGCCTTTCCACATAGTGTTGTTGAAGCCCTGTGGCTGGTGAGATGTTGATTGATTTTGAAAACTTTATCCTACCTGTTACCTTCATAGTAGTGGTCCCAAAGGCACCCACACTGCTGGACACTGGGTTACTTGGTTTATGCTCATCACTTAGTCCTCACAACAGCAAGGCCATTTCTATCTTTCTCATTTTATATATGAAGAAACTGAGGGCTCAGAAAACTGAATTCATTTACCAAGGTGTTAGTGACCCAGAGGTCAACCAGAGGGTGTCCATGCCCTCAAGGAGCTTGCTGTACCAGAGGGACAAAGAATTACCATCTGGTGGGTGAAGTTCTCTAGGGAGGGTATGCCAGAGAGTAGAGGACAAGTGCAGTGCACTGGGGAAGGCTTTCCAGAAGGGGTGACTCATTTTTGTGATCAAGGGGTTCATCACATCCAAAGAGGGCTGTTGTGGGGAAGCTCTCAGGTGAAGGTCATAATCCACACAAAGTCATGGAATATTTCTTCGGCGTTGCTTTCCACTCATATCACCTAGGGAACTTGTTAACATACCATTTTCTGGGCTTTTAAGTTTTTGTTTGTTAATTATTCGGAGGAAAGTAGAGGAGTCAGACAAGCACATGAAGAATCCTATCATGACTTCTGCTTATTTTCCTCAGAAAATAAGTTGATACTGAAATGGAAGCAGTAGAGTAAATCTGCTGAAGCTAGAAATATGAAAACTCATTATTTCCAAAAGGTTTTTAGGAAGGTTTTTGGTGTGTGTATGTGTGTGTATAGGGATTTGTGTTCTTGTTTGCTTCAGTCACATTGCTCATATATTCCATTCATTCATTCATTCAGTCAAGTATTTACGGATCCCGTGCCAGGTATTTATAGGATGACACTGCTTACCAAATTAGTCTTATACCTTTTATGAAGCCAGATTATTCTTTAAAACAGAAAAAGCAAGTAAATTATAATGAATTCTTCTTAAGCAAATGTTTCAGTGTACTTTTCAGATTATTTTATGCTAATAATTGTTATACATTTTTATCCAAATAGCTTAAAAACTGGGCAAAAGATTAATCTAATTTGAAAAAACTCAATATTGTTTGATTAAAAACAAATGAGATCATTGAGAGTCAAACAGACAGTTTTGGCTGCTTTTCTGTATTTACTTGGACTGCAAACCACTCTTTAATCTGGGGTTCTTTCATGAACAATAATGTATTTGTTATTTGAATATGTTTGTTATTAGTGTATCATAAGTGAATAAGGTGTATTTCAAACCTTTATAGGTTCAATTCCATTCTCTTTCTTCATATACAGCATAAAATATTAATGGTCCAGAATACTTTGATGAAAGATAGAAGAACATAGTTTTTCATTTGTTAAGTGGGGTTTATTTTCCACAGTCTTCTTTTGCCTTTGATTTCTCTGATTTCTTTGTGCTTCATCTTGTTTTTCTATGATTATGATCCCATGGGTTGTGTTTTTTAATAGTTTAATTTTTATATTTGATTTTAAAAGATCCTATGGTGTCTCAGAAAATGAAAGAGACATGATATAAATATTTGCACACTGATTTCCAAAATTGGACACCCATCCTAGGTTCTAGGCTTATTTACAGAGACCAAGTGCTGACCAAAGTAACAGAGTATGAATAATGGTAAAAGATTGAGTATTATTAATTACAGACTGCCTTTCACATAGTGCAGGTTCTCACAGAAGGGGTTACTTTGCCTGTTGCTTTGAGAATGACCTGGAAGATGACTATGCCTTTCAGAATATTGCTATGTGGCTGTTTTGGAGGGAGCCAGCTGATTACCATATACAGGAATGAACTTAAAAAAAAAAAACTTAAAAAAATAATAAATCCCTGTGTTGACAGAGTAAATTGTCCTCTTGTTTACATGTTTTAAGATGGAAAGGCTGAGTTAACCATGCTCGTGTCCATCTGGTTGTTTGCTTTTAACCAGACTGCTCTGGCAGTCCTAACTGTGTATTGCCTGCTGCCCAAACAAAAGAGCAGCTCTTTCCCCAGCCTCTGTTTTCCTTTCTTTTAGACATGACCAGATTCTCTGGTGGTTGTTATATATGATTGACCTGGATGCCGTTTGCCCCAGGTTTCATATTCCAAATAAGGTATAACCTGCCTTAAGGTTAATACTCCATCAGTCATATAAACTGTGTGGTGATTCAGACAATAATTTGAAATAGACAAACTCCAATCTTTAGGTTTTCATAGATAATGTTATAGTCTCTGAGGTGGGGGCTATTATTATTCTGACTTAACAGATGGGGAAACAGAGATACTTAAAGAGGTGAAGAGATTTTTTTTTTTAAGATGCACAGTTGCTCAGAAGTAGCGGGACTCAGATTCCAAACACTCCATTCTTCTTCCTGGTAACACATATGCTGCCTATTAGACGGGAAGGAAGGAAGGGTGACTGGAGAATTAGGAGCGCTCCAGAGATGAAGGAACCAGAGAGACGCTGGCATCAACTTTGCAGCAGTGTTGTCTCTGTCACACCCTTTCTGCTTCCCTGGACTTTTACACTCTGGGTGGACCAGCAATTTCAAAGGAATTACGTGGGCAGTGAAACTTTGTGGAGGTATTGGAAACAACATGTGGCTTTTCTTATGAACCGTTTTGGGGAACCCCTAGCTTACTTTCTTTTCTTCTTCAGTATCCATGACTGTATTGCAGTGTACTGAGACAATTTAGTTGATCTTTATTCTTTTGTGCGTATGCCTGGTTTCATAAAATATTTTAAATAGATAATCCATTCATAAAATTCAAAATACACAAAAGCATCCTACGGTAAAAGTAAGGCTTTGTCCTAGTCTCGACCCTAGCCACCTTGTACCCTTTCCTGGAGATAACCATTTCCCGGATTTGTGGGAATCCTTCCAGGGTCAGTCTCTGCATACAGAAAGCAGTCTCTGCTAGCTTAACTCTTAGCTTCTTTAATGCTGAGCCTCTGACATATAACTTTAAACATTTTAAGAAATTACATTGCTCTGAAAAACATTCCCATCACTGAGCTACTTGATTCCAGTACTGCTGTCATTTTTTACCATGATTTTTTTGAGCTTAGGAGAATTCCTAATGTGTTTCTTGAAATTGTTGGGTTATGAGATGCTTGCGTGTGTGTTATTACCTATAACTATTTTAACTTTTAACAGTATAACTAATTTCACCTACTTAGCCCCAAAAATTTGAGTGGAGGTTGTTAATGTGTTTTTAAGGACAAGAAAAAAAAAAAGAAAACTTGAGGGGTTTGTTTTCCTCCCTCCTTTTCTCTAACTGAAAAAATATGTATAAAATGTTATGTTTCATAGATTGGTTTCCCATAATATAAACCGGGCTATTTTTGCATTTAAATAAAACAAAAAAGAACCTATTTGTATGAAAGGATCTTGTTAACATTAAAATCATACTTTACAAAAACCTGTTCTTGTTAAAACTAATAAGAAGACTTAAAACAGAGATCTGCTTTCTCTGTCACATTTGTTTCTGTCCTTTCATTTACAGCCTCTGTGTTTTAGACTCCATGGGCTTTGGAAGGCAGTTTAAGTGAAAAGCTTGTGATTGCCTTTCAGTTAGAAAACTGCATTTCCAAGTCTTGCTGCTGACTTGGGGTGCATCAGTATTTACTTTTCTGAAGTGGGCAAATTGAAAATGTTTCTCATTGCTACGAAGTGTGGTCCTGATTTCCTGTAATATGCAAAGCGTTGCAATCAAATGTGGACCTGGCACCTATATAAAAAAACATGGGAATCCTCTTCAATGGTTACCAGCCTAACAGATCTTCCTTCAGCTACCAATGTCCAGTTGATATATTTTCTACTGACGCATAGTAAGTTATGACAAACTTAGTGGCCCGAAACAGCCGTCCTTTATTATCTCATCATTTCCATGTGTTAGGATTCTGGACATAGCTTAGGTGGGTCTCATAGAGCTGCAGTCAAGATCAGCTAGGGCCACAGTTTGATCTGAAGCTCAAGGTCATCTTCTAAGCTCATGTTACTAGAATTCAATTCCATGTGGTTATAGAATGGTTACTTCTTCAAGGTTAACAGAAAGTGTCTCTCTGACCTATAGACTCTTTAAATGCTCACTTAATAGGTCAGGTGCACTCAGGAAAAATTCCCTCTTTAAATGGCACCCCACTCCAGTACTCTTGCCTGGCAAATCCCATGGACAGAGGAGCCTGGTGGGCTGCAGTCCATGGGGTCACGAAGAGTCGGACATGACTAAGCGACTTCACTTTCACTTTTCACTTTCATGCATTGGAGAAGGAAATGGCAACCCACTCCAGTGTTCTTGCCTGGAGAATCCCAGGGACGGGGTAGCCTGGTGGGCTGCCATCTATGGGGTCGCACAGAGTCGGACATGACTGAAGTGACTTAGCAGCAGCAGCAGCAGCAATGACTCAAAGTGAAATTGATGAGGGATCTTAATTACACCTGCAAAATTGCTTCATCTTTGCATAACCTAATTATGGGAATGATATCCATCACATCCACAGGTCTTGTCCGCTCTTGGGATTATAAAAGGTGGATGTATAAGGGAGTGGAAGTCTTGAGAGTCACTTTAGACTCTACAGACCATACTCAGAGCAGCTCTGGTATGCATGGCAGTAGAAACATCTGTCATAAATGGTGCTTAGAGCTAGAATAAACCTTATGGGTCCTGCAAACAGCAAATGCTGGAAAGTGCTCACCCTTGGCTATTCCCTTTCATCCCTGTAAGGTCTGGCTCCTACTTGTCTTCTAGCCTCCTCTTGTTCTGGACTCCTGCGGCCTGACATTGTTTCTCTCACTGTTCTGTGCATGCTTCTTGTCATGGGGCTTTGTACACACTGTTCACTCTGTATGCCTGCTTTTCCACCCAACGTCATCTAGTTAACTTTTGTCCTTTCTTCAGCTCTCACTTTAGACATCACTTCCTGGCCTCAGTGCTACTTGCTGTGGAATTAACACTAGGCACTACTGTGATTTCGTGTTTTGTTTTTCTCTAACTCCCACTAAAGTAGAGGTTCTGTGAGGGGCCATAGTATTCTCAGTTGTGATCACTGTGAGTGGCACATGGTAGTTGAATGTATGTTGGAAAAAGGCAAGGAGGAGAAAGGAAAATTGGAACCAGATTCCAGTCTTCCTTGTTTAGTGCATGACTCATGAAATCAACTGTGTATTTAGTGTATTACTGTTGAGCCATATACATCTTAAATTCATTTTGGAATTCAGCAGGACTTTAAAAGAGTTGAGTGAGAATTTTAGGGAGAGAGTTAAAATGGATAATAGAAATGAAAAAATGGCAGCATGTCTCTAAACCGTTCCCAAACTCCTGATGCCTTACTGTTTCTTTGCTGAATTCCATAGAGATTTTAAAAAGTCCTTAAAATCACCATAACCTAAGTGTATTTTCATGTGGTGGTAGCTGTAGTATATTTCATACTTACAGACTTAGTGGTAACCTTAATATAATTTTTAGTAGATTTTTCACCAGTTATAACTTCAGATTTCCTAGTTGCTGTCATTTTGATAGGATTATGTACTTCCTTTTGTGACATCACATAAAACACACTTTAAAATTGGCTTTGAGTTTTCTACAGTGGCTCTGAAAACTATTCTGTGACTGCATCTAACTTGCTCATGGAGAGTAAGGTGCTCTGCCCTTTAAAATGATTTTCCCCTCCTCTGGTCTGATATTTCACTTACAAGAATGAAATCACGATGATGCCTATCATCTTGAAATGTCTTAGAATCAAAACATTCCTATCTATTCTGAGGCTTCTCATATAATTGTTTCATGGAGATAAAAATAAAGGTAGGTATTTCAAGTGGAAAGTTGGAATGCATCTTTAAAAACTGCAGGGAAGCAGTGATTTGAAATAGAAGCTATCAACATCTGTTTAGGGTCTCTTTTACTTGCCGCCTGAGTTTGGCAGCTGCAAAATTGAAAGTATGTCTGTATGTGTGATACATCACTCTATGAAGATACATAATTCTATGCATCTATTTATTATTTTTAAGTGACCATCATGCAACAATTAGAAGTAGTCTTATTGGGCTTTGATCAGAGAATAGTCTCTTTCAGTCTCTTTAGAAGTTGGCACAATTGGTTTTTATGATCAAATGTTTTAGGTTCTCTTTTTGACAGGTATCTCACCTTGAGAACTAATGTTTGTTTGCCTTAGAAATCTATCTGCCAGAGAGGCTCATGTTTTACTAGGGCTGATGTGGTAATAAAGGTGAACAAAGTACCTTGGTATGTTCGTGAACTTGAGTGTCTCCTTCACTGAGATGAGCTTATTTACACCGGAGTCATCTAATTATGCTTCCAGTAGCTTGGTGGTTACAGGGCTGTGTATCTGTTTATCTGCAAACATGCGTGGGCATGAACTAGCTGATGTTTAGCACATGAGGCAGCCCCCTGATTCCCTGAGAATGTCTGGGCATTCTCTATGCCATACGTGGAGCCAGCAGAGGGATCAGATTTAAAAATACAGTTGGAATTTTTGATATTTGGGGTTTGGGTGTCTGCAGTGTGGCTACCTTGATGAGGCTGTGAATGCAAGGTAACAACTTCAAACCTCTAGAGGCAAGACCACATTAAGGTGCTAAATGCAGAAGCCAGGTCATATTTTCAGGCATCTAGACAGAGCTTGTGTGCCTTGGGACCTGTGGATTGGATAGTTGTAAAGATTCTCAGTCATTTGAAGAATGAAGTGAAAGGGGACTAGACTTGGAATTAGATCTGGAATCAATTCCTTCCTCTGCCACTTCTAGTTACTCGACTTTCACTCAGTTCTTTCTTTCCAAAGCCTTGGTTTCATCTTCTGTAAAATGCAGGGGTGCTGAACCTGAATGTGCCTTAAAATTGCCAGGGCTGTTTGTGAAATACTCAGATGCTCCAGCCCCACTGCAGACCAAGGGAAACAATTTTCAGTGGGCAAGGCCCACGCATCTCTGTTTTTTATTAATTTTTATTGTGGTAAAATACACAAAGCATAACATTTACCGTTTTAAAGTGTGCAATCTTCTCTGCAATATTTTTCTAGAACTTTTTCCATCATCCCAAACTGAAGCTGTATACTTATTAAGCAGTAACTCCTCATTCTCCTTTTCCTGCAGCCCCTGGTAACCTCTATTCTAGTTTTTGTCTTAGTGAATTTGCCTATTCTAGGTACCTCTGTATAAGTGGAATCATATAATATTTGCCCTTTTGTGTCTGGTTTATCTCACTTAGCACAATGTCTTCAAGATTCATTTATGTTGTAACGTATCATAATTTCATTCTTTTAAGGGCTGAATTATATTCCATTGTATATATACACCATATTTTTTTATCCATTCATCCATCAGTGGACATTTGGGTTGTTTCCACTGGGTATCTATATTCTGAATCAGCCCTCACATGATGGTCAACAACTTTGACAGTCACTGGAATGATTGTTCCCCTGGTTAAATGAGTTTGTGTATGCCAGGTTTAGGTGGAGGAGGGTGAGATATAATGTCATCACTGTGAGATATCATTTCTCACTTAGCAAAATGGCAAATATATATTCATATAATGTATAGCATGGGCCTCCCTAGTGGCTCAGTGGTAAAGAATCTGCCTGCAATTCTGGAGACCTAGCTTCGATCCCTGGGCTGGGAAGATCCCCTGGAGTAGGGCATGGCAACCCATTCCAGTACTCTTGCCTGGAGAATTCCATGGACAGAGAAGCCTGCCAGGCTACAGTCCATAGGGTCACACAGAGTCAGACATGACTGAGCAACTAAGCAGCAGAAACAGTGTATAGCATGATAACCCCAAATGGTGAAAAAGATGTGGAAAATCTCCTATATATTGTTGGTGAATATGCTAAATGTTTCAGCCACTCTGGAAATCAGTATGGCAGTTTCTTATAGAACTAAATATACACTTACTCTTCCCTGGTGGCTCAGAGGTTAAAGTGTCTGCCTCCAATTTGGGAGACCTGGGTTCGATCCCTGGGTCGGGAAGATTCCCTGGAGAAGGAAATGTCAATCCACTCCAGTATTCTGGCCTGGAGAATCTCATGGACAGAGAAGCCTAGTAGGTTACAGTCCACGGGGTCACAAAGAGTTGGACACGACTGAGCGACTTCACCTCAAATATACGCTTACCATATAACCCAGCAATTGCATTCTGAGCTATGTATACCTTAAAGTGAAAACCTGCTTTCACCCCAAATCCTCTGCTCTAATGTTCACAGCAGCTTTAATTGTAATAGGCAAAAAAACTGGAAGCTACCGTCAGTGGGGGAGTGGTTAAACAAACTGGTGCATCCATACCATGGAATACTACTCAGCAATAAAAAGGAACAAAACATTGATCCATGAAGCTACATGGATTGATCTCAAAGGAATTATTCTCAGAGGAAAAAAAAAAAAAACCATATAAAAAGGCCACAGAGTAATTTATGCAACATTCTTTTTTAAAATATAACATTCTTGAATAACAAAATTACAGAGATGGAGAGCTGATTCATGGTTGTCAGGGCTTAGGGATGGAGGCTGTAAGTGGAGTGAGTAGTTATAAATGAGTAGCTTGAGAAGGCCTTGTAGTGAGAGTGCAGTTCTGTGTGTTGATTGGTTACACAAATTTGCATGTGCGATTCAACTGGATAGAACTACACACACACACACACACACACACACACACACACACACACACAAATGAGTGCATGTAAAATCGGTAAAATCTGAAAAAGTTCAGTGGACCACATCAATGTCAACCAGTGTGTTTCTTGATCCTGATGCTGTGCTATTGGGACCCAAGATGTTAACTAGGAGAGACTGGGTAAAGGGTGGGTGTAACCTTCCTGTAGATTTTTTTGTACCTCCCTGTGTATCTATAATTATTTCAAAATATAAATGAGAAAAAGGGAGATGGTAAGATATTCCTAACAGTATTTTTGCAGTGAGCCCTAAACATCCTATCTAATCAACTATGAAGTTTGCATCTGTGCGATATGTAGCTTAAAGTATAAAACTGATGCAGGGTAATACATTGGTCCCACAAATGACATTTCAAATGTGTGTCGAATGTAGCTCACCCTTTAGCTCATCAAAGAGATTTTTACCGATGTCTTTGAAATTATGTTCAGGAAACTTAGGATGACTTCTCCCATTCATGACTTCTCCATGTGGCTGCCATAAGTTTTGTTATGAGACTGTTGGTTATTTTGTTGTATTCAAATAAATTTTATTTTCTTACACTGCTCCTGTGTACTCCAAATCATGAACTATGTTCCTGTTTTGGGAAATGCGTGACTCGGACCTGAGATGTTTGATTTTTGTTGTTGTTCAGTCGCTAAGTTATGTCTGATTCTTTGCACCCCCATGTACTTCAGCATGCCAGGCTTTCCTGTCCTTCACTATCTCCTGGGGTTTACACAAATTCATATCTATTGAGTTGGTGATGCTATCTAACCATCTAATCATTGGACTTTACTTTCACCACCAGACATAACCACAACTGAGCGTCATTTCCACTTTGGCTCAGCCACTTTTCTTTCTGGAGCTATTAGTAGTTGCCCTCTGCTCTTTCCCAGTAGCATATCAGACACCTTCTGACCTGGGGACTCATCTTCTGGTGCCATAGCTTTTTGTCTTTTCATACCATTCATGAGGTTCTTGTGGAAAGAAAACTGGAGTGTTTTGCCATTTCCTCCTTCAGGGGACCTTGTTTTGTCAGAACTCTTTGCTATGACCCATCTGTCTTGGGTGGCTCTGCACGGCATGGCTCATAGCTTCATTGAGTTACATAGCCCCTTTGCCACAACAAGACTGTGATCCATGAAGGGGGTTTGATCTTTTGATCCCTTGTTGTTTGTGGCTTCATCATGTCAAAAGGCCTGAGACACAGCATGGTTCATAGCCAGAGGTAAAGGCGTTTAGAACAGAGTAAACATAAACCCACAGAATAGGGTCTTGCTTCTTCCAGTTTTACTCTATAATACTGGTTTTCAGACATCACTGGAACATGATGTTAAAGGATCACGTAAATGAGCAAGTGAAAGGCAGCATGTCATCCTCTCCAGGGATGTTATTTCTACTCTGGGAGCTACTACTTTCTGAGTTTCTTCCATGCATCTGGCAGGACCCGGTGAATGAATGGAACGTGGACTTTGGACTAAAATATAGAGTGGCTGTGTGACCTGGACAGAGTAATTTAGCTTTTCTGAATATTGGATCCTCATTTGAAAAACTAGGGGTAAAATATTATCTGCCCTAGAGTGCCTTTAATAAGAATAAAATTAAGTTGTATATGAAAATTCCAAGTATGGTGCCTCACCTATAATAATTATGCAATAACTTTTCTCTTTCCTTCTCTCTTGTTGGAGGGTTGTTTATGTAATATTTCTGAAAATATTTTTGGAATTCATCTTTGGAAATGGCTTCTAGTGACATTTTCCTGCATTAGAAAACCACACTTATGACTTCACAGGACAATCTCTGCAGGTTTTTCTTCATTTTTCATTTCTGCTCAATATGAGCTCAAAATAGTTATTTGTCTTTTGCCTTGTGAGAAACAGTGGATATTGGCTATTTGACAGTGGGATATGGTGGGTAGCATGGCTGCTGCAATACTGATTCAGCCTAGAGGTAGAAGCACTCCCATATTTAGAAGTGTTTGTTCCCTGGAAGGAAAGCTATAATAGATAGCATATTAAAAAGTAGAGGCATCTCTTTGCCAACAAAAGTCTGTCTAGTCAAAGCTATAGTTTTTCTAGTAGTTAGGTATGGATGTGAGAGTTGGACCATAAAGAAAGCTGAGTGCTGAAGAATTGTTGCTTTCAAACTGTGGTGCTGGAGAAGACTCTTGAGAGTCCCTTTGACTGCAAGGAGATTCAACCAGTCAATTCTCACAATAACAACAATGATAAGACCAGGTCAGATGCAGAAATGATGGGTGATGTGGCTCGTAGTAAATAGTTGTTGCAGGCATTTTTGTCCTTAATGCATCGCATATTTCTTTTATTGTATCAGTTATATTAAAGTTTGAAATTGTGTTTTATCAAATAGAAGCCTAATTTGTTTGTGACTCATAGACTCTGTTCTATTATCTTAGCATCAATGCCAGATACTGTATGTATTACAATGTTATAAAGTCATGAGACAGGTTCTGTAAACCACAGTGTCATCACTTCACAGTCTTCAGTAAGCACATGGATTAGAAATCCAAGCAGATCACGTGGAGATTTTGCTTTCCTTTATACTGGTGAAGTGAATTGAGTTTACAGGTCATCTGTATGCACCTGATATTTCTGTGTATTTAGGTTTTTATTCAGAAATCATCAAAAATTAAGTTACATAGCCTTCCACCATTTCTTTCTTTATTGTTAATTATTTTATTTCAATCATGTTTTTAACTCATAATTGGAAAACAAAACAAAAAAGCTATGGAAAATACTATTCTGACAGGGGGCACCACTCTTCAAGAACTCACTTCACGGGCGTGAGTCTTTCTCTTGGGATTGAGGAAATGGTTTGACTATAAAATTCCCATTAGCTAAAAATAAGCAAAATTGCCTGCAGGATTCATTGTAGGTACAGCCTTGAAGAGTAATAAAAGGCTGTTTTAAATGAACTCCTGAGGACAAGATTTAAGCCCTAGAATGGCTAGTCAGGTTTTATGTTTATCCCTTTTGATTATACTTCCATATGTTCCTGGAGAGCAGTGTCCGAAAAATGGTTCATTAAATAAATTGTATTGGGCTGAAGTAATTTGGGGATTATTGACCAAGACCAGGGAGCGGGGGCTACCAGATCAGGTGACCTGGAAACAGCAAAGAATGGCAGACCGACCTGCTCCGCTTCCCTGTACCAGGTGGGCATGAACTGATTTCAAAGACCCCACGGTTGGTTTCTTTTAAATAAATATGGCAGTTTGCATGCTGCTCCCTACCTCCAAAAAAAAAAAAGAAAAAAGAAAAAAAATAAACCAGTAACTTGGAGGACCAAAGTGGGTTTTGGAAAGAAAAGGGATCCTGAAAGTGAGGTGTGCCAGTATGGGAGAAGGGGGCTGAGGATGTGTTGATATGCTTCTTATTTCTAAGGGTGTGTAAGTGCTGGGCTGCTCAAGGACTTTTCTCCACTGCATTCGGCTCTAGCTGACCTGAGCCATGGGAGAATGGGGACGGGGGTTAGTATTAGAAGAGAGAGACTTTGGCATCTGAGTTGCTCCAGGAAAACTTTGTTGTTTCTGGAGGTAGAATAGTGACTTGAAGTGGACTACCTGCCAAAGGAGAAAACAGGACTTCCAAGGAATGTCATCCTGTCTCCATTTCTTTTTCCTTGCAGTTTGCAGGAATAGTTTGTATATTGATGTTTACTATATATTATTGGTGAAATGAGACATGATTAAGTACCTGCTAAATGCAGTGCTGTACCTTGAAATAGATGTTTGAAAGGCCAAGTCTTCCTGGAGAAGCAGCTCTGGAACTTACCCTGAGCGGGGAAGTTTCTAGGAAGGCATCTCAGAGGCTGTGACCTTGAGTTAAGTCTGGAAAGAGAAGTTAGCTACACAAGGAAGGAGAGCCTGGGTGACTTTTGTGTCCTTGTGAGGATAATGGAAATGGAGGGAAATGGAAGAGGTCTGGGTTTTTTAAGAAGGGGCCAGCATTTGCAAAATCACAGGGTAACATTATTTGGTGATTTTTGGGAGAAGTGTGGGGAGTTTCGGAGTAGCACATAAGAGAACAAAGAAGTGAGTCAAGGCCAGATCTGAGAGTTGCATATGCTAAGTTTGAATTTTATAGTAAAAGTCAGTGATTTTCAATCCTGGCCACACATTAGATTCCTCTTCTGCTTCCTACTTCCAGAGACTCTGATCCAGTTGGTCTAGAGAACAGAGATTGGAGATAAAAGTACCAGTGTGTACTTCAGTTAGGCTAAACCATCAGTCACTGATAAAGAGTTCAAGTGTGTGAATGAGATAATAAGACCTGGATTTGAAAGAGCACACACTGATAGTTGTGTAGGAGGGTGCCTGGAAAAGGATCCCATGCCAGCCATAAGCAGTCAGTGAGCCTGTTGTAATAGTCCAGATGAGGAACACCCAGCAGCTTAAGTTGAGGCAAGAGTAGAGGGAATGGAAAGGCAATTGTATGAGAACATCTGGAAAAGTGGGGTGGTGGGGCGTGAGGGAGGGATTGGGGGCAGGCGGAGAAGGGGACGACAGAGGATGAGATGGCTGGACGGCATCACTGACTCGATGCACGTGAGTCTGAGTGAATTCCGGGAGTTGGTGATGGACAGGGAGGCCTGGCGTGCTGCGATTCATGGGGTCGCAAAGAGTCGGACACAACTGAGCGACTGAACTGAATTGAACTGAACTGGGGAGTGATGGAGAAAGGAAAATGTGGTCGACTTGCTACGGAGAAGTCTTCTAAGGTAAGGGCTGAGTGTCCCCTTGGATTGGGCACATGTAGGCAGCTGCAGCTGAAGAGAGTGACGTTTCAGTGGGACGATGAAGGCAGGAGCCAGATAGCCTTGGTTGAAGAACTTGAACCTATTTAAAGAAGCATTCAAGTTCATTATGATCAGGTAACCCCAGAGACTTAGTTCCAGGAATGAGGGCAGAAGACTGGAAAGGTAGGTTGGGGCCATGTAGTGAGGCCTTTGGGTGCTGGGGTTAAGTTATTGGTAATGATAAGATCCATAGGCTAATGTTAATGTGAAAAAAGAGAGGATTGAAATTAGAAGAATGAGACTGGGTGGACCTAAGATTCATTAGGTGGCCAGTGCTTTATTTGTTTATGGTCCTGATGATTTTTAACAGCTATTTTAATAACAGAATGATGAAAATGTATGGCATTCTCTCTCCCTTGGGATAATGTGGCTTCCAAAAAAGGTCACAACTAATAAGAAAAATGAGTTTTATTACTTAATTGTGGATTCAATTTATTTATGTCCTTCAACCTAACAGCATATTAAAAAGCAAGACATTGCTTTGCCAACAAAGGTCCATCTAGTCAAAGCTATGGTTTTTCCCGTAGTCATGTATGGATGTGTGTTGAACTATAAAGAAAGTTGAGTGCTAAAGAATTGATGCTTTTGAACTGTGGTGTTGGAGAAGACTCTTGAGAGTCCCTTGGACAGCAAGGAGATCCAACCAGTTCATCCTAAAGGAAATCAGTCCTGAATAGTCATTGGAAGGACTGATGCTGAAGCTGAAACTCCAATACTTTGGCCACCTGATACGAAGAACTGACACATTTGAAAAGACCCTGATGCTGGGAAAGTTTGAAGGCAGGAGGAGAAGGGGATGACAGAGGATGAGATGGCTGGATGGAATCACTGATTCAATGGACATGAGTTTGAGTAGGCTCTGGAAGCTGGTGATGGACAGGGAGGCCTGGTGTGCTGCAGTCCATGGACACGACTGAGTGACTGAACTGAAACTGAAACTGAACTGTTTCCGTTGCCATGTTCTTTTCCTAGTTGACTGGGCCAAGCTTCTCTACAGTAGTGTGTATGTGTTTAAAAAAATGCTCTGAAATTCTTCCTCACCCTGAAAATATTTAATATAAAAAAGCTGAAATAAATGCACAAGTACCGTATAGCTTTTTTGTACTATTTTAGTTTTGGGAAGAAAAGCCATTTTGGGCTTCGTGTGATGGTTTAGATCAGGGTTTCTGAACGTTGGCACAGTTAACATTGTGAGCTGGTTGGTTCTTTGTTGTGCATTGTGGAGTGTCTGCAGCATCTCTGACTCCTGTGTGGTAGAACCATTTAAGCCCCTTTATCCCCAGCCTGTGACATCTAAAAATATCTCCTAACATTATGAAAAGTCCTCTGGGTATTGGAAGGCGAAGGCAAAATCATGCTAGATTGAGAGCTGCAGGTTTAAAAATAGTACAGTGACTTTATCAAAAAATAACCATTCTTCCTGCTACTGTATAGGTGGTTTTCATGATGCTCTTGGAATCTGGAAGGCTTTTTATCTCCAGAAGAAAACTAATGAATGTTTATAAATCTCCTTCTCGAACATTTATTTTAAAATATTTGAAGAGGAAAAGTGACTTTACTGGTTGCCTAACCATTTGTCTGTTGCCTAGCTTGTCCACTCTTTCATTAAGTTCCTGGATATTCTATCATTTAATTTAAAAGGACAGAGTTGATTTTTTTCCTGGGCCATTAAGTCCTCAATACAAAAGAGCTTATGAATTAGAAAGTGCCCAAATAATACTGTGAGTTTAGACCTGGATATGAAAAGGTGGATTTCACGCAGGACCAGGTTTTAGTGTTAGTTTTACACCTAATTTTGAGTAAACCACTTTAATCTTGTTGGTGCAGATTTTCTTTTATGTCAATGAAAGAGAGAAAGTTTATTATCTGCTATTTGACTTCTAGTTCTAAATGTCTAAGATTGAAATCTTTTGATTGTTTCTTTGGGCTGTTCCCCCATCCCATGACACATCCCTCAATGCAGAGCAACTCAAAATGTGCTCTGTAAGTCTCTATTGGTCCAGAGATGACAATGCTGATCTACAATGAGAAAAGTACAGAATTAGAGAGTAAGCCACTAGAAATGTTTCTCATGATTCTAAGTAATTTTATACCCATTACATATAATAATAATTACATTTTGCCATAGTCTTTTAAATTTAATTTTTATAGTAATCTATTTTTATTATATTTTATGAATGTATCGGCCCACACTGAATTAGAAAAACAAAAACAAAACAGACTTTTCCCTAGAAGTGGTTTGAGAAACACTGCCTTAATGTACAATGGACTTTTTTTTTTTTGGTCTTTCTTTCTACTCTGGCCGATAATAGATATTTAACATATTCCTCCTCTGGGATTTCAAGGGGCAAGATGTTGCCAGTCTTCCCTGCTAGCAGTATAAAGTTGGTGGCAAAAGAGATTTTATTATAAAGAAGTTTGCCTTACAGAGAATAGGAAGTAATTCTGGAGTAAGTCTGAGGATCTTTTTGATTGTATGTATTTGTGACTCTTCACATAGCTCACGTTAGCGTTTTGCATTAAGATGGCATGTTTATCTTAGAACATGAACCCAAAGAACAGTGAAAATAGCCTTTTTAAAATTATCTGATTCCCAAGAATCCCTTACATCTGAAATCGACCTAGGATGCTTGGTCTACTGGAGTTGCCAAAACCAGCCAATGCTGTTGAGGGTAGGTGAAGAATGAAAAGATATAGCTTTTACTTTTGAAAGAGATTAATACTGATAGTTTTGAGTCTATTCAATCATTCTGACTCATCCAACATTTGGGAACATATATTATATGGATTCAGGTGTTAAGCTGGTCATAATTTGATCTTGGTCTGTATATGTTAAACTGGTGTAGGAGCCAGACTTCATTTTGAGTTATTTGAGGCAGAAAGCATGGCTGGGTTCCCTGCACTGTGGACCACTCTGCCAATACCTTTTATTCCATACTGGGTGGAATAATCTAGAGACTTCTGCCCTACTCCTGGAAGTCATTTGCATATGGCCTGGCATTGTTCGGGAACAGTCTCTTGGCCTGCAGTTCCTGCCTGGTGTATATGGGCTTACAGTGCACTTCCTCCTGCGAAGTAAAAAAGGCAATCTCTTTGCCTGCCCTATTAGAATCATAAAATCACTCTTTCTTTTAGTTTTTTTTTTTTTTTAATCCAGAGGATGAAAATGTATAACATATTTGGAAACTCTACTGGCAGACTTGGCAGGCGTTTCATATTTACTTGGACTTAACTTGAATTGGATTTGGTCCTCTGATTTCCCCACCTCCACCTCTCGGAACAAGTTATTTATTATCCGAGTGAGTCTGTGGTAGTGAATCAGACATGCACATGGCACGTCTATTGTTAAGTGTGTTTGTTCCGTAAGATTTATGCTAGCCCAAATGGTTTTATATTGGTTTTCATTGTTGAAAATTTACTGTATTCATTCTGGGTTTGGTGTTAAGTATTTGCAGTGTGCTAGGCGTCCCTGTGGTTGAACATTTTATCGCTGTAACACTTCATGCAAAGGAAATTAAAAAATATATAGTGAAAGCATTTCCCTAATATGTTTCCAATCAGCTGTGTACTTTGGTAATTTGATTTGTAGGAACTAGAGAGAAGAGTGTTACTGAGCCCTTTTCAATCATTCATAATTCTCTGGGAATTTGAATCATGGTTCTGAGTTTATGAAAATGTCTATTGAAGTTTTCTTAAGTCTTTATTATTCTGTTTGTATTGAGGTTTCTTTTTTCTTTTTTAATTACCACTGCAGTATCCAAAAGAATTCAGGGAAGGAGGTGAGTCTTCTCTTTGTATCTTGGATAAGAAAAATCGTGAATTGAGGTGGAATGGGTTGACGGAAGCCAGTCACTTGAACAGAGGCAGACCCTTTTATATCTGCATTATCCCATCTGTGTGTTCCTACTGCTGTACTTTTTGGGCTAAGCAGTGGGGCTGTGCTTGGTGAATCCCATTTGCCTGGTGTACTCCTGATAATCCAATGGGCACATACTAGAGGCATAGCTGGGTTCATCTTCCCTTGAAACCTAACTCACAAGGTAGAAGGCGTTATTTGGACAAACTAAATTAAGATCTAGGTTGTGATCCTTGCACCATTATTTATTTGGCTCTTTCTACAGAGGCTTAAACTTGTTTCCTTTTTTGAGACTCTCTGGCCTTTGACTTCTGTTTTTGCAAGTGAATGAGCATGACTTCTGTTTTGGCTAGTGAATTGACGTGGGATAATCTATACATCATCTAGTTTCAGATTTCCTTAATCTAGTTCACCACTTAAAAGTAAAATCAAAGTGAAAAATGAAATCATAGCTCTTAAAGCTGGAGGCAAGTCTTGGAAGTTTGATCTGTTGAAGACAGTAGCTTGTCAGGAGTCAGATGGGTATAGGATTTTGCGACCATTTTTTATATTTTAATTTTCTTGCTTTTGCTTCTTGCCATGTTTTACATTTCCCTCTTGACCTTCAGGAATCTTAAGTTCATTTAGTCTTGTGTAAAATCCCCTTTCACGGTGATGTTTTGAGTCCTGGTCCTCTTCATACTTACTAGGTATAAATAAAGTCACGAGGTTATGTATTTTGGCTTAAAGAGTTCATCAATCTATGGTTTTCCATTTGAAAATATAATCTGTGAGGTTAATCTTTTTGGTAGTCAAAGAATTAATGTAAGTAAAAGCCAAGTGGATACTTAGAAGGCTTAGCTGTGTTTAGAGGAAAATCGCCAAGGAGCATGGTGTTTCCTACGATCACTAGTTCTGGCTTAGAAGACATAACTTCTTTTGCTTCAAAGATAAATGAAACTCACATTCATTCTTGGCCTTTCTTCCTGCCTCTGTGTTTCTTCTAGGTTGTACCTATGATGGAAGTACCTATAACAGCTCCTTCAAATGGCAGAATCCTGCTGAACCCTGTGTCCTGCGCCAGTGCCAGGTAAAGTCCATTTATTTTACTTTCCAGTGACAAGAAATCCATAAAGTCCTTTTCAGAAACCCTTTCCAGAACACAGAACAAACACAGAATAAAACTCCAAAGAAACAAGCAAAAAATGAGAAACGAATGAAAAACCAACTCTATCCTTGTCTATATTTATTGTGACATTCACCATAACAAGACAGGTACAGGATAGTTATTGCATGGGTCTTAGTTCCAGAAGCACACAGCAGAATTGTTCACCGTTGTTAAATTGTGCCTGGAAAAGCTCCGAGAAGATGCATATGTCCTTGGGGAAAATTCATGTCTTCCTGTTGAGTCAGCTTTGCAAAACACAAATTCTTGCTAGCAGAAAGAGGTATTGTTAGAGGATATATGCTTTCCTTTTTCTTTTTTATTTAGAAACATTTTTAACTGAAGCCAGTCTGTAAACTGTATTAACCAAAGCAATCAGGACATTGTGATCTCCATGATTTCGACCCAACCGATTTAAGAACCGCCAGTTCAGCTCCTAAGGAGCCCACTGTGCCTGGTGCTCGCTGAACTCTGAAAAGTGCACTGTTTCCACGTGACTCTAATCATTACACGTTTTAAACACAGGCAAGATAAACTAAAGGGGAAATGAAGAATCAAAATTTTCTAACTTATTTTCTTTAAAAGAAATACTCTGTTAAAAAAAATGCTCATCTAATTTTGACATAATTTAAAATTTTTTCTCTGTAGAGAAGATGCTGTTTAATCATTTTACCCCAGGTTTATTTCACTGTCCAAGGATATTCTGTTGCATTTAAAGGAGAAAGCAGTTAGTATAATAATGCATATTTCTCTCTGATCTTATCTCAAATATATTGACATTTAGCTTATTGAAATCTGAATCTTATGGAATCATGTTCTTATTATAAGCCCACAGCGGGCATGTTCACTCATAAGATCTTCAGTTACTTATTCAGTTAAATATTCAATTAATTTATGTAGCAATCTAAATTATTTATGAAAACAAGCAGTAGGTAGAACAGATATGAACAATAGATTAATTAATTCAGTGAGTATTTGTTGAATTTTTTCTCTGGGTTATACATTCAGTCAGCTTCATGGAACCAAATGATGATGACAATGACTTTTAACAACATCAAAGCCCACACTCATTCTAAAATTTGCCCCACCCCATCACAACCCTGCTTCTTGACTGATGCAATTTCCAATTTTTGACAGGGAAGTAGCAGCCGCTTGCCTTTTGGATTGGACTATAATATTTGTATACAATAGTCAGAGGTCTTGAAGATCCTCAAGTTGCATGAACCAGTGGTGAATTTTGCTGCCTTTGTTTGAATTAGATGAAAACCAGTATTATCTGGGAGGGAATATTCTGTTGAATGAATAACATATCAAGCCATCATCATTTGTGAACACTGAAAATCCTATTGTGTATCAGCTTTGGTCACTAGTCACTCACCAGGGCCCAGAGATAATATATAGGAATATCAAATTATTGTTGAAAGAAATCTTAAAGACCAACAGACCCAGGAGTCAGGAAGTGCTGAACTTTAGGATGAAGCACAGAGAGGAGATGTTCACCACCAAGGATGAACTTTGCCTTTTAATTTTTCTCCTTGTATAATACTTTGCCTAAGCCCTGTTGCCGCTGCTTAGTCACTTCAGTCGTGTCTGACTCTGAGACCCTAAGGACTGCAGCCTGCCAGGCTTCTCTGTCCATGAGATTCTCTGGCAAGAGTACTAGAGTGCATTGCCATGCCCTCCTCCAGGGGATCTTCCTGACCCAGGGATTGAACCCTGTTCTACATTGTAGGCAGATTCTTTACTGCTGAGCCACCAGGGAAAATATCATTTTACTCAATCACCATAAAGGCAAACCTCTGTTAAATTAGTTACAAAAAGCTTCTCCTTCTCTTAGTTAGTACCTTCCCACTCCTGCTTACTTTCTTCCTTCTTTAGGGAAGGTGACCTCATCTATGAATGCAGGAAATGACTGTTCACTGGTACCATCAGGGAAGTCTTCATGTAAGATGCTCCTCTGCCGAAGGACACAATTGCAACCTCTCTCTCCAAGATCTTTCTTCTCAGGACACAGAATTAGTAACAGAAGAGAGAGTGTAGTGTAGTGAGTAAAATATGGCTGTTGCCATTCACATAACTTATTACTTAACCTCTCCAGACTTCACGTTCATGCCCATAAAATGAGGATAGTACTACCTCATAGAGTGATTGTGAGAATGAGCAACACTGTCATTTAAAACACTTCTGGTAGAGCCTGTGTATACTGAGTACAACTTGGTACCAGACCAGTAACAGCAAGTCTAATGATCAGGTTTATTTCCACTTGAGTTGAATTCTAGCTTATTTCTTATGTCTTCTTACTGAAGGAGTTTGATGGTGGAAAATTTACCTTTATTTTCCACTTTTAGTGTCTAACTGGAAGAGGAAAATCTGAAGATCAGAGACAGGAAATTCATGCTGGGGAGTAACCTGAATCCTGCATCTGCATTGCAGATACTAAAGGGAATTTGATCCTGGACTTTTTGCATTGCTTCAGTTATATAACTAAAGGCCAGTTCCTTTTTTGATGTTGTATATTGCTGGAATTTTGACATTTTTTCCTTCCCAGATGTGATATAGACCACAATAAATTTCTTGGTAGTGGAACCCTCAGGTCTGACAGATGTGAAGACATTTAGGATGTCACTTTCCTTGTTGGATTGAGATGATATAGTAGCAGGCTTGATGAAGAAAATTGTCTAGTTGTCAGATTGTTACATAGTGTTTTACCTTTTGTTACCACTCCCCTTGAAAGAAAATTAATAAACACACAAGACCATTTTATAAAGGGGGTAGAGAATATAGAGAAAAACCTTCAAAGACCAACTCTGAAAATTGAATTTAAAAAAATGTTTCAATCAACATTAAAGTACTAGAGTCAAAAGATCAGTTGCAAATGAGTCCCTTGATTTTGTTATTAAGACCGAAAGTCTCTATTTTAATATAATATAGTTTCCATTGGTCATGTATGGGTGTGAGAGTTGGACTGTGAGCACCAAAGAATTGATGTTTTTGAACTGTGGTGTTGGAGAAGACTCTTGAGAGTCCCTTGGACTGCAAGGAGATCCAACCAGTCCATTCTGAAGGAGATCAACCCTGGGATTTCTTTGGAGGGAATGATGATGAAGCTGAAACTCCAGTACTTTGGCCACCTCATGCGAGGAGTTGACTCATTGGAAAAGACCCTGATGCTGGGAGGGGTTGGGGGCAGGAAGAGAAGGGGACAACAGAGGATGAGATGGCTGGATGGCATCACTGACTCGATGGACGTGAGTCTGAGTGAACTCTGGGAGTTGGTGATGGACAGGGCGGCCTGGCATGCTGCGATTCATGGGGTCGCAAAGAGTCGGATATGACTGAGCAACTGAACTGAACTGAACTGAGTATGATCTTTAAAATAGTTTTATCTGATCTCTTCATTTGCTGAGTGAGAGCCAGGCTCTCTGGGAAGCCCAGAGAAATGTCTACGATTGCAGAGCTGGTTATTCCTGGAAGGATGGTGAGGATTTGGGTCTCCAGATGCCAGTCTGGGATATTATGTTTGCCCTCTGTGGCTTATAATTAATGGCTTAAAGTGTAACAACAATTATAGATCATATAATACATGTTGAAAACCTAAAACAGTTGTGAATGAATAGCTAGACTCTGTCAGCTACTGACAGACAGCAAGGAAATCTTAAATATTAGATTTAGAAGAAAGAAAGGAAGAAATCAGAGTCAAAGAGAAAGAGCCAGAACAGGGAAGAGAACAGGTTTGCGCTTGTTTGCAATGGACAAACTGGAGCCATCAGACCTCGTTTGTGCCATGGACCTATGGACCTGATGCCTATCCCCCCTTTGCACTTTTCGTGTTTTGATTCTTCCCCTACTACTTTGGCTACTTTCCAGAAGTGAGTAAATCTCCGTGGGAATACTGGGGCTGACATTGATTGTGGCCTTCTGTTTTTCAGGAAGGCGTTGTCACAGAGTCTGAGGTGCGATGTGTTGTTCATTGTAAAAACCCCTCCAAGCATCTGGGAACATGCTGCCCCACGTGTCCAGGTAACCTCTCAGGAAGGGGAAGGCAGTGTGGCTTTCTGGTACATTACAGCACTGTTGAAATCCTTCGGGGTTCTCTCAAGCATGCATGGTTTTCCCACTCCCGACTGGAAGTTTTCTCCCTTTACGTCTGTGTACCTAATGGGTGAGGAGAGCAAACTTCTTTGCATAGAAATGTCCGGTTGGACTCTGGCGGGCCCGGGATGACTGCAATGTGCTGTAGGTCTTGGCAAGGATGCTCCAGGCTCCGGAGGCCTGCTTTCCACTCCACAGGGCCACAGGTAACGCTTATTTTGGAAGGAAAGGTTGTGGCTTTCCCTTGCTTCCAGAAATGTCTTTTTACTGCTTCATATTGCAATACCTTGGCTGGGGCTCGCCGGCTCGCCTTGGTGATGAGGCGACCAGATGTTTTCTGAACACAGAGAGCTGGGTCCCTAAGTGGATTTAGCTTAAGGCTTTGCTGGTCTCAGTTTTCTGTGTGGTGCAGTGACTGGGAACCACTGTCTTTTTAGAGGGCCCCAGGGCCTAGCTGACAGCAAAGCGATCTTTCCTTTTCAGTGGCTGGAGTGTTTCCTCTTACTTCTCTGAACAGGATTACAAAGGCCTCCTGCCTCTTTTCTTGCCCTTAGGTACGAGCCCGGGGATTTTGAGGTGAGAGATTTTTTTCTGATCCCTTAAGCCCCTGGCCCATACTCTTCAACAGATGTTCTACATTTTGGGTTTTACTCTGAGTGCTTTTCCTCACTGGAGGCGATACTCACAACTACTTCTCTTTGCTTTTGAAGTTAATCTCCAAAGGGCCTTCTGTTCTGTGAGCCTTCCCAGGAAATGGCAAAGGCACCATCGTCGGATGCTCTGTGAAGATGAGCCCCTGGTCCCTTCTCCTCCTGCCGTTTTCCTCCACACAGTCTGCCATGCTCCCAGACCTGAGTCCCTTCTAGGGTCCAACCTTCCCTCATCTTTGAATGACAGTGAGGACAGTCTCTCTCCACTGCTCCTAACCTTCCTGGGTTCCCTGGACAGTCTTTATTGAGCCAAGCTTCCTTTTCACACTGCAATTTCTGTTAAACTTGTATTATTGGATAAACTTAAGTGAAGGCCTGAAACCAGTTGCAAGTAAAATAATTCTTTCCATAACTCAGCTATTTTGTATCTATCAAACAGAGTTTGCTTGAGTACCCTTCCCCTCTGAATGCACTGAATGCTTTGCATCATGTAACCATATTCTAAAATGCCTAAAGGATCTTTATTAAGTTAGCTCAGTCATTCTTTAGGCTGCACATGAAAATCACCTGGGAAGTTTTAAAAAATAAATCTTGATGCCCAGGCTGCATCCCAGACCAATTCCATCAGAATCTTGGAGGGTGGAACTCAGGCCTCCTGGATAATTTCTGTGCACAGCCAAGCTTGAGATTGAGAACAGAGCAAATTTTATATGCTATAGAGATTTAAAAGATATCAAAGCTGTTAAATATGAATTCAGCTGGGTTGAGTAGACTGTCGCTTTATTGGTGCAGAATCAACTCGGCATATATAACATTCCTTTTCACTTAGGAGATAGTCATATTTTTAGACTGCCTTTGAAAGTATGTGTATAGAAACAACAGAGTGAATTTATTTCAGCAGCTGAAGTTATCATATTTGAGCAATTGCTTTTCTCATTTTGTTTTTTAGTTGAGTTCCCAGGAAGGAAAGGCTGAGCTCTGTAATTGCACATATTGTAATGTTAAGCCTTCACCACCATTTCAGTAAGGGATGAAGCAGTGTTTTTAGTTCACACAGGCAGAAATTTGACTCAATGAGGATAAGTCCAAAGGTGGGGGTGGGGTCCCTGGCCTCTTTTCTTCTCTGGCCTCTATACTGTACTACCTGCCCCTATCCCACACTGTGATCATTGTTCAGCTTGGGTCTAGATGCCCTGGGAAGCAGTATTTAAAAGTTAGCTTGCCAGTCAGCCCTGATGGGAGGGAGTTTAGAGGGGAATGGATCTGTGTGTATATATGGCTGAGTTGCTTCTCTAGGCACCTGAAATTATTACAACATTATTAATTGGCTATACCCCAATATAAACTAAAAAGGTAAAACATTAGGTTGCCAGTGCTGCACGCTAGCCCCCTGACATCTGGGTAGGCACTCTGCCCTTGGTTATGGGGTCAAGAATCAACTTTATTCTTTCTCCTTAATTTCAAAGACCAACCTTTGGCATGAAAATCAGAAGACTCAGATCTGGCCGCATCCAGACTGCATTATCCTGTGTCTTGGGAAGGAGGCCTCAGCCAAGTCTAGAGAGGGACAGTCCATTGAGGCCTTGGGGTATTCTCCTTGTAATTCAGAAGGACTGGCATCTGTCATTGATCATGGGATGGTATTCCACATAATGACAAACACATACAGCTTGTGGTCAGTTTCTTCCTGAAACAGATTGCAGGACATTCTTAGTTATCTGCTCCTTCTTTTCTCGTCTGACTCTTTGCTCAAGGAGGATGGGCTGTAAAGGGAACAGTTTGCAAGAGTTTTCATTTAAAAATTTGTTATTTAAGTTATTATGTGGGTTGTGCAGTTAACCTGTCTGGCAATCTGTATGACAGAACCAGTGGTGCAAACATATATGAAAGCATTGAAGACCCTTTGTTGGAAATGTCTTTTGAAAAGAGATGAGTGGGCACCTGCTGTTATTAACAGTGCTGAGATATGGCCACAAGGAGGGCACCAAGCTTATCAGGTCTCCTGGATCAAAGGGAACAGCAGGAGGGTGGCTCTGGCTCCTCCCCTGGCTCTGGTTATGGGCATCAGAAAGATTTTAAAGCCACAATTCACCCAGCTATTCAGCTTCAGTAACATTTGTCTCCATGTGTTTCAGTTGAACAAAAGGCTTCATATCTAGCTTTGAAATGAACAGGTCCGGTGGCTTGATTGGGTGGTTATGGGCAATGCTCATATGTTCAGATGTTCCTTTTGCCAGGAACCAGCTGCTTTGAGAGTTGGTGGGTTCTCTTGACAACTTTGGGTTTCCCAGGGTGCACAGTGGTAAAGAATGCACCTGTCAATGCAGGAGATGAGGGTTCAATCCCTGGGTCTAGAAGATCCCCTTGAGGAGGAAATAGCAACCTACCCCAGTATTCTTGCCTGAAAAGTTCAATGGACAGAGAAGACTAGTGGGCTACATACAGTCCATGGGGCCACAAAAAGTCATACATGACTGAGCATGCATGTTGATGGCTTTAGTGGACAGGCCTTGAACACCTGTTCTCAGGGGCATGAGTCGGTTTTTCACAAGAGCCCTCTTTGCTGAGTTTCCCCATTGGAAGTGCTGCTTTCCACACTGTCTATCTGTGGAAAGTGACCTCAGCTATCCTGGCAAGGCAGCTGGGGAGGGCAGTCCTGAGGAAGGAGGCTTGGCCGTAGCTGACGGTCCTCCTGTGCATGGCCCATGTGGCGCAGGGTCATTGGCCAGCTTGTTCTTCTGGCCATCTGTGACATCGCTTAAGAAAAGAGCAGTGACCTTGGCATCTTTCTGATAGGAGGCACCTCCTGGCTCTTGGGCCTATTTTTAGCCAAACTTGTTGTGGACATCCTAGCTCCTTCAACAACACACAGGGTGGGACTGAAAACCTGTGTGGTGCCTCCTGCCTTGCCTTTGTCCTTTCTCGTCTTGGTGTCTGGCCCTTTGTGTGGTATGGCCAGAGCTGAGTTAGCACCCAGTGCTGCCAGCTGGATGAGTTCCTTCCTCTCTCTGGGCCGCATGTTTCTCACCTGCAGGGGCAGTGATCAGAGTCCATGCTCTGTGGGCTCGCTGAAGATAGAATGAGGTCAGGAGTGCGAAGGGTCTGGCAGGAGCTGGCCACTTCTGGCTGCTCTCCAGGTGGCAGCTCTCCATGTCATTTGCTCCTAAGCTCATCCTTGACCTCTCTGGCTTGACCTTCTCTTTGCCTCTTCTAGCTCCTCTGGAACTTGGTTCCCTGGCTGTTATTGGGGTGGTGCTGGTGAGTTCCTCAGACTCTTCATGGCTCAGAACCCTGTACTGCTGCTGCTCAGGCCAACCTGACTTCCAACATTTTGTTTGCTTTCTAGCATCTTCGGGTTTCTGGGTCCATGTCGATCTTTTGTACTCGACAGGTTTTTCTTTTTTTTTTTTTCTTTTTCACTTTGAAGCACTCTTGTCCTCTGATTGAAGACTATGCTGTACAAGTTGAGGGTGGAGGTGGGGATGGTTGCTCAGTGGCTAGAAGGATATAATGTCAAGCTGAGTCAAGACTGTGGCCCTGATTCGAAACTCTGCGTTGCTTTCCAGGCTGTGTGTTTGAGGGGGTGCAGTACCGAGAAGGGGAGGAATTTCAGCCAGAAGGAGACAAGTGTATCAAGTGTTCCTGTGTTGTAAGTACTGCCTTGGATGTTCCCAGGGTATTCCTTTTGGTTAATTGTGCCTTCAGCTCACCAACTCCAGCCCTAAGTCTCTTTATAGTCTTTTCTCTCCCTCCTGATGTGGAACCAAGGAAAAAGCTCAGCACTCTAAGGTGGGTATCTCAGCCTTGGCAGTGTTAATATTCGGGGCTGGGTAGTTCACAGGTAGCAGCTGTCCTGTGCCTTGTAGGATGTTTAGCAGAATCCTTGTCTCTACGCATTGGATTTTAGGAGCACTCACCCTCTCAGTTGTGACCAGCAACACTGCCACATGTGTCCTGGAGAACATGACCACTCCTGATTGAGAACCACTGGTCTAAAGAGTGAGGGAGAGGGGTTGATTTCCCTTCACCTGCCTTCTTTGGGCAGGCATGGATTCTCCAATCTTTGGGCCAGAGAAACTTCTTATTTAGGCAGCTGTTGAGTTCTTTAGTGCAGTCAAATGGGAAGCATATGGAGATAAATGTAGCTTGCTTTGGAAAGAAGCTGATTTGAGGATTGATCAATTATACTGAGGAGAATGGACAGGAGGAAATGACCCCTAAAACGTGGATTCAGGGCAGAGAAGGGATTAGTGAGACAAAGCCATAGACTTGCCTTTCTAAGCACTGTTGATTTGTAATTCACAGACTAAGGATATCTTCATAGTGCTTAGGAATGAAAAAGGAACTTGGCATATGTTATAGTTTTAAAGGGATATTTTTTATTAATGTATTTTAAATTTGGAGGAAAATCATTGGTGATGGTGGTGGTATTGATGATGATGGGGACTCTAGTCTTAACCAGCCGCTCCAAGTTATTTACAGTAGGGAGTTAGTACAACCATATATTTTTTAAGCTTTTAATCTTTTGCAGTAAAGAACACACAATAGTCATCTCAAGATATTAAAAAAAACAATACATGGGGAACTTCGGCATCCTAACTTCACCAAAGCAGAATCATATGTGGGTCATCATAAATCATAGTATTTGTCATTTCTCCATGTCTTTTCCAAAATATTTCCTCCTTCCTAGAGCACACATACACATACAGCTTAGAGAGTCCAGATTAAAGTAAGCATGACCAAGGGTTATAGTTTTTGCAAGGGGAAGAAGGACAGGAAGGAGAGAGAAGGAAGGAGACACAGGATATTTATATCTATACCTATAGATAGATAGTATTTATATCTATAGATAGATAGTATTTATACCTATAGATAGATAGTATTTATATCTATACCTATAGATAGATACAGATGTAGATATAGATGTAAAATAAATATGTAATATAAGGTATATGTACATGATATACCATGTATGTGTAAATATAAATATGTAATATAAGGTATAAGAAATACCTGATAAGAATATATAAAAACACAAAAGTAGCTAATTGATGAAGAGGAACATGATTTTGCATATTCAGACTCAACTTCCATGTTTTTCCTTTCTTGCTAATTATGACTAAATAGCTCTTTTTTTTCGTAATAATTTCTATTTGCCACTAAATACTGCCCATTTCACAATTTTATTTCTTCCACACTGGTAGCTGTCAAGTTTTCTGATAATTAAAAGAATTATTTTCATCTCATTCTTTTGGGTAGATTGAGGAAAAACAAGGCAAACTTCAGTAGAAAACTTTAAATCTTCACCTGAATGAATTATTGTTTCCATAAAGGTGGGCCAAGTTTAGGCAACTGAGCCTCCTTGGGGAAAAAATTTAGAAGGTGGCAGGGAGGATGGGAGGCTCCCGCAGTTTCGCCAATGACAGTCACACGAAGTTATCCGATGTTGGGAATGGAAATGAGTTTAGAGATTCTATGTAAAGGGTCATATACTCATGCACTCAACGTCTTCAGACTGTGTGTTTCTAAAGACACTGCATGATCAATGAAATACACCGGAGGGCCAAATTCAGGCCCCTGCAAGTACTGCTTTTATTTTCAGTTGAAGAAAGAAAAACCCAAAGAAGTAATTGCTTGCCCAGGCTTTCCTTCTCATGAGTTCCTCCAGATCTATATTCTATATCATTTTCTGTATCCCTATATATTCTAATCTCCTGTGTTTCTGTATTCCTAATTTTATATTCTTTCTAGTTCTCCATGTTACCACCCTTGGCACATAAGGGGCAGCTAATGGCGTTGGCTGTCCCTGGTGTCAGCTTGTCAGTTAATAAGGGAAGGAGAAGAAGAGATGGAGCTCTTGCTTGTGGACAGGACATTTATGAGTTTGCTTGGGTATAGGTAGAGTCAAAAGAGCAGTTTTTCTTTTTGTGAATACAAAAGTTTGAGTCATAAGCTTTCTTTTTTGCAGCTTGTTATGAAAGTCATTTGGTTTTTAATATGCTTTTATTTTGCTATCTTTCAATGTAGTATGCTAAAAAAAGAAGGGGAGAGAGAGAGAGGCACTGTCTTGGCAGCAGATGGCCCTATCCTGAGACTGGCAACTGGACAGATGTTTGCTTTAGAAGGCAATATTGCAAATGTGCAGCCTGGCCCTGGCACCATGAGACTCAGAGTGTGAAGGTTCTGCCTGGCCATGGGCTCGGACACCTTGCTGTGGACAGTGCGGGGAGTGAGGGGGTGAAATTGGACAAGGGCTTCGGACAGGACCTGTGCGAGGCTGGGTGGTTCACTGAGGCGGTTACAGGAAGGGTATGCCCCTGGAAGCTGCAGATCCTCCAGTTTAAAAAGAAGACTGTGTATAATTACCCACTATGCTTTGGTAAGAAGGAAAACAATGGTACTATAAATAGAGAGATGGAAACACATCGATGCATTTGGGTGTATATGTGGTGTTTGTGTGCATATATATTTACATGCATAAATGTCTGTATCTATGGGTGTATCTCTCCACACGCACATATCCACATCTATAGAAGCATGCCTATAAATATAAATACAGACCCACATTTACATGTCTAACTTTGGATTCCCCCAGAAACAGACCTTGCAGCAAAGGTTGGGGTGTAGGAGTCTCATGGGAGATGGAGGATACTGGCTGAGGAGAGCAGAGATGAGATCAGAAGAGGGAGGCAACCAGCTGAGGGTATGTAACCAAGTGTGGATCACTGTGCCTGACCAGAGTTCACCCCTGCCGGCAGACTTGGGAAGCCAAAGGAAGTCATGCCTCAGAATTTCCTGCCCGACAGTGAGAGAGATGAGTTATGGTTGCACCACCTTCCGTCTGCTCCAGTGGGGGAGTTGATTGGGTACCCTTTTGAGCTGCCTCTCAGGTGGCAAAGTGCCCTCTAAGAGAAAGAATACAGGTGCAGGCAGCTGACGTCTGGCGTGTGCAGTCAGGTGTGCGGGCGCAAAGAGGTGGGTGGGGCTGCAGCAGTTGGCTACAACATATATATGTGTATACACAGGTACATGTATGTATGCACACAAGCACAGACATTACTATTTTTGTATCTCTGAATATGATGATGTGAAAGTGTTGCACTCAATATGCCAGCAAATTTGGAAAACTCAGCAGTGGCCACAGGACTGGAAAAGGTCAGTTTTCATTCCAATTCCAAAGAAAGGCAATGCAAAAGAATGCTCAAACTACCTCACAATTGCACTCATCTCACATGCTAGTAAAGTAATGCTCCAAATTCTCCAAGCCAGGCTTCAGCAATATGTGAACCGTGAACTCCCTGATATTCAAGCTGGTTTTAGAAAAGGCAGAGGAACAAGAGATCAAATTGCCAACATCTGCTGGATCATGGAAAAGCAAGAGAGTTCCAGAAAAACATCTATTTCAGCTTTATTGACTATGCCAAAGCCTTTGACTCTGTGGATCACAAGAAACTGTGGAAAATTCTGAAAGAGATGGGAATACCAGACCACCTAACCTGCCTCTTGAGAAATCTGTATGCAGGTCAGGAAGCAACAGTTAGAACTGGACATGGAACAACAGACTGGTTCCCAATAGGAAAAGGAGTACGTCAAGGTTGTATATTGTCACCCTGGTTATTTAACTTCTATGCAGAGTATATCATGAGAAACGCTGGACTGGAAGAAACACAAGCTGGAATCAAGATTGCTGGGAGAAATATCAATAACTTCAGATATGCAGATGACACCACCCTTATGGCAGAAAGTGAAGAGGAACTAAAAAGCCTCTTGATGAAAGGGAAAGAGGAGAGTGAAAAAGTTGGCTTAAAGCTCAACATTCAGAAAACGAAGATCATGGCATCTGGTCCCATCACTTCATGGGAAATAGATGGGGAAACAGTGGAAACAGTGTCAGGCTTTATTTTTTGGGCTCCAAAATCACTGCAGATGGTGACTGCAGCCATGAAATTAAAAGATGCTTACTCCTTGGAAGAAAAGTTATGACCAACCTAGATATTATATTCAAAAGCAGAGACATTACTTTGCCAACTAAGGTCCATCTAGTCAAGGCTATGGTTTTTCCTGTGGTCATGTATGGATGTGAGAGTTGGATTGTGAAGAAGGCTGAGCACCGAAGAATTGATGCTTTTGAACTGTGGTGTTGGAGAAGACTCTTGAGAGTCCGTTGGACTGCAAGGAGATCCAACCAGTCCATTCTGAAGGAGATCAACCCTGGGATATCTTTGGAAGGAATGTTGCTAAAGCTGAAGCTCCAGTACTTTGGCCACCTCATGCGAAGAGTTGACTCATTGGAAATGACTCTGATGCTGGGGGGGATGGGGGGCAGGAGGAGAAGGGGATGACCAAGGATGAGATGGCTGAATGGCGTCACGGACTCAATGGATGTGAGTCTAAGTGAACTCCAGGAGATGGTGATGGACAGGGAGGCCTGGTGTGCTGCAATTCATGGGGTCGCAGAGTCGGACATGACTGAGCGACTGAACTGAAATGTACTGAACTGAACTGAACTGATAGGTACATACGCATGCCATGTGTCCCTGGATTACGAGTTTTTCCCCTAAACCCATTACTTCCTTATGCCTCCCATTCTTTGCTCATGTCTCCACCCTTGTTTGGAATCCCTTTCTTATCCTTCTTCACCTGGTCAGTGCTTGGCCTTTCAAAGTTGGTTATCATCACCCACGGCAACTCCCTGACCACTCCATGCCTCTAGGCAGAAGCATAAAAAACCGTTTTCTTATTTGTATTCCTGAGGCTCAGGGCTCTCCCTGGCTGGCTTACTTGCCATATGATGTTCCTCCCTTCTTCCGTCACGTGCAGACACATGCATACACAACACACACGTGCACACACTTCCAGGTGAGGCCTGGCCCCACTGGAGCGTGATTACCAGAGTACTTTCCTGTTCTGTGTTAGGCCATGTCCTCCGTAAGGGAGGGAGGCGTGTTTTCTGATGCTCATCTTGCTAACTTCTGAGCTTAGCCATGTGGGTGCTCTGATGCTGGCTATGCTACCTTGTAATGGTGTACACTAAACCAGCAATCTCTTTCCTTCCAAACTGCGACAGTTCTGCCCTTTAAAGCTGGCCAGCTCCTTCTTGCCTGACAGAACGTGTGTGTGAGAGAGAGAGTCACTCAGTCGTGTCTGACTCTTTGTAACCCCATCGACTGTAGCCCGCCAGGCTCCTCCTCTGTCCATGGGATTCTCCAGGCAAGAATATTGGAGTAGGTTGCCATTGCCTTCTCCAGAGGATCTTCCCAATCCGGGGATTGAACCTGAATCTCCTGCATTGCTGGCAGATTCTTTACTGTCTGAACCTCCTGAGAGAATAGCTATTGTTAGATAAATATCCTACTCTCATTAGGTTACTGTTTGCCTTGGCGCACACCCCAGAATGTGTAAACATCTCTAGTGTATATTACCCATCTCTGATGGATGAATTGCCAGCTCTTCAAGTAAATATTATATACACCGTGAAGATTGTATTTTACGTCCAGCCCCGTTTGTTACATTCTCCAAATTTGTGAAAATCTCTCTACCCGTGTTTTTCGGATGTGGTGACAGAAGCCGACCACCAGAAAGACACTCCATCTGACTGAGATGGATTCCTTGGGTAATGGAACAAATGCCTTACACATGGTTTCTCATCCTTGCTTCAGATCAGGGCAGTATATACAGCATTCCAGACAGCTGAGAACATGCTAATGTTTGACGATATCTGGAGAGATTTCACAACCTCTCGCTCTTACCCATTTTAGAAGCAGAGTGTCTCCCATTTTTCGGTGTGAATAGCATTATGATTCATGTAGAAGATGCAGTGCTTCACTGTCACTTGTGAAACTGTGTTATCCCCATGTTCCCACTATACATAAATGACAGAGGCAAGAGTTCCTTCCCTAGAGAGCTGGTATTTATCAGGGCAGTGAACATTTGAGTTCTTTGAGCTGTTCCTTAGTGTTGTCTGAGTCATAGCAGAGTGCATTCCTCATGGTGTGTGTTCAGTGAGAATGAGTCCTGTGTTCATTTTAAAAATGAAAGAAGATTCTTTCCTAAGACAGAAGCAAAGAGTAGTTTATAAAGTATATTGAACATTCATCTGAGCTTGAGTTTTTATGACCTGCCTAACTGAACACAAGCTTCCATCCTGGCTCAGCAGTAAAGAATCCTCCTGCAATGCAGGAGATGTGGGTTCGATACCTGGGCTGGGAAGATCCCCTGGAGGAGGAAATGGCAACCCACTCCAATATTCTTGCCTAGGAAATCCCATGGACACAGGAGCCTGGTGGGCTACAGTCCATGGGGTCACAAAGAGTTGGACACAACTTAGCGACTAAGCAACAACCACAGGCTGAACAGCAAACAGTTCACTGTGCCTTTTTTCAGTCAAATGCTCAGGCTGGTGGCAGTTGGTACAGGTATCTCTAGAAAACCTGATGTCTTCAGGCGTGTAAGGCTAAAGGCCAGGGTGCCAACGAGAGGTGTTTGTATTCTGTTTTACCAAACTATTTTAAGAACCCTATGGGCTCTATGTCCTTGGAAATCACTTACTGAAGTAGGGAAGCCCACAGAGCTGTAGGGCGCTCTAAAAATGTGGCAAGTCCTCAGTCTGCAAAACCAGCCAGATTAACAGGCCAAGATCAATTACTTTTGCTGACAAAGGTGTATTAAGTTCTGAGGATTTTTGCTAATAAACATGGCTTGTTAATGGTCTGTCTGTGATGAAGGAGCTGAACTTTATTAGCTCTTAGAAGCCCCAGAGTCCATAAACACCTTTGCTCTCACTTGTACTTTAGATACTGCAAAGTGCTGTCTCCCAGGGAAATTGAAACTCCCAGCAAGGTTATTTGGAGAGAACAAAGGAAATGGAGCTCTTCGTGGTTCCCATTCCTCTGAGACCAGATTCCTTAAGATGCTCTGCACAGCCTGGCATGGTCCAACCTCTGCCAGGCTCTCTGGCCTCATCATTGACCCTTCCTCGTTCTCTCTGCTCTGACATCTGGGCATCCTAGCTACACAAAGTGCACACCCGACCAGCCGTATTGACCTCACCTGAGAGCTTGCTGGAAACGCAGAAGTTTGGGCCCTACCCCAGGTCTAGAATTGAAATCTACAATTTGGGAAGATTTTCAGAAAATTCATTTTCCAAATAAAGTTTGAGGAGCTCTGGTCTAACAGCTCTTGGCCTTTCCCTGGGCTGCTTTTTCTTTCTTCTCTCTACTTTGCTCCATGTTTTGATACCCCACGCCTAGGTAACACCACTTATCCTGTGCTTGGAAGCTCAAACATTCCTTCTTTCCAGAAGCTTGTGTGACTCCCAAGACTAGATCGGGTACTATTGCTAAACCCTGGAGAGCAGCCCATACTTTACTTCCTAAACATTTAAAAGGATTCCTAATTGGATATTTCTGTGTGCAATGATTTTACTTAACTCTTTGAGGGTAAATTGTTCAGTCATGTCCAACTCTTTGCAACCCCGTGTACTGTAGCCCACCAGGTTCCTCCATCCATGGAATTCTCCAGGCAAGAATACTGGAGTGGGTAGCCAGTCCCTTCTCCAGCGGATCTTCCTGACCCAATGGTAACTCTTGTATCTTCGGTGCTTGGTGCATAATGGATATTCGTACTAATTGTTGAATTCAGGAGTGAATGAATGTTGACTTTGATTTCGATTTCTTTCCCTACTGCCTCTTTCCCCTCTCTGCTATTTCATATTCCGCTGCATGTTTTGTCTTTTCCATTTCTGGAAGGAAGTTGGATATATTTGCAGCCACTGTAGTACTTATTATAAATTGCTTTGTGTGGAATGTAGATGACTTCCCTAAGGATGTCTTGCTTGAAAAGTGTTGCCTGAGCCTTAAAGATTTCCACTACTCATGGCAACGGAAAGATGCAGTGGCAGGAAGAATTGGCCAATGACTGGGGCCACTCACTGTGGCAGAGCTTGGAAAGGAAAGCATAATTCTCCACCCTCAGACCTGACTTTGCCCTGAAATATGGAGAGATGTGTCTGACCTCTCGCCTCTCCAGTCTGTCCAGCTTCAGATTGTACTTCCCTGTAATTGGATGCAGTGGGGTAGCTGGCCACTTTCCTGGTCACGTGAAGCCATGGCAATCCCAGTTACTTATTCCCAGCCATGGCACTGCTCCTCTGTCATGGGAACTTGGGACCCTCGATGCCTGAGTCCTCTCACATGGACTCTGCTTTACTCTTGATAATATGTGCAATTTGGCACATTTTAGTGATAGGCTGTCATTATGTCTTCCCTGTCCATGGGGAGAAATTTGGCTACGTTTGGGCAATGAATTGGAGATTTGAGCAATTATTGAGTGAATTAGATCAATGTGGGCAGTTTTTCTAAGCAGTGTGGGCCAAAAACCCTGAGAGTAGTTTTCAAAACTAGTTTGAAATGTTGATGTAATTGCTGCAGAGTTCCATACTGCACTGTGGTTGTACCATCACTCTGAGGATAAAAAGATCCTGGCTTTGAACAGTCAATTTAAAACAGAAAAGGCTTTTCTTTAAGGGCTGGATAGCACTTGCCACTAAAAGGGGCCTCAGTTTGCTTGGTAAAGTGCCTGGTACTCTGCCTGCTTTTGGCTAGACCATGAGGTCCTGAATCTTGGGGTTTTATGTTAGGATGAATCTGAGCAATTGTGGTTTCTCTGTCTACTTCTATTAGAGGGTCTATTTAATGCCATTCTCTTCAGGGTGACTATGTAAATGTGCAGCTATTGTTATAAGGGTGTCAAGTTCTTGCTTATTGAAAATAATACCAAAGTAAGGCAGAGCTAAGGATATTGCTTACTGTGGTCATCAATGATTACCTTGATGGAGCCTTAAAATATTATTTTAGAAGGAAGAGGACAAAGATAGGATATTTGTGAGGTTCCTTGGGGTGGGGGAGATTGGGTTAAGGTGAGTTTTTTAACATAAGGAATTGACTTGGATTGGGCAATTTTCATGATATACTATATCATGATATACATATTGGTGGAAACTATGAAGTGAGCTTCATGGCTTGTCCTAAAGACTTCATGAGCCTGGTTGAGTTATCTGTGTTACTAATACTTTCAGTAAGTTCCTGAAAGCAACAAAAGGCTCATTTTTTTTTTTTAATGTTAAAAAGATTGAAATAACTGTTGTATATTTTAAATCCTATTTCAGCCCTGTCTCATGTATTTTCAGGCCAACACTTGAATTTTAATCCCTACACACTGTCTTATTTTTTTGTGGTTTCTAAGGTTCCTTATGTTTATTTCTTTATATACTTTATAGTTGAAGCTTCTTGTAAAATTATTTTTCTACATTGGGAACCACCATCTGAAAAATGAGCCTAATGGGGTAAAGAGTTAGAAAGGAAATTTCTTGTGTGACATTTGAGCATTTATAGGAAAACACATAGTTTGAAAGAGATGAGCAAATGATTTATTTATAGAGGAATTACTGATACTAATAGCTGCTTTTGCTGAGTGTATACTCTATGCCAGATATAGTGCTATAATGTCCATTTTCAAGATAGTCCTATATATCTAGGGGGCATTAGCACCATTTTTTTAGTGAAGAAGTTGAGATTTGAGAAGTTTAATCGCTTGCCTAAGGTCAAAAAGTTAATAAGAATTGAAATCCTGAACTATGTGATTATAGTCACCTGTTATTTCTATCCCATCTACCAACCTTCCCCGCCAACCCCTGCCAAACCCGTGTCATTTTGAGATATCCAATGTATGGTTTTTTTGTAGACATTTGAAAGTGAGACATGCCATCTGAATCTATGGAATGAAGAGCAACCAGATATTTTGAGGGAGAAATAATTCAGCCTTGGGCGTTCAGCCTAAGTATGTCACAGTGATGGCACAGTGAATGATGAACATGTATCTGCTACCCTCACATCAGTTGGAGAATGGAGACAGTGTGAGCTATAGTGTATCTGTTTGCCAAGAAATTATGAATACACAAAGAGAATGTGATTGTTGCTGGGACAGAGCCATGCGCAGTGCTTCTGCTTCCAAAGATGATAGAAATAAATGTTTATCTGGTGGGTCTTATCTGTTCCTTGTAATAGTCACCGACGGAGTTTAATCATCAATTTTGGATAGCCTTCTTATCCATTTAAGAAGAAGATGCATTTGGAAATTTAAGTGACTTTCAGAATGGGTATTGATAGTTGGGAGAAAAACGTGTAGCTCAGATGGCAAAGAATCTGCCTGCAATCCAGGAGACCCAGGTTCTATCCCTGAGTTGGGAAAATCCTCTAGAGAATGGACTGGCAACCCCCTCCAGTATTCTTGCCTGGAGAATTCCATGGAGAGAGGAGCCTGGAGGTTATAGTCCACAGGGTCGCAAAGAGTTGGACATAACAGCAATTAACACTCACTTTTTCTCTTTCCTTGGTGGCTCAGATGGCCAGGTGGTACTTGTGGTAAAGAACCCGCCTGCCAGTGCAAGAGATGCAGATTCAATCCCTGGGTCAGAAAGATGCCCTGGAGGAGAGCTTGACAACTCCCTCCGGTATTCTTGCCTGGAGAGTCTTATGGACAGAAAAGCCTGGAGGGCTGTAGTCCATAGGGTCGTAAAGAGTCAGACACGGCTGAAGCGACTTAGCAGCAGCAGCAGCAGCATGCATGCAGAAAAACAAGCTCCGTTGATTAAATCTCATCCCATTATATCTTTGTAAAGATCGTTCCTTGTAACTTTTTCCTCTTTCTTTTATTCTTTCAAGATGTGTCGCATAATGAACGCCTTTCATGTCTGAAAAATCCCAGGAAAATACTGATTTTACTAAAGAGTGAAGAACTTTCCAACTATTCCTTCATTTTTTCTTGTATCTTTTCATCCATCTCTTGTCTCTATAGCCAGCCAGCCATTTACTAATTTAACAAAGATTGAGTGCCTGCTTTGTGTTAGATCCTGTATTAGGTATTGAGTGTTCAGAGATGAAGAGGATTTCACTTTTTCTTTCCAGGTAACTTGATCTATTGACTTGGGCATACTTACTAAACTCAAATCAAGCCATACTGTAACATTTCTTTCCAGGTAACTCGATCTATTGACTTGGGCATATTTACTAAACTCAAATCAAGCCATACTGTAACATTTTTTGTGTGTGCCATGTAAAAGATAATAATATTATATATGATAATATATGCCAAGTATAAAATATTTATAAAAGTCCAGATATATTGAAGAGTAGAAGTAATTGTAAAACTCAAGAAAACCAGTTAACATGATTTGACATATTTCCTTCCAAGATTTTTTCTCTATATTTTCATATAGTTATATAACTAGATCACATTCTATATTTTGCATCCTGGTTATTTTCATTTAACTTTATATTATGAACATATCTTTATTTCATTAAAAAGTCATTTAAAATAATTTTCATAGCTGCATAATATTTTGTCAGTATGTGCTCAGTTGCTCAGTCATGTCTGACTCTTTGTGACCCCATGGACTGTAGACTGCCAGGCTCCTCTGTCCATGGGATTTTCCAGGCAAGAATACTGGAGTAAGTCGCCATTTCCTTCTCCAGTGGATCTTCCTGACCCATGAACTGAACTCGAATCTCCTACATTATTGGCAGATTCTTTACCACTGAGCCATCTGGGAGCCCTCCTTTAGGTTACTCACATTCAATGCTGTTACCAGAGCACCTATATTCTCTTTTGCATCTCCTTGCTTCTGTCATTGTTCCCTGCTGTTGAACTTTAAAAACAACATCTCCTAATTGAGAAGGATTCATTTCAAACTCACCATCTAATTTTTGTGATTTCTTCATCTCTAGAGTGCTTTGCCTGAAGAAGTTCATATTTACCATCCTTATATTCTCAGGGGCCTCAGGGTCTATATTTGTGTAGCTCCTATAAACTTGATAAATCCTTTCTAGAAACTCTGATGGCTCCTTAGTTGGCTTTTGTTTTATCTCCCAAGTTTTGTTTAAGCTCTTTTGTCTAGGTACCCCCTTGGGTCTTCTCTCAGACCTCCACACCATAAGGTGGTGGTCCTCTGACTCCTTTTTCTTCTGATGCAATAGCATAAGTGTTTCTACACATGGTATCTCATCTCTTTTCCCTGCTCCTTTGCAAAACACTTCTAACTGTGAGATGGCAGAATAGTTGAGTGAGCCATTTAGGGGCCATTGCTCTTCTGATCCTAACATGTGTTGGGTCTACACACTATTACAATAGCATAGTCATAGGCTCACGATTATATTTTTCCCATTATCCAATATATGCCCAAAAGGGCTCTCATTTGAGACAGATGGAGTAGTTCCCATTTATAGATGGAATACTTCCCATTTTTAAAAGTATGACCATACCACAACACAAAAGATGTATACAAATTCCAATATAAAAAATTCCACAAAAAACCTGCAACATTGATACACCAACAGATTGGGTTCCCAACTCCCAAACTTACACTACAAACCAAAGAACTAATTCCAACTAGGATAAGCTTATCCCCACATGAACTAGTTCCCCGGTGAACAAGTTCCAGCTCAAGTACAGTCCAACAATTCCCTTCCCTAACAGGGTCCCCCAACAGAACTAGCTTATTCCCTAAAGGAAAAAGCACAAATTGAGGGGGAAATGTGTTCCCAGTGTGCACACTGGAGTGACTTGCCCTACAAAATTGAATCCACTGACGGGTAGTTTGTCAGTATACTATGGTTTATTTAATCATTTCTTTCTGGAATTAAAAATTAACATTGTTTTCAGTTTTCACTATTATGAATAATGTAACAGACATCTTTGAAAACTAATCTTTCCTTAAGCTAACCTCATAGAAGTTTAATTAGTGGATCAAGAATACATTTTAAGATGTGTATGTGAGCGTTGTTAAAATACCTCGTATAAATGATGTCCTAATTTCCACTCCTGTCAACAGTACCTGGGTGTATATTTTCCTTACCAAAGCTATTTTTCCATCTGAGCATCTTGATTTCATTAACATTTGACTTCTGGAACTGAGCATCTTTCATATGTTTATTGGACGATTGCATTTTTTTCTGTAAATTGTGTGTTTTTCTCATTTTTCTGTTGAGTGGTTAAAGTTCTACCGAAGTTTATGTGTGTATGAAGGATGGTAATCTTCTGCTGTTTATATTAAGATGTGTTTTTAAAAACGCTGAAAAAATGCTGGATGTGTAGTTTGATCTTAGTGTGTATATTGCATGTTGGATAATGTTAGATTTTGCTGAAATCCCGTGTCTTCTTCCAGTCTTTTCCCCTCAAATCTTGATCCAAATATATTAACCAAGAAAAAAGTGAGTCAGTGTTGTCAGATTCCCTATTTAATTTTCCAAGACTTTTCTTTGCTTAAGCTTCTCTTTTCCCTTCTCTGACTTCATTGTGAGAGTGACTTGGACCTGCCCCCACACTCAAGGGAAGTTATTCTTGAGTTTCTACAGCGCCTCTTCCCTTGCCTGTGGCTCAAGGCTTCCCATCTCTCTGTCTTCTCAAGCTTCTCTTTCTCTCTTGGCTCAGTGAGAAGGGTCCCTCCTGCTTTCCAGACCTGATCTTCCCCTGGGGCTCCGGCTCTCATCTCATCTGCCTCCATCCTATCTTTCCTGCTTCTCCTCCTCTGTGTTCAGCTTCTTGTGGCCAGGCACTGTGGACCTCCCATCTTAGGGAACAATGTCTGCACATAGGAAACAGTAAATACTTGACTACATGACTAGTCTTTCACTCTCTGATTTGAATATCCATGTTCTTAAAAATGAGTTATATGATCGAGAACTTTCTACCTTCTTACCTGGGTCTTCATTTCTATTTTGAAGGCAATACATTCAATATTCACATTTTTAATTGGTTCACAGTGCTTTTCAGGTCTACTATATCCTTTTATATCACTGTATATTCATTCTATTAATTTTTGAGAGTTTGGTATTGAAACTCCAACTGAAAATTTTAATTTATCTACTTAAAAATAATTGTAATATATAGTAGAACTATATGTAGCCTTGTTCTATATTTTCCAAGTCTCCTGTGTTATCATACATAACATATCATACATAACATGTATGAACATACATACATTCATAATTTAAAAAATTAAAAAGAAAGAGGAAAAAAATGTTACGTGTATTTCCGGACCCATTATAATATATTTACATTTTTTTCTTTCAATGATCATGGTAACCTGAAGGATATATAATCAGTCTGGAGAGGAAGGGACTCCACCCTAAAGCATTTAAAGAAACTGGTGAGGAGACTTCAGAGTACTGTGTGAAGTGGCTGGGGTTGGGGGTGGGGTGAGCTCTGACTGCTCAGGGCCTCAGGGAATGATGGCAAGTTTGAGCATGCATCTTCCCATGGGGTGGGAGGAAGAGAAAGGAGACATTCATTAATGAAATTAAAAGAAATATTCTATTTTGCCAGTAAAGTAAAATAAAATGTTAGTGTCACAGTACCTTAGAATATTTCCAGAACTTTTTTGGGTCATTTTCTTCATTATTTCTTCTTGATCTTTAAAAAAATTGATATTTGGGGGTCTCCGACTCTCTTTGTCCCTTTCCTTGTTTCTGCTTCATAGCTCTCCCCTCATCCTCATCTCCCTTCATTCTTCCATCCCTCCTCCCATCCCTCATGCTTCTGTTTTCCCTGTCATTTCCTGATCCTCCTTAAGCTGACCCTTTCCCATTCTCATCAGTATCTCAGCACGGCAGCCTGTTTTATTTAGTAAAGTAGCAAAATTCATTTTCATTGCTAGCTTGGCCTCTCCTCAGATAATCATCACAGAGTTCTGTACTGCAAGATATTCACAAATATCTTTTGAATGAATTGGTTACACGTTTTGGCACCTTTTAAATGTCGTTCGAATGTTCAATTTGGAGGGTGGCAGTGCTTTTGTGGTCCTGTGAATGGCTTCAATTACCACCATTCCCTTAAAGTGGAATTTTAAATGGTACCACTTGTTCAGTGTAAGCAGCGCTGTATTTATATCCCAGGCCGCACGATTCTCCTGAAGATGGGAGAATCAGTTCAGAGAATACTGGACCACAAATACAAAAGGGAAGATGGGGGTGCACACATCAGACATTGTCTTCTAAAGCCCACCTCTGAGCCTACACTGAGTTACAGCTGTGAATCATCCCTTCTAAGCCCACCTAAGTTCTCTAGCTGTGATTTAGAAGAGCCAGCTGGAAATGTCTATTGAGTGGACTTCACTATTTGGAAAGGGGCTAGGCTTCCAGGAGTAGAGTAAACCTTTACCATGAAATGTACAAAACAACCTGACCTTATATCCAGCGTCAGACACGTCTGTTACATAATTCTTTGTGCTTATTTTTTGCTCTAGTGCCTTTCTTCTGTTCTCCATGGTACACACAGCAGAATGAGATAATATGATTGTGGTTAACAATATGATGTTCCGCATGTTCTGTGTGAGGACTTTGGAAAGCTTCTGAATATTGCTAGAGTTAAACAAAAGAGAAAAACTCCTATATTCACAGTGAATAAAAAGAAAAGCCCGTAGTTTGTCAGTGACATTCTCTTTAGTGGGGAGAAAAAGTACCAGTTTAATTTTGGGTTAGCTTAAATTTATAATATAGTCAAACATCAATAAAAGCTGTTCCTTATTATGAAGGACAAGTCAGAAGGGCTTCCTTCATAGCTCAGTTGGTAAAGATTCTGCCTGTGGTGCAGGAGACCTGGGTTCGATTCCTGGGTCGGGAAGATCCCCTGGTGAGGAAATGGCAACCCACTCCAGTATCCTCGCCTGGAGAATCCCATGGACAGAGGATCCTGGCAGGCTACAGGCCTTAGGATCGCAAAAGTCGACACAACTTCGTGACTAAACCACCACCATCATAAAGGAATATCCTGGGCTCTTAGTTTAAGCATTGAAATTCAATAATAGAAGTAACATTTTAATTCAAAATGAGTATGAAAAATTACCCTTACCACGTCATTAGTACTGATCCATATCTTAATTTTTTTATGCCTTGATTTGACAAAATAAATATTTCACATACTTTCAGATTTTTGTTCTGGAGCTGTTTGATGCTACAGCACTTTTTTCTCACTGGTCTGACTTGAGGAATGTGATTGGTAGATGACAGGAGTGACTGGTCTTGACATTGGTGGGAAATATGTTTCTTTTCAGTTTCAAGTTCAGGAAGAGGAGAGGGAGGGGACTCTTGAGAATTTTTGGTTTTGTTATTAGGTTTTCAGCATCCATAATATTCATAAACAATGGACACAGCTGTCTTTAATAATCCAGCCTGCTAAGTGAAAGAACAGAACACACGCCAGAAAAACATCAGGCTGGAAGAGGGTTTTTTCCAACACAAAAATGTTCATATATTGAAGCAAGGTTTCCCGTATAATCACACTGGATACAGACCCTAAACTTCTATCATTAAGTAAAATCATTTGACCAACCACTAGGAAAAGTGTAATGGAGTTTTTGGTAGTTTTAGAAGTTTTGCTTTTGCTACTATATCATTTTGAGTAGTCTTAAACATGCAGATGTGTGTCCCTTAGAGGGAATTTTTGTGGGCAGAAGGCGTCTGGTCTGAGTGTGAAGAGACATGGGATCCTGCTCGGCTTCTGTCACCGGCCTGTTGTGTGGCCTGGAATTTTCCCATTAACCTCTTTGAGACTCAGTTTCCCCATAAGTAAAAGGAAGAAGCCTTCCCAGGTCTGTAATTCCCTGATTACCCACCTCAGAAAAGGCTTTTATTTTCCCAGGCAGAAAATTATTGGACAGACTCAAAATACCAGTTAATAAAAATTATTTTTCTCTAATATAGTAATAGATCATCATCACATTTTAAAATTTGCCTTTTTAGAAAATTAAATTTGAATTAATACACAGTGGGATTTGCTCTTTGGCATACATACGTATGACTTGACAAATGCACACTCATGCACATTTGCGAATCATTCATATTATAAATTATGTTAAAAATGCAAAAAAGTCTTTACCTGTTATTCTAGCTATGCCACCACATGTATGCTCAGTCATGTCTGACTCTGTGACCCCATGGACTGTAGCCCAGCAGGCATCTCTGTCCGTGGGATTTCCTAGGCAAGAATACTGGAGTGGGTTGCCATTTCCTACTCCAGGGGATCTTCTGGCCCAGGGACGAACTCTCATCTTTTGTGTATCCTGCTTTGGCAGGTGTATTCTTTACCACTGTACCACCTGGGAAGCCCCAAAAAGAAAAAAAAAATGAAAAAAGACAAGCTATTTCTGACTCTTTGATCATAATGCTTCTCTGAAATATTAAGACATTTCTGATGCTTCCAAAATGTCTAGAATGAGGAGCAAGAGACTCATCCATTTTGGATCACATGAAGTTCTTCACTCCTAGAATGGACTTGCAGGTTTTGTTTGTAGAGCAGTAATTAGAAACAGAGGAAGCTCTTCTTTTTCATCCCAAGGCAAGGGTATCGCAGTAAGATTGGCTGGCAGTGAGAGCCAGGAGAACTCTGGCTATAGGGCTCCTCACTTATATTGCTGGATGGGTCGGGCTTAGTGTGTCTGCAATTACTATACAATCTTAGATTCAAAGCTCAAAGATGGAAAGGCATTCCAGTAGGCTGACGTGCCTCCACAGTAGTGGAAAACCAGGCAGTAGGAGATTGATGGTTTTCTGGAAGAATTTTGAGGTTCTCTAAGGAAAGCATGTCCCTTTGGCCTTCTCGGCAGCGTTTGTTCCCCGAGGCCTGTGCAGATGTGAGGGTTTGCTTCTTCCTCCGTGTTAACCCTGCTGCTTCCCCATTCCAGGTGTCGTCCAAATGTTGGTACAGAAGGGGCCTGAGTTTGCCGTGGGGTGGGGTGGCCACGACGAGAGTGTTCACAGAGTTAGGGGCCGACCTGTGGATTCTGTGTATTACCCCTGGGCCCCGGCCGGTGGGCCCTGCTGGAAGGACATGGTTTTTGGACTCCGTGGGGAAAGGATTTAATTTAGTTCTGCTCCTCCCACAGTGAATACATTAGAACTCACTTTCTTCATTCATAAAATGAGGACCTACTTCTTGGCAAAAAATGCTTAGGAACCTTATGTTTTCTTCCTCCATCTCTAATATGGTTGCTGTAGAAAACAAGACCTACAAAGCTGTTCCATGCGTGAAGAGTTGAATGCAAAACAAAAAGGATACAGTTTCCTATAGAAATGAAACAGAAGATTTCAGAGAAACTTTCAAACTTTGGAATCAAAACTCCTCAGCCCCCATTTTTTGTTTTTAGGTTAAAGAAGTTCCAGGTTTTGAGAATTTCTTTGGCTGATATGTACAAAGTGCCTACTCTAGTAACTAGCACTTAGTAGATGCCTCTCTTTCCTGCAGGGCTGAATACTTTTCAGTAATAGCCCTTTCAATGGTAACTTGTTTTCATTTAGGATATACATTTACATATCGAACATAAACAATTTAAACTGGAGTTTGCTGGATTGTTTTTCTGAGGAGAAACCTAGCAGGTAGCTCCCTGGTGTCTGATTATTGCCATGCACTCACTAGTGATTCGTTCACTTCAAATCCCAGAGTCTTTCTTTTGGTCCATTGGGAGACAGTATTTTGCAGTCATTCTTTTTCATCACTTAAGGAGCTGCTAGCCTTTATCTGTTGCTTCTTTGTAAGGGAAAGTCTAAGCACTGTTATAATAACACTAACTCTACTCTGTCCAAGGGAAATGTAATTGGAGTCACATATGCAATATAATAAAAAATAAAAATTGCAAAGATTTTCATTTTCTACTAGTCACATTAAAAGAAGTAAAAGTAGGTAAAGTGAATTCTAATACTATATTTTATTATTAGTCTCTCAGCTGTGTCCAACTCTTTGTGACCCCATGGAGCGCAGCACGCCATGCTTCCCTGTCCTTCACTATCTCCCAGAGTTTGCTCAGGCTTATGTCCATTGAGTCGATGATGCCAGCCAACCATTTAATGCTCTGTTGCCCGCTTCTCCTCCTGCCTGCAGTCTTTCCCAGCATCAGGGTCTTTTCCAACGTGTCGGCTCTTTGCAAGAGATAGCCAATGTATTTGAGCTTCAGCTTCAGCATCAGTCCTTCCAATGAATATTCAGGATTGATTTCCTTTAGGATTTACTGGCTTGATCTCCTTGCTGTCCAAGGGACTCTCAAGAGTCTATATTTAACCCATTGTATAAAAATATTAACATTTCAACATATAAGCATTATAAAAATATTAATGGGACATGTTACATCTTTTTTCTTTTCTTATACTAAGCCTTCAACTTCTGATGTGTGTTTCATACTTATAGCATCCTTGTTTCTGATTAACCACATTTCAGTTACTCAATATCCCATGTATCCCATGTCCCATTTTGGACATCGTAGGTCTAGTAAATGCTACATGGTCTGGAGGGAGCAGGTCCCATATTCACAGTCACAAGACCTTCCCTCCTATTGACATTCTATGTGTGGCCTGCCTGGTTGATATTGTGCCAAGAAAGAAGGATGAAAGTGAAGACATTAATTACCAGGCAGAGGAATCTTTCTAAGAGCTTGCCTCGGTGTGCTCTGAATCCTCCAATGGCATCTCTTCTTTTTGAAGTGAAAATGACAGCTCTCTCCCACCCTTGTCTTCCAAGACTTTCCCTCACACCAGTCTTTCCAGACACATTGGACTCCTTGCATTTCCTTGAATGCGCCAGCCACACGTTCACTTCAGGACTTTTGTATTTGTACAATGCTTTGCCTGGAATATTCTTCCCCAGGTGCCTACATTTGGCTCTTTCAGCTCCTTCAAGGTTTTGCCAAAATGTCACCTATTAGTGAGATCTTTCATAACCAATCAATGTTATCTAAAATGGGGACACTCTTTTGCTACCAGCTTCCTTTTCCACCTGACACTCCTTCTCAAACCAACCCCCTTTAAAATTTTTTTCTCTTGTGTTACCATCTGATATACTTGGTTTTTTTTTCCCCCCTCTTTCTCTTTTCTACCTTCCCTCTACCCTCATAAAATATAAGCTTCATTAGGGCAGGAACTGTATTTTGTTCACTGGTATATCTCCACCACCTAAAACGGAGCTTAGTACATTGTAGGCTTTATTTTCTTGGGCTCCAAAATCACTGCAGATGGTGATTGCAGCCATGAAATTAAAAGACGCTTACTCCTTGGAAGAAAAGCTATGACCAACCTAGACAGCATATTAAAAAAGAGACATTACTTTACCAACAAAAGTCCGTCTAGACAAAGCTATGGTTTTTCCAGTAGTCATGTGTGGATGTGAGAGCTGGACCATAAAGAAAGCTGAACACTGAAGAACTGATACTTTTGAACTGTGGTGTTGGAGGAGACTGTTGAGAATTCTTTGGACTGCAAGGAGGTCAAACCAATCAATCCTAAAGGAAATCAGTCCTGAATATTCATTGGAAGGACTGATGCTGAAGCTGAAACTCCAATACTTTGGCCACCTGATGCAAAGAACTGACTCCTTGGAAAAGACCCTGATGGTGGGAAAGATTGAAGGCTGGAGGAGAAGGGGACAACAGAGGATAAGATGGTTGGATGGCATCACTGACTCAATGGACATGAGTTTGAGTAAGCTCCAGAAGTTGGTGATGGACAGGGAAGCCTGGTGTGCTTCAGTCCATGGGGTCGCAAAGAGTTGAACATGACTAAGCAACTGAACTGAACTGAACTAAACATAGTAGGCACTCAACAAATGTTTGCTGAACGGATGAAAGAGTGAATAATATGAAGTATCTGATATTTCTAAGAAGTCAGAATTCTAACTGTTGATTAACATTTGTGAAAGTGCTGACTACTACCCTGCCCAAGATTAATGGAATATTCTTGCTTATTTGGGAAACGTGATCAAATCATTTATGTATTAGCTTTCTTCTGGTTTAGGAGACCCAGTAATGAGCCCCTGTGCTATTGTCTAGGTCAGCTAAACCCCGGTGGGAGTCTGGCCAGTGCTCTTAAGCACAAGCACTGATCACGTTTCAGTGGTGACTTGTGGGAAGGTCAGAATAGATTCAGATCCACTAGTTGTTGAATGCTTTTCCTTCTTTGGAAGTAGATATTTAGGAATTCTCAAAATTTGGGAACTCTCAACTTGAATATTTAATGGGGGCAGGTTGGATTACCTTGTCTGTCTTTACACAGCCACAAAGCCTTCCAGCAGACCTCTCCCACTCAGTTTTAGCAGAGTCCTTGTGAACATCGTGAACATGTGCACAGGGTCAAAGTGGAATGGTAAGAGAGATTGTTGTTCTTGGCCGAGTCCACGTGGGGAGCAGCGCTAACCATGGGCTTGTGCAGCCAAACGGTGTGATGCGGTCCTCTGGCTGCCGAGGGCCTGGCAGACACTGGAGTCTGGTGCAGCGACTGCCCAGCTCTTCAGAGGAAAGGCCAGTCTAATTTAGAAGCCAAACAACTTTCTTTTGTCTTACTTGTTTTCTCTCCAAGAAGGCAAAGTTTTGAAGGCCTCAGCAGGAGGGAAGTCTCTGGTGTCAGAAGGGCTCTCTCAGCATTTTGAGACTTGTAATGTGGAGGTTAGCAAGGAGCTCTCAACATCTCTTTCCCCTCTGTCCGCCTGCTCGCAGGCCCTGAACATAACATTGGCAATGATTGTAAATATATTTCACACTAAGTCATTCTTTCTAGCAATAGAGCGACCTCTCACCATTGTCTTACATGTTCCCAGAGAGAAAATAAAATCTTTATCAGCAGCTTAAGAGTCAAACACCTTCCCTGATGGCTCAGACAGTAAAGAATCTTCCTGCAATGCAGGAGACCAGGGTTCGATCCCTGAGTGGGAAAGATCCTCTGGAGAAGGGAATGGCTAATCACTAAGTCTCTAGTTTCTCTTTTTGACCTCGAGTTACCTGCCTGGGTTAACCGTGGGTTTCATGTACTCTCATTTTCTGGTGAATGAGAACTTAGAATTCTAAGTCAGGAAGGTCTTGTGGTTAAAGTTTGATAAGATAGTTTTGGATTAAAACCAACAACCTAAAACTTTAACAAGGTATGTCTTCTCCCCATAAAAGAGAATCAAATATAGGAAGATTTGTTCTTGAGCCTCATTTTTTTTTATGTAATAATTTTTGTACTTCTAAATTTTCATTAATGTGAAAAAGATTTTACTGTGCTTACTGGGTTTATACCATTCCAGCATTTGGAAAAAGTGTAGTTTGACAAGAACTTCTGAGAACCTTCAGAGAGAGGATTTTGTTTGCCTGAAATCAGTTTCCCCTTTCTTTCAAAGAGCCTTTCCTTCTGGGACCTTCATTCCAGACTTTGTAATCGAGATGAGAAGATGATATTCAGTCTGCAGACTGCTTAGTTCCTGACCTGTCCACAATCCTCATTGAACAAAGCCAAATGTGTTTTAAAGGCTGGTGTTGAACTACACATAAACCTGGGACTCTGGGGTGATGAAAAAATATGATTGGTACAGGGGAAGGAGGCCACAGAGAACCCATTTTATCCTCCAGTCTTTTTTTTTTTTTTTTTTCAGTTTTCCTCTATTTCCTTCTTCCAAATATCATTTTGGTTTTTCCCACTTCCTCAGAACTTCAAAGGTAATCATTGTTGGAAATGAGGTGGTATATGTGTGCTCAGTTGCTCAGCTGTGTGCGAGTCTTTGTGATCCCATGGACTGTAGTCCACCAGGCTCCTCTGTCCATGGGATTTTTCAGGCAAGAATACTGGAGTGGGTTGACATTTCTTTCTCCAGGGGATCTTCCTGACCCAGGGATCGAACCTATGTCTCCTGTGTCTGCTGCATTGCAGGCGGATTCTTAACCCACTGAGCCATCAAATTCTCTAGTGGAGGGTTTCCTATCCAGAGCTTTACAGTCAGGATCTGTAGGAGTTTTGTATATGTCTGTCAATAATTGGTTAATCACTGTGTTCATTTTTCTGATCTACTAAACGACCCATTTGTAATCCTTTTCTGTAACAAAACTGCACGTCTTATAACACTCACATGTTGAGCACCCAGGTGGGAGAAAAGAAGGTATAAAGGAAATTTGAGGACAGTTTGATCAAACTGTATTTGAAAGGAAACTCTGTGACTCAAATATCCCTAGTCCCTAGGGCCCTTGTGACCCTGGTACGTTTCATTGCAAGTGCAGGACGTGGAACCATCCATTCATTCATGTGTTAACAATTTTTACTGCATAGCCATTAGAACTCTGATCCTGGCTGGGAGTACAACAATGAACTAGAAAGATAAAATTCCCACCCTCATGAGGCTTGCATTCCAGTGGGGGAGGTAGGTGACAACCAGGAGAAATAAGTGAAAGATGTATGATAGCAGGTGACAAGTGTAAGGATGAAAAACCAAATCAGAGAAGGGGAAAAAAGTGTTGGGGATGGTGTGGACAATGATTTTAAATAATGGGATAAGGAGAGGGCTCACCACTGTCTCACTGCTAGTGGTGCTAGTGGCTTAGAAGAAAAGAATCTGCCTGCCAACGCAGGAGACACAAGAGATGCAGGTTTGATCCTGGGTTGGGAAGATCCCCTAGAGAAGGAAATGGCAATTCACTCCAGTGTTCTTGCCTGGAAAATGCCATAGACAGAGGAGCCTGGCAGGCTACAGTCATGGGGCTGCAAAGAGCTGGACGTGACTGAACGGCTGAGGACACACACATTGCCTCACTAAAGCACTGGACCTCAGACTACCATGCTTGAAATTAATGGATACTCATATCTACTAAATGAAAAGAACTAACAGTTAAGGAATCCCCAGAGATTTGTATAGACCAAATAATGAATTTTGGTGCATGTAAATATATGAATTTCACATTGCGTATCTGTCTTTGAACTGAGAGCTGACTCTTTGTTCAGTTCAATCACTCAGTCGTGTCCAACTCTTGGCGATCCCATGGACTGCAGCACGCCAGGCCTCCCTATCCATCACCAACTCCCGGAGTTTACTCAAACTCATGTCCATTGAGTTGGTGATGCCATCCAACCATTTCATCCTCTGTCGTCCCCTTCTCCTGCCTTCAATCTCTCTCAGCATCAGGGTCTTTTGAGTGATGGTCGTTTTAGGGACTGCTGTTCTGTGATCTTTTTGAGAAATTATGGATGCAAATGAATTTTTGATGAACTGAATTTTGGTATTCCCTCTTTCCACGTTTGCACAAAAAATAGAGGAATAGCACCACCGTTCTAAAGAAACAAACCTGCCGTATTAAGTAACAGTTGAAACGTCACCTGTGTAGTACTCTACCCCAAATGTTTAACCTGAGTCTTACCATGATGAAGTATTGGAGAAATTCATATTTAGTTTTGGTCTAGATTCTTAAAAATGTCAGTGTTGCAAAGGAAAAAGGAAGTTTGGACAACTGCTTTAGATTAAAGTAGATGAGAGAGACACGACAACTAAATGTAATACATGATCATGGCTGGATTCTGGATTAAAAAAATACTATCAAAGACTTTATTAGAGAAACTGGGGAGATTTAAAGATAGACTGTATATTAGATGTGCATGTTTGTGTGTTAGTTGCTCAGTTGTGTCTGACTCTGCAACCCCATGATCTGTAGCCTGGCAGGCTCCTCTGTGCATGGAATTCTCCAGGCAAGAATATTGGAGTGGTAGCCATTCCCTTCTCCAGGGGATCTTCCTGACCCTGGGATTGAACCTGGGTCTCTGCATTGCAGGCAAATTCTTCACCCTCTGAGTCACCAAGGAAGTCCATATTAGATGGTTGCTGGTACTATTGCAAAAATATTAAATTCCCTGAGTGTGACAGTTAACTTATGATTGTAGTAGATTTTTCTCATTGTTTCTTCTTTGACTTACTGGTTTTTAGAAGTGTGTTGTTTAATTTCCATGAATCCTTGAATTTTCAAAATTTTCTTCTATGTTGTTTCTAGTTTTATTCCGCTGTGATTAGAGATTGTATTTTTATGATTTCAATCTTTTTAAATCTGTTGAGACTTGATGTGTGAGATAACATGCTCTATTCTGAAAAATGTTCCATATGCATTTGAGAAATGTATGTATCTTGCTTTTTTGGAGTGGATGGATATTCTGTATATGTCTGTTGGGTACAGTTGACTTATAGTGTGAAGTTTTTATTGATGTCCTGCTTAGTTCTATCTATTATTGAAAGTGGAGTAATGATGTCTCCAACTATTGTTGTTGAATTATCTGTTTCTTTCTTCAGTTCTTTTAGTTTCTGCTTCATGTATTTTGGGCTTCTTGTTAAGTACTTATATTTATAATCAAAACTCACAGATTTGTGTAATGAATTAGAAAGAAAAGCATCATGCAACGATGTACTGTCTACAAGAGACAAATTTTAGATTCAAAGACACAAGTGAAAAGGATAGAAAAAGTTGTACTATGCACATATTAATAGAAAGTAAAAGAGAGCTGCAGGGACTATGCTAATATCAGACAAAAATGACTTTAAGATAAAAATTGTCACTAGAGATAAAGAAGGACATTTTATAATAAGAGGGTCAATCCATCAGGAAACCATGTTGTCTTTTGAATGAACATATTTGTAATAGCTGAGTTAAAGTCTGTCTAGTAAGTACAACCTCCAGACTTTAGCAAGGACAATTTCTGTTACTTGCTTTATGTGTGCACGTGTGTATAGGCAATGCTTTCTTTGAGTATCTTACTTATTGCTATTGTTGACAACTGGCCATTTAAAATCATGTAGTTGAACAACTCTGGAAATCAGATTCCCTTCTTCCCCAGTGTTTGTTGTTGCTGTTTGTTTTTGTGGTTATTGTTGCTTTTTGTTTGTTTGGCACTATTGTACTGATTCTGTGAAGTCTGTATTCTTCATCATGTGTGGCCCCTGAATCTCTAGTAATCAGCTAATGATTGGGTAGAGCTTTGCCTATAAGTTTTGCACCAATACGTCTTCCAGCCTCTGCCAAAGGAATCTGTGTGGGTGCTGGGGAATACTTTCAACACTCTAGCAGGAAGTTTACATCATTGCCCTGTACTCCACTTCCTGATGGAGCAAAGCCTCCTGAAAGATGTGGACTTTCTCAGGAGTTTCCTGGGGAGGTATAACCAGTTCAGTTCAGTTCAGTCCTCAGTCATGTCTGACTCTTTGGGACCCCATGGACCGTAGCACATGAGGCTTCTCTGTTCATCGCCAACTCCCTGCTCAAATTCACATCCATCAGGTCAGTGATGCCATCCAACCGTCTCATCCTCTGTCGTCCCCTTCTTCTGCTGACTTCAATCTTTCCCAGCATCAAGGTCTTTAAAAAATTTTAATAAAGTCCAATTTATCAATTTTTTTCTGAAAAGTTTTGCTTTTGATATTAAAATATACTTATTTGTTTAATTGGAGGATAATTGCTTTACAATGTTTTGTTGGTTTCTGCCCTACAACAATTCAAATAAATCATAACTTTATGTATGTCCCCTCCCTCCTGAACTTCCCTCCCATCCATCTCACCCCTCTCCCCTAGGTCATCACAGAATGCCAGGGTGGGTTTCCTTCAGCTTTTCCTTTTAATATTTTTGTCAGTATCTTGTCAACCCCAATTAGTAATGCTGCTTTGGGCAGTTACTATTGATATATTAAACAATTACTACTGATCATTTTAAACAAATGCCTTGGAGGTAGAATAGAATGAGCTCTGAGCTGAAGACAAACTCTGAGAGTGGAAAGCTTTTTAATTTTTAGTAAGTTGCCAGCAGATGAAATAGTGACAGACACTCTGAGATGAAATGTTTGGGGAATGCCGAACCCATTCTTCTTGTTGTAGTGGCTGCTAGGCGACCGCTGCTGTGAAGCTATTGATTTTCAAGGCTACTGTAGAGCTAGTTAGAGAGGGACAAGATTAAGTGTAAGTTAAAATGCCATAAAGTTTGCTGTTCTTATTGTGATTCAGTTATTGTTCGCTAATAGATACTCCTTAGATTGTTATAAACCTTTAATCTGCAGAGCTCTGAAAATGTTGACTTTTATAATTTTTGTTGTTGCTTTTATTACTTTGTGGAAGAACAGACTTTCTTAAGTCCTCACTCTGGCATTCTGGAATTTGTAAGCTTTCCAGAATCATTCTATGTTACTTTTGCATTTTATTTTATCAACTTATTTAAGTACTAGGAAAGACCTTGAGGTTAAATCTTTCATTGTATCTACAAGTTTTTACAGAAGATAATATGTTTTTAGAAATATGGTTGCTAGATCAAGATATATTAATATTCTTCTATTTTCATTATCCTTTACCAGCTGGTGTTTCACAAAAATTCTCTCAGTGCACACTTTGGCCATTAGTATATATAAAGGTACATTTTCCTGCATGTTTAGTGACTCAGGATATTAATATGTTATTTTTCTATTATGAAGTTAGAAAATACAAATTTCTAATTCTCCTTTTTTAAAAAAATTACACTAACAACTAGGTTAGTGCCAAAAATAATCTAAGTAAATAATTTTTTTCCTGAAATAATTATTGTATCCTTTTCTATTTAGAAATACATATACAATTTGAATTTCACTTTTAAAATCTTAGAAAAATATAGATAAAATATGACAAATTCTTTTACACTGAGAAAAATTTTGGTTTATGTCTTCTTAACTAAGGATTAAGTTTTACAGTGTGTGAGTGAATCCCTAAGATCATCATGTATTTTTGGCTCAGTTTCTCTGGAAATGAGATACCCTACTAAACTCTATCATTGGCCAAGAAAAGAGGAGGAATAATGATAAAACCATAAAGCCAAGCATATGCCAACAGCCTGCACTAAATCTGATGAGTACTCCAGAAACTGAAATTGCAAATCTGTGATCCTGTCTTTGGGGGAATCTTCTGCTGCTGGGAGTAGGAGGTGCTTTTTGGAAAGGGTCACTGAGATTTTATGCTTAACTGGCAATAGGGTAGATTTGATAGATAAACATCACTTAGTCACCAGGAGTTCCCAGGAAACGTGCTGACAATGCTGGTGTGTTATTTGGACAGTGGTGTTTTTTGGATGCCTGTGCTTTGTAATTTATTTCTTTTTCTTTGAGTTATAATTGGAGAGAAGTTCATGAATTTGGTGGTCGTAGTTTGACCCTTAGTGCAAATTGGCACATTAACAAAGAAAGCAATCTTTGTGTTTGTGATTGTTCCTTTGTACTAGAAATGGAGAGATTTTCCAGTGGCTCATTGGTGAGGAATCTACCTGCGAATGCAAAAGAACGCAGGTTTGATCCCTGGGTTGGGAAGATTCCTTGGAGAAGGGAATAGCTACCCACTCCAGTATTTTTTCCTGGAGAATTCCATGGACAGAGGAGCCTGGTGGGCTACAGTCCACAGTGTTGCACAAAGTCAGACATGACTGAGCTCAGATGCCCTAGAAATGGAGAACAGGCTGGAATGAGGGAGGCTAGAGGTATTTCAGGTTCATCCACCTGCTTCAGAATGGGCCAGCCCTTCTCTGCCAAGATACCTTCTTTATACAATTTTCTGAGAATGTTTTTTTTGGTGAGGTCAGAATTCAATGAATGGGAATCAAATCTTGCCCTCCCATATTTGCTAACTATATTCCTAATGCAAATAAAATAAGATGAAATCATAGAACCTTAGAGTTAGACAGGACATGGAGATAATCTGGTGATCCTGGGTCTCTTAATCACAGATGAATTTTCTTAATCATCAAAGGAGAGGATTATAGTAGTCAGTGATACTTAATCCTTTCTATGCCCTGCTCTTAAGAAGGTTAGAAATTTTATGCACATTACAAGTAAATTTTTGATTTTACTTCTTTTGAATAGGTTTTATGTGTACATATACCTTCCTACATACAAGGTGGTAAATGATGAAAAGGAAATCCTCCACCCACCTCTGTCACTCAATCTCTTAGTTTTCTCGGGAGGTAGCTACCGTTACCAGGGTTTTGTGTATTCCTCACAAACAAGCTATGCATTTACAGCCGTAAACATGTTTGTGTTCATTTACCTACACATATTATCCTAACAAGTGGTAGTATTTTATATATACTACTCTATGTTAGTGTTTTCACTTAATTACATATCTTGTGAGGAGGAGAAGGTGTGTGCTCAGTTGTATCTGACTCTGCAATCACATGAGCTGTAGCCCACCAGGCTCCTCTGTCCAGGCAAGGATACTGGAGTGAGTTGCCATTTCGCTTTCCAGGGGATCTTTCCCACCCAGGGATCGAACCCTAGTCTCTTAGGTCTCCTGCATTGGGAGGCGGATTCTTTACCACTGCACCGCTTGTGTATTATTCCAAATTGGTGTATTTAAATGAGTTGCCTCATTGTTTTAAATGGCTGCATGTTATGTGTTTATAGATATAGGATAATTTAACTCATGGGTATGGGGTAGTTGATTTAAGAATGTAAGTATATATCCAATATTTTGCTTTTAAAAACAATGATATATAATGATATAAGTAATATATATTTATACCTATTTCATTTCAACATGGGAAAATATTTCTTTACCATAAATTCCTAGAACCAAAGTTGTTGGAGCATATGTATTTTATTTGTTTTGGGTTATTGCCAAACTGCTCTCCTTGAAAGTTGCAGTGATTTTCACCTCCACTAACAGTGTGTGGGTATGCCTGTTGGTCCATAACTTTCCAAGAGAGTATTTTTATTGTTTTATTTTGTTAATATGATTGGTGAAAAATATTATTTCATTGTAATTTTAATCAGATTTTCTCTTACTATAAGTGCAGTTTGATATCTTTTTATGTACTGAAATTCATCACACTTAAGATATTATTGATTATAAGAAATCCAGATTTCAGAAAAGCAACAAGCTTAGAATCAATGAAATCAATACTTGACGCATATGCATTTCCATTTTTGTGAGATGTCTTTTGTTTATTTCTCTACTGGTTATTGGTCTTCTGTATTGATTTCAAAGGGCTTTTATAAGTTAAGGAAGCTGACCATATATCTGTGATGTTTACTGCATTCCCCAATTTTTCACTGTGAAATTCTGTTGTTTTTCATGCAGAAAAAATTTTTATGTAGTTAAATTTATCTAGTTTTTCTTTATCAGCTTCTGGATTTTGTGTCACTATAAGAAGGCCTTTTCCTCACTAAAATTTAAAAAATACATTTTCCCAGGTTTTTAAACTTATTCTGGTCATTTTATTTTAATATTATATCATTTATCTTTTCATAATTTTCCAGAATTTTCTTCTTATTATATCAGATTTATAAAGTCTGTTTAGTTCTAAATGTTGATATATTTATTGGAGTTATGCTTGGACTTTTGGAGTTCGATCCCTGGGTCAGGAAGGTCTCTTGGAGAAGGAAATGGCAGCCTGCTCTGGTATTCTTGGAAAATTTGATCAACAGAGGAGCATGATGGGCTACAGTCCATGAGGTCTCAAAGATTCAAATAGGACTGCTCACACGTGCAAATCTAGCTTGAATTCATGCACATTATTGATTTCCTGTGTGATTTTTAGGTAACCTGCTAATCTTAATGAACCTCAGTTTTCTCTTCTATAAAAAAGCTGAGAATATATACCTTACAAGAGTATTGCGAAATTTAGAAATTACAGTATACATACATACATGCATACATACATTCATGCACGTGGGCCTGGCTGTGTCTAAAAGGCCCTCTTTATTATTCGCTTCGTTCAGAACTTCTTTTTCTTCTGCTCACATCCAAAGCATCTTTCCCTAGATTCTCTACACTGTCCAGTGTTTTTCTCTGCCTTTGGAGATGCACTGTGGCCGTCTATCGTCTGAAGGGTCACTGTACTTTTTCTTCTTCCATCCTCCAGATTCTGGCATCTCAAGTGTGTAGTCCGTGGACTACAGCAGCAGCACCACCACCACCATCTGGAATCTCTTGCCTGGTTTCTTAGACTTTAGTCTGCATTTGAATTATCTGAGGAGCTTGTTAAAATGCAGATTCTCATCCAGTGGGTCTGAGGTGAAGCCCAAGATTCTGCATTTCTAACAAGCTCCCAGGTGTAGTCATGCTCTTGGTTCCTGGACTACAGTTCAAGTAGCAAGGACCAGGAATGAGGTTGTGCCTTTAAGAATTTATTAGAAACTTGTTTGGCTGCCTCTGAAGGTATCATTGGAAGGAAATAAAAAGCATACTGTGCATATGCTGTTTCACAATATGACTGAGCTCACTCATCCTCATACCATTCTCTATGGAAGATGAGTAAAAGTTTCCATTAAAGGAAAAATTTTAAACCAGGGTATAAATAAGGGCTTTGCTGCTTTCAGTTGGTCAGGGCAAGAAAAGCCAGTTTATACTGTACCTTGGAGTTCCTTTGGATAAGGAGAGCAATAGCATTCCTACGAGCTGGGCCCTTCTTAGAAAAGACTGTTGATTTGCTGGGATTTTTACACTGCTGGAGATATGAAAAATGAAAGCCAAATTCATACTGCAGCCCAGAACTCAGTGCTTGAGGTTTAAAGCCAGTAATATTTTCCCTGTAAAATCTCTTTGGAAAGACTTTCAGAACTGAGTCAGCTAGGGTGAACCCATTTTCCAAAATTCTGTTTCTGGAAGCATTTAATTGAAAGGAAAAACCCCAAGAATGCATCCAGAGTTGAATGTTATGCAGCAATTGGAAGGGCTTTGAAATAGTAACAATGGGATTAAATGAAGCCAAATGAAGTCTGCAAATTATTAGGGTGAAATCAGTAAGGGGCATAGAAATTTAATACAAGGGAAGTAAGAGAAATCAGTTTTCCAATACAAACTCTGTTCTGAGATGTTGTACAAAGGAGGACACGGAAGAAGAAACTTCTGTTAGCCAAAGAAATGGCAAAGGCCAAAAGTTTGGAGGAGACAATCTGATTTTAGTTTGATTTCCTATGAGGGATTTTAGCTTCAAAATCTCATCAAATGGTAGTCCTCAATACAGCCTCTTACAACTTCTCGCAAAAAGAACATCCTGCTGAAACCTCACAGAACATATTCTTAAGTACTCTGAAAATTGAGATACGCAGAAACCTAGTGCTGGTATCCAGAAGGAACTGACATTAATCATAAAGCAAATAGGTCCTAATTAAGGAAATTGACAACTTTCAGTATAATGCATATTTAATTTAAAAAAATCTGCCAGAAAAAAAGCAGAAGATGTTCTGTTACTCCAGAACATGTTGTATCAACTGATACAACATGGGTACAGAAAACCAGATATCAATTCTTTCTACTTTCTGCAAGGTATACCCATGTGAGATGTGAAGGTACACACCATCTCAGACTCTGGAGAAAAATAAAATCAAAGAAAGCTTAGAATACTTAAGAAACAAAATATGCCGCTGCTGCTGTTGTTTAGTTGCAACATTCTGTCCAGTTCTTTGCTACCCCATGGACAGTAGGCCTCCAGGCTACTCTGTCCATGGGATTTCCCAGGCAAGAATACTAGAATGGGTTGCCATTTCCTTCTCCAGGAGATCTTCCTGACTCAGAGATCGAACCCACATTCCCTGTGTGGCAGGCAGATTCTTTACCCCTGAGCCACCTGGGAAGCCCTAGAAACAAAACATAAAAGCAGCAAATTATAACAACAAGCTATTCACATAATGACAGTCACAACCAAGTAAACTGATCAAGGAAATATGAACAAGAAGCCTAGAAAAGCTGTATAGATAGAACATGAATGTTACCAATTGTGCAGTAATTCTAACTGGGTTAAACTCTCCTTTAAAGATGTCAAATGGAACCAATATTACAAATTTGAGAACCTATTATTTTAAAACTTTATTAAAAAAAAATTGGACTTCCCTTGTGGCTCAGCTGGTAAAGAATCTGCCTGCAATGTGGGAGATCTGGGTTTGATCCCTGGGTTGGGACGATCCCCTGGAGAAGGGAAAGGCTACCCACTCTAGTATTCTGGCCTGGAGAATCCCATGGACTGTATTTTACATGGGGTCACAAAGAGTTGGACACAACTGAGAGATTTTCACTTTCACTAAAAAAAAAAAAAAAAAAAAAAATACTAGCTGAAGATTTTTGAAAGGACAGCATATTCTGTTCCCATGATTTGGTTGTCAGACTTCTGGACTCCCCAGCTGTTTCAGTCTGGAAGCCCTGGCTCAACAATAGGCAGGCAATGCTGAAAAGGATACTGCAATTGGAACACGGCATTGAGTCCTCTTCTCTAAGCTCCAGCTGCCCCGGTTCGTCTCTGCTTGTTGTTCCTCTGATACCAGAACAGAACTCATGATCATCCTCCACCAGTCCTGCTTCTTTACCGTTCCCTGTCTCAGCAAGTAGCTAGATACCCAGGAATTCTACCCTATACCTTCTTCTTCTTGCCTACCTCCTCCCCTAGATTTATTGAGAAATAGTTATCATATATAACTGTATACATTTAAGGCATACACCATTATTGAATATATATTGTAAAATGATTCCCACAACAGGTTCAGCTAGCTTCCGTCATATCATATAGATACAATAAAAAGAAAAGAAAGAAGGAAAAACACAGAAGAAAATTTACTCCTTGTGATGAGAACTCTTAAGATTTACTCTCTTAACAACTTTCCTGTATATCCTACAGCAGTGTTAGCTATAGTCAGCCTATTATATATACATCCCTAGTACTTATTTACCTTATAACTAGAATTCAGTTCAGTTGCTTATTCATGTCTGACTCTTTGCGACTCCATGGACTGCAGCACACCAGGCTTCCCTGTCCATCACCAACTCCCAGAGCCTGCTCAAATTTATGTCCATCAAGTTGGTGATGCCATCCAACCGTCTTATCTTCCGTCATCCCATTCTCCTCCCGCCTTCAATTTTTCCCAGCATCAGGGTCTTTTCAAATGAGTCAGTTCTTCACATCAGGTGGCCAAAGGATTGGAGCTTCAGCTTCAGCATCAGTCCTTCCAATGAATGTGTGTGAAGTTGCTCAGTCATGTCCGACTCTTTGCGACCCCATGGACTGTAGCCTACCAGGCTTCTCTGTCCATGGGATTCTCCAGGCAAGAATACTGGAGTGGGTTACCATTTCCTTCTCCAGGGGATAGTCCCAACCCAGGGATCGAACCCGGGTCTCCGGCATTGGAGGCAGACGTTTAACCTCTGAGCTACCAGGGAAGCCCCATATTCCAATGAATATTCAGGACTGATTTTCTGTAGGATTGACTGGTTTGATCTCCTTGCAGTCCAAGGGACTCTCAAGAGTCTTCTCCAATACCACACTTCAAAAGCATCCATTCTTTGGCACTCAGCCTTCTTTATAGTCCAACTCTCATATCCATACATGACTACTGGAAGAACAATAGCCTTGGCTAGATGGATCTTTGAGAGTAAAGTAATGTCTCTGCTTTTTAATATGCTGTCTGGATTGGTCATAGCTTTTATTCCAAGGAGCAAGTGTCTTTTAATTTCATGACTGCAGTCACCATCTGCAGTGATTTTGGAGCCCAAGAAAATAAAGTCTGTCACTGTTTCCATTGTTTCCCCATCTATTTGCCATGAAGTGATGGGACCAAATGCCATGATCATTTTTTGAATGTTGTTTTAAGCCAGCTTTTTCACTCTCCTCTTTCACTTTCATCAAGAGGCACTTTAGTTCCTCTTCACTTTCTTCCATAAGGGTGATGTCATCTGCATATCTGAGGTTATTAATATTTCTCCCAGCATTTTTATTCCAGCTTGTGCTTCATCCCACCTGGCATCTTGCATGATGTACTCTGCATATAACTTAAGTAAGCAAGGTGACATCATACAACCTTGATGTGCTCCTTTCCCAATTTGTAACTGACAGTTTATATCTTTTGCCCACTCTTCTCCAGTATTATTGTTGTTAAGTTGCTTAGTTGTGTCCACCTCTGTGACCACATGAACTGTAGCCCACCAGGTCCCTCTGTCTATGGGATTTTCCCAGCAATAATACTGGAGTGGGTTACTGTTTCCTACTCCGGGGATCTTCCCAACACAGGGATTGAACCCACGTCTCCTGCATTGCAGGTAGATTCTTTACCGCTGAGCCACCGGGGAAGCCCTTCTCCAGTACGCCATCCCGATACCTCCTTCTTTTTCCTACCTCCCAGCATCCACCAAATCATGCAGAATTTGCATCTTCAGTATTTCTTGAATCTCTTTCTCTCCACCTTTAAAGTTCCCATTGCAGCTTTAGCATTCATCCTCCAGCTGATCGCCAGTGGAGGCTTCCTAACTTGTCTCCTTGTCGTTACCATTTTCACTTTTTTTCTAGTTTTAGTAGGCAATTCTCTTATTTTATATTCTTTTTCAGGAACAACTCTTGAAATGTATTTTACATGCCATAAAATTTACTTGATTCAGTGATTATTTTTAGTGAATTTAGTTGTGCAATTATTACCAAAATCCTAAATTCTTTCTACAAAATTTTTATTATGCAGAATTAACATATACACAAGTAGAGAAAGTAGTATAAGGAGCCCTTATATATCATGTTTAGCCATCAACACAGAGCCCATCTTGTTTCATCCATAACTCCATCTACTTTCTTTACATGTATGGAATATTTCAAAGCATATCCAGAATTAAGATAATTTCTTCTGCAAATACTTCAGTGTGTACTTAAAAAAATAAAGACACTTAAAAAGCATAACTACATTATCACATTTTTTAAAAGCTACCAATAATTCCTTAACACTATTAAATGTTCAATCAACACTTCAATTTCTCACTGTCTTTTTTGTATGATTGATTTGTTTGGATTCAGATGAGGTTGATTCATTACAGTTGGTTTATATGTCTTCTAAACTTCAATTCAGAGTTTCATTATCCCTCTTTTTTGTTGTTATTGTAACTTACTTGTTGCAGAAATCACATTGTTTGTATACTAGAATTTCTCCAGCTTTAGGTTTTCTGATGAGGTCTCTACAGTGTCATTTAATGTGTTCTTCTGTCGTTTGGATACCAGTTGTTATTAAAATATCTACAGGATTGACTAGCCATAGGTTTGACTCTCTAGAAAGAATACATTATATTAATATTTGGTATCATGAACATATCAGGAGGCACCTAACGTCGGGTTGTACTTATTTTGGTGAGGTTAAGCTTGATCTGTAGATTCAGGTGTTGTCAGCCTGATCTGTCCATTTTAAACTTTCTCATCAACCTTCCACCTAAGAATTATAGCAATGGTTGATAATAATTACCTACAGCCGAAATGCAGCCGTGAATTTTTTTTAACACAATTAACTTTTTGAAATGAAAGTCTGATCCTGTCTTTCTTCTGCCTAAATATCCTAGAGGTTTCCCATAGCTCTCTCTCTGTTTCCTTGCTGCATAGAATCTCTGTGCAGTATGGTCGGATTACTTCGCTGCCCTCTGATTGCTTTGCAAACCCCTTGAAGGTCCTGACTGTGTCTGTTGTCCCTCATCTTTGAAGGCCTAGGACAGCGTCTGACAAATGTTAGTGCTCATTTAATGCTTATTGATGAAAAGAATGAATAAGCTCGTGAATTAAGCCAACAGAGGATTACAGCATCTACAAAAAAAGGCATATTGTGTGATTTTCTTTTTTCCTGAATGTGGGAAAATATGAGAAAGGCAAGTAGAGATTGAAGAAACCAGAGAGAGCGAAGCCAAGAAGAGAGGGTTTTGGAAGAGTCTCGGAGTTTTTCGCAGTGGTGACAGTTTGTTCAGAGATGTGGAGCAGTGCTCACTGTTTACAGAGAAGAACAGGCAGATGGGAGGCTCCCTGGGATGCACAGGAGGGCCTGAATATTGAGGGAGGAGGCTGAGCAAGGAGGGAGATTCTTGAAACAAGACACGCTGTGTTCTATGAATGTGTGAATCAGCCTCGTCGTCGTGTCCCATTTCAATGGCCGTGGTAGGCATCATTGTAATGCAATGAATTCAGGTCCCTCACAGCAGCCCATTCATTTGCTATTGGTCTCTAGTGTCTCCTCCCCTAACTGTGCAGGCTGTGCCAGGCCAGTAGCATGGAGCACAGGGTTTCCTCAAGACTGAGGGAGACTCAGGCCCTCCCAACACCTACTAGAAGAATTCTTGTTTGGGCAACCTAAGATCTTACAGGGAAATGATATGGGGAATGAAGGTTGTGAATAAATCTCTAAAGCCTTAATAAATGATTTATATGTTCACTACATAAATCATCAGAACAACAGAAAGAATATATGTACATTTCACATGTTATAGGTTCATTTTCATTTATCACTAACTTTTGCTTACTGGCATGTTTTCAGTATTTCCCTGCGCTTTAAAGGGTGCCTGCAAATTTGTTCTGCTTTCTAACCAGCAATGTGGACACTAAGGAGGAGTATTTCTGTCGCTTGTGATGTCTCCTATGGGGGAAACAGAATAGTGAATAGTCTCGTGATTTCACAACAGCCCCGCATTTCATGGTCTACATGTCATGACTGGGTGTACCCTGAAGATTCATCCAAATGTTCACTGAAATTCTTTAGATTATGGGACAGATACACAGAAAGAAAGCAAGTCAGTATGCAGGCTAAAAAAAACTGGACTCTGGAGTCAGAATACCTAGGTTTGAATTCAGATTGCACCACTAATTAGCTGTATAACCTTGGATAAGTTACATAAGTGCTCTGTGTCTTCATTTCCTTATCTGTAAAATAGGAAATAATAACACATCACAGTGCTGGACAAAAATGACATGTTAGAAGTGCTTAGAAGGACTTCCCTGGTGGTCCAGTGTTAGAATCCACCTACCAACGCAGAGTTTCTTTGGTTTCCACTAACATACTGTTGCGTGTGTATGCACAGTCACCTCAGTCATGTCTGATTCTTTGTGACCCTATGGACTGTAGCCCACCAGGCTCCTCTGTCCATGGGATTCTCTAGGCAAGAATACTGGAGTGGGTTGCCATGCTTTTCTCCAGGGGATCTCCCCAACCCAGGGATCGAACCCAAGCCTCTTATGTCTCCTGCATTGGCAGGCAGGTTCTTTTACCACTGGTGCCACCTGAGAGGACGCAGATTCCTTCTGTGGTCCTGGAACTTTCCGCATGCCGAGGAGCAACTCCGCCTGAGTGCTGCAATTACCGAGCTTGTGCATCACAACTGCTGAAACCCGTACGCCTTAGAGTCCACGCACTACAATGAACAGCTTAAAAACCACAAGTGGAGGAAGCTCGCGTGCAGCATTGAAGACCCATCACAGCCAAAAATAAATTAATTTTTTTTTCTTTAAAGTGCTTAGAAGAGTGCCTGGCATGTAGTGAGAGGTATGGGAGTGATGCCCATGAAGACTGATGTTGTTATCAATGAAGTAAATCTGTGCCCGTGAGACTTGTACTTATGAGGACTCTGAGATGAGTGAGGGCTGCTCACAGTACTACATAGCCTGTCCATGTTTGTGGGTACAGCGCTGTGACAGTGCTGCCCACTTTCCTTCAGCGAGAGGCAAAGAGCAGAAACACAAAAAGTTGAGCTAATCATAAAAGGGGTAATGCCCATTTCTTTTACATTTGAGCACATGAAAACTTTGATCGATTTGAGTGGTATCAGTTTCCCTCTACTGTCTGCTAATTCTGACCAGGAAGGGCTTCTGTGAAAGATGGAGCACTTTAAACCTATGGGGCTGAACAATGAGGGCATTTTTTTCTGGATCTGGAGCTCCTAGACTTTGCCCCAAAGAATGCAGCTCAACCAGAGGCATCTGAGGGTGTGCCCCACATTAGGCACAGTGCTTCTGGAAAATAGTGCATGTTTTTATGAGAAGTTACAGTAGCATTTTGGGAATAATGGTTTTGGTGTTTCATTCAGATATGACATGAAAAAGCTGCCCCTTCCCCTCAAAAGAAAATGCTGTAAAGTTTTAAGACTTAAAGAAAATTCAATCAGGACTGTTATCCCTTGATCATATTTATTGCACTGATGAAAACTTTTGTTTTGGGTGACGTTTAGCATTCATCTCAATTTTCTTCATCCTCTTCCCAGGAATATAATGGGATGTTTGCCAATTACCTTACCAAAATAAAGAAAAAAGCCCAGCTCAAATATCCTTTGATCCCCAGTGACTACATAAAACAGACCTGAGAGGGTTTTTTTCTACTGTGATTGGTTCTTTAATAATCTTTACGTGTGCCCATGATCACTTTACTTTCTTGAATGTTCAAAACTACCTGTTTAATACAATGCCTGGAAAAATTTAAAAGCAAATTGTTAAACTCGTTGGTATGAAATTTCCAAATTTCTACTTTCCATTCTCTTTCAAAATTAGGGAAGTATTTGCCCTTGTCTCATCTCTGGCACTTTTTAAGCTCTCTGTGATTTCACGGATTACTGACTGCATATTAAGATCATATCTACATATTAAGATCATTAAGTTTCTTTTAGTTCTTGGGATGGACTTAGTCTTTATTATTTCTAAAATCTTAACCTCACTCCCACCTATATGACTGTTCTGGGACATCCAGGCTCCTCTGATGTCCATCCTCCATCCAAAGATACTGAAACATGTCAATGAAAACTGGTAGTTGAGTTTTATGACTGCATATTGGGCAGGGGTGGGGCCTCCCAGGTGGCTTAGTGGTAAAGAACCCACCTGCCAATGCAGGAGGCATGGTTCCATCCCTCCGTTGACAAGACACACTGAACAAGGAAATGGCAGCCCACTCCAGTATTCTTGCCTGGGAAATCTCATGAACAGAAGGAACCTGGCGGGCTACAGTCCATGGGGTCACAAAGAGTCGGACGGACACAACTTAGTGCCTGAACGACAACAACGAATCGGGCAGGGGTGCATTTACTTCATTTTGACCTGAAATCCACGGCTTATCTTATCAGCGCTGGTGTTCAGAACCACTGTCTGTGGCCTGAGCTGCCTTTACCAAGTTTGAAGTCACTGATGACCACTTCCAATTTGCCATTCAACCTCTTCTGCTAGGAGAAAAAAGAAAATATCTTGGTTTAAAATCTTTAATTATGGACTGTCGAAAAATACGTGGACTTCAGAGAAGAAGAGTACTGGGAATTTGAGGGAAAATTTCCTGTCTTTGCAACCAGATGGAAAGCTGCTTCTTCTGCCACTCCGCACCCCCCGCTGCCTGAAAACCCATAAAGGGAAATCCCAGCTTTCATCCACATTGAGAAATTTCCGATGGTTCTAGCCTTTTAAAGTCAGCATGAGCAAGTGGAGATCTAGTGTTGAAGGTGGGCTCAGTTTTATAACCTTCAGATTCTCTTTTAGAAAATCTGAGTATGAATCTTACCATCACTTTGGAAAGGCTCTGGAAAAATTCTGACACCTCGCAAAAGTTTCAGGATGAAACTTGACACTGAGACAAGTTCCATGTTTCATTTCCAGTCCTAAATGTGGCTCGCACTTGTTTAATGCTTCGAGTTTCTGATCCTTTTGATGCAGGTCTGCCTTGACTTTATCAAAAATGCTTCTTGATATGTTTCAGGCTGGAGAGAAACCATGTTGCAGTGGAATTTTTCTTTGGAATTTGTCTCACTTTCCCCCCCTGTAAATTTGGAAGATGAAAGACAAATTCCCAGGAGGTAAAATCGCAAAACAAAACTGAAAATTTAAAAAAAAAAGAAAGAAAGAAAGAAAAGAAAACCAAACCTCTCTGCTTTTATGCCTCATGTTCCTTGCCTGACCTTGGAATTGAAACATGCTGCTTGCCTTGACTCGGAAAGGGGTCTGGCTGGTGAAAATAGGAGTTGGCGATAGGAAAGAGCCCAGTGCCTAATCTACTTGTAAAATCCTACTCAGTGTCCAGGATGGGAAAAGAAAACTGCAGGTTTCCAGAAGACTGAAGAGCAGTAGCCCCGCAGATGGATGATCTGCCCAACCACTGATTTCATTTCAACAACTTCTCTGGAAGTTGCTGATCTTCAGGGAACGAGTGTCTTGTTTTGGAGATGTGTTGCCCACAAGATTGCATCACTATATAGAAATATAGCTTTGGAGAAACTGAAAAAGAACATCCCTCCCCTCTTTTAACCTCCAAACAGCTTGTAGACAGTGGAGACTTGGGTTTTGACTCCTTCATAAATCACGTTGTATGGACAGCTGGAATTAGGAGGAAAGTGTACGTTAGCAGACCAGGAGCCATTCTTTGGTCAGGGGACCAAGATCAAGGGCTCTACTATTCAAGGCTAACTCTTGTCTCAGCATCCCCCACTCACAGTGTACTTCTGGGAGCCAAGACACATTAAAAATTTATCCCCCTGCCCCAATCTGTGTCATTTGTACTCACAGTCTCAATAAAGTCCTTGGAGAGTGAGCTCACGCAGCCTTCATGGAAAACTGCCTGATGTTGCTGAGTTTAGTGTCCTCCTTGGAGTGAAAAGCAACTCTCCCATGTTAGAGGGGGTGCAGGCAGCAAGCACCACTCATCCGTTCACTGACTCATTTCACAAATACTAACGGAGCTTCACTGGGTGTTGCTTCACGTTGGGGGTACCAGTGCCATTGATAGGACAGACATGGCTCCTGCTTCACAGAGCTGTGGTGAGGGATAAAATGAAATAAACTAGCAATTACAGAACAGTCTAATAAGGACCATAAAATTGTATGAAGTACTTAGAAGCTCTGCACATGAGTAACTGGTGCTCAGAGACTAGTAGCAGGTGCCAGTGAGACTGCACAGGAGGGGAACTGACTATAGTTGGGGGAAAGGAGGAGAAACTGTCCTTTCAGGTTTTCCAGAAGAGGACATGGCCAGGCTGAAGTCTGGGAAATGAATGTGGAGGTGCCAGAGGAAAGAATTTGAAAGGGACGCCGATAGAACTGCACGCGCAAAAGCGCGGGGACCAGAGAAAATATGAAACATTCTAGAAATAGTTTAGGATGAGTGGAGAGAGCAGTAGAAGCAAGAGAGGGAGAGAAGTAGATGCAGATTTCTTTACTGACTTTTATCCTGAGAACAGAGGAGCAGGCACTGAAAAATTTAAACAGGTAAAAAAAGCTGATCAGATTTCCCTCCGGAGTATAGACCGTGGATTTGGGTGTGGGATGATGGCAAGTGTGTTCAGTTTCTTCTCTCTGCTGGACATCTAGATTAGAAATCAGTTGGCAGTCAGTTAGCTTTAGGGGATGGGAACAGGGAGTCGCCTGGAGTTCAGATTTTCGGGAGGTTCAGTTTTATCTCATGGCCATGGGAACAGATGACAGTCACCTTTGGAAGTGTGTGCAGGTCAGCAGTGCTGTGAAAAGAAGGGAAGTGAAGAGCAAAGGAGAAAAGGAAAGATATACCCATCTGAATGCAGAGTTCCAAAAGAATAGCAAGGAGAGATAAGAAAGCCTTCCTCAGCAATCAATGCAGAGAAATAGAGGAAAACAACAGAATGGGAAAGACTAGAGATCTCTTCAAGAAAATTAGAGATACCAAGGGAACATTTCATGCAAAGATGGGCTCGATAAAGGACAGAAATGGTAGGGACTGAACAGAAGCAGAAGATATTAAGAAGAGGTGGCAAGAATACACAGAAGAACTATACAAAAAAGATATTCATGACCCAGATAATCACAATGGTATGATCACTAACCTAGAGCCAGATATCCTGGAATGTGAAGTCAAGTGGGCCTTAGGAAGCATCACTATGAACAAAGCTAGTGGAGGTGATGGAATTCCAGTTGAGTTATTTCAAATCCTAAAAGATGATGCTGTGAAAGTGCTGCACTCAATATGCCAGCAAATTTGGAAAACTCAGCAGTGGCCACAGGACTGGAAAAGATCAGTTTTTCATTCCAATCCCAAAGAAAGGCACTGCCAAAGAATGCTCAAACTACTGCACAATTGCAATCATCTCACATGCTAGTAAAGTAATGCTTAAAATTCTCCAAGCCAGGCTTCAGCAATACATGAACCGTGAACTTCCAGATTTTCAAGTTGGTTTTAGAAAAGGCAGAAGAACCAGAGATCAAATTGCCACATCCTCTGGATCATGGAAAAAGCAAGAGAGTTCCAGAAAAACATCTATTTCTGCTTTATTGACTATGCCAAAGCCTTTGACTGCATGGATCACAATAAACTGTGGAAAATTCTGAAAGAGATGGAAATACCAGACCACCTGACCTGCCTCTTGAGAAACCTGTATGTAGGTCAGGAAGCAACAGTTAGAACTGGAGATGGGACAACAGATGGGTTCCAAATAGGAAAAGGAGTACGTCAAGGCTGTATATTGTCACCCTGCTTATTTAACTTATATTCAGAGTACATCATGAGAAACGCTGGGCTGGAAGAAGCACAAGCTGGAATCAAGATTTGTGGGAGAAATATCAATAACCTCAGATATGCAGATGATACCACCCGTATGGCAGAAAGTGAAGAGGAACTAAAAGCCTCTTGATGAAAGGGAAAGAAGAGAGTGAAAAAGTTGGCTTAAAGCCCAACATTCAGAAAACTAAGATCATGGCATCCAGTCTCATCATTTCCTGGCAAATGGATGGGGAAACAGTGGAAACAGTGTCAGACTTTATTTTTCTGGGCTCCAAAATCACTGCAGATGGTGACTGCAGCCATGAAATTAAAAGACGCTTACTCCTTGGAAGGGAAGTTATGAGCAACCTAGATAGCATATTAAAAAGCAGAGACATTACTTTGCCGACTAAGGTCCATCTAGTCAAGGCTATGGTTTTTCCTGTGGTCATGTATGGATGTGAGAGTTGGACTGTGAAGAAAGCTGAGTGCCGAAGAATTGATGCTTTTGAAGTGCGGTGTTGGAGAAGACTCTTGAGAGTCCCTTGGACTGCAAGGAGATCCAACCAGTCCATTCTAAAGGAGATAATTCTGGGTGTTCATTGGAAGGACTGATGTTGAAGCTGAAACTCCAATACTTTGGCCACCTGATGCGAAGAGCTGACTCATTTGAAAAGACCCTGATGCTGGGAAAGATTGAAGGCAGGAGGAGAAGGGAATGACAGAGGATGAGATGGTTAGATGGCATCACTGACTTGATGGACATGGGTTTGGGTAGACTCCAGGAGTTGGTGATGGACAGGGAAGCCTGGCATGCTGCTGTTCATGGGGTTGTAAAGAGTTGGACACGACTGAGCAACTGAACTGAAGTGAACTGAAAAATTACATGGGTGCTTGTTAAAATGAAGATTCCTGAACCCCGTCTGTGAGATTTTGATTCTGAAGATCTGGGTACTCCATAGGAATCTGCACTTCACCCAAACTCCCTGATGTATGTAGTCTGTGGGTCGCACTTGATGAAAATAAGCCATGGGGGTAAATGAGAAGTTTTCATCAGAGAAAACTTGAGCGGCAGAAAGACCGGACTGAATTACCCAGAATTACTCCCTTAGGGGGAGAAGGAAATGGCAACCCATTCCAGTATTCTTGCCTGGAGAATCCCAGAGACAGAGGAGCCTGGTGGGCTGCTGTCTATGAGGTCGCACAGAGTCGGACATGACTTGAAGCGACTTAGCAGCAGCAGCAGCGGCATTCCCTTAGGGATGTGTCTGCTGACTCCCAGCAGACCAGAGTGTCAGTCGGTAATGGGACAATGAGGGTAGAGAGAGCAATTGTCTCTCTATAAATGCATTTTCCCAAATAGGAAAATTGAACCATCCTTCCTTTCTGAAGATTGTGTTTCTTTAAAGAAAGTGTATATAGATATACCCATGCACATATACATATATATGCACACGAATATTATAAATACCGGGCTTCCCTGATAGCACAGTTGGTAAAGGATCTGCTCGCAATGGAGGAAACCCCTGTTTGATTCCTGGATTGGGAAGATCCCCTGGAGAAGGGATAGGCTACCCACTCCAGTATTCTGGCCTGGAGAATTCCATGGATTCTTTAGTCCATGGGGTAGCAAAGAGTCGGACGTGACTGAGCAACTTTTCTTTCTTTCTATTGTAAATACCCATGCTTGATCTAGAGGGGGATGGCTTCATAAACACTTTCAGTTCAGTTCAGTTCATTCACTCAGTTGTGTCCGACTCTTCGCGACCCCATGAATTGCAGCACACCAGGCCTCCCTGTCCATCACCAACTCCCGGAGTTTACCCAAACTCATGTCCATTGAGTCGGTGATGCCATCCAGCCATAAACACTTTAGATAGTAGAATAAAAGCTTGTAGAAGTGCTCTTTATTTGGACAGAGCTAAAGGAAATATGGGATTGAAAATTTTGAAAGTTTTGGGAAAATATTTTAGAATAATTAGCTCTTTAACATGAGATCCAATCACTGATGTTTATCATCTCTGAATTCTTTGACAAAACTGAATGATAAGTTGTAATGAACGTTTCTTTTATCTGATTATATTGTGTGACTTTTTAATAGTGTTTTTTTCCCTCTCAGTTCTTGACATTTCTTCAGTCAAAAGATTTCAATCTGACTTGATGAACTCAAATCTAAGCAAAATGAATAATTTTTATAGTCATGATCCTAAGGAGAAATATTACTTATTGGTCCTTACATACACTAGAGACTTCAAATGAGGGTTTAGGTGAGATGTTTTGCTTAGTTTTCACAACAGTCAGTTTACAACATTACAATAATGGCAATGGTAGTTTTGCCATTTTCAGATGAGTCATTTATACCCATGCTCACATAGCCATATACCTATGCTCACCAGGGATTGAATTTGCACCCCCTAAATGGGAAGGTGATGCAGGACCAGACCACTGGAGTGCCAAGGAAGTCGCTGCTGCTGCTGCTGCTGCTGCTAAGTCGCTTCAGTCATGTCCGACTCCATGCGACCCCATAGATGGCAGCCCACCAGGCTCCCCCGTCCCTGGGATTCTGCAGGCAAGAACACTGGAGGGGGTTGCCATTTCCTTCTCCAATGCATGAAAGTGGAAAGTGAAAGTGAAGTCACTCAGTCTTGTCTGACTCTTAGCGACCCCATGGACTGCATCCTACCAGGCTCCTCCGTCCATGGGATTTTCCAGGCAAGAGTACTGGAGTGGGGTGCCATTGCCTTCTCTGAAGCAAGTCACAGTAGCAATTAAATGACTGAGCTGGAACTGGAAGCAAAGTCTGGCTCCAAAGAGCAAATCTTCAAAGAGTTTGTTGGAGAACTGTGACTCTTGCATTCATTTTCTGATGCTTTACTGAAGACAACAGATTAGCATTCTTTCCCCACTGGCATTGAGGCTATAGAAACATAAAAGTTGTATTATCAGATTTCCTTGTTAATACTTCCTTCTTCTAGATGTGCTTTTTCTAAGAAAATGCCAAGTTGTCTAAGCTCTGCTCATCCTTTGCATTTGAAGCATTCATTCAGTTGTTCGTTCATCCACTGAATATTTATTAAGTGCCAGACACTATGCAGATGTTTAAGCATAGCAGGAGACATAGTCATGACCCCCTGCTATTAGGGAACTTACTTTCTTGTAAAACATTGCTGCTGTTGAAATGCTGTGGCAATGATGGGATGCTAGTGAGCAAAAGAGAGTGCAATGAGTTAAAAAAAAATTAATGACTGTTCTGCTCTGTGATGCTTATCAGTCATGGCTTCTAGAGTATCTTGATATTAATGAAAGTTGTCCAACTTTCATAAGATGATGTCCTGTCATCAAGTGATGGGCCTTTTTAGGGATGCTTTCCAGATTACAGGATTCAGGAAGCTGCTTTAATTTTGAAAATTTAAGAAGCTTGCAACTGAAAATTTTCTTAGGACTCATTGTCCCTGTCTTGTTTTGAGCATGCTCTGTGAGGGATTACATCTAGGGATCACTGCCCACACTTAGCCTTCCCTTGTCCTGTGCTAGGTTTGGCGGAATTCACAATGAAGGGAGGTACTCAGGCAACATCCTTCTCCATTTTCACAGTCTCTTAGGGGAGATGAACTCTTGAATTCCATGAGGCAATGGAGACTTCAAACACTGGAGTTTTCAAAACATTTGAGGAAGAAACTGAACTCCTTCATGACAGTTTTCTCAATCAGGAAACTACAACTCAGTATTAAAAATCAAATCTTTTTAAAAGCTTTACAAGATATTATAATGGACCCTCTTTATAGCCAAATTTCTGAGTTCCTCTGCTCAGCCTGAAAGATAAGAAATAGCATGTAAGGGTAATTTAGATTTGGCTTGCCTTGGCAAGAATACACAGAAGAACTGTACAAAAAAGATCTTCACGACCCAGATAATCACGATGTTGTGATCACTCATCTAGAGCCAGATATCCTGGAATGTGAAGTCAAGTGGGCCTTAGAAAGCATCACTATGAACAAAGCTAGTGGAGGTGATGGAATTCCAGTTGAGCTATTTCAAATCCTGAAAGAAGATGCTGTGAAAGTGCTGCACTCAATATGCCAGCAAATTTGGAAAACTCAGCAGTGGCCACAGGACTGGAAAAGGTCAGTTTTCATTCCAATCCCAGAGAAAGGCAATGCCAAAGAATGCTCAAACTACCTCACAATTGCACTCATCTCACATGCTAGTAAAGTAATGCCCCAAATTCTCCAAGCCAGGCTTCAGCAATACGTGAACTGTGAACTTCCTGATGTTCAATCTGGTTTTAGAAAAGGCAGAGGAACAAGAGATCAAATTGCCAACATCCGCTGGATCATGGAAAAAGCAAGAGAGTTCCAGAAAAACATCTATTTCTGCTTTATTGACTATGCCAAAGCCTTTGACTCTGTGGATCACAATAAACTGTGGAAAATTCTGAAAGAGATGGGAATACCAGACCACCTGACCTGTCTCTTGAGAAATCTGTATGCAGGTCAGGAAGCAACAGTTAGAACCAGATGTGAAACAACAGACTGGTTCCAAATAGGAAAAGGAATACGTCAAGGCTGTATACTGTCACCCTGCTTATTTAACTTCTATGCAGAATACACCATGAGAAATGTTGGACTGGAAGAAACACAAGCTGGAATCAAGATTGCTGGGAAACATATCAATAACCTCAGATATGCAGATGATACCACCCTTATGGCAGAAAGTGAAGAGGAACTAAAGAGCCTCTTGATGAAAGTGAAAAGGAGAGTGAAAAAGTTGGCTTAAAGCTCAATATTCAGAAAACGAAGATTATGGCATCTGGTCCCATCACTTCATGGGAAATAGATGGGGAAACAGTGGAAACAGTGTCAGACTTTATTTTTTGGGGGTCCAAAATCACTGCAGATGGTGACTGCAGCCATGAAATTAAAAGATGCTTACTCCTTGGAAGAAAAGTTATGACTAACCTAGATAGCATATTCAAAAGCAGAGACATTACTTTGCCGACTAAGGTCTGTCTAGTCAAGGCTATGGTTTTTCCAGTAGTCATGTATGGATGTGAGAGTTGGACTGTGAAGAAGGTTGAGCGCTGAAGAATTGATGCTTTTGAACTGTGGTGTTGGAGAAGACTCTTGAGAGTCCCTTGGACTGCAGGGAGATCCAACCAGTCCATTCTGAAGGAGATCAACCCTGGGTGTTCTTTGGAAGGAATGGTGCTAAAGCTGAAGCTCCAGTACTTTGGCCACCTCACGTGAAGAGTTGACTCATTGGAAAAGACTGTGATGCTGGGAGAGATTGGGGGCAGGAGGAGAAGGGGACGACCGAGGATGAGATGGCTGGATGGCATCACTGACTCAATGGACATGAATCTGAGTGAACTCCGGGAGTTGGTGATGGACAGGGAGGCCTGGCGTGCTGCAATTCATGAGGTTGCAAAGAGTCGGACACGACTGAGTGACTGAACTGAACTGAACTGAACCATATTATGATTGGGTAGACCCGTTCCTTTAACATTTTGGGGAAACAAAGCCAAGAGAAGAGGTGGGAAAAAATCTGTCCCATGGGCAAAATGCTCAAGCATCCTTTGCCTTTTTCCTGCAGTGGTCCTGAGTTTGTTTCAGACGCAGTAGTTGTCTCAGGCTGTCTGTGGTGATAATCTGACTAATAATCACCCGTCTGGGCTTCTTCTTGGAAGTCAGAAGTGAAAGGTAATGTATCTCTTGCCACAGAGGTTGATATGTGATCTGAAGGGCTTTGAGCCAACTTGGAACGCTCTCTGAAACCACTAGTAAAATGAGTTAAGACTGAGAGGGCCACAGGGGAAGGTATAACCTGATGAGACTTGGGCTGCCCTTTACCCAGGAAAGGTCTTCTCAAGAAACTGGCTTTACTTTGGAAGTATCCATTTAATCCCCTTAATGTATCGATTTCCCCAGGTGACACAGAAGAAACAGTGGCTTAATGATACATCAGTGGTTTATCCTGTTTGTACCAGTACCCACAGCTGTCACAGTTTTTCACCTATGGCTAGTCACCATACATCTTTGGGATCCCAGACTCTTTTTAGTGAAAACATTTTCTCATTGTAATCCTTGATTGGCATTGATGGAGTATGTTAGATCTAAGCCGAATGAAAATTAACTTACTCAGTGTAGGAAACAAATCTGATGTCATTTGATCGTGTACTTTTCTGGGTGTGTTTTGTTTCTGCTAATAGAGGCACTGCTGCTACAGTGACTGGGGATGGGGGAAATGTTAGTTGTAGGTTTGAGTCTGCCCCTCTCTTAGCTGACTGTTTTTCCCCATGTTTCTCCTATTCTCTGGCTCTTTCCATATTTCTTTGTCCAGAGCACATTCCTCCCAACTTCCAGCATCCCTTGCCAAACTTCTAAATGAAATCTCAAGTTTCCTGAGTCCCTAAACATATGAACTCCAACCTCTATTATACAAATTTGACATAAAAATTGGGTAAAGAAAAATGATAGGACTCTCCAGAGAATCTTGAATTATGTCAGATGCAATGCCATTTTAGTAGTAATTATGTGACCATTAAACTGAAAATTTGAAGTGGTCCAAGTTATAACATATAAAATCCATTTTTAATTGCTTGCAGGAATTTAGTGGTATTTTTGCCCATTTTGGGGAAGATCTGATGGAGAAGGGAAAGTCTACCCAGTCCAGCATTCCGGCCTGGAGAATTCCATGGACAGTCTGTGGGGTCGCAAGGAGTCGGACATGGCTGAGTGACTTTCACTTTCACTTTTGCCCATTTTATTTAAAGAGACGGTTCTGTGAAATTTCTTGACTCATTTAATGAAGTAAACATCCAAGCTAAGCTCTTAAATAGTATGGGTATATTTTGTCTTCTGTCAAAGTATACCCAAAGACAAAATTGAAAAAGTCATCCTTGATAGCTAGTTTTTTTCAAGAAGTGCCATTTATCACCACAGATTAACAGAAATAGGATGGAAATGCTACTTTAATAAAGACTGAATAATAGAGTAAATTATTTTCTTTATTTTTAATATGTTTTCATTTTTAATTAATATGTGGGTATTGAAAAAAATCAAATAGTGCTAAAAGGTTAATAACAAGTCAATACTACCCCCCACTCCCACTGTGTATCTTTTCCCTGTTAAATGTCTAATTCCATTGACTTTAGATGTTTATTCTGATGTCTTTCTCTCTACTACCCAACAATATGCCTTTAGTGCTCATTCTTTTTTATTTTAATCTGCGAAAGTATCTCACAGGTACTTCGAAAGAATAACTTCATTTATTTATTCATTTTCGCCTGTACTGGGTCCTTGTTGCTGCTCAGGCTAAGCTCTAGTTGCTGCAAGTGGGGGCTGCTCTCTAGTTGCAGTGCGTAGACTTCTCATTGTGGTGGCTTCTCTTATTGTGGAGCACAGGCTCAAGGGGCTGCTTGCAGCTCCTGGGCTGTACAGCCCAGGCTTAGGAGTGCGGGATGGGGGACCCTCCCAGATCAGGCATGGAACCCCCTGGGCTCTACAGCCCAGGCTCAGCAGTGAGGGATGCGGGACCCTCCCAGATCAGGCATGGAACCTCCTGGGCTCTATAGCCCAGGCTCAGGAGTGCGGGATGTGGGACCCTCCAGATCAGGGATGGAACCTCCTGGGCTTTACAGCCCAGGCTCAGGAGTGCGGGATGTGGGACCCCCCAGATCAGGCATGGAACCTCCTGGGCTCTACAGCCCAGGCTCAGCAGTGAGGGATGCGGGACCCTCCCAGATCAGGCATGGAACCTCCTGGGCTCTATAGCCCAGGCTCAGGAGTGCGGGATGTGGGACCTTCCCAGATCAGGGATGGAACCTCCTGGGCTCTATAGCCCAGGCTCAGGAGTGCGGGATGTGGGACCCTCCCAGATCAGGCATGGAACCTCCTGGGCTCTATAGCCCAGGCTCAGGAGTGCGGGATGTGGGACCCTCCCAGATCAGGCATGGAACCTGTGTCTCCTGTATCAGCAGGTGGGTTCTTTACTGTTGAGCTACCAAGGAAGCGCTGCTGCTCATTCTTCATTCATCAGCTTTAAATGTTGCCTATAGACTTCTTATAGAGATTGATTAGGATTATTTGAGCTCTTTTGTGTACTCCTCTCTTTACTGACCTATTATCCCAGGGTGTGACATACTCATTCTATTAATAATACAAATCCTGAATATGAAGTATTCATTAAAATCCCAGGCTCAGCACTCAGGTGCAAGGTGGTCTCATTTTTATGCAATATGCATTTTTAGCAAAGGACTGGGTAATTCTGATGCAGATGCCCAAAGAAATTAAGGTCTAGGGTTTGACTCTTGATTTTTCTCTAGGTGTCAGGTAATGCAGGATTTCCAGAATTGTGGAGGATTCAAGGGCATAGTTAATTTGCAAGCAATGACTCAGGGCTTCTGCTTTAATGAATAGATGAATCTGTAGACACCATGCAAATTGTTTGTATTGGGTTGGCCAAAGAATTTGTTTGGTTTTTTCCCTAAAGATGTTATGAAAGACCTGAATGAACTTTTTGGCCAACCCTATACATAATTTTGTTGTTTTTGTTTAGTCGCTAAGTTGTGTTTGACTCTTTTGTGACCCCATGGTCTGTAGCCTTCAGGTTCCTCTTTCCAAGGGATTTTCCAGGCAAGAAAGAGCACTGGAGTGAGTCGTCATTCCTTTCTCCAGGGGATCTTCCCCACCCAGAGATCAAACCCGAGTCTCCTGCCTTGGCAGGCGGATTCTTTACCACTGAGCCATCTGGGAAGCCCATGTTTAATTTTGTAGTCATTGCTTATAAATAAAGTAGAAAATGGCTTACTTCCTCTAAACATAATAAACATGTACCCTTCAAAATCGTTTGCCAAGGAAAGCATAAACTGGAACTTGGCCTGTTAGTCAAGTGATTTATAATGTTTAAAAAGATGCTCTGAATTGCTTTTTCTGCTTTCTTAATGTGTCTGCATTTGTTTTGGAGGTGCAGAAGCTCCCAGAAGTGACAGCAGGCAGAGGAGGCAGAGCACAGGCTCAGAAATCCAAAGTGCAACTAGGAAGAGGGGCAGGAGGTACCAGGAAGTGAGGCCTCCACAGCCCAGCTTCAGCCAAATGATTAATGCCTGACATGAGTCAGGAGAACACTATGCTCACAAGTCCAGGGAGACAACTGTCAGAACCTCTTTAGGAGGTTCTATTCGCAAGGAGGCTTTTACCCCTTAGCTTGGAATTCAGGGGCAGAGAGAGAAGTGGTTCTAGGTCCTAGATGCTAGGAGGCATAAATGTTCAGTAATTTAAAAAGGGACCAAGGCAAAAGTCTAGCCTGAAAGCATTAGTCATTTTGGGTGAGAGCAGATGACAGGGACTAGTACGCGTTTCAGGTCCCAGGCATGTTTTTCCATGAAGCAGATTTGGAGTGTAAGAGCGGGACCTAGAATATGTTCATGTACTCCTAGTACCTAAAAGGAAATCTTTGGAGATAGGGCTGCCAGGATATTTCTGACTATTTAGTAGGTTTCTGTGTTTGTTTGGAAGCTGGAGTACAGTTTATTAGTTAGCGTGTCTAGCTCCAGCGAGTTTGAGAGAGCAGGGAATGCCCATTACCTGGAGGTTTCAGGAGAAATGCTGGAGAATGCTTGGAATGTCAGGAATAATTCCAGAATCCCTCCTTTGAGTTCAGCATTAGAACATGACCTCCTTCGTGGTCTAGACTAGTAAGAAAGATGGTTGTGTACCAGCACCTCCAAGGAGCTGGGAAGGTAGAGGGCTTAAGACTGCTTGACATCCTACTTTCTTTGGCCCTGATTGGTGTGGCAAGTGCAACGGGCTGTGGCTTTGGGCTGGTAGCTAGATGTGGAGCGGTGGTGGGAAAACAGGACCAGGCAGAGTCAAAGGTTGACTTTATTAGATAATCAAACATTTCGGCTTCTCTCATTATCACGAACCACAGGTTCTCCATTGGATTATTTCTTATTTGTGTGTCAACTTAATGCAAGGGTTTCTTTGATATTGAAATAAGGGGTATATGGAAACTTCTCATTCAGTTTTCCTTAGGTAAAAACTCCAGGCTAAATGTGCCTTGTTATTAAAAGTGCCAAGCTAAAAGTGCCATGTTGTTAAAAATTCAGCTGCAGGTTCTGGTTTTCCAAGACAGTGACCATCGTGTGGACCCCTGCCTGAAGCATATCGGAGAAAAGTTAGCTGGCGTTTCTTGGCCATCAGATTGATTACTAAGAATTCAGAGTCACTTAAATGAAAATGGCCACTGTGTTTATTTATAAAAGTACTTTGTTGGTCTTCTAAGTTGAAGTTGATGACAGATGTGTTTTTAGAGAAAAAGTACAAACTCTAGAAACATAAGCATCTGCTCTTTCTCAGGCTTGCCTCCTAGGTTGATACTTCATTTTTTTACCCACACAAAGGGCTTTCTTTTTTCTACTGAATACCTGAAAATATGGGTGTACATGACTAATATGGATTCTTGACATTTTTACTGGAACAAAACTGGTGTTTTCAGGCTTTGATTGCTCAAATCTGGCTGCCTCTGTGGGTGGTGTTGATTATCCCCCTTTTTTTTTGCTCTACAGTCCATATGGCATCACAGTCCACTAAGTGAACTTGCCGATTTAAGTGATGATGTACAATGTTTCCCTGGGACCGTAGAGTTCAGTTCTGTGACCCAAATATGCTGCTGTACTTTGGTCTGTTTATCATGGTTATGAGAATTACTTCATGGAGGTAGACCTCAAGAATGTAAAAGTCACAGCATTTGAGTCAGCAGTTCTCAGTGTTCCAAAGACTGTTTCAGAGGGTATATGAGTTCAAAACTGATTTTATCATAATACTAAGACATAATTTGCCTTTTAGAAGGGCTGTATCAATGATGGAGAGTAGAAGTGCTAGAGCCTTAGTTAGCACTAATCAAGGCTGCTGCTGCTGCTGCTGCTAAGTCACTTCAGGCGTGTCTGACTCTGTGTGACCCCATAGATGACAGCCCACCAGGCTCCTCCATCCCTGGGATTCTCCAGGCAGGAACACTGGAGTGGGTTGCCATTTCCTTCTCCAATGCATGAGAGTGAAAAGTGAAAATGAAGTTGCTCAGTCATGCAGTGGCCCTAAAATGGTCATTGTATTGGTCACCACTGTGTACTCAGTTTTTTTTTAAATTCAGTTTTATTTAAAAATGTTTGCCATGAAACTAAATTTTTTTAAAAAAATTAAATCTGACATTTGAAGACACATCATTTTAACATGCTGCTGCTGCTGCCAAGTCGCTTCAGTCGTCCGTCTGTGCGACCCCATAGATGGCAGCCCACCAGGCTCCCCCGTCCCTGGGATTCTCCAGGCAGGAACACTGGAGTGGGTTGCCATTTCCTTCTCCAATGCATGAGAGTGAAAAGTGAAAATGAAGTCACTCAGTCGTGTCTGACTCTTAGCGACCCCATGGACTGCAGCCTACCAGGCTCCTCCGTCCATGGGATTTTCCAGGCAACAGTACTGGCTGCTGCTGCTGCTGCTAAGTCGCTTCAGTTGTGTCCGACTCTGTGCGACCCCATAGACAGCAGCCCACCAGGCTTCCCTGTCCCTGGGATTCTCCAGGCAAGAACACTGGAGTGGGTTGCCATTTCCTTCTCCAATGCATGAAAGTGGAAAGTGAAAGTGAAGTCACTCAGTCGTGTCCGACTCTTAGGGACCCCATGGACTACAGCCTACTAGGCTTCTCTGTCCATGGGATTTTCCAGGTTAAAAAAGGTCTGCTGAATTTGAATTACAATGGATATCTAAATTTAAAAAAAAAAAACCACTTAGATGTTTATTTGAATTTTGAGCAGAATGAATCACTTTTTTTTTTTTTTTTTAAGTGGAACTCCATTTTTACTTGGGCATTTGGCAGACATCTCAAAAAAAAAAAAAAAAAAAAAAAGCATGTCACTCTAAAGACAATAAATGGTAAAGTCACCAGTGAGCAAAACTTTAGCTTTCATGTGAAAATATGACTTTTGGAAAACTTTCATTTGCCCTTGTGAGACTGACAGATTTTTTTATACTTAAAGACTTTTTATGAGTAAGTAAGAGATGATGATGAGTGTAATTTTCTGATATTTGATGATGAAATATGCTAACATTTTGAAGATCTGGTTAAATAAAGGATAAGATATGGTTTTTAATTCCATATCACAACCAACCTTTAAGATTATTGAATTTTGATATAGTATCAAAGAAGAGTATCCACCATTATATGAAATAGCTCTCAAAATCTCCCTCTGTCTTCTGACTGTGTGTCTGTGTAAAACAGTATTTTCCTTATAAACTTTAACCAAAACAGCATATTGGAATAAACTGAAAGAAGCAAATACAAAAGCTCAGTAACCTCTATTAAGCCAAACATTAAAGAGCTTTGCAGAAAGGTAGAACAGTGTCAGTTTTCTCACTATTTTTTGTTTGTTTGTTTTGGAATGTGTATTTTTCATTAAAGTATGTTATTTCTGTTAGTGTAATGAATTTTTGTTATTTTAAAGTCAACAAGTTTTAAAATTTCTGTTTCAACTTCTAAAACAGTAAATATTCATAGATGTATCTCATATAAACAAAAAGTTTTGCTAGGTTTAATAATCTTTCAGAGCGTAAAAGGATCCTAGGTTAAAAAGATCTGAAAACCATTGGTTTTAGTTATGTTTTCAACATATGGTCTACATTAGAAATCCATATATAGTTTAAATATAAAGCAAATCATTTTTAACCACCCCCACCTCGCCCCCACCACCGAGTTTTCTTAGCATTGCCTTTGTTCTTAGGTTTCTGTGTGTCTGTCCAGAAATGCCCATAAGGAATCTTTGCCCCTAGATCTGCGCACTACCCTCCTGGGAGTAGGTACCAGCCACAGTTTCCTCCTACCTGAAAGGAAAGCGGGTCACTTGTGTGCATTTATGGACAGATTGTCATTGTCTCTCACATCTGGCTAACTCCTTTATAAGGAAAGAGGGACAGCTAGCTGGGGATATGATTGCTGGCTGAATGATTCTGTGTGTAAAACCTTTATCTAGAGACAGAATTGGAATTTGGAGGGAGTGTTTATGAGTTCATCATAAAGTGGTTTACCTAATGGTACTGCAGTCTATCAACAAAAGATGTAATTATTTATTTAAAAAGATATTGTGGTAGTCTCTGGGAATACAGTGAATAAAAGAGACAGCCCTTGACTGTAAATGTAAAGTTATGTGTGCACCTTGAGATGAAGTTGAAGGTCATGGGTAACAATGAAAACAGTTTAATGAAGAAGCCACTTTTTTAGAACACTTACAAAAAAATAACATCTTGTTGATGTTATTATTTTAAGTTCAATGTCGGGGCAATGAGGGATTAGACATGGATGTGAAATTCATGCTATTTTGACCCCTGCCTCTTTAGAACAGTGGAGGAGAGGCCCTGCTCCCAACCTGGTGTTCTCGCCTGATCCCCCCAAAGCTCTTGTCTTCTCTGCAGCTCTTAACCTAACCCAGTCCAGGACTGTCACAGCCTCCCTTGTTGTCCCATGAAGTCCCACCCAAAGTGAGAGACAGAGGAAACAAACACACATTTTCCTTGTATCCTTGTTTCTGCCACTACCGCCTACTGAGGAATCTGTAAGGGTTCTATTCGTTTACAACGTGTCTCTTTTTTAAGGCCACCCAGAGGCAAATTTGGAGCAAGTTTGCTAGGCAAAAAAATTAAAAAAGATAAGAGAAAGACACGGCTGAAATATCCCTCAGTGTATCCTACAAACACCTTCTTTGAAGGCATGGAAACCACAAGCCTACAGAGCCTGCCTTGGGAATCTGTAGCCAGCTATGTTTTCAGAGAATGTGGGAGGCAGAGTTTTCCTACTATAGTGTTTATAAATATTCCAGAAATGCCAGGCATTGGTAGGGTGACCTGGTTTATGGAATTGGGAAAGAGCCACGTGGAAACCTAAAATTATTTTTCTATTTTTTTACCCCTATGGTAAAATGTATGAAAATTCTGGAAAAAAAAAAAAAAAGGTGAAGATAATCCTGAAGAAAACAATAAACCCAACCAACCAACAAACACTATCAGAGTGGTTTTTGGAATCTGTAAAAATAAAATATTAAATTGAATTTGAAGAGCCTATTTTTTAATATAGTATTTATGGAGGGGAAGGCTTTGGGGAGTAGAACTGTTTGCTCAATTAAGGAATATTGATTGCTCAATATAAGAACTTGTTTACTCTAAAATTGTCACCAAAAAATTTGTGTCAAGGAGGAAGGCTTCTATAGCTATCAATACTTAGGATAGACATAAAGTAGTAAATTGAAGTGGATTAGTATTTTATGAATTGTGTTCCTCTTTATATTGTACCAGGATATGTCCATGTGCTATGAAAAAAGAGTTCTATGGTCATGTGAGAAATCATCTTATATATTCTCCCAATTGGATATTTATATGCATTAAAGGATAAGAAAAGACCTACAATAAAGAAAACTCATTTAACTTTGTTCAACACAACCTTATTCATTTCTTGGCAGGAGTCTTATGTCATGGAACCCCTAGCTAATCTCCTATGGAAAAAGATTCCACAAAATACTAGTTTAGGAAATGGTATAGGAGATAATTGAATATATTACCTCAATACTTTTGATGGACAGATTTAGCCAATCCAGAAAATTCTTCTAGTGGCTCTGAAAGAAGACTGAGGTAAATGCTGGCCTGTGTTGGTAAGGAATTGCCATTGTCTTTCACATCTGGCTACCTCCTTCATTGGAAAGCTGAAGAGCCAGCTGGGGTTATGACAATTTGCCTGCGGGATTCAGTGTGCTAGAAGTCACAGCCAACTATTTTATCCTTCCCTCTAGACTTCAGATGGATTGTGGTTACGGCACCCTTCAATGTTTTTTTACAAAAAAAAAAAAAAAAACCCCACATTTTAAAAAATGCTTATAGATTTTAAAAATGACCTACTATATCTATGGGGTTGCCTCACGTATTCATAGGGAACACCAGCTATTTGCGGTCATGGAGCAAGGGAGCATGCCAGCATGTGTTACTTTCTAGAGGGAGATGAAATGATTATTCCCACCAACCCTCAAACACACCCCTCCTTAGGAAAACAAACATTTGCAAGTTTATTTTATAAAATCCGCATAGAACTTATATAAATACATTGTGACAGCGGCTGTCATACTGCATATATCAAGAAAGTGCTTTGAAATTTTATGCAAATACATGGGTGATGTATACACTACTGTGCACCCCAAAAGACTACTCCATGTGTTCCTGGTGCCAAGGAAAACATGAATGTTCTCCAAGTAATTCAGAGGAAAAGTCACCACAGCCCTGTACCTTTCACAGCCCTGTTCTCTGGGCCTGTGAAACCGACTTTGAATGGCTAATCCTAAAGCACGCAGGGTGGGAGTGAGAGTGCTGATGGTTCATTTTTATCAGGAACTTTTATAGATTAAGTTCTGTGCTGGGTGCTTTAAGTACATTCACTCATAACGTTTTCACAACATCTTTGTAAGGTAAGTGGCATTGTTTAGTAATAAAATAACCGAGATGCACATTACATAAATTGCCAAGGTCACTCATTTGTTAATTTATGGAGCTGACTGAGATTTACAGTTAATTTGACCCTACAGTATTTGTAAGAACTAAACATTTAGTGAGCACTTATTTGTGCACCAGACACTGAGCTAAACCCTTTACCTCCATCATCTGATTTTTTATATGAACTTGTGAGAATGGGTACAGGTTGTTTTTTTTTCTAATTTACAGATGAAGAAATTGAAACATAGAGAAGTAAACTAAATTTAGTGCAAAGTAGCAAAGGATTGAACTGGGGTAGGAGAGGGCTCTTAACCCCAGGGTTTGTTCCTTTGAACCATGTGGATTTCCAGTTTTCCTTCTCGATTTAGACTCTGGAAACTACCTGCTTGTACTGAGTTCAAGGAGTGGGCTTCCCCAGTGGCTCAGTGGTAAAGAATCTGCCTACCATGCAGGAGTCACAGGAGATGTGGGTTCGATTCCTGGGTAGGAAAGATGCCCTGGAGGAGAGCATGGCTACCCACTCCAGTCTTCTGGCCTGGAGAATCCCATGGAGAGGAACCTGGCTGGCTACAGTCTATAGGGTCGCAGAGTCAGACATGACTTAAGTGACAGCACGCACCCACTGAGCTTAACGCACAGGGAGATAGTGAAGGCTCATGCCTTCATAAACTAGGATTTCATAACTTTAAAAAGTAATTATTTTCTGCAGATTTTTGATTCATCACCCATTATCAGGAATTTGGTATCCATATGCATGGAAACGGTTATTTGTACAACTCTAATAAAAGACCACATTGGGGTTTTGAGAGACTGTTTCAGTGTAAAGACCTCATATCTAAGTATTAGGTGAAAGGAAAGTGAAAGTGAAGTCGCTCAGTTGTGTCCGACTCTCTGTGACTTCATGGACACCAGGCTCCTCTGTTCATGCGATTTTCTAGGCAAGACCCTGGAGTGGGTTGCCATTTCCTTCTCCAGGGAACTTCCCAACCCAGGGATCGAACCCAGGTCCCCCGCATTGTAGACAGACACTTTACCGTCTGAGCCACCAAGAATGGCCCCCTTATTAGGGTTTGCAGCTTTTTGTCCCAAACATTGGGATACATGTACATCTGAGGCTCTCCTCCTTCATTCCTGTCACCCTTTGGAGTTAGGAATAGTTGTGAGGCAAATCATTTAAAATATTTGCTAGGAACAATTTCAGTGGAATACTGCTCCTTTCATTTGCAAGCGTTAAGAACTCTTCTGTTTTTCAAAGTGAAACTTATTAGACCCTTTGAGAACTATGGATTTTGAATCCATATGAATTTTGTGGTTGCCCAAGTTTCCCTAGGATGGCATTTTTATTAAATGAGAGCAACCCTTTTTAAAATATTTATTTATTTGGCTACACTGGGTCATCGATGCGGCACATGGGCTTTCTCTAGGGGCTGCTCTCAGGGGCTTCTCTTTAGTTGCAGAGTGCGGGCTTCTCATTGCGGCGGCTTCTATTGTTGTTGCAAAGCCCTTGCTCTAGGTGAGTGGGCTTCACTATTTGCAGCACTCGGGCTCAACAGGTGCAGCTTGCAGGCTCTGGAGTTTGGGCTCAGTAATAGTGGTGCATGGGCTTAGTTGCTCCTTGGCATGTGGGATCTTCTCGGCACTGACTTGGAAGTTGGGTTCTTAATTGGACGCCCGAGAGCAACCACCAGGGACGACCACCAGGGACACCCGAGAGCAACCATTTTTCACACAGATTTGATGCCAGAGAATGGAGCACTTGTGATTTCAGTCAGGCCACTTGGGAGGATTTACAAAAAAAGAAGGGAGACTTGAGCCTAAAGGCTATCCCAGGCTAAACTAGTTAAAAGGTCAGTGGATCATAGTCTTTGTCCTACACTACTGGAAACATCTTCCTAAAACAAAAGCATGAAATAGTCACTGCACATGAGAATCTCTAGGATGCATTTTAAGTAAAATATAGGACATAAATGTAAGTGTATTTTCCACTTTAGCAATTTTTCTGGGGGGGAGGAATGGAACCATTTTGGTTGTCTCACCCACAGACTCCCTAAAACATAAGATGTTATGTCCTATCTAAAAAATTAAGAGAAATCCTTCACTTCGAGGGCAATATCTATAATCTACACACTTGAGCATATGCCAGACTCTCTTCAGATTAGAAATATTTTCAACCAATCTGAATTAGCAATGTTCTGATCATGAGTTGGTCATATACTTTGACCTACTTGTTTATAACAGTTTTCTGAATTAGGCAACCAAACTTGAGTACTGGTTGATGAAGATCTTTATAAATAGCATAGGTCAATTTAAAACGTGACTTTCTGGATTTCTCGGTCAAGAAAAGAGCTAGATGTCCACAGTCAGTGTGTAAACTTTCACTCAATCTGCTTGTTTTTGAGACATTGCCATCATCCTCCCGCTGGTTTGGAAAAATAAAATGGTTGCTATTTCTGAGTCACTGCCTCCCTGAGTCTTCGATGTCTGCCTTCCAAATACTCCGCTTCCGCACTGTATGGGTATTCAGCACTGGTCTTTAAAGAGAGATGCTGCATGTGTTCTGAGTTGCTTGGCTCTATTTCAAATGGATTGGCCTTCCCCTGGTTTCCAATCAAAGGTGACCTTCCACTCTTTTTCCATTAGTATCATAGGAACCATGGAAACTGTCCTTGGCTTTCATTGAAACGTTTATGGTAATTCCGACAAGCGGCTGGCCTTCTGTTTGAGCTATGGCCTAAAATAACTTGTCCTGAACTGTTTTCTGTATCTTTTTCTGAAATAAGATACAATTGTTGCTCAGGTAGAACTTTTTTTTTTATTTTTTTATTCCTTTTAATAGGGTTAAGGGTTTAACCTTAACCTCTGGGTTGCTAGGCGTATTGTCATAGTTATAGAGCTGTTGTCTTCTCAGACCTCACCCATGACCTGGCAAACTTTCCAGCCAGCTGCCCCCTCACTGAGGTACCTACTCTCTTCCGGCTTCTCTGGAGCACCTTCTGGCCAAGACTATGAGACAATGCTTCTGAACCTCGTCTGATATTATTCCAGGAGAAGCTCAATTTAGTATAACTCATTGTTTCTGCAAGAAGCCAAGCACTTTCTCTTTCTGCTTATGAGTCCATTTGCCAGAGAATATACGTATGTTTTGTCCCCAGGTACTATTTTATAATAGGTATTGCCAATGGTGATCATCTTCTTAGGCGGATGCCTAGTCTTCCTAAAAAGAGTTTATGATAGAGGAACTATCTCTTTTCTGCGCTGGACAAGAGTCCATCGTCTCTGCATGTCTGTCTGCCATTGTCCCCTCTGTTCCCCCCATTTTCCCAGTCACTCTGGTTCTCAGCCTGGCATGCCTACTGCATCCATCCTCTTTGATTGCACATTGCCACTAATATCATGGAGACCTCTGATCACCAGCAGTGTCATCTGAATTTTCCTTTCCATGTGTTTTACTCAATTATAGAAATCCCAAATCAGTGGGCCTGTACTTGAACATTTCAAATTCTTTTCAGCTTTACTTTCAGCATCTTTCTTCCTCAGGACCAACATGGGCATCCGTGGCAGGCACTGGGCTTGGGATAGCTTGAGTGACGGATGCCAAGTTATATTCACAATAGTCCTTTCCGTCTGTGACTAGACTCAGTAACTAGGGGATTCTGTTGTTCTGCATCTCTTCCTCCCTTAGGATGGAGTTTGCTCTCACAAGAAGACAAATGGGTGCACTTCTCTTTTTCACCGGAGTTGCCCAGACTTGTCAGAATGCAAGCTTTGGCTCCAGCTATGAGCCCCTCATCACAACTATTTCCAACAGCCTGTACACATCTTTTCCTTTGATCATATTGGGCCTAGATTATGATCATCCCAAGAGCTAGCCAAGATTGGGTTACATCCTGATTGTCTTAAAACACAAACTTAGAATTGGTTGACAAGACCAATACCCACAGGCATCACTAGTTTGAATGAATAGTGCTAGAAGCCTCTAGTTTCTCTGGACAGTGTACCTCAATAGAGCTAGAGTGTTTATAGGACTCTGTGGGTATTATATTTACAGTATTTTATATTTTATTAGAATTTTAGGGAATTGTCACTTGATACAAAGAACTGTACATAGTCATGTATACTGAATGGAAGTTTAGAAATTTTTCATTTAAAGATCAGTGTCTAACATATAGAAACTCAAATGTTTGTTGCAGAGATGAACAAAAGCCAAAATGCTGTGACTCATCAATTCAGAAATTTAAGTTTAAATATAATCTTTTTTTCTGTAGTGTTTTCAGGTATACTATATTTATGAAAAATCTCGAAGACTTCTAAGTGCAATTTTGTCAGTACAGTAAGGGGATCCAGATATATCTTCATTAAGACTAATTCATTTTAAGGCAACAGATATTTTTAGACCTTAGGAAACATTACTGGAGCACAAACATTTTTGAATTATTCCAGTTTTAACTGACAACTGTACAAGTAGGTGTTTAACTAAAAACCAAGCACTTCCGATGTTACTGTGGTCTAGCTGTGGAGCTGGGAGGAGAGAAGCCCTTGACGAAGACAAAAGGAAGATTAACCTAGCTTCTATCCTCAGTGAACTCTCAACCCAGTTTGGGTAAATAATAAATCCAAATGAAAGACTGCGGAAGCAAAATAAAACAATATGAAGCATGTGGTATATTACATAAACTACTTCTGGTGTCAAAACTTAAAGCTCAACAGAAAGGTTTTAGACGAGCAGTCCATGAGCATACTGTGGGACAGTATTTCTAGAGACACTTGCCTCCAGTCAAAGGCTTTCGTGTGGCTTCCTCCTTAGTGCATAACCAGCTTTGCTGCAGTGCAGACAGCCTGCAGAACATGAAAAATGCCCTTCCTCCTGCACAATGGTGTTATTTCCTTCCTTTCAGGAATGGCTCATAACTCACAGGAGGTGTGAGTTCTGAATGATCGGTCTTTTCATCTCCCTGGAAGTGGGCCAGACTGTAGATAAAGCGTTTGATGTGTCAGCGGTAGGCTTGTAACAGCTTTGACTACTTACATGATGATGAAAGGTTGAACTTTGATAAAAATGGCAAGAAAAGGAAAAGGGCTCGTTTTCTTTCTTTTAGTTTTTTTTTTTTCAGAACGGCAGTTGAAAAATGTCCTACCGGGGTGGTCTGGAAGGTGTCTGGGAATCTGAAACATCAGGAGGTTGTTCTCCTGTGGATTTGTTTGTTTATTTGTTGATTGTTTCAGAGAGGGAACCCCCGATGCTTGCCAGCAAGGCCAGATTCTCAGGGCCCTTATCGGCAAGTCCTACCTCTCTGTTCAGTGAGCCTTGAAAAGAGGGGTCACATCCTTCAGGGCAGATTACTGCTTCTGCTCCAGTTATCCCTCAGCCCTCAGCTCCCATATGCAGACATCAAATGAACCAGGGCTGGCAGATCTGTTCTGATTCCCAGAGCTTTTTTATCCCTCAGGTTGCAGGGCATTTGCTCAAAGATCGCATTGGAGGTTGATCCTCAAGGGTGGTCTTATCTTCCTGTTTCTAAAATGGACAAAGACAGGGAATAAAATATTCATGGAAACTTCCAACCAGTTGGAATTTGCCTCAAACAGTATCCCAGTTGTTATCAGTGATTTGTGTGTCTGCCTGTGGGGAAAGCTGGGTTTGGGGAAGAGGAAGAAATTTGAAATTTTCTTTTTCAAAGCAGAAACATTAAGGAAAAAAAAATCCTGCCATTCAGCTAAGTGACAAGAAAGAGCAAAGAACCAGGACTCAGAGGAAGACAGATGAATTTTTACTTTTAGATATGAGGCTTAAGCAACACATAATGGAAACCCTCTTTTAAAATGGTGTTAGTAAAAAGAATCAACACATTTACATCACCTATTTATTTATGACTCTAATATTTGTTTCACAAAATTATGATCTTTGGCCCTGCCTCCACTTGCCCTTGAAGTCCACTGTTGTCTCCATAGCTAGGCTGAACCTGCTCACCCAGGCAGCTGCTGAACATAAGCCTAGAGCCGGCAACAGAGGAGGCCTGGCTGTGGTACCATACAACCCCAACCCCGGCCTTCAGTTTCTCTGAAATCTCCTGTAGGTATCTCTGAACATGATGAATACAATCAGACTCTCTGGGGATCCCCTGTCTGGCCATCAGAGGACACTGAAGTCCCTGCAGGGCTTACTGTTAAGGGCCAGAGAGTGACAAATCATACAACTTGGTGGGAACTTACATATAGGGGCCCCGAAGAGACCTGTTGGCAAACAGGATGGTTTCCTCCTTCCTTAACATCCAAAATGTTCTTGAAGGTGTCCATCAGCACCGATGATCGGCCTGAAACGACACGAGTGAGCAAGATGAGAAACTCAGATTATCTGAATGGAGTGTTCACCTTCTGAAAGGGAGAATGAAATAACTAGAGATGAGCAGGGGGAGAGGAGCAAATGGGAAGTGAGGAACTTGTTCAGTTCAGTACCATATAACCAGGATTCAAACAGAAGTTCCTGGCTGTCTTTTCCTTTTTGGTAAAACATGGGAAAAACTAGCTTGTTCAGGGAGGGAAAAGCTGATAGGAAGGTTATTATAGTGTTTTGTAGTGACGTTAGAGCTAAAACATTACATCTGGTGCTACACAGTGAAATGAAATGTCATTTCTTTAATAATAATAACTTTGGTAGGTATAATAATGTGCTCTCTAGCTCATCTAGATATTCACATTCTAATCCCCCAAACCTGTGACTGTCACCTTATATGGCAAAAATGACTTTGCAGATATAATTTTAGTTAAGAATGTTTCCAGTAGTCATGTACGGATGTAAGAGCTGGACCTTAAAGAAGGCTGAGTGCCAAGAACTGATGTTTCTGAACTGTGTTGCTGGAGAAGACTCTTGAAAGTTCCTTGGACAGCAAGGAGATCAAACCAGTCAATCCTAAAGGAAATCAACCCTGAATATTCATTGAGAGGACTGATGCTGAAACTGAAGCTCCAATACTTTGGCCATCTGTTGCGAAGAGCTGACTTATTGGAAAAGACCCTGATGCTGGGAAAGATTGATGGCAGGAGAAGGGGGTGACAGAGGATGAGATGGTTGGATGGCATCATCGACTAAATGGACATGAGTTTGAGAAAACTGAGGGAGATAGTGAAGGACCAGAAAGCCTGGTATGCTGTAGTCCATGGGGTCACAAAGAATGAGACACGAGAGATTATCCTGGATTATCTGGATGGACCCTTTTTTCAAGAGTCCTTAAAAAGGGAAAATGGAAGGGTCAGAGTTAGAGGAGGCATGATAATGGAAGCAAGGGCCAGGTTCAGAGAGAGATTTGAAGATGATACTGATGGTTTTGATGATGGAGAAAGAAGACCAGGAACCTAGAAGTTGGAAGAGACAAGGAAACAGATTCCTCCTAGGAGTCTTTAGAAGGAACACAGCCCTGCCAACACTTTGATTTTAGCCGAGTGAAATTGATTTCAGACTTCTAATCTCCAGCACTGTAAGATAATAAATGTGTGTTACTTTAAGTCACCAAGGCTGTGTGGTAATTTGTTAGATCAGCAATAGGAAACCAAAACAATAATATGAGCAACAGTACGATTGGACTTGGAAACATTAATTGATGGGAAAAATGAAAGGAATTTGGTTCAGGCTTGATTCTTAAGGCAGGCCTTGATTTTCTGAATAGGCAGTGAAGAAAAGAAAAAGGTTTTGTTTTTATCAGCCCAGTGGGTACTTCTCAGAGGTCATTGTTTGCTCAAGATTTTCATGGGGCAAAATAAGTACCGTGGCAAAACTTTGCTGACATACCTTTGATTCTCTGTGTGTAGAACTGAAGTTGAGTTTTATTTTATGACTTGAAAACAAAAACCCATGCATAGCATGATGTTCAGATTCTTGGGAAAGAAAGTCTCCAGGATCCATACAGATGGTGATGATAAAGCCTGAATTGGACTCAGCACAGATGCCTCAGAGAAGCGTAATTCAACTCGATCAACCTCAATCACCCATTCCTGCCCTCCTTTCCATGAGCATGAGTAAAAGTAGCCTCTAGCCACTGAGGTGAAATGGGGCCTGATTCTTCTCTCAGAGAACTCTTCAACCTAAAAAATATTCTCCATCATTCAGAACACACGTCTTAATCATGTGTTATAAGCTATGATGTGTGCTAGCTGTGAGGAACTCACAAGATAATTATAACTTAATCCCCAATTGATGGACGCTCCTGTTAATTAGGCATTTGCAAAATGTGGTGCCTTGGACAGCAGCATTCAAGTCGGCTGGGAAAGTTATCAAAAATGCAGGTTCCTGGATCGTGGCTTGAGAAACGTTGGTCTAGTGTAGTAGTTCTCAACTTGAATTGATTTTGTACCCCGCCGTCATTTGGCAGTGTTTATTGCAACCAGGGGATGAAGGGGATAGAGACGAGGGATGATGCTAAACATTCTACAGTGCATATGATGGCTCCCTGAAGCAAAGACTTAAAACATCAGTAATGTCAAAGTTGGAAAGCCCTAGGCTAGTGTTGAGTCTCACAAACACACACACACATGTACACACACACACACACACACACACACACACAAATTATTTTAGCATGTGGTAGTAGTGGTTTAGTCACTCAATCGACTCCAACTCTTTGCAACCCTATGGGCTATATATATAGATAGATAGATAGATAGATAGATAGATAGATAGATAGCCTGTCAGGCTCCTCTGTCCATGGGATTTTATAGCATGTAATATAAACATATATGCCAGTGTATTGTGTGTGTATATGTGTATGTGTGTATGTGTTCATATATACCTTTCTCTTGCCCATTGTAATGGGCTTATGAAAGTAAAAGTTGCTCAGTCATGTCCACCTCTTTGCAACCCCATGGACTGTAGCCTGCCAGGCTCCTAAGTCCATGGAATTCTCCAGGCAAGAGTACTGGAGTGGGTTGCTGGTTCCTTCTTCAGGGGATCTTCCTAACCCAGGGATCAAACTCAAGTCTCCTGCACTGCAGGCAGATTCTTTACTGTCTGAGCTACCAGGGAAGCAGCTGATATCTCTGCCTTTGTCCACTCTTCTTCCACGCACTCAGCCTCACAACTCACTTACAGCCTCTCTTCTGTGTTGATTTCTGATTCCACACTGGCCAAGAACAGGGGAAGCCAAGTACTAAGTCCTTCACCTTTGAAGTAGCTGTCATGATCCAGAATTTTATCAAAATAAATTTCCAGGTTGAATAGGGGCATGGATAAAGATATCCATTTCTTTGGGGGAAGTTTTTTAACCCAATTTGTAATTCAGATTTGGTGCTCTGCTCCCAAATTTGCTTTATACCACTGGTTGTTGTGATGTAAAAATTGTGAGTCACACATGAGCTCTTTGTGCCCACGATTTATTTCTTCCTTACGCTAGTTCCTCTAGTTTTTCCTTTTCTTTCATTCTCACCTCCATCGAGAATCAATGGAGAAGTCTATTTTCTTCAGAGTTGAATATTGTTTTTAAAAAATTACTCTCCAACTAACAAAAATCACTCTCGAATGTGGTTGCGTGTAGCTGACTGGTCTTAATTGGTTAGACATGCACTGCTGTGCTTCCCACCTCCTGTTAGGTGGCCGCGATCTGTTTCCTGGTCAAGGAATGAGTGCCATGTCACGTGCTGCAGAACAGTTTCCAGCCCCCAATTCCCAGCAGACCTCAGGGATGGGAGAAGCGTCCTGCATGCACATGGCTGTGGTTTTATCATCTTGCACTCATCACTGCATTCAGTAAGATGCTTTCTCTTTCTGTTTTAATTATGCAAAAGAACTGCTGCTTTAGGGTAAACTTTGACACAAAGTAATTGTGTTCTTGACTAAATCAACTAAAAGAAAATTAAGAAAATAGACCTGGCATAAGTTCCATGTCTTTCTTTTAAAAACAACTACTTTTGGAGAAGCACTTGCATAGGCAATAGGAACAAAGAATCACCTCTAGAGGACAAGTTTGCCTTTTCAAGGAATGGGCTGCTGCTGCTGCTGCTGCTGCTAAGTCGCTTCCGTAGTGTCCGACTCTGTGCGACCCCACAGATGGCAGCCCACCAGGCTCCCCCATCCCTGGGATTCTCCAGGCAAGAACACTGGAGTGGGCTGCCACTTCCCTCTCCAATGCATGAAAGTGAAAAGTGACAAATGTGGAAATTGTAGCTCTCCAGTATCCTGGACGTTCCTAGCTTTTCTTGTTGATCAAATGGGAATACAGCCATTAGTCCCTATGCATTTTGACCATTTAGACATTTTCAAACATTAGACAAAATGGATACTAGGACTTTAAAAATTGAAGTTGAGGGATGCTTTTTGAAATATTGGCACTAACAAACATTTAGCTGGTACCCAAATTATGCAAAACCCACGGAGGTAAAGGGATGCAGACAGCCCTGAACTCTGCCGTCTCATCAGCATCTTGTAGTTGAAGTGCTCTGAAAAATTTACCTGGGTTCTGGAGCTCATTATATGTGGTGGCTCTTCCTTTCATTCAGTGGATTTTTACTGAGATGTTTCCTTGAGTCCTTTGAAGGATATTAGGCTCAAAGGACTGGTTCCTGCCCATACTATAGTCTAGCTTAGAGACAAATCCAGTGTTGTCTGTCAGGGTTAAATGTTCATGTGTGTGTCAAAAATACCACAGGAGTAAAGATGAGAAAAGAAAAGATACAAGATTATAGAGGAGGTTGTTGGGAATTGAAAGGGTCTAGAAGACTTTACAAAAGAGAAAAGGCATGAAATAGACCTTGAGTGAGGCAGGATTTCCATAGGGGTCAGTGATGGGGGCAGAAAGGGAAAGTTGCATGTATAAAGAAGAGAGAAGGCTTGAGATATGTTTGGGGACAGGAAGGAAATAAGATATATTGGAATCCCCTCTCTGTGTTGGTAGGAAAGGAGATTGGAGAAAAGATTATGGAGTATCTGGGGCAATAAATAACTGATGCATCCAAGTGTTAACATGGTAAAATTTATTTCTTGCTCATTTAACAGTTCCTTGCAGGTGTTTAGTGGGTAGACTTCCATATGGTAACTCAGGGAAGCAGGCTCTTCCACGTTATTGCAGAATTCTTGAGAGCATGGCATCTTGTTGTTCAATCACTCAGCTGTGTTCGACTCTTTGTGACCCCATGAACTGCAGCACACCAGGCCTCCCTTTCCTTCACCGTCTCCTGGATCTTGCTCAAACTCATGTCCATTGAGTCAGTGATGCCATCCAATCGTCTCATCCTCTGTCATCCCCTTCTCCTGCTTTCAGTGTTTCCCAGCATCAGGGTCTTTTCCAATGAGTCGGCTCTTTCCAGCAGGTGGCCAAAGTATTGGATCTTCAGTTTCAGCATCAGTCTTTCTAATGAATATTCAGGATTGATTTCCTTTAGGATTGACTGGTTTGATCTCCTTGCAATCCAAGGGACTCGCAAGAGTCTTCTCCAACACCTCAGTTTAAAAGCATCAGTTCTTCTGTGTTCAGCCTTCTTTAGTGTGAGAGATTTCCGTCTACCTCCCACTGGGCACCCCTAACAGTAAGGGAGACTGGGAAATACAGATTGGCTCTGTGTCAGGGGAAGAAAAAAGATTCTAGTGGGCATCTAGTTGTTTCTACATGGACTTTTAGCTTGAGTGGGTTGAACTTTCTCCTGAATGTTATGGTTAAGTCATCCTCCACCTTAACATATGGACATGCTCTATAAAGAATGATTTTTTGGTGTATTATATTCACTGCTGGTAATCCCAACATATGGTAAACCTTGAATAAATCTTAGCTCAAATAATGAAACAGTTATGGATGCTAAATAAGGGTCTTAGAGATATTGAACCTTGTAGGATGGACTCGTGGAAAGAAAGCTGAGGCAGGTCAGTTAATTAGGAAGCGATGGTGATAATCTGATAGAGTCGATTTAATGCAATTACAGTAGGAATTAGTGCAGTTTTAGAACCAGAAATGTTTGCTTCTGCTTTTTTTTAACTTTCTTAGTTTACAGCAAAGCCCTGGCTTATAGTTTAGCCAGAGTCCCTGCTGAGTTGAAATCATAGAAGCAGGTTGTGAGCTGAAAGGACCTGGGACTTTCTTTGGAGGTATTAATTGGAATGCAGCCTCGGGACTTGGGCTATGCCACAATTCTGCAACCCAAACAAAATAAAACCTGACCAAAGCAGCAAACTTAAATTGGAGTTCAAGTTACTTTAACGGCCTCTTGGGAGACACAAACTGCAGTTGTATTATGCATGCAAAATTCACTCTTTGACCTTATTGTAAGGAAAATTACTGGAGTGCACACAGTCTTTGGCCAGCTTTCCAGTGTGTTGGACAAGTTAACGGCCATGCAACTATGCCATATTTTTCTTAAATTTTAATTTTAAAATATGCTTGAAAAATAGATGCTGATCCAACAAGAACAGAGAAAATTGATGAAAAGAATACATTCTCTGTGCACCTAAGAGAAGCCGACATCCAGGCAACCTTGTGTAGCCCAAGGCTTCGCGATTTGAGGAAGTTAAAAGCTAAGGAGAGCCTTCTGCCTCCCTCTAGATTTGACTTTTGTGGTTTATGTATAAGCCGGGGCAGACCTCAGAGTGTGACCAAGACTCAGGTTATGCGCCTCTGAAGTCTGGTGAAGGGCCAGAGTCCAGGATTATACAGTCGAGAGAGGAAACTCACTGAGAACAGCTAGGGATTCCTGGGAGATTTTTAGTGATTCGTGCTGATCTGGAAATAATGTAAAAACAACAGAAGGACTTTTTGTGGTATTTTTGTGTGTTTTCTATTGGTTTGGGGAAGAAGCCAACTTTAAAGTGGCTTAAAAATAATAAATATTTTAAAAGACATAACATGCTCTACCCTTTTCATCTGTCCCTACCAAAAAATAAAGCCTGCACAATGAAAATGGCAGGAATAGGAAGGGAAAGCAGAAACAACAGGCGACAGTACTGTGTCGGCTGGGAATGAATGGGATCCAGACGGCTAATGTCTGGTGTTAATACAGAAAGTGCTGGAGAAGGTGTGAGGAAACGCTATGAGGGAATCTTTCCCGTGCGAGGCCCAGGACTCTTTGAGGCGTGAGTTGCTTATTTCCTGAGGCCTCTCAAGATAAAAATTCCAGGCTTGAGGCAACGGGTACTTTTGAGGGTCTACTAGTTTGGTTTCCAGCTCAGATCCTAGAGAAGCCAATTCATTGAAATGTCATTTGCCTAGTGATTGATCTACCCAATTTACTTTGGTAAAGAAAAAAAACTGAATTATTCACAAGTTTGATAGTAATTCATATTGCACCGGATAGCTTTCGCTTGAGCTTTGCAAAGCTGTTGAATGTAAATTGACTGGAAAGCCCTAGTTTGTTTTTTTTTTTTTTGTCGGCTTTATGGGGATTCAGTTACAAGTTGTTGAGGCTGGAAAAACAGGCATCCCTGCTAAGGAACGGAGAAAGGAAGTTGGTATGCTCATCTTCACATTTTGGAGGGGCGAGAGATACTAAAGGGCAGAGAAGCAGGAGATACTGAGGAAGAGAAGGAATGGATGTCAGAAGTGATGGATGCTGGAGGACAGAAAGGGTCAAGAATGAGAGACAATGGAAGAGCTGAAGACTCTAGAACATTTTCTGAGGCTGCTGAAGTCTTTTTAATATCAGTCATCATAAACCTTCTACTTGATTCATATTAGTTTGACTGAGTGACTTCAGTGAAATGATTCTTCTGAATGTTGGCTTCCAGTGTATCCATTTTCAGCAGATTGTCTTACTTCCCCAAATCTGAACCTTGCTGAGTCGTTCTAGCAACACCTTTAAGGAGTGGCCAAAAGGGAGGTCTTCCTGGAGGAAGCTTTACTGCAGGACTAGAAAGATGGGGGCCTGAAAGAGGAAGACACATCTCAGTAAAACCCCCAAAGTTGCTTTCTTGCCTTGGGCTTGGAAAGAGAGGTCAACTTGTCTGGGTTTGCCAGAGACGTTTCCTGGTTATAGTACTGAAAGCCTCAAATCTCAGCCAAACTGAGAGTGTTGGTTGGTCTTAAAAGCCAAAATGCTCAAGTGGCTCAGACAGTAAAGAATCTGCTTGTAATGCAGGAGACCAGGATTCAGTCTGTAGGTTGGGAAGATTCCCTTGGAGGAGGGCATGGCAACTCACTCCAATATTCTAGCCTGGAGAATGTCATGGACAGAGGAGCCATGGGTGGGCTACAGTCCATGGGGTTGCAAGGAGTCTGACATGACTGAGTGACTTTCACTTTCACTTCAAGAAGGAAAAAAACATAAAGAAAGGTGGTGGCGGTGGTGGTGAGTGGGGAGAGGTGATGCTGTACCCATCACTTTAGAGGCAGTCTTCTCGTGGGTTACAATTCACGGCATCTACGGGGAAGAGCATGGGATGCCTAGGGGCAGTTGCCCAGGTCTGAGCAATCACCCTGGGACCAACCCCAGGAAAGGTCTAGGTTTGTTCCAAATAGTTTGGTTAGACACTATATATATGCACGTACTTTTCTAAATGTGCTTTTTTCTCCTCTTTTCTTTAGGGAGGCAGGACACAGTGCCTGAGAGAAGTCTGTCCCATTCTATCCTGTCCTCAGCACCTTAGCCACATTCCCCCAGGACAGTGCTGCCCCAAATGTTTGGGTGAGTGATTGTTTTCAGGTCAAAGAACAATGTAATTTATTCTGGGAGTTTCTGTTGAGCGTTGTCCACTTTTTTATCTTGAAGTTTTCAAGTTGTGCTGTTTCATGCCTTCTTAGAGACAGAGTACTTGAGTATAAGGTGTGGTGGCTCAGTAGGTAAAGAATCCACCTGCAATGCAGGAGACCCGGGTTTGATACTTGGGTCGGGAAGATCCCCTGGAGGAGGAAATGGCAACCCACTCCAGTATTCTTGCCTCAGAAATCCCATGGACAGAGGAGCCTGGTGGGCTACAAGACCATGGGGTTGCAAGAGTTGGGCACAGTTGAGAGACTAAACCACCACCAAGGTGTGTACAAGGGTTTATTTCACTTCTGAGCCTCCCCAGAGCTTTCTTTTCTTTTATCTTCCCCTGTAGTTGTAAACCTGGTATACCAGACACCCTGGGATAATAGCCTGGTGTGGGGAGAATGGTCCTGAGGAAACCGTCTTTAATTGGACATTTGATGATTAGTAGGAATGTATTTTTGTGGGGAGAACAACATTGAGAAACTGTCTTTAACTGGGCATCTGACATTTAGTAGGAATGTATTTTAAAGGCATGTGAGGACTTCCTTGGCAGTCCAGTGGTTAAGACTCTGTGCTACCAATGTGGGGGGTTGGGAGGGGGATGGGGGCAGAGGCGTGAAGTTTCAATCCCTGGTCAGGGAACTAAGATCGCACATGATTCAAAGCATGCCCCCCAAAGAAGTGTTATTTTAAAGGCAAAAAACATGCAGGAGGATAAGGTGCCTCAAACAAGAGGTTTGGAAGGGAATAATGAATAAGTCAATAAAAAAGAGGGTTAGCTATTCCTTTTGGAGCAGTTATTATATACTAGGCACCATGTGAAAACTTCAGGAACTTTTTTTCTCGTTTAATTTTCTCAAGAGTCTGTGACATACAGGTGCTAAGTATAGAATTCTGAAGTGTATTAATAATATAGGGACCATGATTAGTTTTGTGCTGAGAAAGAAGTAGAATTCCTAGAAGGTAGCACAGCTAGTGAGCTATGGAGTTGACTTCTGAACATGAGTCTCTGTGATTCCCAAGTCCACGATTTAATCTGCTGCTTCTCAGCTTTCCAGGTAACATGGAGAGCAGCATGCATGTTACCATCTGAAGAGAAACACCCTGGATGGAGGGTCTCTAGAGCACAGAATCCTTTGGGTTTTGTTCGTAATCTATATATCAGCTTCTTCCATGTGGCCTTTAGGTCACTGAGTTGATTGAGTTTGACTGTTTAAGATTCAGATAAAAGTAGCTTGATCCATCAAATGAATACAATAGAATATGCAGCATCCCCACCAGTATCTCCAGGGATCTTTGGCAGGGGGCTTGGTTTACAGTAAGAGGCTGATTACTTTTCAGGGAAGCACAATGAATAACAGAAACTGAAATATTAAGCTCGCTTTGTTCTTAAAATGTCTCAGCTACTTTGCCTTTAGGAAAATATCACTGTTTGTCTCTTTTCTGTGGATCCCAGCCTCCAATCCTTATTGTCCACACTCTTTCCTGGAATCTTCTGTCTTTTCTGTCATACTTTGCTTCCTCCATCCAAAACACCTGTTAATTTATTTTTATCATTTCCAGCTTATCATACCCATACCCTGAAGTCTATCTTTCTGCAGCTGAATTGGCCAATAAAGGCATCTTGTTAAATGAAGGCAGCCTTCTCTTCTTTGAAGGATTCTGCTGCTAACTCTTCATCTAATAATGTTTGCCTTCCTTCTGTGTACACACACGCAAACACACACACAAACAAGCACCTGCTTTTAAAGTAATTTCATAGATATTATCAGAACAAAGGAGAATTGCTTAGACATGACTGACTGAAGGCATTTCCACTGATGTGTGTGCTTCTTGGGTTGCCCATGTGTGCTTGTGCCCCCAGAAGAGAAGTAGCCAGTTCACTGTTGTTGAAATCATCACGCTGTGGGTCATGGTGGAAACAGGGCCCCATCTAAGTGAGAAAGTCGTCCCAGAGGAGGCGTGGCTTGGGGCCTCAGCTTGAAGATAAGTAGGCTTGCCTAGAGAATCCTGTGGACACAGGAGCCTTGTGGGCTGCTGTCCATAGGCTCGCACAGAGCCAGACATGACTGAAGTGACTTAGCACTCATGCATGCATTGGAGAAGGAAATGGCAACCCACTCAGTATTCTTGCCTGGAGAATCCCAGGGATGGAGGAGCCTGGTGGGCTGCCGTCTATGGGGTCACACAGTTGGACACAACTGAAGTGACTTAGCAGCAGCAGCAAGCTTGATTAAAGCTCTGAAGCTGGTATCATGGATATGCTGAGTCAGATCAGATTCTCATATGAACAATGACTGTTGTATTAAATGCAGATTTTTCTATCTATTTGTGGTCATAAGTCAGACTACAAAAGGAAGAGCAAGTCTTAGGACACTCAAAAATCCTAATTCTCCCAAATGAGACCTTTACTGCTGGGCTAAGCCCCAGCGGAATAAAGTGGAAATGGCTTAGATTAGGCTATACACAGTCTCTGAACTGTTCTTTTGAATGTTTTATCTTATTTTGAGCCATGATGACTTTGGGATTTAGGTAAGATTGTATGTTCTTTGACAGTAGAAAGAAACATACCCACACAACAGAAGACAGGAAAAAAAAGGCAGGGTTGGGGGAAACACAGCAATGCTTAGTAGATGCTGAAATTTTAGACTAATTAGACTTTTGGATTTTTGGACACTGATTTGCTGTTCAGTTTTCCCTTGAGCAGGATTCATTCACATGACATACCCCTGCCTTTTGCACTATTTTCCTCTCTTTTCTCATTTTCAATGACAGCCTCATCAGAAGTTTCTATATAGAGAGCACCCGATGCACCTCTTAGAGTCACACAGCCCAAGATAATATTTGAATTATACGTGCTGTGTGCTCACTTGCTCAGTTGTGTATGGTTCTTTGTGACCCCCATGGACTGCAGCCCATCAAGCTCCTCTGTTCATGTGGATTCTCCAAGCAAGAATACTGGAGTGGATTGCCATTTCCTTCTCCAGGGGATCTTCCTGACCCAGGAATTGGGCCCACGTCTCCTGAATTGGCAGGTGGATTCTTTACCGCTGTGCCACCTGGGAAGCCTATTTGAATTATACCACCTCTAATAATGATAATACTTATCTGCCATTGGTCATATTTGTGCAGGGAGATTAAACTCAAGCCTTTTTTGTTCAGTAGTGTACTGATGTATCAATCCACCAGTCTAATTATAATAATATAATATAATATAAATAATAAAAGGCAGGACAAGGCAAACCATGTTATCACAATTTGAAACAAATACTCAGTTGAAGCAGAGCTATTTTTAATTCTTAAAGGACAGAAATATATCTTTGATGGAATAATATAGAAGACAGTATTTCAAGCAGTGAAAAATAATGTCACCATCATTTTTGTAGTAAATTAAAAAAAAATCTGCTTAGGCGTGTTTCTTATACTTTTATAGAGTGTCCTAAATCAAGGTGTGATATGATAGGTGTGATTCTGATGGGGTGGGTGTCCTGTACAAAGATTTTTGATGCTTCAGACAACCCTTGGGAGTTACCTAGAGGAAGACCTAGAGAAAGGATGAATTCTGTGTTTTTCAGGTAATCCTCTGATTTAATCTGTAAATTTTTACAAACTTCAAAAGACTTAGAACCTGAGTATACACAGAAGAATGCCTGTTTCAGTTGGGATATTGCTAATTGTTAGGTGCACATACAGTCATTATGCTAAATTTTATCTAACCATAAAAAACTTTTTGATGGTATACTTTAGCACTGACATTGTAGTTAGAGATGGTAATGTGTTATTGGGAGGAGGCATTTTGATATTATTTTATGACAAGTGAACTAAGTCAGGCCTGGAGAAATCAAGCTCAAGATCACCTGGGAGTCTGTATGTGGGACCCAAGTTAAAATTATCACAATCATCTTTTGAAGCAAGTTTGCTTCTTGTAGGGAGAACTAAACTAATGATTTAATTCTACATCTATACTGTATCCCAGCTTTGAGGTTGACTTTTAACGGGAAGATGGCATTTTTGTTGACACCTACTAACAGTAATTCCAACAGTTCTAATTCCGAGAATAGCATTTCATATGTGTTTATAGATACTTAAGCATTTCATTTGGTCTCCAATGAAATAGAGATTGCTTTTAATCTTTTTACAGGAAGAGTGTGGGTATAAATCTTATGACTGATGATTAATCTTTGACTTCTCAACTTAGTCCTTAATTGAAGTAACATTTCAGAGATATTTTTATGTACTCCAGAGAGTAGAAACTCAAATACTGAAAGAAAGGAGGAAATTGAATTGCACTCTTTATTTGGGGTTGATTTTTTTTCACCTTTTGGGTCACCAATCATATCCTTACATCAGTGAAAACCAAGGTAATTCTGCAAGAGGTGTGATGCCTGTGGGAGGTTGAACACTGGGTATCTGGAGCTGGATTCTTCCTCTCTGTGATCTTTGAGTTAGCATCACCCTTGATGCCAATGGACTTGTCATTTGTTCAACTGAGATACTATCTCATTAGTTTTTCTTTTTGCTCATCCTAGTCTTCTTTGGATATCTTGACTTCTCCTGCCTCTTCCCTGCCAACACCCACTTTCTGGATAATTTTACTCATTCTTTAAGATACAGCTCAGGCAGCACATCCTCCAAAAAGTCTTCTCTGTCCTCCCATTCTCATAGTTCCTAGAGTGGCTTCTTTCCAGAACTGACTGTCTTATTGTATTGAAATCATCTTTTGTGGGTTTGTTTCCCCAGTAAACTAAGCTCCACTGGGACAGGATGCCTTAGTCATCGTGGCTCACTAAGATGAACTCATAATAAAGATTTGTTGAACTTACAAGATTCAGTATGGAATCAAACTCTCTTTAGCAAAAACTCTTTGAAGTCATGATTCCTGGGAATCCCCTGGAAACATGTGACCCATGGCTCTGTATCTGTGCGCTGGATTGACTTGGTCTTGTGGCAATGCTTAACAGTCCTGTGCTATAATTGCTGATGATGAAGCGGGACAGTCCTGACCTCTGTCTTGCTAACACTATGCCGTTGCTTCTTTCTAGGTCAAAGGAAAGTGTTTGACCTCCCATTTGGAAGCTGCCTCTTTCGCAGTGATGTTTATGACAATGGATCCTCTTTTCTCTATGATAACTGCACTGCGTGTACCTGCAAGGTAAGATGGTTCTGAGGGGCTGTGGTCCAAAATGGATAGCATTTTGGTTTTAATGTTAATGCTATAGCCAAACATAATAACGTGTTATTTATGGTAACAAAGCATTACTGATGCCACTTTATCTGTAAAATTATATTGCATGTTCACAAGGAAGTTTAGACATAGGATCCAAGTTACAAATCACCGTTATCTTCCCAGGACCAGTAAGTGAGCTCTGGGGGTGAGAATTAAACTCTGAGGGGCTGAAGCACTTATAAAAATCAGATAAATGCACATGGCAGTGTTCTCTGGCTCTAATTATTCAGTATGAATTCTCTGACACACCTGGCAATAAAAATGGCTTTAACCACACGCAAGAGAAAAGAAGCCAACTCATCAGAAAAAGCTGTTGCTGCGAAAGATCGAGAACAGGAAAAGAAGGGGGCAACAGAGGATGAGACTGTTGGACAGCATCACTGACTCAATGGACATGAGTTTAAGCAAACTCTAGGAGATAGTAAAGGACAGGAACGCCTGGTGTGCTGCAGTCCACGAAAAAAAAAAAAGTTACACACTTTTCTCAAAAGGCAACCACACATCTAGTGACTGGTAAAGAAAGAATTCCTCAGCTCCAGAAATTTAAAGGGATTATGCACATCACACATTCCTAGACTATGTTTATATGGTGATTCAGTTCTGAAACCGAGAAGAGAATCATTTACATGGAGGACTTTAGGACCATTCGTTAGCAAGTTAACCGAAACATCTGTGTGACATGAGTTTAGAATAATACATTTTGGGGGTGATAGTTGTTGTTTGTTTTTAATAAACAGAGGTCTGTAGAGGGAAAGAAGAACTTTTTTCACTGTCAATCATAGCTTGAATTAGAGTTCAGAAGTTCGTGATTACTCAAGGCATGCTTTGTTAATGAGCATGCACTGCATTTTCAAGGAAGTAGCCGAGTAAGGGCTGAACTGTCTGTTCCCTAGCACTGAACAGCAAGTAATTCCAAAGACTGGAAGTACTTTCCTGAGGCCCTCTCCTCTCTTTCATGGTTCATAGAATCCTGTGCTAAACATATAGCCACTCCTTCTGTTGTCTTGACCTCCATCCTCTGGACTTCTCTTTCTCTCCTGGAATTTCACAGGTTATAGCTTCCTCTTGGGGATACTGAGCCTTTGATGAAACATCACATTCCTGATTTTCTTGATTGCAGAAAAGTCAGGCATCCCAGGGATGGAAATTAGTTATGCTTGCAGCGTTTTGGGTCTCATTCTTTGAGAGATTCTTTGAGTGGTGATTAGCCAATATATCCCAATACTCAAAAGAAGCGTAACTGAAACTGTTCCTTCAAGATGTTTTTTATCAGAGTACGAGTTCACGGTCATTTTTGGGAAATGGAATACTTAAAGAATCAGGCTGCAATCATTTGGGGTGATCAGGATTGTTTTGTACCTGTTAGAGCTTCCCTCTCCAGTATCCCCATCCAGTGAGTGCCTTGGCAGGTACAGGAAACAATTCTCTGAACACAATTCAGTTTTAGGCTTCTGTCTGCCTGCAGTGTCCTCATCTTCCTTGAGTTTGATTAGCAAACTCCTCTTCATTTACAGCAGCCTTTCTCAGATATCTCCCCTTCTAGTGAGGTTTTCCCAATCCACCTACATAGGTAATTGTTGCATCTTCTCTAGCTCTATACCTTTACCAGTTCTTTTTTACCACATTATTATATAGTCCTTGTTCAGATGGTTATCTCCTCTTTGTGAGTTCCTTGAGGAAAGGCGCACATCCATCCATCTCTGTATTCTAATTGCTTAATCCAGTTCCAGGCAATGATCTAATGGTACTCTGTGTGTATGTTTGTTTGTGTGTGGTGGGGGATGGTTGGTTGTGGGTGTATATTTAATGAAAGTTGGGCAATCTATCATGAAGTATGCATTATTCTAGAGCTGGTGAGTGCCCTTGTTTTTCAAACTTGAAATCAAAACATGCAATTTGACAAAGGATTTTTTTTTTCCAATTTATGAGTTGACTTATTTCCATGTGCCAGGCACTGTGCCAAGTACTTTGCATATTCCATTAAACTACACAATAAACTTGAGAAGTGTTATCATCTCCATTTTGAAGATGAGGAATCCGGGGCACAGGGGGATGGATTTGTACAAGACAATACACTTAATAAATGAGCTGGCATTCTACCCTGGTCTTATTCAATTCTATATCTTATCCACTGTGTGGTGTGATTTGAATAACAAATGCCTTTTTTTGAAGGATCATCTCATTGTCGTATTAATCTTAAGAGGATAAGTTAGTGAGAGTATAGTAGATGGTACCAGAAGTGCCTCTTAAAGTCACAGAATTGATGTAGTAGTTGCAGAAGTTACATCTGTCGATTTACACAACCTATTTGTATGCAAGGCTCCAAAGTGAGTCCTCTCTCCAAGCTTACTGGCTGGGTCTACGTCTTGGAGAGGGGTTTGGTCTCTCATTTCTCTGCTCTTTGTTCACACTAACTCAGCACTTTGAGGTCATTGCCAATCTACCCTGGGACACTTCTTTCCTCCATCCTGTCTTCTGCTAAGTTTCATAAATATTTTGCTCTTATAGTCATTCCACCTGATATTCTACTCCAGGTGAAATTTCAGCTTTTGGCTGGGGAACTGGAAAAATTTACTTTTCTTAGGTTCCTCTGAACTTTTTTCTCATGCATTGTTGAATGAGTCAGTAAGTACAACTCACTTGACTATTTCGTCCATGGAATGCCGCTTCTTTTGAATTCAAGCCATACTCCTTAATGTTACAGATATAGACTTGTCACCCTCAGAGTTTAAGTGTCCTTGATTAAGGTCACACAGTTGATGGAAGACCCCTAGAACCCAGGCCTAGCTTTAGAATCGCTTGTTTGGTTCCTTTGTGAACACAGAACACACTAAGGAATTTCATCTTCACATGGGGCATGAGCTCTAAATTTTTACTCTTCGATCAAAGATATCCTGAGTTTACTGTCAGCTCTTAGAAGGTGTCATAAAGCCATGGGGGAGCCCTGAGGGAACACTGTTAAGGAGGGTTGCAAAAGATGAGAAGGGCAGGAAAAAGGAAGGAAACTGGTTGGTCCACAGTGCACTGGGCCTTCTTACCCAGTGGCTGGAGCAGGGTATCCTGTCGGTCTTTTGAGCATTAATTGATAAGCCCTTGGAAAGTGGGGGGCGTATGTCACACTCTTCATAGCTTCCTCTTCTAGTCTAGATGCTTAGTTAGCAAATAAAATTTTGAGGTGAATGAAAGATTTATTGCAGTGAATTAGAATATGGTATCTTTGATCCCTGGGAAGATTCCCTGTAGAAGGGAAAGGCCACCCACTCTAGTATTCTGGCCTGGAGAATTCCATGGACTGTGTAGTCCATGGGGTTGCAAAGAGTTGGACATGACTGAATGACTTTTACATACATCTTCAGCATATGTTTTAAAGAAGTTAATTGTGGGTTGTTAAAGGAAGACCAGGACTTCCTTGTAGCTCAAACAGTAAAGAAACTGCCTGAGTTGGGAAGTTCCTCTGGAGAAGGGAATGGCAATCCACTCCAATATTCTTGCCTGGAGAATTCCATGGACATAGAAGCCTGGTGGTCTATAGTCCATGGGGTCGCAAAGAGTCAGACATGACTGAGTGACTAACACACACAAAGGAAGACCAGGTAGGATGTCTGGTGGTGGTGGAAATTGTTTTTAACTTCCAGTTTGCTTTTGGGCCCCCAGGACTCCACTGTTGTGTGTAAGAAGAAGTGCTCCCACCCTGGTGGCTGCGACAGAGGCGAGGAGGCCTGTTGTGATGACTGCCTCCTACGAGTGCCCCAGGAAGACATCAAAGTGTGCAAGTTTGGCAACAAGATTTTCCGGGTATGTCATGAACAAAGCTCGTGGGAACTATTGTATGATACTGAGTTGTAGAAAGCTCCTAGCAAAGTGCAGATTGCAAAATTTCACATTTTGTGTATACATGTATGTATGTATACAAAGTATTTATTTATATGTACATATATGTTTAGAGTCAAGGACACTTAGGGGTAGAGAAGCAACTGTCTGTGTTTTTCTTGGCTTTACTTTTGGTTTATAACATATGTTACACCTGTAAAACATTGCCTTTTCTAAATGTGGTGGCCAGTGGTTGGGGCTGAGCTGAGGAGTCCCCTGGATGGTGCAGCTATGGGTACCCGATGCCTGGGGACAGCAGTCAGAGATGCATGGTGCTCCTTGGCGAGATCCTGATTCTCTTAGAACTTTTGCACTAAGCTCCTTTTTCAGAGAGAGATTTTCCCATTTGGAAGATGTTTGGGTGAGGTTGTGGCCAGCAGAGCAGTTGAACCAAGATGAGAGAGTCCTGCCCCAGCTGAGTGAGTAGGGTCGGCTGCTGCCCATATCAGGTGTGTTTTACACTGTTTCCTAGTGGCATGGGTGGGCAGTTGGCCAGTGACCATTTAAATGTTAGGATTAAGATAATTGACTTTGTCCAAAGTGCTGCCCATCTAGTCTGTTTTCCCCATGGGTGGAGGGAATTTCTCTGCACCTGAAGGTGTCATCTCAGGGTACCCTTGAGAATTGAGACCCTCAGAATCAAGTCAGAGAAGGAGGCACCTCAGGCCCTCTGCACTTGGCTAGATTTCCTATTATGGAGCTGGAGGGAGAGTCTTGATTCTTACGACATCTGTAAAAAGACTTGATGTGTCATGCCTAAGGGAAGGGCATCACGTGTGTATATGTGTGTATGTATCTGTGTGTTGTGGTTCCACCAGGCTTCCAGAGCTACTCATGTGTCCTCTTTACACGTCATCCTCTGTCTCTGGAGCATCCAGATGCGGTAGGCTCACCCTGATGACTCTTTTGTGCAAAGTGCTTTCCAGGCTCCTTGCAAAAAGGTTCCTTTGTATACATGGATGGGGCCTGAAGTAATTTATGGACTCCTAGAAATGTGCACTCAGAGAATTTTCAATAGTCAGATGCCCTTTAAAACAGATTCAGTCAGAGAAATAAAAGGCACTAGAGACATAGGTAGTCCTTAAAATACCTTCCAAAAATGAGAAGGAAGAGTAAGAGGCATAGGTAACATCAAAGATCTGGGCTGGTTTTTCTGTTTTTAATAAAATTTGCTGCTCAGATCCAGAAGCCCAGAAAGGAATCCTTGCTCTGTTTTCAGGCCTAAATCTATTGCCCATAATCTTTTTTTCTCATAAGCAAGAATACACGTTCCTGCATGTTCCCAGAAGTACAGGATTTTTGTGGCTGAACACTTGGCAACTGCAGATTATAAATCCAATAAGCCAAAGAGATGCCTCAAACAGCCTTTTCTGGGCTAGAAAATGTGTCCCAAGTGCTACCCAGCCCTTCAGGAGGAGAGTATCAGACAGGCAGGGACATGGGATGAATGGCTCTTGGGAGTTTTCTGTGCTCCACATTTTCAGATGGTTTGCTGGTCAGGTGTCTGCCTGGCAATGGGAGTCATATGGATTAGTCTCTGTTCTTTGCATGTTCGTGCCCCATGTGGGCCAGAACCATGTCACATCTGGGAATGAACTAACCACCTCCGGACATCTCAATTAACTACTGGCATCTGGGAGAACTCAAACTTTTCAGTCCTATCAAACGGAAAAATTAGACCCTTGTTGCATCATGTAGGAAAAGTCTTGTTTGTCTCCCAGGGTGAAGCTAAGTAAACAATGCAAAAGGAGCAAGATGCAAATATGACTTGGTTTGATGTACAAACTTTTTTTTTTAATACCCTGGAGGGGAAATGCACGCGCACACACACACACACACACACTCACACACACTAAGATCTAGCATTTCTATCAGATCAGTTAGATGTAGATAAACACCTCATAGTAATTCGATCTACTGATGGAAACCATCACTCAGGGAAGAAATGCTTTCCTTGACAGACAAATCCTAGCCTGGTGGACTAGCTCCCATCAGCCTCCAGCTTATGGAAGATTCTGTGGTCTCCCTTGCAGGATGGAGAGATGTGGTCGTCTGTCAACTGCACCATCTGTGCTTGTGTGAAAGGCAAGACAGAGTGTCGCAAGAAGCAGTGTGTTCCCATCAGCAGCTGCCCCCAGGTTCGTGTGCAGGTTGGCTTTCTCTTTAAGCATCTTGAGAACCATCCTGTGTGTGGCATGGTCACCTCCCATCTTCTGAGCACAGAATTCAGATCCTCCGTAACTTCCAAGTTCCCAAATAGACACGTGTCGTTTGCGAAGCTTGCTCTTTGTTCTTTATGGTTCTCATCCAGATTCTAGCCTAACAGGGTAATATCTCTTACCTTGCTCTGTTTTTTACTGATCTCTCCTAGTTTTTTGTTTTAATGTCTCCAACTTCTGTTTGATCAGCTCCCTCGTGTCTTTTGCTGGGTTTTCTTTTGAATATCATAAAAGATCCTTTTGTTTTACCTCTCTTTTTCTTTCTTTTCAAATCAGTTTTCTTCCTGTAGCCATTTAAAGGAATATGTGGTTGTTTATTAATAAATTCCCCAAGGAGTTTCACCTGCCCAGTGGCACCCTCCAATCCCTTTTCTGAAGTTTTCTCTCTCCAACCCAGGCTCTGTTGTAGTCCTGAATGGAAATGGCGTCTTTATGGAAATATCTCTTTTCAGAAACCCATAGTTCCAGTGCCCTGAATAAAGCATCCATTATCTTCCAAAGCATGAGCTTCATTGAATTCACCTCAGCAACGTGAAACCTTTCAAGGTTTTATGCATTTTGGGAAAATGTCAAGCCTATTCAATACTTTCCAGTGAATGAAAAAATACATCCATATATTCAGGCCATGTCTTCCTTTCTCTGTCAGAGACAGCTTTTAATTTTATTCACATCTGTTATTATTATAAACAAAAAGTTGCTGTTTTTACGTGAGTGCCAAATGAGGCACAAAAAAACAACAGCTGTTGCTGTTGCACAACTGAATAAAGGGGGGAGAAAAAAAGAAAGAAAGAAAGAAACCCTAATTAGTCTTGCTTTAAAAAGCCTCAGACATAAAACTGAAAACCTCCCATAAAAGAAAAACAAAACAAAACAAAAAACAACAACCAGGAGATACAATAAGGAGAGTTGAGCATGGTCTGCTTATAAATATTCATTGGGAAAAATGGTATCATATCGTTTTTGCCCATCCTCGGGGAACCCTCACTGGTAATGAACTCCTGCGGCACATGTTAGTAATAATGGGCTTCCTTATTCTACAAGACAAAAACAAAAGGCTGAGCCAGCCTGGTGGCTCGAGTAACCAGCCTCCGCAGGCCCTGGTGGAGTTCCCGGCTTCACTTGAGTCCTGCCACTTGCGGCAGGTGTGGTGGTCTGCATAGACCTCTTGCCGGGCGGGGGGGAGTCAGCGCTCTTTCTGTTACCAGCATCTCGGTTCCTGTCTCTTCTTTGTGGACCATATTTGGGCCAGGAGCATCCGTCCCTCCAGGCGCAGGCCTGGCGTTTCCCCCACCCCCACCTGCACCCCACCCCTGTCTTCTTGTCAGAGCCCGTCAGGCAGTGCCTGGCTCCTGCCTCAGGGCCCACCTTTTTGTTTCTAGGCAGTTTTGCAATCATTCCTTTGGTTCACACTTTGCCTTCTCAGGGACCAGCACAAAGCACTTTGGAAGATAATTTAGTTTTAGCATAGAAATCCTGTTAAACACTTACTTCCCCTCCCCTGCATTGCTTTGGGAAATTAAAAAAAAAAAAAAAAAGGTTTTTTTTAAAAAAATTCCTGCTCAATCTTTGCTGGCTACTATACATTTTTTTCCAGAAGTTTGCATGCCTTGTTGAAGAAGGATTGTGTGGTTGCATTCTCTTCTTGACAGTCCCCCAGGGGCAAAGGAGTGCGTTTGGTGAGAAGGACCGAGGGTTCCACTGGGGACAAGTTCATTATGACAGTCATACCATCACTGTTAATATGTCCTGAGACTTCCTCTGTAGTCACAGGACCAACCTCGTCTGATGCTGAGACCCTGCCCCACCGCCCCCGCCCCCCTGAGGTGGGTGCTGTTACTAGGCCCTTCTTACTGGTGCTTTCATGGGGTGTCCAGAATTCCTCAGCGAGTTCCATGTAACTCAGGAGCCAGACATCATAGCTTTCTCTTGATTTATTCCCTAGTTAATTTAGTGATGTTTCCAGCCCCTCTCTCACTTTCTGAAGAAAGGAACTGGCTGTTTCTGTCAAGGTACAGATGCAGGGAATCACAGAGTCACCCTTTGCTGGGGCCCTGGTTTAAACAGCTCTGTTTGGCTCAGACAGAGCACTGTATGCCATCATTCCATCAGCTGGAGCCAGTCTCCTTTGGATTTGTCCTCAACTGCTCTCAGGCACGAGAAGCCAAAGGAGTCCTCCGTGCCTCATAGAAACAGACAACAGAGCTCTTGGCCATGAAATTGTCATGTTGCCCCAAACCATGGAAGGTGGCATGGCATGGAGTTTTGAGTCTCATTCAAACCTGTCATAGCCTTTAGTGTACCTTTTCAAAGCATCAGACAGGTTCTAATTCTTTAATTATCAACTGCCATCTTTGTTGTTGCTGTTGTTAGTGTGATTTGTTTTTTAAGTACCTAAATCTACTCTTGATGCAATCGACAGGTAGTGAAACAGGGCTTGACACAAACCTTGGGCCACCACTCTGTGGTCTGTTTCCTTAGTTTCCTGTAAAGAGGGGGAAGGGGCATTTATATAGAGAGAGTTGTTGTGAAGCATAAATGAGATAAAGAAAGAAGAAAGTACAGCATTTTTCCCCTACTATATAGATACCCAATAAATGTTAACTTCTCTTAAAGATTAAGATGAGACATCTCTCATCTTAAAAATCTGGAGTGAAAAGTTGGCCTATAAGGTCACACAAAATTAGGTTTGATTTTGGGTTATAAGCTCAACATTCAGAAAAAGAAGATCATGGCATCCAATCCCATCAGTTCATGGAAAATAGATGGGGAAACAGTGTCAGACTTTATATTTTTGGGCTCCCAAATCACTGCAGATGGTGACTGCAGCCATGAAATGAAAAGACGCTTACTCCTTGGAAGGAAAGTTATGACCAACCTAGATAGTATATTCAAAAGCAGAGACGTTACTTTTCCGACTAAGGTCCATCTAGTCAAGGCTATGGTTTTTCCAGTAGTCATGTATGGATGTGAGAGTTGGACTGTGAAGAAGGCTGAGCACCGAAGAACTGACGCGTTTGAACTGTGGTGTTGGAGAAGACTCTTGAGAGTCCCTTGGACTGCAAGGAGATCCAACCAGTCCATTCTGAAGGAGATCAACCCTGGGATTTCTTTGGAAGGAATGATGCTAAAGCTGAAACTCCAATACTTTGGCCACCTCATGTGAAGAGTTGACTCATTGGAAAAGATTCTGATGCTAAGAGGGATTGAGGGCAGGAGGAGAAGGGGGCGACAGAGGATGAGATGGCTGGATGGCATCATGGACTCGATGGATGTGAGTCTGAGTGAACTCCAGGAGTTGGTGATGGACAGGGAGGCCTGGCGTGCTGCGATTCATGGGGTTGCAAAGAGTCGGACACGACTGAGCGACTAAACTGAACTGAACTAACCCTTGTGTTACATGACATCAATGTCTTCATCTATATGAAGGAAAATGCTCAGCTCACTAAGTTTTTGTGCATCTTAATAACAAAATTATAATATGTTCTAAATATTAACTTATTTTAAATCCTTGCAGTTAGCCTGATGTTAGGTAACCTAAGGAATATATCTAGTAGGATGTCTGTTTCATACCATGTGCTTCCTTAATGTCCATTTTCTTCCACATTTCTTTCCCCCTGCGATTCCACTAAGTCAGAGATAAAGCAATGTCATTCTCTGACAAGAGCCCTGAGATTATGCATCTTCCTTTAAATGTCAATCATTAGAAGAAATGCAGTAGAGGAGATTACACTGTTTTTCCAGAAAAGTAATGGAAAATTACTCAGCATTTCAAAACCCTTAGCCCCATTTGGCTTTGACTACATAATAGTCAGGGATAGCATACCACTCTCTGAAAGAAGGAATCAGGTTGAATTTCATTTGTGGCACAGATATTGTTCATATACATAGGCCCAAGCTTGGGTTACTGTTTATTTTTGGCTCCCTCCAATAAGCAGAGACAGAATGAAAGCTTTGCATAGATTGATAGATTGACAGCTAATTCCCATTTCTACACATGTGCACTTGGTCTCTAGAGGGCTAGATTTGAGTATCAGTGAAAAGGTGGAATACAGACTGTCTCCATCTTCCCTCCAGTGAGAAAAATCACACCAATGAAACCTTTAGGGATTATGTTTCTCTGAGGATAAAAACAGGAAAGCTTTTTGAATGACTTTGCCTGGCTATAGAACCTGATACTTAAAACTTCATTTTCACCACCATCATCACCATCTGGGCATCGAGTTCAAATACAGCTTGGATGAATTTCATTGATTTATCTGGTGTGAGATTTAAAAAAGAGTTTTGTCCTCAGCAGACCCTGATTTTTAACACTTAACTCTTGTTTTTTTTTTTTCCTTTTCTTGATTAGGGTAAAATTCTCAACAGGAAAGGATGCTGTCCTATTTGCACTGAAAGTAAGTTTATTGAAAATATGTTATTAATATTTATTTTTCAGTTTATAGTACAACAAGAAAAATGGTGGTGTAAGTTTTCAGCCTCTTTTATTTCTGTAGGAATAGGATGGGATCATCTTACTTTGTTACAGACAATTAAAGTCAATGGTAATCCTTGCACAGAAGCACAACTAAGACAAATGTGGATGTTTCTGCTGGGATTTGTTGCTATGAGAAATTTAAAAGACAAATGGTCTGATGAGGTTTTAGGAAGGGCCAGGTGGCTCAGATGGTAAAGTGTCTGTCTACAGTGCAGGAGACCCGGATTTGAGCCCTGGGTTGGGAAGATCCTCTGGAGAAGGAAATGGCAATCCACTCCAGTACTGTTGCCTGGAAAATCCCATGGGCAGAGGAGCCTGGCAGGCTACAGCCTATGGGGTCGCAAAGAGTCCGACACGACTGAGCAACTTCACCATATTATCACTATAGATAGCTTAATGTGTCTTTTAACTGCTAATAGCATTTGCAGCCATAGCGACTAAAAGATAATGATATCCTGTAAAACCAAACATTATATATAACCTAGGAGAGATTCTCCTTCCTTCCTTATGAAGCCAAACAGTTGCCCATCTTTCTCCCTTACCCTCACCACAGCTTCATCGCTGTTTCACTTGGGCACATCCTGTGGTGCTCTTGGTAAAGAGAAAACAAGAAGTCATTCGGTTGGCAATGGTGTAGCCATCCTGTTATTTTTAACTGAGTTCTTGAAGGTTCTCTCTAACATGGCCATTTTGAAAGCCATCTGGGACTGTACTACCCACCACTTAGATAGCATAGCAACAGATTTCATGTTACCCCCACATGTAAGTGTGCACAGATCTGTTAGCAAACCACTGTTTCAGTCCCCTCACATTCATATGGTTTCTAGATAGCTTTCTGAAATGTTTCACTGAAGGAGGAGTATTCATAATGTCACTGTCAAATTAGTATGATAAGCAGGATTAACCCAGCCATAGAACCTATTGGAGTGTATTTTATGAGCCATTCAGACTTAAGTGGGCTTTGATGATAGTTGAAAGCAGCTTTCACATGGAAACACGTTTGTTTATTTCACTTGTCTGAAGTCAGAGTTTATATTACTAAGAGTTATCCTGGCTCTTCTTTTTAGACAAGAGGTACATAGGTTCATTATATATATTACCACATATCCATATATTGCTATTCACACATACATATATATATCTCACTATTTTTTGAGACTGAGAAATATTAAACAATTATGCACTGTACACTGGATAAAAGTGCTGGCTGAATTAAGGAAAATTAAGTTATAAACTTAATAAAATAATTTTTCTTTCAAGACAAGGAAGTACATAAATTAAGTCAAAGGAGGCCAACTAAGTATATTAGTAGAGCCTGGGAATTATGCAGGAAGAAGAATTAGCTATGATTAACACACCAGTTGATTTTAAAACATATGTATAAACTATTACATTTAATCATCTTCCCAGAGACTCTCTGAGGAAATTTTGTTTATGGATGGTTTGGAGGCCACTTCCAGCTTAATTCTTTTTTGGATGTGCAGAGTCAAGCCTAAATTGATGAAGTTTTCCTCTGTATCCATGTCAATGAAGATGTTTACATTTCCCTAGAAAGTATCTCCTAGTTTAAGTAGAGCCCAACCGCCAATGAACAGACAGGATACATCTTCCCGCCTCATGCTGTCAGGCAGGAATACTGCTTATCAGCTTAATAAGAAAATGTATGGCCAGGCTTGTACAGAAATAGCCTAAATCTTAAATTACCAGGCTTTATGTTACAAGGATAATTGTTGAGATCATTGAGAGGAAAGCTACATTTCATTATTAGTTTATCCACTATGGGCTAATCTTTGCAAATATATTGGGTTCACCAAAAAGTTCCTCCGAATTTTTCCATAACATCTTACAGAAAAAATACAAAGGAACTTTTTGGCCCACCTAATAGCATACTGGTGACTTATTAGAAAACAAAAAGGAAAGAAAAGAAGAATAGAAGGATGAGTATGACAAAAGCCAAACCAGAGTTTTAACTGGTCCTATTAAATATTGATTGGACATATGTTGTACATTGTATTGTAAGTATAAATGTTGTACATGTAAATGAGCCTGTGACTTCTGTCACTGAGAGAGGCAAGTTGGCAAGGGAGAAGTCACCCAGCTGGAGGGATGCCGAGGAGATGACTGACTCTGTGCACCTGCGTCCAGCAGGTCAATATGGGACGAGTCCAGGCATGTGGTTCTTGGTCCAAATCGAGGTGATATCATCAGATGGCAATGTCTCAATTTCCTTTGGTGTTCTTTCCGTCTGTTTACTCTTTCTTGCTCTCCAGCAGTTCTTCCATCAATGCTGTAAAACACATTCTACTTGGAGAGGTTTATTTGTTCAGATTGAGTTGAGATGGGATGACTTCCAATTTTTTTTAAGCAATGCTTAGATTTTCATAGCATATTCAGGTAGACTTATTCTGATGTCCTTCAGCTGCAGTCTAAAGACCTCCTATTTTGAGATTCCTTTGTCATTAAATCCAAGATCCAGAATAAACCTTAGAGCTCGTTTTTTTCCTCCTATGTCAATTTTGAAAACTCTTCCGGTATATGAGTTTCTAAAACAGGCAAATGAAGTTTGAAGTACAAACTAAGGCTAGTATTTTCTAGAACCAGAAAAATGACTGATTTCTGTCTCATTCAAATAAGATCACACATGCACATATATATACCCCATTAGTTACTGCAGAGTTTCCAACCTCAGTGTTATTGATTTTTTGGCCAGATAATTCTTTGTGGTAGGGGTCATCCAGTGCATTCTGTGATGTTTAGCAGTGTCTCTGGCCTTTACCAACTAAATGTCAGTAGCAACCCAACAGAAATTCAGAAATTTCCAAATGTCCCCTGGGGGGCAACATCACTCCTGGTTGAGAACCACTGGTACTCTAAACAGAAGTAACAGCATAGGTGAATCCAGAAACAAACACCTATGATACTAACAATAAGTTGATTCCTTTAATTAATTAATTTTAATTAGAGGATAATTGCAATATGATGTTTTTTGTAATATATCAACATGAGTCAGCCACAGGTATACACGTGTCCCTTAACACAGTGATGAGATGGAGTAGGGGCATAAAGTGAGGCTGACCTTTGCTGGTGTAAAAAGTCACATTGCAGAAGCCCTTGGATTTAATTGAATGTGTTTCAGTATTTTCATTGCCTAGCTCTAGAAAAAAATTATAAAGGTATCATTATGTCTCAATTGATTCAAGTCACCATCTTTGTTTTATTTGCTAGGAAGCTAGAAATAAATTTGTATCTCATCTCCAATAGCATGCGGCTTTTGAGTAATACACTTTCTCCTGACTTCATCTTATATGTTTTTTAACTTTGGATGTTTTGGATTATTTAGTACGGATGCATGTAAGCTATTTCCAATCCTCTTTAGGAAGGAGGCAAGATAAAAATAAGTGTTAGTCACTTGAGTCGTGTCTGACTCTGACCCCATGGACTATAGCCCACCAGTCTCCTCTGTCCATGGAATTCTCCAGGCAAGAATATTGGAGTTAACCATTCCCTTCTCCAGAGGCTCTTCCAACTCAAGGATTGAACCTGGGTCTCCTTCATTGCAGGCAGATTCTTTACCATGTGAGTCACTGGGGAAGCCCATATTATGTATGTGGAATGGCAATCCACTCCAGTATTCTTGCCTGGAGAATCTCATGGGCGGAGGAGCCTGGCGGGCTGCAGTCCATGGGGTCGCAAGGAGTCAGACATGACTGAGCGACTCACACACACACACACATACACACACACACACACACACACACAGACAGGCACACATGCATAAATAAAATGGACTGACTACATAGCATCCAATCTAAAACTTACTTTGGTTATCTGCAGTAGTTAAATGAGTATTGAATTATTTCCAATAGTGACATGGCATCATCTGTTTCTAAAATCCTATAGAATTCCTGCCTTATTGACTGGCTTAATCTGCCTTGGTAGTGTTTGAGGCTCTCTCAGACCTCTGAAAGGAACAGTGAAGAGAAAACTCAAACATGTAAAACAGTTTTATAGGCTTCTCCTTCAAGTCAGTGCTCACAGTAATTTATAGTTACCCAGGTACAATGATTGAGGTACAAAATTGTTATACTCCTCATAGTACAGTAGTCTTCAAAGTCTGAAAGACCAATGATGATTCCATAAAAAGACAGTCCTCTTAAAATCAGACCTGAAGAAAGTGTGTAAAGGATTACTATCTTTTACTAACATGGGACATTCTCTTTTTCCAACGGAAAAGAATTAAACTTGATTTGGAGGATTTATTGAAAATAAAATATTTGAAGTGAGCTAAACAAACTTTATGAAGCTTTGGTGCAAATGCTGTTTCTTGCCAAAGTATGAGCTATAGCTTAAAGCAAGTCCTGCTTTCCCTGAGCTAAGTGTCACAGGACTGTGAATTGGGTGCCAAGAAGGCCACTGTCTGTTGTGTGTGTAGCACTTGGGTTTGTGTAAAATGTTATCTTACTGTGTGTTGTCAAACCGTAGGCAGAATCTTGACCTAGCCACCCAACAGAGACCTGAATCAGATAAATTCTTTGCTGGCAGAATGTCTGTTTTCATACATGGAAATAGTACTCAGTGGCAAAATTTTCACTGATAAGAGATGGAGTGGCGTGTGTGGGGGGCGGGGGCGGGGGGGAGAAGAAAGACTGACTTTGAGAAAAAATTTAATCTCCTAACCATCTGTTAGATCAGAGGCAACCAAAGGTAATCCAGACATAGATGCCCAGTCTCTGACTATCTCAGATCTGTTAAGCTGTGCCTGTAGCTACATCAGTCTTAACCATCAGAATCCCAACCCCAAAGGAAAGTTCACGATTACATAACACAGAGGAGGGTAGGGTATACTGAGCACAGATGTGCATTTAATTGAAATAACCTCAACGACATGTCCCACAAGTAACAGGAAATATTAGGTTTCAGCAACTTAGGGTGCGAGGAGGCTCACAGTTGCCAGGTGACTTTTTAAAACCCCCAAGAGTTAGGTTTCCAGCTGTGTGCAGCACTGGGGTATCTGCTGTCCAGGAGGGCCCCTGTATGCTGCTTGCACCCACCATGGACATGGTGGAATTGCCCTGGCTGGTCTTGGCACATCTTTCTTAAGTTCTTGAGCATGGCTACAGCAATCTCCAATTAAAGAGTAGTTGTAGAAGGGGGGACTGCAACAACTTAATGAAATAGTGACCTTGAGGTCCATTTTATGAGAAGTCTCCACTGACAGAGGTTCTGCAAATTAGTAATGCTGAGTTTGAGCAAGGTTTCTGGCCTCCAAGACTGTAAGCAACTCCAGGTCCCTGGATGCCAGGAATCTGTCCTTAACTCAGGAAAGCGAGGAAATTTGAAACCGGAGCCCAAGAAGCTTGTAGAATAAGAATTTGTGGTGTTGACTTTAGCCCTGCCGAGGAGGTGTTAAGCTAAGTAGCCACTGAAGTTTCTGCTCCAGCATCTGGAGGTGGGTTTGTCACTGCTCCTGAGGCTCACCCAGCAGACGGGGTGGCAAATAAAACCCGACTGTACCACAAGTGGTAGCTGGGAAACCCCACACAGGCAGGAACGGCATTAGAAGGGAGTGAGAGAATGAGTTTATGTTCTGTTTTATATACTGCTCTAAGGAATATTGTTTCTTTAAATGTTCTGGCTCTAGACTGATGTAAAGTTGGAGGGCCCTGAGGTTATTAGGGGTTCTCTTTTATCCATGACCTATTGTCAATTTCAACAGGGTGTTAGTACTTCTTAAGTTGCGACTATTAACAATCATCACCACCACCATCATCACTGTCTAAGAATAATGGCAGTAACTGTAATAGCAACAGCAGCCAATGTTTATTTAGCATCTGCTATGTATTGAAACAGGTCCTAGGCTGTCTGGTTTTGTTTTTTTTTTTATCTTATTTGATCCTCACAGTCATTTTGGCCATTTTATGGCCAAGTAAATGTCATTAGCTCCATTTAACAGCCGAGGAAACTGAGACTTTGAGGTTAAGAATGATGCCCAACGTAGGTCATGGAGCCCAAATCAAGGAAGTCTGGCCCCAGGGCTTGGACTGGAAATTCTATCTTCGACTTCTTAGTCATTTTGTTTGATTTGATAACGAGTTGCAGTTAGGAAGGGAAGAGAAGGTCTGGAGGGCTTTTTGACTGGTGGGGATTAGAGATTGGAGAAAGATTTTAGGAAAAGTTTCTAATTAGACAGCATTTCCTTCTACACCACCCAGGAAGAAATGTAGATTCAGATGCCCATGCTTTCCTATTCCTGGCAATACCTTCACTTTTCTGCTCAGGTGCAGAGAAGTTGGTGTGCTCTGTGCTCAATGAAAAATCAAACTGGCATGGTTTTCCACGTTATTCATTTTTCCTCCTGGAAACTCAAGGTTGAGATGCTTCCAGCAGTAAGTGAAGATCTCCCAAATCTTCTTACTTACAATAATAAAAGACATGTAATTTGAAATTTGGAATAACTGTGTATAAATTCCATCAGGAGTAAGAAAGAACAAAATCTCTCTGCCAGTCAAGCTCATCACCATTTTAGCATCATGGGATTGTATAAATGAATGGACCTTAATGTAAGGTCAACCTTCCCACTTCTTAGGTAAGGAAGTTGGGGCTAATGGTAGTATTAACTGGAAGAACGAGGATGAAAACCTGAACATTTTTTATTCCCTACTCCAATATTCATTCTATAATATTGAATGTTCTCCCTGGAATTTTTCTTGGGAAAATATTTTTAACACTATTATTAAATATTATTATTATTGTTATTAATACCATTATTAAATCATTCATTAAAAGTGACTTTCTTGCCTAATTTTGGAAGAGTATATTTTATACATAAAAATATGTATACGTTCATTACTAAATATATGGTACATTTCACCAAGGCTGCCATCTTGAATCTCAAGAAAGACGCAAATACCAATTTCTAAAGAAACTTATGAACAAAATCTCTTAGCAGTAGTGAACATAAAACACAGCTAAGTGACAAACCAATACAAATCCCAAACTATGAAAAATATACTTTGTGGAAAAAACTGTATGGTAAATCACACATTACTGTATGCAAACCTGAGGCAGACTTATTCCTCTCTGGAGGTCACATTTCCTCTGAGTAAAATAAGAGCAACACAAAACCGATACTCTGCTGCCGCTGCAATTGCTCCTATTACCAGCAGCAATTTACTGAATGTAAATCTGTGTCAAGTATCGTGATAAATGCTCTCCATGCATTCTGTTACTTAATCCTCACAACAATCCATGCAGTGGAAGCTACTGTTATTCTCATTTTACAAATGAGATCTGAGGGTCTGAGAAGTTACTAATAAGTAAGGTGTATTTATTAATAAAAATAAGTCATGTCCGACTCTTTGCAACCATGTGGACTTTAGCCTGCCAGGCTCCCCTGTCCATGGGATTCTCCAGGCAAGAATACTGGAGTGGGTTGCCATGCTCTCCTCCAAGGTGTGTTAGCCAATAGCCTGATCCGTGAGATGCCAATAGCCTGGTCCATGAGACTCCAGAGCCCAAACTTTTAAGCACTACTGTAGATTCTTTGTTGACTACATGTTGGAGGTTTACTGCCAAATATATATGAAGTTTGCCAATTTCTTTCCTCTGTACATAATTAGGGGCTTCTATTTTTTAATATAAATTTATTTATTTTAATTGGAGGTTAATTACTTTACAATATTGTATTGGTTTTGCCATAAATCACTGTGAATCCGCCACAGTTATTTGAAAACGTTTGTATCTATTCACCTTTTGAAACCTTATCTGTGTCTTTGAGATCACTGAATCTCTTCAGTTTCTTGGATTACAATACTTGAATTCTAACCTTCCCTGGCAGTTGGGAGATATGATTTATTAACTACACGCTGTGGTTCCCCTTGATGGGAAGTTTATATTTATGAGTGGTGTCATCTTTTCCCTTATCCAGGTCCCCTTCTTGGTTAATGCGCTCCTCCCCCAACCACTGCTCCCCTCCTCTGCTCTGCCCTTTCGTATTTTTCCTTAATGCACATGTCTGCCCTCCTTTTATTTTGTACCTTCTCATCTTGTGAGCTCATGGCCCTGCCTCCACGGTACCCCTTCTGCAGTTACTCTCTGGTTTCACATTTGTCTAGATTTCCAGGTCCTTAACGCAGGACTTCTTGGCAAGATATGAATATGGCAGATCTCAGTTTCTCACTTTTTTGGAGGCTACACTCATCTTTCACAAAGGACTTGTTTGAATTTGATTAACAGTTGCTACCTTTGATTCTCTAAATTATCCGGGTTGGGAGTTGGATGGAGAGATGGATGGCTGTTTCCAACCCCTATCTGTTGACTGAATTCTGGCACCCCTTTATCCCAGCTGCACAGGTTTTGAGTCTTAATGTTATTTCTCATACTTTTGGCATTTTTCTCCCATGTTGATCATCAGTCATCAGGTCTGGTTGATTGTCTCTTTGCATTGCTCTTCTAATAAATAATTTCCTTCCCATTCCCACAGCAGCCAGCCCCTCATCCTATTCCCTGTGGTTAACCTCTGCCTTTTCTTCTTCAGCCCTTTCTGCAAGCCACTGTCAGAACCCAAACTTGGCTTTTATGAAAACTACACCAGCTTTCTTGACTGGTCTCTTGCAGAATTTCTCAAAGTTTGTTTTATAAAATGCTAGTGCTGAGGGATCCTCATGAGTAATATTTTCAAAACAAGTTTCTATGATTAAATACATTAGGGAAATGCTGGGTCAAGTAAACTTAAATGTGTTTCCTCACTGCAGAATTCTCAGAGCCCTTTACATGCCAGTGTGCAGGGTAAACTTTCAGGAGGATGATGGAATATAGAGTCCTCCCGAACTAATTTGGGCTGCAGAGGTTTTTTTTTTTTCTTTTTTAATTTCTACTTATTTTGGCAGAGTAACAGGCAGGATTGATGTTTCATAGGAAACATGTTAAGAAATGCTGGTTCTTTGGAATAAATTTAAACTTCTCAGGCTGACAATAAATCTCAGGCCAGTTTATTTAGACGGCTGGGGTGTTTTACATCTCCTGAAGCAACTACCCATTCTGGGCAGATTGGTCTGTTCTTGTGCAAGCTGTCTTCTTTCCCATGTCTGACTATCATGGTAACAATCTTCTTTTGGTCTAGAGACTTACTCCATTCAAGCTCCAAATCTACCTTTTGTTTTTTATAGATGAACTCAACATTGTCTTTTCAACACATTTACCTTTTATGTTACAATCTTTTCCAGTTCTATTTCTGCCAGCAGCGGATTTGCAAGATTTACATAGCATTTATAATGATACAACCGGTAATGACTACTCTGTAAGCATCTATTATATTCTCAGCATTTTGACAATGCTGTCTTTATAACCACCATGCAAAGTAGTTGTTCTTTGACCCATGTTACAGATGAACAGACTGAGGTTCTGTAGGTAGTATGCACATGATTTTGTAGTCAGTGGGTGGCAAGACTGGGATTCAAACCCAGGACTCTATTCTAAGCAACTTAATGTTCACAAAGCTCTAAAGTGGTTTCAAGGCTGGGAGACAGGTTAATTTAGAGATGAGAAACCCATCTCTCAGGTAAAAAGTTCTCTTTTCTGATAAACAGTAATTTCTAGCTTTAAGACGGCAGACATTTTAAGGTCAGGGCTTGGATTAGAGAGCGTAAAAAATACATTTTCTATAACAAGTTTGTGTTAACACCCAGTGAATTTCCAGCACTCTGGAAGGTGTCATGGAGGACATGGATAAAAGGTTGATACAGACCCTGAGTTGAGGAACTTGCAGTGTGGTTGGAGAGATGAAGTGTAAACACGTTAAATGACAGAACCATATAATATAGTTTATAATTAGCTTCTAGATAGGCATTGTAAAACTGGGGTTCATGAACTCCTAGGAGGTCATTGGTTAGTCTTGGAACAGGGTGTCTATGAATCTCTACATTTGAATGGATACACTCATTTTCACTTGGAAGGAAAGTGTCTATACCCATGTTCATATTTCCTAAAAGCTCTGTAATCCCAATTTGTTACCAGCAATGACTGCACGGGATGCTGTGGTATAGGGTATGAATGGAAATATCGAGTCATGGTCAGGGAGGCACTGGCTTCAAAGCTACAGAGATTGGGTTGGACTGTTTCTACTGCTAACTGGCTTAGAAACCATGGGCAACATGTCAGTTTCTTCAGATTCACTGCTAAGAAATTAGGGTAATAATATAGCATGTGTAGACAAGTAGTTAGGATTAAAGGAGATAGTGCAACTATGGAAAGCATCTGGTGTGTTGCCTGGTATAAGCTAGTCTCTCCAGACTAGTTGCCTTGATTTTTGCTAAATTCATTTTTTTGCTCTTACCTCTGTAGACAAACTGAGTTTTTTAAAAACAGTACACCTTTATTATCTTAGCAAGTCCTGGAGGTCAGAACTCTGAAATGGATCTGAGTGGGTCCAAATCAAGGTGTTGGCAGAACTGCATTCCTTCTCAAGGCTCGAGAGGATCTGTTTTCATGCTAGTCTAGATTCTAGAGGTAGCCCATTTTCCTTGATTTGAAGGAATCCTTGATTTGAAGGAATCAAATCATCTTCAAAGCCAGCAGTGGTGAGCTGAGTTCTTTTCATACCATATCATTGTGTGACTCTTCTCTGCCTTTTTCCTTCACTTACAAGGACACTTGTGATAGCATCTGTCCTTCCTGGATTACCCAGGATAATTTGTTCATAATCCAACTAATTAACTGATTCAGCAAAATTCTACTAAATTATTTGCTGTACACCATTTATCAGACTTAACTATTTTTGTGAGTTCAGTGGGGGCAGTATATTTTTCCTACTGAAATGTAATATTTAATTAATTAACCTTTCATTTAGAAAATATTCGATATCTAATATAGATTATACCAGTCATTGCTGTTGGTAATGCATAGATAAATCCGTTTATCCAGTATTAAGGTAGATCCTCCAGTGTACAAGGCAGTGTGTCAGACACTGAGAAATATACACAGAATTTATGTGTAAGAAGTTTAAGACCTGGTTTAGGCATTAAAAATACATTATAACTAAAAGCTAGGGTAAAAAGGAACTATAGTTAACAATAGGGTCATCACAAGAAAAAAACACGACTGAACTGACTGACTGAACTGAAGGTGAGTGATGTTAACTAGACTTGTGGTTATACTTTCAAAATGTATACAAACAGAGAATTATTATATTGTACACACAAAACTAATATGAAATTATCGGTCAATTTTACCTAAATTTTAAAAATTAAAAAAATTGAAGTACAAAAGCTAGGGTAGAAAGTGCCTCCTCATAAGCATACTGTGGGTTTGGTGGCCAGATTTTTAACCCTCAGACTGAAAAACATAATGTGACTGTAGGATAGAGTATTTGAAGTTGACCGTACCAGAAAATCTGAGCCACGTGGTCAGTTTTGCTTTGGGGGCTTAGAAGGAAGAATTGACTTTGGCCGAGGCATGGGGAGTTGGTACATGAGCTAGAAGCTGAAGAATTCCAGTGCTGTGAACTGTGAGGTGTCGGCAAGCATGGCCGGTGCACAGCCAAGGTGAGAGGTGGGGTAGCCCTGGGCTCAGGTGGGAAGGCTGCACATAGGATGTCAACCAGGGCTTTAGGGGTAAATTTAGTTTTTATTAGATCTCAAAGGTGTGTGTGTGGTGGGGGGGTGGTGGGGGGGATGTGTCCTTTGCTCTTCTGCTTGAGGTTGGTAAGGATTTGAGGTTATGGAAGTTATGTGAAAAGAAGTTTACAGTCTTAGCACTCTCTCGAGCAAATCTTTTTTCTTTTTTTTAAAAATTAGTTTCAGGTGCCTCTTCAACTTAAAAAGAAAAAATCAGCTTTTTATTTGTAGATTTGTAAGTCTGTCTGGTGGATTAGAGATGAGTGGAAAGAGATCCCACATCCACACAGTAAAGTCAGATTGAGTTTTGGTTTAAAAAGCCAAGGGTGTAAAATCTGAAAGGAATCCAGGTGCCCCTCGGTGGCGCTTCTGTTGGCTTTGCAGGCCCCCTCAGGGAAGCAGCTGTCAGGGACACCTCTGAGCAAGGCCAGAGCCTCCTGCATGGGGAAGTTCAGTTCCTGCTGGGTCTGTTTATATTGGAGGCTTACATCATGTCAAGAGAAGCCTAGACAAACAGTATAAGGGCTTGTGTTCAGGGCAGTGTTTCTAATCCCAGCCTTTCCTGGTTCTTGACCCAAACTTGCCATCATCACAGCTCTTACCCACCTGGGGTTTCCAGGGGGCCCTGCATGACCCAGTGGCCCTGCAATTCCACAGGGCCCATTTCGCAGCAGTTGATGTGGAGGAAAGTTGAAAGCCATGTTTTTATTTGATAGACTTCCTCGTGGTTAGAACACGACTCTGGAAATGTACTGATCTGCGTGGTGGTGTGGTGCAAGGAGTTGGAGAGATGATTCTGTTCACAAAGATACTAATGGACTGAGAATGAAAGTCACCTTCTGTGTTTTCAAAGTGACTTTAGTGACTGGGGAAATCTTATGTTAAATGAAAAGGAAATACAATTTCATGTACAGGATAATCTTAACTTCGTTAAAAATATACACAAACACACACACACCCCCACACTCCAAAATGGTTAACAGGGATTATTTCTTGGTGGTGGAATCGTAAATGATACATTTTTTATTCTTAGGTTTTTCTGGTTTTGTTTTATTGTATTCTGGGGGAAGTGGGTTAGAATCTCAATTTCTCTTACTTTTTTATGACATGAAGTTGTATGCATACATATGTGTTAAGTCGCTTCAGTCATTCGACACCATGTACTATGGCCCATCAGGCTCCTCTGTCCATGGGATTCTCCAGGCACAAATACTGGAGTGGGTTGCCATGCCCATCTCCAGGGAAGCTGTACACTTTCCCCTTAATTTTCACTGATGGATGTTTTAAGAATAATCACTGCTCTCAGAACAAAGGCATCTTATTAGAATAAATATACTCATGGCAGAAATAAATGTATCTGATGAGGATAAAAGCAAAACATTGGAATTTTTTTCTAGAAGCAGCTTGACTCTCTTAATTTCCCTAGCTTTCTTATTAAAGTATGCAACATCAAAGAGATACTTTTTAATTCAGTACTTTTAATTTTTAAAAACAAATGTCCTTATTCCAGGAGTATGCATAGTGATTGTAAATAATAAAATGTAAATAATAATGTATGTACACATAAACAAGAAAGAGGAAAATAAATATCACACATAATTTCATTACCTAAGAGAAAAAAACATTCTTAGTATTTGGGTTTATGCACTTCTAATCTTTTTTTCCAGTGCCTAGACATTGTATACATATTACTGAAAACAAACCAAAACAAAAATGACATCTGATGATTTGACGTAAAGGACTGTGAAAAGTCCTTACATACTGCTGCTTGTAAACTGACATTTCCCCATCCTCTGACTTAAATATATTCAAGCAAGGATAGCTATGGAAGGGTCTGTTTGTTCAGCTCCATCACTCCAGGCTTCCCAGAAGAATGTGACTAGACATCAGGATGTCTTGGACTGTGGCTCCTTTTACTGGGTCTGCTGAACAAAAATGATATGCAGATACAGTGTTCATTTTTGTCCCCTAAGTATTTCTCTAGTTTTCTTTTTTCCTTTTCAGAGAGGCAGATTTGGTAACCCTGAGATTCTCACTTTCAGTTATTCTCCAGTGCACGTGTTCGCTGCTTTTGCAGGATCTGGCATAGGGACCTTGAGCAGACAGAAAAAAGGGCCAAGGTTTCAAAATTATTTTAGTTCAGGATACAAAGCCCCCAAATGCAGCATGTACTTCTCAGGCATCTTCTTCCTCATGAATTTTTGTTGGCTTCTTCTGTTTTGCTGTTACAAAGAAAATCATCTTGTTTTCTGAACCCTTCTCTTCTACAAGGTAGGGCCTCTTGAAAAATATCTTTCCTGATAGCCCTGCTCAGATACAATTTCCCTTGCCTGGTATCTCTGGATGTCCCTCACTGCTTCCTGCCCAGCTACAATTCAGCTCAGCTTTTCCCAGGACTCCTGGGCCATGCTGCAGGCAGTATATTTTCTGTTGCTTCTTTGAGGATTTAGTTTGTCATATAATTGACCTTATTGACATATACCCACACTTGGACTCTTAAAAACAAAAGGACAACAAAAATGAAAACAGAAAAGCATAAGGCAGAAAAAACAATATCACTCATAGTCTTACCACTAAGAAACAACCTCAGTTTATAATTTTAGGGTTTGTAGGTGTTTGGATATTTATTTTAACACGGTCAAGATTTGTTATATAGATAGAATTCGGTTTCCTATTTTTCATTTACCATGGCATAAATATTTCTTCAAGCACGAACATTAATTACAAACTTTTTCAGTGACTAGATAATAGTTCATTTTCTGGATTTCCTGCCAAAGGCTTAGCTCTTTGTTTAATGTTAGGAGAAAATCTAAATATCCATTTTCTTACAATGTGTCCATGATCAGTAGGCATGGAGAACAGTGCTAAGGTGTGTAGTGAATTCTTGGTAAATGTTAGCTATTACTGTGTTTGTTAGTGATAATTTTGATGCAGCTGCAGTCAGAACACCTGGAGAAGCCATACGATGTCCCCTGCAGACTCCAGGCAGAAATATAGGGATTCCCTGTGCTTGCTCAACAGCAGAGAGAGGATTTCTCAGGAGCATAATTTCAGCTCCTTCATTTATGTCTTGGCTGTGGCAAGCTGAAATCCATCTGTTGTGAGCTCAAGAGCTCAAAAGCCTTGATTGGTTCAGGGTTTTCTTGTTGAATATGTGGCATTAAAAACTCTGAAAAAGCCCTTTGCTTGAATTTGGTGCATCTGGTGGTCAGATTAACATTTAGTTCTTTTGTGGCATGTGGTAGTATTAACTTTGAACTATACTTCTCCTGATGCCACTTGGGGCGTCCTGAAGAACTTCCTTGCTTCCTATCAACCAGAAAGCACCATTCTCATACCAGGGAGGGATTCCATTAATCAGAGAAATGTGTAGTAGGACAATTTTGAAAGTAATAACATGGAGAAGGGGACTGGAAAATGCAGTATGGAGTGGTTAGATAGGTGGGAAAACTAGTTGGAGTTGGGTAGGGGATTTGGAAAGTGGGCACTGGGTGCCGTGTGATGCAAGAAACTGAGTAAAATTGGAGTCATACTGAAAGAGCAACCATAAAAAAGGGTAAAAAAGAAATTGAAATGGAGGGGGAATTAAAATGTTGCTGCTGAGCTTTCAAGCTTTCTCTCCCACTTTCTTCCCCTAAGTAATCCTTTTCTATAATCCTTAAAGGATTTGAACCCTACGTATCAGAAACGATCAGTTCTGTGAGTCTTTATTAAATGTTGACAAGAAAGGCTAACTTAGACAAGTAATTAATTTGTAAAATTCCCAATACATCTGATATATGTGGAGTCACATGAAATTGACATATGAAATGACATAATGTATCATAAAACAACATTAATTTCCAAACACTTTAGAAATTAAAAGCAAATGTTTGCTTTGGATCCAGTTGGTCCTACCAGATCTGTTGGCACGTCCTTCCTCCTGATGGATGCTTCATTTTTCCCTTACATCTTCAGAATTATTATTTATATGGGATAGTGTCATGTTCTTGACCTGTTCTAGAAACTGATCTTTTCATTTTAGTTTGGACTAATTTCTCTGAATTTCTCATTTCCTGGTTGTGTATGCCTTCTTTAAAACAGATAAAATATCTTTATATGGGAAACAAATCAATGTCAAATTTTGTTTAAAAAAAAGAAATGATATTTAATTTTCTATATAAACCTCTGAAATGCCCTAAAGCATAAAACTTTACTTGGGTCTCATAAGTATTTGTATTACTGGTATTTTGAAGTGATGAATTCATTGAAATTTCTTAAACTTAATAAATGATGGGTTTTACAATTTAGTTTTTATCCAACTTTTGATTTTCAATACAAAGATCAAAATATAAGAGGCTTGTATTTCTAAAAAATACACAGAGACAGTTTCTTCAGTGTTTTGTTTCTTAACAACATTAAACATGTATCTGTTTGGCAAGTCTGTTTATCTGTCCTTAGAAATGTATGAGTGTTGAATATAATACTTTTTTAAGACCATGAATAACATTTAGAATACCATGTTCCCTGATTTTTTGAATCAGTTAAAAGGAAACAATATTGTTGCTTTGATGAATTGTCATATACGCTGCTGCCTTTTATTTACATTTTTTTTCTCGTTTATATGGGTTATGAAATTTGGCCAGTTCTGTTTACAAAATCATCCCAGTTTCATTTTTCTAACCTTGACATTAAGACCATAGAAGCATATCAAGGCTCTAAAATAGAGATGCTTTAAAAACTCAGAAGTGTTATAAGTAACTTTTAAGTATAAAAGCACCAGAAGTACTTCATATCCTATGAGATTTGGTACGAACTTTTGGAACAACCGAACTTTTTCTTTTTTAAAGTTGATTTTCCTTAGTGCATCTCTGCTCAGGCCCTCCCTTTACCTGGCAGGTGCCCCTATCAGGTGTATTGCAGAGACCCCTGTTTTTTCTCTTTGAATCCTGTGCTCGGCTTATGACCTGCTTTTGTCTCTCACTCATCCGCAGAGCCCGGCGTCTGCACGGTGTTCGGAGACCCTCACTACAACACTTTTGACGGACGGACATTTAACTTTCAGGGGACGTGTCAGTACGTGTTGACGAAAGACTGCTCCTCCCCTGCCTCGCCCTTTCAGGTGCTGGTGAAGAACGACGCTCGCAGGACCCGCTCCTTCTCCTGGACCAAGTCCGTGGACCTGGTGCTGGGCGCCGGCACCGTCAGCCTCCAGCAGCACCTGACGGTGCGCTGGAACGGCTCGCGCATCGCGCTGCCCTGCCGTGCGCCGCAGTTCCACATCGACCTGGACGGCTACCTCTTGAAAGTGACGACCAAAGCAGGTGGGCTTCCGGGAGCAAGGGCCTTCTGTGTACCTCTGGCGCTTCCCTCTGTCTCACCAACTGGTGCCCGGGAGCTGCAGCTGCTCCCTCTCCTCCTCCGTGGAGGAAAACCAGAGGCAGAGAAGTCCACCAACTGCAGGGGCTGCCTCCTTCTCCAGATGCCACAAAATGGCTGGAGAAAATCGGCATACCGAGGAGCCTTGCAATCTGATGCCAGTCACCCGCAACTTGCGATCTGTCCACATCCAGTGTCTTTTCATCCTCATTCCGAAAATAGCAGTTGTTCTCTCCGGATAACCACTGTCTCATGTTGTGTTGCTATTTTAGGTCATTGGTGTCCAGCTTGGAATCGTCAGTCTTTCCCAGTTCAGCTAGTCAAGTGCAGTTTCACATTTGTGAGAAAGAGTGTTTCCTTATTAACATCTGTCCAAGAAGGAGGGAATCCTCAAAAGCAAACTGCAAACGTGTGGGTGTGCATATGGGAGTGGGGATGATGGGCTGCGTGACCAGCAGTCCTGTCCTTTCTGGACCTGGGGAAGGCTGCTTATTGAGTTGATGGGCACAACTGTCAGCTTCTGCTGGGAGACACTTAGGGTGCTTGCTCTGACAGCACTCTCTCCAGCCATGGGCTCATGGAGCTGCCCACTGATGCTGAGACCTTTTCTCAGCATCACATATTGCCTGAGACTTGCTGGACTCTGTTGCCGCTCCACTGGCAGATACATTCCTCCTACGCCAAACTGTTCATAGTTGCTAATAAGTGACTCATAGGGGTTCACAGAGGCCCACATTCTTGTCTGTGAGATGTTGCCTAAGAGAGACATCTTAGAAGCAGAACTCAACCCTTTGTTATCAGCCCCAAAGAATGAATTCAGTTTGTTCACATTTTATATGATATCATGAATGGTTCCTTCCATGGTGCCTTTGGTTAGTGCATATTTCGGTCAGTTGGATATTGAACTGCATGTCCTCTTAGCATGCTATTTCTTTAAGCATGATATTTGAGGAAGTCAGTATATATTTATTTATTTATTTATTTATTTATTTATTTATTACTTTTTGCATTGATGAGAATTTAACAATGTAAAAGCATCACTTGGGTTCCAGTTTCTTTATCTAATATGGATCAGAAAGGGAAACATTTGATAGAGCAGCCACTTTTGAGGGCAGAGACTGTTCTCTTGGTACTTTCAGAACCCTGTTATTTTCTGTTCAAGTCAAAATAAATTCGGTAAATTGATTTGAGCTGATGAAATGCCAGCTTAGCTAAACAAAGGCAGGAAACCAAAGAGAAACCCATGGAGATTTTTATTTAGAGAATATGGCGTGGTTTCAGTGAGAAATGTTAAATATTAATGTATTTGAGCATTTTATAGAGAAGAATGTTCACTTTGAAAGTGGTAGATGTGAAGAGTTCTGTACGTTCAACTTCAGAGGGATTAATCCACCCCAGAAAATTCAGACACCAGTTGTTAACATTCAAATGACATGTCACTCTGCACATGTAGGCCTCAGCTCGTCTCTTTGAAGGAGGCAACAATTTGTGGCTTCATGTAAAATGGATACAAAACAACCTATCATTACACAGTACTAATTAGAAGTACCTTGTTTATCTTTTTGCATGCTGGCTGAACATAACGGATACTACTGATATGGAAATTATTCGTCAGCCACAACCCAATTCTCAAAGGAATTCTGCATATTCAAAATTACTGACAGTCGAGGAGGTTCAGTACTGCTGCTCTCACAGCTGCCAATACCTAACGGAATAAGTGTACTCTTTGTAAGGACCTCACATGGTAAAAATGAGCAAAAGGATGAGGCTGCTAAGAAAATAATAATAGATCATAAATGCCATAATTGGATTAGTGTATTTAACTCTTCTAGGACTTGAATTCAGCTTTGCAGTTTGTCTTTTTCCCATCTCTCTTGCCATGATGCAGCTAATTTATGTGGTACCTTTACTACTCAGGTGACCAACTTCCTGTAGCACACGGAGGGCACAAACTTTCTGCTTCCTAGGGAACACTTCATATCTCTGGGTGCTAAAATTGCTTTGAAATTATCTATTGAATGGAACAATTCCATTTCCAGACAATAGTCCTTCCTACTCTGGTCCCCAAATCTCAGTTTGTACTACCCCTTAGGGATGTTTTCATTTTTATTACCTATTGATTGTCTATCTAAAATATTACAGTATATCCTTTGAATGTTTGTTCTTCCTCCATAATTTTTTTTCCATAAGCTCAAGTGATCAAAGGATATTTCTTTGAAATAGCCGTTTAAATCAAGACTGCAGGTGTAAGTTGGGAGATGGAGAGAAATGACTCTTCGCCCCTGTGGTTTATAGACTCAGCACTTCATGATAGAATCTTTTGGCAGAAGAGCACAGGTGGCTGTGTAGCTTGGGTGGAATTAAGCAGTAGTTACATATCCAATAGCAACTGGGTAGTAACAGAAGGCAGAGCAAGGTTTGGTAGCTTGAGGAAGCTCCGCTCCTTCCTGTCACAACTCCCCTCTCTCCCCCGCCCAACTCTCGGCACTTAGCGAATCATTTAAAATATTTCCTTTCTGCCATCTGTTCACTTCATCAACTCCACCTGAAACAGTTACGTCAGATCCACCTGAAAGTATTAACATGTAGGAGTGTGGCTTTGTATTTTACTTTTGGTAAAACTCTACATCTGAGGAACCTGGAGTATATATATGTTGTTGTTCAGTTGCTAAGTTCTGTCCAACTCATTGCAACCCTATGAACAGCAGCATGTGAAGCTTCCCTACACACACACACACACACACACACACACATACACACACACACACAGACACATGCACATATTTCTTTGGTATAAACTCTAAGCAGAAACAATTCTCCGTTTTTAAGCATCACTATGGTATGTCTACAGATTTTGCACCTCCTCTCTCTTAAAAGTGGACTGCGGCAAAAGCAACAATAACAACCAAAAACAAATAAACAAACAACCGCAAAATAAAAGACCAACAACTTTCCCACCAAAAGAAAAAAAATTAGTAATCTGGAGCCAGGTCACACACTTGAAGGGTGAAAAACAGGTTGGTAAAACATTCACTGGTGAAAAGGAAAATTGGAAGACTCTTCATCCAGTGGAAGGAATGCAGCTGCTGCTCACATCCCAGATGAGACATGTGCTTCAGCTTTGGCCTTCTGACTGCCAGTTGTTTCTACCAATTTCCCATGCAGAGAATTGGGAAACTCATCCCAGCTGCGGAAAAGACTAACCCCAAACCCTCAAACACTTCCATGGCATTTTCATTTCATAAGATGCCTATTTAAAAGATCTTTTGGAAAAGCAATGTGTTTTTCAATTACAACTTATTCATTTTTTTTGCCTGTCACTACTGTAATTTACTTTGCATGGATTTTACTCATGTAGAGAGTAAAAATAACCATGCAAATACATGTGTATATGATACAAGAATAGACAAAGTCATCTGTAGTCAAGTAAGCCATCCAAACACAATAGGAAGCCTAACATTGTTCTGTGAATATCTTCTTAACATAATGATAAAAAGAGGAAAAGGGAGTGAATTACAAATTATTCTCTTATGTTGAGGATTGTGTTTCATGAAAGAGATGTCAAGAGTCTTAAGAAAAAAAGCACAAGTGTTAGTCATTCGTCGTGTCTGACTCTTTATGACCCCATGGACTGTATGTAGCTTGCCAGGCTCTTCTATCTATGGAATTCGCCAGGCAAGAATACTGGAGTGGATAGGGAATATTACTGATGCAGGGATTGAACCCAAGCCTCCTGCCTTGTAGGCAGAATCTTTACCATCTGAGCCACCAGGGAAACCCCAAGAATACTGGAGTGGGTAGCCATTCCCTTTTCCAGGGAATCTTCCTGACCCAGAGATTGAACCTGAGCCTCCTACATTGCAGAATCTTTATCATCTGATCAACCAGAGAAGCCCAGAGTCTTGAGAAGAGTATATTTAAAACACAGTGGGCCTGCATCTTCTTAAGCATGCAGGAACCACCAGTCCATTGCAAAGAAAGAATGACTGACTTGTTCCCTGTGAGTTGAATTCCCATGAACTCAGTTGCCCAAAATCTCAAATTTATTGTATCACTGCCAGTAATTTTGCTGGAGCTCTTTTGGATGTAAATTCTCGACAAATGTGGCACTTGGAAAAGCAGTGTTTGCCTGCTGTCTAGGAAAGAGATTTGTAGTTTGGAAAATTTTGCAAGGTGGAAAATCTTTGGAATTATGCTCTAAAAGTTAGAGCGTTGTATGGAATTGATTTTCTCCCTTCATTTCTCTGGCTGGGCAGCTGCCTAGTTACAGGAGTATGAGGTCAAGTTTCTTCTATACCTTAGAGAGTATATTACAAATCAAATTATAGTTTGCTTGTCTTTTTTCAAAATGTTATTTCAGTGTCTTAACTGGCATGAAATTCACAAATTTCTTTGGCTTTGCCGACTCATTGTATCAATTTGCAGGGTAATTCATTCATTTAGTGAGAATGTACTATGTGCCAGATAATGTGTTCGATGATGGGGCATGAAGAAATAGAAATTGTTGTATACAATAGTTGTGATTGTCAGAATTGACCCAATGTTTGAGATCCTCACAGAAGATCAGTCCAGTGTGTGGACAGACTAGCAGCATGTCCTTGCTCTGATCACCTTGTCCCATCATTGTCTTCTCTTCACTCAGTTACTCCCAAAGCCCAAAAGAGACTTTCTTATGACCTTCTTTCCTTCTTTTTACCTAATTCTATTCAATTGCTTTCGGGAACTGAGTTGCTTCTCCTGACCAAGAAACCTTCTCTCCCTTTGCCTTGGGCTGAGAATACTTCCATTCTTTTCAGGTACCGTTCGTGATTTCCATGTGAGTCTTTCGGTTTATTTCTTGAGAAATCCAGTTTTGGACCACTGGTTTATCCTTCCAATAATTTCCCCTAAAGCAGATCTGTAACTCCTTCTTATGTCAGTTGTGAGGCCTGCTCACAGAATGCTATTTGGCCAGGTTTCTCTCCTCTAGGACCATGACCAAAGGAATATTGGCTTAGGGAATATTATCTGTAGCATCTTACTTCTGGGTGTCTCCTACTGCCCTTACGTCACTAATGTTGCCTTATGCCAATTTTATATTCAAACAAGATCCATTCCATCCCTCCCCACCCCTTTCTTCTTTCTCATCACCACCTTATTTCCCAACTTCTGAGCATCTTCTGAGCATTTACTCATCAGGCTAATATTGATCCTTCAGGAACAAAGATAAAGTCTTTTTTCAAAAAAAAGAAGAAGCCGCTCTCTCTGGATACTCAGAAAGGACTAAATCAAAGACTAGGTTTTGTCAGAAATCCAAGAGGGTAAGATTGAAAACACACAGCCGGGGATATTTTCTATTTTTTCTGTTAAAACAGAGCTTTTTTTGTGGGCTGTCACTCTTAGGAGACAGGGACAGTGAGTAAGGAGGAGTTCCAGGGCAGAAATGCACCGTGAGCTGTTGTAGGTGTCCCCTTGGTGCTCATCTACAGCACTGGTACCTGGTTCATCCATTCACTGGGTGGCTCAGGCACTGCCAAGATACTACCAAGAGAACAGTAAGAAGAGTTTCCACCACACACTTGAGACACACAGAAAATGTTAATAACAGAATCATCATTTGCTCGGGGTTGATTCTTGAAAGACTCTCCATGAAACCCTCTCCTTTGTCTTATGGGTAGTGTGATCACATACCGCACCATTTCTTCCTGACATCCTAATCAAACTGATCTGTGCTGTGTGACAGCAGAGCCTGGCTGTCCGACCCTTGACAGAAATTCCGCTTTTCAGTGGGGTCACTTGTTACAGTAAATCCTAGATACTCAGGGCTAGTAGGTCAGGAGAAAATAAATGTTCTCAGACAAATTCTCCAACTGTTTAGATGATCAGTTCAGCAAACCAAGAGGGGATTATGTTCTCAACCTTGTGGAGTAAAGATCATTTCCTCAGTGAACAGTGCTGTCCAGGTGATTCTGTCCAGCACATGAGGAATTTTGACCTGTGGCCTGGTAACCGCCATGCTTACTCAAATGTTGAAGCTCATGATCAGCCCAGATATGCATGGAGACCCCAACCTAAGTCTCATAACATCTCAACCATGGAACCATGGATTAAACAGCTGTGTGTATCTCATGGATGACTGTAAAATAATGAGGAGGCAAATGTTTTCATTTGTGTGAGTGTTGTCCTTTGAAGAGGATGTGTTCAGAAGCTTTATATTTATTACTTTAATACTTCCACTATGGCAAATAATTTGGAAATTTTCACTTGGCTCTAAATATCATCATATGGGGAGAATATTAGATAAAGAGAAAATTACATTGCAAATTATCATCTTTGTTATCTTTCCATTTCCACATTATAGTAGTTGTTGGATAAATGAAAACATGATGTGAACCAAGACAATTACTCTGAAAAAGGGCAAAAATATAAACCCTAGAGTAACATGATCAATGAAGAATCATCTGTAAGTCACACTATGTAAGATAACATTGTAAGGGCAAAACTCATACATTTAAAAAGTTCTAAGCCCCAATAACTGATTTGTGTTATATCACACAATTTTTGATGTGGAGAGATTGAAAGGTAATCGTGATTTCAGTGAGGTCCTTAGTGTTCCTTGCTAGAGGACAGTCATATGTACTGTATAAGAATCTACACTTGAAAAGTGTTGGTGGATTCAAGAGTGATTGCTCCTTATTTCCTCTAGGTTTGGAAATATCCTGGGACGGAGACAGTTTTGTAGAAGTCATGGCTGCCCCCCATCTCAAGGGCAAACTCTGTGGTCTTTGTGGCAACTACAATGGACATAAGCGTGATGACTTAATTGGTGGAGATGGAAGCTTCAAGTTTGATGTGGATGACTTTGCCGAGTCCTGGAGAGTGGAGTCCAATGAGTTCTGTAACAGACCCCAGAGAAAACCAGTACCTGAACTGTGTCAAGGGACAGTGAAGGTAAAGCTTAGAGCCCATCGAGAATGCCAGAAACTCAAATCCTGGGAATTTCAGACCTGCCACTCAACTGTGGACTACACTACTTTCTACCGGTAAGCACAGTGCTTTCAGGAATGGGCTTGGGTTACACACCAGAGATAGACTTGACCTTGGAACAGAAACTGTCAAATCCCTTGGTGTACCAGGGCCCCCAAGCATAGTCTAAATACCCCTACTTCTTTCTTGTCTTGAGACTGATCTCCTCTTGAATCAGTCCCACATTATGTCTCAAAGTAAGAAATTGTAGGGAGTACTTCAGAGTTATCTTCTATAAGTGATTGTTTTTGTGTCTGCAGGTTCACTGGAAAGCTAGGGACACCCTAGGGTTTTTCCAGGTGTTAGCTTGACTCTAAGATTGAGGAGTGCTTCCCAAATTCTGGCCTGAAATACAATGGTATAGGGCAGAAGTGGGAATCTCAAATTGCTCTGGCTGCCTTTGGGTATTTCAGTGAGCTCAGTTATTCCAGGTTTGAGGAAGGGTTCATCAGGTCTTTCCCATGGTCTGGCCCCAAACAGATCTGCACATAGAAAACGAGGTGGCCAGATGAGAGTTCCTTGGATTTTAGCCAACTATGAGACTTTGTGTCCAGAGTTAGAGGAGTATAGAAACAGGGCTTAAGAGACGGAGGAAGGAAGTCTCTCAGTAAGACTATGGATTCCATAACCTTTTCTAATTCGGATTAACCCCCTTCCATACAAAGCAACTGGTTACAGAGGAGACTTGGCTTTGGCATCCATGCTACAAGGTTGCATTTGTGAATGGATGAATTTGGCCTGGTTGTACTTCCATTTACTACACGATTCCATGGGTTCAAGAGCTGTGACTATCTATAACTTTAACCACCACTGGGTGTGGGAGGAAACATGAGATGAACACAGCCCCAAAAGGCCTTGTTTAAGTGATTTGCCCATGCCTCTTAAAATGAGAAAACTCCTGTGGTCTGAAGCCACAGAGAAGTTATTTTTACTCTTTAATTGCCACCAGTTTATTTCCCCTAGTTCTTATTAAATGTGATTTTTAAAATTTTATTTAATCTTTGGATGTAAAAGATAAAGTTCTATAAAGTCAGCTCAAAGTGTGGTGAAAAAGGATGATCCCTGTCATCACAAATTCCTGAACATGACTGCATCTGTCAAACGGTTTGGCTCCAACTCATGTATTTAGTTTCTTCAAGCCATTTTCTGGTTGTAATTTGAATTCTCTGGGTTCCCTTCTTTCTCTTCCCTAAACCACCCAATAGACTGACCTCACCCTTGTCTACTGAAACTGAAAGATCTTTAATACATTCTGGAGTGAGTTAAGCACCTGGATAGACAAACCAGGCTTCACTTTGAAACTAAATACCCATCACTTAAAAGTCTGATGGGAAGCAGTTGTTGTTTAGTCCCTAAGTCATGTCTGACTCTTTTGTGACTCCATGGACTGTAGGCTCCTCTCTCCATTTAATTCTCCAGGCAAAGATACCAGAGTGGGTTGCCACTTCCTTCTCCAGGGGATCTTCTGGACCCAGGGATTGAATCCATGTCTCCTGAATTGGCAGGTGGATTCTTTACCGCTGAGCCACCAGGGCATCTTGAATAGGAAGCAATAGAGCACAGTAATTAAGAACTTTGTGGTCTCTCTGAGCTAAAAATCCAGCCCAGCTTTACAAACTTAAACAGTTATTTAAGCTCTCCAAACCTTGGTTTGCTTATCTGGAAAATGCAGATGGTAAAAGACCCTACCTTGAAGAGCCATCATTCAGATTCTGTGAGATGATGAACGTAAATACATCTGCTTAACCCAGTGCCCCAGAGTAATAAGTACTCTGTAATTGTTGGCTACTATCATATCTTCTATCATTAATTAAATGATTAGCCAGTGTTAAGGCCTCTTTTGGATGCTCTCCTAGCCCAGGCATGGATTTGGATTGGACCCTTCTCGGTCTGAATTAGAATGAAAAGGCTATACTTCTCCCAGGACCCTAGCAGTCCACACCTTTGGTCTTCATCCCATTTCAAAGGAATGTGTTGAAAGCAAAAATTGGAGAGCAGGCCTGTAGAGATTCATCCCTTTTTGCAAATTTCTATTTCTTTGCTCTTTGGTGATTTATTTTGTATTATGATCCCTGGACTGTGAGCAGGAATATGATGAGCACCTTGGCAGCAGTCGTGAGAAATGACGTTGACATGAACAGAGAGAATGGAAACTGTTAGGGGGCCAGACAGATGCTTGCCTTCTGCTCTTGAAAGTTGCTACAGTGGCACAGTAAGGGATAGGGGAGTCACTGTGTAAAGGGCTGGTTGCCTGAGTTTGGAGAGCTTTTGAGAATGCTCTCAGGATCTTTGTGTACTGAGGTTTGGAGGATAGAGTATGGTGGGAAGTGAGCTTATGTTCTGCTGTGTGTGGTGTAGGGGCAGAGCCCTCTTCCAGGCCAGCCACTCCCTGGAAGAGGCAAGGGGAGCTCAGGAAGGCAGAGCTGGGCGATCCTGACTGTCACTCACTTTGTTGATGACTTCACTCTCCAACTGAGAGGTTCACCTCCATGAATTTTCAAGTGAGGGTCGCCAGTATTGGGTAGATCTTGGATTTCTTTCTTTCTTCCAAGCACAGATGTAGCAGGAGAAAGGAAAGAAACAGAGTCCACATGGAAAGAGAATTCTGTTCTCAAGTGATCTCCAGCAAGGACCAAACCTTAGGGAGCCTTTGGGAAGCAATGGACTAAGAAGGTATTGGGTGGTTCCAGGCTGGGTGTAACCTCAACTCTGCCACTTGCTAGCTGTGTGGTCCTGGTAGCTTGCTGAGCTTCAGATTCTTTGTCTGTAGACTAGACATGGCAGCAGGTACCTGGTGGTGCTCCTCCAAGGCCTGAGGTCAATGGGCAGTGCCATGTTGGCATGTGATAGACAGGCAGTCTGCTTTATCCTATGTACCTTCCTTTTTTTTGGAGAAACTTGCCCCTGCTCAGCCACTTACTTTTCTGATACTTGGTATATTTTCCCGTTCTCATTGTGGAGAACAGATTAGATAGAGTCTCACTGATGTATCTGCAGAGCAATTAAAAATGAAAAAAAATTATCTTTTGTGACATTGAATGAAATATGTAAGTTAAGATTGCATTGTAAATGTTTAAAAACTTGTTGTTTTTCGCCTTATCTAGAAAAACGGTACAGATGAACCTATTTCCAGGACAGAAATAGATGCAGATATAGAGAATGGATGTGGGTGGGAGAACGGGAGTGTGGGACAAATTGGGAGATTAAGATTGACATATATGCAAATGTTGTTCCGTTGCTAAGTCATGTCTGACTTTTTGTGACCCCATGGACTGCAGCATGCCCATGCGTGAAATAGATAGCTAGTAGGAATCTGCTGTAAAGCACAGGAAGCTCAGCTCAGTGCCCTCTGACGACTTGGGTGGGGGTGGGGGGGTTGGAAGTGGGGGAGGGAGGAAGGCTCACGAGGGAGGGAGTATTTGTATACACACAGCTGATTCACTTCATTGCACAGAAGAAGCTAGCACAGCATTGTAAAGCAATTATACTCCAGAAAAAGAGCACAATACATGTTCATTGTATAATATTTAAGTAACATGAAAAAGAATAAAGAAGAAAATAGCTGTCACATGACATTCCACACATGTAAATTTTTTCCTGCCTATTTTATGTCATTGGTGGAATTTCTAAAACGAAGCTTAAAACACTGTTCTGTGTGTTAAGTGCTGTGATCTTTTTTATGAGTCAGTATAGGACTAGAGAGATATGTCTTGATATCATGAAAAGTCCTCTATGTAAATTGTATATAAATTCAGTTCCTTTCATTTTCTCCTTATCCTTCAAAGAAATATCTGTATTTTCCTCTAAGACAAAGAATAAAGTTGCGTAATATACGAATGCAACCTTCCAAGTACCATTGTATTTGTTACGTAGAGAGGGAGAGGATAAAGGAGGTGTTTCTCTGAGGAAGTTTTACCGCTTTTGGGTTTCCTTAATTATGTGGCAATTTCCACCAGGAGAATTCTATTATAAATATGAGATAGTTCTTCCTATAAGATCAAAATAACAATTGTGATTTTTCTGAGTTAGAGTTTACTTTTGAGATGTCTAGGACTTAGAACTCATTTTATTTTAGTCTTACCCACTTCAAAAATTTTAATAGTAAACTGTCTATTGTCTAAAAACTCAAAAACTTTTGCAAATAAATAAGAGATGACTACATAGTAGCCAAGACTTTTTTTTTCTCTCTCTTTTGGGAAACTTTTCTGGTTTTGCTTATTTTTTCTTCACAAATTAGTTCCACCGATCATGGCCTCATTTGGTCTAAAAATGTAATATTCAAAGTCTTTGTGATCAGCATGATTTGGTTTCATTAACTCACTGAATATGTTTGGATGCAAAATAACTTGATCATGAATCACCTAAAAATTGAGTTGTCCTCCAGTTAGTTAATCTCCCTTACAAGCGTTATGCATTAGCCTTCGATGGTGTTTTACTGAGACATTTCTGGTAGCAAGGGAGGTAAGTAGTATCCTGTGGAAGCATGAATGTGAAATCGTTTCAATTATATCTGGATTCCAACATAGGCTCCCCTGAGAAGATGCTGTCTTTGTGTTTCTTTGCTCATCCTTTATTTTCACTTCCCTCCCCCAGCCTCGTGTTGCCTTCTCCATCTGTGTCTTGACTGCCAGCTGAGAAATCCAGGAGAAGTAGGCTGCCCCCAACCCCAGAGCCTCCCTGGAGGTCCTCAGCAGCCAGTACGGGGTCCACTGACCACCCTGACATAGACCATGCTGACGAGCCCAGCCCTGGCAGCCCCAGGAGAGAAGCAAGCCAGGAGATGGGCTGGGCTGTGTGGGCCACTCTGGGGAGAGAGAGACCACCTCTACCTTGGGCTGGTGAAACGCTAGCCGTGGGCTTCTTCCCACACTCAGGTCTGATTCTTGGATGAGCTAGTTGCAAGTGAGTGTATAACCTGTCAGCAAAGCGGGCCTCTCCCGTTAGGGCAGGCCCCCATCTCAGAGCAGCCAAGAAAGAATGTGCACTGTCGTGAAGCCCAGGCATTTGCAGACCACGGTTGTCTCAGGACTGTTTTCCTCTCCTCACTCCCCTTTGTGGGGTATAATTCACTGGAGTGAGAGCTCTGCTCACTTGTTCGGTTTGGGAAAATGGCTGGGAATCCCCAGTCTAGGACATGTTCTTTTCTTTTCATGCAGTGGTTTTTACATCTGTAAGGAGTTGAAGGAAGGCCAGAGGATTCACAGACATGTCCTTCCTGCTGAGGTCCTGGGAGGTGGGTGGTGGGAGTTTGTGCAGGAGAACGTTGGAACCCCGACAGCACCGCAGTGTTGGAGATAATGGCGTCCGGGGACTGCCGGTGGCTTCCTTCCAGGGGAAGATCACAGCCTTTGTGGATGACCCACTTTATGTTTTCCTATAAAGGAAACTCACCATTTATTATAAAACAAGAGGAGGGATCCAGGCAAGGAATACAGACTTTATGTGTGTATGTCTGTTTGTATGAGAAAATCGTATAAGGCTAACTGCTATTCTATAATTCAAATCAAGCCAATCTTGCCTTGTTTCAAAGAAGAACGTTCTTGGAACATTTCTGTTTACAACTTTTAATGAGTTGTCTCAAACTGCCATTAGAACTAGGGTCCTAAATCAAATGAGATGTTCATTTTATAGTGTGATGTTCTAAACGTGCTTTTTCATTATTCCTTTGGCAAACTCAACTTTCAGGATGAGCAGCCACTCTGTATCTGTAATAAAGGTGACACCAGGTGGCAGTAGACTTCAGCCCTTAAAGTTCAACATGTTTTTCCTCCTCAGTAGCTCACTCCTTTTTGTTTTGCTTTTTTTTTTAGAGTCAGTCCTAGGCTGCTCCTTCACTGTATCTAAACATATAATGCCAGTTCCTTCCTCTGTGTCCATGTCTTTCCCCTGCCTGAGATGCCTTCATTTTCTACATTGATTTAAGCTGAAGGCACAGCTCAAGTTTCAGCCTGGGCCTCTGTAAATGTTCTTATTTGCTTTCTTAGAGATGCTGATTGTGTTTATCCTTATTTAGCACATATACTGTGTTGTATTTGTGGCCGTTGTCTCACGCCAGCATTGGATTTTAGGTTTACTTGGTATTGGGAAATGTCTTTTCTCCTCTTTCGTATTTCATCTAGCATCACTCCTGGAAGTTCTACTTTGGGGAAGGTTTTCTTAGCTCCCTTCATAGCCTCTCTGTCATCTTTATTCTCTCTGATCTCCTTGTGACTTCTACCCCCAGTGTCACCTTCACCTTAGGTCTTTATCCCTACGCTTGTTACACACTTTTAGTCAGAATGTGCACACTGTTCTGTCGTTTCAGAGAATAGTCAGAGCCTCTGTCATCTTTGATGCTTCAGAAACGATCTGCTCTTCTTACTGCATGAGTCTGTTACTGTGACTGCCAGGAGCATGCCTCTGAGTCACAGAATCTGCTTCTGAAGGTGAAGTCGCTCAGTCGTGTCTGACTCTCTGCGACCCCATGGACTGTAGCCTACCAGGCTCCTCCGTCCAAGGGATTCTCCTGGCAAGAGTAGTGGAGTGGGTTGCCATTTCCTTCTCTGCCTACTCACAGCTCACCTGTAAGCCACTTGGACCTCCTGGATTCAGTCTGTCCTTTCTGTCTATAGATGGGTGGCATTTGTGCTTGCCATCTTCCTGTGTGGTATTTTGACCTATAGATATTTCTGCATTGACCTCTGCCACCATCTTATTCCGTGGAGTCATGAACTAGCATTGACTCTTCTTGTTACAGTATGTGATTCTATTTATAGAAGCATCACAAGGAAGTTCTCCTGAGCCTTTTAGAATCCCAGGTTTTTATTGGAACTCGATCACCCACTGCCTGTGTGGCTGACCTTCTGTAGCCCCTCCCAGAGGTCATACTAAAGCCTTAAGTCTCCAGCTTTTCTGGAGGTTGGAACTGTTATCAGGTGGCCCAAAGCCCCCAGCATAAAGCACATTATTAGAGTCTCATAGCCAAAAGTGTTAGTCCCCCAGTTGTGTTCAGTTCTACAACCCCCTGGTCTGTAGCCCACCAGGCTCCTCTCTCCATGGAATTCTCCAGACAAGAATACTGGAGTGGGTATCCGCTCCCTTCTCCAGGGGATCTTCCTGACTCAGAGATCAAACCTGGTTCTTCTCCATTGCAAGGCAGATTCTTTTTACCATCTGAGCCAGCAAGGAAGTCCCAAAGGGCCCAGGGGGAAAAAAAAAAAAAAAAAAAAAAGACTCTCCTGTCTGGCAGGGCATTCCAGGGGCCTAGAGATTACTCTCCAGGAGCTAAAGGTCAAAGCCAGACCCTCTTTGGGCCAAGTTAATTCACTACACAACCTTCCTGGCTCAAGGTTAAATGTAATTTCAGTTTGATTTTAATGTTAGCTTGAAGTTTATTTTCAGCATAAACTTCCTGGAATCCTGCAGTGTTTCTCCTCAGAAAATTGTATTCTGGATTGTAATTAGATGGGGCTTTTGAACACAGATTTGAATGAGTGTCATTGTAGCAGGTAAAACACTAATTATTTTGTAGCAACTCTGTTGGTTGCTTACGGTACTTTGATGACTCTTCAATGAGCAGGAAGCCGTGTGGTTTAGCTTTATTATATTTTCATTATCAACAGGTAAAAAGCCCTTTCCAGCCACAAGAGTGTTGGCTGACATGAGGAATGTTTTCTTTATGTTACTGTTGAGCTAAGTGAGGCACTGAGAGGTGAGGGGATTCACTTCAGGGCCACCCATGAAACCTGAGCGGCCAGCCTGATGGGACACCTGCTCTTGGGTTTCTTTCTCAGAGCTTAGCTGGAGCTCGTATGGCTGCTCTCAGAGTCTATCGTTGTCCACTCAAGGTTTTGAATATCCTGCTTCTGCCATGAGCTTATAAAGGAGGATTTCATTAGTCATTTAATTCACTTCCTTTGCAGCTCTTGCATGTGTGTGTGCGCTGCATGCCAGGGACTGCTCTAGGGACTGAACAAGAGATCCAAAGGCTATTCCTTCAGACAGCCCATGGACAGACAGCGATAAATAAGAAACAAGGCATTGTCAGCCGTGAGAAGAGGAACGGGGGAATTGGTTGTGATGTGATAAGGTGGGCTGAGGGCACCAACTTGGAATAAGGTAGACGGGAAGGTCTTCATGAGGAGTGCCCCTTGGAGTGGAGCCCACAGAGCATGGGAAGGACTGGGGGAGGGCCTGTAATGGGCGGGGGAAGGGCAGGCCCCAGTGCGGGAAGTGTGGCCTGTCGAAGACTAGAAAGGAGGCTGTCAGTACCGGTGCCTTTAGAAAGTGATGGGTGTGCTGCCAATAACTGCATGAGCTTGGAAGTAAGTCCTCCCCCGGTCAAGGTTCAGATGAGATGTGTTTGTTGAAATTTATTGTTGAGCCTTTCCTGTTTTCCTCATTCAGTAAGTTTTCATTTTATTGCATTCTGCATGTCGTTTTGTAAGCTGATATAAATCCTTTTTGGAACGAGTTGAGGGATAAGTGACAGTGGCCGGGGTAAGAGATCTAACAGCTCTGAATATCTATTTTTTGTGTGAAATAGAGATAATATCACCAACAGATTGCTCATGAGGCTGGATAAGTTTTCCCTTGAAATGCCCAGGTGGAAGCACAAAGGAATCCACTTCCCTTGACCGTGTCACTGTATCATAGCACAGTCTAGTGGCATTCTGCCCTGATCTCTGAGGTTGCAGGTTGTTCCATGGAAAGTTAAGGTATGTGCTTGGATGCCAGAATGCCTCAGAACCAAGGAAACCTGGGCACGGGTGTCCTCAGAGATGGCCCTGTGTGGGCTGGCTTCCATCAGACCCCAGACAGATGGGTTGGATCTTAGATATTTTGTGAGTCCTGCACTGTGAGTCAGTAAAGCCACAGGGACAGGGTCAGATCTTGTGAAATCAGTCAGCATCCTGGCAGGGCTCTGGGCTTTGCAGAGGTAGCTCACTGGCTTCTGTGCTCTGGGAGCTCAGAGCTGTCCTGGGTTTGATGGTCATCCAGGATTCTTTGACTATTTCTCAATCAAGCTGGCAAAAATTACAGTCGATGGACAGTGTGCACATATGAAATAGGAGGAAGGCTCTTGCGATGCTGGATCCTCCTACACATTGTCCTGTGTGGAAATATTATAGTCAATCTCAATTTTCTTCTGACCTGGCAGACAAAAGGAGCAGTTAGCTTTCATACACAGGCTTTCACAGGGGCTGGTGTTTCAATCAGGGACCAAATATTCAGGAGTGTGTATGTGTTAAAAAAAAATAAGACTGGTTGTGGGGGCAGTTTTGTTAAGGAAGAAAATGCTGAATTATTATTCTTTTGTTAAGGAAGAAATGCTGAACTATAATTTTTTTATATCTACAGGTCTCTTTTCTAGACTAAAAGTCAATGATTCATGTCTATGAATCAATGAGATCAATAATAAATTAAAACAGCTATATATTATCTATTGTGAACACACACACACATAGGTTATTTTATTATTAGGATTCATTGATTAAATAATTTAACAGGCGCTGTTCTAGGTGCTGGAGGTATGGCAGTGATTGAGATAAATGAGTCCTCTGGCTCACAGAGTTTGCAGTGCAGGCAAGAGTTTTGCAGTGGGTGAGCAAGATGAGTAAACAGGAGTGTAGGTAGGAAAGGGTACATCTTTAATAGAGGATGCATAGGATGCTATGGATATCTTCCGGGGGCATGGCTTCCTGGAGGAGGTGACTTTCTAAGCTGAAACCAAAAGCATATGTGGGGATTAGCTGCACAAAAAGAATAGGGGTTTGGGGAAGAGCACAAAGGAAAAGATTCCAGCCATGGAAGACCGTGTGTTCAAAGAGATGAAAGCCAGCGAGAGCCTGGCATAGGCAGCAAACAGGTGTTCAGTGGGGCAGTGTCATAAACTGAGAGGGGTTTGGACTGTGGGTCAGGAGGCAAGGCCACGACCAGATCATTACAGTTTATGCCCCAGCATTCATAAGACATGAAGGGGGCACACTGTACTGTCTTTCAGCCATTACTTGGGAGCAGCTTATATTGGGCATTGGTTCAGTCAAGTTGAAGATTTATCATTTATTCATCATTCATTTACTTGTCACTTTGTGTTCACTGACTGTGTAGTCACCAACTGTGTAGTCACCAACTTCATAGACTGTGTATGCCTTAGGTCATAGTTCTCAAACTTTGGCAGGCATCAGAATCATTTAGACAGCTAGATTAGACATTTAGATGTTTAGATCTGGTGGGTCTAGGCCAAGGGCTGAGAATGTACATTTGTAACAAATTCCCAAGTGATGCGAGATTCTGGGATCACACCTGGAGAACCTTAGCTTGAGCGGAGAAATTAGAACTGCTTCCGGGTGTTTGTGCATTCTCAAGGGACTCAGTTCTTTGAGCCTTGGTCTACTCCAAGACCTTTTTATGGCTGATGGGGCTGATCTTTCCTTGTCCTATATAGTCAGGTTTCACACATGAGAGATGAGAACACAGAGTGTGTTCATTGGAAAAGGATTTGGAGCTAAGCACATGCCCACCTAGGCTAAAGTGGTCATTGGAGCTCAGTGGCATTTTTTTGGGGGGGGGGGTGTGTTTAAAGTACAGGCACCAAATGGAATACTGCTCAGCCATAAAAAAAGAATGAAATTTTGCCATTTTCAGCAACATGGATAAACTTGCAAGATATTATCCTGAGTGAAATAAACCAGCAAAGAAAAACACTGCATGATAACACTTAAATATGAAATCTAAAAAATGCTGCAAACTAGTGAGCATAATAAAAAGCAGACTCATAGACACAGAGAACAAACCAGTAGTTACCCATGGGGAAAGGGAGGGGGAGGGGGCAATATAGGTGCTTACAAGATACAAGGTATTAGAAATACAGTGAACTACAAGAATATAGTATACAACACAGGGAATATAGCCAATATTTTACAATCACTATAAATGGAGTATAACCTCTAAAAATTGTGAATTACTCTGCTGTATACCTATAACTTAGATAACATTGTACATCAACTGTACTTTAATTTTTAAAAATGGAAAAAAAAATACAGGTACCAAACTAAACCTTTTACTATCTTGTTTTATAAATAAAAAGGCCCTGGTATTACTGCTTCCTTATTTGAAAGGCCAAACCCAGCAGAAGTGCTGAACTTGTTTGGCTGGACCATTTGTGAATTAAAATCCAGAATTCTCCTGGCCACTGAAATAACTTTTCACAGAGCACCCAGGCCTGGGACCCACTTTGGTCACTCTGGGATGAATGACCCAGTGCCCAGCAAGTGCCCTCCCTGGAGAGAAAGCTGGACCCAGTGCTGCTCTGTTGCTGACCCAGGTTGGAGCCAGCGTTCCCTGGCAGAGACAGAGCTGTCCAAATCCTCCCTTCCCCAGCACAAAGCACAGACAGGCCTGGAACTGGGAGCCAGGCTGGTGAGCCCAGGGATGGCCGACAGGATGTATCTGTAAAAATCTGCTTCCTTTCTGCTGGCTTCAGGCTTGAAAAGAACCTGGTCAGTGGGCACAGAGAGTAGAGAAATAAATACTTTACAAGGAAAGGGGGAAATGTGGTGACAATACTGGAATTAATAATTCTTTTAACATGAAAGAGCTTTTCTCTGTGATCTTTACTGTCTTACCTAGGGTTTGGAGTTTAAACAGAGCAAGAGGGTGAGCTGGTTTCTTCATTGTATCCCAAGCATCTGGCCCATGTGTGAGCACAAAGGTAGGATGCATCTGAGTTGCTCAAAGAATATGGGCCAGAAGACCTTTCAAAACCCCTGAAAGCTTTTCCATACGAATAAGCAATCAGGAAATTGGAGTCTTCATTTTGTCTTTGTGATCAAAGCCAGAGAGGAAAGATATTAAGCAGATACTGACCCAAAGTTTTGTGGCCACTGTTAGAATTTATTGACTGGATGGCAAATAAGGACTGTGGGAAAGCCGAGGTTGGTGTTTACTTGAAGGGAAGAAAAGATTTGGATTCAGAGGTTGACTGGAAACAGAAGCCTGCCCTACTACGGAAATGAGTCCATGGGCTTTGGTAATAGGAGGTAACAACACATTTACAGCATTGATTGACATGCATTATGTGCCTGGAACTCCGGGACACCTAATAATATATGACAGTGTTAATAATAATGGGCAATGCCATGAGAAGAGGAGTAGTAACAGCTTACATTTGCATGCTGTGTGCCAGGTGGCAGCTGAGGGCTTTCCCTGCATTTAGTGTTCCATTTGTGTGCATGAGCAACACGAGCTTAAAGGAGGTAAGAATATCACCCAAGGTCACCATGCAAGGAGGAGGCAGAGCCAGAATTAGAGAACAAATATGTTTGACCCAGAGATTGTATTTTTGATCATTGCCACCATAATCTGGTAATAGCTCCTCCTCCTAGCCCATCCCTGACCTGATTGTCTCCATTTTCTAATACTCAGTTTTTGCAAAAGCTTCGTATACTGCTATTCTTTTCTTTTTGAAGGGTTTTTTTTTTTCTTTTTAAAAATTTTCCTTTCTTTTGAGCAAAATTGTCTGCTCAGGTTTTGTAAGTATTGTGCTGGCTGAATTTTAAATAGAACGATTTCATCTTCGTAGTCTTTTAAAAAGAAATGTTTGTATTTCAAAATAGTGGCCATTTTATACTCAAATTTTTTTTTTTTTTAACTGATCCAGAGTATTAATTCTAGAGATAAGAATGCCTGATTCTTCTTGAAAGGCTGAGTTCATTATGGAACTGGGATCCTTGATTCTAATGCTGTGTGCCTTAAAAGTATTTCCTTCTTTTTCATTTTCTTTTCCTTCTCTTTGGTTATAAAGATGGTTTAGAAACAGTTTCTAAAGAAAGAAACTGATTTTTATTTCACATATTGCTTGAGATGTTTCGATTGATGTGATACTAGTAACTCAATGCTTCTTGACTTTTGGGAGATCACCATCCTTTTTGAGGTTCTGATGAAAGTTAAGGGTCTCTTGTGTGAAAAATGCACTCATACTTGTGCATACAACAGGGAATTCTCTGCCTAGGTATCAGCGGACCCTCACTTCAGAAATCCTGCCTCCTTCCTCCCTCCCTCTCCCTTCAAGTCTTGAATAAATATTTTTTGAACCTTGTTAAATGTTAAGAACTCTGCTGTGTTAGGATTACAGTGGTGAATGAAACAGGCATGGTTTCTGTCTTCAGGAAGACAGCAAACTAGCATCCCTACAAATAAACCTGCTATGATGTGTGTGTACTTGAAGGACAACTTTGGTGTATCAGATCATGTAATGGGTGGGTCAGATCCTGTAGGTTTGCATATAGGGGAAGGGGGAGGCAGATGGATTGGAGAAGAAACTGCTGCTGCTGCTGCTAAATTGCTTCAGTCGTGTCCGACCCTGTACGACCCCATAGACGGCAGCCCACCAGGCTCCCCCGTCCCCAGGATTCTCCAGGCAAGAACACTGGAGTGGGTTGCCATTTCCTTCTCCAATGCATGAAAGTGAAAAGTGAAAGTGAAGTCGCTTCAGTCGTGTCCAACTCTTAGCAACCCCATGGACTGCAGCCCACCAGGCTCCTCCATCCATGGGATTTTCCAGGAAAGAGTACTGGAGTGGGGTGCCATTGCCTTCTCTGGGAGAAGAAACTACACTTATGCAAATATATACACATATATATATATATGTATATATATTCAAACAAAGGAGTTCAGGTAGCTGTGCTGTGGGACATCTGTAATGTAATTTGACTCCAGTATGTAATAAATGTGTGTACTCACAAAGGGCTGAAGGGCACACCATCACACTTCTGCAAAATACATTTTCACCTAGTCACTGGCATTGTTCTTTATTATCTATATCAGATGGAAAGTCTCCCAACAGAATTTTTGAAGTGGCTGATGATGCAGAGATAGAGCAAGGTAGTTGTCCAGCTAATCAGTGAAATAGTTCATGTTTATGAATTGTAAGGTTGTTTATGCTGGCTTCCCTTCTTGGTCTTTAAGGGGTCTTAACAGATGTTGGGCCACAAGATACCGCTGAAGGGCAAGCCCTCGGCACCAGCCCTGCTTAGACTTTTGACCTGTTTAGAGACGTATTTCACTCCCCCGACACTCATTCCTTTCCGTCTCTGATTCCCACACTCTGTCTGTGGTTACTGTTAATAGTGACTGATGCCCTGCTTTCCTGGACCACCATCTAATCACCCACTTTGTTCCACCTTCTGTCCTTTCCTTGATTTGAGCATCACCCATAGCATTAGGTAAGAGGCCCTCCCCACATGAGTCTCAGGCCCAGAGCACCCCTCAGGATGTAGACAGTCCCAACTCTGGGAGCCCCATGTACTAATGTGGTGATATAATTTCTCTCTGCATTTGAATGGATCCTCTATTTTCTAAGTTTAGCTGTAGCATGTACTTTTACTCACCTTGCATTAACTAGATTTTTTTCCGTTGCATAACAATAAAGAATACCCTAAGTAAGCTATTAAATAGCAGCATGTTTAATTTGTAAAAATGAGTATTGATCAACTCATGTAACTAAGAAACTGGGAGAAAGTTTTCCTTCACTAGTGGCTCTATCCCAGACTTAAATGAGGCCCCCAGGATTTGTGCTCTCTCCAACTCCTAACACAGATCTTCTATGTTGAAACACAGACTCCTCCTCTCCAAATTCTTCTTGGTCATGGCTTCAGACAAATTATGCAGCAGAGGAGAGTATTTTGTTTCCAAAACCCAAGCAAGTCCTATGCACTTCCTCTATTCAGACTGGGTCTTATGTGCTCATCTTGTGTCTAAGTCAATCACCACAGTTTGGGGAACAGAATGAGTTGATTCCTTTCTATGAGTGGTTCTCAAGCTTCTGTAGGCATGGCCCACCTGGAGAACCTGTCAAAACACAGATCACTGACCCCACACCCAGGGTTTCTGATTCAGCAGGTCTGAGGTGGGATATGAGAATTTCTAATAAGTTCACAGGTGGTGGCTGATGCTGCTGGTCTAAGGACCAGCTTTCAGAATCAGTGGTTTAGACCAGTCAAGCCCACATCACAGAGACAGAGTGGAAGATAAATGGTCTCCCAACATAATTCCAGCTGCTCTTTTACCTGAAGAGGGGAGCGTGGATGTTTTCATTTCTTCCCCCTCTAGAGTACTTGCACCCAGGTGGCACTAATGGTAAAGAATCCACCTGCCAGTGCAGGAAACTCAAGAGATGTGGGAGATGTGGGTTCGATCCCCGGGTTGAGAAGATCCCCTGGAGGAGGAAATGGCAACCCTCTCCAGTATTCTTGCCTGGAGAATCCCATGGACAGAGGAGCCTGGCGGGCCACAGTCCGTGGGGTCGCAAAGAGTCAGACACGACTGCTGTGATTGTATCTAATGGCAGCTCCCACCAGTATGTGGGAGGAGCTTCTCTATCAGGTTCTTTGTTATCAGGCTCAGGAAATGCAGCTGGGATCAAGACAAAGTCGTTACTCTCATAACTCCTGGAGGTGTGGTGAGGACCATAACCATAAGTAAATACACATATCATGTAAGACACGATTTCATGTGCTACAGAGAAAGACAGCAGGGAAGGAGACAGAGGACGATGCTGGGGTCTGAGGTCTGTTCACGTAGCACAGTCAGGGGAGAAGACCCTTTGGATAGGATATGATTTGACCTAAAGCCTGAAGGAAGAGAGAGCATGAGGTCTGTTCAAGTTAGGGAAAAATATGCTTTATAGGCAGAGTACGAAGAACACGGACAGCTTGGGAAATATCAAAAGGTCACTGTATCTGGGGCAGAAGATGGCAAGGAGAAGAGGGAGGGAGAGGAGGTGGAGAAACACAGGGCTTTTCAGGCTGAAGGAAGGGCCTTGGGTTTTGCTGGGAGGAAGAGGAGAAACCTCTCAGTAGCACATCTGAGACTGGGGCTTTGAAATGTGGTGGAACCAGTGTGGATGTAAGAGGATGAACTGTGCCCCCAAATTCGGTTAGTGTCCAGCTATTGAAAAGCCAGCATGGGGCTCTAAATGGACCTGGCGTTTTTGCTCCCTTCCTTAAGTATTTCCCGTAACCATATGTTTTGAAACTTGGTCTTCTACAGAGGAGAAGCCACATCACCCCTCTGTCTTCTGGTCACTGCCTCCTGATCCTCAGTCTGAGTTTTTTTTTCTAGTTCAGTCTAATGTAAGATTGTTTTCTTCCAAATCTGAACTCTGAGCGATTCCCCTGGCATCATATAAACTTGAAACTCAGGTATTTCTCTCATCCCTCCTTGAGGCAAAGGGGAAAAGGGATTGCTATTGAATTTTGCTTGTGAAAGCATTTTGGAAGCACACTGATTTTTAAAATAACTTCCCCTCTAAGAAAAGGAGGAAAATGAAAAAGGAGGTCTGATTAAAATACAGGTGTAGCTGCAGGCTGACATGTTCACAGGTCTACAGGGCTGCTGGGGAGTAATGCCTCTTGGGACCTTCAAGAGGGTGAGTCATGTGGTAACTCAAGCAGTACATATATGCAGAGTGCCAGAGAGTCTCGAGGGCAAGCCGGTTCAGGAGCTCTCACCTCAGCCTGACGCTGCAGTGCTGGGGCCAACAGTGACACCTGGCATATCCATCCGGTGCCCAGAAATGCTTAGTGTCTCTGTCGTTTATACCGTCGAGCTCATAGTCCTGACTATGGCTGTCAAAATGGGCGTATTATGTTTTTGTGAGATTTGCTCATTTTTACTTACATTTTACTCCAGCCAGTTCAGCAGCCCCTGAGTGCAGTTGATACTTTCCTGTGAACGTGCCTTGTTTATGTGTGATGTTTGCTGGGACTGTCCCTTCCTGTTTCTCCTTGTTCCAGCCCAGTTTAAGGACCATTTCTTTTTGAAAACCTTTCTCCAGTGAAAAAGATCCATTTCCCCCTTCACCCACACACCCATCTTCTCTCTCTGTCTCTCTTGCTTCAGTTGTTCCATTTCATGCACTAATTCCATTTGGCCCTGGATATATTACTATCGCTCCTCTCCTTGATAGCTCCCCTCAAGAGACAGACACTCTTGAGGGAAGAGACCATTTGTCATTCACGTGTACGTCCCTCCCCCACACCCACCACATCCCTGCATATGCCGGAGGGAATCCGAGGAAATGCTCAAGAAATGTGCAGTGAGTTGCACTGAACCGAATCCTGGCTCTGGCTGAGAGATGGTGACTGTGGGACATTTCAATCCTGGGACTTGTCAAGGAGATTCCTTTGGTTTTTTTGTTGTTGTTGTTGCTGTTTTGTTTGTTTTATTTTTGTTTTTGCTATATTTGTGTAATCTCTCTCTCTCTCTCTTTTTTTTTTCCTGAGAACACCTGGATCACAGTTTTCTGAGCTCAAGGTCACTTTCTCTTTTTTTCTAGAAATTTGTAGAGCCACCTGTGAGAAAGAGAAATGTGATTCATTCCAACCAACGGTCTACCTCTTGAGTTGAAATATGGGCGTGTAGTGGTGGTTGGGGTGTTCAGCGAGAGCTCAGATGCTCCGCTCATGGATAAAGTCACCCTGCCTCCCATGGCAAACTCATCTTCCTTCTGTTGGCCCGCTGCCTGGATGGGAGAAAGGACGTGACGCATCACCGTCATGGGTCTCCCACCTGGCAAATCCACGTAAGGCGTGTGCAGAAACACGTCTCGGCTTAGCAGTGGGCCGCGGAGAGGGCTGACTTGTATTGAATACATGTTTTCAGGGCTGTAGCATTCCCAGAGATGTCCCTGGGTGGATACATGGAGCTTTATTTACTTACTTTTGTTTAACAACCTTCTGATTGATTTGAATTAGGAGTTGCCTTCTACCGAGAAGTGATTGGTTCGGAATGCGTACCTGGTGTGCGGGTGGGAGGTCCATGGTCTTCTCGGCGGAGGAGGGAGGAGAGTGATGTAGCATGCCTTCTTGTACTGTGTTCTTGGCTCTTCATGAGTGCCTTAGCGCCATGTGGCTCCTGGCTGCTTATCCTCTGTGACTGTCATCTCAGAGATGAATTACAGTTTGAGGCATGTTGTGCACAATTGTGGTGTCAGGGCCATCCTGTTGTGTGAATTCTGAACACACCCCCATCCATCTGTGGAGGCTGGCAGCAGACGGTGAGCGTGCCGCTGGAATGATGCATGCCTTCTTGTCCTGATCTGGACTTTCTTAAGAGAGGGCTAAGAAGACAGGTTCAATTTGGGTTTTGCTCTTCTTCCCTGTAGATGGCATTGGAAGAAAACTAAAAGCACCTGAGGAACTGTCAGAGTGATCTTATTTATGCTTATAAACCAAGCTCACCATAGAGGACCAATCAGCAATGTCTGCATTCACCAGTGATGAGAGCAATTTGATCTTTGACTCATGAGTCAAGTTATTTTTCCAGTGGAAGATAAAATCATTTTTGTTATGTGGATTCCTCAGTGAGGATGAAGCTAGTCCTTTCTTGTTTACAGCCTATGAGGCAATTTAATGTACAAAGGGAATATTTGCTTCACAATTATGTATAAGAAAGGTGGTTGTGTCCTTTCTAAAGGGTCCATTTGCCCTGAAAGGAGTGGATAGACTGGTTTCCACATGAGCTGACCATACTATTCCATTCACACTGACATTGCCCTTAAGCCAAAGGAATCTTGAGAAGGTTCTTACTTCTGCAGTTTGACGGATTAGGAGAGCAGAGGGATCAGATTGCAGGCTTGTTTTTCCAAGGTGGCCAGTCTGTGAGAGTTAAGTAAGCATTGGGTTGCTATTCAGGCCTTCAGTGTCTCAGCTTCCATGTCCGTCTTCCAGATAGTATTGTTGGTTCTTATCAATATAATACCCATCAATATAATACCTGACCACAGGTGCTGTAACACTACATCTGCAAAGCTTATGCCAAGCAGGGGCTCATTTCAAGCCCCTTGAAGGGGAGCCTGCATTTCCTGTGTGCTTTTGTTGGTTCATATTTTTATTAGGAAAGGCCTTAAGCATTTTCTGCCTGAATCCTGTAGGCATGCGTGCTTACGTGGTACTAAGTTGCTTCAATTGTGTCCAACTCTTTGCAACCTTATGGACTGTAGCCTGCCAGGCCCTTCTGTCCATGGCTTCTCCAGGCAATAATACTGGAGTGGGTTGCCATGCCCTCCTCCAGGGAATCTTCCCAACCCAGAGATCAAACCCATGTCTCTTATGTCTCCTACATTGGCAGGTGGGTTCTTTACCGCTAGCACCATTTACATATAATTGACACTATCCTACCTTTCACACCCAGGTACCAACTCTACTGACTTATTCTAAGAAATTATGTACATTTCACTTCTGTGCATTTGCTGGTACTATGATTGGATAAATGCCCCAAGCATTCCTAGTCTGTGAAATGGGATGAATAAGAGCTGCACTCAGGGTGGCTGTTAGATCTCAGGGAGTCATGAATGTCCAGCATCTAGGCACAGTGCCCACATGGGGACAGGGCTTGGCCAGCACTTCTTTTCTCCTCTCTCTGCCTTTCTCACTCACAGATATAGTCTGAGGCTCTCATCCTCATGAGCTTTCACTACAGTCATGGACCCCTTAACTTGTCGCCTTTGCTAGAGTGCCTTACTTGGAGGACCACATCCCAACTCTTTAGCTTGGCATCCAAAATTTGCCCCAATCTCTGCCTTATCAAATAAACACTTCATTTTCTAAACCATCTGGTCCAGCCAGACGGACAGACTCTGAGTGGGTCATGCTATGTTGTGCCTCTGGCCCTTTGCCTGGAATCTTCTTCCCCATCCCTCCATATCCTACCCATCTTTCTATATTTGGCTAAAGTATCATGACTTTTGTACATATTTTCTCTCTACCAAAGACGCATGATTTTTTCTTTCTTTCTGAACTCCTACGTGAATTGACTACTCCATTGCTTTGCCTGTTAAGCAGCCTCCCTAGCTTCTTGTTGTGGTCATTAATTGGCATTTAGATCCTCTGTTGCTGTGCGTCCTTTCTTCCGCTTCTTTCCCATCACCTCAACTAGAGGGTATAAGTGTCACAAAACCGAAGACTATATCACGTTTAAATTTCACATGTCCTAGAGTGATGTTCCTTGTATTAGAGGCTCCCAGTAGTTGATTTGATGATTTGTCATGATTAGAACAAATGTCTTCTTCATAGTATTCTTTGTTTTCAGCGTATGCAAGCTGTCCATGTGGCAACTCAGTGTGCAGCATCTTAATCTCGATTGGGACATGCCAATTTGAATCCCCTTATTAACTGTGCAGCATTCTCAAATTAATTTGTCACTGTATCCTCTGGACATTAGAATGCTGATTCTCTCAGACTTTATAATTTCTACCAAACCTCTGAGCATGGCTCTGTCTGACATCCTCCAGAGACTAAACTGGAACAGAGGCAACTGAACTAAGTAAGCCATTTGGAGTGTTATGTAATTTGGACTTAGATTTAGGTTTTTTCGGAAGTAGAATAGATATATGACACCAACTCAGGCCCAGGTGTTTTTTGCCTCTCTTCTGTATTCTGGTCTTTCAAAAATAAATCTAGGGCAGCTGTCTATGTTTTAGGATTGTTTTTCCAATGGGGCTTCTTTTCATTTTATGTCATATCAAGCTCCTTTTCTGGTGGAAGCTCTGTGACTTACAAGGTTCAATGATCTAATATGAGGCTGTATACTTTGGGTTCTTTGGTGTGTTGAGTTTTGGTGTAAGGGCTAAAAGTGAGGGTTTATTTTCTAACATCTTGGTTTCTGAAACTCATCTAGTAAGTACATACACTATTCATATCTACCTCATACGATTTTTGTAACTGTTACATGAGATAATATATTTAAAGTTCTTAGTACCAAGTCTGTGATATTGTAAATGCTCAACAAATGTTTGTAATTTAAGAAAATGCTATATATTCATCTACCAATGTACTGATAGGGAATATCAGAACAAAACAAACAGAAATCCTTTTCAGATCTTGAGCCTGGCTCTGCAAGATTGCATAGAGATGTAAAAATCACAATGAAAGGCTTATGCTCATTCTGTAGATCTGTTTATTAACAGTGATTTTGACAGGTAAGTGAAGAATATCCTTCTTCCCATACACTCATCCCTGGCATATTGGACCTAGAGGAAGGTTACACATTTTTGGCTTTTCCAGTGTTATGACATGAGCTGGCTTAAGTGTTTTGCATCATAATCTTGGAATAAACAAGGAGGTGTTTGGGACCAGTGGAGAGCACTGTGCTGAACTGTTCCCTGAATGTGAAGCCAATGTATTCCTGCAGTCACCAGCTGCCAGCTGAGATCACACCAGAGGTCTCAGTTTCCACGTGGATTGTCTTTTACTATCTTCTTTAGGGTACCAATCCTCAGAATGCTAAAGAGTATCATTTATGTCAAGTGATGTATGGAAACATGTGGAGTGTATGTTGGCTACTCACTCCCTCACTTGGGAACAGGTACTCCATGTCCTCCAGTTTCCCTCTAGGGCTTCTCCATAACCTTGAGCGGGGATCTTAAGTAGGAGAGTAAAGGAGAGGGCTTTTCTGACGACATTGTTTCTATCTGTAATTTTTTAAAGGATCTGCACAGGACACGTGACGTTTAGAACTGTTTCCACCTGATGCCCCCTTCCTGGGCTGGAACAAGAAAAAGACCCTGACAATCCCCTTGTATTTTTAAATGTTCCTAAATGTTAGACTATCCCTTGAGTATTAAACAGTTCTAATTCTCATCCCAGTGAGGATTACCTGGTGGCCTTAGTCTTAGATTAAGCCTAAAGTATGTCTTGCAAGACAGTGGGTAGTCTTGGGAGAGGTTGGCGTGTGATTTTCAAATGGATTAATTTGTCAGTCATGGTTCTCCAAAGAAACAGAACCAATAGGATGAAAATCCCATGGACGGAGGAGTCTGGTGGGCTGCAGTCCATGGGGTCGCTAAGAGTTGGACACGACTGAGCGACTTCACTTTGACTTTTCACTTTCATGCACTGGAGAAGGAAATGGCAATCCACTCCAGTATTCTTGCCTGGAGAATCCCAGGGATGGCGGAGCCTGGTGGGCTCCTGTCTTTGGGGTCGCACAGAGTCAGACACAACTAAAGCAACTTAGCAGCAGCAGCAGCAGTAACTCTCTATATAAAGAGAGTTATTATAAGCAATTGGGTCATGGTCCATATATAGGCTTTCCAAGTGGGACAATGGTAAAGAATCTGCCTGCCAATGCAGGAGACATAAGAGACGTGGGTTCGATCCCTGAGTTGGGAAGATCCCCTGGAGAAAGAAATAACAACCCACTCCAGTATTCTTGCCTGGGAAATCCCATGGACAGAGGAGCTGTCAGGCTATAGTCTATGGGGCTGTGAAGAGTGGGACATGACTGAGCACGCATGCACGCACTTGATTATGAAAGCTGAGAAGTCCCAAATTCTGCCGGGTGAGTTGGCAAGTTGGAGACTCAGGAGAGCTAATGATGTAGTTTCAGTCTGAAGGCCAGCAGGCTCACAAAACCCAGGAAGGGCTAATGTTTCAGTTCAAGTCCAAAGGCAGGACAAAACAGTGTCCCAGTTTGAAGGCAGTGAGGAAGAATTCTTCCTTTCTCAAGGGAGGGTCAGCCTTTTTGTTCTATTCAGCTCTTCAGCTGATTGGATGGGCCCACCTACATCAGGGAAGGCAACTTGCTTTACTTAGCCTATCAGTTTATTATATCATTTATTTATGTATTTAATATAAATATTTAAAATAAATATAATAAATATTTATTTATTATATCAGTTATTAATATCATCCAAAAATACCATCACAGAGACACCCAACATAATGTCTGACTAAATATCTGGGTATCCCATGGCCCAGTTGAGTTGACATGTAAAATTAACTGTCATAATTGAAGTGTGGACTTCTTTGATTCAGTTCTCCAGGTCCTCCAACAGGTGTCCTATTAATTTGTCTTTCCTTTGCAGGTTTCCTGGATGATATAATATGTAAATAGTAAAGAGTTGGAAAGTTGTTACTGAGTTTCCACTATATGTGGGTGCTAGTTAGACTTTGGTGGGAGACAGGGATGGGCTAGTTATGATTTCTGTCTCAAGATTAAAACTCCCTCCATGCCAAGATGCCTGCTGCCAACCTAGTTTTAGAAATTCATTTTCCTTAATCTACTTGAGCCTGGAGTGTGTCAGCACTCAGAAGATTTCTTTGAAAACTTGACTTTCTCGAGTGAGTTTCACCAGTTCCATTGGGTTGTTTCCTTTCCACTTGCTCTAAGCTGCTTTTTCATCTTTGCAAAATGAAGAAGCTGCTTTTTATCCTTCTGGGTTTTTAGGGTTATGCTGACAATTGCTTTACAGGGAGAGGGAAAATGCCATGCAAGGAAAACCCTCACTGCCCCAGAAGCCTTTCAAATGAAATCATTCTTCTGATGAGATTTTTAAAGCAGCAACCTGAGTTTGAACCATGTATCAAGGTTTCCACTGGCTCTCATGTGCAGTGGCCTTTGCTGGCTGTGTATCCATTGGCTCCGCTTTGTAGTTTGCGTTTTTATCATCTTTGGTCTTCTCATGGGCAGAGGACACCTGGCTTTGTGAGTACCAAGGTCTTATTACTTCAAATTGTGAATCCCAGGCCAGTTTGTTCCAACAATTTCCCTGCAGTCCACTCCTTCCTCACCTTCCTTCCCTACTCTCTCAATGTCTATATTTACTGGGGGTGAGGGTGTGGAGCTGCAGAGAGAGAAGGAAAGTGGTTGCACAGGTTAGCGTTTGCTTCCTGCTCCTTGTGATTAGTGTAGCACTGGGGGTGAGTGCCAGATTGCAAAGCCTCTGGAGGGTTCAGAAAAGGATGTAGTGATGAGAACAACAGCTGGCCTGCTGGTCTGGAAATCACAGAAGTAGTATGTTTGTCACTTTCCTCATCCCTGTTGTATGTGCTTTCAGACTTTATATACTGTGTGTTCCTGTGATATTTGGAAGAATGTGTTCCAGTGAATCTAGGGGGGAAAGGTTTAGTTGTGTCCTGTGGAGACCCTGGACGGAGCTGCATCTGGGAAGGGAGTTTCTTATGGGAGCCAAAAGTGCTGACCTCAAACTCTAAAGCTGTTCTTCCTAATCTAGATCAGATTGCTTTTTAATTAATGCATTTATAAGTTGAAGTGAGAAATGAATCCAGACTGAATAATCAGATAGGAGTGTGAAGATACAGGAGTAGAATGACTAACATTAATCTTAGGGTTAGTGAGATGATAATAAAACTCCAGGTGAAGATATAGGAGAGACTTACAAGGACTCAGTGTGAAAGATAAAGATTGCTTTTACTCTTAAAATGTTTCCAAGGGAAAAAATCTTTCTGGTTCACTGGTTTTCTTATAAGGGTAATGGCTGAACCTGCTTTGCGAGCACAGCAGAGAGAGTAAAGGCTGAGATCGCCATAAGAAAAATTGATGCTTAAATTAGTTTTCAGTGACATGGTCCTGTTAGCAACTCCTTGGAAAAATTATTGAAGAGAGACAGCTTTTTATTATTTTTTGCTTAAGCTTTTATGGGACCTCCTGCTGTTTCATAGAATTTCAAATGGGAAATCAGAGACTCAATGGCACAATCTTTCGATTCTAGATTATTAGCAGAAGTTTTGTATGAGCTGTACTAAGGTTTTACTTACCCATGGCCCCATATCAACCCTTTTTGTTCCGATTGTCCCCCAGTTACCTTATCATGAATATGGATTGTCTGCACAATCAATCAGATGGAATTTGCTGTTGATCCAGTTGGGTTGTACAGACTTTGTTGACTGGCTGAAGTCTGAATGTTTCAGTCATTTGGAGGTAGTTGGGTGGTCTGCTGAAAATAAACCTCATTTGGGAATAATAAGGTGGAGTAAATCTGGATCCAAGACTGTGGTTTGGATCTCAGCTGGCATTGGACTATGATAAATAATTCCTTAGTAATCCGTGTGAATCTCACAGGCTAAGACCCCTTTCAACTCTCTGAAGAAAAAACAATTTAAGGCAAAATTATGGTCTGTGGGACTTGCTGTCAATTCCGAAATGAACCTAAAAGAAGCAATCTTGTATTATCTAAATGGTTGCTGAAAATGGATATGACTGTTTTTTAATAGAATTTATAGAAGCTTTTGTATATATTTCACCTTTAACTCTTAGGGAAGTTTTAAAGATTTATAAAATTCTTTTTATCAAGCTAAAATTCAAACAAAGTATGCTTTGTCTGTGCTTCAAAAATGTATTAGATGTACACCGTGAATGCTGCAGGAGAGCTAGGAGAGACAGACGGTGAAGAAAGCGAGAAGAACTCCACTGAGAGAACTGGTTTTTTATCATTTTGAGATGTGCATGTATATGTATGAACACTTGCACTTATTTTATAACAGCCATACTTTATTGTATATACCATTATGACCTGTTTTTTTTTCCCCACCAAACAATATAGTATTCACATTCTTATATACCAGTAATTTTTTTCACCATTAATCTAAATGCCTATTTTTATTTTTCTTTTCATCTATTAAATACCTATACAGGGTTTATTATGTTTCAGGCAAAGTTCAAGTTGGTTTACAAATATTAATTCGTTTCATATAAAATAGATGTAATAAAGTTTATTTTGCCATTATACCAGTGGATCACTTAAGATGTTTTTCATAACAATTTTAAGTCTCATTGCAATGCATATACCTTGCAGCTAAAATAAATAGCTATGCTTATCATCATTTCCTTAGGATATATTTTCAGAAGTGGAATTTCTAGGTCAAATGGCACACAAATTTTAAGGCTTTTGCTATATAGTATATGTTTATTTTTAAACTGCCAGTTTTATGTTTAGAAAAACCAGTTTTATGTTTTAACTAGCAATGTGTGAGCAAGTGCGTTCGCTAACACAGGGTATTTTCATTAAAACCAAACAATAAAAATCTAGAAAACTCAAAAGCAAAGAAAAAAAAACTTTCCAAAATGTTAGGTAAAAATTATTTCTCATTTTTAATGGCATTTATCTTTTCTTATTGATTTTTAGGAGTTATTTTCCTATTGAAGATGTTAACCTTTGTAATAGCCTGCTGTTTTCCACTTAGTCATTTGTTTTGTTATTCTGATTATAGTCATTTGGATCATGGGCTAGTGTTACTTTTTTGGTAGTCAAATATATTTTTTCTTTGTGGTTTGTGAGTTTTCCTTTTGCATTTATGCTTATATGGGGTTTTACTTGCCCCAAGATTGAATAAAAATATACGTAAATTTTATTCGAATATTCTTATGGTTTCATTTATTTTACTTTAAATCTTTAATCCATCTGGAATTTATTTTGGTCAGCATAGTTTTTTGAAACCATCTAGAATGTTTTCAGAACACAGGGACAAACGTTATCCATGTGGTTTTGGAGTAAGTTGTATAATTGAAATATCAACCCATGGGCTTAATTATAATTTTTTAAAATTTCACATTTATTAACTTCATATCATTTGCCAGGTTGTATGCTAAGGGCTTTGCGTGTATTATTTCAGGGGCTTCCAAGCAACAGGAATTTCAGTTTTAAGTGTCCTATGATTACCATGGTAACCAGTCATCTTTCCATAATGGCCCAGGACCCTGCTTGGTAAGAGGCATAATGACTCAACCACAAACACATTCCAGGTTTGTCTGTAGGTTCCCCCTTCTCCAGGTCTCCCTTGCTGCTGACATATAGTCTGGGCAGTATCACTGTCTTTCCTTTTCCTGTTAGAATTCTTCAAATGGTTTCTAAGCACAGCTGTTCCTGTGAATGAGTGTCACTGCGTCTGCTTTCTTACTGACATTTATTGACACAATTGGCATTTCTATTGCCTTTCTGTTTTTAATCTAGGGCAGAAGATTCCTGCATAATAGGCATGGATTTCCATTTTTAGACAGCTGTCTTCATGTGGCCCTTATTTCATCCCCTTCTTCCTATAAACACCGCAAGCACCAACATCTGCACATGTTTTTCCAGGATCTCTGGGAGTTCACTTCCATCCCCGTGGACCCAAAGCCCCAGGGATTTACCTCTCAGACTGTGATGCTGCACATTCAGCCAGCCAAGGGCTACAGTCCTTAACTTTTTAATCCTGACTGTGTCCAATCATTGCTATTTATGGATTCTCCTCATTCCTTTGTACTTTTGCTTTTTAAACCAGATTTGACATGTGAATCACTCATTTATAAAGTCTTGTTCATATTAGCACTGAGGTTCTTTTGCACTTTCTTTTTCTTTATTGACCATTAAGAACCCAGTTCATGAATTCATTCAAAAGCATTTCCCTAGTTGCCTAGTTGTTCCCAAAGCTGTGCTAGGCATGGGAGATACATATGCAGATTAAAGAGTCAAGATCCCTGTCCTCACTGAGTTTACAATCTAGCAAAGAGAAAACCATTAAGTAATCGCACAAGCAAATGTTATTGCAAATTGTGATAAGTACAAAGTGTGATCAAAAAAGTGAGAGGAGTTGTGAGATGCTTTAATGTAAACCTGCTGTGATCTTGGGCTATAGGGAAGATGCCCTGAAGAGGGGAGCCTTAAGCTGCCATCTAATAAGGAGTTGGCATCAATCAGACAATAACCATTCTGCTGCTGCTGAATCACTTCAATCGTGTCCGACTCTGTGCGACCCCATTGATGGCAGCCCACCAGGCTCCTCCGTCCCTGGGATTCTCCAGGCAAGAATACTGGAGTGGGTTCCCATTTCCTTCTCCAACACATGCATGCATGCTAAGTCGCTTCAGTCGTGTCCAACTCTGTTCGACCCCATGGACAGCAGCCCACCAGGCTCCTCTGTCCACGGTATTCTCTAGGCAAGAATACTGGAGTGGCTTGCCATTTCCTTCTCCAGATAGCCATCCTAGTGAGGGTAAAGTAGTATCTCATATTGTGGTTTTATTTTGCATTTTCTTGATGACTGTTAATGTCCAGCATTTTTTAATGTGATGGCATTAATTCTTATGTTAAAAAAATAATGAAAAACATGTATCCTTTTGCATTGATGGGAACACGAGATAAAAATGAGGTAGAATATAAGCTCCATGAGAATAGGGACCTTCTTGTGTTACTCATGTCTGTTGCCCCATTACCTAGTAGGCAGTAGTGGTATACAGAAAAATATTGGATAGATGGATGGATAGACAAATGGCAAAAATGAATGGAGAGATGGATGATTGAATGCTTTCTTCTTTATAATGAAGATAAACTAACAATTTCTAAGATGGAATTTAACTTTTCCATCAGCCTTTTCCCTTGCCTTATTCAAGTTATTGATTCATTCCTATATTTACAAAGAAAAAAAATTTGTCAGATATAAGATCTCATTAGCTCATTAGATCCCTATAGTGAAAGTGAAGTTGTACAGTCGTGTCTGACTCTTTGCGACCCCGTGGACTGTAGCCCATCAAGCTCCTCCATCCATGGGATTCTCCAGGTAAGAATACTGAAGTGGGTTGCCATTTCCTTCTCCAGGGGATCTTCCTGACCCCAGGGATTGAACCCAGGTCTCACAAATTGCAGGCAGACGCTTTAACCTCTGAGCCACCAGAAATCTCTATAGCTCTCTGAATTACTTACTTCTTGGAATTACAGAATTATGGAAGTTAGAAGAGATTTTGAAAGTTTAAAGATCAAGTTTTTAAACTGATTTTTCTTTTTACCTTTCCAAACAACTGTTGTCATCTTTGAACTATTCATTTGTGTTCATGATTCTTAACAAAATCGAGCAGCAGTAAACAACAACAGCGACAAGAAAAGGATTATTCCAGCCCAGCAATCATGTATTAATAAATGTCCTAAAGCAAATTGAGATTTGCAAGTCATTGTTTTTCCTATTAATGGGTGTTATTATTGGTACATAGACAATTTCTCATTAAATGCTATAGGGTCAGACTCTTAAAAAAATGTAAATTCATACCCTGCCAAGCAAAATTTCATCTGCCCTTAAGTTTTTAGAAATTATTATTTATAATAAAGTAAAATGTTAGAACTTAAGGTCAAATTGCCTCATTTATCTTTGGGAGGCCACACCAGAAATTTAGGTATTTCTTAATTTAAAACTCTACTCTTTCCACTTGTGACAGCCATTTTTATAAGACCACCAGGGTCAAAAGTCCTAAACTCTTCAGAGTTTCTCTAAGGTCTCTTGAGTCAGAAGCACTGAACTCAGCTCCTCAGGAGGATATATCAAGGGGCATCTTATCTGATGCCCCTCAGAGTCAAAAAGTCAAAAGTAATAGGAAACAGACAAGTAAGCTGTTTATTGACAATCAACCCTTGATATTTAGTTTCTAGAGAAAGATACAATAATTATCCCGTTAACACCAGGACCTTTATGATAAACTGAAAAAAAAATATTCTAAACTGCTGTTATTATTGCCCTGTTTACTATTATCTTTTAATATTCATTTTTGTCAGCTGTTATTTAATATCTTGGAAGCTGTGGGTCTCTGAAAAGTCTTTGCATAGTGCAAGCCAAACTTGCTTCAGAAATCATTTTTCACCCCCAAACAGAAGGTTGAGATAGGAGACGTTCTGCCAATTTGGCATCAGAAAGGTTGCTGTAAGGCCAGTTAAAAGGACACTCTGCTAATGTAATAAATGCAGGCCATCCTAAGGGGATGAAAATGCATTTTTCCAGAACTTTTATTCCTTGTGTTAAAGATTTAAGCATAAACCTTTGAAAATCCCTGAGAACTGAATTTCTAACTTTAATGCATTTTTTTGTTATGGTTTTCCACTTTCTCTTTTCTTAAGAAAGGCTTGAATTCATTTACCCCATTTTATTAAAACAAAACAAAATAAAACTTAGTATCACAAAAGGTAATTTAAAAGAAATTATGTCACTGTCTATGTACAATACTATTTATATTTCCATCTTCTCTTTCGTTATTATAGGGCCTTCCCTGTTTGAAGGGAAGGAACATTCCCTTAGCAGATTCCTCATGGGTGGGAGGGTGGCCAGTTGATCTGGGATTTATTGCTATGAAAGGAGAGCATTGCCTTGAGTAAGTGGAAGATAGCAATACATGGCCCATATTTGGTATTCAGTAAGAATTTGCTGGCTGGCTGGGTGGATAGAAAGATGAATGGATAACACGAACAAGGTGTGATGGTTAATTTTTTGTCAGTTTGGCTAAAAACTGACAAAACCAGGTAACGTTATCCAGATATTTGGATAAACATTCTAGATGTGTCTATGAAGGTATATCTTAGGTGAGATTAATGTTTTACTCAAAGTAAACTTTGAGTAAAGCCTATTACTCTTTGTAATGTAAGTGGGGTCTCATCTAATCAATTGAAGACCTTATTGGGAAAGGGTGACCTCCCTCAAAAAAGAGGAAATTCTACCAGAAGGACTGCCTTCATGAACTACAGTATCATTTCTTCCCTGTGTTTCCAACCTGCTGGCCTACCCTGAAGAGTTTGAACTAGCTAGCCTTGCAGTTTGTGAGCTAGTTCTTTAAAATAAACACCATAGATCTCTCAATCTTCCTCTTCTTTATACAAATGTGTGGGGGTGTGTGTGTGTATATATATATATAAATACATATATGTATACTCTTATTAGTTCTGTTTCTCTGGAGAACCCTGACTGACACAGTGAATTCTGGAGAGCTTTCTGGATGAGGACATTTATCACTGGCTAGGGACTCCTATGGAGAAGGCAATGGCACCCCACTCCAGTACTTTTGCCTGGAAAATCCCATGGACGGAGGAGCCTGGTAGACTGCAGTCCATGGGGTCGCCAAGAGTCGGGCACGACTGAGCGACTTCATTTTGACTTTTCACTTTCATGCATCGGAGAAGGAAATGGCAACCCACTCCAGTGTTCTTGCCTGGAGAATCCCAGGGACAGAGGAGCCTAGTGGGCTGCTGTCTATGGGGTCACACAGAGTCAGACACAACTGAAGCGACTTAGCAGCAGCAGCAGCTGAGATTTAAAAACTCAGGGTACGTGACAGATGTTCAGAATGCGCATGCCAGAGTACATGCAGCACCCACAGCAGAGAAGGGCAGTGCTGTTCCAAGTTGAGAACCAGATGGGCTAAACATCGTTCAAGCAAACACCAACTATCTCTACTAGAAATAGAAGTACACATGGAGTACATGAAAATTTGTGTTATGCTTTTCCTCCTGATATAACATCACTCAGCATTTTCTCATTATGCTGCATAGGCTTTAGAAATATTTGTAGTGTTTGTAAACTATTTCATCATGTTTTCCATTGTGGGATATGTGTTTCTAGCATTATTATAGATAATGCTTCATGGAACAGCTTCATGTACATATGCTTTCTGATCTCTCAGTCGTTTCTATAAGGTAAACAACCAGTAACAGGACAAGAATAAGATGTTATTGTCCTAAAGGTAACAGAAGGTAGGAAATAGGGATATAAGGAAGAAAAACTATTATAAATAAAAATTAGAAAAAAGATAGAAAAAAAATTCAAATAGATCTATAACTGGGAAATTAAATGTGGATTAAAGTTGCCTATTAAAAGCTGGGCTCTCAGAATAGATTTCGAAAAAAGTAGTTGTGTGTGGTTATATGTGGTGTGGAAAACGAATGCCTAATAGGATGGCATGGAAAACTGAAAGTAAAGGGATGGAACAAATATATCCTAACACGAACACATGAAAGCTGTTATAGCAATCATATCAGATGGAATATAGTTAAAGATGAAAACAGTAAATACGAGATATTAGAAACAATATGCTAAGGAGACATTACAGTCATGCATATGTCCATTCTTAATCATATCACCTTCGCATACATTTCAAAAATTTTCCACCTTACAGGCAGGATTTGACAACTTCTTAATCATAAGGAAAGATTTTAACACATTGTCAGAAATGGATATGTCAAGCTGAAAAATTGGTTTAAGAATAGCGAAAATTTGAACAATTAAGTGTGATTTAACAGACATATATAGAACTCTACATTCAAGGAATAAAGTATACATTTATTAAGAAATTCATGGAACATTGTCAAAACTCGATCATTTGTTAGACTCCAGGAAGTCTGACATGTGCCAAAGATTGATATAACTTACAATTAAATTATTTAAATTCTCAGATAGCAAAAATACATATACATGGACATGAAAAATAAGGATATGCACAATGTGATACCATTATTGTGAAATTTAAAAATATAAAAGAATGCCACATATTATTCATAGATATAATTCTATGTAGTAAAAATTTGAAATTATTATAAAGAATAGTCATTTGCCTTTGGGGCATGGAATTAGGGCCAGAGGGGATTGAGAGGAACTTCTACTGTACCTCTAATGTTTTCTTTCTTTTAAAAGCCTAAGATAAATATAGCAAAATGTGAACATTTGTTAATTCTGAGTGCTGGTTACATAGCTACTCGCTATATTACTCTCTTTTTTTTTTTCTGTTTGAAATACTTCATTATGAACAAAAGTTTGAGATACTTGCCCAGGGATACAGCTAGTACTTGGTATTTTAGATTCAATATTTTGGTTTCTTTATTTTTTATCGTACAAAAGTTCTTAATGTTTATAATTTCAAACTGAATTCCTTCCATTTTTCCTAAGTTTGCTTATATTTAAAGAGTGACTTGGTTTTTAGTCTTCCGCTCTTGAAGTTTATCCTTTGTTTGCATTCTTACATACCTTTTTCCTTGACCCCTGAGAATTTTGGTCATGAATATTGAACAAGAAAGAATTATACAGTCAGTTTTTATTAGGAGAAACTTTAGTGTAAGAATGAAATACAAATCTCCCCTCATCACTGACTGAACTCTGAGTTAAGCTTGCCTGCTTTTCAATGAGCATCACCCAGGACTTCCGAAGAAATGTTTTCTTTTCCTTTTACTTGTCCATCAATAACAGTGACATGTATTGAGCATCTGTGACATGCAGTGCAGTGTGTCAGTTCTAGGGTATTGTGGAGGGCCAGAGAAATACAGGGTAAGGCCTCTTCCTGCACTTGAGAAAGGTGAACTTCTGTTTGTCTATAAGCCTTCTCATTACTAGGAACTAGCAGACTAGGAAGAGCTAAAGAAGCCCCGATTATTAGCATTTTGAAAGAAAAGCCTTTCTCTACTAAGGGCCAGCTGCAGAAACTCCATCTCTGACTTCTCAGACTGTTTAGTCCTCCTCAGCGCTCCCTCTGTCAGGACGGGACTCAGAGAAGGGCCCTCCTACAACATTCCTTGTAGCAGTCTCCACTGCTTTTAATGCGCTAGTCAAAGCGTTAGTTGCTCAGTCGTCTCGGACTCTTCGTGACCCCGTGGACTGTAGCCTGCCAGGCTTCTCTGTGCATGGAATTCTCCACGCGAGAATACTGGTAGTCATTCCCTTTCCCAGGGGATCATCATCCCAACCCAGGGATCGAACCCACTTCTCCCGTGTTGCAGGCAGATTCTTTACTGCCTGAGCCATCAGGAAACCCTTAACGTGGTGAGTGCCTGATTACTCACTGTTCCCCGCCCAACACTTCGCTCTTTGAGTGCTGCGGTTCCACCTGCCTTGCTCAGGGTCCTGGCCGCACATATAGTAGGTATTCAATGCATGTTTGTTGAGAGAGGGAGGGAATAAATGAAGCGCTGAGTAAACTCTCTGATGTACATGCAAAGTCTTTGAGGAATGCAACTGTATTTTCCAAACAACTAAATCACCATGAAAATAGGAACAAAATAAATTTGACCAACAGCCTTGATAGTAGGAGTATTTTAGAGATACATACATTAGATTTCTGTCATTGTGAAGCATTTGTTTTTAATATCTTTAGTGGGGATGGAAAAGTGGATCAAGACCCAATCTTTTCTTTTTTTTAAAAAATTTATCTGTTTATTTGGCTGTGTCAAATCTCAGTTGCCCCATGGCATGCGGGATCTTAATTTCCTGACTAGGGATCGAACCCAGTGAGAACTCAGGGTTCATCCTCAGATGATAAAGATAACCTCTGACTGTAGCATAGAGGATGGGTGATACACCATCCCATTCTTAAGCTACAGCCTCTCCTGTTTCTCTTCCATTTAGCTCCTGCTTATCTTTGGTCTTAGCCCAAGCTACCAGTATTTCAGAGAATCCCACTTCAATTTCCAGACCAAATTTACTCCTTCTGCTCACTTCTCCCAGCTCTATGTCTGTAATCACAGCCTTAGTCCCAACTGTGATGATGAGTTTGCTTGATTGTTGACCCAGTTCGAGAGTGTCATTAGGGCTAAAAGGTGGGATCGTATTTGTCCGGGTCTTTGTTTTATTCCTAGCTCTAGGAATATAGTAGTTAATAAATATCATATAAGTGTTTGGAGAATGATGGATAGATGCATAAATGGTCAATAGATGGACATGGCAGAATGGAAGTGACCGAGTCATATTATTATGGTGATAACTTTGAATTGAATTCTGGTTTATCAATAAGCAAATTGCAAATTTGTATATTTAAACTATTATTAGAAACAGATAAACTTGTGACATCTCTCAAAGCTAATTTCACTACACCAGTGAGTGAGTCAGTAGGACCAATAACCAGTCTCTGAATGTCTTTAAACACTCACGCCTATATTTATATTTCACACGTATATTTATATATTATGCAGATTTACATACATGTGTAGTGTATATACTTATATATTATAGCATACACATGCATATGTATCATATACAATTACTATGTATTTCAATATTAGCACAGCATGTACATTGTAAATTATAAAAATATAAATTAAAACAAAGTAGGATAATAAATATAAAGAGAAGTTCTGTTTTTTCCCCCTGTACTCTGGAGGATTTCCTTCAGGCTCAGCCTTATGGTGTACTGCTCTTTGAATGCACTGCTCTGGAGGTAGGTGTGTGATAGGGCTCTAGACTACAGTTCAATGGGTGGGAGTAGGACTGAGATGCTCTCTGTGTGTGTTCAGATTCAGATTCTCTCTGTGTGCTCAGTCGTGTTGAACTCTTTTGCAAGCCCATGGACTGTAGCCTGCCAGGCTTTTCTCTTCATGGGATTTTTCCAGGCAGGTGTACTGGAGTGTGTTGCCATTTTCTCCTGCAGGGGATCTTCCTGACTTAGGGATCAAAACTGCATCTCCTGTGTCTCCTGCGTTGGCAGGTGGATTCTTCACCACTGAGCCACCTGGGAATCTCAGGACTGAGAGTCTACGTTTCTTAAGAAAAAAAAAAAAAAACTCAGATATCAGATGAAGCCTCAAGTGAGGTCAAGGCTGCTAGTCCAAGTAGAAAGAACGTGAAACAGAGATCAGCTGATCCTTTAGCCCCTTAGTGAATCTACCTGCATAGAATGCCAGGCCTGCAGGGCAAAGCCAGGAGAAAGAGGTCACTTTTGTTCGAAATAAAGCCTTGTTAACAAGAAACCTCTTGCAGCTTTGTTATTTGCCCTTAACTCCTTGATTCCTTCCTTCAAGAATTCTGGTTTTGCAGTGACCTTTAGTTGAAGGACAGTTGTAAGTAAAGGACTTTGAGGGAGAAGATTATAGTACCTTCTTTGAAATGTTTCTAATAATAACCAGTATTGTTCATTTTTCTAAGTTATGATATATATATATAGGGATGATTCTCATCCGAGATCTTAAATAACGTTTGCCTCAGCAATTAACTGATTCATGTGCAAAGATTAGTGAGCAAATAGAACATCTATCTTAGATTTTATAGAAACTCTTTACAGTCTGTTTTTGTCCTTATATTGCATTCTTTGGCATCTGAATTCTTTCTTTATAGAATATTGCATAGACCAATACAATTGTAAGAGCTCAATGCAGACCAGCATTTCTAAAATTAAGTAAAATTATTTCAATGCAAGTTTAGGAGGAGCAGGCTTATATTTTGATCCCATAATTTTATTTATACAACAGAGGTAGAAGAAAATGATCAGACGATAGTGTGCTTTCAGCACTTTTAAGGTTGGAAAAGCTTTTAGGCTTGGAGAAGATTCTAAAAACCTTTCCTTAGTTTCTCTATTATAAAAAAAAGTGAGTTTATTGATTATGATGATTCCTATGGAGAATTAGGGGCTAATATGATCTATGAATGCCAAGTATAGGGCTTCTTTAGCTGTGTTTCATTGAAATCAGAATCTACAATATGAATCAAGATATACTAGTATCAGATGAGAATCAGCATCTGGGGTTCCCCATCAGAGTTGTACCAGAGTCACCTGGGAGTTTGCTGACACTCTGGTCACATCTGGACCAATTAAGTCAGAATCTCCGCCAGTTGTAGCCCCAGCATTGGGGTTGTTTAAAGCTCCATGGTGATTCTAAGATGTAATAAGGGTTGAGGCCCCATGGTCAAGAGGCTTAGCTTCTCTTTCACTTTGATATTTCACTTTGTAGTCGCCTGAATTATGGTTCTGGTTTCTGCATTTGAGCCAAATTCACAGGTTAGTTTTAAGTCTACCTTTTCCTGCAGTTTCTACATTCTTCTCCATTAATTAAACACTTGGCAGATTTCCTCTGGCTGTTCTTTAATTTGAAAGCATAATTTCTTCATACTTCCCAGTTAATTAAGTTCTACATTCGATTTTTTTTTGTTTGTATTTAAAGAAATACCTATAGGTTACCTGTGGGTTGAAACTTTATTTTTTAAAAATCTATTCTCTTTTCTAGCAGGTTGCAAACTAATGTGTCTTCTCACTTAATTATGCATGGTTCCCAGGGACTAATTTAGTGCCTAGCACATAGAAGGTGCTCGGCAAGTATTTGTGGAATGTATAAGCTGTCAATTTTTCTCTCTCCTTTAATTCTCATGCTCAAACAGTCAATTATTTTCTGTATCATGTTGATGTGTGCTCTTAAATATATCTAAAGTCCGCTTGGTTGCAATAGTAACCATCATTGTTTTGGTGCAGACTGTCAACATCTTTGTGCCTCTGCTTTCTCGCCCTCTTCCTCTAAGTGCGTTTGTCCCCCACTGTTGACACAAATTCTGCTTCTTCACTCCAGTTTCCACTGTGCAGTCAAGGGATTTGAAAAATTATTTTCTTTAAATTTATTATTTTGATTGTTACCACATTATAAATACTTACAGAATGCACAATTTTTAAGTATGAAAATAAAGTCAACTGTATTATCTAAGGAAATCACTCTTGACTTACCCAAGTATGCACATTTTGTTGTTTGCTTCATATAGATTCTGCTTTTTCAAAATCTTCTGTGACCTTGACTTGTTGTTGTGAACTGAATTTTTATGTACAGCATATTTCCTAAGAAGTACTGGCATTTAGTAAAACTGTTTTTACAACTTATTATTTTGAAGCTCCCTAGTTATAGACAATCATATCATTTGCACGTAAGTATAATTTTGCTCTTTCCTTTCTAAAATCTGTATCTAGTGTTTGACAGCTTGTGTAATTTTAGATGACTACTTGAAGAATACTGTTAATGGTAGTAATGGAAGGCATCCTTTTTTTTAAAATTTATTCATGTACTTATATTTTATTATTGAGAATAATTCTGGCTCCTTAAGTTGAAATAGATGCTATTCATTGTATCAAATAAACATTATTTTATTCAATTTTACCATGTTTAAAATCAGGCTTAGCTATCACAGGCATGTGATGGGTAGATTATATTTTTAATGTAATGAGACATCTTTGGAAACTTTTGGTTAGAGGAGTGCTAGGATTCGTTTTATACTTTTAAAAGAACACTTGGCTCTATGTGGGGAATGAAGAGTTTATGTCCCTGTAAGTATTATTATAAGAAGTGGTTGTACAAAAATTCTTAACTGGCTGCTGTATCTAGAAGAAGGCATATGATAGTACCTGTGCTGTCACTGTAAAGTTATAGGTGAGAAATTATAACTTTTCACTGTTGAGTCACAGTAAAATCCTTTTTGATCATACATTTTTGTCCTCTTTCCTCCTATATTCTTCCCCAGAGTGTGACTTTCAACCATTACCTTTTTGTGGGCTAGTCACTTTTTTTTTTTTTTTACCTTTTATATTTCTTCTTCCATACAATAACCTCATAGGATCATTGACTGCCCCAATAGTAATGTCATGTTGCTAGATTTTTATATACCTGGAAAGAGAAAAAGAGGAGCTTCTAGTTTTTTTGTTTTTTGTTTTTTGTTTTAAGCCAAGTTGCACTCTATGATTGACTGAGCAGCATTATTACGAGTCATTGTAAAACATGAGTCAGACTAGCCCAGAGGTACTTGAGAAGGTGGCAGGGAAACAAAGCAACCTTTAAATTGATTTAGCAAAACACTTAGTTACCATTTCATGGTAGGCAAAACAATAGTAAATCGTAAAGGAGGAATCTTCCTAGGACATTACGAAGAATAAAACCAGCATAAACTCATCGGTTGCTGTCAGCACTCATTTTTATGGTGTTTACATGAATGCTGGTAACAGAGAATGAGAGAAGTTATTTGTGGCTTTTGGCTGACATTAGAACACATCAGTAGGGATGCTCAAGCCTGTCTGTAGCCATGGTGTTAACTTTGTCTTGTAAAGAATCACATTTTGTTTACTGGGCAATAAGGAACACTCTTGGCTCAACTCCTGACTTCCCTCTCAAACATCTGTTAAACATTTTTACCGGGTGCAGTGGTGTGCTGGAGCTGGCTTGCAGTGGCTCTCTAGAGCCAGATGTTAGAATCTTTTCCCAACTTCATGTTTAGCCATCAGTGATGTCATGTTGGTAGCCTGAAAGCAGCTGCAGGGGGAGAATTTACACCAGAGAAATTGGCATAGGCTACAAATCAGGGGTGCTCTCACCTCCTCTGCACCCCTCCCTCCAAGAGCCAGTTGCTAAACATTTACCACCACATCACTGCCTGAATGTTCCTCCAGAAACTCAGATTGTGTAAATGTAAACCTGGTGTCTCTCCTTCTTTCTACCGTCACCTCCTCTTCCCGCATTCCTTATATTTGTTGATATACTTTAAACCCAGGCTCAAATCTCCAGAGGCATCTTTTGATCCTTTCTTTTCTCTTTTTTCCCCAACAGGAGATCCTTTTACAGACTCTGCAGATTACACTCCTCTTATCTCATATGCTTTACATCATCCCTCAATTTCTTCTGGTGCTCCCCCTGATTGGTCCCTGGTTGTGTCTGTTTTTCTCTAGCGATCCCTGGCTGAGTCATCTTCTATAGCTACTTAACTCCCTACTTAATCCCCCATCTCCACCTCCTTAGCCCATCTAACACACTGCTATCAGCTCACTTTTTGGAGGTGTGCTTTGTATTCTATCATTTTTCTGCTCAAATTAATCAATGAGTCCTCTGATTTTCAAATTAGGCTCGTACTTCATAGCTTGGCACACAAGGCACAGCCTACCTTTTCAGCTGATGTCCTACAATATCTGTTCCTCTTCTCAATGCTCAGGGATCCCCAAATGGCACGTGTGGCATTTCAAACAAAAGTATCGATACTATTTCTAAAATATGACCTTTCTGGAAAGCTCTTTCTTCTGCTTTGCCTGGGTCAAGCTTACTCTTTTTTTTTTTTTTTTTTTAAATTATTTATTTATTTTTGGTTGTGCTAGGTCTTCAGTGCTGCACACAGGCTTTCTCTAGTTGTGATGAGCCAAGGCTACTCTAGGTGCAGTGTGAAGGCTTCTCATTGCGGTGGCTTCTCTTATTGGGGAGCATGGGCCCTAGGGCATGTGGGCTTCAGTAGCTGTGGTTCCTGGCCTCCAGAGCACAGGCAGAGTAGTTGTGGCACGTCGGCTTAGTTGCTCTGAGGCATGTGGGATCCTCCTGACCCAGATATTGAACCCATGTTTCCTGCATTGGCATGCAGATTCGTTACCACTGAGCCACCAGGGAAGCCCAAACTTATTCTTTAAGATATAACTCAAGGGATGACTCTTCCTTGAACTCTTTTATAATTCCTTCTCACTCCTTGTCTTCCATACCAAAATAACCTCTCTTGCACAGCTGAACTCACTTCCTAATACTAAGCAGCTTTTTATCACACTCATCATTTTCCTCCATTCATTACAATTTATTTTAGCACATTGTGTCGTTTGGCGTAGCAAACCCCATCTTTTTCATCTTTGCCCCTAACTTGGGCTTGAGTACAATGCCCTGTTCAGTAGAGATTTGTTGGAAGAATAAACAAAAGGGAAAGAAGGTTTATACTCAGGCTGGACATTCTTGAATTGGTAGATATAAAAGGAAATGAAAGCGTAGGAAGTGAAAAATGGTACAATAGGAATATTTCTGGAAGTCCCCCCAGGGTTTGTTTTTAAGTGGAACATTTTTAGTTTTCATCATGTATTTGAAGAAGATATATGAGTGCTGGGATAGAATAAAATAATACCATAGTTCAACAGAAGCTAGACTCTGAACAAGTGGGTAGAAGTTATGGAACACATTTTCACTTAATATATAAGAAAACTTCCTGAAAAAGAAGCTATAATTGTTTATCCCAGGAATGAGATTCCTAAAAAGCTACTGAGCTCTTATCACAGACAGGATGCAGATGTATGACCATCTGTCAGAGATGTTATAAAAGGAATTTCTGCAGGGAGTAGATGTTCACTACGTCTTTTAAAACTCTTAATTCTTTGATTCTGTGACTGTTAATGAGTCATCCAGCTTATTGGTAGAGTTTTTGAGCTCTCAGTGTCTTAACCAAGATGGGTTCCCACAATGACTGCTGTGAAGATTTTTACTGTATAGTTGGGAGCATTAAAATCTTTAGGGAGACAGCATTTAGAAAAGTCCCTTCTCACCACTCCCTGCCATAAAAAGAAACAATTTTAAATTTTAGGCCCTCCAATTTGGGGGAAGACGTTTTATCACTATTTTTAGATTGTAAAATGTAAAATTAAAGTCTAGAAAACCTGCCATATTGCCTCTTTCTCCATAGGAGCTGAAAGGCAGCTCTAAATTTCTGCCTGATTAGAAATTTGGCTTAGTTTTATTTCCGTTCATTTGCCGTGGGTCCCCAAGGGCTTGGCTTGAAAGATAGCAGAACTGTCCAGAAGGCAGTCTTCCTGCCCCTTGTCTGGACTCCTTCTTCACCTGGAAACACCACTTGCAAATGTCATAAAATCCTACTCACTCTCTTTGCTAGTTATTTGCACTGCATCACTGGTCTTCATCCACCTGCTGACCTATAGGGTAACCTTGGTTTTTACCCCCTCCCTCACTGTGCCTTGTATAAGCATAGGAAGTTTTATGGGTTTTTCCCAGGATTTTTTTTTTCCAGAAATTTACTTGCAACTATAAGTGAAGAAAAGTACAGTCTTTCTCCTGCATTCTTGACCCCATTCTCACCTATTTCCTTCATGACATTACTCTCCCAGTTATCTAACCCTTCCATTGCTTTCACATCAACATCTCTTGGACATCTTTTTCCCTGGTGTAAAGCAATTTCAGATCTCCCTGATCCTAACACACACACACACACACGATACACTTTACTTCCCTTCAAACTATTGCCCCATTTCTCTTCTTCCCTTCCCTGCCAACTGCCGAAAGAACAGTCTTCACTCAATGCCTCATGTATTTTCTACCTTCAATACATGCCAGGATGATTTCTGTCCTCATCACCCCCATGAAACTATTTCTCCTAAGGCCATCACTCATCTCCTAGTTGCCTAATCCAGTGGCCAGTTTCAGATCCTCTTCCCCCTGGCCGTGGGTAATACTGAAATCCACAAGATGCTCATTCCTCCTAGAAACTTTCTCAGGCTGTTTAACCATCTGCTTCTCATTGTCATCTTAGCAATCACTTTGTCTGGACTTGGACTATAAAACATCTATAAACGATTCATTCAGAAAAATAGATTTTGAGCATCTACTCACAACCAGGTCCTGCACCAAAGCTAGCAAAAGATGATAAGCAAAACCTGCCCACCCGGAAGTGTAAGGGGGTGCATGGAGTGGAGCATCGGTCCCACAAAGGCATGACTGCAGGCTGTGACAAGGGCCATCTTAGAACACCATGGGAAAGTTTAACAGCAGCCTCATCCAGCTTGGGGAGGGGCTTCCCAGGTAGTGCAGTAGTAAGAATCTGCTTGCCATTGCAGGAGATGCAGGAGACATGGGTTCAATCCCTGGGTCGAAGATCCCCTGGAGAAGGACCCGCTTCAGTGTTCTTGAAGCAACCCGCTCCAGTGTTCTTGTGTGGGAAATCCCATGGACAGAGGAGCCTGGCGGGCTATAGTCCACCAGGTCGCAAACAGTCAGACACGACTGAGCACAGCACAATAACTAGCTTGGGGATCTCAGAAGGCTGCCCTGAGAAAGCTTTTGGCTTGCACATTGAAGGAGGAGTACGTTTTAACCAGGACAAGGGTAGGAGAAAGAATATTTCATGGAAGGAGCAGCATGCTCTGTAATAGGCAGTGTGATATAAGGCAGAGAGCATGGGCCCAGCATTGCCACTTACCAAACAGTCTGATGTTAACAAGCAAACAAACAAAAGCCTACTTGACCTCTTTGGGTCTTAGTTCTCGCTTCTGTTAAAAATTTTGCAGTCAGAATTATATGTGCTCATATTTGCGATGTACCTGGTATATAGCTTTGGCATAGTCAATAACGCAGAAATAGATGTTTTTCTGGAACTGTCTTGCTTTTTCAATGATCCAGCGGTTGTTCCTCTGCCTTTTCTAAAACCACCTTGAACATCTGGAAGTTCACGGTTCACATATTGCTGAGGCCTGCTTGGGGAATTTTTAGCATTACTTTACTAATGTGTGAGATGAGGGCAGTTGTGCAGTAGTTTGAGCATTCTTTGGCATTGCCTTTCTTTATGACTGGAGTGAAAACTGATCTTTTCCAGTTCTGTGGCCACTGCTGAGTTTTCTAAATTTGCTGGCATATTGAGTGCAGCACTTTCACAGCATCATCTTTCAGGATTTGAAATAGCTCAACTGGAATTCCATCACCTCCACTAGCTTTGTTCATAGTGATGCTTCCTAAGGCCCACTTGACTTCACATTCCAGGATGTCTGGCTCTAGGTGAGTGATCACACCATCGTGATTATCTGGGTCATGAAGATCTTTTTGGTATAGTTCTTCTGTGTATTCTGGCCACCTCTTCTTAATATCTTCTGCTTCTGTTAGGTCCATACCATTTTGTGTCCTTTATTGAGCCCATCTTTGCATGAAATGTTCCCTTGGTATCTCTAACTTTCTTGAAGAGATCTCTAGTCTTTCCCATTCTGTTATTTTCCTCTATTTCTTTGCATTGATCTCTGAAGAAGACTTTCTTATCTCTCCTTGCTATTCTTTGGAACTCTGCATTCAGAAGCTTATATCTCTCTTTTTCTCCTTTGCTTTTCACTTCTCTTCTTTTCATAGTTATTTGTAAGGCCTCCCCACACAGCCATTTTACTTTTTTGCATTTCTTTTCCATGGGGATGGTCTTGATCGCTGTCTCCTGTACAATGTCACCCGTCCATAGTTCATCAGGCACTCTGTCTATCAGATCTAGTTCCTTAAATCTATTTCTCACTTCCACTGTATAATCATAAGGGATTTAATTTAGGTCATACCTGAATGGTCTGGTGGTTTTCCCTACATTCTTCAATTTAAGTCTGAATTTAGCAATAAGGAGTTTATGATTTGAGCCATAGTCAGCTCCCAATCTTGTTTTTGCTGACTGTATCGAGCTTCTCCATCTTTGGCTGCAAAGAATATAATCAATCTGATTTCGGTATTGACCATCTGGTGATGTCCATGTGTAGAGTCTTCTCTTGTGTTGTTGGAAGAAGGTGTTTGCTATGACCAGTCCATTCTCTTGGCAAAACTCAATTAGCCTTTGCCCTGCTTCATTCCGTTTATTGACTATGCCAAAACCTTTGACTGTGTGGATCACAATAAGCTGTGGAAAATTCTTCAAGAGATGGGAATACAGACCGCTTGACCTGCCTCTTGAGAAACCTATATGCAGGTCAGGAAGCAACAGGTAGAACTGGACATGGAACAACAGACTGGTTCCAAATAGGAAAAGGAGTATGTCAAGGCTGTATATTGTCACCCTGCTTATTTAACTTCTATGCAGAGTACATCATGAGAAACGCTGGGCTGGAAGAAGCACAAGCTGGAATCAAGATTTGCGGGAGAAATATCAATAACCTCAGATATGCAGATGACACCACCCTTATGGCAGAAAGTGAAGAGGAACTAAAAAGCCTCTTGATAAAAGTGAAAGAGGAGAGTGAAAAAGTTGGCTTAAAGCTCAACATTCAGAAAATGAAGATCATGGCATCCGGTCCCATCACTTCATGGGAAATAGATGGGGAAACAGTGGAAACCGTGTCAGACTTTATATTTTTGGGCTCCAAAATCACTACAGATGGTAATTGCAGCCATGAAATTAAAAGACGCTTACTCCTTGGAAGGAAAGTTATGACCAACCTAGATAGCATATTCAAAAGCAGAGACATTACTTTGCCAACAAAGGCCCATCTAGTCAAGGCTATGGGTTTTCCAGTGGTCATGTATGGATGTGAGAGTTGGACTGTGAAGAAGGCTGAGCACCGAAGAATTGATGCTTTTGAATTGTGGTGTTGGAGAAGACTCTTGAGAGTCCCTTGGACTGCAAGGATATCCAACCAGTCCATCCTAAAGGAAATCAGTCCTGGGTGTTCTTTGGAAGGAATGATGCTGAAGCTGAAACTCCGATACTTTGGCCACCTCATGTGAAGAGTTGACTCACTGGAAAAGACCCTGATGCTGGGAGGGATTGGGGGCAGGAGGAGATGGCTGGTTGGCATCACCGACTCAATGGACATGAATTTGGGTAAACTCTGGGAGTTGGTGATGGACAGGGAGGCCTGGTGTGCTGTGATTCGTGGGGTCGCAAAGAGTCGGACATGACTGAGCTACTGAACTGAACTGGCATATAGCAGGTACTCATGAAATATTGACTCAACCCAGCGTCTTTCACTCTTGGGGCTGTGAAGATTGTAGGGCGTTTCAAGTAATAGTCTCCTTAATTGCTTCTAGGAAATATGCCTCACATTCCAACTCTCTGGGGCTTATGCAATGGTGCTGTCATTCTGACAGAGGGAGGGGGAAGCAGATGAGGAAGCAGTGGGCCCAGGGTGTTTATGCTTTGCCTTTGGGGAATATCTGATCCCAGAACCTCTTTTCTGTGAGTTGAGAGTGGCCGCCTGCCATCTCATGGGGCCCAGTTCTGATGGGGGTGTCCCTCAGAAGGACACTTTTCCTTTTAGGTCCAGTGGACTGTGTTTTCCTTGAGCAGCCAAGCTGCACAGAGGATAGAGTGCAAAAAGTGCTTCTTTGAGCAGTAATTGGATGTGAATGCTGGTTGCTGGTGGGGGCGAGGCGGCGGACACTTGATGAAAGGCACCCACCATCTGAAAAAGTTCACCACCAGGTAGCCTCCTCTGGGGGAAGCCACCACTGTGCCCTTTTATTAGCACACGTATTGGAGGGTTTGTGGGGCTTGGCAGCCGTCCACAGCCTAATGTGAAAAAGGCTCTGGATGGATCGGCCCCTTTGAAGCAGCTGGGCTGGTTGTGGGTGCTGTGTGTGGCTGGGGTGTGGCCTCCAGATGCCAGATGCCAGATACCTCCTTTGCTTTCATGGATTTTTCTCACCGCTCTTGCGAGAAGCTCACTGGATAGCTGCCCTCTTGGGCAAGCAGACCCATCCTGGAGCTGCAGGGGCGAGAAGACCCTGAGCGCAGAGGAGAGGGGAGGCCACCCTAGAATGAGAGAGAACGACACACCGTTTCCCACACCCTCCTCACTCTGAGAATCAGAATCCTCACAATGGGCTAGGAAGGTGATCATGGGGGATTCTGACCTGGCTGCCTCTTAACCCTCATTTCCAAATGTGTTTGAACTTCCCTCTCCTCTTTAGGGATGGCGGCTGTGGCAGTGGGAGTCTGTTTTCTCCATTATTTTTCATGAGAATCCTTTGAGAGATTATGTAAGGAAACCTGGCATAGAAAGGGGAAGCACCCCAAATGATAAAATTGGGGTTTTCACCAGGGTGGTGACTCCACAGTGCTCCTTACCTGGTCTTGCTTCCTCTCCGATTCCTGAATAACTGCTTTATGTGAGCACCCTCAGTCACTTGTGGGAGCACTCCACCCTCAATCCCCACCCCAGAAGTACCATTTAAGGAGGCTTTCCCTCCAGAGCCATCCTGCACTTACAGGAGTCCCAGACTCAGCCTCCTTCATTGTGTTGGCTTGCCTGTCTTCCCTTGCCTCCCCAACACACTGTGAATGTCCCAAGTTTAAAGCAGTGGTACTTTATACACAGACACTCAATGAGTGTTGAATGGAACAGTTTCAAACATGGTGTGTATCTGTCAATATTGGGTGAAAAATATGATGAGACTAGTCACCCCAAAGAAGAGATACTGGGATTTTCTGAGTAAAGAACCTTCACTCTCTTATTTCCTGGAGGATCTTTTCCAAGTAGGACTATTACCTAGCTTTAGTCCATATTTAGATATAGTCATGGGATACTGGTACTGTAGGGACACTGCTTTATTACCAGTGAAGAGGTAAGGACATAGATAAAAATTGGCATCACACTGCTATCTTCTTCTGATTGTGTTACTGTCTCAGACGTGGTAGAGAAGATTTCTCCCCTGCTTACCAAGTATTCTTTTGTACTTGATATGTTAATTGGATATACCCCAATATAAAATTTAAAAAAAAAGTAAAAAAAACAAAAAAGAACCCTATTAAATTGTACATACAATTTGTTTTAAAAAAGTGTATGAAGCTGGATGCAGTACATAGGGAAAATGAGATGTTACGAAAAATGGAAAAGCTCTTAGACCATTATCACTGATGCTCCACCTTACCCCCCTCCAACAGAGTGTTCCAGTCTATATCCTCTCCCTCCTAGGGAGACACCCCATGCAGCCATTCATGATTATTCAGGGATTTTAGTCCACTAACCAGCCTGGCTTTCCAGGTGGCTCAACCGTAAAGCATTCTCTTGCAATGCAGGAGATGCCGGAGACCTGGGTTCGATCCCTGGGTCGGGAAGATCCCCTGGAGGAGGAAATGGCAACCTACTCCAGTATTCTTCCAGGAGAATCCCATGGACAGAGGAGTCTGGCAGGCTACAGTCCATGGGGTCTCAAATAGTAGGACACAACTGAGCACCATGCAACCAGTCTTCTTGTTTCACAGTGAGCATGGCAGTGATGGATTGAATGTGTTTAAGAGAAAAGTGATTGATTTTCTGACAAGAAGCCATTCTTATGTCTTATCAGCCAGCCCCGCCCCCTAAACTGAAAGGGTAAGAAGCTAAATGCTAAAACAATTAAGGTTACTTGACATTCTATCTCCTGGCCACTAGAGGGGGGTAGCGACCAGGCTTCTCTCTCCAGCTGGATGTGAGGCATCTTTGCCCAAACTGAAATGTTATCCCTTGAAGAGTGACAATTCAGCATACCTTCCGTTCATTAGCTTTTCCCTCTGTGAAGTCAGTGTTTCGTACTCAAGTAAAGGTAGCTCGTCTTTCCTAAGAGGAGTATTTCCAACCTTGTTAGTGAGTATAGAGACTTTGGCCCCTTTAAAGTCATAGCTCCTGGATGTGGGGCAAATAGAATGGTGCACACCCCTTCCCCACCCCTTCCCCACCCCTAAGACGCAAGCTAACTTAACTATGAGCATAAGAACCATAGTTTCCACATATGATCTGATATACGGCCTTATCAAGGGAGAAAATATTTTAGGTTCCAGAACATGGATGATTATTGTTTGGTCTCTGTTCAAAGCAAGAGTGAAGGAAATTAGCATCTAAGGAAAATCATAAGCATTGCTACTCTTTCGAGGAGATGTCTGTGTCCACAGATGCCTCTTATTCCACTAAGACCATCTCTGGTTTTTGAAGGGTGCCCAAGGCTGATGCTTATTTCTGGGATGCCTGTGTAAGGCTGGCTTCTGCTATGTAGGTCCTGGCATTCGCTTCCTGGAAAGTGTTACGAGGATTAAAGCAATCAATTTTGTTCAGTATCTGGAGAATCTAAATAGTTGCAAATGTAGCATCCCTAGGTTTTAAATCGGGGATATTCCTAAGTAGGCAGAGAATGCACGACAGGAACAGAATCCAGGCAATCAAAGGGGTTCCTTGTGAGTAATTATCAAATTGGTTTGGTAGGTTATTTCTGTGTTATTTTAGTATTCTGATTTTTATTCTTGCAAAGCAGGAAGAGAGCAGTTACGGAGAGAAGGACACTGAAGGCAGGAAGAGGAAAACACGAAGGACTGGGAGGGCGGAGCTTGGGAAGATCGCAGAAGAGTCCGTGATCTCTGCGATTTCTCGAGTCTGAGAGACTGAGTGGGTTCCAGCGCATTCACAGAGTCCGTGTGTCTCCAAGCGTCACACCGAAGAGTTAAGGCTGCAGATTATGAGGCTCTGAACCCCTCAAAGAAAGAAATGCCTTGAGGGTAGCCCTGCCAGGCTGCTCTGTGAGGAAGTGAGGTCTTGAGGTGCAGGCTCCGTGACTGCCATCAGGGATCATTTTTGGTTTTGTTTTTAATATTGGAGTTTGGATCACATGATTATCAAGTCTCAAATCTGGTCATTTTCACTCTTGGCTTGTACTGGGGTCCCTGCCTGTGCCTGAAACTTCCTTTTCCTCATTCTCAAAACAAACACAATTACACAGATCCTTTAAGACCCAGTTCCTGTGTCTCTCCTACTCTGTGAAGCCTCTGGACACACTTGCCTGCCCTGTGGATCCCATTGCTCTGGCGCTTCCCAGGCGGCACTAGTGGTAAAGAACCTGTCTGCCAATGCAGGAGACATAAGAGACACAGGTTTGATCCCTGGATAGGGAAGATCCTCTGGAGAAGGGAATGGCAACCTGCTCCAGTACTTTTGCCTGGACAGAGGAACCTGGGGGCCTATAGTCCATGGCATCACGAAAAGTCGGACACAACTGAAGCAACTTAGCACATTGTTCAGTATCCAAGGGCTTCCCTGGGGGCTCATACGGTAAAGAATCTCTCTGCAATGCAGGAGACCTGGGTTGGATCCCTGGGTTGGGAAGATCCCCTGGAGGAGGGTATGGCAACCCACTCCAGTATTCTTGCTGGAGAATCCATGTGGACAGAGGATAGAGGAGCCTGGTGGGCTATAGTCCATGGGATTGCAAACAGTCGGACATGATTGAGCCACTAACACTCATTTTTCTTTCATCCCATTGCTCCAGCTGTCTGCCATTAAAGCCCTCACGTCATTTCAAGTTTGGTTTTCAGTATCTGTGCAATTTTCTCTTCTGGCTGGGATCCATATCTGTTCATCTTTGAACCTCCCTTAGTGCCTGGAATAAGCAAAGCTCAATGAGTTCATTCTTCATACTAAGGAGTGAGCTCAAGGTCTAATGTGTGTGTGTGTGTGTTTGTGTGTGTGTGTGTGTGTGGGGGGGGTGGTGGAGCTGGACTGCAGATAAATTCAAGATCCACAACCAGAGACACAGCTGGCTTCCCAGATTCTCCTGCTCCATCTCCTCAAATAGATTTCATGAAATGCACAAGATCATCCAGAAGTACCTGACCTTGCTATTCTAGCCTGGCAACCCTAGGCCACCTGGAACCAATTTAAACTCAGATATTCTCGCTCATAGTTAAGCCCTGGTGGTGCCAACTGTGGCTGGCCCAGGAAGAGTCTGGAAGGAGCAGTAGGCTGGCTTTGCAGACTTGCCCCACACACTTATTAACAATTCAATAAAGCTACGTTACATTTCACATTATTAAATCTTTGAACCCCGACTTCTAGGTTAGAGTACTGTTATTTGTATATGAAAGCATGAGAGTGCCTATATAGTATTGAGGAGAACTGAGGTAGCCACTTCTGAGTTAGGTTTGGAATTGTTTTCTTAGGTATACTGTAACATGGATATGCCTTCAGGTTGTGGCTGCTACCTCTAGTTACTTCCATGTAACTCAGGTTAGGAAAGTCAGCACAGAATTTCAAGGGTTAAAGTATTTGTGAAATTTTAAGTAGTCCCTTGGTGTTAAATACACTCCATCCAGTCAGGACTCTGTCTCTAGTAGCCTTTCCCATCTCCCTTTTTCATTGATTCCCAGGCACTAATAAGCCTGAGATGCTTTCACTTGCTTCTGTGAACTCTCCAAATACATGGAGTAAGGACAGCCATAGGACCCCAGTGTGGTTTTCTAGTCATCTTCCAGTCCTGTTCTATTGTTGCTCCCAGGACAACTGACCTCCAGATTGAACAAATAGCCCAGCCAGAGACCCTTCATGGTGGCGGAGGGGAAAGCCGGAGCTCTGACTCTGGCTCCTAGATGGGGCTGGCTCTTGCTTTGCCTATCTGTTCCCCCAGAAACCGGGTGGAGCGTTCCCAGTGGTTCATATATCTGTCTTTCAGAACTGTGTTTGGTAGCAAAGTCATGAGCACTTGCTTCTCTCTGGCAGGCATGGCCCTCCTGCCAGGAAAAGCAGAGGGAAAATCACTTGGTGTGCTGTTGCTAGGAAGCAGAGAGGTGTTTGATGTTTTGATTTTAGCAGTGTTGGAGGCTTGCCTTTTTAATAACACGAAGAACTATAGGTTGTTCGTACAAGACTGAATATGTGCTTTCCTGAAAATGTGTCATGAATGCAGAATTCTCTCATCAAAATCTTTTTTCCCACCATTCACTAAATGAAAAAAAAATCCTCTGGGATACAGGAGAGGGGTACCAGAAGTTCAAAATGAAAATGACACTGGAAAGGTTCTTGTAGAAGCAGCTTTGTTCCAAGGTAGCCATGGGTAGCAGCTCCCATACCACAACCAGCAAGTTAGGGGCAAGAATGGAATTCATGCCCCTCAGATATCAGTGCCCAACTGCCCAACCCCATGGAAGCCATGTGAAGGTTATCAGGCCATTCTCATCTACTCTTGGGATGATTCACTGAATGTTTAATGAGCTGTGTGTCCAAGGCACAGTGCTTGGCTGGATGAGCGAGATATAGTTCTGCTGCTGAAACAGAGAAAGAGACCATAAGGATTCAGAGGGTCTGTACAAGAAAAAAGATGTGGAAGGCACAGGACCTGATAGACAGGGGATAACTTTTCCTGAGCCAGTCAGGGAGCACCACAGAGGAATCTGAAACTGTCTTAAAGGATAGGCATCTGATTTTTCCAGTGGAGAAGACAAAAAGGCACATTCGAGGCAAAAACAAGGCATAAGGAAGCCTGATGCTTGATGAGACGGCCCCATATGATTGGATGGAAGAATGAATGGGAAGAAAGAGGGATGTTTAGATGGCCAGGGACCTTGACATTGAGGCCAAGAAATTTGAACTTCCTCTGTAGATGAGGCCTTAATCTCACTCCACCAATAAATCCCTCTGGAGAGGACAGGAGTGGTTTTCAAATACAGACAGAGCTGCATTCTTGGTACCACCGTCCCAGTACAATTTTCTGCAGTGATGGAACTGGTGGAAATGTCTAATATGGTGGTCACGAATTACAGATGGCCACTGAACACTTGAGGTATGGCTAGTGTATGAATTTTAGATTTATTTAATCATAGTTAACTTAAATTTCCATGTAAATGGCTCCATGTGGATAGTAGCTATCATCTTACAGCTTTGCAGGAGGCAGTGGTTGTAACTTGACAGGGGAAAAAAGATAAGGAGGCTCCCCTGTAGGTAAATTGTGATAAGCCCTATTTCAGGGAGGGAAGGGACCACAGGTAGGTGCTGACACATGTACTCTGCTGGGTGCTAAGAGGAGAGGTGTTCAAAGGGTCTTATTGACACGTGGAGCATGGCACATGCACGTAAAATGGATAGACAAGGGAGGCAGTTGGTATGTGACATTACAGTACAGCACAGAGCCAGTTGTTTGGGGCCCTGTGATGGCCCTTGGCATCCTTTTCCTTATCTCTGCACCGCACAGCTGTGCAAACCCCATGGAACGAGAGTCCTGCCTGCACCTCTCTGCTGTCAGGAAAGATGCCAAGGGCAGGGAGGATAAATTAGAAAAGCATTTCTAGGTACATTAATTAAAAGCTCCCATGGCGGAAAGTATGCTTTACCAGGGATTGCTCGGGCCGAGCTGGTGCTCTTTACCTGCAGGGCTTTCCTGGAAAAGCTCATTTGAAGTGGATCCTGTGGTTTCCCGTTGGAGCAATGGGCGATGGTGTTTCCTGACCAAGAACTCAGCATCAGACAGAACATTACTGACAGAATAACACCATGAAAGCAGAAAAACCAAAGCCATAAATCTCAGTAACTACTGAAAGTGATAACATTCTGCTACTGATTCCGTAAAATGAATATAAATGTAGAGTATTGGTGAATACTGACTAAGGCAAGGTCCATGATCTTCTATTAACATATAAAAATTCAGCTCCACTGGGTCATAAATTAGATTTCACCCAGGCTGAAGTATTAAGTGTGATAACATGAATTGAATACTTGAATAACAATAGTTTTGCCCCTCCCTGAAATTTGACAGGTCTATGAAGATGCTTGTATTTTCCTCTTAATAAATTCCTATGTTATCAGCAGAAGCATGCATAATTATTCTGTTATCCATTCCATTCACCCGGATGTCAAGCTCACAGCATCATTAGATCAACGAGGTGGAAATCTGAGGACAACACAAAGTGGATCAAATCACAGCCTATGTCAGGAGGCCTCTGATGTACAGATTAGAAAGATCTTAGCTGGAGAAATATTTAATAGCTAAAATCTACAATGGAAGCTTTATTTTTCTCCAGTTCTTTATTTTTCACTCACTCTAGTTCCTAAATTTGGATTTAAATATTAATACATCTTATGACATTCCTTTTGTTGTTTAAAAAATACACTTGTTATGCCCAGTGTCCGAGTCCCCAAAACTGAGAGAATAAGACATCCACAGCAATGCAAAAGCATAAAGGGGTTTATTGCTAGCTCGAGCTAGGGCTCCCGTCTCATCCAGCACAGTGGAGTCCTGACGAGAAAGCCCTGAGCTCTGACTCACAGCTGCTTTTATACAGGCGGTTCTTAGTACAGCTGGCGGGTAATGATTGGCTGAGCCATACACACATGCGATTTCCAAATCCTGCATCCCTATCTGGATTGGCTCAGGACTTTCCCAGGGTGTGGTTCCCGGGAATCATGACTCAGGTTTTAATCTGGTTTGGCACCAGCAGGAACTCTCCTAGGATGGGGCTTCCTAGAATTGTGACTCATGCTTACAGGAACCTGAGGCTTAGGCCTGGTGTGGCCTGTTGAGCCTGTCACGGCTCAGGTTAGGTCCCAACACTGTGATTTTGTCTTTTTAGAAAAGTGGTACATGTTCATTGTAGAAAATATGCAGGAAAATAAGAGAAAGAGCCAGCACTCAGGGTTGACTGCTGTGAATATTTGGGTATATCGTTTTCTGCGTGTGATCACTCCAGTATTCTTGCCTGGAGAATCCCGAGGACAGAGGAGCCTGGTGGGATATAGTCCATAGAATCACAAAGAGTCAGACATGACTAAGTGACTTAGCACATAAGCCTGTGTGTGACTACACAAGACTGGGACAGTTTTGCTCTTTTTCCATTAATCCTTCAGTTTCCTTCAGTTTAAAAATGAACATCATAAACACCATTGTAATGTCTGTAGAATATTTCATTGTAGAAGTCTCCTAAAATGTATGTAACTGATGTAGGCAATTTAGGTTATTTTTTTTTTTCCATTTTAATAGTATTGTGATGACACCCCTATATATAAACCACATAAGTTACTATTTCCTTGGGTGTGAAATTTCCCTATCAGGATAAAAATGTTTCTTAGGGCTATTTGTAAGTATTGCTAAGTTACTCTCTAGAAAGATCTTCTAATCTTATTAAGAACATGAGAGTTGAGATTAGAAAGGCCTGAGTTACAGTCCTGGTTCTGAAGTTCTGAATCTGTCATCAGCCATGAGACCCTGGGGAAATTGGTAACATCTCCAGGCTTCAGTTTCCCTATCTGTTAAGTGGGCTGGTAATACCACCTGCCTCCTATCTGGTTCTGTGTGGAGTAAATGTGATAATTCATGTAAAGGCTGAGTAGAGCAAAGTGCTCAACATAAGCACTAGACTTTTACACTTTTGCCAGCAGAGTATGGACTGTCTATTTCTTCATTCTCTTACAAACTCTGGGTACAATTTTGTGTAACAGTCAACTTGACAAGTGAAAAAAGACATCTTATAGTTTTAACTTCTGTGACAAGACACATCTTTCAAGCCTTTAAAAATACGTGACATATTTCAAGTTAAGGACTGACTCTGACAAACGTTTTTCCCTCAAATGTTGTTTCTCATGAGTGCCAAGTAATAGAAGAAGCTCAAATCTTCCTTAGTCTTAAAGGGTAGATGTATTATTGATTGTGTCTGAGAGTCCAGAGTAGTCTGTGGGTAGGGTAGATTATGTGTACATAGCAATTATTAAATATGTGCTTTGAACATTTCTCTCAGCAGTCTCAGTGAATTGGATTGAGCTGTTCATAATTTATTTTAAATTGTATAAATACCTTCATACAACAACTGGCAGAAATATAGAGAAGAGAAGGAAAACACTAGCCAACAGTCCTTTCACACAAACAAATTAAATTTTGTTTGCTGACTGTCCAAACAGTTTTATAGAATTACATTAGACATTCTTTCAAATCAGAGGGAGCATTTCCTCTGGTTGAGATTTTTCTCATATAAGTACCACCATGTTACCAGGTTCATGAGGTCCCATCCCCTTCCTGTCATGTCAGTGGGAGTTGAGTACAACCGCCAGGGTACCCATACCCCTGGGCCAGGAAAGAGGGTGAGAAACACGTGAAGCAGAAGTGGGCTCAGAGGGTAGGACCGGAGCAGCCAAAAATGGTGCCGTGAAGTCTGAGTGCAGATGTGGTGGGCGTGAGTTAGTCTGAAATGAAAATTGAAACAACAAAGGAAATAATGTTGAGGAGGATTCCTTCTCAGACATTTAGTGGCTGTTGTAAGGACAGGCTTTATTTGTCTTTTCTTGGAAACCCGGAGGCTCCACGTTAAAGACATAACATGTGTGTCTAATATCAGAAAGGGTTGAACATGATTTCACAGGTTTTCTGTAATACAAGTGGAGAAGGTATTAAGAATTACAGCTTTGATTATTGCAGAGAGCAGAGAGAGCAGTTTTTCTGTCCTGATTATTGTGTCTTAAGTATCAGGCATCAAACAGTCTCTCTTTGGATGAAATGAAAGCACTCTTGAGGTTTCAGACTTGTTTCTCTTTTGTTCCAGCATAGTTCCCATTTCCCAAGGCTGTGGCCTTGAGTGTTGAAATGTAATAACTTTGAAGGTACACGGTGAGTCTATTGATCTTTTAATATGGTTTCTGCCATTTAATTCTTGTTCAGAGCAGGCAGTTCTACCCAGAGCAAGCTGGTCACTCTCTATAATCAGGTGTGTACACATCTCACAGCAAGAGGGAATGCTTGTGTAAGAACACTGGATGATCATGTCCTGATCACTTTTCAGGATCATCAGTGCTATTTATAATCTTGAATATTATTTTTTCTGCTTCCAGCCTTGAATTAGATTCTGTAAAGAAGTGGTTTTGCTGGACAGAGGATGAAAAAAAAAAGGGTATTCTAATCTTGGATGTCTTATGTAAAATGTTAAGTCAAAATTGTTAGGCAATAAACTTGCTGCAGGGCTTCCGTGTGACTCAATGATAAAGACTCTGTCTGCCAATACAGTACACCCCTTGGGTTCATTGTCCTGGGCTGGGAAGATCCTCTGGAGAAAGAAATGGCAACCCACTCCAGCATTCTTGCCTGGGAAATCCTATGGACAGAGGAGACAGTCCGTGGGGTTGCAAAGGAGTCAGAAACAACTTAGCAACTAAACGAACAACAACAAAACTTGCTGGGAAGAGAGCACTAGTCTCAGGAGATGTAATTTAGTTCACTTTTTTGTCACTTACTAGTGTGACTTTGGACCTATTTGTAGAATGACTTTTTTTAAATTAATAAAACAGGGACTATGCTATGTCCTATTTAGCACTCGTAACAGAATGAGAAAGGCCTTTGTAGACTGTAATATCATAGTCCAATGTGAGGTTATTATGTCTCCGAGGTCAATGTGTTTGAAAATATATTAGTTTGTGTTTGAAACACACTTCAGTTCTCTTTACATCCTAGCCAATTATTTCCATATTTAAATTTAAGCCCCTTAGGCACTTCCCAGGTGGCACTAGTGGTAAAGAATCGATCTACCTAGATACAAGAGATGTAGATTTGATCCCTGGGTCGGGAAGATTGCCCAGAGTAGGAAATGGCAACCCACTCCAGTATTCTTGCCTATAAAATTCCATGGACAGAAGAACCTGGCGAGCTACAGTCCATGGGGTTGCAAAGAGACACAACTGAGCGACTGAGTAAAAAGAAAAACAAGGACCTTGGCTCAATCTCCTATATTTTTCAGTCTAACTAGTGGCCTGAAAGTTTTGCTTTATTTGGAATTTGTCACCCCACATTCTAAAGAACGAGGTTCAGTGTTCCTCAAAAGACTAAGATTCTAAGATACTGGAAAAGTGAATCCTAATTGAATGTCTTCAGAAAGCCAAGGGATTTGATTCTCTCATCAAATTGGTCTCTATTTCAGTTATATCCTAATATGTATCAGAGCTACTCACAAAATGGCAGCACCTTGAACAGGGATGTATTCTAAGAGCTGTGTTCCCAACATGGTAGCAAATAGACATTTGTAACTGTTTACATCTAAATTAATTAAAATTCAATCAAATAAAAAGTTTGGTTTTTCATTCTCACTGGATACATTTCAAGTGCTAATTGACCAGATATGATGAGTGGCTATAACTTTGGACAGTGGAGACTATAGAGTATTTCCATCATTAAGAAAGTTCTATTGACCAGTCCTGCTCTAAAAGAAAAGGAAACTGATGTCACATTATTCAGAGGTATCCAGTAAGGTTTCATGAAGTATTTTTTATATCATTTTTAGGTTTCCAATTTAAAATAGCAGCCTTTAATGTCCAGACAAGGTTTGACATTCACTCACCCACTGCTTTTCTTCAAGTTGTATTTAGGATACTTGGTATTTGATAGTTTTGAATGTTCACTTCTTTCTGTTGGTCCCTTAGGTCCTGCGTGACAGACATGTGTGAATGTCCAGTCCATAAAAACTGTTACTGCGAATCATTCCTGGCATATACCAGAGCCTGCCAGAGAGAGGGCATCCGTGTCCACTGGGAGCCACAGCAGAACTGTGCAGGTGAGAAATTTCTGGCAGATCCAACCATCAGAAACTCAACGACAGTGCCCAAGCTAGTAATGTGCTCAGTCGCTAGGTCATGTCTGACTCTGCAACCCCATGGACTGTCATCCGTGAGGCCCTCTGTCCATAGAATTCTCCAGGCAACAATACTGGAGTGAGTAGCCATTTCCAAGATAGCACTAAAAGAGAATTTGATGATAGGTGAATGGTCACATCCCCCCTTGGCATTATAAGTAGCCCAGCTGGATTTCAACTTGATAAAACACAGGAACTTCTCACTGGGCAGGATAGAAAACGTTTAAGAGAAGTGCTTTGTGATGAGCACATTTGCACAATTTAAGGATTTCCACTGGTGCAAAATCCTCTTTTTTTTTTTTTTTTTTTAGTTTTTTATTTTTTATATTTTAAAATCTTTAATTCTTACATGCGTTCCCAAACATGAACCCCCCTCCCACCTCCCTCCCCACAACATCTCTCTGGGTCATCCCCATGCACCAGCCCCAAGCATGCTGCACCCTGCATCAGACATAGACTGGCGATTCAGTTCTTACATGATAGTATACATGTTAGAATTCCCATTCTCCCAAATCATCCCACCCTCTCCCTCTCCCTCTGAGTCCAAAAGTCCGTTATACACATCTGTGTCTTTTTTCCTGTCTTGCATACAGGGTCGTCATTGCCATCTTCCTAAATTCCATATATATGTGTTAGTATACTGTATTGGTGTTTTTCTTTCTGGCTTACTTCACTCTGTATAATTGGCTCCAGTTTCATCCATCTCATCAGATCTGATTCAAATGAATTCTTTTTAACGGCTGAGTAATACTCCATTGTGTATATGTACCACAGCTTTCTTATCCATTCATCTGCTGATGGACATCTAGGTTGTTTCCATGTCCTGGCTATTATAAACAGTGCTGCGATGAACATTGGGGTACATGTGTCTCTTTCAATTCTGGTTTCCTTGGTGTGTATGCCCAGAAGTGGGATTGCTGGGTCATAAGGTAGTTCTATTTGCAATTTTTTAAGGAATCTCCACACTGTTCTCCATAGTGGCTGTACTAGTTTGCATTCCCACCAACAGTGTAGGAGGGTTCCCTTTTCTCCACACCCTCTCCAGCATTTATTGCTTGCGGATTTTTGGATCGCAGCCATTCTGACTGGTGTGAAGTGGTACCTCATTGTGGTCTTGATTTGCATTTCTCTAATAATGAGTGATGTTGAGCATCTTTTCATGTGTTTGTTAGCCATCCGTATGTCTTCTTTGGAGAACTGTCTATTTAGTTCTTTGGCCCATTTTTTGATTGGGTCGTTTATTTTTCTGGAATTGAGCTGCATAAGTTGCTTGTATATTTTTGAGATTAGTTGTTTGTCAGTTGCTTCATTTGCTATTATTTTCTCCCATTCAGAAGGCTGTCTTTTCACCTTGCTTATAGTTTTCCTTTGTTGTGCAGAAGCTTTTAATTTTAATTAGATCCCATTTGTTTATTTTTTCTTTTATTTCCATAATTCTGGGAGGTGGATCATAGAGGATCCTGCTGTGATTTATGTCTGAGAGTGTTTTGCCTATGTTCTCCTCTAGGAGTTTTATAGTTTCTGATCTTACATTTAGATCTTTAATCCATTTTGAGTTTATTTTTGTGTGCGGTGTTAGAAAATCCTCTTAACCTCAAGCTACCAGCTTGATGTGCTTAGCACAGGGATAGTCATTGCTGTGGTTTAGGTTACGTATGGAACAAAGAAGATCCAGAACAGTTACAGCCATTTAAGTTCTTCAGTATAGTTCAGTTCAGTTCAGTCGCTCAGTCGTGTCTGACTCTTTGAGACCCCATGAATTGCAGCATGCCGGGCCTCCCTGTCCACCACTAACTCCCAGAGTCCACCCAAACTCATGTTCATTGAATCGGTGATGCCTTCCAACCATCTCATCCTCTGTCGTCCCCTTCTCCTCCTACCCTCAATCTTTCCCAAGATCAGGGTCTTTTCAAATGAGTCAGCTCTTCACGTCAGGTGGCCAAAGTATTGGAGTTTCAGCTTCAATGTCAGTCCTTCCAATGAACACCCAGGACTGATCTCCTTTAAGATGGACTGGTTGGATCTCCTTGCAGTCCAAGGGACTCTCAAGAGTCTTCTCCAACACCACACTTCAAAAGCATCAATTCTTTGGCGCTCAGCTTTCTTTATAGTCCAACTCTCACATCCCTACATGACTACTGGAAAAACCATAACCTTGACTAGACAGACCTTTGTTGGCAAAGTAATGTCTCTGCTTTTGAATATGCTGTGTAGGTTGATCTTAACTTTCCTTCCAAGGAGTAAGCTTCTTTTAATTTCATGGCTGCAATCACCATCTACAGTGATTTTGGAGACGAAAAACATAAAAGTCTGACACTGTTTCCACTGTTTCCCCATCTATTTGCCATGAAGTGATGGGACCAGATGCCATGATCTTCGTTTTCTGAATGTTGAGCTTTAAGCCAACTTTTTCACTCTCCTCCTTCACTTTCATCAAGAGGCTCTTTAGTTTTTCTCACTTTCTACCATAAGAGAGGTGTCATCTGCATATCTGAGGTTATTGATATTTCTCCCGCAAATCTTGATTCCAGCTTGTGCTTCTTCCAGCCCAGCGTTTCTCATGATGTACTCTGCATATAAATTAAATAAGCAGGGTGACAATATACAGCCTTGACATAGTCCTTTTCCTATTTCGAACCCGTCTGTTGTTCCATGTCCAGTTCAAACTGTTGCTTCCTGTGTGATTTTTTTTTTTTTTGAGAGAGAGAAACTGCTATATAAACACCAGTAAAATGTTCTTTTCCTTCTGAGAGACAGATTGCTGTAATAGTCATTATAACGCTTTGATCTCAGGCAAGTTACTTAGCTTATTTGATATCTGTAAAATGGGCTTCTTTGTTCATCCAAGAAATATTTTTTACAAAATGGCTAAGTACCAGGCATTAAACAAAACACTGTGAGTACTTTGGTGACTATGAGAGATGGGTTGAGATCCCTGCCATTGAAGTGCCGCCAGCCCAGTGGGAGAACCAGACAAAACTAGTAACTCTACAATAAATACTTGCTAAGTGTGGTGAGTATGGTGAAAGAAACAAATAAAGCAGAGCAAAAGAAAATAAATGGAGCCAGAGTGGGTGGCTACTTAAATGGTGAGGAGAGAAAACTTCTCTTCGGATGTGATAGTCCAGCTGCACATTCTAGAACTAAAGGGAGTCAAGGCAAGAGTTCTATGTGGAAGAATCATATTTGTATAAGATAGCAGCTCTCAAACTGGAAGTGAGTCAGTGTGAGCACAGTAGGCAAGGGAAAGAAAGGCTCAAGATGAGAGTGGAGTTGAAGCTGGAGCTGAAGTCCTGCATGCAGGACTTCACAGGTCTTGAGAAGGAGTCTAGCTTTTATTCCAAGAAGGATGGAAGCCACTGATGGAATTTAAGCAACCTTCCTTCTGCTTTTCAAAGACCACCCTGTTTAGAGAATGCATTGAATAGGGCAAGGTTGAAGGCAAGAGGCTGTTGCAGTAGTTGGAATGACAAAATGATGGTGGCTTGGATTAAGATGGAGGCAGTGTGTGGAGGAAGAAGAGAGATTCTAGATATATTTTGGAAATTAGGCTTCCCTGGTGGCTCAGAGGTTAAAGCGTCTGCCTCCAATGCGGGAGACCCGGGTTCGATCCCTGGGTCGGGAAGATCCCCTTGAGAAGGAAATGGCAATCCACTCCAGTATTCTTGCCTAGAGAATCCCATGGACGGAGAAGCCTAGTAGGTTACAGTCCACGGGGTCGCAAAGAGTCGGACACGACTGAGCGACCTCACCTTCACCTATGGTAGTATCTACTCTGAAGAGTTATAAGCATTAGTAATATGTATGTGAAACATCTAGAAGAGTGCTCAACTCTTCCAAGATAGTCAGTAGCAATGCTACTCATAGACGCAAGATAAGACGACTGTCTTTTGCTACAAGGGTTGGCAAATGTTTTTCTTTAAAGGACCGGTTTTACCTAGAATGGAAAGACGGGTTTGCAACATTCTTCATGAATCCGAGAAAACTTAACTCCAAAATTGGAAAAGAAGGCAGTTCATGGCACTGCTAACTTTAATATATACATTGGTGGAGTGCAAGAGTGGTCAGCTGGTTCGAAGAATTGCCTTGAGTCTTATTTTCAGGACATGGACCTGATGTTCACTTAGATAGTGGATCTCAATCTGCTCGACATTGGAGTCATTCTGGGAGCTTAAAAAATAAGCCAGGAAACTATGCCTGGGCCCCAAGCCCAGATATCCTGCTTTAACTTGTCTTGTGTATTACTTGAAACCTCTCCGGTGATTCTGACCTGCAGTCAGAGTTGAAACCACGAAGTTAATTTGTGTGCTTAATGTGTGGCTTTGGGGGAGTAGAATGATGAGGGTTTAGGGATCACTAAAGCTTCTTCAAGCCACCCCTTGACACAGTCACTAATCTATGTCCTTAGAAAGCACTCAAACCCTTTTATCTCCTCGTGACTTCCCTTTTCGATTTGCTCTCTCCTCTGAAAGTCAAGTCCAATCTATGTCTGAGTTCCCTTTCCATGGCAAGAGTACCTCTCTGTCAATGCTGCCTTTCCAGAGGAGGGCTGAGGTGATACAAACTCATATTAAGGTGTGGTTGAGGCTCCTGAAACGTGGGACTAAATGACTTACCTCCCTCTTCAGTGCAGGGTAGTATAGGAAGGGCAGGGTTTTGAGAGACTTGGTCCTTCCAGCACACCTTGAATATGCCTGTCTCATTTTCTCTGCTTTGAGTCCTCTTTCCCTTGAATTTTCCCTGGTGACTCAGTATCTGACTGCACTGTAGGAGATCTAGGTTTGATTCCTAGGTCGGGAAGGTACCCTGGAGAAGGGAGTGCTACCCACTCCAGTAGTTTTGCCCGGAGAATCCCATGAACAGAGGAGCCTCGTGGGCTACAGTCCTTGAGGTCGCAAAGAGTCAGACAGGGTAGATTTCCCTTGAATCTACCAGGAAATGAATAAAATATGTGGACTCAAGGCCCAGCCATTCATCCTCGTGTAACATTGAGCTCAGCAGAACTTTATTAATTTTATTAGCTATGATGCCGTGACAAGGATCATATCAGATACAGAATATGTGAACCCTCTCTTTACTGACGCTGAGCTATATTTAACACCAGTTCAGTGCATCCAGTGCGTTTGAGGACTACACTTTCCTCCTGTCCCAGGATCCTGATTTCAGGGACTGAATCTCAGTAGCTAAAATTACTTTTCTAATGGAAAGGGAATATGACTTCTGAAAGGTTCCATTTACCACTTAAAATGAGTGGAACCATCTGAGTGAAGTGTAACTGTCAATGTTTGGTTGCAGGGGACCATTTTACACACACACACACACACACACACACACACACACACTCTGAATTTCCACAGATTGACAGTTGGTTTCTATGGAGATATGCAGCATCTCTCAGTAGATTCATTTCTGTTTCATCTGGAATATTGAAGACTCTAAGAATACTCTTTACTTGTTTTTAGCTCTCAGATCTTTTGGCTTATGACAGCACTTAAGACCACTTAATATAGAGAAGAGAAATTTTCCAGAGTAAAAAGCTTGTAAGTTGAGTAGATAAGCCAGCCAAGCAAGAAACTCTGAATGAACAAGTGACATCTCTCAGAAGGCTGGATTTTAGTATTACCATGATACTACCACAAGCGCAGGCCCATCAGCTGTGGTGAGAAGGACTAATGAAACTCTAGTTAAGTACAGGAATTACTAAACACAGTATGATATGCAGAGGGCTATTGTGAAGGTCTATAAAAGTTTAATAATGAACATTTATATTAATATGTACTATTTTCTAAGCACCTCCTTTGCCCCAAAGACTATTCTGGCATTTTATATTACATTTTATCTTATTTAATCCCCACTCTAATCTGTACTACCCACATTCTACAGTAAAGAACATTAAGGCTTAGAATATTTAAGTAATTTGCTAAAAATCACAGAGCTAGAAAGTAAGAAAGCTAGGACTCAAACCCAGGTCAGTTTGCATTAAAGCCCCTGTTCTTAATTATTAGGAGAGCACAAATAAGCAAGTACACTGTAAAAAAAGAGTCAGCCTATTATAAGAATAAACATTACTTGTAAAATAGAAACAAAAATATGAGTTAAAAATTTATATATATATCCTTACATATGAGTGTATATTTGTATATTTATATAAGCATCAACTAATATATTGAAATATCAATAACCTCAGATATGCAGATGACACCACCCTTATGGCAGAAAGTGAAGAGGAACTAAAAAGCCTCTTAATGAAAGTGAAAGAGGAAAGTGAAAAAGTTGGCTTAAAGCTCAACATTCAGAAAACTAAGATCATGGCATCTGGTCCCATCACTTCATGGCAGATAGATGGGGAAACAGTGGAAATAGTGTCAGAGTTTATTTTGGGGGCTCCAATATCACTGCAGATGGTGACTACAGCCATGGAATTAAAAGACGCTTACTCCTTGGAAGGAAAGTTATGACCAACCTAGATAGCATATTCAAAAGCAGAGATATTACTTTGCCAACAAAGGTCCCTCTAGTCAAGGCTATGGTTTTTCCAGTAGTCATGTATGGATGTGAGAGTTGGACTGTGAGAAAAGCTGAGCACCAAAGGATTGATGCTTTGAAGTGTGGTGTTGGAGAAGACTCTTGAGAGTCCCTTGGACTGCAAGGAGATCCAACCAGTCCATCCTAAAGGAGATCAGTCCTGGGTGTTCTTTGGAAGGAATGATGCTAAGGCTGAAACTCCAGTACTTTGGCCACCTCATGCGAAGAGTTGACTTATTGGAAAAGACTGATGCTGGGAGGGATTGGGGGCAGGAGGAGAAGGGGACAACAGGATGAGATGGCTGGATGGCATCACCGACTCAATGGACGTGAGTCTGAGTAAACTCCGGGAGTTGGTGATGGACAGGGAGGTCTGGTGTGCTGCGGTTCATGGGGTCCCAAAGAGTCGGGCACAACATGGCATCACAAAGAGTCAGACACGACTGAGCGACTGAACTGATACTGAATTTATTAAAATATTTGTTGTGTTTGTTGTGGTCATTCAGTCACTAAGTCATTTTGTCCGACTCTTTGGGACCCTGTGGACTATAGCACACGAGGCTCCTCTGTTTTCCACTCTCTCTGATAGTTTGCTCAGATTCATGTCCATTGAGTCAGTGATGCTATCTAACTATCTTATCTTCTGCTGTCACGTTATGCTGTGTGGACCGTTCCAGTTTCTATTCACCTGTTCCTAATCACTGTTACTTGGTACCTTTTGACTCGATAACTTTCCCATGGTCTTGCTCCTGCATCTTGCTTTGCCATCCTTAGCAGATTTTCTGCTACTTGTCACTGAACTTTCAGGAATACATTTTATAAGCAGGAAAGATTCTGGGGTATTCAAAGTGGTATGTGTATTTCTGCAGCAAATGAGACAATCTGCTGGCTTCTGTGGAGAGTTTCCTCCTTGCTTTACTCTGCAGACTCCAGGTGATTCTAGCCCCTTTCCTGCAGCACCTCTGCTCTACTTATACACACTGATATCCTCCTTGGTGACTAGACATCTCCTATAAAGGATTAGGAGATATAGTCAGCACTGTAACCTTTAGCACAGAAGAGGGGTGTGGGAACAGCTGAGTCCCAAAGGGCACAAATCTATGCTTACTAATTGCATTGATAATGCCAACACGTAATGCCTTCATGGGGCACCACATAAAGTGACATGTAATGCTCCTTGCATGCTTTATAGAATAGCTGTTTATGTGCCCCCTTAAGAATTTAAACCTGCTAACCCTAGCCCCAGACTTCCCCAGTGGCTCAGCTGTATAGAATTTGCCTGTAATGCAGGAGACCTGGGTTCAGTCCCTGAGTCAGGAAGATCCCCTGGAGGAGATCATAGCAACCCACTCCAGTATTCTTGCCTGGAGAATCCCATGGACTAAGGAGTCTGGCGGGCCACAGTCCATAGGGTTGCAAAGAGTCTAACATGACTGAAATGACTGAGCACAAACATACCCCTAACCACTCTGGTAATTTTCTGGTTTTTGAAACATGTATTTTATCAAATGAAACCTTTTCAAATGCACGTGTATGAATTAGATCACATTTACGTTGTCAGTAAGTATTGTTTGCCTTTTACAAGTTTGAAAAAATATTGGATACATGGAGGATAAAACAAGATCCAAGTCAGGATTAACTTTCTAGGATTGTATAAAAGTTGTGCCAAATTGAAGGCAAATTTAATCATATTATCTCCCTAAAACCCTTCTAAGACTCCCTCAAGGATTACAGCCCCTGCCCACCTCTCTGCCTTTGCCTCCCCCAACTCTTATTCTCAAATTCCTTGCTTCTCCTTCAACAAACCAAGGATCCTCCAGTTTCTGCTTGGGTCATGGCTGCTTGTTGTTGCTGATTGTACCCTCTTTGCCCTCCTACCGCCCTCCCCTGGCACCATGCTCTCTCTGGAAAACTTCTGCCATTGTCTGTCTGGCAGTGTCTTGTCACCTTTTAATATCTAAGTGGGATCTATTTTCTGAAGTTTTCCTAAATCCCTAGTTAAGTTCAGCTCAGTCCCTCAGTCGTGTCCAACTCTTAGCGACCCCATGATTGCAGCACACCAGGCCTCCCTGTCCATCACCATCTCCCGGAGTTCACTCAGACTCATGTCCATCGAGTCAGTGATACCATCCAGCCATCTCATCCTCGGTCGTCCCCTTCTCCTCCTGCCCCCAATCCCTCCCAGCATCAAAGTCTTTTCCAATGAGTCAACTCTTCGCATGAGGTGGCCAAAGTATTGGAGTTTCAGCTTTAGAATCAGTCCTTCCAAAGAACACCTAGGACTCATCTCATTTGAATGGATGGTTGGATCTCCTTGCAGTCTAAGGGACTCTCAAGAGTCTTCTCCAACACCACAGTTCAAAAGCATCAATTATTCGGTGCTCAGCTTTCTTCACAGTCCAACTCTTACATCCATACATGACCACTGGAAAAACCATAGTCTTGACTAGAGGGACCTTTGCTGGCAAAGTAATGTCCCTGCTTTTGAATATGCTATATAGGTTGGTCATAACTTTCCTTCCAAAGAGTAAGCGTCTTTTAATTTCATGGCTGCAACCACCGTCTGCATCTGATTTTGGAGTCCCCAAAAATAAAGTCAGACACTGTTTCCACTGTTTCCCCATCTACTTGCCATGAAATGATGGGACCGGATGCCATGATCTTATTTTTCTGAATGCTGAACTTTAGGCCAGCTTTTTCACTCTCCTCTTTCACTCTCATCAAGAAAGTCTTTAGTTTCTTTTCACTTTCTGCCATAAGGGTGGCGTCATCTGCATATCTGAGGTTATTGATATTTCTCCCAGAAATCTTGATTCCAGCTTGTGCTTCTTCCAGCCCAGTGTTTCTCATGATGTACTCTGCATAGAAGTTAAATAAGCAGGGTGACAATATACAGCCTTGACGTACTCCTTTTCCTATTTGGAACCAGTCTGTTGTTCCATATCCAGTTCTACCTGTTGCTTCCTGACCTGCATATAGGTGTCTGAAGAGCCAGGTCAAGTGGTCTGGTATTCCCATCTCTTTCAGAATTTTCCACAGTTTCTTGTGATCCACACAGTCAAAGGCTTTGGCATAGTCAATAAAGCAGAAATAGATGTTTTTTCTGGAACTCTCTTGCTTTTTCCATGATCCAGTGGATGTTGGCAATTTGATCTCTGGTTCCTCTGCCTTTTCTAAAACCAACTTGAACATCTGGAATTTCATGGTTCACATATTGCTGAAGCCTGGCTTGGAGAATTTTGAGCATTACTTTACTATCTTGTGAGATGAGTGCAATTGTGCAGTAGTTTGAGCATTCTTTGGCATTGCCTTTCTTTGGGATTGGAGTGAAAACCGACCTTTTCCAGTCCTGTGGCCACTGCTGAGTTTTCCAAATTTGCTGGCATATTGAGTGCAGCACTTTCACAGCATCATCTTTCAGGAGCCCTGAATGTTGAGTTGATGTCTCTCTTACTGTTCCACTGTACTTCATTCTCACTGTCTAATGTGTTCATCTTGCATTTAATTAAGAATCCATCTCGGTGTCTCCTTCACCCATTTTTTTTTTTTTTTTTAGGATAATTGCTTTACAGAATTTTGTTGTTTTCTGTCAAACCTCAGCATGAATCAGCCATAGGTATACATATATCCCCTCCCTTTTAAACATCCCTCCCATCTCCCTACCCATCCCACCCTTCTAGGTTGGTACAGAACCCCTGTTTGAGTTTCCTGAGCCATAGAGCAAATTCCCGTTGGTTATTTATTTTACATATGGTAATGTAAGTTTCCATGTTACTCTTTCCATGCATCTCACCCTCCCCTCCCCTCTCCCCATGTCCATAAGTCTATTCTCTATGTCTGTTTCTCCATTGCTGCCCTGTAAATAAATTCTTCTGTTCGTTTTCTCTAGATTCTGTATATATGCATTAGAATATGATATTTATCTTTCTCTTTCTGACTTACTTCACTCTGTATAATAGGGTATAGGTTCATCCACCTCATTAGAACTGGCTTAAATCACCCATTTGGTTCTAAGTCCTGGCTCCTGAGACTAAAGCTCAGAGATGATATCCGATTCACATCAGAGTCCCTGGCCTTAGAGAATGCCTGCCCCATAATAGATACTCAGTAAAAGTTTATTGATTTAATTTGAATTGAATAGCAATGCTGAAAATAATCCACTTTTCCCCTAGTAGTTCCGCATTTTCTGCCTACAAATGGTGAGGAAAATATCTGTTCAGTAGTCAAAGGTAAGATGTCACAGAGAAGCAGTAGGAAAGTACGTGGTGCAGTTAGAAGAAAGACTTGAGAGGTCAGAGAGAGGAAAAGACGTGGGGAAATGCATGTCTATAGGAGAAGGAGAGAACAGGAAAGAGCGTGGGTGAGAGAGACAGGAAATTCTGCCGAGTTTTCGTAGTAGGAGGTATCTTTGCGAGATCTGAGGGGAATAAAGTATCTGGAGTGAAAAGTGAGTTGAAAGAGGCATTCTGGAAGCAGCAGAGTGGAAAATGAACTCAAGGCCAGCCAAATGTAATCCAAATTGGGAATCAAGATGATGGATGGAACTTCATTAAGATTAAATCATCATCCAACAGGCACAGGCATTTATTAAGCTGCTCCCCTGTGCTTGGCCTTGTGCCAGAACTTTACATCATGGAAGACAAGGACTCTGCCCTCAGGAGCCCCAGCTTTGGTGGTTCATTCTGTTCAAGCAAGGGTGCTTGTTATAGTGACCTCTGGAACCTTTAAAATTTACAGCTGCCCAAGGTTCCACTGTAGACACAGAGCAAAATCTTTAGGGAAGGGACTGAGGAATATATGTCTTTTAAAAGACCCTTAGGAGACCCTTGTGAGCATCTCCAAATAGGAACTACAGATGCACAATGAGATGAAATCACTCAGTGGTGTCCGACTCTTTGCGACCCTATGGAGTACAGAGTCCATGGAATTCTCCAGGCCAGAATACTAGAGGGGGTCGCCTTTCCCTTCTGCAGGGGATTTTCCCAACCCAGGGATCGAACCCAGGTCTCCCGCATTGCAGGTGGATTCTTTACCAGCTGAGCCACAACAGAAGCCCACAGATGCACAGTATCTGGGGGATTAAAACAAGTAAACAGGTAACCATCATGTGAGAAGTGCTGCTGGGTGCAGAGCAGGGAAGGGTATCTTGGAGAGATCCAGGAAGCTACTTGAAGGAGAGGATGTTTGAATTAGGACTTGGAAAATGATTGGTTTGGGGAGAGAATCCAAGCTAATGATAATCAATTTCAGAGTGTTTTGACTGGAAATTGGAGCTAATATTGTAATAACTGGTAGAGAAAGAGAGGGAAGGGAAGAAAGAAGAAGGGAAGGTAGGAGAAGAGAATTAATGAGAAGAGAAAAGAATGTCAGGGAAAGGGTCTTGGAGGCAATTTGAACCTTTAGTGTTAAAGAGGTGGTAAAGAAGCCCGAGAGAGAGAAGGTGTCTGCAAGAAGTTAGCTGCTTTTCAACGTCGTGTTAGTTGCTACTGCATAGCAAAGTGAATCAGCTGTGTGCTGTGCTGTGCTCGGTTGTTCAGTCGTGTCCGACTCTTTGCAACCCCATGGACTGAAGCCCACCAGGCTCCTCTGTCTATGGGGATTCTTCAGGCAAGAATACTGGAATGGGTTGCCATGACCTCCTCCAGGGGATCTTCCCAACCCAGGGATCAAACCCAGGTCGCCTGCATTGTGGGCAGATTCTTTACTGCCTAAGCCACCAGAGAAGCCCAAGAATACTGGAGTGGGTATCCTGTCCCTTCTCCAGGGGATCTTCCTGACCCAGGGATCAAACCAGGGTCTCCTGCATTGCAGTCAGACTCTTTACCAGCTGAGCTACCAGGGAAGCCTGAATCAGCTATATGTATACTTACATCCACTCTTTCTTGGATTTTCTTCCCACTTGGGTCACCATAGGACATTGAGTAGAGTTTTGAGATTAACTGCCCAGAGTTAGCATCAACCTCCACAGGTTTAAGGCCTCAGCCCCATAAGATACCTCATTTCAGATGCTGGTTGCCAAGTACTGAGTCCCTAGGTTACCCTCTCTCTGCTTCACTTGGCTACAGAGTAGGGGCAGAGAGCTGTTCTCACAGCCTCCTTCCCTTTTGGGCTTAATCATTTTCTAGAAGGGCTCACAAAACTCTAATAAACACTTATTTACTCTTGAAAGTAAAGTGAAAGTGTTAGTTGCTCAGTTGTGTCCTATTCTTTGCTGCTCCATGGATTATAGCTTGCCAGACTCTTCTGTCCTTAGGATTATCCAGGCAAGAATACTGGAGTGAGTTTCTATTCCAGGGCATTGTCCCAATCCAGAGGTTGAACCTGGTTCTCCTGCATTGCAGCTGGGATTCTCTAATAAACTGTCTGAGCTGTTTATTATAAGGGATACAAATGAACAACCAGATAAAGAGGCACAGAGAGTAAGTTCCAGAAGGGTCCCCCAGACACAGGAGCTTGTGTCCCAGTAGAGCGGGGACACCATAATCCCAGCACCTCAGTGTGTCCTCCTGTTCCAAAGTTTTCTGAACCCTGTCGTTAGTCATTTAGGGATTTGTGTGGAGATGTCCCTATGTAGGCACAGTTGATTAAATCATTGACTGAAAGTGATAAGCTCAATATCCAGTCCCTGTCTGCATCCCTGGCAAAAAAGTGCTGAAAGTTCCAAGCCTTTAATCATGCTTTGGTCTTTCTGGTGAGCAGTCCCCATTCTGAGGCTGTCTGGGTACCCCAACCATCAGCCCTATTGGCATACAAACACTCTGGAGATTTCCAGGTGTTCTAGGAGCTGTGTGCCATGAACTGAAGACCAAAACAGCTACAGATGGAGTTTGGATGGTTATTACTGTTCTTCAAGAGGATTCTTCTAAATTCTTACATGTGTCAACATCCCTCCTCCTGAGAATGAGGGGTGCCACCTTCGATTGTCATTGGAAGTAACTCAGATGGAAAAGTCCACATGTCATAAAACTTCCAGAATGTTGGCAGTATTTGTTTTTTCTGACAAATCTATTCATGAATTTTCAGTAAGTTTCAGAATACTGTCAAAATCATTTTAGCTCCAACTGAACAAAGATAGAAAATTGCTATGATTTGGCTACATCATCATTTTCATATTCTCTGACCAGCCAGCCAGCTACTTCCCTCTCCCCAGTCACACATCTAAATTTTCTCTGTTGGGCTCTACCCACCTCTCGCTCTAACCAGTTTCAAATTGATTAATTCAACACATGATAACTAGATTAAAGTATGTCACACATTTCTAATATCCTTGGCAGATTTTTTTCCTGTATGAGTTGTTGTTGGTGGTGTTAAGTCGCTTCGTGTCAGACTCTTTGCGACCTCATGGACTGTAGCCCACCAGGCTCCTCTGTCCATGGGATTTCCCAGGCAAGAATGCTGGGGTGAGTTGCCATTTCCTACTTTAGGGAATCTTCCCAACCCAGGGATTGAAACTGCATCTCCTGTATGTGTGATTCTGTATATCTGAATATCAAGGTAGTTGCAACAATAATTCCTATTCATTGCAGCTCAACAACTGGAAGTTAACTGGAGTTAACTTTTCAAACCATTCTCAATACCTAGGTAACCTGTAGATTTGCCTGTAGCTTTACTCATGTATCAGTAAAGCTTCCCTGGTGGCTCAGATGGTAAAGCATCTGTCTACAATGTGGGAGACCCGGGTTCTATCCCTGGGTTGGGAAGACCCTCTGGAGAAGGAAATGGCAACCCGTTCCAGTACTCTTGCCTGGAAAATCCCACGGACAGAGAAGCCTGGTAGGCTATAGTCTGTAGGGTCGCAAAGAGTCGGACGTGACTGAGCGACTTCACTTCTTCTTACTAATGTATAGTCTTTCCCACCTGGGAATAAGGCTTTCTCGTTTTCTCTCATTTTGAAGTTCACTGGCTCAGCAGGTGGGAGTTTCCTGTTTCCCAGGCGCAGGTGATTCCGAGTGTCTGGGGAGTGCTGGTTCTTGTTCTTCTTCTGTTTGGAGGCGACGTGCACCTGTGCTGTGGGGAGACCTGTGCCGCGAGTGCCACGAGCCTGCGGGAATGGCATGGGCTGAGGGTGAATTAACCTGGTTGCTTCCTCGCATCTCACCCTTCATCTCGTCTCTCTTCCAGCCACCCAGTGTAAGCATGGGGCCGTGTATGACACCTGTGGCCCAGGATGTGCCAAGACCTGTGACAACTGGAATGAGATCGGCCCCTGCAATAAGCCGTGCGTGGCTGGGTGTCACTGCCCAGCAAATTTGGTCCTTCACAAAGGAAGGTGCATCAAGCCAGTCCTCTGTCCTCAGCGGTGACCTTTGTTCCGTTCCTTCAGACTTTGAACCTAGTGTCCTTGACACTGAAGTGGAAGAGCCAATGAAAGACTGCAGTATTTGTGTGCTGATTCTGCAAACACACACACACAGAGTATATATGTGTACATATATAGATATATTCAGAAGCATTTCATCATTTATATAAACTATAGGTGGATTATTATATGTATATTTTTTGCTATAAGACATGTATTGTTTCTAGGATCCTAATCTGTAAGCCATTGAAGACATTGTATAAATAAATCAAGTGTTTTTAATTTAATAAGGCAGCATGCAGACATATTGGATGGCTTTACCATCACACACATTTGTCATTTTTAAGGAAAGTTTTCTAAGAGATCAAAATTGCCTGCCTGAATTAATTTTTTCTTTGGATCAGGATTTGCTGTTGAATGGGGAGTGTGTTTTTTCTGGAGAAGGGCAAATTTGTTTTGGGGTATTTCTGCTTCCAGAGAAAGGAAAGTATGCCCGAGAGAGATGGCTAGTGATTGGAGACAGGCTCTAATGGTGCATGTAAGCAAGGGATAGGCTGTTAGACTTTATTGGGTCATGGTCTGACATTATTTCCAAAACTGATTGGCTGGTTACCAAGAAATGTATATTCGTCACTAAAGCATAACCGAAGAAGCAAATGATTTCTTGCCCTCTTAGCATATTCCCCAAGTCTCCTAATTATATATGTGTGTATGATGGATGTGGCCACCCCTGTGTCCCACACTGAGATGATGGAGTGTCTGGATGTCTTGTTAGCTTAACTGGGCGTGAGCAGATATTTGGAGAAACTGTTGCACAACATATGAGAAAATATCCATTTCTCTGAATCCCATGGCAGTTTAGGATGAACAAATCCAGTGAGTCAAAGTAAGCTATCTATATTTTGTGACTGTTCCATGTATAAAGTGAAAGCCTTTATTTCCAGAAGACTCCTAGTCCAACACTATTTGCAACAGGGAATCTGTCCTAATTATTAGACAGAAAGAAAGGCTTTACTGATCAGTTGATTTAACATCAATCCAAACAAAGAATGGTCTACATGCTTGCTCTCATTTCCTGATAGGTTACTACTAGTCACTATGTGATTTTCCTGACTTTTGTTTTCCGCTGAATAAGTGAGAATGTAACAAAATAAAACCCACTGATGTCCAAAAATAAAATGTTCTGTGTTGTAGTAAATAAAGAAGTTAAGTTTTACAACAATGCATTTTCTATTTCAAAATGTGTATGTTATGCTTTATAAATGGCAATATCAGTTCATCCATTTTAGAAACTTTATTTAGAAATATTTTATATACCGTGCAATAACATTTTTATAAAGAGTATTATTAGTAATTAACAACAAACCTCCGAAGTTTTGATAGTCAGCATATTGCCACTGCTTGTTAAGACATTTGTGTTCCTGTTTCATATATTCATGACAGCTAAAGGATTAGTTTGCATTTTTTACTGGAGCATGTCCAGCTGCTTGAGTAAACTGAATAAGTTACACAGTTTAATAGTGACTGGCTGGACATCAGGAAACGTGGTTGTCATTGTTGTGCTTGGGTCGTGACCATCCTCAGTATCCGGGATGCAAGGAACCAGCGCTTCAGGGCTGCACTTGGAAAAGGGACTTTGATGTAAGAGAATTGGGCTCCAGGTGTGGTTTGTAATCTTGTCCACATTGTTTAAGATCTTGGGCCATAATTTTGCTTCTCCGAAACATAAAGAGGCTTGATAGTATATGGGCAGATTTGAGGATTAGGAGGCCTAGACACTCACTCCACCACAAGTGAGATAACATGAATAGAAATCTGAGACCTGTTTTCCGAAACGTTTTACACTCATAATCTCATTTACTTCTCCCACTGTTCTCAAAGGAGGGGCAGGGCAAATCAGTTGCTCTTTTCTGGTTGGCTTCTTTTCTATTCATTTATTCATTCATTTATAGTACCTTTAAATTCATTTCCAGTTCACACTGGGTTTTTCTCCATGAAAGAGGGATGCAGAAGGGAAAATTGTAGGTTATTTATTCACTGCTCATGATTGATCCAAGAACTGAGTATTTCTACCCAGTAAGACGAAATAGCCTCTTTCCCAACACTTTTAATCATGGCGGCCCATGATTAAAATGATGAAGGCTCTTCTTCATGGACTGCTTCCATCCGTTTTGGGGGCTCAATTATAAGGTTGTGCCACATACCTTATCAAAGGTTTAGTTTAATCTTTATACATTTTTTTATTCCTGAAGAAGAGGGTTATTACTGATGCCAACTAATCCAAACACATTGAGAATTACCAATTTTTCGGGTGAAAAGTGAAAGTCCCTCAGTTGTGTCTGACTCTTTGCAATCCCATGGACTATGCGATAGCCTGCCATGCTTCTCTCTCCATGGAATTCTCTAGGCAATACTGGAGTGGGTAGCCGTTCCCTTCTTGGAATCTTCCCAACCCAGGGATTGAACCTCCCACATTGTAGGTGGATTCTTTACTGTCTGAGCCACCAGGGAAAAGCCACCCCTTTAAACTCACTGTTCCCTGGACATCTAAGTGCAATAAGAAGAACAAATCTGACCACATATTGGATCCATTTCATATTTTATTGCTTTTGCATCAAGTTAAGAATTTGCCTGTAGACTGAAATATATGGATACCCCATTCTCAAGGCTCTGACTTTTACACGTATAGCTCCATTCATAGAGAAAGTTGCAGAACAGAGAATAACATTTGTCTTGGTGGTGGCTTATGGGAACATTGTGGCCCTGCCTATTTGACAAGGGCAAAAAAATAAATAAATAAATAAATAATTCTGACATCAAGAAGTTTGCAACAACTAGTCATACCCTCTTCCCCTTTGGTTTATTTTTATTTATTTTTTTTTATTTTTAGTTTTTTATTTTTTAAATTTTAAAATCTTTAATTCTTACATGCATTCCCAAACATGAACCCCCCTCCCACCTCCCTCCCCATAACATCTTTCTGGGTCATCCCCATGCACCAGCCCCAAGCATGCTGCATCCTGCGTCAGACATAGACTGGCGATTCAATTCACATGATAGTATACATGTTAGAATGTCATTCTCCCAAATCATCCCACCCTCTCAGCAAAAAAAAAAAAAAAGGATTCTGACATCAAGAAGTTTGCAACAACTAGTCACACCCCCTCCCCTTTGGTATATGGAAAAGAAATCTGATTCCTAACTCAGGTTAGATGGTTCCTTGGGACATTAGTCCACTATCTTCTCGGTCTGCAGGATTTCTGAATAAAATTGCTGTTTCTTGCCCCAATAATTCATCTCTAGATTTATTGCCTGTCATGCAGTGAGCAGTATAAGCTAGGGCTCAGTAACATACCACTAGCCTTTGAAAGGGCACCAAATGAGAAGGACCAGTGACTGACTCTTCCCCACCTTTTGTCGAACATGAAGAAACCATTTTTACTGGAAAGCTCTTTCTTACTATGAAGTGTTTCAGACACACAAGAAGGAATAGAGAGTAATGTTGTAAATGTCCAAGAATACATTATCCTAATTAAGAAAAGTCACCTAGTAGCTTACCTATACATCTTTCTTGCATAGATAAAAACAAATGGTCTCATGGTTGCAATAGCTATGTGTGGAGTTTTTCCTTGCTGAGTTTCTGTTCACTTTGCTGTTCTTCGTTGCTCAAATTCATCTGGATATGACAAGTTTTGAGAAAGTGAGTCTGAACACTCCTGGTGTGGGAGAAAGAGATGCCTTAGGGGACAGGCACCAAGATATTTTAATTAGCTACCTCCTGCAAACATAACCCTCAAGAGCAAGCAAAAACTGTCTCCTATTCTAAATCCTGAAGTACAAATGGTTTAAGAACTCATTTTACTTTTTGAAAAATGACAAAGTTCAAGTGGCCAAGATAGGATTATCAGGGGAAAGAAACAAATGTTGGTGCTTATGTTGACCTTGAATTAAGAACCCATACACTTAGTCCTTTAAGGGGAGATTTGGGGCTTTAGAACTATATTGTTACGTGGGTTTAATTAAACCAATCAAATGGTGAACACTTGCATGAGATCTGTCTTTATCGTGTTTCCTTTCAGATGAATTTTGAGCAAACCAGCTTTGAAAACATTGTGAGAAATCTGCATGTAGAGACGCACCTGAATTAAAGGATAATTCGGTGTGACTGGCTAAGGAAAGGGGGAAGGGTGTTCCAGGTAGAGAGAAAGCAAACCGAGGCAGCCAGCGATTCTGTACCTGTGGCTGTACCACGTGCAGTATGGCCTGAGACGAAGGGTAACACACATGTGTGCAGGGCCCCATGGTCATGCCAAGAAGCTTGAGTTTTATCTTTATGGCAGAACCTCTGAAAGTGTATCATGTCATAGTGTATTCAGAAAATAACGTTTGGGTACTAAAGTAAATGGGTTTCCCTGGTGACTCAGGGGGTAAAGAATCTACTTTCAATGCATTAGAAGCAGGAGATTCAGGTTTGTAGACCCCTAGGTCAGGAGGATCCCCTGAAGGAGGGCATAGCAACCCACTCTCGTATGGGAGCATCCCACGGACAGAGGAGCCTCCAAGTGAGAGATGATGAGCTCCCAAACTAGGAGGTGGGAGGAAACAAGGGGAGAATTTTGTGAAGGTTGGTGGCCAACAGGCAAGTGATGGGTGGTGGCAGGGCTAGTCCGTCACATAAAGAACATGGGCCGGAGAGCAGATTTACAGATATTTCTATTTTAAATCAAAATCTAGGCTATATTCTGTTCAGTTCAACAAACATCCTGAGCACTGCCACTAAGAAAGAGTCCAAGGTGAATGATGGGTAGTAAACCAGAGGGGCACAAGCTGGTCATGGGAGCCTCAGGAAGCCCAATTTAGGGTTTTCTGTTTGGGGGAAGTGTCTGAGAAACTTGCCAGAGAAAGTCAGTTCTGTGATGAGCCTTACTAGGCTGAATACCCTCTATGTATGCAAAGAAATGTGTGTGTGTGTGTGTGTGTGTGTGTGTGTGTGTGTGTGTCTGTGCTGGTGTGTGTCTGTGTGTGTGTGTGTCTATATCTGTGTCTGTGTGTGTGTATATCAGCAGGTGCAATCTGGGAGCTTAAGGCATGAGTGACTTGTGGATGAGGAGAAAGACAAGCAGGCAGTCTGGGATGCAAAGAACAACAGGGCTTGAGTCCCAATGGAATGTGTCAGATTTATGGAACTTTTTTGAGTCATAGCAATACAATTCACACACCCTGAGAGGTCTTATCAAACTTCCCTTGATATGTAGTGGAGGGAGCACAGGTAGGGTTTGAGGATACTTGGTCATCTTGTTATAAGCTCCTTCTGTTCCTATGCCTGGTGTGCTCAGGTTTCCTTGATGTGTCTTCTGAAAACCTAGAGAGGGAAGAGTGAAGAGGCTTCTAACAAGACTGTCCTATCTGTACAGTGAGTAAGCATCTTTCAGACCTCTAAGCTCTGGGTTCTTTAACAGAACTGGTCCAAGTTCTGCTTATTCATTTAACTACCACTTTTGTTGACGTGCCTGTGGCCTGATGGCAGGGGTAGGGGCTGCTCAGGGTCCAAATAGTTGGACCACACCTACAGGTAAAATGCCTGGAAACACAGCTCACCCGGAGTCCCGGCTGGAACAATTCTGTCACGTTTCAGCCACTCTATGTCATAACTAAGCCTATGCCTTGAAAACTGACATAAAATTCTTTTCTGCTTCCTCCAAACTGGAACTTGGCTTATTGAGCAATTCCTCTGAGGGTTCTTTCAGCAGTGAGATTTGGGGCTTTAGGAAATGTTTGTGGTGATGAAAAAAATTTTTTCACTTTGGCTCTGAGAGTATAAATAATGTTTGTTATCTTGTCATTGTCACCATGCTCCTACATGTGATTTAAAGAATCAGATCCTGAACAGCTCCATCTGGTTTGGGTGCTTAAATAAGACTAGAGGGGCAGAGGAGGCAGCAGGAAGGCTGGCCATAGCGTTTCTCACACTCTGCAGGCTTCCCCGGCAGTCTGTGGTGTGATGTGTCCCTGCTGGACGCCTTGCACATGTCTGTGATTCAAAGGAAATTCACCACTCTGTATGAATTCCCATTGCCCTCATGAAGACAGTCAGACTGCGTGGATTGTTTTAGAAAACTGGCTTCATCATTTCACTTCTTCTCAGAGATAACTAGACGTGATAGGAAACTGAAGTGCGAAGAAAGAGAATTAAAAGACAGCTTTCTCCACAACATCTACCACTCATATCCATCCCAAAAAACTCCAGGAGGACAGGGGACAGACTATTTGGTCCCACTGGAGAGCATTTTCCACTCCGTTTTATGGGATGACATTTGGAACATTTCTGTTTTCATGGTCAGGGCAGCTCAGCTTGAGCAATCTCATTTCTATCATGGATCCACACAGCTACCTCGATCTGGGATTTTCCAGGAGACACTGGGGGAGAATCCTTCTAATGGTTGGTTGCTATGCTAGGCTGTTCCACCCTGGCAGGTGAATTGAGACCCTAAACCAGTCTGGGCTTGCCTCTTGAGATCTCCTGTTGTGTCATGGCAGGATTGTCTTGCCATGAATTTCTTTGCTTTGCTATTGCCTTGGGCCACAGATGTTGATTTGCTTTGGTTAAAGGCGATAAAGAAGATGGCTAGAGGAACATCCCAGAGAAGCTGGAGTATCCGTTTGAGCTGGGAGATGTTTGCTATGTCTGAACTGTTCCTGAGGGTCAGAGTGGATCCATCAGCTTCACCCTTTTGTTGTGGGAAAGGAGAGGGTGCAGCAAGGGAGGGAAGGCTTTCTCTGTATTAATTCCCTCTGAATTTGCCATTTATGTCCGTCAGTTTTATTTTAAGGAAAAAATGCCACTGAACAACATGGTGTATACATAGTATTTTATCTTAACAATGAGTAATTGTTTTTTTCAAATTTTGGGATTTTTATATCTTGTTGAATTCAAGATCTATCTACTCTAATTTATGGAATGTTAGAATGTTCATGTTTAGCTGATTTCAAGTGCATATATTTTGAATGCAATTTTCCGAAGCAAAACTTGTTTTCCTTGAAACTGATTCCATGATTTATTGTTCATATAGCTCTTTCATTTGGGCTATCCGTTTCATGACAGCAAGTGTATGGAAATGTTTGCCTAAATAATATACATATATTACTTTTCTCACATAGTGATATTTATTATTTTTGTGTATCAGTAAAGCGTGCAACTTTGTATCTGCTCCTCCAAGCATAAGTACATAATCAATTTTACTTCTTTCTGCTCATGTTCCTTTTCTTGTAGAAAGAAGAAAGATTTCCCTCATAGGTCACAGAGTCTCAGTATCTAAAGCCAAAGACCCCAGCAATTGGATTACAGAATGCCAGTGGCCAATTCTTATTCTTCTGTTAGAGAAACAGATCATAATGAATCTTCCCGAGGTTTTTTCACCAGGGATTAAAACAAACAGTTATGTCAGCTATTAATTTGTGGCACCCCTCTACATGTGCTTCCTTCCTTCACTTTTCAGTTTTTCCCCTTTTTCTCACTTCTCTCTTCCTCTCTCTAAATGGAATCATCACCATGCTTCTCTCTACCATCTCCCCAATCCCTTACCAAACTGGCCTTCCTAATGACAGCATTTATGTTCCAGTCATTTCCTGGCACTTTAAAAAAATATTGCTGTCCTGGCTCCTAGTCCTTCAAGAATTACTTCGTCAAAAATATAGTTGAGCTACTCTGAGGTCTATGCATTATCAGTTTTAGGAACAATATTTTCGTTTTCTTACCTTGAGTTTTCTGGCATTTAATATCTTTAACCAGTAGTCTAGTTCTAATGTGAGCCCTTAAGACACTGTATCATATGAGAAGGGAAAACATTTTGAAGTTAGATGGACATTCTGTCGCCCCAGTGATGCCCATGTTATGTAGATGGTACCTAGTGGATGGCAGAGAGGACTGGCTCTGTTTGTCACGTGCCCTTTGAAACATTTTTTGTATATTCCTTACAACCTGAGCCACCAGGGAACCCCTTCCATTTTTGGACCACATATCTAGAATTTCTAATGTCAAAAATTCATTGAAAAAAGACAGTATGATTTCATTTTTTCTCCTCTTGTGTCCTTACCCACATCCCCCTTCTCAAGAAGAGTGACTTCAGCTATTTTCCCATAGAAATATGAAGGAATTTTGTAACACTTTTCCTTCTAAAGGTCCTGGGTGAAATTCTAGAGATATGGCATCAAAGTGAAACTCAGTAAAATAGACTTTGTTGAATATCTTAAAGACAATATAGTTCAATCAGTTTTCTGATCCAAGGATAAAATATAAATTTTATTTACCATCCCTTGGCAAGATGGTTTATCTCTCCATCCAATGTCAAGCAAATTTTAGTTAGTGTTTGTATTCTATGTTGGTATTTGACATCCTTCCCCAACACTGTAGGAAAGAGCACCTGAGTTACTATCGAAGTCTTCACAAGAGGAGGCCAGTTTTATCTGCCTTCCTGGATCTCCCTGACAGATGGACTACTCAGCTACTGAAGATCACATTTTTGTCATCAATAAGGACCTCGTAAAAAATATAACGCAACAACACATGCAGATACACACACACACACACACACACACACACACAAATTACAACAGAAATTCATTGTGCGTTTAGGAGTCTTTCAGATAGAATTTTATGTTCTATTTGACCTATTGTTTGAGATACAAAAATTCCTGAGCATAAAAATGTAGTGAGCCAACTCAAGCTGCTTGTCAAATTGCAGAGTGGAAACCTCAGCTTACTACAAATTGGTCTAATTAAGCCTTATTAAAATTGATACCCCCAGGGTGAATTTTTATCCCTTGCACAAAGGATGGAATTGCAGATTTCCACATACAATGCAGGCGAATCTGGTGCTTTTATGGGTGAATTTTCCAAATGGGGATAGCGAATGTGCCAGGGATAGCATCCCTGAAGCATATGGGGATGTGTAATTGCTCAGTAATTGCAGTTTTCATTTGGGCCAATTAAATGCAAATGAAAACAAAAGTCATGTCCTGTCTCTGCAGTTTGTTGGTAGTAGTCCAGACTCAGGCTGGGGAGTGGGGGTGGGGGGTGGGGGGCAGGCTGGGGGAGGGGGAACCGGGAGATGTCAGAGGTTCTCTCGGGGACATATCTGCTCATCTTTCATCTTCTCCACCTCCCCCAACTGTCTCATCTCACTTCTTTTTTCCTTTCCTGAAACCTCAGTGGGGATCCTCATAGAGGGAAAGGGTCCCATCTGACAACGTCCCTCCACAGAATGGGGCCCAGCTGACATTCTCTAGCAAGCTTTCACTGCAATGTGACCGCTCGTCTGCTGTGAGGATACAGGGTCTGCTGGAGCTAGAAGCAAATGAGTGGAGCATGAAAAGCTGGTATCACCATACAGGGCATGCTGCTGTTTGCTCCTTCCACCAGTCATTGCATCCTCTTCAGCAGCTCCTGGGGCCAGGAAAAGAGTCACTCACCCAGGGAACAGTGCAAAATAGAGACTCTTGTTGGTGGAGTCTGAGAATGTGGGGGCACCTGCCACACCTCAACAAGGGACTGTTGAAAACAAGTAGCCTAGTCTTTTCTTCAGGCTGTGTTCTGAATTTCAGACTCAGGTCATCCAACTTCCTCCTCACCATCTCCACCTGGCAGTGTCATGGGCAACTCATTACATGTCCTATCAAAGCTAAACACTTCGCATCCATCCTCCCCTCTTGATTCTCCCCTCCTTCAGTCCCTTACATTTCAGTCATTGAAATCAGTTTCTGGTGGTAGAGCTTCGGGCAAGAGCTTGCCTGGAGAAAGTTTATTTTGGGAAGGGGACCCAAAGACATTTTACTGGAACAGTAGAACGGAAAGAGGGCAATCTGATCCAAGGGAGTATGGTTGAGATGGTTACTGCTGTGGGCTTCTGGGGCCTCTCTACAGTTCCAGTAGGTACTCTGAAGAGGTGTGCATGTCACCCACCTTCCAAACCACCATGGGTCAGATGTTGCCCCTGTGGTGTGAATTTTCTGGGTTTCCAGGTTCCCACAGGTACTCGAATGCCCTAGGGTAGAGGGCTGGATGCAAAGATGCAAAGAGATGCAAAGGACGGCAAGGCCAAGGTACTGCCCGGCGCCCCGCCAGGGCTGCTTGTTGTCACGGCAACTGCTGGAATGAAAAGTTGCAGAAGAGCTTATGAAAGGGCATGATGCCTGGGAGGCATCCTCGATTCCATACTTTCTCTTCACCTCACATTCCCCTCGTCAGTTATTTCTGTCGATCCTACTTCTAAAATATGTTCCAAATCCGACTGTCTTTCACCATCCCTGCAATGACCACCCTGGTCCAAATTATCAACATTTCTATCTAGACTGCAACAATAGTTTGCTGACGAAGCTCCCATTCTCACCCTTTCTTTCGGTTCCTTACCCCACCCCCAGCACACAACACACACAGCAGGCAGCAGCCAGGGCAAACCCTTATGAACTCTTATCATAGGGCCCTCCCTGGTGGTCCAGTGGCTGGGACTTCACCTTCTAATGCAGGGGGTGTGGGTTCCATCCCTGGTTGGGGAGCTAGAATCCTACATGCCTCACAACCAAAACGTAAAACAGAAACACTATTGTAGCAAATTCAAAAAAGACTTAAAAATGGTCCCACAGTAAAAAAAAAAAAAAAAAAAATCTTAAAAACTCTTATCATAGCCATGTCCTGTTTCCTTTTAAAATCTGATGATAACTCATCTCAGCCAGAATAAAATCCTAAATCCTTTCTAACACCTGCAAAAGTCTGTATGTTTGGCCCTTTTCTCCTTTTCTGAACTCATAAAGTTCTTCCTTTCCCCTCCCGACTTCTTCGGACACTCTGGTCTCCATTGGCCTCTTTTGCTGTTTCCAAATTGCCAGAAACATTCCCACTTCAAGGCTTTTGTATTTGCTGTTCACTTTTTCCAGAATGCTATTCCTACACAAATGTACTTGTTTCACTCCCTCACCTCATTCAAGTCTCTGCATAAATAGCATCTTGTCAAAAAAGTATTTTTTGATCATCTTATCTAAAATAATACCTTTCCCTCCAACAATCCATTTTTGGTGCCTCATTTTTCTCTCTGTCTAAAATCTTACAGATTTATTCCTTTGTGTTTATTTTCCTTTTTTCAATTTAGTGTTAGTTCATCAAAGTAGGGACTTTGTTTTGTTTATTGACATAACTCTCATACCTAAAACAGCCCCCTGTACAGAGTAGACAAACTTGTTCTCAAAAATGATCCTCCAGGGAGATAGGTGGCAGAAGAATCTGATTATGTGCTTCCTTTTATGTGTACAGGGAAGGTGACTGAGCAGAGATAGTGGGTTCCAGAGCCTGGCACATATCCTGAAGGATGCTGTGCTCGTGGTCTGTTGTCTTTTCATTTTGTGTCGTTTCGGGGCCAGGATGCCAGCACAGCCAAGAAGAAGCTAGTCATGGCCATCTCAAATCTGAGTATCCTTATCAAGATCTCCAGAATCACTGAGGAGAGTCTTAGCAAATGTGCCTCTTCCTCCTGTCCTCCAAGAATCTGATGAATGGAGACATGATGTCAATGAGAGCCTTTCGGAGAACTCAACCACAAGACTTCTCTTAACACAAGTAGGCAATTTCTTCCCCGAGACCTGCTTCTCCATGTCTGTAATGAATTTTAAACTAAGAGAGGACAGAGGTAAAATTTTCATCAGAGTACTGATTTTAGATTTCAGATTCTTGCAGGAAGCCATGCTGTTAGGAAAGAAAGGAGGAAAGGCGAGTAGGTGCCTTAGTATTGCGTTGGGGAAGTAACTGGTGAAGTTACTGGGAAGTATAGGAACCTGGCTAAGTATGCAGATGCTATAGAAACCAAGGTATGGTCTCATGACTTTTTTGTTGTCATTTTTGTTGTCCATCCTTTATCTAAAACTTGGAAGAATCTTTGTTTTTTATGTTCTGTTTTGTATCTCCTTCATAAAGCACCTTTTCCTGGTGGTATCAGTGGAGTGCCTGTATCCAGTGCCAAGAGCATGGGATTTGCAATTAGAGAAAGCTAGCTTTATATTCCCGGTTCCTGATTAACATGTAGTGTGACCTTGAAAAGGTTGCTTAATCTTTCCAAACCCTGTCTCATCGACTGTAAAATGAAGACAATCTATCCTTATTAAATAGTTGTGAGAATTTTAATGAGATTGTATACCTTCCCCCTACTATTCCCTCCCTGCCCTTTATAAAACTGGATCAGTTACAAATTAGATATTTTAAAGCCTGAGACAGCCTATTGTTATTTCTAAGAGATAAATCCTGATAGGCTGGGTGTCTGACTTTTTTTAAACTTTGCTAATATATATATATATAGAAGATATGGGGGAGTTTATCACTCTCTTCTTTTAGAACAAGCTCCCACAGGTCTGAGGATGTTTAAAACAGAAGCATATTTAAATGCAGACAACCCTCAGATGAGGACAGATGAAAGACTGTTCAATTAGGGAGCAGATAGCCAGGAATCCCTAGATACCTGGGGCTATCTCTCCATTGCAGTTTCTCTGAAAGGCCTGTGCGAGGAGAATTGCAGAGAGGCCCAAAGTCTCCATCAGTATAAACTGAAAATTCTAGATACAGGAATGCATCACTTTTTGTTTGGCAGAGAACATTTTTACTTCAATAACTGTGTACCTAGGATTGTAATCTGGAAAACTCTGCTAGGATATTAGCATGCTATGTGCATCACCCATTTGATGGAGGTCTCACTCCTTACAGATGAGCCAATGAAGAGTTAGATAAATGCAGTGATCTGCCCAAACACGTGCATCCAGTAAACAGCAAGGGGGGAATTGAAAAGTCCACCTGATACTCATGATTTTCCCAGTGACCCTGAAGCCACAACAACATGGGAAGGAAGAATGCTCTATTGAGTTCAAGCATCCTGCTTATTACCTGAGGGAGGAGATAGGTGAAGAGGAGCAAGCCATCACCAGTCATTGTTATGGAGCATGAAGACACCGAGGACACCATCCCCTTAAAATGGAGTCTGAAAAACAAGTAGGAAGTCCTGGACCAATGGGAGTGTCAAACAGCAGACCCTTAGATTGGTTTAGATGGGAGAGAAATGAGAAAAAAGAGATACAATTTTTCCTACCTAGAAAGCCATACAGAAATTTATGAATTTTGCCTGGAAGATTAGGTGGTCAAATGAGTCCTTAAAAGAGGGAGTATTAAAATACGGTGAGAGGCCAGTGCCCTAAATGGGATGTGAACATGGAGAAATATTCTGTGGCAGAGTTTGTGTTTTCTTCAAGCCTTCATTAAACTGTGGAAAGCGCAAGTGTAGGTGAAGCAAAGAGGAAAGACTGCACTAGCCGCTTGGGATTCATCTAGCAGAGCAAGAATAGCAGCAGCAGGAGCTGAGACAGTGACGAGATGCTGAGAGTTTAGCCAGAGCTCAAAATCACAGCAAGAAGGCCCTGAGTGAACAATAACCTTCTGGGAAATTCTCTGAAATCCTTATGATATGATTGTGTATATGTTGTGAGATGAAGAGGTCACTGAACTTCCCTTGGTGCTGGGAGCTTAAGGTTTTTTATTTGGAAATTAAAGTCCCTCAGAGAATAGCAGAATTTGGAGGCAGCTGGCTCTGCATAGACTGTGTTTCTGCCTGTTGTAGCCCTCAATAATTCCCACTATTATCATTACAGCCTCCGCAGGAAATAAAGTGTTTTTGATTCAAGTCTTCTTCCATCTCCTCTCCTCTCTTCTCCAATCTCCACTGAACTGAATGGATGATGTCAATTAGGGACATTTATCTGGAATCGAATGTGGAGGCTTAATTATCATAGACAAAAACCACTAATGAGGAAACAACATTATCCTTCACACACGAAGCTGTTTTGATGGAAACTAATTTATGGCAAGTGTTCTATCCTGCAGGCTTCATTATAAGGGGTCTCTGTCCTCACGGCTTTCTCCCTCCCTTTCCTCCATCCTTCGTCTACTGTCATTAGCTCAATCTCACAGGAAATCAGAGAGCAGACAGTGCTCTCCACACCTTTTATAGGAAAGGAAGCAATGAGGCAGCCAGACTGGCTCCAGGCAAAGTCGCTACATTACAATGCTTCCTTGGGCATGTCTCACTTTTTGTTTTGGCTGCCTTCCCCTCATGTTTTTCTCTTTCTGTCTTCCTCCCATCTTCTCCTTGCCATCCATCACCCAGCTGATTGAAGTCTCTTTGCCCTCACCTAATCAATCCTTTCCCAGCTTTTTATTTACTTATCAATAAGAACCCATTTGTAGGGCAGGAATAGAGCCACAGACAGAGACTGGATGTGTGGACACAGTGGGGGTAAAGGAGGGTGGCAAGAACTGGGAGATTAGGACTGACATGTATATACTACCATGTGTAAAACAGCTAGTGGGAAGCTTCTATTTAGCACAGGGAGCCCAGCCCAATGCTGTGTGATAACCTAGACAGGTGGGATATGGGGAGGAAGGTTCAAAAGTGAGGCAATATATGTGTATATATATATATATATATATGTACATAGTTGTACAAAAAAGGTCATAATGACCTGGATAACCATGGTGGTGTGGTCACTCACCTGGAGTCAGACATTCTGGAGTGTGAAGTCAAATAGGCCTTAGGAATCATTACTATGCACAAAGTTAGTGGAGGTGATGGAATTCCAGCTGAGCTATTTCAAATCCTAAAAGATGATGCTGTTAAAGTGTTGTACTCAATAAGCCAGCAAATTTGGAAAACTCAGCAGTGGCCACAGGACTGGAAAAGGTCAGTTTTCATTCCATTACCAAAGAAGAACAATGCCAAAGAATGTTCAAAATGAAAGTGAAGTGAAAGTCACTCAGTCATGTCTGACTGTTTGTGGCCCCATGGACTATACATTCCATGGAATTCTTCAGGCCAGAATAATGGAGTGGATAGCCTTTGCCTTCTACAAGGGATCTTCCCAACCCAGGGATCCAACCCAGGTCTCTCACATTGCAGGTGGGTTGTTTACCAGTTGAGCCACAAGGGAAGCCCAAGAATACTGGAATGGGTAGTCTATCCATTCTCCAGTGGATCTTCCTAACCCAGGAATTGAATCGGAGTCTCCTTCATTGCAAGCGGATTCTTTACCAACTGAGCCATGAGGGAAGCTATAAAACTACCATACAATTGCACTCATTTCACATGCTAGCAGGGTAATGCTCAAAATCCTTCAAGCTAGGCTTGAACAGTATGTGAACTGAGAATTTCCAGATGTACAAACTGGACTTAGAAAAGGCAGAGGAACTAGAGATCAAATGGCCAACATCCACTGGATCATAGAGAAAGCAAGAGAATTCCAGAAGAAAAAAAAAAATCTGCTTCTGCTCCATTGACTACACTAAAGCCTTTGACTGTATGGATCACAACAATCTGTGGAAAAATTTTTAAAGAGATGGGAACACCAGACCATTTTACCTGTCCTGAGAAACCTGTATGCAGGATAAGAAGCAACAGTTGGAACCAGATATAGAACAAAGAATGGTTCAGAATTGGGAAAGGAGTACGTCAAGGCTGTATATCGTCACCCTGCTTATTTAACTTCTATGCAGAGTACATCACATGAAATGCTGAGCTGGATGAAGCACAAGCTGGAATCAAGATTGCTGGGGGAAATATCAATGACCTCAGATATGCAGATGACACCACCCTTATGGCAGAAAATGAAGAAGAACTGAAGAGCCTCTTGATGAAAGTGAAAGAGGAGCACGAAAAAGTTGGCTTAAAACTCAGCATTCAAAAAACAAAGATCACGGTATCTGGTCCCATCACTTCATGGCAAATAGATGGGGAAACAGTGGAAACAGCGTCAGACTTTATTTTCTTGGGCTCCAAGATCACTGCAGATGGTGACTGCAGCCATGAAATTAAAGAACACCTGCTCCTTGGAAGAAAAGCTATGACCAACCTAGACAGCATATTAAAAAGCAGAGACACTGTGTTACTGACAAAATTCCATATAGTCAAAGCGTGGTTTTTCTAGTAGTCAGGTATGGATGTGAGAGTTGGACCATGAAGAAGGCTGAGTGCCCAAGAATTGATGCTTTTGAACTGTGGTGTTGGAGAAGACACTTTAGAGTCCCTTGGACTGCAAGGAGATCAAACCAGTCAGTCCTAAAGGCAATCAGTCCTGAATATTCATTGGAAGGACTGATGCTGAAGCTGAAGCTCCAATACTTTGCCCACCTGATGAGAAGAACTGACTCACTGGAAAAGACCCTGATGCTGGGAAAGATTAAAGGCAGCTGGAGAAGGGAACAACAGAGGATGTGATGATTGATGGTATCACCAACTCAATGGAAATGAGTTTAAGCAAACTCCAGCAGTTGGTGATGGGTGTTGGTGAGGGACAGGGAAGCTTAGTGTGCTGCAGTCCATGGAGTCACAAAGAGTTGGAAATGACTGAATGACTGAACTGAACTAAACTGAATGCAGAGTACATCATGTGGAATTCCAGACTGGATGAATCACAGGCTGCAATCAAGACTGCCAGAAGAAATATCAACAACTTCAGATATGCAAATTATACCAGCCTTTGACTGTGTGGATCACAAGAAACTGTGGAAAATTCTGAAAGAGATGGGAATACCAGGCCACCTGACCTGCCTCTTGAGAAACATATATGCAGGTCAAGAAGCAACAGTTAGAACTGGACATGGAAGAACAGACTGGTTCCAAATAGGAAAAGGAGTACGTCAAGGCTGTATATTATCACCCTGCTTATTTAACTTATATGCAGAGTACATCATGAGAAACGCTGGGCTGGAAGAAGCACCAGCTAGAATCAAGATTGCTGGGAGAATTATCAATAACCTCAGATATGCAGATGACACCACCCTTATGGCAGAAAGTGGAGAGGAACTAAAAGCCTCTTGATGAAAGTGAAAAAGGAGAGTGGAAAAAGTTGGCTTAAAGCTCAACATTCAGGAAACGAAGATCATGGCATGTGGTCCCATCACTACATGGCAAATAGATGGGGAAACAGTGGAAACAGTGTCAGACTTAATTTTTTTGGGTTCCAGAATCACTGCAGATGGTGACTGCAGCCATGAAATTAAAAGACGCTTACTCCTTGGAAGGAAAGTTGTAACCAACCTAGATAACATATTCAAAAGCAGAGACATTACTTTGCCAACAAAGGTCCGTCTAGTCAAGGCTATGGTCTTTCCAGTGGTCATGTATGGATGTGAGAGTTGGACTATGGGCTGAGGGCTGAAGAATTGATGCTTTTGAACTGTGGTGTTGGAGAAGACTCTTGAGAGTCCCTTGGACTGCAAGGAGATCCAACCAGTCCATTGTAAATGAGATCAGTCCTGGGTGTTCTTTGGACGGAATGATGCTAAAGCTGAAACTCCAGTACTTTGGCCGCCTCATGTGAAGAGTTGACTCATTGGACAAGACTCTGATGCTGGGTGGGATTGGGGGCAGGAGGAGAAGAGGATGACAGAGGATGAGATGGCTGGATGGCATCACCGACTTGATGGACATGAGTTTGAGTGACCTCCGGGAGTTGGTGAAGGATAGGGAGGCCTGGCGTGCGCGATTCATGGGGTCACAAAGAGTTGGACACTACTGAGTGACTGAACTGAACTGAATGACTGAAAGGGAAGAAGAACTAAAGAACCTCCTGATGAAGGTGAAATAGGGTTGTAAAAAATCTGGCTTAAAACTCAACATTCAAAAAACTGGTCCCAACACTTCATGGCAAATAGATGGGGGAAAAAATGGAAACAGTGGCAGATTTTATTTTCTTGGGCTCCAAAAATCACTGTGGACAGTGACTAAAGCCATGAAATTAAAGAGGCTTGCTCCTTGGGGGAAAAGCTATGATAAAACTAGACAGCACATTAAAAAGCGGAGATATCACTTTGCCAACAAAGGTCCACCTAGTCAAAGCTATGAGTTTTCTAGTAGTCGTATACAGATGTGAAATTTGGACAATAAAGAAAGCTGTGCTGTGTTGTGCTTAATCGCTCAGTCATGTCTGAGTGTTTGAGACCTCAAGGACTGTAGCCCACCAGGTTCCTCTGTCCATGGGGATTCTCCAGACAAGTGTACTGGAGTGGGTTGTCATGCCATCCTCTAGGGTATCTTCCCAACCCAGGTTTCCCACATGGCAGGCAGATTCTTTACCATCTGAGAGACAAAGAATTGATGCTTTTGGACTGTGGTGCTAGAGAAGACTCTTGAGAGTCCCTTGGACAGCAAGGAGATCAAATTAGCCAATCTTAAAGGATATAGACTGAAAATTCACTGTAAGGACTGAGGCTGAAGTTGAAGCTTCAATACTTTGGCCACTTGATGCCGAGAGCTGACTTATTGGAAAAGATCCCAACGCTGAAAAGATTGACAGTAAGGGGAGAAGGGGGTGACAGAAGGTGGTTGCCTGGCATCATCAGTGGATGCCATGGTGTATGTTTGCACGCATCATCATGCATCTAACTCGATGGACATGAGTTTGAGCAAACTCCAGAGGACAGTGAAGCCTGGCATGCTGCAGTTCATGGCCTCTGAAACAGTTGGAACATGACCTAGCGACTGGACAAAAACATAGTTGATTCACTTCATTGTACAGCAGAAACTAACACAACCTTTTAAAGCAAAAATACTCTACTTTAAATAAAGAGAGAATTTGAGCTGGACTGAGGTGCTGGCCGTCTGGATTAAGCACGGGGTTTCCCTACCTACAACTGAGGAAATGATTAGTAGCCTTCATGGGGGTCAAGGAGGTAATAAGTTTCAGAAATCAAAGCTGCTTGTCAGAAAGACATCTAGTAGGACTTCTAGGTGCTTTCGCAGGAGAAAATGGAAAACAGCAATCAGTGACCAAGGCAGAGAAAACTTTAGTTATACAGCCCTCCCCATCCCTGTTTTCCTATAGAATCAGCAATAAAACCCATGCATTGGCCTTTGTAGCCCTCGGTGGGCTTGGCTAGGGCCACTCTGTTCTGTGCCAATGCCCGGCTCCAGAGAGGCCTTCCAGGAATAAGCTAGGAGCTCCAGAGTGAGGAGGAGGAGGAGGTGGGGGATTCCTGGTCTCTGGGGACTGTGACACAGAGGAGAGGAGAGAACCTAGTCCAGCGCCAGGCACTGTATCTCTCCTAGAATGAATCCTCCAGGAAAGCGCCAGGTCTTCTCATTTTTGTATTCTCATTTCTTCCACAGATCTTGACATATACCATATGAGCTCAGACCATGAGTGCAGTTAAAGAATAAAGGGATAAGTAAATGAAGGAGACAGTTTTCCCCTGAAGTGATGATGTCAGTATTGTACCTTGTATGTGTTGGTTCCCAATAGTTCGGCCAGAGGGGTTTGCCAGTGTTCATGCTTTCTAACCCTGTTCATGCTCACTGCTGTGCTGGCAACAGTTAGAACCAGAGCAATCACTGCATCCTGTGTGTCAGTTCCCAGAAGGAAGGGGACAGGCTGCGGGCAGGCGTCTAGGAGGACCAGTAGCAGAAGCCAACTGTCTTTGTAATCTGAAGGCCAGGTGATAGAGAGCAAGTTGGAGAGGGGTGGTGGTCCCATTCAAGGCTAGTTGAACATAGCAAGTGTCTGGAACCATTCGGCAGATTCTGTCACTCTCAGACTGCCTAACCTTGGGCCAGTTCGTCATTCCTCGTCAGATGAAACCGTCTAATCATAGCAGCAATGGCAATGCAAAGTTAATGTGCAGGACGAGACGGGAAGGTCGTACGTGTTTCTAGTCACATGCCAACTCCCTTTCATTAGAAGTGGTCAGCTGGAGCACTGGCCGTGGGAAAGGAGGATATGGGAGTGTCAGGCTGTGAATCTACTGATTCCGTTAAGGCGTCTGAATGTCCCTGACCAGATTCAGACTGCCAGGTCCACAGTGGATTCGCAAATATCTCAAACACCAGATGATTCTTTTCTGAGTGAAATGACACACTGAGTTGTGAATAAATCAATTCCACTTCCCTTAGTGGTGAGTGGAAAGGCAAGGAGATCTAACAATGATCAGTGTTCCATTTAGAGCTAAGATCATTTTCATGTTTGGGGAGAGAGAGCCCCAGAGGCAGGTCTAAAAGGAGGGGTGCTCAGAGCTCCCCCAGGCCAGGCTGGAGCCATCAAGGCCCCCGGGCTTCAGGCAGGGTGCAGTCTGCTTGGCCAGAGTCAGAATGCTTATCCAGACCAGCAGTCTTGAACCAGATCTCTGCCTGCTGTACCAGTCTTGCTAACAATAGTTACTCACAAGCCTGTTGTCATCATTACTTCCAGACTGCTGAAGAGAGTGTCAGCTCTACCTTTCTTTAGTTTTTTTTTTTTTTTTTCCTTTTGTTTTTCCATGGCCCAATGAACAGGCTTCCGGAGGAGACTAGCAAAGCATGGCTGTTGTTGCTGGCTGACCACACAGTGGCTGTTTTTCCAAACCGATGGCACGGCTTGCCAAGACTGAATTAAATGTTTCCACAGAATCATTTGCTTCGCTCCTAATCGGCTCTGCAAATTATTTTCCTTCCACTAGTTTAAGAGGGGCACACTGGCTCCCTTGATCAGGCACCTCAGGCTAGGGTTTTTGGGAAAGGAAGAAATGGAAAGTCATGAGAGGCCCTTCTAGAAATCTAAGGGGGAGAATGGAAAAGTCTGGGCTGAGTGCAGGCGTGGCCTTGGAGCAGTAGGTAGGACAGAAAACACATGGATGCTTGTCCAGAGCTCGGGGTGATGGAGAGGCTGGGAAGCAAGGATTTCTGGGTCATTGACCTCCGGGACACAAACAAAATCATTAACGAGAGTCACGGAAGCTAATGCCGTGACTTGCTCCTGCGGGAAGATTCTGTCGGACTAGCCCCACTTCCCTGGCTCAGATGGGAGACTTCCTAGGGTGTCTCACTCACTGTGATCTTCCTCCGGGTGGTCCTCCAGCCTTGCCACAGTGACCATCTGCAAATACCTTGTAACAGAACGCCCACCTTGCCTCTCTGCCCATCACCCCAGCTGTCCTGGGGTTAGCGGTTGGGTCTCTGGGCTAAATGTCTCCAGTTCAGCTTAGGGCTCCCTCTCAGGGCCAAGTCAGTCTCCCACTCTCCCCAGGCTTCAGCATGACTTCTTCTTTCCAGTATCAGTTGCTCCCCTCTGCCTGCAGTTGGAATATGATGAAAATGTTGCTTCTCCAGTTTTTTCTTTACTTTATTGTCCCTGAAAACAAATCCATTTACTATATTAATCTCAACAGGTTGTTGCTATTTAGTCCAGGGGTTGAGAATAGCAGTCTTGGGCAAGTGATGAAGCTTTAAACTAACCAGGGCCCTTGGCCTGTAGTTTCTAACGCTTTCGTTCTGGAATGGTAGCTGTGCTCTCCCTTAGATCTTTACTCTTGAGAGGTGGACTCAATTATATAACCTAGTAACACCTTATAATTTATCATTTAATGGGGATAATTTGGGGAATGAAAGGGATGTTATTAGTAACATGCCAGAATAATAGGAATAAAAAAAAGGAATATTATGGGCAACAGTTATATTCTTACCCTGACTTTGCCTTTAGCAGCCCACATAGAGCAAAAGTCCCTTGGTCAAGAGTTATATCTGGGGTCATTTCTCTTGGAAGTGGTACATGGATGTGACAGCCACTATATGGCTTGAAATTCAGGCAGATCCTGGTGCAACTCTTGGACTCTTACTAAATGCATAGACTAGACAAGTAGTTTCTTTGGTGACTCTCAATTACCCTGTCTGTACAATGGTTATAATGGTAACTGTCTCAAAGATGACTTCAAAGAATAAATAACATATAAAGCATTTTATTTGGAATGCCTCAATGAGTTCTAGTTTCTATTTCTTCATCTTTTCCCTAATGAAACCCACAAAGCATGCCAACTCTGTTTCCACTTCCTCTCCTTTCGAGGGAAGATGGTCTGTGATCTGCTACTCAGTATTCAATCTTAAAACGGATTTTCAACTTTGCATTCCTAACATCTTTTAATGTACCAAATAAAAGGGCTGAAATTCAATATATCAAGTGGGATGATTTTAATGTATGAGACAGAAAGAGAGATTTAGTTTATGTTCCAAATATGCATGAACATGAGATGCATTCAGAACAAGATATTGCCAGATGATAAAAATGAAAAAAGATGAATCTTGTGCTGGGCGTAATTAAATGATTGAGAAGACAGCTAATGGTTTTAGGATGAAAACTTTAGCTCCAGACCACTGATTTTAGTTCAGCACTGAAAGCTATTATGCCCATTGCCAGCTGCTAGGAAAAGAGACTGACTAGAACCAAATGTAATTTGCTATGGAGAGTATGGTCTTGGACAGGAGTCCTATGCCCTTGAAGTTCCTCACACTCTCTCGGCTTCAGTTTCTTGACCTGTAAAATGGGCACAAAATTATGAACTGAATAGGAGTGTGATGAGAATGAAATGTGAGGCCTCACAGTGTTCAACTGTCAAACACAAACTGAAATACCTTAATAAACTAAGTTATTATTAGTTTATTTTTATTTCTTTAGGAATTTTAATGGAATCTGGAGAATCATATATTCTTGCATCTCTTCTTTTAACTTCAGCTAGGTTTTTCCACAGGATTTAATGGAAATTTCTTGTTTTTAGAATGGCTGGACCTAGATCTGTAAACTAACTGATTTCAAGTGAGAAGTTAAGAGGCACGTGATTAGAAATCCCCAAGACCCTCACTATCAAAATACTAACTCTGTGGGACTCTAATAGTTGTTCCTCCAAAAAGATATGCATGCACAAGTATCTTTGGGAAATGCTGGATAAATAAAATGAAACAGATTGCTGCACAGCTTTTTAAATATTTAAATGAACCAATATGCATCTCCAAGATGGGGCCACCTACCATCCATTGTCTCCCAAGTGTGCTTGACCATGGCCCCCATATTTTTTGTGGGATATTTTTAGAGAACCGTGGTCCTTGGCATGCTTTGGCAAGCACTCATTTAATACTTTTTATGGATTTGGGAAAATGTTTGCATTATAATATTAATCGAGAAAGCAAGCTACTAAATTTCATGTACTGTAAAAATCACAATTATGTTAAATTGTATATAAGAGCCTGGCAAGAAACATCAAAATATTAACGTATTATCTAAAAGCAGTAATCTCAGGGGCAATAATTTAGGGATTTTTAAAAATATCTATTTCACTTAATCCATATTTTTCAATTTTTCTACAATGACCATGTATTATCTTTATAATCCAAAAATTTTACTCTCCTTTTCTTTTGGTTAAACAATATTAGGAGGGATTGTTTCTTTTCCAACTACAGTGTTTGATCCACCAGTGTGAAATATGCCTTTCATTGTGTCTTTCAAAGATAGAAGAACTGTAAAAAGCTTTTAGAAGCCCTTGAGGAATTTTGTGGACAGTAAAGGATTATAAGCCAAAGAAAAATACACAAAGTTGTAAGAGTAGTAAAGAGAAAAGTGGAGACAAGGGATAGTGAGCATCTAAAGAGGAAAGATAGGAAGCCTAGCCTTTCCAGGGAAAGAAAAAGGCCAAAAACAATGGTGAATTTTTGCGAGAACCCCCATGGTAAGGAAGAAACTCATCAATAGTCCGTAACCAGATTGCTGACCGGAGCATCCTAGATCACAGCCCATCTTCCTGCCTCAGCCAGATCACCTCTGAGTCATCATGAGACTATTTACATAAGGACAACACTTGGGATCCGCAACAGAGCTCCTCAAACCTGTGTCAGAATCTCGAATTAATGGGGCCTGATGAAGAACAGGAGGCCTGATGAAAGTGAAAGAGGAGAGTGAAAAAGTTGGCTTAAAACTCAACATTCAGAAAACTAAGATCATGGCGTCTGGTCCCATCACTTCATGAGAAATAGATGGGGAAACAGTGACAGACTTTATTTTTTTTGGCTCCAAAATCACTGCATATGATGACCATGAAATTAAAAGACACTTGCTTCTTGGAAGAAAAGTTACGACCAACCTAGACAGCTTATTAAAAAGCAGAGACATTACTGTGCCAACAAAGGTCTGTCTAGTCAAAGCTATGGTTTTTCCAGTAGTTATGTATAGATGTGAGAGTTGGACTATTAAGAAAGCTGAGTGCTGAAGAATTGATGCTTTTGAAGTGTAGTGTTGGAGAAGACTCTTGAGAGTCCCTTGGACTGCAAGGAGATCCAACCAGTCCATCCTAAAGGAAATCAGTCCTGAATATTCATTGAAAGGACTGATGCTGAAGCTGAAACTCCAATGCTTTGGCCACCTGATGGGAAGAGCTGACTCATTTGAAAAGACCCTGATGCTAGGAAAGATTGAGGGCAGGAGGAGAAGGAGATGACAGAGGATGAGATGGTTGGATGGCATCACCAACTCAATTGACATGAATTTGAGTAAATTCTGGGAGTTGGTGATGGACAGGGAGGCCTGGCATGCTATAGTCCATGGGGTTGTAAAGAGTCAAACACAACTGAGGGACTGAACTGAACTGAACTGAACTTACAAGGGACAAAGGATGGGAGGAAGAACTGTCTGTGGATGGGGATTGGGTGAATAGCAGGAGATATGAATAATTTTGTGAGCCCCATGGATTCTAAACAATAGCTTTTTAGTATACTTTGAGGATCTGGCTTTAAATCTTGGCTCCATGCTTATTTTTGTCTGACTTTGGAAACTTAACCTTTTTGTGCTTTAGTTTCTACAAAATGGAGATAATAATAAGAACTATCTCATTTAGTTGTTTTGAGGACTTAATGAGTGTTGGTTGCTCAGTCATGTCCAACTCTGCGACCCCAAGGACGGTAGCCTGACAGGCTCCTCAGTCCATGGGATTTCCCAGGCAAGAATACTAGAGTGGGCAGTCCTTCCTTTCTCCAGGGGATCTTCCCAACTCAGAGAGGGCTTCCCTAGTGGCTCAGATGGTAAAGAATCTGGCCGCAATGCAGGAGACCCAGATTCAGTCCCTGGATCCGGAAGATTCTCTGAAGAAGGGAATGGCTGCCCACTGTATTGCAGGAAGGGGGACCCCCTTCCAGGGCCTGAGATGGGCTCTAGTGTAGCACTCAGAAATGAATTATCTGAGAATATATACATGCAGACAGAACAAGAAATTTTATTGGGAAGGGGTGCCAGGGCAGAGAACAGTAGAGTAAGGGAACCCAGGAGAAGTGCTCTGCCATGTGGCTGGCAGTCTTGGGTTCTATGGTGATGAGATTAATTTCCAGGTTGTCTTTGGCCAATCCTGACTCAGAGTCCTTCCTGGTGGCGCATGCATTGCTCAGCCAAGATGGATGCCCGCTAGAAGAATTCTGGGAGGTGGTCGGACAGGTGCTGTTTCCCTTTGACCTTTTCTAATCTCTTCCAGTTAGCGGTGGCTTATTAGTTTTGTATTCTTTTCTAGGACTTCCTGTCATAAAGTAAATCACACAAATGGTTACAATGGTGCCTGACCAGGATGGGTAGTTTCAATCAGTGTGCTTTCCCTAACAGCTCCAGTATTCTTGCTAAAGAATCCCATGGACGGAGGAGCCTGGCGGGCTACAGTCCATAGGTCACAGAATCGGACATGACTGAGTGACTAAAACACTCAATGAGATTACAGATATGGATATAGATATATTACTTAGCAGTGAGTCCTTTATAAATGATAGCACTAGTATTAAAAAAGGAGTGAGTAACACCTGTAAATGGTTATACAGGGCATGGCACCCACGGGTATATTATCCTGGTTTCTGGACTTCAGGTTACTTATATAATGAGTGGCACTGTCTGCCAAATATAGGCCATATTCATACAATATTGAATGAGGGAAGTAGTTTCTTAACTGGTACACTAGCCTCTGGGTACTAACAATGGAAGTGCAATTATCAACTGAGTTGAACTTCTAGGTCTCATGTGAAGTTTCTGTAACTGGGGACTTGAGTTAGATGGATTTTGCTGCAATGCTACTATATAGAAAACAACCTGTTGCAGTGAAAAGGAAACAAAGAGTACTGAGTGTGTCTCTCTTTTCTTTCCTGAGAACGAAGATGATAAAGAGAACAGCAAGCAGGCCTGATGGCTCATAATTTTTTTTACTTTAACTGTTCCTAATCTGTAGTCTGAGAAAACTCAGCAGTGGCCACAGGATTGGAAAAAGTCAGTTTTCATTCCAATCCCAAAGAAAGGCAATGCCAAAGAATTCTCAAACTACCACATGATCGCACTCATCTCACACAATTGCACTCATCTCACACGCTAGCAAAGTAATGCACAATATTCTCCAAGCCACACTTCAACAGTATGTGAACTGTAAACTTCCAGATGCTCAAGCTGTATTTAGAAAGGGCAGAGGAACCAGAGATCAAATTGCCAACATCATTGAAAAAGTAAGAGACGCCAGAAAAACATCTACTTCTGTTTTATTCACTATGCCAAAGCCTTTGACTATGCGGATCACAACAAACTGTGGAAAATTCTTCAAGAGATGGGAATACCAGACCACCTGACCTGCCTCCTGAAAAATCTGTATGCAGGTCAAGAAGCAACAGTTAGAACTGGACATGGAACAACAGACTGGTTCCAAATAGGAAAAGGAGTACATCAAGGCTGTATATTGTCACCCTACTTATTTAACTTCTATGCAGAGTACATCATGAGAAACACTGGCTGGAAGAAGCACAAGCTGGTCAAGATTGTTGGGAGAAATATCAATAACCTCAGATATGCAGATGATACCACCCTTATAGCAGAAAGTGAAGAAGAACTAAAGAGCCTCTTAATGAAAGCGAAAGAGGAGAGTCAAAAAGCTGGCTTAAAATTCAACATTCAGAAAACGAAGATCATGGCATCTGGCCCCATCACTTCATGGCAAATAGATGAGGAAACAGTGTCAGACTTTATTTTGGGGGGCTCCAAAATCACTGCAGATGGTGACTGCATGCATGAAATTAAAAGATGTTTGTTCCTTGGAAGAAAAGTTATGACCAATCTAGACAGCTTATTAAAAAGCAGAGACATTACTTTGCCAAAAAAAGTCCATCCAGTCAAAGCTATGGTTTTTCCAGTAGTCATGTATGGATGTGAATGTTGGACAATAAAGAAAGCTGAGCACTGAAGAATTGATGCTTTTAAACTGTGATGTTGGAGAAAACTCTTGAGACTCCCTTGGACTGCAAGGAGATCCAACCAGTCCATCCTAAAGGAACTCAGTCCTGAATATTCATTGGAGGGACTGATGTTGAAGCTGAAACTCCAGTACTTTGGCCACCTCATTGGAAGAGTTGACTCATTGGAAAAGACCCTGATGCTAGGAAAGATTGAAGGTGATAGGAGAAGGGGACAGCAGAGAATGAGATGGTTGCATGGCATCACCAACTAGATGGACATGAGTTTGAGCAAGCTCCGGGAGTTGGTGATGGACAGGGAGGCCTGGCGTGCTGCAGTCCATGAAGTTGCAGACAGTCGGACACGAACGAGCAATTGAGCTAAACTGAATAGCGGCTAAACAACAGACTGCTGCTTACCTTTATCGCAGACCACCCCTTGTAGTTTTCTTTCTTTTCAAAGTTCAGAAAGAAGGCCATAGTACAATAAACCAGAGACAAACATACCCAATTACCAGGCTACCTGAAGCCAGCTGTGACTATTTTGATACAAAGCAAGAAGAATTCAAGACCTTCGTTACTTTGAGACTTATCATTTACCCTAAGACCATGAGACCCAAGCTATATGAAGTCTTTCTGTTCCCCGAGGGAGGGGAGCAGTTCTTGAGGCAGTAGCCTGCTCTGTTATTCCCCCTCAGCCAGGTGAGAATGAAAGTAATGTGTCTATTTCTTCCAAACTCTGTCTCTATAATTTTTTATTCAGCTTCGGTGGGCAGAGAAAGGCAGGATAGGATTTTGACAGCAACGAACTCCCTATAGATAGCAATATTTATTTCTTACTCACAGGTTTATGAATCAGCTCTGAACCTGTGATGCTTTGTTGGTCTTGGCTAGGCTTGGTTTCAGGCTGTTGCTTGGGTTCTGGTCTGCTCTTTGGAGTGTCTTATTCTGAGATTCAGCCTGAAGGCTACTTAGGTAGTGCTCAGGTCATGGTGAAAGAGAAATAGATGCATGAGAGTGCATGACAACTGTAGGGAATGTGCCTTGTCTTGGAACACAGCGCACTTCTGCAACTGTTTTTTCGTTTAGAGTTTTCATCAGTTGAAAACCTATTACTCTGGTAATTTTGTTCTTTTGATCTAGTGTACAAGTGTATCTATATAGGAATGTCAGATGGAGAATGTCTCTTTAAAATATTCAACCAGTAAATGATAGACGAATGAATGAGTAACCCTCTGTAAAAGTGCCCATTGTAGAAGCCCATAGATTCTGGGCTTCCTGATGGCTAAGAGTGAAGAATCTGGCTTCAGTGTGCGAGACCCAGGTTTGATCCCTGGGTTGGGAAAATCCCCTGGAGAAGGGAATGGCAACCCACTTCAGTATTCTTGCTTGGAGAAGCCCATGGACAGAGGAGCCTGGTGGGCTACAGTCCATAGGATCACAGTCAGATGGGACTTACTTTACTTCTACTTTTTTATAGATACTGACTGAAGTGGGAGGCAAAGAAATTCTGGCCAGTGCTTTTTAGACTCTTCTCTCATACATATAAGTTATTTTATCTGTGATTACTTTCTGTTTCTTGCTACCAGCTTTCAGCTCTCTTCACTTACCATTCTATCTGTCCCAGAGCTAGGGTTTAAAGCTGATCTCACTTGACACATTGTCATTCTACTTCAGTTTTCTTTGGGAACAGTTCTTTTTCTGGGCAATGTCATTTGCTAAATTTTACCCTTTTTGCACTGAAAACACATGTCCTGCCCTGGGGAGGGAAGTTCATTCCTTGCTCCTAGAACCTGCCCCTCCTGGGTGTTCACTGTGGACTTATTTTTCTGAAGCACTATATGGATGGGTGATCTCCTTGCCCAGACTTCTCAGTTCAGGGATATGCTCAGGTTGCTTATTTTGGGACTATCAGATATGCATAAAATACTGCATCTCAAAACTAATGGATTCTCAAACCAGCTTATGGGAGGCATGTCTGCTTTATGCAAGCACAAAAGGTGAATTATTGAACTAACAGCTTTCTCAGGTATGGGTTCTGCGGTGTGATCAATTATATATAACGTTCACTCAGGCAAAAAGAAAAAATGAGGTGGCTATAAGCTGGCGAGCCTCAGGGCTTCTGGAGCTATTCCATGTTCAAATGTGTGCGAGTGAGCTGGCAACTTCTGTAGTCTGTTACACTCTCTCACAATATCTGAATTGATGAGCACCATGTCAGACGTGTCAGATCCCCCGTGCTCCCCCCTCTTCCGTATTGATGTCGATGCGGTGTTTGTCCCCTCAAAGCGCCTCTGTAAGTTTCGTCTGATTATGTGCTTGGCCCTTAAGAGTAACAGTAATGATAACAACTACCATTTCATTGAGTGTGTTAGGCGCTTCGTATGATGTTGGTATTCAACTCTCCTAACAAATCTGCGAGGGAGGTCCTGTTGGAAACCCCACTCTCCAATGGAGGAATTGGCATCTTGGAGAGTTTGCACTGCCAGTAAGAAGCCTAGTCAGCCTGGCCCTGGAGCTGACAATATTATACACTATATTGTACTGCTCTTTGGCACTTAATATATTTTAATTAAGGTTGGTTGAGTGAATAAATGGGTGTATGAATAAATGTCAGAGTAAATGACTTCATAAGAGAAGTATGAAGGCAAAATGCTCAGTCTGAACCTGAAAGGAGGGGTTTATATCTTGTTTGATTCCTAAAGGAAGAGAACAGCAGCTGTCCCTTGGCCCCTCACCGTGTATTCTTGAAAGTGAAGACAGTAAATGGAAGAGACCTTTGTTCAAGCCCAAGCTCTGCTACAAGACCATCCGGTTTGCCACAATACCCCCAGTTCATAGGACAGTGGCCTGCACAAATCATGAGTCCAAAACATTTGATGAATAAAGGAATGAAAAAATATGATGAGGTATATGTAAGCATCTATTGGCTTCCATCACAAAGAGTTCAATAAATGAATATATTTGAGCTAGCATTGAAAAAGGGAAAAAAGACAGGAAAGGAGAGAAGATGGGAACAACAGGAGTGCTCTGGAGAGATGGCAATTCCCTGGAGCCAAAGAGAACAGAATTAGTCAGACAAAATGTTCTTGCTTTGCCAAGTTCTCTATCTTTGTCCAAGCTCTGACTCAGGAAGAACAAATGTCCATCTGTTCCTTAGAGATTCAGAAAGGTTCATAAGGAGAATAAGTGCTATTTGGCCCATTTATTTCTTTCCTTCTTCCCTCTTTTCCTTTCCTTCCATTTTCTTTCCAGTTTAGGAAGTGACCTGTTTTATAGCCTCATTCAAAAGCTATGTACAATTTGCAAGCACTGAGTCATATTTGGACCTCTGGGTCATGGCATTTGATGAAATTAACTTTAGAAAGATTTCTTTCCTTTTTTATAATGGGGGTGAGGATCTTTGGAGAGTCCTAAAGAGACTTCTTGCATAACCACTGGCTCTTAAGAAGATTAAAAAAATTTAAAGCTAATGAGGAGGACATATTTGGAGCCTATTTTACATGGTTCTATTGAACTAGGGCTTATAAGCTTGAGAGTTTGGTTGAGCCCCAAATATTTGAAATATGATTTGAATTGATTGCCCAAACTATCTTGTCCTAGTCCTGAGTCAATAATTGATAATGACCTTTCTCCTTCTCTCCTTTCCTCCCTACTACCCTCCATTCCTTCCTTCCCTTCTTCTTTTCTTCCTTACTTCTCTCTTTCTTTTTTATAGGAGTGGGATGGGAGGGCAAGTATAGATAGCTTTGAAGGTGAAATGCCTAGAGCTCTTTAGGTTGGGTCTGATTTTTTTTTAAATGCAGTTATTAATTTTCTACTTGGTAGGCAATGTGAACTATCATGTGTATCATTTTACTAAGATTTGATGCTGTATATCTCTGTCAGCTTAACTATCTGAGGCTCAGTCTCCATTTTAATAAAATGAATATAAAATGTGTAAGGCCTGGGATTACCGTATTAGGTGAACAGCTCGTGCCAAGCTCACAGAGTAATGAGCCAGATTAATGCAAAGACAATGCTGTTCACACATCAAAACATAATTGTGTCCTCCAGTTCTCCATCACAGACATAGGAGACCTCTAATCACAAAGATCTCTTGAAGTAGGAACAGAATGTGCTAGAAAGACCTAGATTTGAATCCTGCTTCCACCACACATAACTGGCAGGTTACTTACCTCTCTGATTCAGTTTACTCACATGTAAAATGAAGATAGCAGTGCCCCCTTGGCATTTTGGGAGGATTCAGTAAGTAGCTCAGAGTGTATAAAATGCTTTTCTTCATGAAGAACTGATGAAGTGAAGTGAAAGTCACTCAGTCATGTCCTACTGTTTGCAACCCCATGGACTATACAGTCCATGGAATTCTCTAGGCCAGAATACTGGAGAGGGTAGCCTTTCCCTTCTCCAGGGGATGTTCCCAACCCAGGGATCGAACCCAGGTCTCCCACATTGTAGGTGGATTCTTTACCAACTGAACCACAAGGGAAGCCCAAGAATACTGGAGTGGGTAGCCTATCTCTTCTGCAGCAGATCTTCCCCACCCAGAAATTGAACTGGGATCTCCTGCATTGCAGGCGGATTATTTACCAACTGAGATATCAGGGAAAGATGAAGAGTTCACAGTAGGTGCTTAATAAATGCCTTCCTCCTCTTTTTCCCTCTTCTCATTTCTTTTCTCACAAATGGAAATAACTGTAGGAACCCTTTCTTATAGAGTTGTCATAGGATTAAAAGTAAAACATTTAGATTAGTGCTTCACACATAATAAATCCTGCCTTGGGTAATCTTACTTTATATTCATATGGCGTTTCTAGGATGGAGACAAGGCAGGGCAAGTTCCATACAAAAATCTTTTCTTATTTGGATACTGATCAGAAATCCAAATAAAGTGAAATAAAGAGCTCACGTATCTTAGCTGCTTTTTTCTTTCAGGCCATTTGGTTTTTTGGTTGTCTTTCCGAGACATTTCAAGGTTGGTCAACTTAACTTGGAAATATTTAAATGAACTATGATGGAAAACATTTTCCATTCAGCCCTGGCCTAATGCCCCACTGTAGGGCTGATCCCAGATGCTACTGATATCCTTGGTCTATTTATTGAAATGCTCTGCCCAAAACTCAAATATGAGGGGACACAAATGAGGAAAAGATGCCTGGTGTCTACAAGGCATGACCTAAATGACTTCCATGCTCCATGAGGAAGACTAAGCCTTGGTATGTATGCCTTCTCTGTGTGTTTCACAGCTGGGTGATACCAGTTGACCCCTCAGTATGGTCCTGTGGACTCCTTCCTACTTTGGCACAGGTATAATGGGAATAAGGCATTGATCTGGAGCCCTTGGTTTTATGTCTTGCAGGCTGTGTGAGTTCAGTTCAAATGAGTCAGGCTCAGTTTCCTTTCCAGAAAGTGTTCTAAAAATGCCTACCTAAAGAGTCTTCCTGAAGATTAAATGCAGCAAGTATAGAAAAGCTCATAGCAAATTGTAAAGAGTTTTATAAATGAGGGGCCCTTTGCTCTGTGGGCTATTTAAGTCTGTTCCTTGTTTCTGCTTTGCCTCCTTATTTTGGCTTCCTCCCTGCTTGTATGCTTCCACAACTGTCCAGAAGTTTCTCTGAGCAGCCACCTTCTTTCTCCCTGTTTGGCCCTGTCTCTCTTTGAGATTCATTAGCTGGGAGACCGGGACAATGCAGCAGCTGAGGTGGGAGATGAGTGGAGGACTGGGATACTTGCTTCCTGTTGCCTCTTTTGGAAGCAGATAAATAGTGGGTGGGAAATGTTTGCAGTGATTTGGGCAGCTGAAGTGGGACAGGGTAAGGTAGCTGGGATGGGATCCTAAGAAATGTAGGCATGCCCAGTAGGCAGGCAATTAGGAGGAAAATGTCTAGAACAGGGCTAGTAAAGTCTGATTTCCTCTTATATATAATATATAAACTCTGTCATCTTGTGTTTTTATTCTCTTTTCTCTGCATAAATCATTCTTGTTCAACCTGATATACTAGGGACCTTGCAGCAAAGACTAAGAGTCCGTGTGACATTATTCAATATGGTGGGCCAGGAGGTCATTTTGAAGATCTGTGTAATTTATGTGAGTGCGGCAGAGTCTGTTATATATGTAGGTGTCAATTCCAACATCGTAATCCATAGATCTTTACCCTGCATATCAGGACAATCTGGAATCCATTTACTCAATGTGTCCTCTCCATCTCCTGAACCACTTCCACTCTAATCCAAGCCACCACTATCCCATATCTGCACCAATAACTTCCCAGCTGCTCCTTATGTTTATTTCCTCCTCCCGTTATCTCCCTAGAATCCATTCTCTGCAAAGCAGTCCCCAAGGAATGATCTTTTTAAAGTGCAAACCAGATCATATAAATCTTCTGCTCATACTCTCTAATGACCTGGAGTAAAAATTCACACTCTTTGTCCTGCCTCACTAACTTCTAAATCTGTGTGATCATTTGGAAGCCATAGTCACACGTGGCTATTGAGCATCCAAAATGCGGCTGATCCACAATGAGATGTGCTGTAAGTATAAAATAGAGACCAGATTTTGAAGACTGGAAAAAAAAAAAAAAGACTCTGTAGGAACGGAAACTATATGAATAATCTTTATGTTGATTACATATAGAAATGATAACATTTAGATATGTTAAAGTCTATTGTGAAAATGATTTTCCCTATATATGTGGCTATCAGAGAATTTTTCTTTATGCACAGTGACTTGCATTATGTTTCAATTGGACAGTGCTGATCTGAATGCTGTTGTTGCTGCCTGACTCTGCCCTGCCCTCACTCATCCTTCTGCTGGTCCCGGAGTTCAGCAACACTGCTCTTTTTTTCTGTGATCAGGCAGTGATCGATCCTGCGCTGGGACATCTATTCTGTTTACTCTGTGTGGAAGGCTTTTCCCAGTCTTGACAAGGATGGTTCTTTCTCTTCATTCAGATTTGAGCTAAATATAAGCTGCTCTGAGATGTCTCCTCTAAATAGCCCATCAAAATGGTTATCCTATCACTTTTTATTCCCATAGCATTCCAGTTATTCTCTGCATCACATTTGTCACGAGCTGATAACTTCTTTCCTTCTTTTCCTTTATTTTACCCATTCTTCCCCTCTTATTCCTCAATAACACTACAGAAGCAGGTATCGTGTCTTGTTCATAGCTGTACGCCAGTGACAAAATAGATCCGGATACACGGAAAGCACTAACACAAAACTTCTTAAATTGACACTTTTTGAGACATAAGAAACATGAAGACAAAAAGACCAGAGAAACATTTCTGGAATATGTCTTACATGTCAGGAATTGACAAAATAATTATATTTCCAATTTAACAAAATGGCTCTTTGCTATCTCATTTGGTTGGCAAACTACGGCTCGTGGACCAAATCAGGTCTGTTTGTGTTGTTCTAAATAAATATTGATTGGAACATGGCCACACTTATTTGTTGACATACTATCCCTTGTTGTTTTTGTACTATGTGACTGAGTTGAGTAGCTGCTAGAGAGATTGTGTGGCTCATAGAGCCTAAAATATTTACCATCTGTTTTTTTTACAGAAGAAGTTTGCTAAGGTAGTCAAAGGATGACTTGGAAGGGCTATCATCTTTTCAATAAGTCCATAATTGCAAAATCAGAGTGAAATGAGTGTGGTGCACGTGAAGCTTCAACACGAAGTCCTCCATCTCCCCGCGACTGTATTTGAGACCCTGAGTATCCTTATAAAGACAAGAAAGAGTTGCTTGGTGAAACCACCTCAACCCTGTGGGGGAGATATTATCACGCATATTTGACAGATGAGTTAACAGAGATCCCAAATAGGTAAGACACAGAGCCTGTATGGAAATCTAGAACTGTCTCATCACTTATCTACAGTAGTTTCAGAATTCTAGACAGAATGCCCTCCACTCCTGCTGCAGACAACGCTTTTAAAAAGTCTCTCCAACTGCTCTTTTTCAGTGCCTTAGTTTTTGCCTCAGCCTTGGTAATTAATGTCAAGTCCTGGAAGGTTTACTATTGAATGCATCTGGCTCCCCTCCAAGCTATTAAAAAGTCTGAAGAGCCTGCATCCAATCAAGAAATAATAATGATCTTTGGCTTAGCTATAATGTGAAGCAAATGAAGGCGATGCTTTAAAATTGGTTCTGAACTTCCTTGGCACACGCTTTGCTCTTTGCATATTGTTAATTTTTTTATATATACATACAAAAGTTCTCCATGGTAATCGTTTTCCTTTACCACAACCCATAGCATTAATGCCTGTTTTTCATCTTTCTAGCTTTCTCTTCCTCTTATTACCAAAACTAAATTAAAATACTTTGAGTTGACAGATAGCCACCAAGATAAGCATAATGTGGCTCAAAAGAATCATTCATAATAGCAGAAAGACAAATTTTCGTAATTCATTTTTTTTTCTCCTTAGACTCTGCCTCCTCTCCATGATGTGGAGATGGTTTCGGACCATCGCTACCTGTTGCTTCCTCCTGATCCAAATCCAGCTTCTAATGTTGTTGATCTGGTGACTTGAGTGCTGTATACAACCATCATCTAGCTTCACTTCTTCGTAGTTAGGCATCTCAGCAAATGACCCAACCCAGCTTTCTGCGTCTGGCAGCTGTCCTCAGAATGGTTCGGAGAAGCTAACCTTGGTTACCCAGATGGGGTTACCCAGATGGGGCCCATCTGCTTGGCAGTCTTCAGTCACAAATTAAAGCCTAGGCCCTGATGATGACCAAAACAAGTCAGATGAGAAAGGAGAGGTCTTTCTACAGAGAAAATTCCTGCTGATGTGACTCAGCACATTCGTTTCTGATAGAAGAAGTACCCACAGATATTTGCTGGTTAGACGGATGGTTTGGGGAGTGACTGGGTGGATGAGTGTGAAGATGAATTCAACAAAGTGAAGAGTAAATTTGGTTCACCTAGACTTTTTTAAACTCTAGGTAGGATGAGCAAGTGGATATTTAATGGTTGTTCTAGTATGCTAGAATAATAATCGTCTTCAGTCAATTCAAAAAAGCGTGAATATCATCTGCTTGGTCTACCATGACAGACCTTATTAACCAATGTTGTTCATTTCGTGACACTACTAGCTGTCAAAACCAATCTGCCTATTTAATCAATTTTGGCTTGTTTCTGAAAACTGAAATTTAGCCTTTTAACTGTGAGCTGTTATCCCTCTTCCAGTTAATCTGAATTTTCACAGGTCATGGCAGATCACAAATTGTGTAATTCCATTACACTTCCATTCACAGATTCTGAGCGACTGAGAGTTGCATATATGGAGGTACTTGGTTTGGGACACAATCTGACTTGTGGGTTCTGATGTAAGACGAAATCAAGTTATGCTTCAGGGTGAGAGCAAGCTGGGTAGGAACATGCCAGAAATAGCCTTCCCTTGCTTAAGGTTTCCTTACTTGATAAATGTAAATATAATATAATATATATGCCTGCACAATCAGCACATCCATTTTATTTAGGTCGCTGTTATCTCTACTAGCTATGCCTCATTTTGCAGCAGGGCAGCCCAGCCCACATGATAGGAGAAAGTCTACTAAAGGCTGCCATTGCAATATGGAAGTGTCGTGTGTGTGTGTGTGTGTGTGCGTGCGTGAGTGTGTGTGTGTAAGTGGTGCCTGGAAGCACTGACACTCCGACTACATTGCAGCCATAAATGGTGTCATGCTTTTCTGCTAAGTTCTCCCTACTACGAAGTTGGCTTCTGGTCCCTGCATTACACCAGCAGATGCATCAGGAAACCCTGGGGTAAAGATACCAAGAAAGCCCTTTCCAGTCCCAGTACAGCTTATAGGAGGGAGGGACGTTTCATTCCTCCTTAATTGAGAGTTGGAGAGGACCATGGGTAGAGAGGAAGAGAGAGGAGAGAGGAAGCAACTTCTTTCTCTGAACACATAACCCAAAAGCTTGCCTTTCAACAACTTGAGGGGATTCCCCAACATGACCGTGGTTAGGACTGCAGTGAAGGGAACCTACAGAAGGCAGCATGGAAACCAGGCTGTGAGGTCCCTAAAGAAAGCAATCAAAAGATGTTACCATTCTCTCTGCTTATACTGAGGGCACAGGCCCTGCTGCAGGCTGGATTCCCTGCACCATTAGAGCCTGATTATGCCCCCACATCAACCCTGACCTTCTAGATGGCAGGCAAAGTTCAGTCTGTGCAAGGCACAGCTGGTTTCTGACTTAGGGCTGTGAATTGACTGCAGCGGTGTTGGCCCTAGAAGTGTCACACTGAAGTTCATCACCATTATTTCTTATGGAAAATTGCTTTTGATCTGGGCTTGTTTAGGGGGATCAGTCATTTTCAAGGACAGACTGTGCCCAGCATTGCTGGAGGTGGTAACCATAAGCCTGCCACGTGCTGCCAAATCACGCTGCACGTGAAGAGCTTCACTCAACCTTGGGTGCCAGCCTAAGGAAGGACCGCAGTGATCCGGGGAGGCGAACAGATGAGAGGAGGCTCTAGCCTGGGTGTGTAGCCTGGAAAGCAAGCTCAGAGGTAGCATGTGTTCTGTGCCACACCAGGGAGCAGGAATGTGAGTGACCCATGAGCAGATGTTTAGGGACACAGCATCTCCGTCAGTGTGTTTGGGCTGAACTCTCATCTGTGTTGAGAACTGTGTGTATGATCAGATGCAAGGTGGACCAGACCATTTTATAGGAAGTGGAATGGGCAAGTTGCAGATGGTGTAGGAGTCTGGAAAGAGAGAGCTCCCTTCAGCTGAGTCCTGGCACCATGCTTGTCATGCTCTGTCTGTTTATTTCCCTTTCCTCATTTAATGTCACTTGATTGTGGAAGAAAATAAATCTCAGAGATGTGAAGAGTTAAAGCTGCTTATGTCAAGTTCTGTGTTCTTTTTCTCACTTGCTGCTGTTGGAGCCTTCCTACTGGGGAAGTTTTCATCCCAGAAGAAAGAAAATGATATCTTCTTGAGGACTGACTGGGCTCAGTATCCCCCATGTGGGAGTGTAACCAAGTACATACCCCAGTGCCAAGGCCATCCATGTGCATCTGTGTTCCTGGCTCAAGGAAGATCTTTTAAAACCAGAGGAAAAAATTCTTTTTTTGTGTGGTCAAAGGCACATGGTGTTGAGTCTTCACTGATGAGAAAATTACCACTGACATCCAAGGGGAAATCAACTTTTATTCAAAACAAAAGTCTGGAGTCTTGCATATTTTTTTTCTCAGTGCTGCTTCTAATTCTTGCTTAAACTCAAGGGAAAATTTCACTGATTGTCTGGGCCTCATTTTCTCCACTTATAACATAATCGTCCTCAATCCTCCTTCAGGTTCATTATAAAAATGAATATAAAAGCAGTTTTGCCTTTAATAGACCCATTTGGATACAGATCACAGACAACTATAAAAAGGCATTAATAATAGTTTTGTTGTCATTAAGAAAAACAACCACAAATAATCATAACACTAATTCAGTTACCAAAGAATCCAACCTGCCTTTGATGGAAGGGAAAGAATGTGCTATTTTTCTTTTTATTATGGGCATTACATAATTAACTTATGTTTATAGAAAACTCAGGACAGATAAAGCATAAGGAGTACCAGCATTCATGATCTCACTTCCCAGATGTAAGAAACTATTGCCTACATTTTGGTATAAACTCTTCCTTCATTTCCTTCCCCTACATTTATGTGTGTGTGTGTGTGTTTGTGTGTGTGTATAAAATATTCCAGATTTTACCATTTTTTGAAATGGTATCATACCATATTCTTTTGTAACTTGACTGTTGACATAGTACTATACTGTGACCATCTTATCCTGTCAATAAAATCTATTTAATCAAAACTCTAAGTGATTGAACTATCCATTGTTTTGGTGTCCCGTAATATATAGAAATAGTTTTTACTGTTGAAAATGAACAAACACCAATCATCCTACCCAATGATGCAATGAACATCTTTTACTCGCTGATCTGATTGTTTTTTGGGAAGCCTTCCTAGAAGCAGAACCATGGGGCCAAAGAGTATGTGCATTTTGTGGTTGGTGATACACAGTCCAACACTCTCTCCAGAAGGCTGTCCATGTGCTCCTCCCACCTCTGCGCCAGAAGAAGCCAGTTTCCCCAGGCTCTTGCCAACAGCAGGCATGTTCCTTCTCTTTAAATTTGCCAACTTGAGAGATGCAAAAATGGTATTCTGTACTCATTTGCATTTCTTATTTAGTGGTGAGTGGAAGCATTTTTTTCCCCATGTGTTTCTTAGCCATTTGAATTTTGTCTACTACAAATTGCCTATTTATTTACTTTGCGTATTATTTTTCCAGAATATTTTTCTCTTATCTAATCTTTCCTAAGAAAGTATATTTAGCAATATTTTCTATACCTTATTTTAGGATGTAGAGATTCATATCCTCTTAAAATGTGATTTCCCCAGTGCAGTCTCTTCTCATAGAACAAAGGCAGACAATAATTGTAAGAAGCAAAATGGACTGACACTAACATTTCCAAAGAGCATATATGATTTTTTAAATTAGTATTTTATCCCTCAATTTTTAATGTGTAATCACTCTCTCTCCTTCTCTCTATCTTTCTCTGTGTTGATGATCTTGTACTTATGGTTTGGGTTTGAAAATAAATAGGCTATCTAACTTCCCTGCTCAGTCTGAGCCTCAGAAACTTCTATAATAATGTGTTTGTGTATGTGTGTGGGTAGGGAATTGGGTATAAGCTGTAGTCTCCACAAGTTGTCTTTATATCATCACCTGAAGGGCTTCTGCAACCGAAGCACTTATGAAAACAGCACAGGCAACTAGTTGAAAATGACAGAACCTATATTTTGGTACTAGGATAAGAACTATATATATAATTCAGTATATAGACAATTTAAGCAAAATTTCATGTAACAAATCATAAATGATACATCATAGCTTCTGATATTAATTTCTAAGCCTCCACCAAGAATTACAAAGACCTCCACCAAGAATTACAACTCTTCTGTTGTTTCAGATCTCGGATTTCAGCCTCTCCTCTTGCCCCAAGTTGCTATCAGGGCCCTGTTTCCTAGTCACTACAAGCTCCCATATTCACAATTGCCTATGTTACTCTCCATTCAGTCTTGAATTGGAGCAGTTAAGCATACTAGCTTCCTCTGATGCTTTCTGCAGAACAATTGCTCTGGTTGTTGTTAGCCTTCACTTCCTAGTGCTGAAGCTTCTCTCTCCGAGAACACTGTCTGCCATCCTGTGCTTCAGTAGCACTGGTTCACTTCCTACCCCTGCTGTGGCAGTGGGAAGGGTTTTATAAGGTTGAGCAGAAGAGTATCCTCCAGACTGGGACCTGGGTGAAAATTATTTCCTGTTCTCATTCTTTAAAGATGAGAACACTATGTCACTTCAGTGAGACACCCGTAAACAATCCATCTAGCTGCTTGACCATGTAAATCTCAAATTATAAGGGCTGTTTACACCTGCAGGGGTCCTGCAAATCTCGTTTACGTAAAAAAGTATTTTAAGTCTCTAATGAGCTATATATAGCTCATAATTTGGAGATATTTGGGACTTCCCTGGTGGCACAGTAGATAAGAATCTGCCTGTCAATACAGGGGAAAGTGAAAGTGTTACTCAGTTGTGTCGGACTCTTTGCGGCCCCATAGACCGCAGCTCCCCCAGGCTCCTCTGTCCATGGAATTCTCCAGGCAAGAATACTGGAGTGCACGGCCATTCTCTTCTCCAGGGGATCTTTCTGACCCAGGGATTGAACCTGGGTCTCCTGTGTTGCAGACAGATTCTTTACGGTCTGAGCCACCAGGAAAGTCCCTGTGCAGGGGATGCGGATTCGATCCCTGGTCGGGGAAGATTTCACATGCCAAGGAGCAACTAAGCCCATGACTACATCTAGTGAGCCCTCCGCTCTAGGGCCCATGAGCTGCAACAAGAGAAGCCACCGCAATGAGAAACTTGCACACTGCAAAGAAGAGTAGCCCTTATTCAGCGCAACTAGAGAAAGCCTGCACAAAGCAACGAAGACCCAGTGAAGCCATAAATAAATAAATAAAAATAATTTGGAGATGTTTACCAACTGTCCACCTCCTTTTGAGATTTCCTGCTCCATTTGGTAATCTAGGGGTTCATAAGATAAGAGATACACCAACTTTGCCTAAATATGGACATGGTGCATTTTTCGTTATTCTGCCATGCCATGTCTAAGACAAAGCAGGTTGTGTCTAATTGATTTCTACTGAAAATATTTAGAGACATCAGAGAAATAGCACTGAACAGGAAGAAACTTTAAGTTGTGTTGTCAGGGATGACTATCCCTAATATTCTATCTGCTGTTCTATAACCCAGAGAAAACTTCCCCTGTGTGCCTCTGCCCACCATACGGCTGACGCCCCAGTCCCCTCTTGTGAGAGCTTTCTCCTATCTCATCTCTCAATCGCCAGGCCTTCATCTCCTGTTAAACACCAAGATTCTTATTTCACAATTAAGCAGAGCCTTTTATCTTTTTTTTTTAGAGGTTTACTTTTTAAAAATTAATTTTTAAATTAAAGTATAATTGCTTTTCAGAATTTTGTTGTTTTCTCTCAGCCTCAACATGAATGAACCATAGGTATACATATGTCCCCTCCATCTTGAACCTCCCTCCCATCTCCCTCCACATCCCACCCCTCCAGGTTGGTACAGAGCCTCTGAGTTCCCTGAGACATACAGCAAATTCCCATTGGCTATCTATTTTATATATGGTAATGTAAGTTTCCATGTTACTCTCTCCATACATCTAACCCTTTCCTCCCCTCTCCCCACAATTAAGCAGAGCCCTTTATCTTTGTTTTATCTTAAACTTCTTCTCTCAGATTATGCTAAAACTTTGTCTTATTCAATAGAGCCACTTATGTGTGTGTTCTTCATTCAGTCATGTTCAACTCTTTGCAGCCCTATGGACTGTAGCCTGCCAGGCTCCTCTGTCCATGTAATCCTCCAGGCAAGAATACTGGAGTGTGTAACCATTCCCTTCTCCTGGGGATCTTCCTGACCCAGGCATCAAACCCAGGTCTCCCACATTGCAGATGGATTCTTTGCCAACTGAGCCATTAAGAGAGCCCCTGAACCACTCATCAAAGAGCTTAAGCTCTCTGAACACAGAACCGATGACAGTCGGTCAGTAAATATATAAAACACGCCTTTTCCTGCACTGACCATCAAGCAGCACAGCCCTTAGAGACTGGTCTACCCAGGCTTCCATCTTGGCTCTCTGGGTTCACACATATTCCTCCCACTTTCTTTTCCTTTGCTTTCTCTCTCCTGTTGTATGTAGACAGCCAACTTTGTAGCCCTTCCTACCTTGCTGTGGTTTAATAAAAAGATCCGGTCACCAGATCTCTCTGCTCACTCTTGAATAGCAGGTCCTGGGCCAGGATGTTTAATGCCATTCTCCTCAACACGTGCTATCAGCCAACATCCACTTCCTCTATTTCCATTTCCTCTTGCTCATTGGGTTTTTCAAACTGCTGGAGGCAGTCCAAAGGGTACAGTAACCAGGTCTTCTCCAAGTTTATTTTTCTCTTTCTTTGACCTGCACCATTTAGCAAATGATTGTTTTAGCATGCCACACGGTTGAAGTAGCCTCACAGAAGTACTTCACCCCGTTCTTGAGAAAATCCAATGCGATGTTTGCTGATCAGAAGGGAGCCTTAGCCACTGCTGCCAAGTGCTCTTACTCTGTTCTCCTTCAGAAAAGCCATACATCATCGGGCCTGGCCCAGTGCTGTGCAGCCTGATGCTCTAACTGCACTGTGATTACCTGCACTAGGCCTCTTGCCTGCCTTCGATGTGATCATTTCTCGTGGGTATAATTCATTGCCATCATTGAGGGCTTGGAGGTGATTCATTTCCACTGTCTCCTGTGGCTTCTAAATAAAACATTTTAAGCAAAGAATAGACAAAAGGGAAGGCTGAGAACAATGATGAATCTCCCCGTCACTCCCAGCTGACATGTTCCCCTCTCAGACCAGGATCAGTGCATTAGGAGTTAAGAGATCACTCATTTCGTGGTATTTTTGTAATAAATTGCAATGTTCACTATTGTGTGATTGAAGTCTTTTTTTTCTAAAGGAAGATGCTATTAAAAGAAAAAAAATTCTCCCTCTATTCACTGAAGATTATACTGACTTTCCGAAGAAAGTCTTGCTGGTGAATCTGATGCCAAGCATTTAGCTGGGAGGATGCCGCCTCAGTCTGAGATGCCTGGGCCCTAATAATATTAATGTATTTTAGCTCCTCTATGCCTGAAACCAGAGCTTACCCCAGAGGGTGATGGACCTATCAAAGTGGGTCTCCATCTAATGTAAGTTTTCCTTTGTTGCTTATGCCCAGGTATGCTGAAAAGAGCTGCTTTCTGTTCTCTGGGAGGGGGAAATACTCACTCAACAAAAGGATTCTGTGCATAGGGTTGGAAGTGGGGAGAGTGTGATAGCCTCAAGGGGAGCTGGCATATGGATAAGGACACAGAGGGAGGGATAATAGGCAAATAATGTGGGAGCCTGCCTTCCTCCAGATAACAAGTGTGTAAACCATTCCATTTCCTCATTCCAGCCTGCTCAGCTGTTATTAGCAGCTTAAAGCATCTCACAGACACAGCTTTGATGCAGCAAATAAACTGCACTGGCCTAGTTTTGCTGATGGCCTCAACCCTCTCCAAATACAGGCATGATATTCAAATTATTCCAAGGCTGGTACAGTCCAGGTACTGACCAGTTGGAGGTGATAAATGAAACACTTTTGCTGTTAGATTACTAGAGTCCACACAGATCAACCTTCCTTCTGATTGCTCCTGTAGCAATGATGGCACCCTTCTGCAATATGCCATCAGGGTAACGTCTAATTTCTTCTTTCTTCAGTAAGTCATTTTTGCTACAGCACACTTCCTACTGAGAATTTCCTTGCACTTTAATATCAGTACTTTTTTTGCTTTCAATTCTTCTATACATGAAGAAGTAGCTAGTATTCATATCTTCATTAGCCATAAAATGCTTCCTTCAATTCTCTTCCTCCCTTTCCTTCTTAAATATTCAAATGCAACAAAATATTGATGAAGAATAAAATTAATAAAACAAGCTATTTTAAAAGACTCATTAAAATTAAATCAGTGTTTAAAAAAATTTGTATCAGAACAATGCATGTAAATCAAAGGTATTAACTATTTTCAGATTATTTTAGTGTTGAGTTGATTTTGCTCTAATTCTTTGCAAATTGTTAATGGCTAGGTAATATGTTTATATGGTGAATGTTATCTATTAATTAGAGTATTTGATTCACCAGAAAATAACTCCATATATCTCAAATCATGTAGTATGGTATTTTAACCTAGTCTTTAAAGAGATGTAGAATGGTTAAATTAATTTATTAAAGTCAGAACTCAGAGCATTTAACATAATGATCATGGGTACTATGGTGTGTGAGATGAGCCATACACGTTTTAATATAATTTTTGCATATATAGCTATTGATAACAGCTAGAGCGTGATAGCCTGAAATTGCAGTCTCTTTGCTGACTCCTGTTTCCCCTGTCCATCAAAGGCAGCCCATTTCACTTGAGTGTAAGAGATGAGCAATGAAGACTGTGATGATTAACAACTTCATCTCTCTCTTCTGGAAGAAGATGATACTATGCCATATCTTACAGTTTTCAAAAGGAAAAATGCCATAGTGGGATTCTACTTTAACTCAGATCTGGATGTAATCCTGATGACACCAATAGATATGGGGACATGTCGCTGGGCAGAGCTGAGTGAATCATGGTGATGACATTTTCATCACCAAGCACTTTGCTTATTTCTAAGCAATCAGTCAAATAGTCTAGAATCATTTGCAAATTCTTATGAGAGCAGTAGCTAGGAAGATACTTTTTAAGTTTTAATATAAAGTTTATAAAATCAATAAAAAATTTGTTTTTAAGAGGATATGTATAAAGTCACAGCCTCCAACTTTCCAGACTGATCCAGATTAACAGTCCCTCATATCAAGATCACGTGTTTCCTTGAGGTTGGGCAGTCTATATCTGATGATCACACTATGCCACATAATAGATAACTTCAGAGATAGCCTTCCTAGTGACGTTAAAGCTGGTATCCAGCCCCTTGGAACAATTAATCAGAAACTATAACATAATCCAGAATTTCAAGTCTCATTCTTTGCACTTAAGCTTACAAAGAACATGACTGGCAGAGACCAGAGTTCGTGGTGGGGTCTTCTAGGACCACTTCTTTCTAAACTCCTCCGGCAATTGAGGACATAGCTTTTAACTCCTGTTTTTTCTCATGCTGCTTGAATTCTAGAATCTGAAGCCAAGAAGCTGACATCTTTAATGTGAGGGGATCAGAGAAAATGTCTTTTTATTTCTTTAAGCATTAATTCTTTTGTTTACCCTTCTGATCTTCTTCCAGGTTTCTGACAGTGCACACACCGGCTCTCTTGAATCTATTCTTTGTATCTTTTCAATCTATCAACGTTCAGTTACTAAGTCACGTCTGATTCTTTGTGACTCCATGGACGGCAGCCCACCAGGCTCCTCTGTCTATGGGATTTTCCCCTCAAGAAAACTGAAGCGGGTTTGCCATTTCCTCCTCCACAGGATGTTCCCAACCCAGGAGTTGGACCCACATCTCCTGCATCTCCTGCCTTGGCAGGTGTATTCTTTACCACTGAGTCATCTAGGAAGCCCATTTTTCAATCCGTCATTTTGCCCCAAATTCTGCAAGAGCAAGCCAGCCTTTAAATAAACTGCATTGATAGATTCTACCATTCAACATAGTTTTCTTGTCTTCATTACAAATATTTTAAGCAACTGTGTGTATTATTTGATTGTAATCTTGCCTGATCTTAGATCAGCTCTTTACTCTTGCCGGGAAAATCCCATGGATGGAGGAGCGTGGTAGGCTACAGTCCAAGGGGTCGCAAAGAGTTGGACACAACTGAGTGACTTCACTTTCTTTTACATTGATGCAGATTCCATTAAACGTTAGTGCTTTTCTGATGCTTTTTTTGTGTGTTTCATATGTGGGCTGAGAGCAGCAAGGGGCAGGTATAGTGAGCCAGTGTTACTAAATCCGTCCCTGCTGAGTAACTTTGGTAGGATGCAACCCGGGAGATAAAAGGGCCATGAATGAGTTAGAAGATGTCACTCAGTAAACTTCACAACACATTATGGTGGGAACCAAACAATTCCAGCATAACAAAGAAAAAATTTGCTTTCTCCCTCTCAGATTTCAAGAGATTGATGATCTTCCACTACCTCATAAGGACTGAGGTGACCAAGGAAAATCTACAAGCACCATTAAAAGAGACAGAAGCCCAGACAGGACATAGAGGAAGCCACTGGCCTTATAAACAGTAAAGGTGAGTGTCAACATACTTTTGGATACACATAAGACACCTCTTAGGGAGTCCCAGAAATTCACTGGAGGTGGGAATGACTTTTTAAGAGACTGAATTAATGCAAGTGTTAAGCAGGGGCTTGGAGCTGTTTGGATTCAGCTGTAAGTATTAATGTACCATCATTCAATTTTTTAAAAAATTATTTGTGATATTAATGAGTTTTAAGCTATGATTAAGTTTGGGTGAACCCATTATCTATATAAAAAACTAGCATGGGCTTTCCTGGTGGCTCAGTTGTAAAGAATCTGCCTGCCAATGCAGGAGACACAGGTTGGATCTCTGGTCTGAGAAGATTCCCGTGCCATGGAGCAGATAAGCTTATGTACCACAGCTATTGAGCTTGTGCTGCAGCTCAGGAACCACAACTACTGAAGCTCATGTGTCCTCATGCTCATGCTCCACAACAAGAGAAGCCACTGCAATGAGAAGCCGACGCACTGCCACGAAGAGTAGCTCCCACTTGCCACAAGTAGAGAAAGTCCACATACCACAAAGACCCAGCATAGCCAGTAAATAAATAAAATTATTTTTTAAAAACACTAACATAAATAACACCATGGAATATATTTGTGGGCACCTCTGACCCTATCTTCCTCTCTGTTCTTTAGGTAACAACTATCGTGAATTTTGTATCTATCACCCATATTGTTATATATGTAGTTTATTCATTTTCCCTGTTATTTAATATTCCATGGTGTGAATATGCCACAGTTTACCTATGTATTCTTTTATCCAGGAAAGTTAGATTGCTATGGTTTTTGTTTTTAAAAACAATTCTGCTGTGATCATTGTTTACATGTGTCTTGATATAAATATGTCAGCATTTCTCTAGAGTGGAGATGCTGGAACATAGGGCATATACGTGCACAGCTTTGTAAGATAATGCCAAACTAAACAATTGGGGAAAGTGAAAGCGAAGTTGCTCAGTCGTGTCTGACTCTTTGTGACCCCGTGGACTGTAACCTATCAGGCTCTTCTGTCCATGGGATTTTCCAGGCAAGAGCACTGGAGTGGGTTGCCATTTCCTTCTCCAGGGGATCTTCCTGACCCAGAGATCAAACCCAGGCCTCCCACATTGTAGGCAGACACTTTGCCGTCTGGGCCACTGGGGAGATCATACAATTGGTAGTACCGATTAATTCTCCACTGTGAGTGATTAAGAGTTTCTTCTGCTCCAAATCCTACCAGGTTTGGTATTGTCAGAATCTATTTTTTTTCCAATATTGTAGGTATAAAATGGTTTCTTATTGTGGCTTAGTGTAAATTCCAGTGTTATGAACAAAGTTGAGTGTATTTTCATATTTGTGTTGTGTTTTCTGTGAAATGCATGCTAACGGTAGTGAGACTCAAAATACCTACAACTGTTGCCATCATATCAAATGCCTGAGAATACATCAAATCAATGAAAATTGGCTGCAAATTAGCTCTATTTATATCTTTGGCTGAGTCTTCTATTGGCTCTTTTGACTGCTTCTTACTGATTTCTAGAATTTTTTTTTTACATATTCACTATGTGTGTGTGCTTAGTCACTCAGTCGTGTCCAACTCTTTGCAACCCCATGGACTGTAGCCTGCCAGGCCCCCCTGTCCATGGGATTCTCCAGGCAAGAATACTGGAGTGTGTCATCATGACCACCTCCACGGGGTCTAACCAAACCAGGTATAGAACCCAGGTCTCCTGCACTGCAGGCAGATTCTTTACTGTCTGAGCCACCAGGAAAGTATACTAATATTATTACTTAACACAAGTTGAAAATATTCTCTCTTAGTCTGTGGTTTATTTTTCACTTACTGTCTGGTGGTATTTGATGAACAGGCATTATCCATTTTAATATAGTCAGATGTATAAATCTTTTCTTCTGAGTTTTGTGATATTAAAAAAAAAATCATTTCTTGCAGCTCATGCAACTCAATACCAGAAAAGTAAATGACCCAATCAAAAAGTGGGCCAAAGAACTAAACAGATATTTCTCCAAAGAAGACATACAGATAGCTAACCATCACGTGAAAAGGTGATCAACATCACTCATTATCAGAGAAATGCAAATCAAAACCACAATGAGGTACCATTTCATGCCAGTCAGAATGGCTGCCATCAAAAAGTCTATAAACAATAAATGCTGGAGAGGGTGTGGAGAAAAGGGAACCCTCTTACACTGTTTGAAGGAATGTAAACTAATACGGCTACTATGGAGAACAATGTTGAGATTCCTTAAAAAGTTGGAAATAGAATTACCATATGACCCAGCAATCCCACTGCTGGGCATACACACTGAGGAAACCAGAATTGAAAGAGACACATGCGCTCCAATCCTCATTGCAGCACAGTTTACAATAGCCAGGACATGGCAGCAACCAAATGTCCATTGGCAGAGGAATGCATAAGGAAGTTGTGGCACATACATACAATAAAATATTACTCAGCTACAAAAAAGAACACATTTGAGTCAGTTCTAATGAGGTGGATGTGAAGTTCAGTTCAGTTCAGTCGCTCAGTCGTGTCCGACTCTGCAACCCCATGAACTGCAACGTGCCAGGGCTCCCTGCCCATCACCAACTCCCGGAGTTCACTCAAACTCACATCCATCGAGTCAGTGATGCCATCCAGCCATCTCATCCTTTGTCATCCCCTTCTCCTCCTGCCCCCAACCCCTCCCAGCATCAGAGTCTTTTCCAATGAATCAACTCTTCGCATGAGGTGGCCAAAGTATTGGAGTTTCAGCTTTAGCATCAGTCCTTCCAATGAACACCCAGGACTAATCTCCTTTAGAATGGACTGGTTGGATCTCCTTGCAGTCCAAGGGACTCTCAAGAGTCTTCTCCAACACCACAGTTCAAAAGCATCAATTCTTTGGCTCTCAGCTTTCTTCACAGTCCAACTCTCACATCCATACATGACCCCTGGAAAAGAGGTGGATGTAACTGGAGCCTATTATACAGAGTGAAGAAAGTCAGAAAGAAAAACACCAATACAGTATATTAATGCATATATATGGAATTTAGAAAGATAGTAACGGTAGCCCTATATGTGAGACAGAAAAAGAGACACAGATGTATAGAACAGTCTTTTGGACTCTGTGAGAGAAGGCGAGGGTGGATGATCTGAGAGAATAGCATTGAAACATGTACATTATCATATGTGAAACAAATCGCCAGTCCAGGTTCGATGCATGGGACAGGGTGCTCAGGGCTGGTGCACTGGGATGACCCTGAGGGATGGGATGGGGAGGAGGTGGGAGGGGGGCTCAGGATGGGGGACACATGTACACCCATGGCTGATTCACATCGACGTATGGCAAAAACCATCACAATATTGTAAAGTAATTAGCCTCAACTAAAAGAAATTAAAAAAAAAAAAGAAAGATGGTGATAATGACAACCCTATATGCAAGACAGCAAAAGAGACACAGATGTAAAGAACAGACTTTCAGACTATGTGGGAGAAGGCAAGGGTGGAATGATTTGGAGAGAACAGCATTGAAACATGTATATTACCATATGTAAAACAGATGACCAGTGCAAATTCGATGCATGAAGCGGGGCACTCAAAACCTGTGCTCTGGGACAACCCAGAGGGATGGGGTGGGTAGGGAGGTGGGAGGAGGGTTCAGGATGGGGTGGGGCACATGTACAACCGTGGCTGAATCATGTCAATGTATGGCAAAACCCGCCACAATATTGTAAAGTAATTAGCCTACAATTGAAATAAATAAATTAAAAAGTAAAAAATAAAATCATTAAACAGTAAAAAAAAATCATTTCTTATCCTGGGGTTAAAGATATTAATCTATATATATTATTTCAATGTTTAACTCTAGCTGCTCATATACTTGTCTTTAATTAATTAGAAATTGATTTTTATGTATAGAATATAAAGGGATTCAATAGAAGAGATGTGAGAAAGAGTCTGAAGGGAAATCCAACAGGATTTGCTGTTGAGTTGGATGTCAAGAGTGAGAGAAAGAGAAGAGTCAAGTACAGCTCCAAAGTTTACGAACACGGTGCACTGTGAATGCAGTGTTATTAGCTAAATGGGAAGAGTAGGATTTTTTTTTTTTTTTAAGGCAGAAACCAGGAGCTTGGTTTTGATCATGCTAAATTTGACATGACTGGTATGTATCCAAATGAAATTACTGAGGAGATGGTTGGGTCTCTGAGTCTAAAGTTCAGAAAAGAAGTGGAGCTGGAGAAGTTATGAACATAAGCCCTGAAACTCTTCAACCTTCCTGTCACTTTCTGCTCACTCTCAGGTGTCTTCTCATCCTGCACGTGAGTAGTTCAAGTGTCAGCCAAGGAGTGCAGGGTAATTAACATGCAGAATGGGAGCTCCCTCCTTTGGGGAACTTCCCACCTTAGAGTTTGAGCTTTCTAGCTACCCTAAGCTCTGACTTCTGACTCGTAGTGTCCGCAAACTGTTGCTCTCTCTTGAGCAATTCTCTAGGCCAATTGCAGGCAAACTGGCGTGTAACTTAGAGAAAGAGTTGTTTACATGTAGATCTCACCCAGCAGGGTCTTTTCTTTCAAGGGTCACAACCTCTCCATGTCTAGCAGCATTTTGTCAATCTCCAGAGCCTTCATATTGTTCTGGTTTTTAAAACAGTTCCCCACAGTTAGTAATTGTTATGAGGAGGAGGGTTGCTCTGATACCAACAAGTCCCCTGATACTGAAGTCTAAGTTTCTGCCTATCTTCTGTTGAAAAGCAGTCCACATTTTCCCCTATGCTGTGTCCTTAACTTTCTTTTAAGTGGTCCATCCTTTCTAGGAAATGTGACTGATGAGGAAAAGCTTTCTGGGGTCTTACACTCAACTTGGGGAAGAGAGAAGAGAGACCCCTGACCACTGGGCAGTTTATCTCTCAAAAAGAAAAAGCCTAAGTACAACTTGGGTACAAGAGAACACTTTTCCCTGCACCCCCACCCCCACTAATTTTCCTCCCATGGTGGAGGTTTCCCACTAGGCAGGGTGGAGTCAGGAAAATCAGCGAGAGCCACGGTGCATTTCCTGGTGAGTCATCTGTAAGCAAACCCACTCTACAGTGGGGCTTTGTTTTCTTTAAAAGAAAACACAGATTGGTCTCCCACGAATAGTGCATTTGCTTCCTAATAAAGGGGTTTACCTCTCCTCTGAGAAGGAGCATTTGCCTCCTTCCTAATGATGCTCTGTTTTTAATTAATTAATTTTTATTGCAGTATAAATGCTTTCCAATGTTGTGTCAGCTTCTACTGCATAGCAAAATGAATCAGCCATGCATATACATATATCCACTCCCTTTTGGATTTTCCTTCCATTTAGGGCACCATAAAACATTGAGTAGAGTTCCCTATGCTGTGCAGTAGGTCCCTATCAGTTGTCTATTTTATACGTGGCTTCAATAGTATATATGTGTCTTCTTACACAGGTTCCCCTTTTAACTGAGATGGCCTGCCTGCTCCATCTGAGGAGAACATTGCCAGGTTCAGACAGACTTCTTCTGGCAGCAAACCTCTCACCTTACTGGGCAGCTGAAGTTCATCTCACCACATGGTGTTGCTATGTCTACAGTAAGGGAACATGGCCTCAGCCTCTCTCACCCCCTTTCCAATGCTCCTTTCCACATCCTTTTTTCACTGTACCTGCCTCATTCACCCTCCCCACACACTTGTTCTTGTGCTTCTTCTGGTCAGAAGACAGACAATAACAATTTAGAATAAAGTTGGTTCACTGGGGCTTTCTCATGTTCCGAAGCACAAGAAGAGAAGTTCTGAGGAGCTGCCTCTGCATGATACAATGATAAAAATTTCAGATGCTGCAACCTTGAGGAACTTTCTGGAGATTACCAATCCCCCTGCTCAGTGTGCTGCCCCATCTGTCAATTTAGAAAGTCAGACCCACTGACAGAAGAGCTTTCCTAGAATGTGAGCTACCCTGGATCTTACCAGAACCCACGGGAATCTCCTACTTCTTGTCTCCTATCTCCAACATACCAATCTGGAACCTCACGTTCAATAAAAACTAATATGCAAAGAATGCAGATAACGTGTAATGTGTTTCCACTAATCTTTTCTCCCTTTTTTTTTTTTTTTTACATTCTAGAGAGAAGGTGGCTGAAGATCTTAGAGATTAGTTGATTTAAGCACAGCCATGGAGCTAGTAAGGACTTAAACTGACAGTTGATCCAAATCCAGGAGCACTGCAAATTTCTCCATATCGTGTAGTTATAGAAATTTAAATTTCTCCCTTAACCTTGAAGGACTTGCTAATAAAACCATCTAGGTTCTGAGCTATGTTTTCTTTTGGCCAATTTTTCAAAGGAAAATCTCTCAAAGATTCCCATCTCCAGGAATTGAAAGCTGTATTTGAAAGCAAGAAAGATTCTTAAATTTTCCTATTAATCCCTATCTTCAGAAGGAAGCCCAGAGTCCTAACGCTTATATTTCTTTTCTTTCCATATGACCCTTTGAGTCATAGGCAGCTCTTTCCATGCTACATAATTTTGGTTGAGCTCCCAAACATGGTTCCATAGACTGAATGCATAAGAATCCCCTGTTCAGTTCAGTTCAGTCGCTTAGTCGTGTCCGACTCTTTGCGACCCCCTGAACTGCAGCGCGCCAGGCCTTCCTGTCCATCACCAGCTTGGAGTTCACTCAAACTCACGTCCATCGAGTCGGTGATGCCATCCAACCATCTCATCCTCTGTCATCCCCTTCTCCTGCCTTCAATCTTTCCCAGAATCAGGGTCTTTCCAAATGAGTCAGCTCTTTGCATCCGGTGGCCAAAGTATTGGAGTTTCAGCTTCAACATCAGTTCTTCCAATGAACACCCAGGACTGATCTCCTTTAGGATGGACTGGTTGGATCTCCTTGCAGTCCAAGGGACTCTCAAGAGTCTTCTCCAACATCACAGTTGGAAAGTATCAATTCTGGGGACGGAGGTGGGAGGGGGGTTCAGGATGGGGAACAAGTATACACCCGTGGCGGATTCATGTTGATGTATGGCAAAATCAATACAATATTGTAAAGTAATTAGCCTTCAATTAAAATAAATAAATAAATTTATATTAAAAAAAACCCCCAAAAGCATCAATTCTTCGGTGCTCAGCTTTCTTTATAGTCCAACTCTCACATCCATACATGACCACTGGGAAAACCATAGCCTTGACTAGATGGACCTTTGTTGGCAAAGAAATGTCTCTGCTTTTTAAATACAGGTGACTAGGCCCCCATCAAAGGTCTGGCCCAGCAGGCCCCAGGTAGGGTCTCTCAGTGGTTTTGATGCACCCCCATGTCTGGGAGATCTTGTACTGGCTGAAGAGGCAAGTCACAAAATTGGAGACTGGAGGTTTGGTCCCAGCATTACCACCACTGTCTGAGAATCAACATGTTCACTTGTGATCTGGGGATAAGTAATTTTTGCCTTTATGTACCCTCTGAGGCCAATGTATGAGAGCAGGATATATCATGGGTGCTAATACACATGGTGAAAATACTTTACAAATTAGTTTATTTCTATTCTTCTTCACAGGTGTGGCCAAGAAAGTATCTAAAGTGTGTTATCGACTCAATATTTAATATCCATCAAGTTTCTATTCAGGCTTCCCAGGTGGCTCAGTGGTAAAGAATCCACCTACGACTATAGGAGCCACAGGAGACGTGGGTTTGATCCCTGGGTCAGGAAGACCCCCTGAAGGAAGAAATGACAACCCAGTCCAGTGTTCTTGCCAGGAATACTGGACAGAGGAGCCCAGGGGGCTACAGTTCATGGGGTTGCAAAAGTTGGACATGACTGAGGGATTAAGGGTGAAAATGCTGTGACTTCCTCAACAGGGGCAGAGAATAATCTTGAGACCTGCTATATCACCAATCCCCAACCTTTTTGGCACCAGGGACCGGTTTCACGGAAGACAACTTTTTCAGGGATGGACGATGGGAGGCACACAGTTCAGGTGGTAATGTGAGCAATGGGGAGCAGAAAATGAAGTTTGTTTGCTCACCTGCTGCTCACCTCTTGCTGTGGGGACCAGTTCCTAACAGGCTGTGGACCAGTACTGGTTTGCAACCCAGATGTTGGGGACCCCTGTCCTACATGATATGTTGGCCGACATCTAGTCTATTGACCTTCTTCCAAATCTAGAACTTTACAACTGGTCTTGTCAGCTTCAATCCCACTTACACACTCACTTTAACAAAAAGCTTCTTTTTGCCTTCAGGTAAGTGTCACTTAGGTTCCTTTGTCTGTAGGACTTTCTCAATAAGCCTCTATGACCATCATTTTCCTTTCCACCATTTGGTGTTTAGGGCTACTCCAGCTCTCCTCAAACTTGAATGTAAATTAGAAGGGCCTGGGAGTTTGTCATAAGTGCAGCTTCCTAGGTCCAGAGGGGCTGAAGTGATGTCAGAAAGTTGCATTTTACTAGCATTCCAGGAAATTTGTGAAGATGATCCAAAGGGCACACTTTAGGAAATACTATGCTATACCTTCTGTGTAGCATCAAGTCAGAATGTGCTTATTTTGATGCAAGACATGGGATTTGTGGCTTTTAGAAGGGATGGGTCAGAGGATGGCCTTTTTTCACTATGAAGCAAAGTTTAGCTGAGCACTGTAGATCTTCAGTACTCAACTTGTGGTCTGCAGCCCACCAGTCTCGACTTACCTGGAAGTTTAGCACAAATGCAGAATCTCAGGCCCTTCTCCATACCTTATGATTCAGGTTCTGCATTTTAACAAGATCCCCAAGTGATGCACATGTTCACTGAGGTGTCAGAAGCACAGGGTTAATGACTAGAACATGGTTTTGGATGGAAGCCAACTTGAGTTTAATTTTTGGTACCCTAATCTATCAGTTGTGTAAACAGAATTAGGAGCTTCACCTCATTGAGTGCCTTTTTCCTAGAGAGTAAATGGAAATGATAGATACTGCAAATATCATTTGAGTTAATGTTCTCTGAAGGAAAGTTATGACCAACCTAGATAGCATATTAAAAAGCAGAGGCATTATTTTGCCAACAAAGGTCCATCTAGTCAAGGCTATGGTTTTCCAGTAGTCATGTGTGGATGTGAGAGTTGGACTATAAAGAAAGCTGAGTGCTGAAGAATTGATGCTTTTGAAGTGCGGTGTTGGAGAAGACTCTTGAGAGTCCCTTGGACTGCAAGGAGATCCAACCAGTCCATCCTAAAGGAGATCAGTCCTGGGTGTTCATTGGAAGAACTGATGTTGAAGCTGAAACTCCAATACTTTGGCCACCTGGTGTGAAGAACTGACTCATCTGAAAAGACTCTGATTCTGGGAAAGATTGAAGGCAGGAGGAGAAGGGGACGACAGAAGATGAGATGGTTGGATGGGATCACTGACTCAAAGGACATGAGTTTTGGTAAACTCCGGGAGTTGGTGATAGACAAGGAAGCCTGGTGTGCTGCAATCCATGGGATTGCAAAGAGTCGGACACGACTGAGCAACTGAACTGAACTGACTCTTGGAGAATTCCTGACAGAAAATCGTACTTCATAAACATCAGCTTCTCAGCACTCATTCTGCCTTAATAGTGCCCCAAATTTATATGGGAAATGAGAAAATTGCTTAAGAAACCAAATTGTTTTTTAAACACTACAGGTAGAAAATTCAGATTTCTAGAGGTATACAGAGATGTCCTTGAGAGACCTTAAGCACTGTCTGAGAGGAGCAGACCAGGGACACTTTCTCTGTGACTGAAAGGAAAGAAAAATGAGGATATGTAAGAAAAGACATGAGGGGTTATAACTGAGCTGGGCCTTGCGGGGTCTTCCTGGGACAGACACCTCCCCTATATCCTCGGCTGTAGCTTCTCTCTGAAGTACCCAGATAATAGTATATGACGTACATTTCCTGAGTTGTTCTGTAGATGCTAAAACTACCACCAAACGGAAGAAATTAACTACTTGATGAGCATGAGCACATAATTTGCAGACCTACTGAGACCTGAGGAATTTGATAATCTTAACCCTTGTGACACCACTCTGTTACCTCCCCATTATTCAAAGACCTATGCAGGACGGGATGACATACCCTGCAACTGCACTCCGACTTAGCCTTTAAAAATGCTTCTGATGAAATCCTTCGGTGAGCATGAGCTACCTGTTCTTATATTGGCACTTTATAGTAAACGCTACACTTCCCTTCACCACAAGCCAGTATCAGTAGACTGGCTTTACTGAACGCAGGAAAGTAGACCCATATTTAGTTCAGGAGCAGAATGAGTAACAAAAATGACTGAGTTCTCTCCAGTGATTCTACAGGGTTTAGGCAGTGCGGAATTGGAGGCTGAGAGAAAATGTCAGGCACCCAACAATGACAGCCTGCCCATGACTTTCCTGAAGGTGGCTGAGAGACAGTTATGCTGAGGGCAAATCAGAGGGTTTTCCACCTGATGCCCAGTCTCGGTGTGGGAAGTCAGGATGACATCTGTGGGTGTGGTGAGCTTTGGAGAGGCTCTGGCCAAGGCATTCAGGGACTTTCATGAGAGCCAGGAAACAGGAAGGTCGCCATCATGGCCAGCACACCCTCCTTGTGTTACTTTTTTGCCTGGAATGGGAGTTACTCTATAATCCATGGCTCAGCCTCTAGCCTACCACCTACCTGCACACTCTGAGCTGGTGACTTAACTTCTTTGTGCCTCTTTCTATTTTCAATACACAGCGAATGATAGAACCTATGTCGTAGAATAGTATGGGGTTCAAATCTGATAATGCATATAAAAGGTCTACCTGTGACTCAGTTATCTACACTTTTGGTTTATTTATCATTAGAGTTACTATATAACATCCATAATATGGACAGTAAACGAATATTTTAATGTGGATGTCAGCTAGGAAATCTTGTGCTTCTAAATAACCCCAAGGCACTTAGTGTTTGACCTGTATATAAAAGTAATTTCTGTTAGTTAAACTTAATATAATTTTATGATAATAAAATTATCAAAAATTATAATATGGTGCTCATATTATAATTAAAACATTTCCAGGAGCTCTCAGAAAGGGGAATTTATATCCAATGATAGTCAGTAAAGCTAATTACCCAATTTGTGGAAAACTGCACTGATTTATCAGTTATATATCTGTTATCTCTGTGACTTGTTCACAGAGCTTAGCAAACAGAGAGCTTCCATCACTCTTCCCATGTTTTTCATTGTTTCGCTCCACTGCTCAGAAGAGAGCAGCCCTCAGTGAGGTACTCCAGGCTCAGCTTCCCATCAGCAGGCTCACTTGCCTGCAGTCTCCCACAGCTCCTACTGTTCAGATCGAAGCCAGGCATTCTGTGTTCTCAATTGAACAAGATACCTTATTTTTTTTAATTAGATCCCCCTAGAAAACATCTAAGGAGCCAAAGTTTCAGCTGCTGTCAAACACTGACAAGTCTGTGTGATACAATTGTGGAGAATGACTTTATAGGCCATTCAAAAATGAATTCAACTAAACAGTGGCCATTTCTGTTAGATGCTTTCGAATTTATGTTAGTTTGTGTGACCTAAAAGATGCTTGTTTAACTTTTGGGTGGAGGGTTAATTTTGACACTTCATATTGTACCTTTTGGGTTTCCCAGGTGGCTCAGCAGTAAAGAATCCATCTGCCAAGAAAGAGCAGCAGGTTCTATCCCTGGGTTGGGAAAATACCCTGGAGAAGGAAATAGCAACCTATTCTAGTATTCTTGCCTGGGAAATCTCATGGACAAAGGAAGCTGGTGGGCTACAGTCCATGGTGTTGCAAAGAGTTAGATACGACTTAGCGACTAATCAATAAACCAACCAATTTTACCTTTTATAGGACGGATTTTTTACTCTATGGATGGAGGCCAGTTTGAGAAATATCCAGATGATGTTGATATCTCTGTGGCTGCCATCACTGTCATCATCATCATCATCCCAGCAGTTCCTATATATTGAACATCAGGAATTTCTGCCAGGAATTTTTGCATACAAAATAGAAAGTTTAATGTTAAGCATAGCACTTTCTGGTAAACCCTTTAGGGTAAATATTTGCAAAGATGTACTATGGGTAAAACTAAATAACTTAACCTTCCATTAGAAAAATGAATATACATCTTTTGAATATTGGAGGATGTCTGCCAAACCTAGTGATTTTGGTTTAAGGTTGTCATCATAAGCTATTCTTTTTGACAATAATCAGATTACAATGCAAATTATGAATGGGAGTCACTTGCATTACATCATGATATATAAGAGAACAGAAAAGAATGTGCACATTGTTGAGAGCAAAAAGGAATACTTACTTATTCTGTCACAACTTACGGTCCAATCATTGAGACATACGTTAAAAAGAACCAAGGCCAGAAGACAGTTGTTTCTTACTGCCCCAAATTGCTATTAATCTGTAATATAACTATTTCCACCAGTTGTAACCATCACCTTGTTAAAGAACAAATTCAATAAAGACATCCATGATCTGGTCAATAAGGCTTCACCCATGACATATGAGTCAGAGCCTGGAGAAAGGTCAATTCAGATGGATAGATAACTACATTGTTTTCAGACATATACCTTCTCAAGGTGATAAGGAAGTGTAACAGACCACTAGTCAAGCGTATTGGAATCAAATTTAAAGATTTACTGTTCCTTAAACTAAGTATTAGTGTAAGACCCACCAGTCTGCCCTTTGTTCATGAATCAATTGGCATAAGGGGCTGGAGAGAGAAGGGGGCTTCCATTAAACTGCTCGGCTTATGGTTGTGAGAGCATCAAGGAAATTTCTTTAAAGGGTGAAACTTATGCAAGGCCTCCACAGTTAGATCTGATCTGACAAGTTAGTGAAGAGAAGGGCTCAACAGAATGTAAACATTCTGGTGACTGAAAATCTTACTATGCATGTGTTAAAATGTAAACTTATAAATCACTAGCATCATCTAGAAACAAAACAAGGTAAGGTAAGTTCCTCAACTTTCGTTGGATTACAAAGTTGAGAAGAATGGGTGTCCTGGATATCAAATGAGATCTGGGCTTTCAAGATTTTGTTCACTAGTTCCTCTAGTTCCCCTCTCTTCTCAGTTTTCATTGAGCCCAAGTCCTCCCATAAGTACTTATTACTTGTGAGTGTTTTGTAGGAGATGATAGTTTTACAGTAAAATTTAAATTTAATATTATTCTGAGTAGACTTCATTGAATTCTTTCCTAAATTCTGTTTCATTCATCACATCACCAAACTGGCTCTGTTTTATCTGGCTTACCGACAATGCTTTAAAAACCATTGACTGGAGGAATGATAATAAAACATCACCAGTGGAATTTAAATGTTCTTTGTTCTCTTTCAATATTTAATCCTCAGTACAAACCTTGGGCCAACTATAAGTAGACATAAACATTAGGACTATTATAACAAGATCACACCAGGGGGAAGATTATCACCTTTGGCCAATTCAATATACCAATCCTTAGAAGAATTAGCACTAGTTTAAAGCAAGTTTCCCCAATCTACCAGAATAGTTACCATTGAGCAAAATCAAATTATAGACGACTGTCATTTCATCCTCAGGGACCCTTCCACAGAGGCCCTTGGATTTGCTCCCAATGACATCTTCAGCACAGTGAGACACATGGAGTATTGATCTGATATCAAAGGCAATTTTACCCATGGAAAAGATACATCATAATATAGAAACAAAGCATGCTTAGCTTCTTAGAGAACTGAGTCAGCACCAGAAGGAAAAAACACTCCTGTGATTTTAACTAAGGGGCTTAAGTTACATTTCCTTTATGTTCACATTCCTTTAAACTTACATTTTATTTAATCTTTAGTATGAAGATTGGCCAGTCTACCCTAACTCCAAAAATGTTTCCCTTTTGTTGCTATTGTTCAACCCATAAGTCCTATCTGACTCTTTGCCATCCCATGGACAACAGGCTCCTCTGTCCGTCACTATCTCCTGGAGTTTGCTCAAATTCATGTCCATTAGGTTGGTGATGCTATCTAATCATCTCATCCTCTGCCGTCCTCTTCTCCTTTTGCATTCAATTTTTCTTAGCATCAGGGACTATTCCAATGAGTCAGAAAAGGTGGCCAAAGTTTTGGAGCTTCAGCTTAGCATCAGTCCTTCCAATGAATATTCAAGACTGATTTCCTTTAGGATTGACTGGTTTGATCTCCCTGCTGTACAAGAGACTCTCAAGAGTCTGCTCCAGCACCACAGTCCAAAAACAGCAATTATTTGGCTCTCAGACTTCTTTATGGTTCAACTCTCACATCCATACATGATTACTGGAAAAAACCATAGCTTTGCCTATATGGACCATTGTTAGCAAAGTGATGTTTCTGCTTTTTAATATGCTGTCTAGGTTTGTCATGGCTTTCCTTTCAAGGAGCAAGCGTCTTATAATTTCATGGCTGCAGTCACTGTCCACAGTGATTCTGGAGCCAAAAATAAATAAATAAATAAATAAATAAATAAATAAATAAATAAATAAAATCTGTCACTGTTTCCATTGTTTCCCCATCTATTTGCCATGAAGTGATGGGACCAGATGCTGTGATCTGTTTTTCTGAAAGTTGAATTTTAAGTCAGCTGTTTCATTCTCCTCTTTCACCTTCATTAAGAGCGGTATCACCTGCATATTTGAGGTTGTTGATATTTCTCCTGGCAATATTGATTCTAGCTTATACTTTACCCAGTCCAGCATTTCACATGATGTACTCTGCACAGAAGTTAAATAAGCAAGAAGACAATATACAGTTTTGTCATACTCCTTTCCTGATTCTGAGACAGTCTGTTGTTCCATATTTGGTTCTAATTGTTGCTTCTTGACCTGTATACAGTTTTCTCAGGAAACAAGGAGGATGGTCTGATATTCCCATCTGGGGCCAGCCTGGACTCCCCATCTCTTTAAGAATTTTCCACAATTTGTCGTGATCCACATAATTAAAGCCTTCAGTATAGTCAATAAAGTGGTAGTAGATGTTTTTTTCTGAAATTACTTTGCTTTCTCTATGACCCAACAAATGTTGGCAATTTGATCTCTGGTTCCTCTGCCGTTTCTAAACCCAAATTGCACATCTGGAAGTTCTCGGTTCACATACTGCCTAGGACTTTGAGCATAACCTTACTAGCATGTGAAATGGCATTGCCCTTCTTTGAGACTGGAATGAAAACTGATCTTTTCCAGTCCTTTTAGTACAGAATAATTTAAAAAGGTGCCTATATCATTTAAGGAAACATTTTTGGAATTTTACAGTAAGATGTGATGTTAAACTCCATTTTGAAAAGGATATTGTGATTTTTCTTTGGGATTCCAACTAGAAAAATTTGAAGAGAGGGCCTTCAAAAGTTTGAAGAGATTCCCATCATAATACTGGGAAATATATATTCTAGGGACTCAACTGGACATAAAAGAAGACAGTCACTGCGCATGCTGAGTCACGGAGTTTGGACTAAAATCACGGCTGTTTAATGAACAATTTGACTTACATTTCTCTAATCCAGTCTATCAAACTCAAATATTTTCTGTCTCGAAGCCTTCAGGTCTCACCATAGTTGCAAAGTATTTCCTGAGATGTGTTTTTAGCCTCCAGGATCATTTTGTTCCTCTGACTTCTATCTTACTAGACTAAACTTGGATTCTTCTTTTCCTCCTCACTCTTTAAGCTTACTGTGCTGTGTCAAAGGTGTGTGCCTGACTGTTTCATTTTGGTTTTGATCTGAGATGCAGACTGTCTCAACCACATACACATGTGGTAAGATCCATCAGAACTGAACACAGGTGCTGGAGTTCAGCAGACTGCCAGTGCCCCCAAGTTGGGGGTCCTGGGACTGACTCAAGAGAACTCACTTTACAGCTCTGGTCATATGTGCAATGTTGGGGTGGGTCTGCCAGAAGGAAACAGTTCCCTTCAGCTGAACTAGGCAAGGGGAACCTTGACAAGGTCTACAGGGAGAAACCTGCCAGTTGTTGAAGGTTCAGCACTATAATGGAACCCTGATTATTGAGTGGAGGGCGTTTTCAGGCAGAGAGAATCACATTTGAGAACCCAACCACATGAAAAATGCTATTGTTTGATCAAAAGAACAAGAACATTAACACAGTTGGTGCAGCAGTTTTATGCAATGAGAGTGGGGAGAAGCCAAGGAAGAAGAGACTAGAAAAATAGCAGATGATGAATAATCTTCTAAGCTGTGCAGAGATTCAAACTTGATCTTGTGCATGTTGGGAATGCTATGTATGATGGTAATGGGATAAGAATCAGACATATTTCCTGGTAAAATGTGTGGAGTGTATAACGAGTCTTCCAGAGATATCAGGGATGAAGATGACATTACAGAAACATAAATGTCACAGATTCAAAGCAACTATGAAGCTAGCACTCTCCATCTCTCACCAATGGCAAAAACATCTGTATTTAATTTGATTGCTCTACAAACGGTTGTTTGAATTTCACTAATGGTGTCTTGATGGTCCACACTGGCCACTCCTGGGAGTTGACAGGGTCTTCTGTCCACTTGACTCCGTCTTCTGTTGATGCTCTCCTTTTCATGCTACCTCTCACGGCAGGTTTTCTGAACAATATTTAAAAATATTTAAAATTTAACAATATTTAAAATTCATTAAAACTTTTAAATGAAATAAGCATTTAAAAGTCTTGCTATGATTTAATTTCTGATCAGGAGCCATCAGTTTTCAGCTAGACATGCTGTGGGTACGAAAAATTGCTAGAACACTTTAGGATAGAACTTTCTATTTACAATTGGTGTCAGATGATAGGTGGGTTATATTTTTTTGTCTCTCAATGTTTTTCCATTTTTTACAATTCATACCATGTCAGGAAAAAAAAATCAGAACTCACTTCTGCTGCATTTTGGTGCATTTCCTGAAAGATTATTAGCCAAATCAGTCATACACTCAGAGAGATGATATGGTCCCACTTATTCTCATAACTTACAATTTGGACTCATTTTTCCTTTGCTTTCTTCCAAACTATTCTTTACTGGCAGAAAAAAAAATGGACCTATTTAGCTATCAGATAATATTTTGGATCCAGTATCATTTTCACTCTCATAAAGGCCAGCTTGAAATGATCAGCAGGGTTATCAAAGTAGCAAAGTTTTGTCTTTTATAAATGGCTGGAAATGTTTGGAAGTCCTGCCCAAGGAATCCTTGGAATCAACCAGGGTAGTGAATTATGATTTAATCTTTATTTTGAAACTGATTATCCTAAACTAATTTCTAGTTTGCATCAAGGATTTCAAAGAAAACTGATATGTTTTACATAAGATTAGGCCACTGGCTTCAGTCAAATAATCCTGTGTAATTGCTGGTGGCCTCTCCTGAAGCACATGATTCTTGTTATTGAAAGAAAGCACATTTGCTTTAGTAGTCTCTGACTATTATTATCCATTACTATTATTCTACTGAGGGCTCTGTGTCTTTGTGTGCGTGTGTGTGTGTGGCTATAACTGTCCTCCACTGAAGCCTGGTATGACACAATGGGTAAAGATGGGTCCTTTATGATTCTATTCTTAAATGGGGTCTTTGAGTCTTTGGGCAGAGATGGTGGCTGTGAACATTCAGTCTGGTGGTAGGCCTTATAGATGACCACTTGTGACAAGAAACTCATCCTTCCATATGCTCTGTTCTCAGCTAAGCAGGAGAATTTTCCTCAGCTCACATAGTCCTTGGCTTTGAAGCTCCAGGGACAATGGTAGGATAAAGATTCCCTTACCATAGGTATGATGTGAAATGGTACTACACGAATATTTTCACTCATGTGAGATTTTGTCCCAGGTTCCTTATAAGAATTTGAAAAGGTGTTTCAAATTAAGGAGTAGACACATAAGAGTGATAAGCTAAGAAAGCATGTGTTTTGCTTTGAGAGCCATGATAAACGGTAACACTAGCAGCTGACCGGGGCTCAGTCAGAGCAGTGTAAATAGAAACAGAAAGGTCCAAAAGGACTGGGACAAGTTGAAAATACCACCAACCATGGCCAAATTTTCTCAGAAAGTCAGATCTCATTGCCTGGAATAATGTCAAAGGCGGGTGATTAGTCTGAATGTAAGGAATTCCACAGTCTAGGAAAGAACTGGAAAGATATCAATACAGAAAACATCAGAGGCACACACCTTGGGACAACATTATAGTTGAGGAAATGTTATAAGGCCATGGCATAGAGATACCTCTTTTTTTTTTTTCCTGAAGGAGGCCCTCACTGGCAGCCATGGAAAAAGGAGCAAGTCATCTTAACAGTCCAGCTGGAGGTGGAAGGGGGGATGTGTGTGGTGGGCAGTAGAGATGTGAGCTCCAGGAATTCCGACGGAGAGGGCTCAAGTGAGACTATGGTTGATAAACCATGTGATGCTGCTGCCGCTCCTGCTGCTGCTGCTAAGTCGCTTCAGTCGTTTCCGACTCTGTGCGGCCCCACAGACGGCAGCCCACCAGGCTCCCCCATCCCTGGGATTCTCCAGGCAAGAACACTGGAGTGGGTTGCCATTTCCTTCTCCAATGCATGAAAGTGAAAAGTGAAAGTGAAGTCGTTCAGTTGAGTCCAACTCTCAGCGACCCCAGGGACTGCAGCCTACCAGGCTCCTCCATCCATGGGATTTTCCAGGCAGGAGTACTGGAGTGGGGTGCCATTGCCTTCTCCAAACCCATGTGCTATCTTGTCTCAAATAAGAAAGAACTGGTAAACATGAACACTTTATTAGAATTCACATGAGAAAACCACAGGAATGAACAAAGTACCACCCCTCCAACTCTTGACATGAATATGAGACAAAACTTCTTACTCTTTGAAGGTCCAGTTCTCATCTCAAACTGAGACCCCATCTCTTTGTGGGCAATTCATAGAGCAGCAAGGTAATATTTTGATTTTGAATCACCTATAAAGTCTTGGGTAAGGTAAACTTTGAATACCCCTGGAGATAGTGGCCTCAGTCCAGCCATGTTCTAACACTGGCTTGCCCCAGACTTCCATATTTTGTTGTTTAGTCACTAAGTCATGTCTGACTCTTTGGTAACCCCATGTGCTGTAGCCTTCCAGGCTCCTCTGTCCATGGGATTTCCCAGGCAAGAATACTGGAGTGGATTGCCATTTCCTTCTCCAGGGGATTTTTCTGACTTAGGGACCAAACCTGCTTCTCTTGCATCGATAGACAGATTTTTTACCACTAAGCCAATAGGGAAGCCCAGACTTCCATTTTAAGTAGGCTAATAAGAAAGAATAAATACATGGTTGGTAGTGTTACAACTTCACCAGAGCTATGACAGGCTCAAAGAGGTGCACTAGGCCAAAAATAATCCCTGAGTCATGCTTCCGGGGCTTCCGGGGATGATAACTCTGGCCAATCAGAGGGATGATAACTCTGGCCAATCAGAGGGATGATAACTGGCCAGTCAGTAAATACCAGGAAACCCCTGCAGCCAATCAACCCTTGCCAACTCCCTGTCTTTGTTCTAAACTTATAAATACTGCTGTAAATCTGGGCTCGGGGCTCTTGTTCTACTCCACTGTGTTGGATGTGACAGGAGCCCTGGCTCGAGCTAGCAATAAACCCCTTTATGCTTTTGCGTTGCTGTGGATGTCTTATTCTCTCAGTTTTTGGGGACTCGGACACTGGGCATAACAGTAGGAGATGAGGGGTAGTGTCTCTCAACAAGGAAGCCACTGTCTTCATCCTCACTCTTAATTCTAGTTTCAGTTTCCTATATTGACATTAACAGCATGTCTATCTGTAAATCTAGAATTGTTTCATACTTAACATGTCTTATTCTTATTATATCAATGCTTCACTTTTTATCAGCAGAATATCCTTCCATTCTCCCAACCTGGAAACATCATTCATTCCCTCCTTAAAACTCTGAAAATCTGTAGAACATACATCCTTAAATTATTCTGACAATTATTCTTAGAATAGATTAATATCTTGTTCTTCACATGACCACTGTACAACATAATCAGAACATACACTGACTCACTTCTCCCCCATATCCATACATCCCTGACATGTTCGCATGTCCCTCTGCTCTTCAGAAATTTCGTGTTTTCCCATTGTTTGAGTAGTCAAGTTCAGTCTCATGTTCCATCAGGGGCCTACCTCTTAAACAGAAATATCCCCACCTCTTCTCAGTAAAGAATCTCAATTCTGAAGCCAAAATCTATACAGACCCCATGCATTTTCATATCAACACCACTGTCTAGCTAATTTCTGGGACTGGCAACTCCTTTCCTTCCTCTTCCTACCATAGCTTTACTACTTTCTACTCTCATAGAAAGCTCACTTTAGTTCTTTCCATGTTGGCAAAGTCATCCTTGGTAACTTTTGTTGCCACTAACCTTGAATAGCCCTGAGCTACACGTTCGTTGGCCCACAGTGGGCATTTAATAAACATTTAAATTAAATTATATTCGGGTATATTAATCTCAGTCTCCTTCATGTGTAAAAGTATTGTCCTTTAAAATTTAATAAACACTTGCCAAATTGAATTTATTGACTTATGTTGGAAATAATTTTAATTTTTAAGTACATGCTTGGGCAGTAGTCTATCAAATGTGGCCATTTAAACATAAAGGAAATTTAAGGGAATATTTTTCTTCTATGGTTTATCAGAGGAGGAAAATTGATGTGATTATCCCACTATTTTTCCCTTTATGATATATAATATTCTCTTAAGAAGAGGTGGCAAGAATGCACAGAAGAACTGTACAAAAAAGATCTTCATGACCCAGATAATCATGATGATATGATCACTAATCTAGAGCCAGACATCTTGGAATGTGAAGTCAAGTGGGCCTTAGAAAGCATCACTACGAACAAAGCTAGTGGAGGTGATGGAATTCCAGTTGAGCTGTTTCAAATCTTGAAAGATGATGCTGTGAAAGTGCTGCACTCAATATGTCAGCATATTTGGAAAACTCAGCAGTGGCCACAGGACTGGAAAAGGGCAGTTTTCATTCCAATTCCAAAGAAAGGCAGTGCAAAAGAATGCTCAAACTACCACACAATTGCACTCATCTCACACACTAGTAAAGTAATGCTCAAAATTCTCCAAGCCAGGCTTCAGCAATACGTGAACCATGAACTCCCTGATGTTCAAGCTGGTTTTAGAAAAGGCAGAGGAACCAGAGATTAAATTGCCAACATCCGCTGGATCATCAACAAAGCAAGAGAGTTCCAGAAAAAACATCTATTTCAACTTTATTGACTATGCCAAAGCCTTTGACTGTGTGGATCACAATCAACTGTGGAAAATTCTGAAAGAGATGGGAATACCAGACCACCTAACCTGCCTCTTGAGAAATTTGTATGCAGATCAGGAAGCAACAGTTAGAACTGGACATGGAACAGACTGGTTCCAAATAGGAAAAGGAGTACGTCAAGGCTGTATATTGTCACCCTGCTTATTTAACTTCTATGCAGATTAGAGCATGAGAAACGCTGGGCTGGAGGAAGCACAAGCTGGAATCAAGATTGCTGGGAGAAATATCAATAACCTCAGATATACAGGAAGAAAGTGAAGAGGAGCTAACAAGCCTCTTGATGAAAGTGAAAGAGGAGAGTGAAAAAGTTGGCTTAAAGCTCAACATTCAGAAAACGAAGATCATGGCATCTGGTCCCATCACTTCATGGCAAATAGATGGGGAAACAGTGGAAACAGTGTCAGACTTTATTTTTTTGGGCTCCAAAATCACTGCAGATGGTGACTGCAGCCATGAAATTAAAAGATGCTTACTCCTTGGAAGAAAAGTTATGACCAACCTAGATAGTATATTCAAAAGCCGAGACATTACTTTGCTGACTAAGTTCCGCCTAGTCAAAGCTATGGTTTTTCCAGTGGTCATGTATGGATGTGAGAGTTGGACTGTGAAGAAAGCTGAGAGCCGAAGAATTGATGCTTTTGAAGTGTGGTGTTGGAGAAGACTCTTGAGAGTCCCTTGGACTGCAAGGAGATCCAACCAGTCCATTCTGAAGGAGATCAGCCCTGGGTGTTCTTTGGAAGGAATGATTCTAAAACTGAAGCTCCAGTACTTTGGACACCTCATGCGAAGAGTTGACTCATTGGAAAAGACTCTGATGCTGGGAGGGATTGGGGGCAGGAGGAGAAGGGGACGACCTAGGATGAGATGGCTGGATGGCATCACTGACTCGATAGACGTGAGTCTGAGTGAACTCCGGGAAATTGTGATCGACAGGGAGGCCTGGCGTGCTGCGATTCATGGGTTCGCAAAGAGTCGGACACGAGTGAGCCACTGAACTGAACTGAACTGAACTGAATATTCTCTTAGGAGTCAGCATAGGTTCTGTCATTTTTAGCTTTCAATAGCATTATGAGCACACATATTCTCATATACGGCATTGTGTGGGAAGACAGTTAAAAAGACAGTCCCTAGTTTTTGGATTTCAACATTCTAGTTAAGAGAGTGATGAAACTATGCAAGACTTTGTGCCCAAGTGGATGTTTTTGGCAGTGTGCTAGAGGAGTACATAGAGGGATTCTTCAGTTCAGTTCAGTTCAGTTCAGTTCAGTCACTCAGTCATGTCTGACTCTTTGCGACTCTTTGACCCCATGAATTGCAGCACGCCAGGCCTCCCTGTCCATCACCAACTCCCGGAGTTCACTCAGACTCACGTCCATCGAGTTGGTGATGCCATCCAGCCATCTCATCCTCTGTTGCCCCCTTTTCCTCCTGCCCCCAATCCCTCCCAGCGTCAGAGTCTTTTCCAATGAGTCAACTCTTCGCATGAGGTGGCCAAAGTACTGGAGTTTCAGCTTTAGCATCATTCCTTCCAAAGAACACCCAGGGCTGATCTCCTTCAGAATGGACTGGTTGGATCTCCTTGCAGTCCAAGGGACTCTCAAGAGTCTTCTCCAATACCACACTTCAAAAGCATCATTCTTCAGTACTCAGCTTTCTTCGAAGTCCAACTCTCACATCCATACATGACCACAGGAAAAACCATAGCCTTGACTAGGCGGAACTTAGTCGGCAAAGTAATGTCTCTGCTTTTGAATATACTATCTAGGTTGGTCATAACTTTCCTTCCAAGGAGTAAGCGTCTTTTAATTTCATGGCTGCAGTCACCATCTGCAGTGATTTTGGAGCCAAAAAAACGTCTGACACTGTTTCCACTGTTTCCCCGTCTATTTACCATGAAGTGATGAGACCAGATGCTATGATCTTTGTTTTCTGAATGTTGAGCTTTAAGCCAACTTTTTCACTCTCCTCTTTCACTTTCATCAAGAGGCTTTTTAGATCCTCTTCACTTTCTGCCATATTAGTAGGTACAAAACAGAAGGCTTCGTAGGGAACAGGGGCACTGGAGATGAACCTTGAGTAAAGGGGTAAGATTTTAGTGGGGAGGATTAAGTCTCTATGAGAGTTGATGCAAATCAGTAACTCTATGTGTCTTAGTATTCCCTTCCATAAAATGTGGAACTTGGGTAAGGTCATTTTCAGGGCTACTTCCAGGGACCAAAAGTAAGGAAGGATCAGTGGAGGTGGGACAGTGATCAGTGGAGGTGGGACGTGGTGGAGGAGGGACAGTGATCATAGTAAAATCAGTGTTTCAACAAGTCTGAGCAGGGAAACTGGTGAGGGTTAGAAAAGATTTTTGGCTAAAATTTCATCTTGAGGAAATAGGTAGCAGGGGGCCAGGGAATATTCAAAGTAAACAGTTAAAAGAAGACTGGGCTATGTGGCTTCTTTTGGTCAGGTATAGTTCCTGACACCAAAATCCCAAGGATTTTGGAATTTATATATCAGACTCAGCTTGAATGATGGTTTCCAGTTTTATTTTTATTTTTTTCACTTTCTTTTTTTTTTAATTTTACTTTATTTTACTTTACAATACTATATTGGTTTTGCCATACATCAACATGAATCTGCCACGGGTGTACACGTGTTCCCAATCCTGAACCCCCATCCCACCTCCCTCCCCATACCATCTCTCTGGGTCATCCCAGTGCACCAGCCCCAAGCATCCTGTATCCTGCATCGAACCTAGACTGGCAATTTGTTTCTTACATGGTATTATACATGTTTCAATGTCATTCTCCCAAATCATCCCACCCTCTCCCTCTCCCACAGAGTCCAAAAGTTAGACTTTTAGTTTCCAGTTTTAGATAAATGTGTTATATTAAGGGGGATGAAGAGAATTTATCTGGCTAGGTTTTAGAATTCATTTTGAAGAAAAGAGTAAAATAAAGTCACACTAGCTACATTTCACTCAGTAGGCACATGTGGCCAGTGTCTACCATAATGAACAGTACAAATGTAGAACATTGTATCATCATAGAAAATTCTATTGGACAGCTCTGCTTTAACTCTCCTATAAGTTCATTCTAAGCTCCAGAGGGAGATCAGAGAAGAGGAAATGCTCCCCTTTTCAAAGCTATCTTTGATTTTATGACACTTCAAATATTCCCAGAATATCTTAAAGAATGTAACCAAATTATTTTTAAATTAATTTATTCCAATTCAGGTCAATTAAAACAAACAAACAAAAAAAGGTGCCATGCTCCACTTTTTTCTGAGAAGAGAAAAACTTATATTGTTCATATCTTCTCAGAAGAGCTCTTTGAGCAGGTCTGAAAACAGAATCTGTTCAGAGAGGACTTGTTTGTTTCACCAATTACATTACCAGCACCTTTTGGAAGCAGCAAAGGGCACTGGGCCCCTTGGTGCTGCTAAAGTGTTTCATCGATCAGACCTCTTTGTCATCCCTCTCTTTGGGTTTTCTGCCTTTTTCACTGAGAGTTTCTGGTGCCTTCCAAAGAGTAGGATCCAAAGTTAACTGATGAGTATATAGAACATCCTTATGAAGGAGTCACAGGCTTGTCTGGTCGGCATCTTGAGTGGAAATGTCCCACCTGGCCTTGGCTCACTTTAAAATAGACTAATCATTTTCAGGACTAAAATCCCTCTCCTTGTCATTTAATGACTTGACAATGGAGAGGTACTTTGATTTCCTTTTTTTCTGGGACAAACACTAGACACACCAGGCTGGCTAACACGGAGCTAGGAGAGGAGGTGCAAGAGTGAAAAGTGAGGGACATGAAGGTATTCCTGAGGACTGGAGGAGAAAACAAATGCAGAGCCTGTCTCACAATCTCCCAGCCCCTCTGGCAGCTGCCATCTCCCTCTTCATTCTAACCCTCAGGCGGACCTGCTGTTATTTCCCAACGTGGCGGAAGTGAGGGTGGTGGGGCAGGAGAGTCACACCTCAGTGAACACATCTTCGGTCACAGAAAGCATTCTTTCTGCAGGGGTCCATCTGATTCATTACAGAGCAAAAGACAGAATGTGTACCATGACTTGGTCTTGCTGCTTCACACCTCACATCAGCACAGACTCCTTGAGCTTTACACTTCTTTCAACAGTGTATTTATATAGCAATGATATCTTGTTCAATAGACTAAATGAGGTGACAAAGACACTAAGAGAAATAAGATGTTGTCCTTCCCCTTGAAGAGTTCAGTGACTATTAGAGGAATGTAAAATATCCAGCATGACCGTAACCACCTTCGCCTCTCTTGCTATAGGAGACATCGCGAACTTACTACTCTTTCATACAAATGAGCATCCACTGTGTACTCAGGCTGAAACAGGCACTATAGACATGTGTGCTTAGCTGCTTTATTCCTGTCTGACTCTTTGCCACCCTGTGGACTACAGTCCACCAGGTTCCTCTGTCCATGGGTTTCTGCAGGCAAGAATAGTGGAGTGGGCTGCCACGCCCTCCTCCAGGGGATCTTCCCAATCCAGAGATCAAACCTGTGTCTCTTACATCTCCTGTACTGGCAGGCAGATTCTTTACCACTAGTGCCATTTGGGAAGCCCTGGCACTACAGATACTAAGATGTAAAAGTCAGGTGAGCTCTCTGCCTTTATGAAGTCTGCATTTAACAGCCTGATGGGCTGCTGTCTATGGGGTCGCACAGAGTCGGACACGACTGAAGCAACTTAGCAGCAGTAGCAGCAGCAGTGAATTCAAATATGCCTTCAAAAATCCTTCTCAGCCCAGTGATCTAGTACCACTAATTTCTTAGACTGGTACAGAAGAAACCCATTATCTGAACCACACTCTGGCAGCAGAGACGGATTCATACATAAAATAATGTGATACTGACTGACAAACCCTACAACCAAAGCACACATTAAGCTGTATTGAAGCATAGAAAGTGAATGACTCATCTGTGCCCAGAGAAATCAAGGTCATTCCTGGAGGGCACATAGGTTTCAAGGGACTTACCTGAAAGAAGGACAGGAGTCCATGAAGAAGATGAGACGTGGTCAGTGGAAGGAGAGCACTGCAGGCAGAGGGAAGAAGAAGAGCAGAGCCAGGGCAGGAAAGGGCGCAGGTGATATTCAGGGATCACGAGATGAGAGTCCCTTGGGTGGCTGGTGGGGGAGGTGCTGTAGTGGCCAGAGTTCAGAGGAGGGAAGACTGTAGAGACAGGATTAGGCTCCATCATGAAAGGCAATCTACTCCACTTTGTGGAGTTTGGACTTCATGCTGGTGGTGATTCTGGGAGAAGCACTGTAAGAAAAGTGACATGTTCAAACCTACAGAAGCAGTAGAATTTAATACTTTAGAGAGCATGGACACCCAGCCAACTGCCTAGGTTTGATTCACTCTCTGTCACTCACTAGCTGTGTGGTCATGCCTGTTAGTACCCCTGAGCCTCTGTTTCCCCAACTGTAAAGTAGAGATGATAATAATTGCATTCACTGCTTCATGATGATTTAATGAGCTAATATATGTAAAGTGCTTAAACACTGGCACACAGAAGTCCTCTTTGTGAATTGTTTCTATGCTTATCACTCTGTTTTTGCAAAGTTGGAAGCCGAGGCACAGAAAGACAAACTAATTTACTCAGGACCACGATGCTCCTTTGTGGTAGAGGCTGGATACCTATCCACCACAGCAAACTGCTTTCAATGTGAGTGTTATCAAACATTCATCTCTCCCAATGGTCCCAGAAGATAAAATTTTTGTTTGTTTAGATGATGAAGAGGAAATTAATTATTTTCAAAACTCTTTGTCATTTCTACTTCCCTCTTTTATCTTAAGATGCTCCAGCTGCTTTCCATATTGTGTTCTTCCACTCTGTTCTTTTAACATGTACCATTTCAACTTCCCAAAACACAATGCAATTTATCATAATATAAAACAAACAAATAAATAAAACTGAGCAGAAACACAAAGCATGTTTTTCTCTAGGAAATTACCCTGTTCTCAAACCAGACAGAGAAAATCCTGTGGCACCTTCAACAAACATATACATCAATAAGTGCATTAATCATCACAGTATGAAACTGGCCCAGCTCTGCTGGAATTTCTTGCTTAAGATTGAAAGAGAATGCATGTCTTTCAAGATTGGGCTGATCTATCTAATCGCTGCACCAATCCAAGCCATTTCAGGTTTTGCAAAGCTTCCCACTTTGCAAAATAAGCATAATGACTGTTAAGCTGTTTTCAAGGAGGCATTTCCCTGGATTTCTATATATAATAACCAAAATCCTTTGCTCCCCAGATGAATCCTATAATATCTGTGGTCAGAAGAAGAGATTCTTACCATCACTTTGTGTTAAAATCAGGCTGTCTGTCCATTCCCAAAGTCCTGTGAGTGATTAAGAATTGGGATCTGTGATCAGGAGCAAGAGAAGGAGTCAAAGTGGAGAGGAGAAAAGGACGTGATATTTTTAGTTGTTAAGCTTTGGACAAGGTAAACTTCTTAGAAGTTTTGCACATAGGGGTCTTAGAATTCTAAGTTTTCAACTTTGGTGGAAGAGAACAGCTGAAGCTTATTTAAGGGGAATTGATATAATGAGACTTATATTTGGTATGCTCTGTTATTATCTAGAGGAAGGATTTTAGGAGTAGAGCAGAAGCTGAAAAATTCCATGGGTTGGGGTACAGGGCAGGTCTTTGTTCAGGTGAGGGGTCTCCAGCAGTATGGCTATGCCCAGTGGTACTTAGATTAACCAAAGTGCCATGAGTCCAGCAAGGCTGCAGTTAGTCCAGCTGGGAGTCGGAGCCGCACATACAGTTGGCTGAAGAAGCACAAATATCAGCCCACTGTCAAGGGTCCCAGAGCTTGTTGTTCTCTAACCTGAGGCACATTAAAATTCCTTAAGGAGATACTTTTTAATTTGCTTATTAAAAATTAAAAAAAAGAAGCATAGTACATTCTTATAAAGTACAGAAAACCTAAGCATATATCCCATGAATATTTAAAGTGACCTCACCCCTACATCACTTGGAACAAAACATAGAGCACTACAAGTACACTCCTACAAGCCTCGCCTGAGCCCGTTACCAGTATCTGCTGGACCACAAAGGAAACTGACATCAGGCTTGCCTCACCAGAGAGTTCCTTTGCCTGCTTCTGAACTTATTTCGATGGGGTTAAACAGTATATAATTTTTTATGCCTGGATTCTTCTGTCAGCATGATGACATTAATTCATGTCGTTACATATGGGAACTGTTTGCTGTCTCTCTTTTTTAAATTTTCTGTCTACACTGTAAACATGTCATTCTCTTGTCTGGTGGCTTCCATTGTTTCTATTAAAAATTCAGGTGGCAGTCTTATCGCTGCTTTTAGAAGGTCGTGTGTCTTTTTTCTCTGGCAGCTATTAAGATTTTCTTATTATGAAGTGCCAAGCTGTGCTTGTCTTTGTATTTACCTTGTTTGGGTTTAAGAGATTCCTGACTCTGTGACTTTTATTTTTTTATTAGTTTCAAATAGTCTTTGGCCAGATTTTCTTTGAGTATTTCTTCTGCTCCATTTTTCTGTTCACTTCTTCTTAGATCCTAATCACATAGTCTGTACATTTTCACTATATTCCATTTGAGACTTACCCTTTTTTAATCCCACACCCCCCCACCCTTATTTTTTTGTATATACTTCAATCCAGATATTTTCTGATTACCTTCCAGCTGCTTAATTCTCCCTGGTTTGCCTAATCTGCTGTTGCTGTTGTTGGTTAGTCTCTAAGTCATGTCCTACTCTTTGTGACCCCATGGACTGTAGCCCTCCAGGCTCCTCTGTCCATGGGATTTCCCAGGCAAGAATGTTGGAATGGGTTGCCATTTCCGTCCCCAGGAGATCTTCAAAACCCAGGGATCGAACTCGTGTCTCCTGCATTGGCAGGTATATTCTTTACCACTGAGCCACCAGGAAAGCCCAATCTGCTGTTACACTGATCTATTTAATTCTTAATTTTAGTACTGTATTATTTTTGGTTCTAGAATTTCCATTTGAGTCTCTTCTATGTATTTCAGTTTGCTGGAGGAATGACTCAACTTTTCATCTTTTTCTTGAACACATTAATTGTAAGCATTTTAAAATCCATGTCTGATAACTTGAATAGTGTGATTACCTATGATTTATTTCCACTATGTTTTCTTTTTTCCTTTATCTCTTGCCTTTTAATCATTTGGGTCCAGTTTCCTGGCACACCAATTAATTTGAATACCAGTCATTATCCATGAAAAATGGTCCGAAAAAAATGGGGCTCCAGAAGATTTTATCTTCCTCCAGAATGAACTTAATATTCTTCTGGCAGGCAGATAGAATAAACGCAGATCATGTTAATGTAAGCAGCAATTGCTATAATTTTAGGATTATTGAGGCACACATTTTTTGCTTGTTTTTACTCTTAGTGAGTAGCTCTTTTAAGGGGGTATTTCAACTTATCATATTTGTGATAGCTTCACCTCCCTGGCAGCCGTAACTCCAGTACCAAGAGACTGCCCGAATTTCTATTTAGCTTTTTAGCTTCTCAGCAGATGCTTTTTGCTTGATTTCCTGGCTTCTAGCAGCAGCAGCAGTACCACCTACTCCTACCACCCCACGCACCACTTAAGAACTGACAAATGTCTTAAGAGGAAATGGTGTACATTTTGGGCTGTTTCATTTACGCCTTCGAAATCTCATACACATTCCTTCCTTTGGCAAAAGTCCAACCTAGGAAGGTCAATGGATGAAGTGTATCTCCCCAAATTCATATGTTTAAGCCGTAACTCTTATCATCTTAGAATGTGACCTTATTTGGAGATAGGGCCTTTAAAGAGACACTTAAGGTTAAATCAGGTTATAAGGGTGGGCTTCTAATCTCATAGGACTGATGTCTTTATAAGAAGAGGAAAAGATGTCAGACACATGAACATACATAGAAGAAAAGCTTAGAGGAAAAAGAATGTCTATTTTTCTTAAAAATATCAGTCAAGTATTTTTTTTTCTTTGAAATTCGCACCTATGAAGAATCATTCTGAATCTCTAAGCCAATTGCTTAGAGATGTTCTGACAGCATTCGACCATTTGGGTTTACTACTTATTGGGTCAATTATAGTCACTTATGGGATTTCTTTGGAAGGAATAATGCTAAAGCTGAAACTCCAGTACTTTGGCCACCTCATGCGAAGAGTTGACTCATTGGAAAAGACTCTGATGCTGGGAGGGATTGGGGGCAGGAGGAGAAGGGGACGACAGAGGATGAGATGGCTGGATGGCATCACTGACTCGATGGACGTGAGTCTGAGTGAACCCGGGAGTTGGTGATGGACAGGGAGGCCTGGCGTGCTACAATTCATGGGGTCGCAAAGAGTCGGACATGACTGAGCAACTGAACTGAACTTAACTGAACTGAATGGCTTTCCAGGAAAGTATATATGTCATACTATGTTTTAGGTGCATTGACATTGCCTCTTGTTTTCCAAACCACATCCCCCACAATTGTTATATCCCTTATGTTGCAAGTTGAATTGTGTCTCTCCAAAAGATATGGGCTTCCCTGGTGGCTCAGGTGTTAAAGAATTCGCCTGTAATGCAGAGACTCAGGTTCGATCCTTGGGTCGGGAACAACTCCTGGAGAAGGGAATAGCTACCCACTCCAGTATTCTTGCCTGGAGAATTCCATGGACAAAGGAGCCTGGTGGACTACAGTCCATGGGGTCGCAAAGAGTCAGACACAACTGAGCAATTAACACACACAAAAGATAGGTTTAAGTCCTAACACTAAGTATCTGTGCATGTAATCTTATTTGGAAATATGGTCTTTGCAGATATAATTAGTTAAGGTCATACTGAATTAGGGAGGGCTGTAAATAAAATATGACTGGACTCATTATAAGTAAAGAAGACACAAAGATACAGACAGACACATAGGAAGAGGGCCAGATGATGATAGAGGCAAAGATTAAGGTTATGCAGCCACAAGCCAAGTAAAGCCAAGGATTGCTAGCAACCATCAGAAACCAGGAAAAAGACAAAGAAGGATACTCTCATAGAGCTTTCAAAGAGAGTATAGTCCTGCTAATACCTTCACTTTGAACTTATAGTGTCTCTGACTGTGAGAGAATAAATCCCTGTTTTAAACTACTCAGCTGGTGCAATTTGTTTTGACAGCCCTAGGAAAGTAATACTAACGCTGATTTATATCTTATATCAATTCTTGATTAGATTTGCTTATTCTATTAAAAGTTTAAAAGAAAAATGGTCATTTTTACTTCTTTTAAATTCACTGGCTTATGCTTGTATTGTTAGCATTTTCTTTTTCTTACCATTCTAGCTTTTGTCTGACTATATTCTTATAACATTTTGTAACTGAGTAATTAACACTGTTGTCACATGCAAACTCCAGTGGTTGAACCTGACAAAGATTGAGAAAAGTCTGATGAGGCCTGACTGGCCCTCTTCTCTCCTCTAGTTACATATCTGAAACACTAGCCACTTTGGTGCTGGAGTAGCAGAAGAGAGAGAGAAGACATACAGTCTTTTAACTGCCTCAGTGCTGGAGAGACACTACATCCACTCATTTTATTGGTTAGAAATAGTTGCAAAGCCTCAATATGATTGCAAGGTAGGATGTGGAATGTAAGGGAGCACTTGGAAAACTTATTCAGAACTGTGTTTCTGTAGCAATCTTTTTTTTTTTTTTCATTAAATAGTATAAAGCTAATGATTATTTTTGCACATATAACTTAGGTACATCTCATACATTTTAGACCATAGTTAGCCAGTAATTCTTCAAAAATGTATTGTCTCCAATTATACGTATATGGGATCACTACAATTGTCCCACAGGTCTCAGATGTTCTTTTCTGTTTTTTTTTTTTTTTTTTTTTTCATTTTATGTAAGTTTGGATCAGGCTTTCCAGGTGGTGCTAGGGGTAAAGAACCCGCCTGCCAATGCAGGGGATATAAGAGACATGGGTTTGATCCCTGAGTCAGAAAGGTCCCCTGGAGGAGATCTTGGCAACCCACTCCAGTATTCTTGCCTGGAGAATCCCATGGACAGAGGAGCCTAGTGGGCTATGGTCCATAGGGTCACAAAGTCAGACATGACTGAAGCGACTCAGCATGCACACACAAGTCCGGATCATTTGACTTATCTTTGGTTCACTGACCTTTCTCAATGTCACCTGAAAGTCTAGGGTATTGACCAAGGTCTCTCCCATTCAATTGACTCAGAACTCGAACATCTCCCCACTCCGTGTAGCCTCACTAATCCCCATTAGCCCTTGTCAGAGAGCAACAGCTGCTCTCTGCTATGCCTCCAGAGTCTTACTTGGCACTGCACAGTTAGGATTCTACCCAGGATGAGACCCTACGTTTGATGGGGCTTCATCTTAGAAGCTTCCTTCTCTCAGGTGTCGTGACTCACAATTTCAGATATTTTAGTGATCCAGCCACAGTGTTCCCTTCACCAGCCAGAATTAATCCTGCACAAAGTCTCTACTTCCGTTTGGGAAATTTCCCGGAGAGGAACCCAAGATGGGTGTGGTAGTGCTTACCTTGGTACTCCCTGCTCAAGCAGTTACATCCTCTTTGGGCTGCTCTACAATGGCACATACTTTATCCAGTTTCACAGATGTTCACTGTAGTACTAGCAACTCTGTCCCAGCCAGAATGGAAATCTGTATCACATACATTTTAAATGTCTTCTTTTTTTATTGAAGTACAGTTATTTACAATGTTGTATTAGTTTCAGGTGTAAAATATAGATATATGTATATATAATATATATCTATATTTTTGCTGATTCTTTTCCATTACAGTTTATTACAAAAGATTGAATATAGCCCCCTGTGCTATACAGTAAACCCTTGTTGTTTGTTCATTTTATATATGGTAGTATGCATCTGTTAACCCCATACTCTTAATTTATTCCCCCTCTTTCCCTCTCATAACTATTAAGTTAAAAAATAATACAAATGAACTTATTTACAAAATACAAACAGACTCAGACATAAATGTGGTATTCTTTTAATATTTTCATGGTCTTCTAAAAAGTGTAATTAAAATTTTCATTTTTTATCGGATGAAATGGTTCTTTAGACTTTTTTCACTTTTTTTCATTTTTATACTTTATAGTTTTAGTATTTTGACACCAAATAATATAGCTGATACATTTATAACTTTTCAAAATGCACTGAGGCTAATTTTTGGTTTAATAGAAAGTCAGTTTTAAGATAATTACTTCATATTTCATGAAATGTTTTTATAACAATATCCAATATTAATTTATTCAGCCATTTCAATCATGCTATTAAAAATTTCTATGTTCTTACTTGATTTTAGTCTATTGAACACACGTAATATTGTGTTAAAGTTTCTCACCATTATTGCATTATTGTGTTCTTACAAATTTATTTTCTTTTTTATCTAATAGTGTTTGTTTTATATATTTTACTTACATATATTGCACCAGTCCAATATGAATAGCTTTATTAAAATAGGTACTTAGCAAATGTTGCTGTCATGTTTTAAAATGAGGAAACAGAACTATAAGGAAATAATTTCAGGTTGCATGGTGACATTGTTCATCAAATGGCATCAATCATTCATACTAATGTAACATTATCTTGAGTTAATAAGAAAACCAAACCATATAACCAAATTTTACTACGGTAGATAGATCACTATAATTCATTTTAATACAATTTGTTGGGTGTCTACTACATGCTTGATTTTTCTTTCCTGAGTGAATGATACTTTGGGTCACAGGAAATATTTGACTAAATATGTTGAGTAAAGTTAACCAAAAATGATTCATCATCTTAACCAATTTTTTCTTTATAAAGGTAGAAATTTTATTTTTCTAGCTTTTCACATACCTACAGTAAGTTGCATTCATGAAAGCTGATTCATTAGCAACTCCACACCCTTAAAACAGCAAAGTTTTCCACCTGCTAACTGTTCACCAGCAATAACAGTTGCTAGGTGTGGGCAAGATTGTAAGCCACCAACACAATAGTCATAACTCATAATTTTCCTTACTAATAGAATGCCAGTATTATTTGGGTGCCAAGCAGATCCAGATGAAACTTGCTACCTGGTCTCCCTTGTGTTGCTATACATATTTAGATGCTTTCTTACTGGTTGAATAAGAGTTCATGCCTTGCATTCCTAATTTTATATTTCATCCTTAACTATTCTTTTTATTAGCATAAAATGATCTTCCTCATTCAAGTTTAATAATTTTTGCTTTGATTTCCAGATTGGCTGAAATTAATTTTTCCATTTTGCCTTTTTTTTCTTTTGCTTTTTTTGCCAGATAAATTATTGCCCAGCCTTTTTAAACTTCAAGGTACTTCATTTAGACCTAGTATGTTAGGGAGCATGCAGTTTAATTTTATTTTTTAAAACAACCTGAATGCCTTTGAGAGATGCATTTAGCCATTTTAGTTCCTGCCACAGCTGGTGTGTTTGGTTTGACATTGTCTTGCAACACGATCTGTGTCCGCGCGTGTGCTTGGTGTCTGTGTCCAACTGCAACACAGTAGTTCTGTTGCGACCCCATGCACAGTAGCCCACCTGGCTCCTCTGTCCATGGGATTTCCTAGGTAAAAACTGGAATGGGTTGCCATTTACTTCTTCAGGGAATCTTCCCAATCCTGGGATCGAACTCACATCTCTTGCATCTCCTGCATTGGCAGGCAGATTATTTACCTCTGAGCCACTCGAGAAGCCCATAACATGCTCTGAGGTCTCCTTTAATGACTATATGGTGCTTCATAGCCTATTTTTGTTATTATGTTTATTTTTATTTTAAATAACTAACAGGGTTTATTTGCTTTTATTTTCTCCAGTAATTTTGAAAGTATTATTGTCAGTCACTAAGTCGTGTCCAACTTTTTGCCACCCTATGGACTGCAGCATGCCAGGGTTCCCTGAACTTCACTATCTCCCAGAGTTTGCTCAAACTCATGTTCATTGAGTCGGTAATGCAATCCAACCATCTCGTCTTCTGTTGCCCCCTTCTCCTCCTACCCTCAACCTTTCCTAGCTTCAGGGTCTTTTCCAACAATTTGGCTCTTCGCATCAGGTGGCCAAAGCATTGGAACTTCAGCATCACTCCTTCCAATGAATATTCAGGGTTGATTTCTTTTAGGATTGACTGGTTGGATCTCCTTGCAGTCCAAGGGACTCTCAGGACTCTTCTCCAGTACCACAATTCAAAAGCATCAATTCTTTGGTGCTCATCCTTCTTTATGGTTCAGCTTTCACATCTATATATGACTACTGGACAAACTATAGCTCTGACTAGATGAACTTTTGTCTGCAAAGTGGTGTCTCTGATTTTTGATATGCTGTCTAGGTTTGCCATAGTTTTTCTTCCAAGGAACAAGCATCTTTTTATTTCATGGCTGCAGTTACCATCCACAGTGATTTTGGAGCCCAAGAAAATAAAATCTGTCACTGCTTCCTCTTTTTCCCCATCTACTTGCCATGAAGTGATGGGACTGGATGCCATGATTTGAATGTTGAGTTTTTTGAATGTTGAGTTTTAAGCCAGTTTTTTCACTCTCCTGTTTCACCTTCATCAGGAGGCTTTTTAGTTCCTCTTCACTTTCTGCCAGAGTGGGATCATCTGCGTATCAAGGTTATTATTTCTCCCAGCAATCTTTGGAAGGTATATATCTACTTAAAAGTTCTACTAGCAGTTATCTTTAAATTACATACACACACAAAACACTTTTTATAGTAGACATCAATGGAAGTGATGAGATGCTATTTGATTTAAAGCACCTGAGGAGAGAGGATGCTAAAAGCATCTAGTGAGTGGAGGTCAGAGATGCTGCTAAATACCCTACAATGTACAGGGTGGTCCCACAGCAAAGAATTATCCAGCACCAAATGTCAACAGTGCAGAGATTAAGAAACTCTGATCTAGTTAAATCTTTTTATCTTGCATGTGAAGAGTTTAATACTCACAGTTGTGAAGTGTCCTATTCAAATTCAGTTAGCTAGTTTGTGTTGGAATGAAGGCAATAACCTGACTCTAGCCTTTTCCACTGCAGCACCCTACCTCCTTAATAGGCTGTTCATTTAAAATAAGCCACTGCCTACTTTGGCCACCTCATGCGAAGAGTTGACTCAATAGAAAAGACTCTGATGCTGGGAGGGATTGGGGGCAGGAGAAGGGGATAACAGAGGATGAGATGGCTGGATAGCATCACTGACTCGATAGACATGAGTCTGAATGAACTCCGGGAGTTGGTGATGGACAGGGAAGCCTGGCATCCTGCGACTCATGGGGTCGCAAAGAATTGGACACGACTGAGTGACTGAACTGAACTGAACTGATATATGTCAGAGAATTTTGCACAAGACACTCTTGTTGACTGAAAGATGGCAGAAATAGTTTGTTAGGAAATGTGAGATCTTATCTGCTTATTCAGGTTTTCACTTGAGTAAGACCAGCTAAAATGTGGGTAGTACCACAAAGCTTCAGTAAATTAGAATAACCATGTGGGCACCAAGCACTTTTATGGTTTTGCAGGATATTAAATGTGAAATACACAGAATTGAGAGGAGAAAATTGGCTTAGAGGTCATCTTATTCCACCTCTCATCCATCATGGTCATCTAGACTGTCTCTGCTTGGACAATTTCAGGGAGGGGATGCTTAAGACACTCAGATGTAATGTAGATTACTGGAAATGCAAGTTATAACAGAAATTGTAACTGTGATTATGGTGACCATGAGGTAACAATTGAATTTACATTCATAAATCAATCAGGGAAGACTGTGTCGAACAGAACAATGTGAGTATTGTTGAGAAAATGATCCTAAGAGGGTGAGGAGGAAGGTATGAGGTTGGAAAGTGCTTTGGCATGACAGGTGATACAATCAACTTTCTAGGTCCTTAAAGGAGTCTCTACTTCCAAAGACAAAGGGGCTGACTCCCTTTGAGGACCTGTTTCTGGATCAGAATTATTATTCCTGCAGGGAAAATTATAGGGAGAATTCCAAGATTTATGTCATGATGGCTGACTAACTGCCTAGTTAGTCAGTGGCTGCAAGAGACAGAATCAAAGTCCAAAATGTTTCTTAGAAGAAGTCAAGCTGGTAAGATCCCTGGGATATTGTCTGTCTTCTGTATGGCAAAAGAAGAGGAGGAGAAAATATTCTTTACTTGGATTAACATTTTGGATGTGGACAAAGAGAAAGAAATCACCAAAATTAAAATAAAAACCTACATTTTGGTTTCGAAAACTATTAATTTCTCAGTGTGTGTGTAAGTCACTTCAGTCGTGTCCAACTCTATGTGACCCTATGGACTGTAGCCCTCCAGGCTCCTCTGTCCAAGGGATACTCCAGGCAAGAACACTGGAGTGGGTTAGCATGTCCTCCTCTAGGGGATCTTCTCAACCTAGGGATCAAATCCAGGTTGCTGCACTGCAGAGAGATTATTTACTGCTGAGGTAACAGGGAAGCCTCCACTATTAATTTTTAAAAGTGGACTTTTGTTCTATCATCAAATTTTGTATTTCCCTCCCACCTTCAACCTGGCCTGTCCTGTCAGTCTTCCCCAACTCAACTAATAGTACATCCATCTACCCAGATGTTTAAGTCAGAGACCTAGAGTGCTGATTCCTTGCTCCTCCACAACCCCTCACAACCAGTCTAATCCCAGATTATATGGATTCTACATCCTAGAGTCATCTTAACTCTAGATGCTTGAAACATCTACACTGCTGTGATCTAGGTACCGGCCACTATAGTCTCCTATTTGGAAAACTGCCATCATTTTTCTGGTTACCCAACTCTTGACCCCTTTTAAATTATTTTCTATACAACAGCAAGAGGTTGCTATTGTTCGTTTGTTTGAAAAGTGAAATGGCAGCCCTCTTCCTGGATATGGCCAAATTTTCCATTAAGAAATAGCTTCAATAATAATAGTAATGCCTTTAATTTATGTATTATTACCAACTGACCCTAAAACAACACTATGATGTAGTTTTTTTTGTTGATCCCCGATCTATGAATGAGAATATTGATGTTCAACAATGCTAAGTAACTTGTCCAAGATCACAAAATTAGGGAGTGCCTGAACTGTGATTCAGCTCTGTTTGATTTCAAGATGATATTGGCTGTTCTTGCTCCTTGTGTTTGGGAAATGGCACACCCTCTCCCTTTTCTTGCAAGGAAAAAATTTTTTTAACATTTTCCCAAGCTGACTCTTCCCACAGGCAGAAGGGTGAACTCTACTTCTTATATGTTAAAACACTGAATGTAAACTGGATGTTGCGATTAAATTTTCAGTAGTTCTGCACTATTATTTAAGAAAATAACTGAAGGAACAAGAGAAATAATCATGGCATCTCTGAGGTGAATCTTCAATGATTCTTTTCTCACAATGAAACATAATTCTAATTTTCCTTGCATAAATAGGGTTTAACAAAGACTATCAGCCTGTCAGATCCATGAATCAAGACAAATTGGAAGTGCTCAAACAGGAGATGGCAAGAGTGAACGTCAACATTCTAGGAATCAGCCAACTAAAATGTACTGCAACACGTGAATTTAATCCAGATGACCATTATATCTACAACTGTGGGCAGGAATCCCTTAGAAGAAATGAAGTAGCCATCATGGTCAACAAAAGAGTCTGAAATGCAGTACTTGGATGCAGTCTCAAAAATTACAGAATGATCTCTGTTCGTTTCCAAGGCAAATCATTCAACAGCACAGTAATCCAAGCCTATGCCCCAACCAGCAATGCTGAAGAAGCTGAAGTTGAATGGTTCTATGAAGACCTACAAGACCTTTTAGAACTAACACCCAAAAAAGATGTCCTTTTCATTATAGGCGATGGGAATGCAAAAGTGGGAAGTCAAGAAACACCTGGGTAACAGGCAAATTTGGCCTTGGAGTACAAAAATAAAGCAGGGCAAAGGCTAATAGAGTTTTGCCAAGAGAACACACTGGTCATAACAAACACTCTCTTCCAACAACACAAAAGAAGACTCTACACATGGACATCACCAGATGGTCAAAACCGAAATCAGACTGATTATATTCTTTGCAACCAAAGATGGAGAAGCTCTAAACAGTCAGCAAAAACAAGACCAGGAGCTGACTGTGGCTCAGATCATGAACTCCTTATTGCTAAACTCAGACTTAAATTGAAGAAAGTAGGGAAAACCACTAGACCATTCAGATATGACCTAAATCAAATCCCTTATGAATACAGTGGAAATGAGAAGTAGATTTAAGGGACTAGATCTGATAGACCAGTGTGCCTGATGAACTATGGACAGAGATTCGTGACATTGTACAGGAGACAGGGATCAAGACCATCCCCATGGAAAAGAAATGAAAAAAAGCAAAATGGCTGTCTGGGGAGGCCTTACAAATAGCTGTGAAAAGAAGAGAGGCAAAAAGCAAAGGAGAAAAGGAAAGATATAAGCATCTGAATGCAGAGTTCCAAAGAATAGCAAGAAGAGGTAAGAAAGCCTACTTCAGAGATCAATGCAAAGAAATAGAGGAAAAGAACAGAATGGGAAAGACTAGAGATCTCTTCAAGAAAATTAGAGATACCAAGGGAACATTTCATGCAAAGATGGGCTTGATAAGGGACAGAAATGGTCTGGACCTAACGAAGCACAAAGAAGAGGTGGCAAGAATACACAGAAGAACTGTACAAAAAAGATCTTCACAGCCAAGATAATCACGATGGTGTGATCACTCACCTAGAGCCAGACATCCTGGAATGTGAAGTCAAGTGGGCCTTAGAAAGCATCACTACAAACAAAGCTAGTGGAGGTGATGGAATTCCAGTTGAGCTATTTCAAATCCTGAAAGATGATGCTGTGAAAGTGCTGCACTCAATATGCCAGCAAATTTAGAAAAGTCAGCAGTGGCCACATACTGGAAAAGATCAGTTCTCATTCCAATCTCAAAGAAAGGCAATGCCAAACAATGCTCAAACTACTGCACAATTGTTCTCATCTCACATGCTAGTAAAGTAATGCTCAAAATTCTCCAAGCCAGGCTTCAGCAGTATGTGAACTATGAAATTCCAGATGTTCAAGCTGGTTTTAGAAAAGGCAGAGGAACCAGAGATCAAATTGCCAACATCCTCTGGATCATGGAAAAAGCAAGAGAGTTCCAGAAAAACATCTATTTCTGCTTTACTGGGTATGCCAAAGCCTTTGACTGTGTGGATCACAATAAACTGTGGAAAATTCTGAAAGAGATGGGAATACCAGACTACCTCACCTGCCTCTTGAGAAACCTATGTGCAGTTCAGGAAGCAACAGTTAGAACTGGACATGGAACAGACTGGTTCCAAATAGGAAAAGGAGTACTTCAAGGCTGTATATTGTCACCCTGCTTATTTAACTGCTATGCAGAGTACATCATGATAAATGTTGGGCTGGCAGAAGCACAAGCTGGAATCAAGATTGCCGGGAGAAATATCAATAACCTCCGATATGCAGATGACACCACCCTTATGGCAGAAAGGGAAGAGGAACTAAAAAGCCTCTTGATGAAAGTGAAAGAGGAGAGTGAAAAAGTTGGCTTAAAGCTCAACATTCAGAAAACGAAGATCATGGCATCTGGTCCCATCACTTCATGGCAAATAGATGGGGAAACAGTGGAAACAGTGTCAGACTTTATTTTTCTGGGCTCCAAAATCACTGCAGATGGTGATTGCAGCCATATAATTAAAAGATATTTGCTCCTTGGAAGGAAAGTTATGAGCAACCTAGATAGCATATTGAAAAGCGGAGATATTACTTTGCCAACAAGGGTCCGTCTAGTCAAGGCTATGGTTTTTCCAGTAGTCATGTATGGATGTGAGAGGTGGACTGGGAAGAAAGCTGAGAACTGAAGAATTGATGCTTTTGAAGTGTGGTGTTGGAGAAGACTCTTGAGAGTCCCTTGGACTGCAAGGAGATCCAACCAGTCCATCTTAAAGGAGATCAGTCCTGGGTTTTCATTGGAAGGACTGATACTAAAGCTGAAACTCCAATACTTTGGCCACCTCATGCAAAGTGTTGACTCACTGGAAAAGACTCTGATGCTGAGAGGGACTGGGGGCAGGAGGAGAAGGGGATGACAGAGGATGAGATGGCTGGATGGCATCACTGACTCGATGGACGTGAGTTTGTGTGAACTCTGGGAGTTGGTGATGGACAGGGAGGCCTGGTGTGCTGCGATTCATGGGGTCGCAAAGAATTGGACACGACTGAGCAACTGAACTGAACTGATCAGCCTAATAAAAAAAATATGGATTTTAAAATGCTTTAGCTTGGTGTTCCATATAAATTTGGGAATTTTACTATCAAGAACAATTTAGTTTTGAATTGCATTTTGCATTTCACATTCAATTAAATGCAATATAATATATTCAATATGTAGTTTGGGAGGGCAGGCTGTGGAAAAAAGGAAGCTGATGTTCAATAATAGGCCAGATTTGGGCCAAAGACCCGTGTTTACCACCTACTCAGTGTATGAAAGTATAGCCTCAACAACTCTCTGTAAATCTCAGTTAAAGTCATCTGAAGAATGGAGGCCAGTTCTTACCTCAAAAAGTTACTGTAATGATCTACTGAGACCATGTGGCCTAAAAGGGCTTACCTTTGTGCCCAAACCATGGAAGATTGCCAAAGGATTGGTTTTATCCTAGGCGTAAGAGATGCACGAAAAATTCAGGGCTATAGAAACTGGAGGAGGTCATGGTAAATGAGTGATATTGGAAAGATCCATGGAGTAGGTTATGTTTAAGTTGACATTTAAAGAAAGAGAATTTCCATAGGTGGATATTAGTGACAACAAAATTTCAGTAGAGTAAATGGATTAAATAAAATCAGGAAAGTAGAGATGTGATTCAGGAATCAATAGTCATGAGAACTGGTTTGAGGTAATAGGTTAACTGGGGGAGAGATGAGGAATGTATGTGATGACTAGGCTGATATTTTCCCATTTGAAATCTAAAAAACACCATCCACTGTAAGATGCACTCATTTCATGCTCCATTGAGAAAGAAAAAAGCCAGCCAACTAAACAGTAACAAAATATTTATTTTGTTGAAGGAGCTTTTTCAGAATTCGTCATACATCATTCTTATGCATGAGCAGGAAGGAATAAAATGGAAAAGTAAGTCTGTTGAAGAATGCCTAAAGCATCTTCACTTTCAGTATCCTGAGTCACTTGTGCATTCAGAACAGTGTGGTCCTCTGTGGCACCAAGAGATCTGAAGATGCGATGTTCCTTAAAGGAGTGCTCTGCAGTTGTCTCTGGGGTTTCCTCCAAATTGCTGACACCCATTCTGCAAATTCTGATGTGTGTTCTTCGGCAGTGGCAATTGTATCACTCCCACCACATGGCTGCCAGAGACTTTAAGGCACAAACTGATTTCAGAGATGTTAAAATATGAAGGGAAAGGTGGGAAATGTTCTATTTAGAAAATCTTTTGAAGCTGGTGGCTGTGAACGGTCTTGAAAATTCATTATGCTTTGACTTTAATCTGTAGCCAATTGAGAAACACAAAATGCCTTTGAATCAGACGGGTGTTTTGGGTGACTCATTCTGGCAGTAGGATGTGGAGGGATGGGAGAGTGGGGAACTCCTTGAGCTGTGGGCTGCTGAGAGAAGAGGCTGGCAACCAGGGGAACAGCTGAGACAACGGGAAGAAAAAAAGAGACTTTCATGGGGAGGTCACTCTCAAAAGTTCATAATATTTCCCTGTGTTATTTATACATAAAGTCAAATCATCTAAATTAAATTTTGTTTTTCAGTAATCATAGGTCTGGGCCCTAAGAAAAGAATGAGAATATTTATAGAAGAAATCTGGGAAACTTCAGTTATGCAGATTGACAACAAATTATTTCCATCTTTTAAGCCGTTCGTATGTTGCTGGGCCCCAAACTAGGTACGGAATAGGCAAAGATGGGTATGACTCAATCCCCAGCCCTAGGGAACCCACAATTCTGCAGGGAGTATAGAGGAAACAAGGGTCAGAGTACATGATGCTGGGGAGGAAGAGTGGGTGCAGAGGAGAGAGAGGGAGTCTGATGGGTTGGGGCATGAAGGGAACAGCAGAACTGCTTTTTGATTAAGATGCATAAAAGCAGAATTGGAAGCAGGATGGGGTGGGTTTTCCTGCCCAGAATTCACATCATTTTCAATGGGTAGCTTTGTTCCTCAATTCCTTCAAGGCCAGGTGTGTATACTGGTTCTGAGCACCACGAGGCCCCATGGAGACAAGCATGACCAGCACAAGATTTGCTCATCTTGTCTCCTTGTAAGGACTCAGGATGTGTCAGGACTTCATCTGGCCCTGACAGTGGTTCTTCCCTTCTCCTAAGTATGAACCAGGCTCCCCAGGTGGTGCTCGTGGTAAAGAACCCACCTGCCAATGCAGGAGACATACTCGGGCTCGGCCCCTGGGTCGGAAAGATCCCCTGGAGTGGGAAATGGCAACCCACTCCAGTATTCTTGCCTGGAGAATCCCATGGACAGAGGAGCCTGGCGGGCTAGGTAGTGTCACAAAGAGTCAAACAGGACTGAAGCAACTGAGCACCTAAGTAAGTATCAACCAAGCTAGGGACAGAGCACCTTCCCTCACCAGCACACCCAGTGTTCCGGAAACCTACATTCCCTACGGAGGATGAACATTCAGGCTGCTCTTTTTTCAGGCCAATATGTAGCTGCCTTGCAAAAGATTTGCCTCTTGTGATTTTCACTCTCACTTAGTGAGAAGGTAGATAGAATTTTCTGCTAGATCAATATGACTGACTTGGATCTAGAAAAATTTCTAGGGAGGGAATGTGGTGATAAATGCAACTCCACTGTCTTGATTCATTATGCCAGTGATTGCTGTGTTCTCTGCAGGATTTGTCTCCCTGAAGGAAATCCCAGCCTGGACATAAAGATGCTGCTTGAGGCGAATGCCTATCAATTATTGAGAATAACTCTGCAAATATATATTTCTAATGCCAAAATAGAGAGTATGAACACTGAGAATAAAATATGCCTAAATTCAGCACCCTACTGATGCCTGGGAATTAGATCTCTGGTGGAATTATTATCCATATGTTTATGATGTTTTAGATTTAATCTTCTATATTTAATGTTAAAGAGATTTTCTAGCTAGGATGAGCCCAACTGTGTTAATAACAAATGGAAAAATGCAAAATAGCTCATGCAGATGATGGGAAAAGTCTATTTGTTACTCACACAGAGTTCAAAATGTGTGTTTGTAATTGACAAGCAGCGGTCAGCAACCCAGGCTTGCTCCTGCTGCTTCAAAATTCACCATGCTCACTTGTAAGAACCTAGCATGCAGAGAAAGTCATCAAGGATGATGTTGTTCAGTCGCTGAGTCATGTCGAATTCTTTTGGACCCCATGGACTAAAGCATGCCAGGTTTCTCTGTCTTCACTATCTCAAGGAATTTGCTCAAATTCATGCCCATCAAGGATGATGTGCAGGTGTTTTCTAGGGGACAGGCTTAAAGGGAGTGCATATCACTTTTGATCACATTTTGTAGGTTAGAACTCAGTCACCTGTATACACTTTACAGCAAGAGAGTTTGGGAGATGCAGATTAGTTGTGTGTTTAAGAAGAAGAGGAAATAGATTATAGGTTGGTAGAGAGTCTCTGCTATCTGGTAACCAGTCCATCTTCTGATCACCAAACACAGTATCTGTCCTACTTTTCTTCCCACACAAACTATACACTCAACTTCCTTATTAAGGGAGGAAACTAAAGTCCCACACCGTCCTCACATCCAGTCTTGATCTCTGTGTCATGTACAGTACTGTTCACTAGTTACCAGTGAAAATATGCTAAGTCCCTTCATCATGTCTGACTCTTTGTGACCCCATGGACTGTAGCCCACCAGGCTCCCCTGTCCATGGAATTTTCCAGGTGAGAATACTGGATTGGGTTGCCATGTCCTCCTCCAGGGGATCTTCCCAACCCAGGGATGGAACTCGTGTCCCGTGTCTCATATCTCCTGCATTGGGAGGCGGTTCTTTATCATTAGCACCACCAGTGGAAGTAAAGTGAAAGTGAAAGTCACTCAATCATGTCCAACTCTTTGTGACCCCATGGACTATACAGTCCATGGAATTCTCCAGGCAGCATTACTGGAGTGGGTAGCCTTTCCCTTCTCCAGGGGATCTTTCCAACCCAGCGACTGAACCCAAGTCTCCTGCATTGAGAGCAGATTCTTTACCAGCTGAGCCACAAGGGAAACTGGTGAAAGTAACCTATAAATAAATCATTTGAGTCTAATGAACTCCATGGGCAACAGTGGAACATAGAAAGATTAGTAGCAAAGCTCTCATTCAGGAAAAGAAAACACTCCTTCTGGTCCACAGGAAGGATGGAACCCTGCTTGACAGGCACTGTGAAGGCCATCTCATTTGGAGGCTTCTCCATCAAGCCCTGATTCTACTGAATGGGAGGACACCATGGTACCTGGTCCCATCTACAGGGAGACTCTTTCTTAACATTTTTCCTCTCTCAGTTTTGAAGTGGATACTGGAGAGTTTGCCTTCCCTAGGGCATGTAGGACTTTTCCTAGCCCATTTTCTTTCCCATGAACTTTTAAAGATTAAACTGTCAAAGATGTTTTCACGCCCAGGGCCATGGTTTCTTGGCAACACAAGTCCCTCAAAAACTGTGTAAGCTTCTGGTCTATTTGCTTCAATAAATCTAATGTACCAGCAACAATGTCCAAATCTTTCCCTACCCAATTTTTAATCAGCTTTATTTCTTTATCCCTCCCTTCTGCCTCCCTCTTTCCCACCCCTCTTTCAGTAAAGTTAGTGGTAGCCTTATTGATGCTATCTAAATACTGACGTATACGCTATAGCGTATCTAAAACAATACACTTTGGGAGTAGGAGATGGTGATTGCAGCCATGAAATTAAAAGACTTACTCCTTGGAAGAAAAGTTGTGACCAACCTAGATAGTATATTCAAAAGTAGAGACATTACTTTGCCGACTAAGGTCCGTCTAGTCAAGGCTATGGTTTTTCCTGTGGTCATGTATGGATGTGAGAGTTGGACTGTGAAGAAGGCTGAGCACCAAAGAATTGATGCTTTTGAACTGTGGTGTTGGAGAAGACTCTTGAGAGTCCCTTGGACTGCAAGGAGATCCAACCAGTCCATTCTGAAGGAGATCAGCCCTGGGATTTCTTTGGAAGAAATGATGCTAAAGATGAAACTCCAGTACTTTGGCCACCTCATGCGAAGAGTTGACTCATTGGAAAAGACTCTGATGATGGGAGGGATTGGGGGCAGGAGGAGAAGGGGACAACAGAGGATGAGATGGTTAGATGGCATCACGGACTCGATGGACGTGAGTCTGAGTGAACTCCGGGAGTTGGTGATGGACAGGGAGGCCTGGCATGCTGCGATTCATGGGGTCGCAAAGAGTTGGACACGACTGAGTGACTGAACTGAACTGAACTGAACTGAACTCTATTTATCTGATATTTGGGGTCACTCTATGCTGTAACCTCTGAACTCTTATATTACTGGACAGCTAGATCTCAGCATTACCACTTTTGAAAAATAATTTCACACCTCTTTGAGTGTCTTTCAACTGAGAGCACTGATTGTGTTGGTTAAGTGCTTGTTTAACTAAAGAAGGAGAAACTGGTCTCATTGACTTCCTGTGTATTGAGAGGTGAACCTCTGTCTTACCATGATTCAGTCCCTTAATCAGCCCAAGAGCCATATATATCCTTTCCATTTCAAAAATGAAGCTGCTATCTAATTATTCTCCTAACAGAAAAAAACATAGTCACCAGTTCCCTGAAAGGAGACATCTCAAGTTACACTGAGTGTTGCATCCTGTTCAAAGCCTATGATCTCTAGGTTATATTCACTTCTCCTCTATTTTCTTTCCCAGTAAGTTTGATATTCTACAACTATAAACCAAACTGTAAAATTCAACATCAAGAACCTGTAATGTGAGAAAGAAATAAAGCAAAATGGAATTTATGGAAAATATGTAAATATGTATGCTTGAGAGAATAAGAAAGGGCTTTCCAGTAGATGACATGTTTTAAAGTAAAGAGTTATACAGGCTGTAGCTTGCTGGAATTAGTCTTCTCTTGCTTTTCTACCAGATCTATTCTTCCCTTGCTTCAGTACATTTGCTTGTTGATGCTCTTAACCCAGGGGAACTGACCCAAACCTTCATTCCTGAGAGATTTGAATCCCTGATAGTCCTTCCTGTTATATGAGGACACACTCTGGGTTTCATACTCCATATTACTCTTCAGCTATACAGTATGCAAAAGCATCTCTATATCTCCTTGATAATTATGATCATTATGATAATTATTAATTAGAGTCAACACAGTGACCTCCTTTTATTATGTTTGTTTGCTTAGTGACATGAAATACTCCAAATGGCTATGATCTAATTTGATGGAATCAATTTGAGTCTCCTAAGAGAAGCATTACTCTTTCATGCTTTTATGTATGTAACTGACTAATGTAATCATGGACTTGTGAGTTGGTGGCGTGGTAAAGTTTCCCATAAATAAACCGTGCTGCACATCTGCAGAGAAGTAACCCTGTAGCAAAACATACTACTGTCTTGTCTGGTACAACCTTCTGTTTCTGGTTATTTATCTTTAGTTGTTGTTGTCCAGTTGCCAAGTTGTGGCAGACTCTTTGCAATGCCATGAACTACAGCATGTTAGGATCTCCTGTCCTTCACTATCTCCTGGAGTTTGCTCAAATTCATGTTCATTGGATTGGTGATGCTAACTCATCATCTCATCCTCTGCCACCTCCTTCTCCTTTTGCCTTCACTGTTTCTCAGCATCAGGGTCTTTTCCAGTGAGTCAGTTCTTTGCACCGGTGGCCAAAGTATTGGAATCTCAGCTTTAGCATTGGTCTTTCCAATGAATACGCAGGGTTGATTTCCTTTAGGATTGACTGGCTCAATCTCTCTGCTGTCCAAGGAACTCTCAGAAGTCCTCTCCAGCACCAGGTATTGGAGCTATAGCTCTTGTGCTGATTCTCAGCTTTAATTGAACCATTTCACACAGTCACCCTCATAATTATCTTTTCCTTTCACAGATCAACATGACTTCTATATGTTTAACTTTAGACAATTGGAGTATGAGGGGAATTACCATCCCTGCAAGTTTTGAGACTGAAAGTGGAACCAAACTCTAAATCACACAATGATGGAGTATTGTTTTCGATCTATTCCTTTGACAGGATGGATGAATTCCTAGGGTGCTAGCTTGCCCTTCCGACCACAATAGCTTCAATAATAGACGTGGGAATCAATGCAGGAATTCCCTCTGTTGCTGAAGGTTTTATATACCACAAATGAGAACTGCATCTCACCTTGTCTACCAGGAGATGGTCTAAAGTCAAAACTACGTATTATTTCATTTTACTAATCTCCCCCAAATTTCATTAAGAAAGGGCTAGGAGGTATAGTTCTAGTTTTTTGTTTGTTTGTTTGTTTTGTTTTGTTTTGTTTTTTAATGACTGTGATTATAATATTCTTCCTCAGAGGTAAACAATCGGTTCTATATAAGGAGCTCTCCAGGTCTGGGAATGGATGAGTGGCCCTTGTGTAGATTACAGTCAACTTCAACTTGATTTTAATAATTGACTCTCTTCTTCCTTAGATAAGCACCCTCAGAAGAGATTTTGATAAATATTTTTTGTTCTTGCCTATAATACCAGTCGACTGAGCAACTTCACTTTCACTTTTCACTTTCATGCATTGGAGAAGGAAATGGCAACCCACTCCAGTGTTCTTGCCTGGAGAATCCCAGGGACGGGGGAGCCCGGTGGGCTGCCGTCTATGGGGTGGCACAGAGTCAGACATGACTGAAGTGACTTAGCAGCATAATACCAGTCATTAGTTATTTTAGCAGTTTATTATGGACATTTTCAAATATAGAGAAACAATGAAAGAATTTTACAGTGAACACATGTATACCTACTATCCATCTTCTACATTTATCACATGTGTTTTATAACATTTATTTCTTATCCTTGTATCTTCCTTTAATCTATTTGTCTTATCTGCATTTCAAAGTATGTTGTATATTTGATACACTTCTGCCTAAATTGTTCAACATGCATATGAGTTTTGCAAAACACATGCAAATGTTTAACCGAACTCACGATTGGGATATAGAACTTAAGTCCTTCATATATAAATTTTCTCTTTTTGAGTTTAATTTTGTAATGATCTCTGGGAAAATGGTAAGTTATTACTTTCCTTATGACCTTGGGATAGTGAAAGGTGGGTATGGACTGGAGTATGGGGAGAACTGATTTCCTCTCGTTTAGTAACTGACTCAGTCAAAGGAAACTCCATCAATAAAGCAGAGGAGCCGCTTCAGCAGGCAAAGGAGGGTCAAAATTTATGTAAAGTGAGATTCTTATAGACAGAGTATCATTTGGCCTGCCATTTTATTCAACATTTCTGTTTTTTCTTTTTCCTGTCTTACTGTGAGATGCTAAAACCTTTCCTTGGAATTCTATTTTATCTTTACTGCATTTTAGTACAGCTCTGTGTATAAAATTCTAAGTGACTTTTCTAGGTATTATGTTATACATACATAATTTATCAACAGCCTACTAATGTTAACATTTTGCCAGCACATGTAAACTGTAGAAGCCTTATCTCACTTAAAGTTCCTTTACCCTTTCCCATTTATAATACAATGTCTTACATATTTACCCTGCATACATCAACAATCACATCAAATAATGCTACAATTCTTTTGCCTCAAACATCACAAATAATTTAGAAAACTGGAGAAGAAATGTGTTTGGTACTTAATCATATGTACTCTTTCCATTTTTCTTTATTCTTTCCTGATATACTTATGTTTCTTGTTTTACCATTTCCTTTCTGTCTCCAGAACTTCCTTTAGACTTTTCTTTTTAAGATAAGTCTGCAGGTGACAAATTCTCTTACTTTTCCTTCATCTGAGAATGTTTTGATTTCACTTTCATGAGAAATTCTCATTCATGAAGAATGTTTTTCCTGGATATAGAATTTGGGGTTGATAGCTCTTTCCTTTTAGCACTTATAAATTATAGTGTGATTTCTTCCTGGTTATTTCTGATAGAACTCTGCTGTGATTTGAGTTGTTTTTTTTTCCCCCTGTAGATAAGGCGAAACTTCTTTCTCAATGTTTTCAGTATTTTTGTCTTTAGTCTGTATTTGTTAGGCTGCATCGGGTCTTGGCTGTGGTCCGTGGGCTTTGTTGTGTCATGTGGGGACTTTCACTATGGGGCACAGACTCTCTAGTTATGTCACGAAGCCTTAGCTGCCCTGTGGCATGTGGGAAATTAGTTCTCCAACTAGGGATCAAATCAGCATATCCTGCATTGCAAGGTGAATTCTTAACCACTGGACAACCAGGGAAGTCCCATGTTTAGTGTTCAGAAGTTTGATTATGGTAAGTCTTGGTGTACATTTTTTGAATTCATCTTCACTGGGTTTCACTGATTTTCTTGGATCTAGGTTTATGGAGTTCGCCAAAGTGGGGAAATTTGACTTGTTTCTTTGAATATTTTTCCTCTTCTTCCTCTTCTTCTGAGACTCTGATAACATAAATATTAGATTTTTGTTATACCAGAAGACTCTATTTTATCTCAGTCTACTTCTTATCTGGAATTCAGTCTGAATAATTTCTGTTATTCTATCTTCCAATTTACTGATTCTTTCTTCTGTCCTTTTTAGTCCACTGTTGAGCTCATCCATTGAGTTTTTCATTTTGGCTTCATATTATTCAGTTCTAAACTTTCCATTTGGTTCTTCTTTATAGCTTCCATTTATCTGCTGAGATTTTCTTCTTTTTCATTTATTTCATTTATTCACAAAAGCAATTTTATAATGGCTTCTTGAAAATCTTTGTGAAATAATGTTAACATCTGTGTGGTCTTGGTGTTATCATCTGTTGGCTGTCTTAAATTATTCCAGTTGACATTTTTCTTAGTGGGACAAGCAGTGTTTGATTGTATCTTGGGCATACTGAGTATTATGCTATAAAACTCTGGATTTCTTTTTTGAAACTCTAGATTTTATTTAACTTATTAAATTTTCTGTTTCAGCATGCCTCCTCTGACACCAGATGAGTGAAGGAAGGGAGTTTCCCTTTTGTTACTACCTTACCTGTTCTTCATTTGACTATGGTTTAAATAATACATTTTTACTGTGTTAGGCCACTAAGATTTTAAGATTGTAAGCGTAGCTCATATTAATTAGCCTAATACTTTAGGAAAACATATGTTTGTGTATCTGAGCTATACAGATCACTGACTTATTTCTCCATTTTCTAAAAATTAATGGGTACAATACAATGTGTGGTAGGAGATGTGGGGATGTGGGCAGGGGAGTGAGGGGATAGCAGTTTCTTTCCGTGCTCCTTTAGGGCTATTTAATAAAATAATGTTTTCATACTGGGCCATAAAACTCCATGTGATTATTTCCCCACACCTCTCTACTCCCCCAAGAGACAGCAGTCTCCAGTTGTACCCTCATGAGCACCTTGCTTTTTGAAGTACTTTTCTGCTATTAGGCCAAAGCAGTACCCCTTGCAATCTAAAGAAAAAATGCTATACCCTGCCCTGAGGAATGTTCTCACTTCTCTGCAGGATCCAACGTGCTGTTTGTGAGCAACTCTGAGATCTGTGTGTGGCAGGTGCAGCTTACCAAGGGGGCGTGTCAGGAAGCATAATCATACTGCTGTGGTAGAGTGGGGCCCATAGAGACTGTTCAGGGACACCGTCTGCTTCTTTCTCCCACCGAGATCCTGATTTCAGGAGAAGAGAACAGAGTCTTCTCTCCAAATCAGATTTTCCCTCTTATCCCTGGTTAAGGAAAAAGAGTAAGGTGACTGCCTGCCCACTCTACTGAGGCTGGGGTCCAGTGTGGGCATCAGAAGTCCTGGAAAGACCTGCTTTCCAGATGGTGCAGTGTTGGTTAAATTAGAAATCTCTCCAAACTTCAGTTTACTTGTATGGAAAATGTCGGTGATGGCTTCCACAGAAAACATGGTGAAATGCAAAATCTATATATATTCACGGAGCCATTGGATCAGATGGTAAAGAATCTGCCTGCAGTGCGGGAGACCTAGGTTCAGTCCCTGGGTTGGGAAGATTCCTTGGAGAAGGGAATGGCTACCCACTCCAGTGTTTCTTGCCTGGAGAATTCCATGGACAGAGGAGCCTGGTAGTCTATAGTCCATGGGATCTCAAAAAGTTAGACACAACTGAACAACTAATACTTTTCATGAGCATAAATATAAAGTATTTCAGTAAGCTTCCAGGATACCTTTTTTCTTTCTGTCTGCCCTGTTTTTCTATGCTGCTGAGTGGCTTGGGCTCCATGCATCTTTTCCAGACCCACTGAGCAGCTGTGTTTTATACACAAGGGTGGTGCTTTGGCTGGACTCCCAACACCTTTCTTTGCTCATGTCAAGAATGGTTTGGTTTCAGTGTATGCTGCTTTAAAACATCCCATCAAAGTGGAGCACAGTGAGAACATACTATCTTTTCCGGAAGATTTTATTTTTTGTACACTTGTTTCCATTCATCCATAGATCTCTAATGCGGTTTAAAAATCTTTGTTAAGGTTTAGTGAAGTCTCACCCCAATTCAGTGCTGGCCATTTTACAAGTAGAAAAGTGTAAAAGCTAACATAGCCAGCAGACATGAAATACAATGTATGGATAAGCTGTCTGAGATATTGTTACCAGGGGAGTAATCTATTTGAATTTTCTGACTTGACTTAAAAGCCTAACCACCTTGATGTTTGTTTAAACTTGAATTCAATCCATTAAGGGGTAATGTTCCCATTGTCTCATTTATATATTAACAGAGCTTTGTACGTTGGAGAATATATTTTCTTACAGTCGGAGGCTTTCGGATCTCTGCTTTATTTCACAGCTGTCTACACTTGAGGCCATGTTTTTGGACACTGACTTTTAATTTTCCTGCCTCCAGCCTCTTTGGATCCAATTCAAGTTCTCCTCCAAAGCTACATGGGGACTCACTTGGGGAGCATGTGCCTGTTTTCAAGGAAGAACACTGACTTTTGAAAACAGTAGAATAGCAATATAGAAATATCATGTTCCAACTCTGTTCTGACTCATTAATTCCCTCTATGTGATTCCTTGATGATCTGAATCATCTACCTGCCTTCAGACAGGCTTTGATTTCTTGGATTGAATTCGGTTCCTTGTATGTTTCTTCTGCTGTCTAGAGAGTTTTCCTCAATCCTTGGACTTTGACACTGCAAAATTATGTTCAACTCCTGCTGCTTTTTTTTTTCTTTTTTCTCACTCGGGTCTCCTGAGCTAAATGGATCCTGCACAGTTTACCTCATGCCTTATTACAGCTGTTACCACTTTGCTCCAAAAATGTTTTCCTCATATTCGATTACTTTGTCACTCAGGTTTAATGTTATGTTGACATGCTATTCACTCCTGTGTCTCGTTAACTTTAACATTCTGATGTGCTGCACAAATAGCAAACGTATTTGATGTCTGGAAACTGTAGTCCTGTGTGGGAAAAATGGTTGATTTGTAAATTTGTCACTCTAATTGAACATTTTGCAAATCCATTTTACCATCATTTCATTTCTTTTGATTCTGTTTAGGAAGCAAAGAATAGTAACTTTCAGGGGACTACTACAATTCTTTTATACAACAATAGATATTCCAGAAAGAAAAAAAGTCCATTTATCTCTGTTTTCTTCCTAGACTTTCTTGTTTTCAAAGGCTTTATTAGGATGCTGGTATTATATGCCATGAAATTTGTCAGGGTTTATTTTTTTAATTTCTTTAAGCAAGGAGGCTTTAATCTCTCCCCTTTAAGAAAAATTCTATATTCAATTAAGCTTTGACTAAAGAAGTCTATGTTTTAGACTAACCTTAACTTTAATTTTTCTAATTTTATCCTGTTGTTTCTGGTTAGGAACTGGAGGAATTTTTGCCTTGTTCTTTGTTCATAGAATTTTAGAACTGGTGGGAAACTTATTGGAGGGAATGTCTCATCTATCGTCTCAATTTTTCAGATATCAAAGTTCAGTGTGGCTGAGTGTCACAAAACTGGTCTTAGCAGGACTGAAATTTTGCAACTAAACAACAATTTCCCTTTCCAGGGATAGGACATTTGGATAGCTAAAGACTGAGAAGGATATTCATTGATTCTTTTATTGCTTGAGGCCAGGAATGGCACTATATTCATTTGATAGTTCTAAGCTGAGTGCCATTCTTCATACATAGACAGTTCTTCATAAATACTTGATGAATAAATGAATGGATGAAGAAAATATCTCTTATCTTACAGCTCTTTGTAAACTATGAGGCATGTAAAAAAAGGAAAAATATTTATTGCCATCAATGAAAATGTAGTCTTGTACAGGTGGAAAGTAACAAGGTTAGAACTACATTTAATTGCCAGAATGAGAGAGAGTGCTATAGAAGTTTCAGAAATCAAAAACTAATATAGCTAAATATATAAAATGGTAAGAGCTGGATAGAGTAAACATCAATATATGTTGTGAAAAATCAGGACATGTCTCCAGTTTGAAGGGTATATCCTCTTGAAAAATAAAGAAAGGAGAAATAAGGGAGAAAATTCCTTTGTACAGAGAAATAGAGAAAAATACCTCTCTCCTAGGTAAGAGAAAAAGAGGAAGCAGAATTTGTATGACTAATTCAAATAAATTCATGAACAGATCTATAGCTTTTAATTCATAGTTTAAAAATATGCCATTTTATTATGTAGGTTTTAAGAGCAGCTCATGAATACACTCTAGGGCCCTTGTCTCATTGTTGAGAACTTCTACTAAGTAGGACAAATAACTTTCCCAATTAACTCATTATTATAAGTTAAATTGTCATTAATTCTTTGTAGTAGATTAGGAAGGGGCAAGTATATTTCTTGGCTATTGATTAAAAACATAGTGTTAGTACTTAATTTGGTAAGTAGTTTAGATTTTTAAGTCACAGATGACATATCTCTTCATAAAACACAAAATATCAAATGACTTCAGTACTGAAGTTGGCCACTCTTAGGGTCTGGGGCTGTGGGTGATTTCTAAGGATGGTAACAACAGTCCATCTCTCTGGACTTTGATTTCGCTATCTTCATCTGAAACATTAAAATTCTATCTCAGTTCTGCTTCTCCTATGGAATGGAGGAAAGGCACTGGATTGAAAAGCAGAAAACCTGGGATTTGATTCTGGCTGTATACTTGAAGCAATGAAATTAAATGTCCTAAGGCCTCAGTTTACTCAGCTACTAAATTAAAGCTATATTCTCAGATTACTTTCTCTTAAGATTTATGTACTTCTTAAGGCTCTTTGGTGGCAAGCATCAAAGGAATTCACTGAAAGATAGAATCAGAATTTACAAAGAAATTATCTATGTATTTTTTAATTAATTAATTCATTTATTTATTTAAATTTTAAAATCTTTAATTCTTACATGCGTTCCCAAACATGAACCCCCCTCCCACCTCCCTCCCCATAACATCTCTCTGGGTCATCCCCATGCACTGGCCCCAAGCATGCTGTATCCTGCATCAGACATAGACTGGCGATTGGATTCTTACATGATAGTATACATGTTAGAATGCCATTCTCCCAAATCATCCCACCCTCTCCCTCTCCCTCTGAGCCCAAAAGTCCGTTATACACATCTGTGTCTTTTTTGCTGTCTTGCATACAGGGTCGTCATTGCCATCTCACAACCAACATAACCAGGCTTCAGAAAGAAGACCTAGGATAAGTCACGAGGAGGAGGATGGAACCACCTATCCCCTCAGGATGACTTCCCTAGGGAAGCATGAAGTTTTCATGTCACATTACTTAAGGCTCAAGTTCCCAGGAATAAGCATTTGATTGTCTGACACTCATTCTTGGGCAAGGGGAGGGCCTCTAACTCTAGGTAGGCCTAACCAATGCTCTCTTAAAATGACTGAAATGTACAAAGGTAATGAGCTATGTTCCCAGGGAAGTTGAGGCTGTAATTTTTAAGGACTTAGGTCCAAGATCTTGTCTCCCAGTGACTCTAACATTTTTTTTCTTCCCAAGGATATACATATTTTTTGATATAAATAGTAACCAGATTTTGCTTCAGAGAATGTTCTTCCTACATCAAATGCAGGTTTTGGAGATGTTTCAGACTGCAGTAAAGCCATCCTTAAACATAGTGGCAGGCTGCAAACAAAAACCATGACTTTGGCCATGATACTTTGGCTTGAGATTTGGGGCAGGGCTGCATGGTGATGGCTTATCTCAGGGTGGTGCCAGCCAGGAAGGTTTGATGGGGCTAGGGCATCCACACTGGCCTTATTCCCATGCTGGGAAGCTGGTGTTGGCTGTCAGCTGGGGAGCCCAAAACTACACCTATGCGTAGCTTCTTCCCTTGCCTAGCCTGTGTCCCCACTCCCTTCCAAAAATCCCATCTCAGGCCCTGATTCCAGGGAAGTTGGTCTAAATCTCTGGGCCTCCATGTCTTCACAGGCACATGAGAGAGGCAGGGTTAAATTGTGTGTCAAGGCCTCCAGGCTGGGCGTGGGCAAGTTACTCTCTTCTGCTCCCCTCTCTCCTCCTCCCTGAGTGAAAGGGGAGTTCCCCCTAAATCCTGAAACTGTTAACATTAATGAGAAGGAGATAGTTCACAGTCCTCAAGTCACAGAGATCTAAATTGACTTATAACTGTGGAGACTTGATTTTCCTGAGCTCCATTTCTTCTTCAGAAAAATGAGGGTATTCATGTCTATCTCAGAGGATGGTTATGAGGATTAACTGCTGTGAAACATGTGAAGCACTAATAGAGGACTTGATACATAGAAAGTTTTTAATCAATATTATTTTTCTTTTTCCCTTAGCTCAAAGGCTCCATCCTTCTGAGATATTGCATTCCCCTTGAGAAAGAACAGGATAAAAATTCCAGTACAATGCATTTTCCCATGGTATAACTTGATGATTCAGTTCAGTTCAGTCACTCAGTCATGTCCGACTCTTTGCGATCCCATGAATCGCAGCACGCCAAGCCTCCATGTCCATCACCAACTCCCGGAGTTCACTCAGACTCACGTCTATCGAGTCAGTGATGCCATCCAGCCATCTCATCCTCGGTCGTCCCCTTCTCCTCCTGCCCCCAATTCCTCCCAGAATCAGGGTCTTTTCCAATGAGTCAACTCTTCGTATGAGGTGGCCAAAGTACTGGAGTTTCAGCTTTAGCATCATTCCTTCCAAAGAAATCCCAGGTTGATCTCCTTTAGGATGGACTGGTTGGATCTCCTTGCAGTCCAAGGGACTCTCAAGAGTCTTCTCCAACACCACACTTCAAAAGCATCAATTCTTCGGAGCTCAGCCTTCTTCACAGTCCAACTCTCATATCCCTACATGACTACTGGAAAAACCATAGCCTTGACTAGACGGACCTTAGTCAGCAAAGTAATATCTCTGCTTTTGAATATGCTATCTAGGTTGGTAGCATAACTTTTCTTCCAAGGAGTAAGCATCTTTTAATTTCATGGCTGCAATCACCATCTGCAGTGATTTTGGAGCCCAGAAAAATAAAGTCTGACACTGTTTCCCCATCTATTTCCCATGAAGTGATGGGATCAGATGCCATGATCTTCGTTTTCTGAATGTTGAGCTTTAAGCCAACCTTTTCACTCTCCTCTTTCACTTTCATCAAGAGGCTTTTTAGTTCCTCTTCACTTTCTGCCATAAGGGTGTTGTCATCTGCATATCTGAGGTTATTGATATTTCTCCCTGCAATCTTAATTCCAGCTTGTGTTTCTTCCAGTCCAGCGTTGCACTGCTTAAATGATTGTTCTCGGAGAGTACAGTGATTAAGTCTAAAGTGTCAACAGTTGATATTTGATCCTGGCTCCTAACCCAGGGCTATGGTAAAGTTCTGAGAGCCACGATTCTCTAGCATGTAAAGGAATGTGCTTGCATGTGTGCTAAGCCGCTTTAGTCATTTATTTTACTCTTTGCAACCCTATGGACTGTAGCCGGCAAGGATCCTTTGTCCATGGGATTCTCCAGGCAAGAACACTGGGGTGGCAACCCAGGGCTCAGTAACAACCTAGAAGGGTGGGATAGGGAGGGAGGTGGTAGGGATGTTCAAGTGGGAGGGGACATGGATAAATCTACGGCTGATTCATGTTGATATTTGGTAGAAATCAACACAATATATAAAGTGAAGTGTTAGTTGCTCAGTCATGTCTGACTCTGCGGCCCCATGGACTGTAGCCTGCTGGGCTCCTCTGTCCATGAAATCCTCCAGGCAAGAATACTGGAATGGGTTCCATTCCCCAATTATCCTTCAGTTGAAAATAAATAAATTTTAAAAAGAAATAAAAGAATACATGGTGGGTTGCCATGTCCAGGGAATCTTCCCAACCCTGGGTCAAACCCGTATCTCTTATGTCTCCTGCATTGGCAGGTGGGTTCTTTACCACTAGCACCACCTGGGAAGCCCATGTAAAGGAACAAAAGCTATGTAATTTGAGCTGTTCCTTGACAAGGTCACTGAATTCAAAAATGAAAACTAGATGAGATAACCTTTTTTTTTGTATTCATTAAAGAAATGCATGTCTATCAGCCCCATTCCTGCCTCAATTTAGTCTGTGCAGGATTAAAAGCAAAAGCTATTCAGACTCCAAGTTAGAACCTCATACCTGTCTGCTTCTGAGTCAATAAAACTCAATACTAACTTCAGAAATGAAACCAACAAATTTGTTCCCTTATTTTACAACCAGGTTCTCAGCTTTTCTATCCACTAACTGATGAACTTTCTCTGAATTCTTACATTTTTAATGTTTTGCCAATTAAAAGTGAGCATGACCCCTTTCTACCTACAGGGAGCAAGCTGAAGATATATTTACCTGAGAGTTCAGACTGCATGGCTCCATGGTTGAATTCATCCCACCCTAGTGCCATTGTGAATAATAGCCTTTGAGGGCCATTTTTTATTATATGTCTTTTGGAGACTTCATTTTCTCACTCACATGGCTCACCTGACAATTTGAGTTTCCTTCCTTCACTAGAGAGCCACAAACACTGATTGTTCCATTAATTTTAGAGTAAGACTGCATGGGATTCACAAGAGTGTTCTAGGATCATTTGTTAAGCACCATGCTTTACACACCAGGAAGCAACTCAAATCAGCTTTCAAAGCATTTACTTTAGTTTACACTCATTGCAGACTTGCTTAGGAAGTTAGATAGCATACAGCAACGGAGATTGCATGCATATAGACCTAATAAATAACTTAATAAACCACAAGAGAATTTACTAACGGGGTTAAGTTTTTATATATAATTTATATTCTTATATCCATAGTTTAAGAAACCTTCATGCTTCTTTAAAGGAGCTCCACTTTAAAGACAAAGCACAGAAAAATAAATAAAAGGAACATTATATGTGTTTAGCTTCACTAATATTCAAGGAATATAGTAGCTAAAATAGCTTCAGCATTTCTATCCATTAACTTGGCAAATTTAAATTATAAGGGGAGAGTTTGAGGAAAATGGGCGCCATTATGCACTTCTGACAAGAGTATAAATTAAGAAAATCTTTGTGGATGGCAGTTTGACATTCGCATCAAAACCCTCAAAAAGAAAATGTTTGATCACTTCAAATAGTTTCATTTCAAATAATCACTCTAAAGAAATAATCAGAGACATGCTCAACAACCTCTTGGCAAAGATGTTATTGAAAGTGTCACCTTTAACAATAAAGAGTGAAAAGAAGTGACTAACACCAAGAAATTAGTTCAATAAATGGTGACACATCCATTCAATGAAGTACTGTACACCTATCAGAAGTAATTTTTCAGGAGAATAGATGAGAAACATAATTATTACAAGAAAAACATGGCATGAAGTCACAGTATGGAGGCCATTTCATTAAATCAGAAATATATTTATATGTTTATACATATATTTCTTTGTGAGTATGTATATATGTTGAGGTTCCCAATGGTTCAGTGGTAAAGAATCTGCCTGCCAATGCACAAGATGCAAGCTATGGTGGTTTGATCCCTGGGTCGGGAATATTCCCTGGAGGAGGAGAGGGAAACCCACTCCAGTATGCTTACCTGAAAAATCCCATGGGTAGAGGAGCCTGGTGAGTTACAGTTCAAAGGGTTGAAAAGAACTGGACACAACTGAGCACACACACATACACACGTGTATGTATGTATCCAAACGTATATATTTATACATGTACATGTGCGAGTATAGCACATTATCTCTTTCCTGGACCATCTGCACTAAACTGGTCCTAGTGGAAACTCCACAAAGCACTGAGAGTGACCTTTTCAACCTTGTTGTTTAGTCACGAAGTCATGTCTGATTCTTTGTGACCCCATGGATTGTAGCCATCAGGCCCCTCTATCTATGGGATTCTTCAGACAAGACTACTGGAGTGGGTTGCCATGCCCTCCTCCAGGGGACCTTCCCAACCCAGGGATCAAATCCACCTATCTATGTCTTCTGCATTGGCATGCGGACTCTTTACCATTCAGCCACCAGAGAAGCCCAGATCACACTGCATTGCCTTGACTCTCTAACACCTCCTTTTCACATTTAGAATAAACCTAGATTTTTTACCAATACTTTCAAGGCCACATATGGTACGACTCCTTTCCATCTTTACGGCCTCATCTCTTTAACTCACTAATTCTAACTTGGGGGTGAGGGTGTGGACCAAGCCTCCATATTTCAGAGTTAGCCTTTTTGCAAAGACAAACAAACAAAACAACAACAAAACACATAAACATTACATGTTGTGTTGGACCCTGGGGTGAGAGGGACCAGGAAACAATGGGGCAGTAGGAGCCTGGGGATCTACCCTGCTGGGGAGGAACTAGTCCTCACTGGAGGAAGGCCAGAACACAACATGCATTTTTTAAATTAATATCCTGGTGGAAAAAGCAGAGGAAATACAGCAGAGAGGGTGCAAGCTGCAAACAGTTGAAGCAAGAACTTTGATGGCTTCTCAAAGTTTTGAGTATAATTGCAAAAGGAAGAAATCCATCACTGGAAGTACCAATTTACCAAGCACTTACAAGGTATCACCTTTAAGTACTTACAATACATCACCTTGTATAATTTTTTTAAAATTTTTCACATGGATAATCACTAATCCTATTTTAAAGATGAGGTTACTGAAGCTCTTCAAGGCTAAGTAACTTGGTCAGAGTCACTTAGCTAAATAGCAGCAAGTTGGGATTTGAACCCAACTTTATGAGCTTCCAAACGCATGGTCTCATCCATTTGGTTACACTGACTCTGGGTGGAGATGGGAGTGGTAGAGGTATGGCAATACTTCCTGAGAAGAGGTAGGGAAGGAGGTAATCTGATCCGAAATAGGCAGTAACTAGCCTGGAACAGGATATACCTCTTTGCTGCACTGCTGGTATGTGCGTGTATGTGTGTGTGTTGGTGGGGGGAAAGACAGAGTAAAAGAGCCCCTGTAGCTTCTCTGTTCTGACACTAATCAAGGAACACCCCTGCTTCTTGAGGACATAGCCCAGGAGATTCAAGGACTGTGGCTACTGACAGGAAAGTTTGGGACTTAGCTGGACCCAGTCCAGTGACAATGGCTGTCAGGCCATCAGCTGCTTCAGTAGGAAGAGGAGCTCTGGCCATGAAGACAGGGGAATGTGGAGTGTCACCAGCAGGGGAGGTGCTAGCTCATAGCCATTGATGGTGTGGGAAACTGAGGCAGAGAAAAGGCCGCAGTTACAGGAAGCTACTGAGGAGAAGAGATACGGGGGGAGAACACTGGTTCTTGCTGATAAGTTGGTAAGTTGAGCTCAAATACCTAGCCTTGTGTTTACTTACTCTCTAACTGTGCATCTTAATCCTTGATCGGAGATCCTCTTATACAGGGTCTACATAAATACCTGTATTGAAAGTGGGTGAAGGCCCTTCACTTCCCCAGGGTTTACTTTGGAACACAAAATAAAATATGGATTCCTCCTGCTCTTCGGCACCATTTTGCACTGACAGCTGTGTCTGAGAGAAAGAAAGCTCTTCTACATCCTAAAATTTTAATTAGAGGTTTAGGAAGTTGTTAAAGGAAAGCTAAAGAGGAGAACCATGAGACTACTCAGTTCAGAAAAACATATTAATAATTCTTTTACTGTGAAATGGGAGTGATGGGAGAGGATGAAATCCTGGAGGCTAAGTTGCTCTACTTAACAAATTAATAGGAATTTTGAATGTTTCCATGGTCAGCTGATATGAGAGGGATTTATGACCCTGCAGAATGGAGATAAAAGAAGTAGAAGAAAGATCTTAGTAGGGAGGGTAAAAGTGGGTCCCCATATAGTGAAGAGGACTAACTGGGGTGTAGGGAGGAAGATGCACCAATAAGGGTCTCTTTCTAATTGTGAAAGCTGACTTTAAACATCATCGTTGTCTGGTGTTGTATTCAAGCTGTTTCCTACCCTGTGCTTGTAGCATGTATGAACTGCAGAAGCTATAAAGCAAAATGTGCAAGAAAAACCAAAATTTTTTTTCTAAAGTGAAAATTATTATTAAATTTTTTCTTGAGCCTGTATATCTTATCAAGGGCCAGAAATGTAGTCTAATTCAATTTTGTAATCAAGAGAGAAAACCAGCCTTTTTTTTTCTCTCTCTCTAGATTTGCATCTAAGTTTAGAAGACTTATGGAGTCTAAAATCATCAGGAGAGTAGGGACATTGCATCATGGGGACTGCATGTGGTAGCAAGTATGAGAAAACCCAATTAATTAGTGACTAGTAATAATCAGAGATGTAGCTTTTCTCATTTGATAAAAAGACTGGAATCAAGGGGTTCAGGGCTGATATGATGGCTCTTTGATGTCATCAAGGGCCCAAACATTTTCTATATTCCTACTGAGTCATTATTTGCATGTGAATTTTATCCCCATGCATGTCTCCTAGTAGACACTAGGTATGTGTGGCATCTTCAGCATCTTGTGTCTATTCCAGGAAGAAAAAAAGAGAAATAGCAAAGGTCAAAAGGCACATACTAGCTGACTCAGCATCTGTTGGAAAAATTTCCCCAACTTCTGCTTATATTTCAGTGGCCTGATTTGTGTCACATAGCCATTCCTAGCTTGAGCAAGGTTGGAAAATGTAATGTTTCTTCAACATTTCCAAATACAATAGCTGTGTGAAAGTAAAGAAGAAGAGATCATGGTGATTAGGCTGGCAACTTGTGATGTCTTGCACAGGCAGCACACTCTGAGACATTGCTTGTCCTCAAGTCCTCAGTTAATGGTCTCCATCTCCACTGACACTTAGTTTCTTTCTCCATTGAGACACAATGATCTGAGATTGTGATGGATTTTGTGCAGGAGTCTGGGTGGGTGAAAGGATGATGTTGCTGATTTGGGCACTTAACACAAAGGGAACGCTCAAATGCCCCATTTCAAAAGCTGCTCATTTGAGTAAGAAAACCTCAGTGGTGTTTAAGCCAATCTCTTCGATTATTGGTTACTCTTGGGACCTGGACACTGAAGTAACATTTGCAATTGACTATAGGCTAGAATAGATCTAAATCTCATGGAAAATAAATTGCTTCCTCTCTTGTTACTTGCAGATAACTTTCAGTGTTTAATTAACCTCAGAACCTCAAACAACACTCTGTAAATCCTCTTTGAGCAGCACAATCTTGATAATGTCCTGCTATTCTGGGGTGTGAATGTCTTTGGTCAAAAAGAAAAACACATGGTCCGTTTTCTCCAGCTAGTGAAAAGCAAGTCTCCAGATAACTTAAAGTTAAAAGAATGCAAGTTGTTTCTGCCCTCTGACAGGATTAGAAGATGATTTGAAAAGAAATAAATTGATATTCTCAATATCACATATTACCCCAAGTTTTCTTAAGCTATTGTCTTCTGTGTCAAGGGAATGCTTTGGGATCAACATGTTTGCACAACACTTCTTGAGTTTCTCTTGAATTAGTGATTACTTAGGATCTTTTAGGATTCTCAGGCAGTCTGGCTTTCCAGACACCCAGCATCCCGTTCTGATAGCAATGGATTCACAACAACTTCAGGGAATCCTCCCCAAGAGCCTGGTGTCTGCAGGTCTTAGTTTATGACACAGGGAAGACTTTCCAGGGAATGGGTCCAAAAGAACTGTTGTTCTTAGAACTCAGAAAGGAACAGGATTCTTCTGGGAGGGGATAGGGAGCTATTAAGACTTGAGAAACTAGAGCAACAACCAGTCACAGACATTTCAGGGGATCTCAGGAAACCTACTAATCCTCTATCCAGACACACAGATGCTCCAGGACTCCTTTTTTGAGTATTCTTTCCGGGGAGTCAAAGAATAATTTAAGGTCAATTTAAAAGGCTTTGCTCCTAGACACTTGTTACAGCGGCAGAAAGTGTGATCATGTCTCACCTATCATGGCATGTTTTGAGGTGCTGCTGCTGCTGCTAAGTTGCTTCAGTCGTGTCCGACTCTGTGCAACCCCATAAACGGCAGCCCACCAGGCTCCCCCGTCCCTGGGATTCTCCAGGCAAGAACACTGGAGTGGGTTGCCATTTCCTTCTCCAATGCATGAAAGTGAAGAGTGAAAGTGAAGTTGCTCAGTCGTGTCCGACTTTCAGCGACCCCATGCCGTCAGGAAGAAAGGCTGAGTGACAGCAGAAGGCAACAATGGGGAGACTGCGGTCTGACCTGACTTCTGCCCTTAAAGCTTCCAGCTTCAAAACTAGGGATTTCACCCTCCCTTTCAGTTCCTGCCATCTCAGATGTATGGACCAAGCCTGGCATTTGGTCTGCTCTGTTCTTTCACTTGAGGTTTAGATCTAGGATCAAAATCTAGGAACCAAGGTTTTGTCATGCTGTTATGAGCATGCCCCTGCCATATATTCTGTTTTTCGGGCCTGACTCTCATCTTTTTCCCTTTTGAAGTTTCAGAGTTCTGTCCCCAAGATGTGATTGGGTCTTAGATTTTTTTCCCTATAGCTCACCTCTAGCCTTTCTGTGCTGTTGGCCTTGATCACAGGCTGATTACAGTTCCTATTGCTTCCAGATGACTCCAGGACAAAGTGTCAGCAAGAAGCAATGGATTTTCTTAGGTCTTCTGGAGTTTTTCAGGTTCAAGCTTATCAGTGAGATAGATACACTTTCAATCCCTTTGTACCTTCTATCCTTCCCTTCATGAAACATTAGTTTGCTCAATTCTATTAGATGCAAGGTCTTAGCTCCTCTCTTCAAAAAGTTCATATTCTAGTGGGACAAAAAGAGACGTAATGTGATATCATGAGACTAAGATAGATAGTGAGAAGACGGTGAAACACAGAATTCTCGGGTGTATGTGGGGGGCGGGGCGGGGGACGGGGGTCGGGGGTGGGGGGAAGAGTACTGGCTGTGAGCCAGAGGCATCGGGAAGCAAGAGATTTGACCAGAATTCTGACGGATGGTGATGTTTTCCACAGGCCAGCCATTCTCAATCTTTTCTTTTATAGACCTTTAAGAACCTGATGAAACAGGGGAAGAAAGGCTAAAAATGTCTATGAGAGCTGTGGTAAAACCAGCTCAGAATTAAAAGTTGAGGTCCTGAATTGCAGTCACAAAGAGTGACCTGAACAAGTCATTTTAAAAAATACATCTTGATTTTTTTTAATCTATAAAATATCATTGGAGATATGACTGGGTATCAATTCAGATCTCTACTTGCTTTAAAATTATATAATTCTATATGATGACCTAGTTCATCACCTTTGGATGGAGTCATATTTAGGGTGTTTCAAAGAAACAACACTTTCCTATCAAAAGACAAAAATAGCCTTTCCATCTCATCCAGAAGATTGTAAAATTATTGGAAAATGTATGATGCACACAGTGGGATCTTTTAAATTAATTGATTAATTTTAATTGGAGGTAAATTACAATATTGTGGTGGTTTTTGCCATATATCACCATGAATCAGCCATGAGTGTATATGTGTACCCCTCCCCCCATACTCAACCCCCCTCCCCCCTCCATTCCCACCCCATCCCTCTGGGTTGTCCCAGAACACCAGCTTTGAATACCCTGCTTCATGCATCAAACTTGCACTGGTCATCTATTTTACATATGATATTATACATATTTCAATGCTATTCTCTCAAATCATCCCACCCTCGCCTTCCCCCACGTAGTCCAAAAGTCTGTTCTTTATATCTGTATCTCTTTTGCTATCTTGCATATAGGGTTGTTGTTATCATCTTTCTAAATTCCGCATATGTGCGTTAATATACTGTATTGGTATTTCTCTTTCTGACTTCCTTCACTCTGTATAATAAGCTCCGGTTTCATCCACCTCATTAGAACTGTTTCAAATGCATTCTTTTTTATAGCTGACTAATATTCCATTGTGCTTATGTCCCACAACTTCCTCATCTATTCATCTGCCTATGGACATCTAGGTTGCTTCCATGTCCTAGGTATTGTAAACAGTGCTGCAGTGAACACTGGGGTACATGTATCTCTTTCAATTTTGGTTTCCTCGGTGTGTATGCCTAACAGTGGGATTGCTGGGTCATATGGAAGTTTCATTTCCAGTTTTTTAAAGAATCTCCATACTGTCTCCATAGTATAGTGGCTGTACTAGTTTGCTGTACTAGTACTAGGCTGTACTAGTGGCTGTACTAGTATAGTGGCTGTACTAGTTTGCCTGCCCATCAACAGTGTAAGAGGGTTTCCTTTTCTCCACACCCTCTCCAGCATTTATTGGTTTTAGAGTTTTTGATCACAGCCATTCTGATCAGCATGAGATGGCACCTCATTGTGGTTTTGATTTGCACTTCTCTGATAATGAGCGATGTTGAGCATTTTTCCATGTGTTTGCTAGCCATCTTACACAGTGGGATTCTAACAAACCTAACATTTTACACATGTTCAAAGCCTGTCATAATAATGAAGGCCAACCTTTAATAAGCAATTAATATGTGTCAAGCAAGTTGCTAAGTACAAGCATGCATTATATTATTGAACCCTTGCATTATTCAATGGATTAAGTGATATTATTATTCCCATTTTATAGAAGAGGAAACTAAGGCTTGGAGAGATTAAATTACTTTCCTAAGGAATCTCATTTGAATTTGAATTTAGGCATTCTGACTCTACAACCCAGGTATCCCATCTCTGCCACGGCTTATTTTTCCAGTAGAGTGAGATTTTTAAAATCAGGAGTTTATAATGTTTCTTAGGTCACAGACACTTTGAAAATCCAATGAATTTCCAGTCTGAAAAGTATCATCCAGAAAGACAAATACATACATATACATATACACACACACATACAACTACCTATGCCCACTTATACATGGGCACATACACACATATTTCCTATATATATCAGGATCCTAAAAATTCTTGAGATTTTCAGTTCAAGCTTTCCTCGTGAAAGCCAAGAATAGTTGGAGGAGACTGAGGAAGGTCAAGATTAGTCAAGAGCGTAGATAATTCACCATGCCCATCTTTTCTGAAGAGTATAGGGTTCTGGCTGCTGGTTCAAACAGGCGTAGAGTTCGCAGAAGATGCTGATACAAGGATTCCCCGGAGGAACTGTCAGTCCAATGAGGTTGCAGATCTGCCCCTGTTCAAGGCGCACTGGGACTCACTTTGTCCATAAAAATGGAATCAACTTTCTCTATTTACTCTTTTACACCATGAACTTGATTGGCTTGTCCCCAAATCCAGTGTCTCCTAGGAAGGGACTTAGGCCTTTCAAAACCAGTCCTAGACTGAATCAATTGTGTTGTAGGTTGTAGTACCAAAAACTTAAAAAAATGTCCTTGAACTTGGTTAGCAATTGTTTCTAGAAATTTACCCTAAATAAATAGTTTAAAATATGAGCAAAGATTTTACTACAATAATTGTCTTTGAAACTTCCCATTAGTTAAAAATTGGAATAAATGAAGTATTGGAAAAAAACAAAAACAAAAAAACCAGTCCTGGCATTCTATCGACTTATTTATTCTTCCTTATATTGAGATGTAGAGTCATAGTCAACTGATAATAGCAAACACTCTAAAGGTAAAAATTCACAAATGATATGTAAAATATTCAACTCAGTATTATTTTCCACTGAAATGAATCCCTTAGAAATCAAGACTGAGATACATATCATAATAACGCTTTTTCTTCTCTTAACAGCTCTGCTCTATAAATTTTTGTTTCACGCCAATGAGGCCGTCTCTGCAAGTGCAATGTGATGTCATTTGTCCACTAGGGGGAGACTTGCCCACACTTATAACCTATTCTTCCTCCAGCTCCCTTTCCCTTGCTTTAGGTAAGAATTGGAACTTGATTACAGCAGCAGCTCGTTTACCAGGTTTCCTTTGCTAAGCAAGGCATTTTAGTTTGATTAACAAAATGTACTAGTTAATGTTCAACTCTCAGGTCAGGAAGTGAAGAGGAAGGTGAGAAATGACTCTTAGGCAAATAAGGTAGTGACTTCCCTCCTTTTCCCTGTCCTTTGAGATGAGTGACTCTAACTGGACCCTGGAAGGCTCCAGCAGTTCGCGCCTCAGGAGAGAAGGCACAGCTGCAGCGTTGCCAGCTCCAGTGTAGGCAGGACAGCGGACCCAAAATACGCACTCTGCAGCCAGCCCTGTCCCTGCCTTTTTTAGACTGTTTCCGGCCAGGCTGACTCATAGCAGCTAAGACAGCAAAATATACCTGGGGCGATTGCTGATGGTATTCAAACAGCCTTATTTTTCTTTCCTGTTTTTTTTTTTCTGCTATACTCTGCCCTGCTTCTTTCCCTTTCCATCACCTCTGCCAACTTATTCCTCAGGCCTCTGAGCTGCCCTTGGTAATGGCCAGACCTTTGAATAGTTCTCAGCAGTAAAAGAGCAAGGGACCCGACCTTGTCTAAAGGTTATTCCTCAAGTTCATAAATTTTCTGAGCAACGTGTATCCACTTTATGTCTGAGATCGTATCTGTTCTACTGAGGTTTGCAATACACACTTATATGCATACACATCATCGAGTTTTATTTTTCTGATTTCAGAAGTCAGTTGAATTGCAAGGCTCAGACGGTAAAGCGTCTGTCTACAATGCGGGAGACCCGGGTTCAGTCCCTGGTTTGGGAAGATCTCCTGGAGAAGGCAATGGCAGTCCACTCCAGTACTATTGCCTGGAAAATCCCATGGACAGAGGAGCCTGGTAGGCTACAGTCCATGGGGTTGCAAAGAGTCAGACACGACTGAGTGACTTCACTTTGAATTGCAAGAATTTTCTCTGTTAACTAGAAGATGAATGCATGAAAGTCACATCTCATGCTCATTTTTATCCTTACTCCTCCTTTAATTTCAATTTGTAGTAGGCACACACACAAGAGAATAGCCAGGGAGCTGAGCTACATATATCTCCATTTTCTTTTATTTCCCGTACAAATGTAGCAATTGATTCCAAAGCAGGTTATCCTTACATGTCACTATCCTCCCATCTAAGAATACAATCTTAATTTAACACCTACCTAATATCTACTTTTAAAAAGAGTTGTAAATGGCATGCTGCTGCAAATGGCATTATTTTGTTCTTTTTCATGACTGAGTAATATTCCGTTGTATAAATGTATCACATCTTCTTTATCCATTCCTCTGTTGACGGACCTTTAGGTTGCTTCCATGTCCTGGCTACTGAAAATAGGGCTGCTGTAAACATTAGGGTGCATGTATCTTTTCATATTTATGTACCTAGAGGTTGTCACACTGAGTGAAATTAAACATAAAAAGACAAATATCATATGATATCACTTATATGTGGAATCTAGGAAAAAAAAGGGTACAAATGAACTTATTTGCAAAACGGAAGTAGAGTCACGGATATAGTTAACAAACATGGCTACCGGGTGGTAGGAGGGGGAGGGGTAAACTGGGAGTCCAGGACTGACAGATGCACACTATTAAGGCTTCCTAGATGGCTCAGTGGTAAAGAATTTGTCTGCCAATGCAGGAGGCACAGGTTTGACCTCTGAGTCAGGAAGATCCCCTGGAGAAGAAAATGGCAACCCATCCCAGTGTTCTTATCTGGAAAATTCCATGGACAGAAGAGTCTGGAAGGCTACGGTCCATAGGGTTGTAAAGAATCAGACACAACTGCGTGCACACACATATATAAAATAGATAACTAATAAGAACCCTCTGTATAGCACGAGGTATTCCACTCAATACTCTGTAGTGGCCTGTATGGGAAAAGAATCTAAAAAAAAAGACTGAATATATGTATGTGTACAACGGATTCACTTTGCTGTTCCCCTGAAACTAATACAACATTGTAAAATGTCTATACCCCAATAAAAATTAAAAAGAAAAAATAAATTGTTTTAAACCAAAACAAATGGTAGGTATCTTGCCTTCTAAGGGGAGAAGGAAAAATTCATCAATAAAGAGGATACCGGGGTCTCCTTTTTTAGCTGTGGAACAACATCATAATCAACCCAAACTGCAAGCAGATACACACATACCTGCTAAGGATTACATGGCATTTAGCCTGGCAGGCTAGAGTCTGCAGAGTAGCAAAGAGTCAGACATAACTGAACATGCATGTGTGATGAAGCAATCTATCCCAAGACATTGGCTGATACAGCTGTGGGGGCTGACTGACAAGCCCAAATTCACATGGGAAGGCCAGCAGGCTGGAAATTTTGAGGCAGGAGTTGATGCTCCAGTCTTGAGGCTGAATTTCTTCTTCCTTAGGGGAAACCTCATTAAATCCTTCCCATTGATTGGATGAGGCCCACCCACATTATCAAGGATAATCTCTTTCACTTAAAGTCAACTGTTTGTAGGTGCTAACCACAGCTAAAAATACCTTCATAACAACACCTAGATGAGTATTGTTGAGGAGCTGGGTACCACAGCCTAGTGAAGAGACACAAGAAAACTTTCCATCACTGGCACGTACCTGTTTAACCTCAAACTTAATGAAGATACAGAACAGTCCCATCATCCCAGAGAATTTGCTCATGCCTCTTCGTGATCAATCTTTCCAGCCTGCACAACCTACGCCCAGCCAACCCCCTGAACTCCTAATCTGTTTTCTCCCTGTATTGTTGTCTTTTCCAGAAAATCATATAAATGGAACCACACGATATGTAGTCTTTCAAATCTGGCTCCTTTTGCTTGGTGTGATGCAAATGAGATCCCCCCACATTGCTGCATGTGGGTAGACTGCTTCTTTTTATTGCTGAGAAAATTCCCTTGTATGGAAGTACCATGATTCTAAATTAATTTTGTTAATGGGAGAGATATTATCTCTCATATTTCTCCAAGTCAGGCACACTACAGAAGTTTGAAACTGTACAGGCATGTACATGGAATAGCTATAACCCAATGAAGAATCATATCTGAAGCACATTCCTCCGTGCCTGCACAGGTATTTTTCCTTGAAAAAAAGATGATTTCATTGGCCACACAGAGTCAAGGCCAGGGTGGATATTCAAAGCATCAGTCTTTATAGTCTTCTAATTGGCCTTATGGCATGGCATACTATTTCAGAGCAGACTCAGTTGACACTGATTATAGTAATGGTCAAAGGCCGAGCCACAAAATCAGATCAGGGAAGAGCTGGATTCCTGAACTAGTCATGAAGGTGCTAAAAGGCATAACATTGATGATCAGACACGACAGATGGCCAGACAGGACAGACATACATGTTACAGCATAGGTGTCAATCAGTCTTCATAAAATGGAAGTGGGACTTCCATCCACGTGATCTGACATAAGACCTGTGCTTAAGAAGTCAAGGAAGTCCACAGTCTCGCCTGGTCCAGGGGGGCCAGCTCCTGTGTATCTGATGGACCCTCAGTCTGCTGTGACTAAACTCTCGCTCTGTTTATGATGTAGGAGTGGAGTGCTTTAGATGGAGCAAGGTCTGAGTGTCCTATAAGCTCGATACAAAGGTGACCTCGTGAATCCCAATGTCAGTAGTGTTGGGCTGTGGTCTTCCTTTCTCAGTCAACACATATTTATCCAGAAGTTTCTATGGATCCCTCCTGGTGCTCAGCCCTGGGGATATCAGAACAAATCAGACTCTCCTGGTCCCTCTCTTCATGGAACATAAATTCTGTTGTAGAAACGTGTATGATCAAGTAATGTGATTTTTAATGTGAATTGTCCTGGTTCCTGGCTCATAGCTCCCCAAACCTATGAAATTTCCTCAGTGATAAGAACAATGGAATCACCTTCTGTTATAATCTTCGGTCTCTTGTCCTCTGTTCCTGAAATTGATTCAGAGCCATAAAGGTGAAATGGGTGTCTTATTATTCATTACAGGACATTTTCCTCTAACAATCTGGTTTGTGTTAATGAGGTGACTTTTAGAAAGCACCTAAGGAAAAGGCAATGGCACCCCACTACAGTACTCTTGCCTGGAAAATCCCATGGATGGAGGAGCCTGGAAAGCTGCAGTCCATGGGGTCACTGAGGGTCGGACACGACTGAGTGACTTCACTTTCACTTTTCACTTTCATGCATTGGAGAAGGACATGGCAACCCACTCCAGTGTTCTTACCTGGAGAATCCCAGGGACAGTGGAGCCTGGTGGGCTACCATCTATGGTATCACACAGAGTTGGACACGACTGAAGTGACTTAGCAGCAGCAGCAGCAGCAAAGATGGGGGTGGGAACCAACTTCAAATAGAGGATTGAAACTTTCTGTCTCACTTCCTGCTTTCTATAGGGAAGGGTGAGGAGCTGAAATTTAATCAACCATCAATGGCCAGTGATTTAATTGATCATTCTCATGTAATGAAGCCTCTATAAAAACCCCAAAGGAAAGTATTTAAAGAGCTTCCTGTGTGGAGAACCAGAATGCTTCCACACGTCACCAAGCTGAATTTCAAACTTCAAGAGGACAAAAAAATTTCTTTGTTCAGGAGGTTATCCTATGTATCCCTTGATCGGATTGTTGAATCATATCCTTTAATATCCTTTGTATTAATAATAAACCAGGAATCTAGTGTGTAAACTGGATTTTTGAGTCCTGTAAGCAGCCCCAGCAAATTAATTGAACCCAAGAGTGGACTGTGAGAACCTCTCGTTTATAGCCAGTGGCTGAGAAGCACCTGGACCTGTGTGATTAGAGTCTGAACTGGAGGACAGTTGTGTGGGACTGAGTCCTCAGTCAGTGGGATTGGATACTATTTTGAGGAAATAGTGTTAGAATTGAATTGAATTGTAGGACACCTAGCTGGTATTGCTTGGTGGGTATTAGAACCCTTAATTAGCAATTTAGTTATATTTATTAATAAATAACTCCAACCATCCCCTCAATAGTATCTAAAGAATGATATTGGCTCTCTTATTAGAAAAGCAGCATGGTATATTGAAGAGAAAATGAAATTTAAGTGTAGATGGATCTGACCTTGATTCCTGACTGCCACTAGTTGGCTATGTATTCTTAGGCAAATTGTTCAAATCTCTGACTCTCAGTTCCCTGATCTGTAAAGCAAGGATGATATTAATGTTTATCTACATACTTATTCCGAGCTATACATTAATTAAGGTAAGTAAACAGTTTGTAAAATTGCAAAGTCATACGCAATGTTAGTGTAGTAGGAATGAATCCTAGTCCACAGAGAGATATATAAGAAAAATAGTTTTACGGTTTTACTTTATATCATTTAATTCTGAATTTGGGTACCCACCCACTTCTGAAATGGGTGAAAATTCAATTTCAGCCATTATTCAACTTCCATCTACTCCTACTGTAATACTCAGTCAAGATTCTTAAGGTTTTCCGTAAGACGACAACATTACTTGGGTACCGCAGGTCCCACTAGTTACCATGGAAACACCATATGATTCTTTCAGGCCCAGCAACTTCTATGCCACACTTGAATAAGGGGCAGCCTCCCCAGATAAACTGTACAGTCATCCTTCTACAGGGACTCCTGCAAGGGAGAAAGCCCAGCCTACTGGCGTGAGTAAAGGACCTCTCTTTCTCCTCAGCCTTGGGCAATCTTCCGTCTCTTTCCTTGCCCTTAAAAACCTTCCAATTATTATGCTGTTCTTCTGGGACACACATTTTCTTTGGAAATGCCATTAATTGAGAGTCATTTTGCTTTCAGTTTTACCAAAATTCCTAAGATAAGGAAGCCCCAAGGGTCCTGGCTATCTCTAGAAAAGGATTAGGAGTTGGGAAGGTAACAACAGGACAACCAAAACTATTTTAACAAATTATGTTCTATGATAGTTTATTTTATTAATTTGCACGGGGTCTTTGGTAGTCTTGTTGGAACATCTGCCTTACACAGGGATTGGCCCATTCAAGATCTTGGAAAATATTGGCTTTAAGAGTACAGGGGATATATGTAAAATTTTTAGTTCTTTAAAGGAAGGTGCTTCTCAGATACCAAGCATGGAGTAGGGAAAACTGGCCCACTTGCTGATGCAGGTATTACCTCTCTCGGTTGGGAAAAGTACTCTTTGTTAGGCACCATTTGAGAGATCACTGGGGCTTCCCTGGTGGCTCAGAGGGTAAAGCATCTGCCTGCAATGTGGGAGACCCGGGTTCGATCCCTGGGTTTGGAAGATCCCCTGGAGAAGGAAATGGCAACCCACTCCAGTATTCTTGCCTGGAGAATCCCATGCACGGAGCAGCCTGGTAGGCTACAGTCCAAGGGGTCGCAAAGAGTCAGACACGACTGAGCGACTTCATTTCACTTCTTCACTTCACACATTAACTTAACACATAAATGGATACTTACAAGCCAATTTCTTCTAAGAATGGCTGCGGAGGAATGAAGCAAATTTCCTGGTGAGGGCCTGGTTGCCATGTTCAGTCAACCAAGGAAATGAACATCATTATCTATTTGACTAGATAGTGGTCCATTTGGCTGCCCACACGGTTCCATCCTCACCTAAGTTTCTGTGCCTGAAATAGCAGTAATAGATATCTCACTTAATACACTGGCCTATGAGTTCGGAACAGCAACAAACTAAGGATCAGTATAGGATGTGTACAATTCACCAATATAAAGTCTCTAAGAAGATGCCAGACACCAGCAGAAAAGCCATCTCCCCAAATTACTATATAATAATGAAAATTCGCATTCATTATTCTAACATCAAAATAAGAAACTTTGAAATATTATGTAGTGTTTATCCTTGCCTGCATGCAGCCTGAACCTAGCGTAGCTTACCAACGTTTATCCCAAGTCTCTGGACAAAGGAAGTCTGGTGAGGCACAAAAATCCCCTTTCCGCCTGTTGCCATCTCTGTATACTCCTATAGCCTGTTTGAGTGCCCAGTGAAAGATCCCCAAACTTACCAATGTCGCAGGTAAAATTAGGTAGCTGGTAAGTGAGATCAAGATCTCAAGCCAGCATTCGGATTTGGAGGGCTTAAATATTTTACAGATAGGTTATTTAATTTGCAAAGAAAACAACAATGTACTACATTTATCTTATAAAATAATATACAGAACACTCTTATCCTTTTGCCTAATTTTTTAAACGTGGGATTGTATGTAATAAAATGTTTAAATATATGCCAATAATACATTGTCTCATGAACTACAACAACGTTATTAAGGTAAGTTTTGAAAGGATACTCAAACACAGAGGGATAAAGAAAATGGCCCAGGGACTTCCCTGACAGTCCAGGAGTTAAAACTGTGCACTGTTAATGCAGGGGCATGGGTTTGATCCCTGGTCAGGGAACTAAGAACCCACATGCCGCACTGCACAGCCAAAAACAACAACACAGGGGGAAAAAAGAAATTGGCCCAATGTCACACAGCCAGATGTGGGAAAGCCTTGCTTTAAACCCAGCTGTGATCAAATGCTTTATGATGACCAAGCATTTTAAGAATAGTTCAGAATACTTTCTTGCTTTCTGTCTCTCCCTGTTTTTCTTTAGTTTTGGTTAATTTAGATTTAGATTTAATTTAGATTTTGAACACTGTAAAGTACTCTATCATATTTGTTCAAAGAAAGAGTGAAACTCTTGGCTTCCCTTTTTATTCCTGAACTGGTGCCTGGGGTCCTCACAGCTGTATCAGCAGTGGGACATTGAGGCCCACCAGGTTTACAACTCCAGCCTAAATTTGACAACTTTTGTTCTCCACTTTCTCCTTTAATTCTTTAAAGCTCAAAACAGTTCAGCTGAACCAGTGTGTTAATTCTATATATGAGAATAAATAAAAATTCACATTGATGAAATGCAGTGTCTGGGTGGGAGGAAGGAAAGCATAATCGGAACCTGCTTCTTAGGAAGAATAAGAGGTAGCTCAGCTTTAAAGAATCTGCCTGCCAATGCAGGAGATACAGGAGGCACAGATTCCATCCCTGGGTTGGGAAGATCCCATGGAGAAGGAAAGGACAACTCACTCCAGTACTCTTGCCTAGAAACTCCCACAGACAGAGGAGCGTGGCAAGCTGCAATCCATAGGATCTCAGAGTCAGACATGACTGAGAGAGCACAGCACAGCGCAGAGCAGCCAGCCCCCGAACACACACTCATCTAAATTATCCCCCACACACACCTATATCTATGGCTCTGAGTCGTGACTAACCTCATTTACATGGTCCATTAACACCTCTTCCGACAGCTGAAGACTAGTCTGATTTAGTCCCAAGGGGCATCCTCATCAACATTGTCTTGCTACCGTCCTAGAATTCCTTGCCTTCCAAACTTCAGAGACCTGCTTTGCTAATCTCCAAATCAGTATCTGTCAGTGGACATCTGTCTCCAGTGCTAGAGGAAGACTCAATATTATGCAGCTTTTTCTATTCCAAGCACATACTGTCAAAGATGAGGCACTTGGTGGCTCAGCAATACTTTATATCATCTTTTGTTGATTCCCTGGTATAATGATCTTGACCTCCATGCTATCTCAGCCACTTATATCCAGAGATAAACCTTAAACACTGTATAGAATAATAATTGTAGAATCTCAGTTTCCATCATCCCAATTTGGATCATCTCTACTCCTGCCCACTTCTTCTACTACTCTAATAATTCAAACACAACTAATCCATTAACCTTAACACGCTTTCTCTACAGATCTCCTCACATCCTTGCTTCCCTAGTTTTCCCACTTACATTCCATAGCTCATGATAATAAGCACTCTTGTACATGCTCTTAAGAGTACATTACACTCACTAGGAAAACACAAACCCCGGTTAAATCTCCACTTATTTAAATGCCTTGAACCAGTAAGTCTCTTCATCTTTTGTTAAAGGATTCTATGTTTGTTCTCAGAGCATGACTCCATTGCTCTGCAGACAGTTTACAATTCTATTTTAGCCTTCAATTCCTGTTTGTGCACAGCCTCAAGATTAGGTGAGAGGTTAGGAGAGTCTCAGATTTTTCCTGAGGATATGTACAACCCAGCATATGTGTGAAGTCTTTTAGATTCTCTAGAAGATGTCAAAAGTTTTTCAAACTATTGAAATCATGTTTTCAAGCTATTCCTTTTAACAGTTCTAATCAGCTTTCCTTTTAACTGTTCCCAATCACTTATTGCACCTAGGCTGCTATGATATTAAACAATTACCACTGGTTGTTTTGAAAAAATGCTATAGGAAACATGCTGGTAGCAATGAGTAAGCTCAAGTTAGGTCAAATAAAGACCAGCTTTGTAAGCTGGGGTTCATAAGCAGCTGTTACACAAGTCAGGTAATAACAGTTCTTGGGGACGGGGCTTTTTTCATGGCTGCTGATTTGTTCTTCCTCTCTCCATGTGCTGGTAGGCCATTGCTGGATTTTTATGGCTACCTTGAGTGGAGGAGAGGGAAATGAGAAAAATATAAGTTAAAGCATCATGAAACTTCCTGTTCTTATCTTAACACCCTGTGACTTATCTATTTTTCTTAAATAAAAATTCCTGATTTTTGCAAGCCTTTGGTTAATTTCCAGAATTCTGAGAAAGTTGAATTTGTTTTTTGTAAATGTTCTCATTGCTTTTTTTTTTTTTTTTTTTTTGCTGAGATAGCACAAACTTTATTCAATGGCCAAAGAATGGAGAAGCAGAAATCTGGTTCACAAATCAACTTCTCAACCCAGTTTAGAGTGGAGACATCAAATTTAAAGGAGGGGAGAGTTAAAAGGGAAGGAATTGGGAAGAGTGGGAGGAAAATTCTTGACTTATCTGACTACAGAATTGTGGTTTGGACCCATTACTGATGCAACTTTCCTTTTCAGTCCTTGTATGGACCTTTCTATTTGTTTTTTTTTTTTTTTTTTAAGATAATTTTTTTTTTTTTTAAATTTTTACATGCATTCCCAAACATGAACCCCCCTCCCACCTCCCATTGCTTTTGGAGAAGCAGAAATTCAGAGATTTTCACACTGCTTGTCTGAGCACTGTATTATTTTTGTATCACACAAACCCAGCTTATCTCCCATCTTAAAAACTAAATCCCTTATCACTACACTGAGGAACACTGGGAAATGTTAATGTCACATTTGTATTTTCCCAGAAACCTTCGGTGAGGATGTTTTACCTTAAAGTAATGGGTACTTACAATTGTGCTGCAGTAGATTCTTAACAGAGTTATTTGGAAACAGACCATCTTTTCTTCAATCCTATGTTTGAAAACCTACTCCATTTCATCCCAGCGACCCACTTAAATATGTAAGCCCTATTTTCATGTTCATTTGAAGGAGACCTATCAAGCAATCATTAATTTTAATCAACAAACAGCGTATTAAAAACCAAATACATAATTTTGCCGACAAAGGTCCATATAGTCAAAGCTATGATTTTTCCAGTAGTCATGTACAGATGTGAGAGTTGGACCATAAAGAAGGCTGAGAGCTGGAACTGATGCCTTCAAACCGTAGTGCTGGAGAAGACTCTTGAGAGTCACTTGGACAGCAAGAAGATCAAACCAGTCAATCCTAAAGGAAATCAACCCTGAATACTCATTGGAAGGACTGATGCTGAAGCTGAAGCTCCAATACTTTGGCCACCTGCTGTGAAGAGCTGACTCATTGGAAAAGACCCTGATGCTGGGAAAGACTGAGGACAGGAGGAGAAGTGGGTGGCAGAGGATGAGATGGTTAGATAGCATCATCAACTCAATGGACATGAATCTGAGCAAACCTCAGGAGACGGTGAGGTGAAGACAGGAAAGCCTGGCATGCTGCAGTCCACAGGGTCACAAAGAGCTGGACACAGCTTAGTGACTGAACAACAATTTCAATCAAAACATTCATTCTCTGTAATCTGTTTTACTGTTTTGAACTAAACACAAAGGTAGGTTTAAAAAGTCTGTTTAAGGAAAGCTTAAGCCTATCAAAGGAAAATGTAATAAACTGGATAAAAGGGGCTTTCTTAGATATATTCATGTCTAAAGTCTTCTGAATCCATGCTACTAAATATAAGTTGTAATTTAAATAGCCTCAGGTTACAAGGACAGTGACTAATGAATTATAAAGGAAGATAATTAACTTCCTACACTCTCTAAAAAGCTTGCTTTGAGAGACCCTCTCTGACACTCACTTAGAGAAGACCAGAATATCTGATCAGCATTGTTAAGAAAACTGCCCACTTCTCTCCTATTTTCAGACTCCTTTCAGACTGGGGGTGTAGCTACAGCAGACTGTGGAAATTTTGGAGTGGATCAGAAAAAGAAGCATGGCATGTCAGAAGCTGTTTTGCTATTAACCAGCAGTGGTATTGGGGAGCAGGTAATTTAAACTCTCTATGCCATGGTTTCCTTATTTGTAAAATGAAGGGTTAAGACACAGTGACACAGAGACCTCAGCTCAATATTATGTGGCAACCTAAATGGGAAAAGAATTTCAAAAGGGGTGGATATATGTGTATGTATAACTGAATCACTTTTTTGTACACCTGAAACTATTACAACATTGTTAATCGACTATGTTCCAGTATAAAATTAAAAGTTTTTTTTTAAGACACAATAACCCATAAGCTTTGTTCCCCATCTTATGATCAATGATCCAAGTTTTCTCATCCAAAAGCATGTGAAGTATGGTAGGATATTCCACAGCTCACAAGGCTTTAAATAATATTTCAGATGAAATAAAAACTGAACAAACTTTCTGACCTGGATGACTTATTTCTGTGACTTATCGGAGCATTAAGAAAGGAGAATAACTATTTTTCCTTATGCGACTGACATATTGATCAAACTCAATGTGTGGTTTGGAATTAAAACATGATTTAGTTTTTAATCTCCCCCCATCCCTTTAAGGATTATCCCTTGGTGGGAATCTTTTATCTGTGATAATCTCTCTTCTGCATGTTTCCTTCACTCTTAGGAAACAGTGCAATATTTGCTCCAAGTATCCAAAATTCTCAGTTCAGAATATATAGATGAAGTCCAGCTTCCTATGATTAGCAAAATGTCAAAACTGGTATAACATGTTCTTCCCATTACCAACTTGGACATGCTTCTCAGAATAGGAGCCTGGTCCTGCTGACTTCTCCTACTTGTGTTATTCTTTAGCAGAGTCCTGGTAGCGAAGGCTTAGAAGGATAAGTGACAGGACAAGTCTCTCTAGGTGCGTGGTATTGTCCTTTATGGGCTCTGCAGTTGATGAAAGCTGTTTCCCACTTCTCCCTTAAAGTGCTTTGAGAACGCCCTTGCTGCCTGTTAGATTCCCTCTCTTGCATTTTCTTTGATTCAAGCAGAAACATACTTAACCTGACTTGCCCAGTGAACCTCCTCTCTTAGCCCTTGGTCCTGTTGTTAATGCTTCCAGTTTCCCCCAACACCCCAACACTTCCAGTCTCTCTCTGCTGGACAGGATCTCAAACAATTCCATTCCAGTTTAATTTCACCTCTTCTCTCTCTCACTATGGGAAAAAATGTCCTTTGCCCCTACAGACACTGGGAGACAAGTCAATTGCAACAAAGCAACTATTCAGGCCCTCTCTATTCTTCAGATTTCTGGAGCAAGCTCAGACCACACTCCACAGCTGGCTTTACTTTCTCAATAGTACATCAAGGACCAGTCTTCTATGTTTCCTCATGTTAGGGAACAGAATTTCAAAGCTTTCTGAGTGAAGACCTTAGAGACCACCCCACCCACTCTAAGGGCGACCACCTTGCATATCTCTAGGCTGGTGGCTTTTTGCCTTCTGATGCCCCATGTGCTCCCCCAAAGAGGAAAATGGGGAAGCAGAGCAAGACAGCACATCTCTCCAGGAATAAGAAATTCTTCTTCACTGAACTCCTCCCCAAACCTTCTGTCTGATGTTTTATATGCTTTTGATTTCATGGAAGTGTCCAAACACTTCAGTTCAGTTCAGTTCAGTCGCTCAGTCATGTCCGACTCTTTGCAACCCCATGAACTGCAGCATGCCAGGCCTCCCTGTCCAACACCAACTCGCGGAGTTCACTCAGACTCACGTCCATCGAGTCCGTGATGCCATCCAGCCATCTCATCCTCTGTCTTCCCTTTCTCCTCCTGCCTCCAACCCCTTCCAGCATCAGAGTCTTTTCTAATGAGTCAACTCTTTGCATGAGGTGGCCAAAGTACTGGAGTTTCAGCTTAGTGATTCCTATTAAATATAAATTCTGCGTTTGGAAGTGGTGGACAGATTTGTCTGTCTTTGTAATCCAGTATCTATTGTAAGTCGTTCTTCATTTTAAACTAATTATAAGAAGATTCTCATTCTAAAATTCTGTAACAGTTATATTAAGCTCAGGGCTGACATGCTACAAAAAAAAAAAATTGAGAAGGTAATGAAACAAAGAAAAATATTTTAATTATCCTAACATAAACATGGTATTTTATTGGCGGCTCAGCAATATAGAAGATTCGGTTTCAATTCCTGTGTCAGGAAGATCCCCTTATTTTGGAGGTCAGTAAAACCATACTTCTTTTATAGCTGTAATCTCATTGTATATATGCTTTTGAAATGTATTTTTTTTTAAACTTAACTCCTCACAAACATTTTGTGACATCATGCTTGGAATTTTAATATGTGCATATTATCGTGAATATTGAGGTGTCATTCATTCATCAAAGACCCTTTGAATGTCTACTCTGTGTCCAGTACTGGTTCAGGTGCTGAGTTTGCAAAAGTTAAAAAACTGAGTAAGCAGTCTGTTTAGGGAAGTGCAAATTATTATAAGGCAATACTGTATTTATCACAAGTCAGTTAACCAAATACTGGGTTTGTCACAAAACAGTTAACCACATGAGGTGGGAGTAGAGAATAGAATGTATTTATGTTTTTTAAAGGAAATTCGAAAGGAATCACAAAGGAAGTGTTGAAGCTGAAATGTTTATGGAGGGTGCGTGGGAGTTGGCTGGGTAGGCAAGTAAGAGGAAATCACCCGGGGTGGATGGAGCAGATTGTACAAGGCAGGGAATTTATTTTGATCTTGTATAAGGTGTGAGTGTTTTTCTTTCTTTCAAACTGATATTGAATCATTCTAAAATGACTCATTAAATAATCCTTGCTCCTCACATATAGAGTTATACTGGGAAGCTTCTTTTATTGTAGAACTGGACATGGAACAAAAGATTGGCTCCAAATAGGAAAAGGAGTATGTCAAGGCTGTATATTGTCACCCTGCTTATTTAACTTATATGCAGAGTACATCATGAGAAATGCTGGGCTAGAAGAAGCACAAGCTGAACTCAAGATTGCCGGGAGAAATATTAATAACCTCAGATATACAGATGACACCACCTTTATGGCAGAAAGTGAAGAGGAACTAAAAAAGCCTCTTGATGAAAGTGAAAGAGGAGAGTGAAAAAGTTGGCTTAAAGCTCAACATTCAGAAAACGAAGATCATGGCATCTGATCCCATCACTTCATGGGAAATAGATGGGAAACAGTTGAAACAGTGTCAGATTTTATTTTGGGGGCTCCAAAATCACTGCAGATGGTGATTGCAGCCAGGAAATTAAAAGACGCTTCCTCCTTGGGAGGACAGTTATGACCAACCTAGATAGCATATTGAAAAGCAGAGACATTACTTTGCCAACAAAGGTCCATCTAGTCAAGGCTATGGTTTTTCCAGTAGTCATGTATGGATGTGAGAGTTGGACTGTGAAGAAAGCTGAGTGCCGAAGAATTGATGCTTTTGAAGCATGGTATTGGAGAAGACTCTTGAGAGTCCCTTGAACTGCAAGGAGATCCAACCAGTCCATTCGAAAGGAGATCAGCTCTGGGGTGTTCCTTGGAAGGAATGATGCTAAAGCTGAAACTCCAGTACTTTGGTCATCTCATGCGAAGAGTTGACTCAATGGAAAGGACTCTGATGCTGGGAGGGATTGGGGGCAGGAGGAGAAGGGGACGACCGAGGATGAGATGGCTGGATGGCATCACAGACTCGATGGAAGTGAGTTTGAGTGAACTCCAGGGTATGGTGATGGACAGGGAGGTCTGGCGTGCTGCGATTCATGGGGTTGCAAAGAGTTGGACATGACTGAGAGACTGAACTGAACTGAACTGAACTTTATTCTGTTGCTTGGTCTCGCTATTGCAATTCCAAGGATTTATAGTCTTTTAAGAGGGCCAAAACCACACTTCTAAAAGTATTGTTGGTTTTTAATAGTTTCAAATACCTAATATGCTAATCTACATCATAACTTCTTTGCCAAGAAATTCTTTTCTAAAGCATTCTAATGTTTCCTTAAAGGAACCCAGCTTTCTTTTAATATTTTGCGATGTCAACAATATTTTTGATATCTCAAACACCTGAGGACAAAACTGCTTCAAATTTTAGCTGAATTAATCAATTTTTTTGCTTTTTCTCTGCTTTTGGCTATAGATAAAAACTTACACAAAAGTTTTGCAAATCCTACAGATTTTTAGAAAATGTTTTGTTGCTGTTCCTTATGTTTGTTTCTTGACATAAGCCTAAATGTATATGCCTTCATAATCTCCTAAATAATTTCAGAATATTGGTATCTTTTTTTAAAGCATGGAGTTTAGTCCCAATCTTCCAAACTGTGTAATTTGACATATATTGAGCAAGACCATCAGATAACTGCCAACATCTCTACTTTACATATGTGGGCATTCTTAGGAACATTTGAGGATGGTTAGGTCGTTATTTTTATGCTTAGTTTTAGGTTTACATAAATTTAACTCCACAAATTTCTCCTTACTCCTAAAGCTCAGAAGAAAATAACACATACAGTGTAAAGGGACCCATTCTGACAAAACTCTGGGTTCAGATGTGCCCCCAAAATACCTGATCAACAGATGGCCATTGACTTGCATGAGGACTGTAGGCCACAGGAGAGGGAGGAGGAGGTGATCATTCCCTGAGGGAATGGCACAGAAACCCAAGACTCTTCCCCTGATTCTTTAGAAAGTGGGTAGGATTAAAGTTTTCAAAAGGTATATATGCTCTACAATATGTGCACCCAAGCAGTACTGCCAAAATGACAGAATGGCCCTGGAACTTCAACACTGCAACCAGGGAATATTTGCAGCAAATTATCACCTTTTTGAGGCTTCCCAGTTGGCTCAGTGGGAAAGAATCCGCCCATCAATGCAGGAGATATAAGAGACGTGGGTTCAATCCCTGGGTAGGAATATCCCCTGGAGAAGGAAATGGCAACCCGCTCCAATATTCTTGCCTGAAAAATCCCATGGACAGAGTAGCTTGGTGGGCTATAGTCTATAGGGTCACAAAGAGTTGGACATGACTAAGTGTGCACACCCAAATTGCCTTTTTTTTTTTTACTTTAACCTTCTCATCTCCTCCTCTTTGTTCTATAAAAAAAAATAGTATCCAAATCTGGGCAGTATGGTTCTTTGGGACACTATTTCACCATCTTCTTGGTTTGCTGGCTTCCCCAATAATGTTCCCATTCCTTATTATAACAACTTGCCTCTCAATTTATTGGTCTGTCATGCACTGAGCAGTATGGAATTGGTCTCAGTAACACTTAGCTAATGAGGGTGACACTTTCATGAATGGGATTGGTTCCCCCATACAAGAGGTCCCACAGAACTTTCTAGCTCTTCACACCATGTGCAGGCACAGTGAGAAGTCACCATCTATTAAGTAAGAAGCAGGCCCTCTCTAGACACTGAATCTATCAACATCTTGATCTTGGACTTTCCAGCCTCCATAACTGTGAGAAATAAATCTCTGTTGTTTATAAGCCACCCAGTAGCTGTTTCTTTTTATTATTACAGCAGCCCAAACAGACTAAGACAAAAGGTTTACTTCAGACTTGGAAGCAGGGTTCAAGGTTGGCAATTCTGTTAATGGAATTCATTACATAAATATTTTAAAGGAGAAAACGATAAAACATAGGGTTATCTTTATAAATTTCAGATTATTTTGGACACTAAGCAGCACCTATTGTGATAAACAAAACAAAACAAACTTCTATGCATGGTAGATCCTCCTTATCTTGATAAAAGCTAGAACCAACAACAAATATCAGTGAAGAGCCTAAAACATTCTTGTGGCCAGAGTAAAGATAAGAATGTCCACTGAGGTAGTTAGTCTGGAAAGACACCACCCAGTGGACACACTCCTTTATTCACACTTTTGTGCAGTCACTGCCATGTTGAGTCCAACCAACCAGAACACAGCAGAAGTAATGTGGTGGTTACATGGTCCTCAGTTAGAGGCCTATGCCTTAAAAAACCTGACAGCACACACTTTGGTGTTGCTTGGAAGCCATCCACCATGTAAGCATCTGAGTCCCGTTCTGGAGAGGCAGGTCACTGGAAGACGGTCTGGTGGATGAGATGACACATGGGAGAGGCTTATGGAAAGGCTCCAGGCTCATGAGTGAAGAAGCCGACATATTATGTGAAACCCGCTATTGTAAAATTTACATTTCAGTGACAACACTGAAGGCTCATCAACTATAAGAACTAAATCATCACAACATTTCTATAAAACTAAATATATAAATAAACTGATTAGGGAACCAGGTACAAACTTAAGTATCTAAGAAAGTCTAAGGTATATATATATATATATACATATATATATATATACATGCGTATATATACAAACACATATGCAACTGTATACATACATAGTTAAAAGGGAATCAGACTGATACAAAAAAGATGACTCTTGCTGCTACAAACTGTTGGGACAACTAGCATTCAGATGTACAAAACTAAAAAAAAAAGAAAAAGACTTAAATTGTGCCCATAATAAACAAAAATGAACTACAGAGAGATAAAATATTTTTAATGTAAAAATGAAATTCTGGAAACACTAGGGAACATCATATGCAAATATTTTTATACCCTTGGAATGCAACAGCCATTATAAACAAATAAAGTGTTCACAAACTATAAATGAAATAATATAAACAGACTAAAGAACAATGAAAACTTTGGTAATATTAAGTTATACTATGAACAAAATTAAGTAACAAACTGAGGAAAATATTTACAATCTGATTGACAGATAAATGGATAATCTCCTTACTATACATTGTTCCAAAAATCATTATAAAAATAATGAGTACCCCATGAAAATGAGAAAAAAGTATGTTTAAGCATTTTATAGAAAATGAATAAAAATATTTCATAGCATCATTACTAAAAATGAAAAATTACAAATGAGAGATTTATTTAGTTATTCATTCGAGGAAATGGTCACTTCTAATTGTTTTCTGGGTTCAAGATCTCTTTCTTAAAAATTTCTTTAAAATGTTACTGAAGAATAACAGACAGTGAAAAGTGTTCAAAACCTAGTGTGATTATTCATAAAGTATCGTGAGGTAAACATCTGTATAATCCACACTGGGTTAAAGAGTAAAATCTTCCCAGCATCTCAAAAGCCCACTTCATGCTCACCCCTTTCTTCCTATTCTGTGGTAATTAGCATTCTGATTTCTAACACTCTGGTCTAATTTCACCCATCTTTGAGCTTTGTATTTAATTGGAGTCATTCTCTTATGTCTGCCTTGTTTTGTTCAATTTTATGTTTGCAAGATTTACCTTGTCATTACATGTAATCAAAATTTTAATAGGTTAAGTGAATAAAATTTCACTGCTTGAATATACCCAACTTACCATTATGCTCTTGAGATTCAAGATGTTTCTAGTTTTGGACCATAATGAATAATGATTCTTTGCATATTCTCATATGTGCCTTTTGATATAGTGTTCAAATATTTCTGTTCAGTTCATACACAGAATTGGAAACACTTACCCAGAGGGAATGTGTACTTTTGATTTGAATAGATGTTTCCAGAATGTTTCCCAAAGTTGTACCACTTTACATTTCTATCAGCATTGCCTAGGGGTTCAAGTTGCTCCGTGTCACTGTCCACTTCTTATGTCACACTTTTTAACTTCAAGCCATTCTACTATGTGTATAGCTTTAATTTTCATATTCTTGATGACTAATGAAATCTAGCACCTTTTCATGTATTTCATTAACCATTTAAATAATCTTTATACACAAGTGCTACAGTTCAAGTATCTTGTTCATTTCGCCTTGCCTGTGCTTTTCTTACTGAGCTACAGGAGTTCCTTAAATATTCCGCAAATAAGCCCTCTCTTTTAAAGGTATAGCTAACATATTTTCCCATTCTATAGTTTTTTCCTACTCTTTTAATGGTATCATGTCATTAAAAAATGTTCCTAATTTTAATATAATAAAATTATTGATATTTCTTTTATACTCTGCTTTTCATGTCCTGTGTAAGAACTCCTTTCCCTGTCTTAGGTCAGAAAATAGTCTTCCATATTATCTTTTATAATTGAGCTGTTCATTACAGTAGCAATTGACCACATATGGTTAACTTGCTAAATTAATTGAAATTAAAATAAAAAGTTTTGTTTCTTTGTTTATTCTAGTTATGACTTTAAGGGCTCAATAGCCAAAGATTTAGAGCATCTCTATCAATGCAGAAAGTTCTATTGGTCAAATACATCCTAGAAGGTCCTTTTATTTTGTCTTTTGTTGTAATAGCAGTACGAATGTAGGCGGAAAGGTTGTGGGAGGAAATGTGAGAACATTAATGTTCTCATTGTTAGCAGAAAGGCAATCAATGTTCTCTAAAATGAATGCAAGTAGAAAAAGTTATTTTTATGACTGTTTGCCATTAAAAAAAATTATGAATTCCCTTAGCTTTGGAAGGAATCTTTTAGAATATATTTATGTTGTGAGGAAATATTGAAAAAAAGTTTGTTCATTGTTTTGGTTTAGCTTGTCTCTTTTTATTCTAAGTTCAGGTACAACTAAATTCATAACTGAGTAAGTTACGAGGATCTCTGGAAATGAATTAAATCAGACGCCTGTTTTCTTTCTTTTGACTCTGGCCTCCTTTCCTTTGTTTTTCTTTCTATTATGTCCCTCTTATCTGCTGCTTCTTCTGAACCTTGACAAACCACAAAGCTTGCAAAAATAGCTCCTGAAAGAATTGTTCTGACAGTTGCTTGAATGGCATTTACCAAAAATCCTGAGCAAAAAGCGTGGGAAACCAGTACATTCTCCACCTCTCCCAACCACAAGTTTGCAATAGCTAGAGATTTTTTTTTTTTAAGGCAACTCAAGCCAGACCATGAGAAAACATAGGCCTCCCTTCTTCTGTAAAACTCCAAACCTCCTTTGTTCTGGGGAGTTACCTGGTTTTCAGGTTTCCGCTGATGTACAATAACTAATAAAGACTTTGTCCTGTATTTGAATCACTTAAACTATTTGTTTCTTTCACTTCATGCCTTGAGGCTTGGAAAAAAAAAAAATCAAGGTCTGAGTAGAATACCTTGTTTTTGCCAGAACACAAGGATGCCATCAGAAAACCCCTGAGTATTGCTTGGGGCACTAATTCACCAAGTTACGGCAATTTTATCATCAAACAGCCTAAAAGCAAGTGTCATTTAATCAAATGTATTAAAAGATAGCTGTAAAATAAAAACAATGTAGTAGTATATGCTTATTTTTCTTAATTGTAATGTATAAAGGGTAAGTGTTGTTCATGAAGTTTATATTGAATTTTTATTGAATATATTGAATTTTATGTAGGCAGGAATGGGTATATTTTGGGAATGGTGAGCGAACAAAATATTTCCAGGAGAAGAGAGAATTTTATTCAGACTAGGAAGGATTGGTGGAACTTAGTGCTCATACACTAACCAGGAAGAAAAGGAATTCCAGAGAGTGCATGGAGATGGTGGGCCAACCAGAGGACTGCCCAACTAAAGGGGAAAGCGGACTGCACAGACTAAATTCTCATCTCATGAATTACAAAACCCTGGGCAACACTTTAAATCATAATAAGACATGGATAAGTGAAAGTAAAGTCGCTCAGTCGTGTCCGACTCTTTGCCACCCCATGGACTGTAGCCTACCATGCTTCTCTATCCAGGGGATTTTCCAGGCAAGAATACTGGAGTGGGTGCCATTTCCTTCTCCACAGGATCTTCCCAACCCAGGGATCAAACCCAGGTCTCCCGCATTGTAGGCAGACACTTTACCATCTGAGCCACCAGGGAAGATATGGATAGAGCATCCTCAAATTTCCCGAAGTTCTAACAGATTATACCAGAGCTATGAATAAACTTGAGAAGATAATGGGTTTTACAATGTAGGGTGTAAAAAAGTCCAACTTTTCTTTTGGCAAGGAGTGGTGTTCGGGGTGTGTGTTGTTTAAGGGGATGAGCATGAAAAATTCCATTTGCAAGTGAAGGTTAATTGTAAAAAAGAGGGTCCATTGTGTACCATCTAGGTTTGAAAGAGCTTAGACACAACCAGATTTCATTCCATGACCAAGAATCAGTTATTTAGTGGTCCAGAAACTATCATTTTAGCAGATTTGTTGGAGATTATATTTTCTTTTGAGTGTGACAAGATTACTATATTCCTTAGGAGGTAAAATATAAATACAGTGAAAAGTGAAGAAATAAATCAAAATCATATCATCACCAATTTGTATTAAAGTAAGTAAATATAATAAAAATAAATTGTGAAATCATTCTGGTACTCCATGCTGCTGCTGCTGCTGCTGCTGCGTTGCTTCAGTTGTGTCCGACTCTGTGCAACCCCATAGATGGCAGCTCATGAATATTGTCTATTTCCCAGGTAATTGGATAAATTAACAAGACGACAAATTAGACTTGATTTTTATTGAAATGTTTTGGGGAACTTAATTACATTTAAAATCCGTGTGTAAATGTTTTCTGTTTGCGATGTTTAAAGGTCTGGAAGATTGTATTAAGTAGATGTATACATTTTAACAAAAATAAAATAGAGAAGCCACAAATATAAGTATTTGTCATAGACAGGCTTGAAATGTTCATAAAACAAAAGCTGATTTTCAACACAACAAAAGATATACTGAAGCACTCACATGAGGCAGTCAGTCTCTTTGTAATGATGGGACAGTCTGTACCCTGATTATAGTGGTAATTACTTGGATCTGCATATGGGATAAAATTTCATAGTATTACTATTCACTTTCCCAAAATAAGTAATGTTAAGAGAGAACGTGTGAAAACTGATGAAATGCAGATGTCAGGGTCCTGGTTTTACGTGTTCATGTAAGATATTATCACTGGGGGAAGCTGGGTGAAGGGTACATGGGAATTCTTTATACAACTGTTGAAACTTGTGAATCTTACACTATTTCAAAATAAAAAGCTTATAAAGTACATTTAGAGATATTAGCTATTGCATAAGAAATAGGCATAGGCTGTCTCGGTGCAGACAGATGGGTCAGCTGAATGTATGTCAGCTTTGCCTCATTTGCTTGCTCTGCGTATGAACTCAGGTATTAACATGACACAGGAGTAGATCTTGCTAAGTCTGCTAAGGTAGATTAATATTTTTTACTGGCATTAATATTCTTGTAGGATGTAAACAAACAGGAACAGCTATAAGTGGAAGGACTACAAAATAATCATATACAGTAATTCTTCTCTCTGGAGGATACCCCCTTGAAAATGAAATCTTCAGGCATCCTCCTAGATCATTTCTCCCCACCCAAAAGCTTTTTGGCTATTAAAGATGCCACTCTCCCATTTAGAACCACCCAATAGTTTCTCTTGGCATTTAGAAAACACAAGTCTCCTTACAATGTCTCAAGGACTTAAAAAAATAGTCTGCCTCTGAGAGAAGGAAATGTCAACCCGCTCCAGTATTCTTGTCTGGGAAATCCCATGGATAGAGGAGCCTGGCAGGCTACAGTGCACGGGGTTGCAAGATTCAGACACAATTTACCAACTAAATCACCACCACCACTGTTGACATTTCTGGCTGCATTCTGTACACTCTCTCCTTCTCAGAGCATCTGAACTGCTTCGGCCCATTGGCTGTTCCTAGCACGCGCCTAGCACACTCCTGCGGGGCCTGCTTCTGCGGCTCCCGTTGCCGTGTGGTCATCTTCTCCCCGGAGATCTCACTTGTCACTCTCAAGCCTACTCTAGACCACTGTGCTTTATTTTTCTCTGTAGCACTTATGACTGATATTATTTTGTGTATCTATTTATTGATTTTTGAACCCCTGTCTTCATCTACAGAGTTTAATGTATAATTGATGGTCAATAAATTTTCTGAATGAATGAATGCAAGCTCCTATTAATGGTGCTTATCCTGAGAAGTATGACCAGGGGATGATTATACTTACATTATATTTCTTATATTTCAGGGTAGTTTGACATTCTTATATCAAGCATATGCTAATTTTGCAACTAAGTTCAATAAAATATACACCCACATACACGTATTTATGTTTGGAACAACAGATGACTACAAAGGTCTCTATATCTTTAGCATTGTAAGATCCTAGATTTTTCCAAGTTTTTCTTGTAAGATTTAAGGAAGGATTGCATGGCACAGCTTAGTTCTAAATGGTAAAGTATCAAGGTAAAATCAATTCCATTTTTCAATTGTGAATTAATATAAAAGCATGAATCATAGTCAATATGTAAGAGCCTGCCCAGGTATCACTCAATACATAGATTAATATGAGCACCTGTGTTCTCACCCTTAATTCCTACAAAGAATAGGTCAAGGACATCATGCACCTCTGAACACCGATCATCCTTGGGAGAAAATAGAAGCAGTATCATTTTGGAAGATGGTGGCAGGTATTGTGTGATGATTGCTTGCGTATTGATTCTTTCCTTCTCCATCTGGTCTCCACAAACAGAAAAGCAAAATATGCGCTCCTATATCATGGCCCTCATTTTGACCATAATGACTGTTATATTTGAATGATTTGACTTATCTTTCAGAAGTAGGAAGAGTTCAAATAAAGTGATCATCAAGTTTTCGGTATGCCCTTTCCTTTTCCATAAAGTGTCTAGGCATTTTTTAAGGATCTAGAAGATACTCCAAGACAAGATTAAGGCAGAAGACAAAGAAAGGGCCAAAGGGGCATGAATAAGAAATGGAAGCAGAAATGAGTTAAATAACACTGTGCCTCTCAGAGACCTACGCTTTTTGCAAATGGGGTACAAATATTGGCTGTAACCTTTCAGAAATCCAGTATAGAAAGAGAAACTGAATTAGTTACACTTTTTGCAATATTTCTAACATAAGTTAAATCAAATCAATTGCTTTGTCAATTCACAGCTATTCTGCATAGCAAAGCAGAAAGGGATTTCTGAAAGTTTCTGTAAAGAAGACGTTATTTTGAATTTCCTTGCCATGATGTTTAACTTCTTTTAATATAGGGCAATGGCATAACTCCAAGATGCAATTAGGTTGAAACAATTATCTGGCAATGGAAGTGATGGTGGAGTGTGAAGTGGGGGTGGAGGCTGTGAATGACACTTTAATATAAATATATGAGCCTTTAACATAATCTTGTACATTTTCTTTCTTCAGTCATTCCAGAATGGAAATTGGCAGGAGTACTTTTTTTTTTTTTTTTTCCTGTACCAAATTAGCATCTGCCCCTAGGACTGAGGTGAGGGAAACAGAACTGGGGAGACTGATAGTTAAAAGCCAGTAAGAATCATTATTTCTGCCTCACTGGTCAGGCATATTTTGAGCAAATGAGTCAGCACAGTGTGAGAGGCATGTTGGGGCTAGACTTTATCAGAAGTTACATAAATTTTTCAGAGTGACTAAAGCTGTTCTGGCTAGTTATTTAAAGCTTGGGGGAGCAGAAGGACTAAGGAGGTAGGAGGGGGGAACTGAACTTATTTTGTACCTAAGACAGCTCTGATTGGGCAACTTCTCTGCTCTAGTTCTCTTGGAAATGCCCTCTTTCCGGGGTTTATAATGTCACTGACTTAAGTTTAAGTTGTTCAAATTGTCCAAAACCCCATGGGTTCTCAACTCTGGAATGAATTTCCGGCAAAGATCCCAGCTTGTAAAATCCATTCTTCCGTATCAGATCAGTTGCCCAGGGGGTTTGCTGGCCCTTAGGGATAAGGCTGGAGAAGGCAATGGCACCCCACTCCAGTACTCTTGCCTGGGAAATCCCATGGATGGAGGAGCCTGGTGGGCTGCAGTCCACGGGGTCGCGAAGAGTCGGACACGACTGAAGCAACTTAGCAGCAGCAGCAGCAGCAGCAGGGGTAAGGCTATCTTGGTGATTAGTTCTGATTCCTCAGGCATTAACTAAGTATGAACTCTGTACTTGATATGCATGTGATTCTTAAAGAGATGACAAAGCTCAAAACATATTTTCTGTCCTCAGGAAGCTCATGATACAGGGGTAAAGACGGCATGAAGGTAATTAACACTCAGAGTGGGAAGTAGAATATGATCAGGCAGAAGCAGACCAGGGATTCTGGAGCTAGGAGAGAGTAGAATGCATGTTTTGGGAAGGTTCTCCTGTGTCTCTTTTCCGGAGGCATCTTAGTATGGAGCAGATGCTTAAAATGGAGCAGACAATCAAAACTGGCTAGATACATGAATTAATAAGAGAGATGTTGACTGGAAGAGTCGAGTATGAAGAGATGGAGACAGGCAGAGAAGACATCCAAGGAGAGAAAGACACATGGAACCCATCCAGCCCACATGAGGAAGGAAGGCCAAAGCTCCTCTTCCTCCCAAGACTTTGGGAGGCCCCATTTTGTTCACCTCATGACTTCTTTGATTACCTTGACATTGTGAATTTATGGTCACTTCTGTATAATTTAAAGGCTAGACATTTCAACAGGCTAGACTGTCCATGATACAGAACTGTCTGCAAGCTCTAGCTAGCTCATTCTCCTACGTACTAAGTGATCCTCTCCCACAGCAGTCAAGAATAACATTATTTTCTCAAGTGTTGGTGACATGTGTAGGTACAATATCACTAATGAGGTGGTGAAATTGCCAGATGACACAGAGGCTTCCCAAGACAGGTGGCTCTTTTTAAGATGCCACAAATCTATTTCTCCTTCACCCCAAAACAGCATTCATCCACCCAAAGCCCTAAATCCCAAACAGTTTATCAATCTGCAAGGGAATAAAGGGTAACCTTTATTATAATTATAAGGCAGGCTGTAAATAAACCTCCAAGTAATATATTCAGATGTGCGCTTCCAAGGTTAGTTTAATATGCCAGATCTGGGGAAGGGCATTTTATGTGAGAAAAATGTTTGCAAGGAGAACAAAGGACGTGGAGGAGGCTGTCAAGCCTTGGAGAAAGTATTACTCATCTCAGAGGCCCCTAGCTAGGATGACAAGAGAGAGGCAGGCAATTAAAGAAACACTCTCACCTTTAGAGAAGTTCAGTCTAGTTTGTTTTGAGCATTAATTTATTAAGGGTGAATTTTCAACTATAACCTCTTATATAAGAAGTGTTAAAATATTTTCAAAATAAAAAAGTCCAGATTTGCATTTCTATGATGATGGGCCCACAGGACATAAAATATCAGCACTGATTGCTCTGGATTCTCCCCTTTCCCAAGAGTCCACGTTCTGGGCACCATAGCCAGAGTCCCTCCCCATCTGGCTTCCAGGGGCAGAACCACAGGCTCCAGTATTTGGGGAAACCACTGCCTCCATTCTCTTCTATTTACTGAAAATCTTCCAAAGGCACTCCCTCTCTCCCTTGCTATGTAACATAACCTCAGTGAGTTTTGTTGTTTATCCATTGCTAAGTCATCTCTGATTCTTTGCAACTCCACAAACTGCAGCAGGACAGGCTCCTCTATCCTCCTGTGTCTCCTGGAATTTCCTCGAATTCCATTGATTCAGTGATTCTATCTAAACTTCTCATCCTCTGCTGCCTGCTTCTCCTTTTGCTTTCAGTTTTTCCCAGCATCAGGATCTTTTCCCAGTGAGTCAGATCTTCGCATCAGGTCACCAAAGTATTGGAGCTTCAGCTTCAGCAATAGTCCTTCAAATGAATATTCAGGGTTGATTTCCTTTAGGGCTGAATGGTTTGATCTCCTTGCTGTCCAAGCGATTCTCAAGAATATTCTCCATCAGTCAGTTCAGTTCAGTTCATTTCATTTGCTCAGTCATGTCCGACTCTTTGAGACCCCATGAATCGCAGCACTCCAGGCCTCCCTGTCCATCACCAACTCACAGAGGCTAGTCAAACTCATGTCAATAGAGTCAGTGATGCCATCCAGCCATCTCATCCTCTGTTGTCCCCTTCTCCTTCTGCCCCCAATCCCTCCTAGCATCAGAGTCTTTTTTTTTTTTTAGTTTTTTATTTTTTAAATTTTAAAATCTTTAATTCTTACATGCGTTCCCAAACATGAACCCCCCTCCCACCTCCCTCCCCATATGAGGTGGCCAAAGTACTGGAGCTTCAGCTTTAGCATCAATTCTTCCAAAGAACACCCAGGACTGATTTCTTTTAGGATGGACTGGTTGGACCTCCTTGCAGTCCAAGAAATTCTCAACAGTCTTCTCCCACACCACAGTTCAAAAGCATCAATTCTTCAGTTCTCAGCTTTCTTCACAGTCCAACTTTCACATCCATACATGACCACTGGAAAAACCATAGCCTTGACTAGATGGACCTTTGTTGGCAAAGTAATATCTCGCTTTTGAGTATGCTATCTAGGTTGGTCATAACTTCCCTTCCAAGGAGTAAGTGTCTTTTAATTTCATGGCTGCAGTCACCATCTGCAGTGATTTTGGAGCCCCCAAAAATAAAATCAGCCACTGTTTCCACTGATTCCCCATCTATTTCCCATGAAGTGATGGGACTAGATGCCATGATCTTAGATTTCTGAATGCTGAGCTTTTTAAGCCAACTTTTTCACTCTCCTCTTTCACTTTCATCAAGAGGCTTTTTAGTTCCTCTTCACTTTCTGCCATAAGGGTGATGTCATCTGCATATCTGAGGTTATTGATATTTCTCCCAGCAATCTTGAGTCCAGCTTGTGCTTCCTCCAGCCTAGCATTTCTCATACTGTATCCTGCATAGAAGTCAAATAAGTAGGGTGACAGTATCCAGCCTTGACGTACTCCTTTTCCTATTTGGAACCAGTCTGTTGTTTCATGTCCAGTTAGAACTGCTGCTTCCTGACCTGCATATAGGTTTCTGAAGAGACAGGTCAGGTGGTCTGATATTCCCATCTCTTTCAGAATTTTCCATAGTTTATTGTGATCCACACAGTCAAAGGCTTTGGCATAGTCAAGAAAGAAGAAATAGATATTTTCCTGGAACTCTCTTGCTTTTTCGATGATCCAGCAGATGTTGGCAATTTGATCTCTGGTTCCTCTGCCTTTTCTAAAACCAACTTGAACATCAGGAAGTTCACGGTTCACGTATTGCTGAAGCCTGGCTTGGAGAATTTTGAGCATCACTTTACTAGCAATGTGAGATGAGTGCAATTGTGCGGTAGTTTGAGCATTCTTTGGCATTGCCTTTCTTTGGGATTGGAATGAAAACTGACCTTTTCAAGATCTGTGGCCACTGCTGAGTTTTCTAAATTTGCTGGCATATTGAGTGCAGCACTTTCACAGCATCCTCTTTCAGTATTTGAAATAGCTCAACTGGAATTCCATCACCTCCACTAGCTTTGTTCATAATGATGCTTTCTAAAGCCCACTTGACTTCACATTCCAGGTTGTCTGGCTCTAGGTGAGTGATCACACCATCGTGATTGTCTGGGTTGTGAAGCTGTTTTTTGTACAGTTCTTCTGCGTATTCTTGCCACCTCTTTTTAATATCTTCTGCTTCTATTAGGTCCATACCATTCTGTCCTTTATTGAGCCCATCTTTGTTGAAATGTTCCCTTGTTATCTCTAATTTTCTTGAAGAGATCTCTAGTCTTTCCTATTGTATTGTTTTCCTCTATTTCTTTGCATTGATTGCTGAGGAAGGCTTTCTTTTCTCTCCTTGTTATTCTTTGGAACTCTGCATTCAAATGGGAATATCTTTCCTTTTCTTCTTTGCTTTTCGCTTCTCTTCTTTTCACAGCTATTTGTAAGGCCTCCTCAGACAGCCATTTTGCTTTTTTGCATTTCTCTTCCATGGAGATAGTCTTGATCCCTGTCTCCTGTACAATGTTACGAACCTCTGTCCATAGATGATCAGGCACTCTGTCTATCAGATCTAGGCCCTTAAATCTATTCCTCACTTCTACTGTATAATCATAAGGGATTTGAATTAGGTCATACCTGAGTGGTCTAGTGGTTTTCCCTACTTTCTTCAATTTGAGTCTGAATTTGGCAATAAGGAGTTCATGATCTGAGCCACAGTCAGCTCCCAGTCTTGTGTTTAGCATCGATTCTTGGGCACTCAGCTTTCTTTATGGTCTAACTTATATATATGTACACGGCTACTGGAAAAAACATAGTGTTGACTATTCATGCCCTTGTTGGCAAAGTAATGTCTCTGCTTTTTAATATGCTGTCTTTGTTGGCAAAGTAATGTCTCTGCTTTTTAATATGCTGTCTAGGTTTGTCATAGCTTTCCTTCCAAGGAGCAAGCATCTTTTAATTTCATGGCTGCATTCACTATGCTCAATGATTTTGGAGGCCAAGAAAATTGCCACTGTTTCCATATTTTCCCCTTCTATTTGCCATGAAGTTATGGAACTGGATGCCATGATCTTAGTTTTTTGAATGTTGAGTTTTAAGCCAGCTTTTCACCCTCATCAAGAAGCTCTTTAGTTCCTTTTCACTTTCTGCCCTTATAGTAGTATTATCTGCATATCTGAGGTTGTTGATATATCTCCTAGCAATCTTGATTCCAGCTTGTGACTCATCCAGCCTGACATTTCTCATGATGTAATCTGCACATAAGCTAAATAAACAAGGTGACAATATATAGTCTTGTCTTACTCCTTTCCCAATTTTGAACCAGTCAGCTGTTCCATGTAAGGTTCTAACTGTTGCTTCTTGACACATACAGGTTTCACAGGGGACAGGTGAGGTGGTCTGCTATTCCCATCTCTTGAAAAATTTTCCGGTTTGTTGTAATCCACACAATCAAAGACTTTAACGTAGTCAATGAAGCAGAAATAGATGTTTTTCTAGAATTCTCTTGCTTTCTCTATGATTCAGTAGATATTGGCAATTTGATCTCTGACTTTTTCCTCTGCCTTTCCTAAACTCAACTTGTACATCTAGAAGTTCTTGGTTCACATAATGCTGAAGCCTAGCTTGAAAGATTTGACTTTATAAGATCATAACTTTATACGCATGTGAAATGAGCACAATTGTGTGGTAATTTGAACAATCTATGACACATTCCTTCTTTGGGATTGGAATGAAAATTGATCTTTTCCAGTCCTGTGGCCACCGTTGAGTTTTCCAAATTTGCTGGCATATTGAGTGCAGCACTTTAACAGCACTCATATTTTAGGATTTTTAATAGCACAGCTAGAATTCTATCATTTCCTCTAGCTTTGTTCATAGTAATGCTTCCTAAGGACCACTTGGCTTCATACTCCAGGATGTCTTGCTCTAGGTGAGTGACCATAGTGTTGTGGTTATCTGGGTCATTTAAGACATTCTTTTTATAGTTTTTCTATGTATTCTTGCCACCTCTTCTTAATCTCTCTGCTTCTGTTAGGTCCTTACCATTTCTGGCCTTTATCATGCCCATCCTTGCACAAAATGTTCCATTGATATCTCCAATTTTCCTGAAGAGATCTCTAGTCTTTCCCATACTATTGTTTTCCTCTATTTCTTTGCATTTTTCATTTAAGAAGTCTTCCTATATCTCTTTGATATTTTCTGAAATTCTGCATTCCATTGGGCGTATCTTTCTGTTTCTCCCTTGCCTTTCACTTCTCTTCTTTTCTCAGCTATTTGTAAAGCCTCCTCAGACAACCACTTAGCCTTCTTGCATTTCTTTTTCTTGAGGATGGTTTGGTCACTGACTATGAACCTTCATCCATAGTTCTTCAGGCACTCTGTCTACCAGATATAATCCCCTGAAGCTATTTGTCACCTCCATTGTATAATCATAAGGGATTTGATTTAAGGCATACCTGAATCTAGTAGTTTTCACTACTTTCTTCAATTTAAGCCTGAATTTTGCAATAAAGAGCGTAGGATCTGAGCCACAGTCAGCTCCCGATCTTATTTTGCTGACTATATAGAGTTTCTCCAATCTTTGGCTGCAAGGAGTATAATTTACCTGATTTCAATATTGACCATTTGGTGAAGTCCATGTGTAGAATCATCCTTTGGGTTGTTGGAAAAGGATGTTTGCTTTGACCAGTGCGTTCTCTTGACAAAACTCTGTTAGCCTTTGTCCTACTTCATTTTGTACTCCAAGGCCAAACTTGCCTGCTACTCCAGGTATTATTGACTTCCTACTTTTGCAATCCAAGGCCCTGTGATGCAAAGGACACTTTTTTTTTTTTTTTTGGTGTTACTTCTAAAAGGTCTTGTAAGCCTTCATATATCTGGTCAACTTCAGCTTCTTCAGCATTAGCAGTTGCAGCATAGACTTGGATTATTGTGATATTGAATGATTTAGGAAGTCTTTACCTCGTTTCGTCAAATTTTTATTCTCACCATCTATCAGGACTCGAAGTCTAAGTTTCTGGAGAGCAGCCTCTCTTCCAAGTATTTAAGAAAATCTGAGCTCACTGACCCCTTCATAGATCACAGCTTTGTCATGGCAGAGGGGCATGTGTAACTCAGTGGAGCTATGAGCCACCCCCTGCAGGGCTACCCAGGATGAACGGATCATAGTGAAGAGTTCCGACAAAACGTGATCCCCTGCGGGAGGAAAGTAGGAATTCTCTCATCCTTTCCAAATCTCTTATGACAGAAAACAAATACAAATTAATATCTACAAAAGTTACCCTGCCCTAATGGTCTTCCCCAAAACCCTCCATGCCCAGTGAGCACTGGAGAATGCTGATCTCTCCAGTGCTGATGATCACGGAAGTGTAAGACATTGTGTTAAGCCCTGGGCTGAGAGATAGGACTTCAATCTGCTGCCAGTGAGTTTATTGTCTAAGGGGCAGCAGCCATGCCCACAACTCCAAAGTCAATACCTGGGATAAATGCTATAATGGAGGAAGATGCAGGGAGAGGAGCATACAACTGGAACCATTCATCAGAGGAACAGCAGAGATGGAGGATATAATATTTGGACTGCAGGTGGTGTCAATGACCAATATGACTTGGCTCAGCAAACATCAGATGTGTGGGGTGGTGAAGAATTGTTCAGAGCAGAAGGCAAAGCATAGGTAAAGCTATCAAACAAAGGAGAATCCAGCATGTTATGGAAATAAAGGATATCACTGGTCAGGTTCCCTAGGAAACAAACTCTGCGTCAGAGATTTGCATGCAGGAAGCTTACTGGGGAGTCATCCAAATGGGAACACAGACTCGAGAGGGAGATGGAAGCAGGATTGAGCAAGTTAACCTGCAAGGTAATTGCAGCGGAAGCCTTGGCAGACCTCATGGGGAGTCTAGAACTGGGATGGCTCTGCAGAAGTGTCTCAAATTGAGGCAAGGGGACCAAGTCTTACAGGACAGGGCTTTTCTTGGTAAGGGGGCATGTAACATTGGGAAGGGAAATTCCTTTTGGCTAAAGGCAATGCCTGGGAAGCACTCAGCTGTGAGCCTGGGGCAGACAACACTCCCAGGAGCTAGAGGAGGAAATTCCTCTGACCTGAAGGAGGGGATCTGGGTGATAACCCATTGCATCCACTGCAGCAGCCACAACTCAGCACTGCTGTGTCGTGTGGCGGGTCAAGAGAAGACTAAGTATTAGTCAGGGTATGCTCAGCTACGCTGCAGGAACAGAAACTCTCATATCTCATGACATAACAAAGCTTTCTTTCTTGTGCACGACTCTTTTCTCAGGATTGGGCAGTTACCTGTGGTAACTTAGGGATTCAGACTCCTTCAGTCTATCCAGAGCTGCAGTAAAAGAGAAAGAGGGAGACAGGACACTCATGCAAGGGCTTTATGGTCTGGACTGCAAGACATATATAGTGCTTCCTTCTGCATTTCACTGGTGAGATTCAGCCACACGGGCACAACTTAATTGCAAGAGAGACTGGGCATATACTCTTCTACATGTCCAGAAAGAGGAAATGGAGTTGGTAGTGTCTAGCCAATCTCTGCTTCAGGCAACCATGTTTGGTGTCCAGTCTAGAGCAAGATTACTGGGTGGCGTTCACTTGCTGACATCCAGTACTGAAGAGGACAATTTAAGATTTTTCCTTTGTTTATAAGCATTAATATTTTAAAATTGTCCAGATTTGTGTTTTCCTCAGCAACACCAAGAATTGCTCTAAAATTATAGAAAGGTGAAAGGGTTAGTCACTCAATCATGTCTGACTCTGCGATGCCATAGTCTGTAGCCTGCTAGGTTCTTCTGTCCAGGCAAGAATACTGCAGTGGGCTATTTTCCTAAAACTTGAAAAATCTCATGAAGCATACATTGCAAACAACTTATTAAAATGAGCAAAGCAATATTTTTAATCTGTGACCAATGCTCCATTCCTGGCTGGTATTCTGATATTTTTGTACAGAACATCTGTCAACCCAGCTGTGAAGGAAGGTAGAAGGGCTGCTGGGGAGGGGTATCATGGGTCAGGGGCAGTTCTCGAGACTTGACTAAGTCCTCTTGACCTACAGACACTTGAGCCTTTCCAAGGGCATTGAGCATTACTCGGAGGGAAATGTAGGTCTGAAGGTTCAAGCAGGATGATAATCTGACACCTTCTTTTAGAATATGGTCACTATAGAAGCAGGCAACACGTGGGGAATGTGTTCTGATCTCCAAAAGGAGATCAGAATGTATGTTTGTCAGAAATATGTTTGTGGTTTAAATCATGATATCAGGTTATTGCTATTCATAATAGTTCAACTTAATCCAAAGGAAAATTCCTTTTGTGTAACCATGTTACTTGAGCTACGTCCAGAATTAAATTTGACCAAAGGAAGCCACTGAAGACAGAATTTCAAAAGTATCTGCCTCGCATGCAGTCCTCCTAACAACTTTCTCCTTTTATCAATGCAGAGAGCTGATGTTCCACTGAGTTCTAGACAGTCCTTTAGGAGCCTCTTATCCTATTGGAAATCCAGGACTACAAGGCTCTTCCAATAGTGATTTGATGGCAAAGGAAAGGCCAAGTGAACCTGCACCCCGATGGGAGGGAATGATGATGTTTCCTGAGTCACAATAGAGCAAAACCCTCAGTGACTGGTTTTCTTCTGCTTATTAGACTTAGCTGGAAATGACCATCTGGCAAGAAGCCTTTCTGTGTCTTCCTCCTTCCTCCCATTCCCAAAGCCTTCTGACTGGGGCCAGCACTTTATGGTTGTTGGTTCTTTATTTTTCTGCAGGCAATAGCTGCGTAAGAACAGGGGCCTAGCCTTCTACATGTTATTTGCCCCATAGTATTTGGTGGCTCTGTGGTAAAGAACTCACCTGCAATACAGAAAACGTAGAAGACACCGATTCAATCCCTGGGTTGGGAAGATCTTCTGAAGGAGGAAATGGCAACTCACTCTAGTATTCTTGCCTGAAAACTCCCATGAACAGCAGAGTCTGGTGGGTTATGGTCCAAAGGGTTGCAAAGAGTTGGACACAACCAAGCAACTGAACACACACACAGCATTTGGTGGAGCTCCTTACCCTCTGCAGAGAATGGATAACTATTTGTTAAAAGGTAGGAATGGGAGCCACGATTGCCCAGTAATTGTTTCTTACCGCTACTCCCCTGAGTAGTTCACTTAACCTTTTTAGTCCTCATCTGTGATGAGGTCAGAATTCTCTAGCCATCTCCTTGCTTGCAAGTTGATGAATACAACAATTCAGTTTTGGGAAGAGATTGTGATAAAGTGCTGCTCAGGAGTGAGAAAGATCTATGTTTGAATCCCAACTCTGCCACCAGCTGGGTGACTCAGGCAAGTCACGTAACCCCTCTAAGGAAAACATTTTCAATTCTGTGACTTACAGACAGCATGAAGCAAACACAGACTTAATAACATGAGACTAGCAGTAATATCAGACTAACACTAGGTGTTACCATATCCAGAAGTTCTAAATGCAAATTAATGATTGTGGCAAAAGTGTATTCAGGTTTTTGACACCTACTGGGGCTAGGCTCTTAAGATGATGCTGGACATAAAAGATGCCCAAGTTTACTGATAATCCAGACAATTAAACAGAGGATTATAGTAAATTATGATGTAAATGCAACAGATCATGTTTTATTTGGGTTGTCTTCTTCAGAAGGGTTGATTGCTCAGTCGTGTCCGACTATTTGAGACCCAATGGACTACAGTCTACCAGGCTCCTCTGTCCACAGAATTCTCCAGTCAAGTATAATAACCCAGGGATTGAACCTGGGTTTCCTTTATTGCAGGCAGGTTCTTTACCTTCTTGAGCCACCAGCCTGGTAATAATAGCAGGTAAAAGGGAAAACAGTTCTGAAAAGTAGGAACCATTTTACCAAGAGTAAAGCCAGAAAGCTGTACTTCTCAATATTTGAACAAACCTTTGTAAAGCTGATCTGTGCCTAGACTTCACCAATGATGTTGCATGTACTGGTGTGTGTGTATGTGTGCACATGTGACTCTGTGTGACTGTGTGTGTGTGACTGTATGTGTCACACATGCGCACATACTTGCTTCTTCCTGCAAACACCCCCCCAGATTTTGCAGGCATGTTCACGCACTCAGATGGCAAGAGCATCAGCAGCTGTCGTCTTTTCACACCAAGAGAAGTAGAGCATGAGCACACTGATGTAACAAGAAAACACGTCCCTCATCAGTTCTGAAGAAAGGACAGATGACAAATAACTATATTTCTAAAGCTGGGAACAATGCATCTTCCAAGCAATGCTGGTAAAAGGTTCACTTGCTCATAAATACAGAGACTCAGCTGGCAGAAAGGGGTGGATTTTCCCAGCAAGATGCCCCTAAATGGCAACTGCCTGATGGAAAAAGATATATGAGATGCTGAGTTAATTTAGCTGTTGTTTGTACCCTGCTTGGCCCCCTGGTTGGGTCCAGTCCTGGAATACAAATGTGAGCTAGAGGCAGCGGGCTCCTATGCATGGTTTCTGCATATGGAAGGTCTGGGCTGGTGCTAAGTGTCTAAAGCTCATGGGAATGGGCACGGTCTTTAGGAGATCCCTGTCCTCCTTGACCTCCATCTCCACAGTGTGTGAAAATCCATTGTGAACCTCGTGCTTTAGGAACTTTGTAGGACTGCATGATATTTTGAGATGTTGTTTTATTTGTTGTGTGCTTACTGTCTCTGATTTTCCCTTTTTCTCTTTGGCCCATTTCTACAGGCTGTTTGTGCTTCACTGCACAGATAAGGTGTATGGCCGAGAAGAAAGCAGAAGTCACTGACAAGAACACCTGGCTGTTTCTTTATAAGCACAGAGAGTCTAGGGGTTTGTGAAAAAAAAAAATAGAGGGATGGAGCGTGTTCAGTGGCAGAAGCACAATGACACGGAGGTACAGGGAGAGTTGGGCTCATCAGAGTCCCGCCCTACAAGGACTTGAGCTGCAGGAAGAGAAAAGTGGAGTACAAAAGTCTGGCACAGTGGGGATCAGCTTGGCTTCCTAGTAGCATCCTGATGAGGGGCCAAGACACCAGAAAGGATGTTGTGTGCAGTGTCTCAGCAGACAGGGCCACAGGTGACGTTTCCAAAGGAGACCAGGTATGCCCAGGTCTGAAGACTGGATGTCCCTACCCATCACCAGGCAATCCGTCTAGGCTTAACCCTGAGGATGACTAAGGTCAAGTTTCACAGTGGTTTCGGAAGAATAAATAAATGCAATCTATTTTTTTGCACACCTGAGTTTGTGAGGTGGCATTTCTACCTGCTACATATGGATAACAAATATTTTCCAGACTAGCAACTGGTCTTTATTGGAATGCTTATATATAGCATCTAATGCTAAGAATCTCTTAGAAGGGGCAGGAAACCTGTTCAAAGGAAGGGTAGGAACCAAGAAAGGCTTACTAGAAGAAATAATTATTAAATAAACACTAGCCATATGTAAGGAGTTCAAGGTAGGAGAAGAATGTTAGGTGAAAGAGAATGGCAGAGCTGGGAAGAGAGGGAAGGTGTGAAGTGTTAGAGGTATTTTCTAAAAAGAATATATTTAATAAACTTATAGTGCTTACTGTAACCAACCTCATGGAGTCAATAGTATAATTATCTACATTTTACAGATAGGGACACTGAGGCACATGGATGAATTTGCCTGAGAAGTTCACTGTGGCTGCCCTTACCTTAGAGTGATTGCCTATATCATGGCTTCATGGGTGCTGTGGGGTCAGGAAAGCCATGGTCCCAAATAGCAGAAATCTAGAAACAGGATTAAATAGGCTGACTACTGTGATGGTCAATACCAAATCAGATTGATTGTATTCTTTGCAGCCAAATATGGAGAGCTTTATACAGTCAGCAAAAACAAGACCGGGAGCTTACTGTGGCTAAGATCATGAATTCCTTATTGCCAAATTTAGACTTAAATTGAAGAAAGTGGGGGAAACCACTAGACCATTCAGGTATGACTTAAATCAAATCCCTTATGACTATACAATGGAAGTAAGAAATAGATTTAAGGGACTAGGTTTGATAGACAGAGTACCTGATGAACTATGGATGGAGGTTCGTGACATTAAACAGGAGACAGGGATCAAGACCATCTCCATGGAAGAGAAATGCAAAAAAGCAAAATGGCTATATGAGGAGGCCTTAGAAATAGCTGTGAAAAGAAGAGAAGTGAAAAGCAAAGGAGAAAAGAAAAGATATACCCATTTGAATACAGAGTTCCAAAGAATAGCAAGGAGAGATAAGAAAGCCTTCCTCAGTGATCAATGCAAAGAAATAGAGGAAAAAATAGAATGGGAAAGACTAGAGATCTCTTCAAGAAAATTAGATATACCAAGGGAACATTTCATGCAAAAATGGGCTCAATAAAGGACAGAAATAGTATGGACCCAACAGAGCAGAAGATGTTAAGAAGAGGTGGCAAGAATATACAGAAGAATTGTACAAAAAAAGATCTTCACGACCCAGATAATCACGATGGTGTGATCACTCACACTCACTCACACTCTCCTAGAGCCAGACATTCTGGAATGTGAAGTCAAGTGGGCCTTAGGAAGCATCATTATAAACAAAACTAGTAGAGGTGATGGAATTCCAGTTGAGCTATTTCAAATCCTGAAGGAGGATGCTGTGAAAGTGCTGCCCTCAGTATGTCAGCAAATTTAGGAAACTCAGCAGTGGCCACAGGACTGGAAAATGTCAGTTTTCATTCCAATCCCAAAGAAAGGCAATGCCAAATAAAGTTCAAACTACCACACAAATGCACTCATCTCACAGGATAGTAAAGTAAAGCTCAAAATTCTCCAAGCTAGGTTTCTGCAATACATGAACCATGAACATCCAGATATTAAAGTTGGTTTTACAAAAGGCAGAGGAACCAGAGATCAAATTGCCAACATCCACTGGATCATGGAAAAACCAAGAGAGTTCCAGAAAAACATCTATTTCTGAACATCTTTTTCTGCTTTAGTGAGTATGCCAAAGCCTTTGACTGTGTGGATCACAATAAACTGTGGAAATTTCTGAAAGAGATGAGAATACCAGACCACCTGACCTGCCTCTTGAGAAATCTGTATGCAGGTCAGGGAGCAACAGTTAGAACCGGACATGGAACAACAGACTGGTTCCAAATAGGAAAAGGAGTACGTCAAGGCTGTATATTGTCACCCTGCTTATTTAACTTCTATGCAGAGTACATCATGAGAAACGCTGGACTGGAAAAAACACAAGCTGGAATCAAGCTTGCTGGGAGAAATATCAATAACCTCAGATATGCAGATGACAGCACCCTTATGGCAGAGGAACCAAAGAGCCTCTTGATGAAAGTGAAAGAGGAGAGTGAAAAAGTTGACTTAAAGCTCAACATTCAGAGAACTAATATCATGGCATCTGGCCCCATCACTTCATGGGAAATAGATGGGGAAACAGTGGAAACAGTGGCTGACTTTATTATTATTATTATTATTATTATTATTTTTGACTCCCAAATCACTGCAGATGGTGATTGCAGCCATGAAATTAAAAGATGCTTGCTCCTAGGAAGGAAAGTTATGACCAACCTAGATAGCATATTCAAAAGCAGAGGCATTACTTTGCCAACAAAGGTCCGTCTAGTCAAGGTTATGGATTTTCCAGTGGTCATGTATGAATGTGAGAGTTGGACTATAGAAAAAGCTGAGCACCAAAGAATTGATGCTTTTGAACTGTGGTGTTGGAGAAGACTCTTGAGAGTCCCTTGGACTGCAAGGAGCTCCAACCAGTCCATCCTAAAGGAGATCAGTCCTGGGTGTTCATTGGAAGGACTGATGCTAAAGCTGAAACTCCAATACTTTGGCCACCTGATGCGAAGAGCTGACTGATTTGAAAAGACCCTGTTGCTGGGAAAGATTGAGTGCAGGAGGAGAAGGGGATGACAGAGGATGAAATGGTGGGATGGCATCACCAACTCAATGGACATGGGTTTGGGTGGACTCTGGGAGTTGGTGATGGACACGAAGGCCTGGCTTGTGGTTCATGGGGTCACAAATAGTCCAACACTACTGAGTGACTGAACTGACTGACTGATTATGATGGTGCCTTGATGAAGTACTAGGATCCCTGGTCAAGATCAATGAAGTACTACTCTGCCCTTAGGTCCTGGGCCCAAATAATCAAATTTTCTTAAAAATTCCCTTTGCTCCAAGCAGTTCTCAATCCCTTAATCCCATATTTATGCCAATGGTTTGCTCAGCAAGGCTTTTCACAGAGAGAATTCAAAAGGGAAGCAGCAGTCAAGACTCAACTCAAATTATCATATATTTTGAGTGAAAAAGTTCAAAAAAACAATTCTTAATTTGCAGATACATCATGATCATTTCACGAATAAGCTAAATAAAGCATAGCTTGGAGAATGATAACCAACCTGAAAATAATTTATGTTTTAAATCGGTGATTCAGTTCAGTTCAGTTCAGTTCAGTCGTTCAGTCGTGTCTGACTCTTTGCAACCCCATGAATCGCAGCATGCCTGGCCTCCCTGTCCATCACCATCTCCTGGAGTTCACTCAGACTCACATCCATCAAGTCCGTGATGCCATCAAGCCATCTCATCCTCGGTCGTCCCCTTCTCCTCCTGCTCCCAATCCCTCCCAGCATCAGTGTCTTTTCCAATGAGTCAACTCTTCACATGAGGTATGGCATCCCAACCCGACAGCTATTTATTTATTAGCTCTTGTCCTACAGTTTCATACCCTGCCCTCCTCTGATTTGGGGTTAATGTTCTCTTGCTTTGAAATTTCCTTGCCTTCTTTATTTGGTTTATTTGATGAGATTTGGTGAGATGAGGACATATTTTAAAATAAATGTCTGCAATAATATTTGGGTAACTTTTGAATTTTATGATCATATGCCTCTACTGGAATTTTGTAATTAAGATACTTGTAAGGAGGATTATGCCAAGCAAAGTTTGCATGGAGCCAAGTCCTGTCAAGTAGGACAGCCAAGTCTTTTCATACTACTGTTATCTATTTATAGGAGAGAATGTGGTTCATAATGATTATCCTGAGACTTATCCTAAAGTCTCAGAGGGCAACTGAAAATTACAGACCATCAATATACTTTTGAGAAACTTTATTTTGGGGGGCTCCAAAATCACTGCAGATGGTGATGCCAGCCATGAAATTAAAAGACACTTGCTCCTTGGAAGAAAAGCTATGACCAACTTAGACAGCATATTAAAAAACAGAGACATTACTTTGCCAACAAAGGTCCATCTAGTCAAAGCTATGGTTTTTCCAGTAGTCATATATGAATGTTAGAGTTGGACCATAAAGAAAGCTGAGCGCCCAAGAATTGATACTTTTGAACTGTGGTATTGGAGAAAACTCTTGAGAGTCCCTTGGACTGCAAGGAGATCCAACCAGTCCATCCTAAAGGAGATCAGTCCTGAATATTAATTGGAAGGACTGATCCTGATGCTGAAACTGCAATACTTTGGCCACCTGATGCGAAGAATTGGCTCATTTGAAAAGACCCTGATGCTGGAAAAGATAGACGGCAGAAGGAGAAGGGGACAGCAGAGAGTGAGATGGTTGGATGGCATCACCGACTGGATGGACTTGAGTCTGAGCAAGCTCGGGGAGTTGGTGATGAACAGGGAAGCCTGGCGTGCTGCAGTCTGTGGGGTCGCAGAGTCAGACAAGAGTGAGTGACTGAACTGAATATACTTTGGTGTCATGATAAGTATTCATTCATTCATTCATCCAGCACTTTTGAGTGCTAACTCTAGGCCAGTCCCAATGTGTCTTTGACCTGCTATCACCCAACTGACAAGTACTCAGACCCATAAACTCTAAAATAGATACTTGTGTGAAGTACTGTCTTTGTCAGCAATGCTTCTTCAGAGGAAGGGAACTTCAGGCAAGCCCTTGAAAGAGAAGAAAAGACAAAAGAAAATTCATGTAAAGGAAATGTGCAAAGTCATGGAGGTAGAGTAAAGAGGGAAGAGGCTATAGGACACTTAGAGATTATGATAGCTGGCTTCTAATTTGGCTTCCAACGATCCTCATCTCTGATATACATGCACTTGTACAGTCCCCTCCCACACCTAAGCAAAGCTAGTAGTGTACTGTAGAAGTAATGGTATGTGACCAATACAATTAGTCATGAAAGACATTGTGTCTTCCACCTTGGCCTTTGGATTGCCCACTGTAGAAGTCAGCTGCCATGTTTTAAGTACCTTATGGAAAGACCCTAAGGGGAGGAAAGAAGGCTTCCCACCAACACACTTGCCAGCCGTGAGAACAGCACACGCTGGAGGATATACAGCCTCCAGTCCAAGCCGAGGCTTCACAGCCTGTAGTCCCAGTGAACCTCTAACTAAAAACTTAAAAGAAATGCTGTGCCAGAATTCCAAATCCAAGCTTCTCTGGAGGTCATGACTTGTAGGAACCATCAGATAATAAATAATTGTTGTTGTTTTAAACCACTAAGTTCGCGATGATTTGTTGAGCATCCGTGGATAAGTAATATGAAACATTTCAGTGGTTTTTAGCTCTACCAGTGGGACATGCCCTTCTTGTCTGTCCTGGGGGAAGATGCTTCCAGAACTCCAGAGAACTCTAGTTCCGTGGTGAATGGAGTCTTGGAGAGGGAGTAGGTAGATTTTACTTCTCCCACAATCTCCATTTGCACCGCTACACAAGCCACTCAGAATCAACATAAAATCTACATACAGTAATGTGGTGGGAATTTGACTTCAAACCTAACAAACTCCCTGGTCTCCTTTGAAAGGTCAGTTTGTGGTTTTTCTACCAGGCTTCCCAAGCCTCTCCTGGAGAATGCACTACTCCAGGCATTTCCCTCCTTCAAGAAAATAAGTTCTCCATTTCACAGTATGGAATCCCTGCTCTCATTACTTGAGAAATTCTTTCTTTGCCAAGTGTCTGCTCGAAAGTTGTCTCCTTAATAAAAGTGTCACTAATTTTCACCTCTTCCTTAAGACTTTCACAGACTTTTGTTCATATTTCCATGATGTTTTTTTAATTTATTTTAATTCATTTTGCTACAGGATTATATTTTGTAAGTGGGTGGGCTTCATGCTTTATATGTAACCCCAACAGTTTACAAGTACCTCAGGACATAGTAGGTCCTTACTTTGTAGAATGGTAATGGAAACTGGGCAGGTTAAAGTCAACCAGCAGTCTCCTGTCTTTTGAGACTACATGAATTTTTCTTGTATAGCATGTTGCCTCTCTGTTGTTTAGCTCATTTAGTCTCTGAACACGAACTGTTTCACTTCCTCCTCCTTTGCCTGGCAAACTCCTGCATATCCTTTAAGATTTGGTTTAGGTATCATTCACCAAACTTAGGAAGCCTTCCTTGACCCTTTCAGGTAGTTTTAGAAACTCCTTGTTAGGAATTTCTATATCTGTCCATGAACATACTGCACATATTACTGTACATTGCCCTAGATTATCTGTATGGGTTGATGCCTTCATGAGACTGTGAGCCTCAGTGTGGCAATTTTCAACACACAGTTATGCAACAAGGAAATGTCTATGAAATGAATGAATGAATTTTTGTTCCCTACCACATGACCCTTATTGTTAAAATTCTAGGCAAATCTGTCCACAAGGAGGACCATTATCTTGAGACAATTTTGTAAAGCTCTGATCCTTAACACCACCCAATTAAAAATCACAAAGGAAGCTGAAGGAAGGAGCACGATTCCTAATAAAACTCTCAGCCTCGCCTTTTGGCTCCTGCATTAACATTTCTAGGCTTGAATTTAGAATGAGGTAACTAGAATAAATTGTGTTACGTGCCAATGCACTCAACTGCAGTTCAATTATAATTTATGGATCGCTTTGGTCATCAGAGACCATTATCATAACCAAATGCCACAGCCTTATTATGGCACCTGCACTCATCCATCTTGCACAAATGGACACTCAGACACCAAGTGCCTATTGAGAAGGCCATTCCCAAGCTGTGCAGGTTAATGCTGATCTCTGATTAGTCCCAGATTATGTCTCTGGACTGACATTGTAAATCTGAGTTCCCCTTTTAGGGGAAAGATGACAATACAACATGGTATAGGATTTGCACATCTTTTTAACCTTCTCAGTTTGTTTCAAGATACCCCTCACTTTCTTCTAAGACTACAATCATGTCCTCCTCTTTTATCACATTGGTTTTCCCTCTTTCCAAAAATGTGGCTACAGTTGAATATAGCTCCCTACTAGACCTTAAATGTTACTTTCATCTTAAAATGGGGTTTTCTCTTCTTTTAAAAAGACTACAGTTAGCAAAAATGAGATTGTCAAAATCACTTTATCAAATTACGGTTGACATATAAAGAGCTGTACCTATTTCTTGCATAAAACTTGATGCATTTGAGGGTAAGTATACACCCGTGAAAACATCATCACCAAGGCCATACACATATTCATCACAAAGATTTCTCCAGCCACAAAAACAAGATTTATGGACTATCTAATAGCATACGGAAATGCTGTATTTATCGGAAATAACATTCACAGAGGGAAAAATCAATTAATTAAGAAATAGAGTCTCTGAGAGTTGTTTGTTCCCTGTAAACATTAACAGATGACTTGGAATTTACATTCTGCAAGTTGATGTTCCTTTCTAGGAAGATTTCCTATCTAAAAATCTTTTTCTGTTTTGTTTTTAGTTGAAATGTTACAGTCTGGGGCTCTACCCATGAGAATCACTTCTGAATCCCAATAACGTATTCCAGGTGACCTTGTCTGGTTGGAAAGATTGGAGGCTAACCTCAGAACAACTCTGGGAAAGGAAGCTCTGCTTTGCTTGGCATGGTGCTTAGTATCATTGCACTTCCAAAGAACAGGATTGGAACTCTCTCAGCTGCACAGCCTGTCTCTCATGGCACCTGCTTCTCACTACACAGCTGCTAACTGCTTCTCTGTCACCCTGCTGGCATCTTTTTCCCCTGCTCTTCATTCTTTTGTGTTATTCAGGTACACTTGGAATTGCCATGTCCTCAGCTCAACATCAGGAATTTGATTACTGTCTACCCCTACTACTAACTCAGGTTCAAAACTGCCAAATTCCAAATTCCCAAGAATAGAACCTGAACAGCACAGCCCATCTTTCTGAGCCAGATCTCATAAGGAGTTGGTCACTGGCCAGCCTGTCCATGATTCTTTTTGAGTAAGATGTGCAGCCTTGTTCCAATTGCCTGTGACTTTAATGAGGGTCATATAATATAAACATGACCTATTTAAGCAGAGAGTCTGAAGATGGCAAAATGTATTACAACAGGGGTGTCTGAAGCATACATTTATATTTAGCATTTATTTTAGGCCTGAAAACAATGTTTGCTTGGGCCCATATAGTTTTTCTACGTGGGAAAAAAGGACAATCATCACTTTTTATGAGTGATCCTTCAGCCAAGTGGTCTCAAGAGACTACCTCAGAAAAAAACCAGAACTGGAACCAGTGCTGACTTCTTGCAATCCCAACAACTTACTTGAAAGCGACACAAGGGCACTTCAAATTACTTTAGCCAAATTAACATAAATATGAACACCTGTAACCTCGCAGATCACCTCGCTGGCCTATGCACAGGTACATGAGACATCCTAGATGCCGGGCGGTGCACACGGATGAACAGTGCCACACGGACAGGAAGTGAGACAAGAGGATAGTCACTTTACACAGTCTGGAATCGCCATGCAGTCTCAGCACGCGCTCTACTTTTTCTTTTTTGTCTTGCCTTCTGACAATACTTTGCTTCTCATAGACTCCAAGGACTAACAAAATGTGTAGAAGAAACAACACACACGAAATCATAATGCAATGTATTTATTATCAATAGACAACACATACATTAATAATCAACAAAAATTAAACGATGCTACAATTTCCAAACAGTGTGTGTGACTCATGCTATCTTCTTTATCTCAGAGTTATACATCACTAATTCATTCAAAGGATACATTGTGAGTGCAGCTGTTTGACAGCAGCTGTGTGGCAGTGGTGATGCACATGGCAGTTAAGATCTTTTATGTATTTCTATCCTGGCCCTTCATCCCTTTATTGCTTATTTATCCACACATCTATCCCATCTATCCCATTCTACTTGAAACAAAAAAATGGAGTTTAAGTGAACTACTTGAAGTCAAGGTCTTTTGACTTTGAGCCCAAGGCTATTTAAAGGGTGTAGCCTCAGAAACCCACAGCATCAGGATTATCTGGGATATCATGGGAGATGCAAAGTATTGGGTTTATTAAATTAGGAAACAGTGACAGATTTCATTTCCTTGGGCTCCAAAATCACTGCTGACGGTGACATGAAATTAAAAGATGCTTGCTATGACAAAATTAGACAGTGTATTAAAAAAGCAGAGACATCACTTTTCTGACATAGGTACATACAGTAAAAGCTGCAGTTTTTCCAGTAGTCATGTACGGCTGTGAGAGTTGGACCATAAAGACAGCCAAAGAATTGATGCTTTCAAACTGTGGTACAGGAAAAGACTCTAGAGAGTTCCTTGCACAGAAGGGAGATTAATCAATCCTGAAGGAAATCAACCCTGAATATTCATTGGAAGGACTGATGCTGAAGCTTCAATACTTTGGCCACCTGACTGGAAGAGCCAACTCATTAGAAAAGACCCTGATGCTGGGAAAGATTGAGGGCAGAAGGAGAAGGGGATGACAGAGGATGAGATGGCTGGATGGCATCATTGACTCAATGGATATGAATTGGAGAAAACTCCAGGAGATAGTGAAGGATAGGGAAGCCTGTCATGCTGCAGTCCATGGGGTTGCAAAGAGTTAGACACAACTGAGCGACCGAACAGCAGCAACATCAAATCAGGTTCATCTGGACTTGAGAATTGCTGAATCATTCTTGCTGGGGGTGGGATTCAGGCATAGGTTTTTTAAGTTAATTAATTTGGCTGCATAGGGTCTTTGCTGTGGCACGTGGGATCTTCATCGCATCATGTGGCTCTTTCATTGTGGTGCAGGGAACTCTTTAGTTGTGGTCCCTGGGCTCAGTAACTGCAGCACACCAGCTTAGTTGCTCCACGGCATGTGGGATCTCAGATCCCCAACCAGGGATAGACCTGGACTCTTCTGCATTGGCAGGTGGATTCTTAACCATTGGACCACCAGTGAAGCCCTAGCAGGCACCTGTCTTAAGCAAGCTCTCTAGGTGACTCATGTACCACCAGAGTCAGAGAAAGGTTTTAGGCTACTTATTTTTATCTTCTGCACATATGCAGGGTATTAGTAAACCTTGCTTTAATTGGACTGATTCATTGTCTCAGATCTTCTCAGAAGAATCTCATTTTAAGAACTTGAACCAGTCTGTTCTGTGCTGTAAAGCATCCCAACACTCCAGTCAATCAGCATCTGCATTGTCCTAAGGCAATGCTGCTCAACTGGGGGCAATTTTGTCCCATAGGGGACATTTGGCAATGTCTATAGACATTTTTCTGAGTGAACTCCAGGAGTTAGTGGTGGACAGGGAGGCCTGGTATGCTGCAATTCATGGGGTCACAAAGAGTCGAACATGACTGAGCAAATGAACTGAACTGAACTGAACTGATAGACATTTTTGATTGTCATGGCTTTGTGGGGCATGATATGACCGGCATCCAGTGGGCCAAGGCCAGAGAAGCTGCTAAACATACAATAATGCACAAGGCATCTCCTTATAACAAAAATTATCCAGCAGAGAATAGCAATAGTGCTGAGGTTGAAAAACCCTGCCCTAGAGGATCCTAGACAATCGATGACCAAGATGCCTCATGAAGGCATTTTGACCTGCTTTCTTCCCTCTCCACTCCCCAAATTATTAATTGCCACTTAGAAATGGCAAAGTTTGCTTGCCAGGCAGAGAGGTATTCTGATTTAAACTTGATTCAGAAAAAAAAAAAAAAAACAAAACTGCCACTTGACAGCGGAATCACAATATATCATACCAAACTCATCCATCGTCGTCCTCATTTTTTTCAAATCGAATGAGCCAACATCACCCTCATTAATATTTTACATAGCTATGCTATACATTTAATAAAATGCATGCCCTTTAAAAGTCAAAATATTCCCGCTAGGACTTGTATATGATACCATATAATTTTTCTTGAAACAGGATCTGGCTTGGAGAATGACTTCAATTTGTTTTCCAGACACATGTGACATAAATCACTATTTCACTGACTCTGATCACCAGACCATTGCTGGCCTCCAATAAATATTTTCCAGCCTGCAAACCTTTTACCACAGAAAGTTCTTATTTTTGAAAGCTATAAACTGAAACGATGACCCTTGACAGGCAATGAAACATATAGCATTCCTTGTTAAAGTTCTAATTTTTACTATATTTTAGTAATAAAATTAATAATTGAAGAGAGAAAATACAGTAGTGTCATCTTAGCTTGGTATCACCCAAAGCAAAATCTGTGGTGGAGGTTTATGATGAATAGTTAATTTGAGAAACTGATTACAAAAAGGAGAAGCAAGGGGCTGGAGAATGAAGCAGGAAAAGAGGGAAACCCAACTACACCTTAAGGCAGCTGCACCCTAAGTTGGCTACCCGATGGACAACTGGTCACTTCATACCATGAGCCTTTGGGAAACCTTATGAAATATATCTCATTTTTTATGGGATAAATGAAAAATCAAACAGGGGCTCTGTATCAGCCTAGAGGAGTGGGTTGGGGAGGGAGATGGAAAGGAGTTTCAAAGGGGAGGTGATTAAAAAAAATGAAATGTGTCTCAGAATCATCAGCCTGGGTAAGAAAGGGGGAGGCAGTTTCCTTCCACTGCCAGTCTCATAGGTCAGCGTTGTTGTACAGGATGCCTGAGTACTAACTGTTTCAGAGATGCCCAAAGACAGGAAATGTGAAAGGCCTACAACAAGAAAATATGAAGTTAACCTGTCAGAAATTTGTGGACAACTGTAGAACTTGCCCTTGTAGAGCTAATTACAATGAGAGGTATGGCCAGAGTACTTCAAGAGATGAAGAGGTGTATGCAACAGAACTCTTTAATGACATGCTTATATTACCCATCCATCGGTAGTGTATACAATGAATATATAGATGTCTGAGACATGTTTTATACACCTTATATATATATATCTTATATAAGATATATAGATATATATATCTTATATAGCCCTGTAAGTATTAGGTACATATGATACACACATACACACATATGCATGTACACATACAATTTATAAGTATATAAGTCAAATAAATATATACTAACATGTTAAATGCTTATATAATATTTGATAATCATCATAGAGATTTTCAATGTTTTTCTTGTCTAAGCTTAAGGACTTCCCTGATAGCTCAGATGGTAAAGAATCTGCCTGCAACATGGGAGACCAGGGTTCAATCCCTGGGTCAGGAAGATCCTCTGGAGAAGGGAATGGCAACCCACTCCCGTATTCTTGCCTAGAGACTCCCATGAACAGAGGAGCCTAGCAGGCTAAAGTCCATGGGATCACAGAGAGCTGGACATGACTGAGTGACTACCACAAGCTTAGAGTTGCCTAAGATGTATGGAAGACCAGTTAGAACTAGACATGGAACAACAGACTGGCTCCAAATAGGAAAAGGAGTACAGCAAGGCTGTATATTGTCACCCTGCTTATTTAACTTTTACATAGAGTACATCATGAGCAACGCTGGGCTGGAGGAAGTGCAAGCTGGAATCAAGATTGCCAGGAGAAATATCAATAACCTCAGATATGCAGATGACACCACCCTTATGGCAGAAAGTGAAGAGGAACTAAAAAGCCTCTTGATGAAAGTGAAAGAGGAGAGTGAAGAAGTTGCCTTAAAGCTCAACATGCAGAAAACGAAGATCATGGCATCTAGTCCCATCACTTCATGGCAAATAGATGGGGAAACAGTGGAAACAGTGTCAGACTTTATTTTTCTGGGCTCCAAAATCACTGCAGATGGTGATTGCAGCCATGAAATTAAAAGACGCTTACTCCTTGGAAGGAAAGTTATGACCAACCTAGATAACATATGCAAAAGCAGAGACATTACTTTGCCAACAAAGGTCCATCTAGTCAAGGCTATGGTTTTTCCTGTGGTCATGTATGGATGTGAGAGTTGGACTGTGAAGAAAGCTGAGTGCCGAAGAATTGATGCTTTTGAAGTGTGGTGTTGGAGAAGACTCTTGAGAGTCCCTTGGACTGCAAGGAGCTCCAACCAGTCCATCCTGAAGGATCTCAGTCCTGGGTGTTCATTGGAAGGACTGATGCTGAAGGTGAAACCAATATTTTGGCCACCTGATGCGAAGAGCTGACTCATTTGAAAAGACCCCGATATTAGCAAAGATTGAAGGCAGGAGGAGAAGGGGACGACAGAGGATGAGATGGCTTGATGGCATCACCAACTCGATGGACATGAATTTGGGTAAAATCTGGGAGTTGGTGATGGAAAGGGAGGCCTTCGTGCTGCGATTCATGGGGTCACAAAGAGTCGGAACGACTGAGTGACTGAACTGAACTGAACTGAACTGAAGACGTATGGTTACTCTCATTTTGGCCTCATTTGAAAGGAATTATCATTTGACACTGAAATGCATGGCTTCACATCTTATTGGAAGTTCATGACTAGTATACCTTTCTAGTGGATGTTAGTCTTATATCTTTTGGATAATATATTTGATACTGACCTTTTGCTGTTTTGACTTAGAATTTGAGTACTTCTGTTTAAATCCTATCTATACAACATAACAGCTGTGTGACCTTGGGCAAGTTGTTGAACCTTGTGGGCATGAGTTTCCTCAATTATAAAATGAAGACAATGATAACACCTACCACATACGATTTTTATAGGAACAAATAGTTAAATATGAAAAACCTTTAGGTTGGGGCCTGGCACATAGCAGGAGTTCCTAGTATCTTAGCTATTCATACTGAATAAATGTTAGCTATCATTTTTATACATGCATATCCAAACTGTATGGAAGGAGATAGAAGAGAGAGGATGAAATTAGTTGGCCTAACATTTCTCGGGTCATTTCCTACCAATAAGCAATCTTCAAAACTGAACACACTTTAAATTACATGTCTTTGTTTTGTTTTTAAGCACTTTGCTTATCCTAAGTTTTCCTCAGAGATAAACTTTTAATGTGTTTTGGAGAGCATTTAGCATGTCATTTGAGAATTGCTGAGTCACACTAGGGAGTTATTGAAGGGAACAGAGCCTTTAAAGTAAAAATCCAAGAAATGTTAAAAGCAAAACATCACATAAGTGACTCCAGATAAGTTGACTTGGGAGTCATACTTGCAATTAGGTGACTAAAGGGTAGGAAAATCCTCAAATAAGACAAATCAGAAACATTCTCTGTACTTTTTTCTAAGTCCTGTGCTAAGGCTAGATAGAAGAGTCTGTAACTCAAGAAGCTCATAGCCTAGTAACCCTGCTACTTAGCTTTAAACCAAGTGTATATGAACCAAATGTATATGAACCAAATGTACAAACATGTTTTAGATATGAAACAAAAAATAAATCAACCAAGGTTTTGTCTGAGTGGTCTCAGTAAAAATTCAGCCATTTGGTACAAAGAATATGATCCAAGGAGGACTATATGGGGTTTTAGAATTAATGCTTACATGTGGCTTGGTTCCACTATTAGATATAAAGGGCAATCTGGAGCCACGTCCAGGCTGTTGTATTCCTACAGAGAAAGAACAAGAGTCCAACCCTAGTCCTTGAAAATGAGAAGAAAACCTAGAAGGAAACAGGAAAGCAGATTGTAAATGAAAGTTGTAAAGCTCTTCCAACTGAAACACATTCTGTCTAAAGCAAGAGATGTCACATTAATTGAGCACCTACTATGTACCAGTTTGCCACCTACTATGTGCCAGTTCTCTATGTAAGAAATATCATCATTTCCATTTCCAAAGATCTCTAATATCTCAGAAGTTAAGTTAGCAAATCCTCAAAAGATTATAAATGTAATAAGAAGCCAAAGAAGAGCTGTAACCCCTGCCTATCTAGTAATACACATCATCAGAATGCTTTTTCATCTATGTGAACACCAGCTTACCAAATAAGCAGTTGACGTATCATAGCCAGCTGGTCAATGACCATGTGAGGTCATCGGCAGTGACTTGGTATTAGTCATTTTTAAGCCCTGGCAGTGACAGAAAAATGCTCTTGATATTTCAGAGCCATAGAGTGGGAATCATTTACTGAATCAAGTAATTGCCTCTCAATGTCTGCAGCAAGTTAACTACCTAAGGCAAGTGAGACAAATACCCTCAAGAGAATTGTATTTGTTTATCCTGTTGAGTAGGCTTTTAATTGTGGTATGTCCCTTTGCCTAACCTCCTTGACATTTAAAGGGTGATGGTCGATTCTATACTTCTTATTCATGCTGACAATAAATAAAACAAGGCAAAGAATTGATCTTCTACTAAAGGCCAATTATGTGCAGGAAAACAGAATGGTGAGCACAAGACTTTCTGTACTGTCTCTGTCCTCTGCTATCTATCAAGCTAAGCCCAAATGGTTTCTTCTTTTCTAGAGGTATTGGGATTGGAGCAGAGATCATGCATCAGTCTCTGGTCCCAGGATCACCACTGCTCTGCAACCTTGGGAAGACCCTTAACCTCTCTGATCCAAATAACCGCATTAGATGTAACTGATATTCATTTACACACTTTGAGAGTGGCTGAAAATTTCACATACACATGTTCTTTTACTTAATATAAACATCCTCCACTAATCCTGCCATGCTGGTGATACTACCTCTACCCTTCAGGTAAAGAAACTAAGGTTTAGAGATGGAAACTTTTTTTTATCCAGGTTCCAATAAAGAAATGAACTGACCCCCCAGTTCCTCACACTGCCTACTATAGTGAGTTGGTCATGGCCCTCTTCACTTTGGTAAAATTAGAATTTTCTTATTTCAAATTAAAAGCAATCAGATGTTCAGTTCAGTTCAGTTCAGTCGCTCAGTCGTGTCCAACTCTTTGCGACCCCATGAATCGCAGCATGCCAAGCCTCCCTGTCCATCACCAACTCCCGGAGTTCACTCAAACTCACATCTATCGAGTCGGTGATGCCATCCAGCCATATCATTCTCTTTTGTCCCCTTCTCCTCCTGCCCTCAATCCCTCCCAGCATCAGAGTCTTTTCCAATGAGTCAGCTCTTTGCATCAGGTGGCCAAAGTACTGGAGCTTCAGCTTTAGCATCATTCCTTCCAAGGAACACTCAGGACTGATCTCCTTTAGGATGGACTGGTTGAATCTCCTTGCAGTCCAAGGGACTCTCAAGAGTCTTCTCCAACAGCACACTTCAAAAGCATCAATTCTTCGGCGCTCAGCTTACTTCACAGTCCAACTCTCACATCCATACATGACTACTGGAAAAACCATAGCCTTGACTAGACAGACGTTTGTTGGCAAAGTAATGTCTCTTCTTTTCAATATGCTATCTAGGTTGGTCATAACTTTCCTTCCAGGGAGTAAGCGTCTTTTAATTTCATGGCTGCAATCACCATCTGCTAAGAACGTTCAAATGTAACTTTCTTCTTAGTGCACTTTGCTCTAGGAACAGCAATCAATTACTTAGATTTAACCCCTCTCCCTTCCTTTCATGCTCAACTTCTGCTAAGACCTTTTGAGTATCTGCTGTAAACTTTCTTGATTCTCTTTTCTTCCATTCTCCATCCCACTGCCTAGTTCAGACGTGTGCCAAAGACTTTCCTGGGCCCCAGCCTCCTCCTCACTTCCTTTCAATCTATTCTCTCTGCACTTTTGGCTGTTTGACTTTCATATTATAGTTTTCTTTGCTGTGAGAAACCCTTGACTCACTCCACTACTCTCCCAGGTTCAGCTCCTATACAGCCCTCATCCCATCTCAACCCAACACCAGCTGTTTTCAGCAGTCTCGGCACCCTGGGTTGCTTCACGCCTCCATGCAGTTATTTCTGTTGGAACTCTACTGTCACCTTACCAAAGGAAGAATTTTCTTTATCCTTGAAAGCTCAGCTACCCCACGACTTTCCTCCCCCTCCTTCTCCTCCTTACTCACACCCACTTCCCCTTTTAGTCAGATCTACTATTCACCCACAATTGTCAATTTTATGAAGATGACAGTGAAGAGTTCCCACAAACTGGGAAACAAGGTAAGTAAAATGATTCTCTGAGAGTTAAACCTTAAAACCAATATATAAAGAATCAAGGCAGAGAAGTGCCAAGTTATCTTAAAGAGAATAGTTTTCAAGCTTTAAAGATTGGGTTATAATAATCTGAAACCGTTAGGGCCAGATTTACTTTGGAATTCAGAGGGGCGTTTTTTTTTTTTTTTTTTTTGGTAGTACAATGCAACTACCTTATATTCTATATATAATGTGTGCGTGCTCAGTTGCTCAGTCTTGTCTGACTCTTTCCGACCCCACGGACTGTAGCCCACCAGACTCCTCTGTCATGAAATTTTCTCATGGAATATTCCAGGCAAGAACACTGGAGTGAATTGCCATATCCTACCCCAGGGGATCTTTCTAAGCCAGGGATCAAATCCACATCTCTTGCATCTCCTGCATTGGCAGGCAGATGCGTTACCACTGCACCACCTGGGAAGCCCCTCTGTATATAATATTCTCAATATAATGCATCATGGAAATCATCAGTATTTGTTCAATGAAAGTATGAACTTCACGTTGCTGCTGCTGCTGCTGCTGCTGCTGCTGCTAAGTTGCTTCAGTCATGTCCGACTTTGTGTGACCCCATAGACGGCAGCCCACGAGGCTCCCCCGTCCCTGGGATTCTCCAGGCAAGAACACTGGAGTGGGTTGCCATTTCCTTCTCCAATGCATGAAACTGAAAAGTGAAAGTGAAGTCCTCAGTCATGTCCGACTCTTAGTGACCCCATGGACTGCAGCCCACCAGGCTCCTCCATCCATGGGGTTTTCCAGGCAAGAGTACTGGAGTGGGCTGCCATTGCCTTCTCTGGAACTTCACACTAAGTAGCATAAATAAAGATTATGAATAGCTTCATGGTATTTCAGGTCACATTTGCCCTCAATTTACCACTTTTGGTTTCAGAGCTTTGAGGATTTCAGAATTGTGGATAATGGGTTGTGAACCTGAATCTCTCTAAATAAACAAATTCTCCATCAGGAAGGGAAGCAGTCAGCTACAAAGAAGTGAGTCAATAAGCCCATATTCAAGAGGAGGGGCTTATACACGGGCGTGAGGACCCAGAACCTGGACCACAGAGTATTGGAGGCTGCCTACCCTACAAGGGATTGTGAGGTATTCCAGGATTAGATAAAGCTGAGCTGTTTTCATCCCTAGAGAAAGGGTCAAGGAGAGAGAGTAGTTTACAGAACCTGGAAGGATAGAGTCATGTGGAGAGGGCAGCCTTGAAAGACATGTGTCCTTGATTAAGGGAACAGACATCTTCTGATGACCCCATAGGTGGAAAGCAGGTGGAATAAATACCCCGATCTCTTTTTTCTCTCTTCTTCCATGTCTTGATGGACCTCTAGACTGGCAGAACCCAATTAGACACCCTGAAGCAAGAGGGCACATTGATGTAGTTGGTTCAGGTCAAACTGCAAGGACAGAGAGTGAGTCTGGAGGGATAAATAGAAGATAGCAACCAGCACATAATACTAGTATCTGGAAAATTACCTGTCAGGGACATTTAGGTCCCAGGGAACTTGCATTTGAAAGGCTAATTTGGTACAAGATATTAATGGCTTATAATGGAAAATAATCTGAAAATGAATATATATATATATGTTTAAAAGAAACTGAATCACTGCCATATGCCTAAAACTAACATTAATACTGTAAGTCAACTACAGTTCAATAAGAAAAGGTTAACTTGAATTATGATTATTTTTAAAGCATGAGATAGTTTAACAACTGCATTATAAATTTCTGGTCATCAAGAATGGAGCCAAATTTACCTCTGAATATTATGTAATAATTTGTTCATGCCAACACAGGTTCTCAAAAATTTCAGTATTTGAGAACTAGAAGGAACCTCAACTATTACACAGTAAACACACTTTTATTTTAAGAATGAGAAAATTGCTGAGATGTTAAGTGAATTGCCTAAGACCACACAATGCTAAGCCCACATGTTCCAACACTATCTGTAATTTACTAATTCCTTAATAGTAATGATAATAACTTTGCAAGTATACAACATTTGAAAGTTTACAAAGAGCTTCCACCCACATGATCTCACAATAATTCTGAGTTACTTAGAAGGTAAATGCTATTTCCATTTTATAACTCAGAGAGCGATGGACATAGATGCTATTTTCAACACAACAAAAATGCCATAATAAGCATAGAAAATAATATAGAAGTTTGGAGCTTATTGAATTCAGCCATTCATTCTCATTACATAGAATTATCTTCTCTAATTGGCTATGGCAATTCTCTGAACTACAGACTGAAGGGCTGCTCAATGAGAAACCAATACAGGATCATGCTGTATGAAATTGCTGAGAGCAATGTTATGTTAGTTTCAGGTGCACAGCAAAGAAATTCACTTGTACATATATATGTATCTATTCGTATATACATTCTTTTGCATACATCTGAAACTAATACAACATTGCTAATCAACCATACTCCAATAGAAAATAAAAACGATTTTAAAAAGGAAAAGGCAAGAGCAGACTGAAATAGATCTCAGGGAGTCTTCCAAGGGGAGAAAGGGAATAAAACAGCCCTGCCAAGGGCCTCTCCTTCTATACCGTAGATAGAGTGCCTCCTCGTGACATATCTATAGCATTCTCCAGGAAACAAAGCCTATAATCTCTTGGAGGACTCTACACAATGAACTTGGGTACACGCATACAAAAGACAAAAAAATAAATGAAACAGTAGGCTGAGGGGCAAAACAGGGTAAAATTTGAAGCCTATAGTACTGTTCTAGTTTAATCCACTGCTATTTTTTTTTTAATTTTTTAAATTTTTTTTAGTTTTTTATTTTTTAAATTTTAAAATCTTTAATTCTTACATGCATTCCCAAACATGAACCCCCCTCCCACCTCCCTCCCCACATCATCCCTCTGGGTCATCCCCATGCACCAGCCCCAAGCATGCTGCACCCTGCATCAGACATAGACTGGCGATTCAATTCTTACATGATAGTATACATGTTAGAATGCCATTCTCCCAAATCATCCCACCCTCTCCCTCTCCCTCTGAGTCCGAAAGTCCGTTATACACATCTGTGTCTTTTTTCCTGTCTTGCATACAGGGTCGTCATTGCCATCTTCCTAAATTCCATATATATGTGTTAGTATACTGTATTGGTGTTTTTCTTTCTGGCTTACTTCACTCTGTATAATTGGCTCCAGTTTCATCCATCTCATCAGAACTGATTCAAATGAATTCTTTTTAATGGCTGAGTAATACTCCATTGTATATATGTACCACAGCTTTCTTATCCATTCATCTGCTGATGGACATCTAGGTTATTTCCATGTCCTGGCTATTATAAACCACTGCTATTTAACAAACTGTAAAACTTGATAGTTTAAAATAACATTCCTTTTTATCATAGTCCACAATTTCATGGGTCAAGAATTCCCATAGGGCTCTGCTGGGCAATTTTCCTGTTCACATACCAATGACTGGAATGATTTAGTGATATTCAGCTGAAGGCTGACCTGGTCTGGAAGAGTCAAGAGACTTTATTCACATATCAGCATCTTGATGGGAATGTCTTGAAAGTTTAGCTCACCTCTGCCTCTCTCCCTCCATTTAGCTTCAGGGCCCTCTATGAGATATCCAGTAGCGTAGCTGGATTTCTTACCTGGCCATTCAAGATTCCCAAAGCCTTAGCAGGCAGTCACTAGCCTCTGTTCAAGGACAGGCCCAGAACTGTCACAGCACCAATTCAGCTGTGTAGTTTTGGTCCAAGAAGTCACAGGTTGACCCCCTTTAAGGAGAAGCCAAACAGACTCCACCAATCGGTGGGAGCAGCACCAAAGAATTTATGACCATCTTTGGTGGTGGTGGTTTATCACTAAATTGTGTCTGAGTCTTGTGACTCCACGGAATATAGCCCACCAGGCTTCTCTGTCCATGGGGTTTCTCAGGCAAGGATACTGGAGTGGATTGCCATTTCCTTCTCCAGAGGATCTTCCTGATCCAGGAATCGAATTCGGATCTCCTGCATTGCAGGTGGATTCTTTACTGACTGAAGATTAAGGGAAGCCCCCATGACCATCTTTAATTCCATATGATTCTTACCATAAACTGCTCCTATTTTCTCCATTCTTTTCACTGTTACCACTTATTCAATGTTTCTACAGTTATAACCTGAAGAAAATAATGAGGGCACTGGCTGGAGGTAATTTTTATTTCCAGGAACATGCCCCATCAACTGGGGACATAAGTTGAAATAATTGATCTCTCTAGCATCACTGGTATGTGTGTTGTTTCACCAGCCTGGGTTTAAGTGATGTAATGTATTCATAGCCTTGAATACGATGCCCTTCTTTCCTCTAACCACCTACTCATATTGCAAAGGTTTACAGACTCTCCATCCCAGGTATTTTAGGAATCCTTAGGCTTGTTTATCCATGTCTGTTGCTCACTTCTCTCTGCCATGGAGGTTGGGGCAATCTCGTGGGAGTGGCTATTGCTTCTGTCACTCTCTCTGGTTTTGATGCTCGTTTACTTCAATACACCTCCCGAGCACACATTATTAAGGGAATTTGTTATTGTTATTTTAATCCTCATGGTGCTAAAGAATAAATGACCCTTCCTTTCCAAATGAATGGGACAAAACTTCCTCTCTATTTTTATTCTTACAGAAGATGTGTCTCTTTGTGAAGCTGCCCAACTGTCCAGTGTTCAGTTCAGTTCTGTCACTCAGTAATGTCCGACTCTTTGGGACTCTTTGGACTGCAGCACGCCAGGCCTCCCTATCCATCACCAACTCCCGGAGTTTACTCAAACTCATGTCCTTTGAGTCAGTGATGCCATCCAACCATCTCATCATCTGTCGTCCCCTTCTCCTCCACCTTCAGTCTTTCCCAGCATCAGGATCTTTTCAAATGAGTCAGTTCTTTGCATCATGTGGCCAAAATATTGGCGTTTCAGCTTCAACATCAGTCCTTCCAATGAATATTCAGGACTGATTTCCTTTAGGATGGACTGGTTGGATCTCCTTGCAGTTCAAGGGACTCTCAAGAGTTTTCTCCAACACCACAGTTCAAAAGTATCAACTCTTTGGCACTCAGCTTTCTTTATAGTTCAACTCTCACATCCATACACGACTACTGGAAAAGCCATAGCCTTGACTAGACACACTTTTGTCGACAAAGTAATGTCTCTACCTTTTAATATGCTGTCTAGATTGGTCATAACTTTGCTTCCAAGAAGTTAAGTGTCTTTTAATTTCATGGCTGTAGTCACCATCTGCAGTGATTTTGGAGGCCCAAAATAAAGTCTGACACTGTTTCCCCATCTATTTGCCATGAAGTGATGGGACTGGATGCCATGATCTTAGTTTTCTGAATGTTGAGCTTTAAGCCAACTTTTTCACTCTCCTCTTTCATTTTCATCAAGAGGCTCTTTAGCTGTTCTTCCCTTTCTGTTGTAACGGTGGGTGTTACCTGCATATCTGAGGTTACTGATATTTCTCCCGGCAATCTTGATTCCAGCTTGTGTTTCATCCAGCCCAGCATTTCTCATGATGTACTCTGCTGCTGCTGCTGCTAAGGCGCTTCAGTTGTGTCTGACTCTGTGAGACCCCAGAGACGGCAGTCCACCAGGCTCCCCCGTCCCTGGGATTCTCCAGGCAAGAACACTAAAGTGGATTGCCATTTCCTTCTGCATATAAGTTAAATAAGCAGGGTGACAATATGCAGCCTTGACGAAATCCTTTTCCTATTTGGAACCAGTCTGTTGTTCCATGTCCAGTTTTAACTGTTGCTTCCTGACCTGCATACAGATTTCTCAAGAGGCAGGTCAGGTGGTCTGGTATTCCCATCTCTTGCAGGATTTTCCACAGTTTATTGTGACCCACACAGTCAAAGGCTTTGGCATAGTCAATAAAGCAGAAATAGATGTTTAGAACTAGAAGTTTTTCTGAAACCCTTGCTTTTTCGATGATCCAGTGGATGTTGGCAATTTGATCTCTGGTTCCTCTGCCTTTTCTAAAGCCAGCTTGAACATCTGGAAGTTCACAGTTCATGTATTGCTGAAGCCTGGCTTGGAGAAATTTGAGCATTACTTTACTGGTGTGTGAGATGAGTGCAATTGTGCGGTAGTTTGAGCATTCTTTGGCTTTGCCTTTCTTTGGGATTGGAATGAAAACTGACCTTTTCCAGTCCTGTGGCCACTGCTGAGTTTTCCAAATTTGCTGACACATTGAGTGCAGCACTTTCACAGCATCATCTTTCGGGATTTGAAATAGCTCAACTGAAATTCCATCACCTCCACGAGCTTTGTAGTGATGCTTACCTAAGGCCCGCTTGACTTCACATTCCAGGATGTCTGGCTCTAAGCCAGCAATCACACCATCATGATTATCTGGATCATGAAGATCTTTTTCATATAGTTCTTCTGTATATTCTTGCCGTCTTTTCTTAATATCTTCTGCTTATGTTAGGTCTATACCATTTCTGTCCTTTATTGAGTCCATCTTTGCATGAAATGTTCTCTTGATATCTCTAATTTTCTTGAAGAGATCTCTAGTCTTTCCCATTCTATTGTTTTCCTCTATTTCTTTGCACTGATCACTGAGGAAGGTTTTCTTTTCTCTCCTTGCTATTCTTTGGAACTCTGCATTCAAATGGGTATAACTTTCCTTTTCTCCTTTGTTTTTTGCTTCTCTTCTTTTCACAGCTATTTGTAAGACCTCCTCAGACAGACATTTTGTGTTTTTGCATTTCTCTTCCATGAGGATGGTCTTGATCCCTGTCTCCTGTACAATGTCACGAACCTCCGTCCAGTGTTACCATATGTTTCATTCAGCTAGGCAGAACCAGATACCTTGGGGGTGCTGATGCAGCCAGGGAAGTTGGCACTAGAGGAGCTCCCGCACCTACGTGGCTATAAGTTATGTTCGGATCTCTCCTCCCATGCTTTGATCAGACAACTGTGCTACCAGTGGCTCAGGGTGTAACTTTCCCCTTTACTTATGGTATGTCCTCTCTCAGGAGTGCTGTCTGCCCATTTCCCCTCCCAGCTTCTGTTAGGACATGCCGTCTCCCTATCCTTCACTCCCCTTTTTGCAGTCTCTCATGTATGTCTCTATACCTGGAGCGTTGATGTTCATAGACTTCTTTAGTTACCTTTGTGAACCCCTTTCAAGCTCTAAATAAATCAATAAATGCAAACAGATGTGTGATGTGTGTCTGCATGTTTGCGGGTGAGATAGTGTGTCTAAATCCCTTCAACAGAAACATCTTTTTTACAGTCCCTGTCAACCAAAAATTTTAGATTGCTGCATTCTATTCAAACCACATATTTGCCCCATTTCCTTCACCTTTGCCTTGGCTAGAAACATGAGTTGGAAGAAAAATAATTTCTGCATTTATTTCCAGTATAGAGATAATTCTGTTTCCTATTTATCATTCAGGGGACTAAACCAAAATCTGCTGTCCCTCAAAGTCCATTCTGATTGGCCTGGTTATGAACACAGGTGCTTGGCACAGAGTAGGGCCCATTTGCTGCTTCTGCCCAGCCTGGGGTGGAGACGGGGATTGTCTGATTCCTCTTTTTGGGGGAATATAATTGGTTTGCAGTACTGTGTTAGTTTCTGCTGTAACACATGGTGAATCAGCCATATGTATGCATATATCGCCTTCCTCTTGAAACTCCCTCCCCAGTCCACTCCTCTAGATCATCCCAGAGCACTGAGCTGAGTTTCCTGTGTTATACAGCAACTTCCCTCTAGCCATCTATTTCACGCATGGTAGTGTACATGTATCAGTGCCACTCTCTCAATTCACCCCCCTGCCGCCCCACCGTTCCCCTACAGTGTCTAAAAGTCCCTTCTGTGGTTCTTTTAAAGGCTGAAGTTTGGGAAATGATCCCCAGTGTTCCTCCCTAATTCTCAAGTTTGGTTGTTCACATGCATGGGGAAGATCTGTCCCTCGGGAAGGATCTGTAGTGTCAGGAGTTATCACCACTTCTATGGATGATCACAATGATTTGAGAATGTACCACCCGCAGAATCAGTGTGTGAGTTTGTCCCTTTTTCTCCTTCACACACAGAGAGAGCACAAAAAGGGGCCCTGGCATGGGATGAACTGCTTTCTAAAGTCATTCAGCCTTACAAACAGTTAGATAATTCTAATTATACATGAATCATCTGTGTCTGATTTATTTCATCAACATATCTCTCAATTAGTTACCATTGCATATTTTGAGTTCTCACAGCATTGTAAATGCACAACCCCATGGACTGTAGCCTTTCAGATTCCTCTGTTTGTAGAATTTTCCAAGCAGGTGAGTTGCCTACTCCAGTGGATTTTCCTGACCCAGGGATCAAATCTGTGCTTCCTGTGGCTTCTACAATGGCAGGTGAATTCTTCACCACTGTGCCACCAAGCTTCCCAAGAAGCCTGTCATTCATCACTGAATGTTCTTTTGCCTTGTGCTTTTTTGGGTATCTTTTGACACCAACATCATCTCTCCCCTAGAGGTGCAAATATCCTGATCTCAGAACCAAATTAGAATCTGTAGAACACCCCAGGCAGTTTCAAAGAAGGAAGGAAGAAAGGAAGGGGAAACTGAGGGCAGTTTGACAAGAAATAAGAGGATCTTTAAAAGAGACTTCCCACAGCCCCCACTGCAATCTCCTTACTGTCTGTTGACTGAAAGTTCCTGGTAGGTCCCTGTGAATCTCCTAAATGCTTTTTTTTTTTTTTTTAACAAAAACAACTTAATGATTTTTTTCTTGTTATCAATGCAATACACATTCATGATAGGAACTGTGAAATTTCCATATAAGCAAACAGAAAATTTTAAAAATATCATTGGGAAATAAAATCTATTGACACTATGGTAAATGTTCTCCACGTTTGTTTTTTTTTTCTGTATATATAAACAGATTTGAGAGCATATGGATCACACTATACATGTTTTGTAACCAACTTTCTCATCTGACAAACTATCTTGAATATTCTTCAGTTCAGTTCAGTTCAGTCACTCAGTCGTGTCCAACTCTGTGACCCCATGAATCGCAGCACGCCAGGCCTCCCTGTCCATAGTATTCATATAAGTAAATTTTTAGATAATCATTTAAAATAGATTATAGCATCTCAGTTTATGGATTCATCATTATTTCACTATTTCCATGCATGCATGCTCAGTTGCTCAGTCATGTCTGATTCTTTACAATCCATGGCCCACCAGCCTCCTCTGTTCATGGAATTTTCCAGTCAAGAATACTGGAGTGGTGTTGCCATTTCCTCTTCCAGGTTGAACCCTAACCCAGGGTTCAAACCCATGTCTCTTGTGGTTTCTGGATCGGCAGGAAGATTCTTTACCACTGAGCCACCTGGGAAGTCCCATTTCACTATTTACTTACTGGTAAAAATGTAGGTTGCTCTATTTTTCAGTCTTATAAATTATGCTGTGTGGAAAATGCTGTATAAATGCATCTGAAAATACACCTATTTTTTTCTTAAAATCAACCCCAAACTCCTATCCGTGCAATTTTTACACACTTTAGGACTTTTGATACATAGTACTAGGTCTCTATTGAAAGTGGGTTCAAATCATCTTGAATAGTAACGGTATATACAGTGAATATTATCATTATTTATAATTTTTGCCAACCAAATTAAAACTAGCATTTGTTTAATTTGTAATTCTTCTTCTTCTTTTTTTTTAACTTTATTTTACTTTACAATACTGTATTGGTTTTGCCATACATCAACATGAATCTGCCACGGGTGTACACATGTTCTCAATCCTGAACCCCCTCCCACCACCCTCTGCATACCATCTCTCTGGGCCATCCCAGTGCACCAGCCCCAAGCATCCTGTATTCTGCATCAAACCTAGACTGGCGATTCATTTCTTACATGATATTATACATGTTTCAATGCCATTTTCCCAAATCATCCCACCCTCTCCCTCTCCCACAGAGTCCAAAAGACTGTTGTATACATCTGTGTCTCTTTTGCTGTCTCACATACAGGGTTATCGTTACCATCTTTCTAAATTCCATATACATGTGTTAGTATACTGTATTGGTGTTTTTCTTTCTGGCTTACTTCACTCTGTATAATCGGCTCCAGTTCCATCCACCTCATTAGAACTGATTCAAATGTATTCTTTTTAATGGCTGAGTAATACTCCATTGTGTATATGTACCACAGCTTTCTTATCCATTCATCTGCTGATGGACATCTGGGTTGCTTCCATGTCCTGGCTTTTATAAACAGTGCTGCAATGAACGTTGGGGTACACGTGTCTCTTTCAATTCTGGTTTCCTCAGGGTGTATGCCCAGCAGTGGGATTATTGGGTCATAAGGCAGTTCTATTTCCAGTTTTTAAGGAATCTCCACACTGTTCTCCATAGTGGCTGTACTAGTTTGCATTCCCACCAACAGTGTAAGAGGGTTCCCTTTTCTCCACACCCTCTCCAGCATTTATTGCTTGTACTAGTTAAATTGAGTATTCATCCCTTTATATATTACTATTTTCATTTTTTCTTTTGATTTATCTATTAAAAATATTTATCAAATATACAATACGTGTCAGATGGATTATTTGATCATACATCTTTTTCTAGTTATCTATTAGGATATTTTCATTAGTCTTACTGATTTGATTCAGTTCTTTATGTAAAGATGATATTACCACCCCTGTCTTATATATTGCAAGTTCTATTTCCAGGGTGTTTTTTTTTTTTTTTTTTTTTTGCTTGTCTCTGATGATTTTGTGGGGTTTTTTCCTTATGTACAGAGCTGGTGGCTCAGCTGGTAAAGAATCCACACACAATGCGGGAGACATGGGAAGATCCCCTAGAGAAGAGAATGGCTACCCACTCCAGTATTCTGGCCTGGAGAATTCCATGGACTGTATATCCAAGGGGTTGCAAAGAGTTGGACACGACTGAGAGACTTTCACTTTTATTTTCCTTATGTACAGAGCTTATATTTTAATGTAATCAAACACCAAAATGTGTGTGTATGTGTGTGATTTGTCTTCTTAATTAGAAAGGTCTTTACCATGAATAAAAAATAAAAGAAAGTGAGGTATTTAGAATCATTGAGTTGATTTATATCCTTCAAGTTCTTTTATTAGATGTTAGAGACTGGCATGCTTATAATTATTTTGAAAGTAACTTAAACATTATTACAAGCTGTTCAGAAAGCTGTTGACTTCTGATAGCTTGATGGAGTCTGAGATTGGCCTAGTTAATATCGAAAACTAATCTATATCACATTCTTGGAACTGTAATTACATTAGGGTAAATGTCTTTACCTCAGCACAATCCCTCTGATAGCCTCATCTGATTCCGCATAAAGTGAGAAAATGGAATAGAATAAAATTAAATTAACAACATTATAGAACACAGAGTCCATGTATTTTACTAAAAATGTGTTAATATAACCTGTTCACAGCATAAGCCCACTTAACTTAGGAAAACCTTACCCTGACCACTGGCATAGATTAGGTCGGATATGCCTCTAATGCCTTATCATGACTCCTCATTCCTCTCTTTCAAGCCACATGTGGAAATGGCAATCATTAGACAGTTGTAGAATCATTGGTTTAATGTTGGCCTTTGCTACACTATAAGTTCTGTGAGGTACTCCTGCTCTGCTGGTTACTACATGCCCAAGCCAGGCTTCAGCAACACGTGAACCGTGAACTTCCAGATGTTCAAGCTGGTTTTCGAAAAGGCAGAGGAACCAGAGATCAAATTGCCAACATCTGCTGAATCATCGAAAAAGCAAGAGAGTTCCAGAAAAACATTTATTTCTACTTTATTGACTATGCCAAGGCCTTTGAATGTGTGGATCACAATAAACTGTGGAAAATTCTTCAAGATGGGAATACGAGACCACCTGACCTGCCTCTTGAGAAACCTGTATGCAGGTCAGGAAGCAACAGTTAGAACTGGATGTGGGAGAACAGACTGGTTCCAAATAGGAAAAGGAGTTCGTCAAGGCTGTATATTGTCACCCTGCTTATTTAACTTTTACATAGAGTACATCACGAGAAACTCTGGGCTGGAAGAAGCACAAGCTGGAATCAAGATTTGCGGGAGAAATATCAATAACCTCAGATATGCAGAAGACACCACCCTTATGGCAGAAAGTGAAGAGGAACTAAAAGTCTCTTGATGAAAGTGAAAGAGGAGAGTGAAAAAGTTGGCTTAAAGCTCAACATTCAGAAAACGAAGATCATGGCATCTGGTCCCATCACTTCATGGGAAATAGATGGGAAACAGTAGAAACAGGGGCTGACTTTATTTTCCTGGGCTCCAAAATCACTGCAGATGGTGATTGCAGCCATGAAATTAAAAGACACTTACTCCTTGGGAGGAAAGTTATGACCAACCTAGATAGCATATTAAAAAGCAAAGACATTACTTTGTCAACAAAGGTCCGTCTAGTCAAGGCTATGGTTTTTCCAGTGGTCATGTATGGATGTGGGGGTTGGACTATAAAGAAAGCTGAGCACCAAAGAATTGATGCTTTTGAAGTGTGGTGTTGGAGAAGACTCTTGAGAGTCCCTTGGACTGCAAGGAGATCCAACCAGTCCATCCTAAAGGAAATCAGTGCTGGGTGTTTATTGGAAGGACTGGTGTTGAAGCTAAAACTCCAATACTTTGGCCACCTGATGCGAAGAGCTGACTCATTTGAAAAGACCCTGATGCTGGGAGGGATTGGGGGCAGGAGGAGAAGGGGACGACAGAGGATGAGATGGTTAGATGGCATCACCGACTCAATGGACATGAGTTTGGATAAACTCTGGGAGTTGGTGATGGACAGGGAGGCCTGGCCTGCTGCAGTTCATGGAGTCGCAAAGAGTCGGAGACGACTGAGCGACTGAACTGAACTGAACTGGACTGAACTGAACATGCCCAAGACCTAAAACAAAGTTGGTACTGAAGACAGCTGGTTCTCAGAAGGATTGAATATTTGAATGAATGGACCCTTTCTTTGTGGAAATGGGACTTTCATCTTACCTTTTTAACTGGTAATTCTAATCTGGCCTGGGGGATATTGCAAACTAAGGCCCTGGGCCAAATTTAGCTAGACCTATTCATTTCCACATTGTCCATTGTTGCTTTCCTGCCAGCTACAGAAATGCATAGTTGCATCTGGCTTGCAAAGTTTAAAACATGTATTAGCTGGCCTTTTATAGAAAATTTTCTGACCCTTGCATTAGCTAAGTGATTTTACTCAACATCATCATTCCCAACAGTCACATAGGCATCACTCCTACGGCATCTAAAGGCATCATACTTCTCAATTCCTCTTCTGTAGTGCACTGAAGAAATACTGATCCTGTGGTTTGACCCCTTGCATAGGCTCAGCTAATGAACAAGTAAGAACAAATTTTGCAGCTCAGGATATGACTGACATAGAGAGGCTAGGGACAAGCCTAATGAACTTTCTGAACTTTCTACATAGGGTAGTAAATTTAGCAACAAAAACCTAAATGCCAAAAAGTTTCATATGCTAAACTTCTGATCATTTTATTGTGAAAATGACTTTCTCTTATAGAAATTTGTCGTTCATGAAATTTGAAAGACCTTGAAAAGACAGTCCTCACTCTCAGTATAAACATATTACTTGTTAATACTGGATCCTGTCAGCTACACATAGGAGGTTGTTCTCCAGGTCTCAGAGGTTCTTAGAGTTCTAGTTCTAAACACCAGGGACATTTCCTATGCAGGAAGCTATCTTTTCCTCCATGTAGCTACTTAATACACCCCCTGGACCTGCTAAAACAGCAACTTCTTATCTGGATTTTAAACAACCATGCCTGAGGAGTGACATGGTAGGCTAGCAGAACAATTAGATGGTGCCAAAATCTTACCATTGAAAAGATACTCAGAAAGACTCATGCAACCTTTATAAGCACAAGGAAATGTGGCAAAGGAAATCTAAGCAAATCTCTTTCAGTTGTATTTTGAAACTGAAACACTGATGCTAAATTATAGATGAGGCTGGACTCTGTGGCTTCAGTTCAATTCAGTCGCTCAGTCATGTCCTACTCTTTGTGACCCCATGAAGCACAGCACGCCAGGCCTCCCTGTCCATCACCAACTCCTGGAGTTCACTCAAACTCACATCCATCTAGTCGGTGATGCCATCCAACCATCTCATCCTCTGTCGTCCCCTTCTCCTCCTGCCCCCAATCCCTCCCAGCATCAGAGTCTTTTCCAATGAGTCAACTCTTCGCATGAGGTGGCCAAAGTACTGGAGTTTCAGCTTTAGCATCAGACCTTCCAATGAACACCCAGGACTGAGATCCTTTAGGATGGACTGGTTGGATCTCCTTGCAGTCCAAGGGACTCTCAAGAGTCTTCAACACCACAGTTCAAAAGCATCAGTTCTTCGGCACTCAGCTTTCTTCACAGTCCAACTCTCACATCCATACGTGACCACTGGAAGAACCATAGCCTTGACTAGACGGACCTTTGTTGGCAAAGTAATGTCTCTGCTTTTGACTATGCTATCTAGGTTGGTCATAACTTTCCTTCCAAGGAGTAAGCGTCTTTTAATTTTATGGCTGCAATCACCATCTGCAGTGATTTTGGAGCCCCCCAAAATAAAGTCTGACATTGTTTCTACTGTTTCCCCATCTATTTCACATGAAGTGATGGGACCAGATGCCATGATCTTAAATGTCTGAATGTTGAGCTTTAGGTCAACTTTTTCACTCTGCTCTTTCACTTTCATCAAGAGACTTTTTAGTTCCTCTTCACTTTCTGCCATAAGGGTGGTGTCTTCTGCATATCTGAGGTTATTGATATTTCTCCTGGCAATCCTGATTCCAGCTTGTGCTTCTTCCAGCCCAGTGTTTCTCGTGATGTACTCTGCATAGAAGTTAAATAAGCAGGGTGACAATATGCAGCCTTGACATACTCCTTTTCCTATTTGGAATCAAGTCTGTTGTTCCACGTCCAGTTCTAACTATTGTTTCCTGACCTGCAAATAGGTTTCTCAAGAGGCAGTCAGGTGGTCTGGCATTCCCATCTCTTTCAGAATTTTCCACAGTTTATTGTGATCCACACAGTCAAAGGCTTTGGCAGAGTCAATAAAGCAGAAGTAGATGTTTTTGGAACTTTCTTGCTTTTTCGATGATCCAGGAGATGTTGGCAGTTTGACCTCTGGTTCCTCTGCCTTTTCTAAAACCAGCTTGAACATCTGGAAGTTCATGGTTCACGTATTGCTGAAGCCTGGCTTGGAGAATTTTGAGCATTACTTTACTAGTGTGTGAGATGAGTGCAATTGTGTGGTAGTTTGAGCATTCTTTGGCATTGCCTTTCTTTGGGATTGTGGCTTAGGCTAGAGATTCAGTGAATTTTCCCATTTGTAAACAGTATCTTAGCTGATTCAATACAATCTAATGTTCCTTCATCCCCAACAAAGTTCTAGAGGAGATGGAAAAATAGATACCAAGAGAAAGTACTGAACTTGCCTGCATGTCAGCATGGCAGAAATTTACGACGAGGCTGGAATGTCGGAGAAAAGAGCTCAAGAAGGAGATGTACCCAGGGATGTTCTAAGATCCTGGGTTTCAGGTCAAGGCTCCTGCTCAGGATACCAGGTGTAAGAGGGAAAAGAAGAAATTAGCTACTTCTGACCTTCTGGTGCTTAGTGAGTCTATCTATTAGAAACAGGGCCCACATGATGTCTTGGAGCCTGGCTTTTGAGATGAGTTTTCTTCTTACTTTTGGAGAGCAGAAGTAGGGGACATTGATGATACAGCTTCCTCTTCCATACAGGCCCATCCTCTTGGTCAGGAAAAGGCTATTTATTTGAGCTAAAGTTGCAAGGGATAGCAATAAAAGGGATAGGAATTGATTTCCATTTATTACTCAGGTGACCTCAGGGGCAGAGTGACTCACCAAAGACAAAATTCAAATGCTCTGGGACATTTGAGACCAAAGCTATTTTTACATCACCCCTTTAAATGGGAGTAAAGTGGGACACAGGAGGAGAGACTCTTCGGGGCCCTCGTTTGCTCTGATTCTTCTGATTCTTTGCTGTCTGAAAGGCTGGCAGAGATAGGGAAACTGCCTTGAAAGGCAGGCACACTGTTGCTGAGGCATATTCACTGATAACCTGAGCACAGAGGAGGAAGAAAATCCACAAGAATCAGGAACTCAACCATGAGAATAGCTTACAGCTATGGAATATAGAGACATATCTCTGAATAAGGCCTGTGAGTCAAGACATCAGAAAACAGAGAGCTATGTTCCAGAAACTTGTCTTTAGGGGGAAGATAATGCAAGTTAACTTGACATCCACTTTGGGAACAGTTCAATCCTAAATGGTTAAAAGTCAAATATTTTGGTGTTTAAAGTTAACGCTCAGTTAAGGGATGTAAAGGAATCGATTGCCTCAGAACCATAGATAACATGGAGAGCAGTTGCTAAAGCAGGGTCTTATGGTAACACAGTGTCCAGGTCCTTTCTCAGAACCCAACAACTCACCAACAGTGCACCCAGAATCATTATTTTTGTCCAGAATTCATGTTTCTTGTTAACCATTGCCAGCATTAGGGTGCTTCTGGGAAAAATGAGCTGTGTAAAATAGATATTTGAAGATGAGGAGGAAGAGGAGTTGTTTAATTGCCATATGTGGCAAAATTCATTTGGATTTGAAATTCTCTTTCTCTTTTTTAATTTTGCTATCCAGTGGGGTACTGGGAGTTCATACTGTTCATGGGGTTCTTGTGGCAAGAATATTGGGTTTGGTTTGCCATTCCCTCCTCCAGTGGGTCATGTTTGGTCAGAGCCCTTCGCTATTAGTCATTTGACTTGGGTGGTTCTGCAAAGCATGGCTCATAGCTTTATTGAGATACACACGCCCCTTCACCATGACAAGGTTGTGATCCACGAAGGGGTATGATCTAATAATGGCAAAAAGCAAAGAGGGGCTAAAGAGCCTCTTGATGAAGGTGAAAGAGAAGAGTGAAAGAGCTGGCTTAAAACTCAACATTCAAAAAACTAAGATCATGACATCTGGTCCTATTACTTCATGGCAAATAGATGGGGAAAATGTGGAAGCAGTGACAGACTTTATTTTCTTGAACTCCAAAATCACTGTAGGCTGTGACTGCACCCATGAAATTAAAAGATGCTTTCTCCTTGGAAGAAAAGCTTAAACAGACTTAAGTGAAAGTCGCTCAGTCGTGTCTGACTCTTTGCAACCCCATGGATAGTCCATGGAATTCTCCAGGCCAGAAAACTAGAGTAGGTAGCCTTTCCCTTCTCCAGGGGATCTTCCCAACCCAGGGACTGAACAGCATATTCAAAAGCAAAGACATCACTTTGCTAACAAAGGTCTGCATTGTCAAAGCTATTGTTTTTCCAGTAGTCATGTATGGATGTGAGAGTAGGACCGTAAAGAAGGTGGAGCACCTAAGAATTGATGCCTTCAAGCTGTGGTGCTGAAGAAGACTCTTGAGAGTCCCTCGGACTGCAAGGAAATTAAACCAGTCAATCCTAAAGGAAATCTTCCCTGAATATTCATTGGAAGGACTAATGCTGAAGCTGAAGTTCTGATACTTTTGCCACCTGATGCAAAGAGCCAACTCATTGGAAAAAGACCTTAATGCTGGGAAAGATTGGGGCCAAAAGGAGAAGAGAGAAGCAGAGGATGAGATGGTTGGATGGCATCATCAGCTCAATGGACATAAGTCTGAGCAAACTCCAGGAGATAGTGAAGAACAGGGAAGCCTGGCGTGTTGCAGTCCACGGGGTCACAAAGAGTCGGACACAACTTAGTGACTGAACAAGAACAACAACTGAGAGATCAGTGCCCATGCCCCTGGTAGCATCCCCTCCTCCAGGCCTGCTTGGTCTCATCGGCTGCCCCAACACACATGACCTCTTTCTTACCCAGGGTTCTTCCATACTGTACTTACCTCAAATTGGGACAAAAAGGCAGCACGTTCCTTTAACTATTTTTTATATTAATACCATAGACAAGGACCTTTTTTAAGGACTAGAGTTAGTAAATCAGACAAGCAAAAGAGATAATACCATATGATTTCTCTTATATGTGGAAACTATACAACAAAACAAATGAACAAACATAAAAATTTGCATTCGTCTTTAAAGAGCATAGTCTCTGTTTCCCACAGCCCTCCAGCTGTCCCATACCCAAGCTCCACTGCTCTTCAAAGCCATGCGTCTGAGGGCTTATCTTTCTGGTACAGGACCCCCAGACTGGGGAGTTCGATGTAGGTCTCAGACCTCTCATACTTTGGAGAGAACCTCTGCACTTTTTATCGTTTTCCCATTTGTGGGTCGACTCCCTGGGGGTGTGGATCTTGACTGCCACATTTCCACCCCTCCTACTTATCTTGTTGTGGTACCATTTTCATACCTTTAGTTGTAGAAAATCCTTTCTACTAGTCTTTAGTTTGTTCTCATAAATAACCCTTCTGTAAATAGTGGTAATTTTGATGTGCCCATAGGAGGAGGTGCACTCAGGATCTTGCTACTCCACAATCTTGGCAAGTCCCTCTAACTCACACTTTCTGGATTCATATAGAGATTGAAATTTTATTTCAAATAACCTTTTTTTAAATTTTTATTTGCATTTATTTTTTGCTGAATTTATCCCCAGGCCGGAAGCTTTTGTTTCTTCAGTTTCTTCTGGGTTCTCTTTTTCTTCTGTGCAACCTCTTTTGGCTTAGGAACAACCTGTCCTCTTTCAGTAAAAGCCGTCTCAATGTGGCAGGGATGGCTCATGTATGGGTTGATTCGATCATGAGCTCTGTAAGTCCTGCGCCATATCTTGGGGGCTTTGCTCTCTTGGATGAGCAAAATGACCAGAGAGTCTACATCTAAGCCCTTAAGTTCAGCATTACTCTCTTCAGTTTTGAGTATGCGCAGTAAAAATTTAGCACTCTTCTTGGGCCACCAACCCTGTGTTCAGCCCCACTGTTTGGCCCGAGCACACCTACCAAATCTACCACTGTAACCACACAATGGCACACATTGCTTCTTTGAAGTGACAGCCTTCACATACTTGGTGGCTTTTCAGATATGCATACCCTTAATGGCCTGTGGAAAATTCTTAAAGCGATGGGAATACCAGACCACCTGACCTGCCTCCTGAGAAATCTGTATGTAGGTCAGGAAGCAACAATTAGAACTTGACGTGAAAAACAGACTGACTCCAAATCAGGAAAGGAGTACATCAAGGCTGTATATTGTCACCCTGCTTATTTAACTTATATGCAGAGTACATCATGAGAAACGCTGGGCTGGAAGAAGCACAAGCTGGAATCAAGGTTGCCGGGAGAAATCTCAATAACCTCAAATATGCAGATGACACCACCCTTATGGCAGAAAGTGAAGAAGAACTAAAGAGCCTCTTGACAAAAGTGAAAAAGGAGAGTCAAAAAAGCTGGCTTAAAACTCAATATTCAGAAAATTAAGATCATGGCATCCGGTCCCTCACTTCATGGTAAATAGATGGGGGGAACAGTGGAAACAGTGACATAATTTTTAGGATTCCAAAATCACTGCAAATTGTGACTGCAGCCATGAAATGAAAAGATGCTTGCTCCTTGGAAGAAAAGTTATTACCAACCTAGATAGCATATTAAAAAGCAGAGACATTACTTTGCCCACAAAGGTCTGTCTAGTCAAAGCTATGGTTTTTCCAGTAATCATGTATGGATGTGAGTGTTGGACTATAAAGAAAGCTGAGCAGCAAAGAACTGATGCTTTTGAACTGTGGTATTGGAGAAGACTCTTGAGAGTCCCTTGGACTGCAAGGAGATCCAACCAGTCCATCCTAAAGGAAATCAGTCTAGAATATTCATTGGAAGGACTGATGATGAAGCTGAAACTCCAGTACTTTAACCACCTGATGCAAAGAACTGACTCATTAGAAAAGACCCTGATGCTGGGAAAGATTGAAGGTGGGAGGAGAAGGGGACGGCAGAGGATGAGATGGTTGGATGGCATCACTGACTCAATGGACATGAGTTTGAGCAAGTTCTGGGAGCTGGTAATGGACAGAGAAGACTGTCCATGGGATAGGAAGCCCCAGGGCATGCTGCAGTTCATGGGGTTACAAAGGGTCAGACACGACTGAGTGATTTAACTGAACTGAACTGAATGGCCTGGGCAGTTTCAGGAGTGTTAAAGTGAACACAAAGATTTGAGCTTCTTGATTTGCATGATTTTATGGGGTTTTCTGGGTCAAGTGAATAGCAGCTACTATTGTCCTATGGAAACCTGAAAACTCTCATATTTTTACTGATTTTTAAATGTCCTTTATACATAAAGACAATTGACCAGATACACAATTGGTACTATACTCATTATTTCCTCTTAATTTTTTGTTAAAAATTTGAGCCATCAGATTTTTTAAAGTGTATGTCAAATTAATGAGTATGTTTTGTGACATTTACCAGTTTTTACGTGTGTGAAAATGCACTTCTTATCCAGAGAGTACATAAATATTTGGCTGTAATACCTGCTGATTTTTTATCTATCTACCTATCAGTAATCTTATTTTTAATAATTGAAAATGCCTGAAATATTGAAATATGTTTGGCCTATAGAATGGATTGATAATCTTCAGGATACCCCACCCCCTACATAGCTATTTTTCATACATTTGTAAAACATAATTGCTTCCTCAGTGATTTATGATGATCTTTCTTTATGGATGTGACTTTCTTATCAGTGTATATTACAGTCTATTTCAGAGATAAGTATTGTGGAGCAAAGTTATTTATTATTGTTATATTTTTATATAGTGTAAATTGGAGAAAAACTTAGCTTTTAACTAAGCAGTTATATTATAGATACTCAAAGTAATAATGTTCTGTTGCAAAGACATGCTGCTGCTGCTGCTAAGTCGCTTCAGTCATGTCCGACTCTGTGCGACCCCATAGACGGCAGCCCACCGGGCTCCTCTGTCCCTGGGATTCTCCAGGCAAGAATACTGGAGTGGGTTGCCGTTTCCTTCTCCAAAGCATGAAAGTGAAAAGTGAAAAGTGAAATTGAAGTCGCTCAGTCATGCCCGACTCTTAGCAACCCCATGGACTGCAGCCTTCCAGGCTTCTCCGTCCATGGGATTTTCCAGGCAAGAGTACTGGAGTGGGTTGCCATTGCTTCTCCTACAAAGACATAGTAGAATCCAAAATTGATATATAAAGTTGTTTACATCAGCAATCCCCAACCTTTTGGGCACTAGGGACCAGTTTGGTGGAAGACAATTTTTCCATGGGGGTAGGGGGTAGTTCAGGCAGTATAATAGCATGAGTGATGGGGGGAAGTGTTTCAGGTGGTAATGCAAATGATGAGGAGAGATGGAGAAGGACATGCTTGCCCGCTGCTAACCTCCACCCATGAGGCCCAGTTCCTAACAGGCTGCAGACCAGTACAAGTCCACAGTCTGGGGGTCTAAGGGGCAAATGTAGGTTTTATACATATGGTGGTTGTGGTTTACTCACTAAGTCATGTCTGACTCTTGTAATACCGTGGACTGCAGCCTACCAGGCTTCCCTGGCCATGGAATTTCCCAGGCAAGAATACTAGAGTGGGTTGCTATTTCCTTATCCAGGGGATCTTCCTGACCCAGGAATCAAACCCACATCTCCAGCTTTCAGGCAGATTCTTTACAGACTGAGCTACAAGGGAAGCCCAGGTTTTAACATGTGTGTGTGTGTGTGTGTATATATATATATATATATATATATATATATATATATATACATATTTTTAAATATTTATTTTTTAATATTTATACACACAGGCAAATATCTGGAAGAACATTTTCAAGTTGAAACTGATGATCATTGAGAGTTGAAGTTCTGATTAAATTATAATTTCTGTATTTTTATATTTCTCAATTTTTCTATGTAATCTAATATATATGCAATATTCAGAAAACAAATGTTATGTATTTCTATTTCTGTTGCTTAAATATAACTAGATTAACATTTTGTTAAACTTTATTCCAGTATATTGGATTAAATTTTGCTTTTGGCATTTTTATAATTAGACTTAATTAACCTCTGTATCCGAGAGAGGGTTTTCCTTAAGGGCTACTTTTTTGCTCAACAAAATTAGCTGTAATAATGAGAAATAATAATTTGTAATAAAATAGAGCTGTTTTATAGCCCTATCTCCAGGCCATGGTTGATGTATCTTTACCATTTTTGAGTGAAGTAAGTTGTAGGTTTTGAGGTGATCTTGAGGGGCAGGGGGCAGGTGATTTTCCCCTACAGACTTTTCTGGTAAGTCAAGTGTGGGCCTCGTGGCTTTCTCAAGGATGGGCACCCAGTCTTCTCATCCAACAGGTTTCTTACCTGGGTTTTCATATTGGTGCATGGGGATGACCCAGAAAGATGTTATGGGGAGGGAGGTGGGAGGGGGGTTCATGTTTGGGAATGCATGTAAGAATTAAAGATTTTAAAATTTAAAAAATAAAAAACTAAAAAAAAAATAATAAATTTATTTCTTTAATTGTGAAGGCATATCTTGAAGAAATTTTGTTCCAGGTAAACTCTGGCATATCTAAGACTACCTTTACATATAAAAAGAAATTTGGCCATGTATAAGATTTTTCAGACATAACTTTTTTCTTCAAAATTCTGCAGCTGTTGCAGTCTTGTCTTCTAGTGAAGTTGGTTCCTATTTTAGAAAAACTATAATTTCTGTCTGGAAACTCCTGAAATATTTTTTAAACAAATTCATCTTATTCAAATATCCTGCTAGTATATATATTCGGGTATACACCTATTTTCCTCAATTTGATCTGGTACGTATTTCATATTGAGTATATAACAGAATTGGATTTTTTTGTTTCTTTTTCTTGGTGTATTTTATTTAATTTTGTGTTATTGCTTCTGTTACAATGTCCTAGCTTCTTCCTAAATCACACCTATATTTTATATTGGATCTACGATTTTTGTTGGTCTCTGTTACTCTCACTCATTTGGGATCTTACCATTTTCATTGTGTTTTCCTTTCACTTTAGCACTTTGAGAAAACAGTTGAAGTTGTCTTCAGTATCAGTGATTACATTTTCTTCAGTATGAATTATACTTTTTACCAGCACCAAAGATGCATTTATAGCTTACTGTTACATATTTACTTTTATGGTATTAATTCTTTATAAGATTCAGCTGTTTCGTGGATCTTGATTGCTTTTAAATCTCAAGTTTGTCCATAAGACTGTTTTTCCACAGAAGTCCAGGTCTCTCAGTGATGTAAGGAAGAAAACCTTCTCCACTCCCTCCTTCATTACAGTTCCAATAAGAAATCATATTCAGGGACTTTTCTCTGAAGTCTTTAGCATGAATTCCACTCTTGCTTTTACTAGGAGGTTTTTGGGTGTTTTGTGTTTTTTTTGCATTTTTAATTTTTGTTGTTCTTGCTATTAATTTACTCCTTGTATATAAGGCTTATTCCATGTTGGAGCTTACTGCAGAGAAGGTAGTTGCTCTTAGCCCCAACATTTGTTTACTGAGAGGTGCTGACTGCATATTCCTCTCAGTTCTAGAGTTGGATCAAAGATTGGCCCAATTTTAGGCGATTAAGTATAAAGCTGTTATACACATTTGAGAACAGGTTTTTGTGTGAACACAGATCTCATTTCTCTGGGATAAATGCCCCAGGGCATAATTACTGGGTTGTATGGTAGTGGCATGTTTAGTTCATTAGCAAAGTGCCAGACTATTTTTCAGAGTGGCTGTATCATTTTACAGTCTCATCAGCAATGTATGAGCGATCTAATTTCTATACATTCTTGCCAGAATTTTATGTTGGCATTATTTTTTATTTGATCCATTCTGATAAGACTTTTAATGCTATTTCATTGTCATTTTAATTTGCATTTCCCTAATAGCTAGCGATGCTGAATGTCTTTTCATGTGCTTATTTGCCATCTGTACATCTTCTTCAGTGAAATATCCCTCGTGTCTTTTGCCCATTTTCTAATTGAACTGTTTTTTGATGGGTGTTTTATTTTGAGAATTTTAGGAACTAGTCTTTTCTCATATATATGGTTTGCAAATATTTTCTCTCACTTGCTAACTTTTTATTTTTATCTCCTTAACAAGGTTGTTCACAGGGAAAAGTTGTTTAATGTTGATAAATTCTGATTTATCAGTTTTTCCCCTTATGGATGATACTTTTGATGTTAATTCTAAGAACTCTTTCGGAAAAGGCAATGGCAACCCACTCCAGTACTCTTGCCTGGAAAATCCCATGGACAGAGGAGCCTGGTAGGCTGCACTCCATGGGGTCACTAAGAGTTAGACACGACTGAGCGACTTCACTTTTACTTTTCACTTTCATGCTTTGGAGAAGGAAATGGCAACTCACTCCAGTATTCTTGCCTGGAGAATCCCAAGGACGGGGGAGCCTGGTGGGCTGCCGTCTATGGGATTGCACAGAGTCGGACACAATTGAAGCAACTTAGCGGTAGCAGCTAAGAACTCTTTGCCTAGCACTAGATCATGATAATTTTATCAAATTTTTTTAAATGAAAACTTCATTGATTCATATTTTACATTGAAATCAGGAACCCATTTTGAATTATTTTTCTTATTAGGTGTGACGTGTAAGCCAAAGTTCAATACGCAACCTATGAATGTTCTATTGCTCCAGAACATTTGTTCAAAAAGTTTTCCTTTGTCTATTAAATTGTTTCTGCATCTTTGTCAAAAGTCTGTTGGAAATATTTGTGTGGGTCTACTCAGTTCTCTATATGTTCTATAGATCTGTGTATCTTACCTTTTGTCAATACCAAGTAGTCTTGATTATTCTAGTTATATAGCAAGTCTTGAAACTGGTAAGACTGATTCCTACTTTATTTTTATTTTTCAAAATTATTTTAGCTATTTTATCATCTTTGCTTAGAATAATATCTGTAATATCTACAATATCTAATAATATCTTAATGTCTATATCTACAAAAAATTTTATTAGAATTTGAATAGGAATTTTGCAAATTGTTCTACATTTCTTTTTCTGATCCAAGATTCAATCCAGGATGTCACATTGCATTTCGTTTCATTTTTTCCTTACTCTTCTACAGTCTGGAATAGTTTCATCATTTTCCTTTCCTTTTATGACTTTGACAATTTTAAGAATACTGGTCATTTTTTTAAGAATGTCTCTTTTACTTCTTAGAGTAAATTTAAATTTAATATACAGTTAAAATATATATTTAAATTAAAAATAGACATTTATATTAAGCTTTCACTATGAAAAATAAAGTAACGGTCCTTTGTTTTCCTTTTGTGGATGATACAGGCTCTATATCCAACCTCAAGAATCTTTGTGTGTCTCTCTTCAACTTTCTATAAGTTTAGAACATTTTTGACATGTGTTTATCATTAAAGTATCATACAGAGTAATTTCGCTGACTAAAAATGCTCTGAGCTCTAATTATTCCTCATATCTTTAAGCCCTGGAAACCACTAATATTTTTATTGTCTCTATAGTTTTGTCTTTTCCATACTGTCATATAATTTGAAACACATCACATGTAATCTTTTCAGACTGGCTTCTTTCACTTAGCAATATATATTTAAGATTCCTCCATGTCTTTTTATGACTTGGCAGCTTATATATTTTTAGTACTGATTAATATTCTACTCTCTGGGTGCACCACAGTTTACCCACTCATTTACCAGAGAACATCTTGGTTCCTTCCAAGTTTTGACAGTTATTAATAACGCTACTATAATCATCCATGTGCAGGTTTTTGCATGGATATCTTTTCAACTCCTTTGAGTAAGTACCAAGGAATGTGATCGCTGGATGATATGGTTAAGAGTATGTCTAACTAAGAAACTGGCAGACTGTCTTGCAAAGTGGCTGCACCATTCTGCATTTCCACCAGCAATGAATGAGAGTTCTGTTCTTCCATTTTTCACCAGCAAATGGCATTGTCAGAGTTCTGGATTTTGGCCATTCTAAAAGGTGTATAGTGGTATCTCACTGTTGTTCACACTTTTTGAAGACATATGATGTGGAACACATTTTCATATACTTATTTGTGTATCTTCTTTGTTGAAATGTCTGTTACAATCTTCTGTTTCTTAATTGGGTTATTTGTTTTATTGTTACTTAGTTTTAAGAGTTCTTGTATATTTTTGATATATATTTTGCAAATATTTTCTCCCAGTCTATGGCTTGTCTCATCATTCTCTTCACAATGTCTTTCACAGAAAATATTTTTTTAACTTTAGTGAAGTCCAGCTTAATGATTATTTCTTTCACGGATCCTGCCTTTGGTACTGTATCTAAAGAGTCATTGCTATACCCAACATTATCTATATTTTCCCCTTTTTCACCTTCCAGAAGGTTTGCCGTTTTGCATTTGCATTGAGGTTTGTGATCCATTTTGAGTGTGTGTGTGTGTGTGTGTGTGTAAAGTGATAACGTCTACATAAAAATTTATTTTTTTGCTTGTTAAGGTTTGGCTTTCAAGCAACTGTTTTGGAAAAGACTGTTTTTACTCCAATGTATTGCCTTAGCTGCTTGTCAAAGAGCAGTTGACAGTATTTATTTGAGTCTATTTCAGGGCTCTCTATTCTTCCCCATTGATCTATCTTTCTCTACTTTTGCCAGCTCCACACTTCTTGATTACTGCAGCTTGTAAGTCTTGGCTAAGAGTGTCAGTCCTTTGACTTTGTTCTTCTACTTCAATATCACGTGGACTATTTTTATTTTTTTTGTCTTTCCATGTAACTTTATTTTTTTATTTTTTATTTTTTAGTTTTTTATTTTTTAAATTTTAAAATCTTTAATTCTTACATGCGTTCCCAAACATGAACTTTGGAGTCACTTTGTCAATAGCTACAAAATATGTTACTGAGATTTTGATTGAGATTTCATTAAATCTACAGATTGAGTTGGGAAGAACTGATATTTGACAACACTGAATTCCTATCCAAGAATATGGAATATCTTTCCAATTTTTTAGTTCTTCTTTGATACTTTCATCACAGTTTTGTAGTTTTCCTCATATAGAACTTATACATATTTTGTTACTTAAGTATTTCTTTTCTTTTTTGGCGGTATTGCAAAAGGTAATGTGTTTCGTTACCTTTTGTTTGTATTTTATGTCAAACTCCGTTTATTCTTTGCTGGTATATAGGGATACAACTGACTATATATTAACCTTTTATCCTACTATCTGTTATAATTGCTTATTAGTTTCAGGAGGGTTGGTTTTTCTTTTCTTTTCTTTTCTTTTTTTTTTTTTTTTTTTTTGAGGCCTTTCCTCGTGCCCAAACCAGAAGTGCTTGCTCCTTTCTGCTTTCAAGTAACAGTCATGTATCATTTATCACACTGTGCTAAACTACATGTTACTTTGGAAAGAGGCAGTGCTTTATTATGATTTGGCCTGGTTTTTCTTTTTTTTTGGAAATTCTTTAGAATCTTCTATATAGACAATCATGTGCTCTATGAACAAAGATTTTTATTTCTTCCTTCTAATATGTAGATCTTTTATTTCCTTTTCTGTCCTCATTGCATTAGTTAGCAATTCCAGTACAATTTTGAAAAGGAATGGAGAGAGGAGACACTCTTGCTTTGTTGCTTATCTTAGCATGAAAGTGACAAAGAAGTATAATGTTAGCTGTAGATTTTTGTAGCTATTACTTATTAATTTTGGGACATCCCCTCTACTCCTAGTTTATTGAGAGTTTTTTTTTTTTTACCATGAATTGGCATTGAATTTTGTCAAATACATTTTTTATATTATTGATATGATCATATAATTTTTCTTCTTGATGTGAGAGATTATATTAATTGACTTTTTCAATACTAAATCAGCCTTATATACTTGGAATAAATCCCATTTGCTTGTGATATATAACTTTTTTAACACTGTTGAATTTGATTTGAAAAAAATTTTTTGAGAATTTCTTCATCTATGTTTATGAGAGGTATTGATACATGGTTTTTTTCTTTTAATGTCTTTGTCTGATTTTGGTTTAAGATGATGTTGAGTTCAAAGACAGTTAGGAAGTATTCCCTCTGATTCTATCTTCTGAAATAATTGGTATAACCTCTTTCTTAAATTTTTTGATAGAATCTCTCAGTGGTGCTTTCTGTTTTGGAAGATTATTGATAATTGATTCAGCTTCTTTAATAGATATAGGCCTGATCAGATTGTTTATTTCTTCTTGTGTGAGTTTTAGCAGATTGTGTCTTTCAAGGATTTTGTCCATTTCATCTAGATTAGCAAATTTGTGGCCCAGGGTTGTTCATAATATTCCTTGATTATCCTTATAATGTCCTTAGGATATGTAGTGATGTCCTTTCCTTCATTTCTGATTTTAGTCATTTGTATCCCATACTACCTCTTTTATCTTAGTTAGCCAAGCTAGAGGTTTATCAATTTTATTGATCTTTTCAAGGAACCAATTTTTGGTTTTATTGATTTTATATAGTTATTTCCTATTTTTATTTTCATTGACTTCTGCTCCAATTTTTATTTCTTCTTTTCTGCTTGTTTTGGAGTAAATTTGCTCTTTGTTTTCTAGTTTTCTAAGGTTCAAGCTTAGATGATTGATTTTAGATTTTTCTTCTTTTCTACTACTTATTCAATGCTATAAATTGTGCTTATTTCCCTCTAAGGACTTTTGCTGCATCTCACAAATTCTGATAAGTTGTATTTTCATTTTCATGATATTTTAAATTTTCATTAATAGTTTAAAATATTTTAAAATTTCTCCTGAGATTTCTTCTTTGAATAATGTGTTATTTATACATGTGCTGTTTATCATCCAGGCTTATTATCCACGTATTTGGGGATTTTATAGCTATTTTATTTCTGTTTTAAGTTCACTGTGGTCTGAGAGAAGACACATCTTTTCCATTTTTAAAAATGTATTAAGTTGTGTCCCAACCCAGGGATTGAACCCAGGTTCCTGTATTGCGGGCAGATATCTGAGCCACCAGCGAAGCCCTGTGTTACGGCCCAATCTTGGTAAACGCTCAATATGAGCTGGGAAAGAAGGTGTATTCTGCTACTGTTGGATTAAGTAGTCTATAGATGTAATCATATTCAGTTGATTGATGGTGTTGAATTTACTGGGTTTCTGGTTGCCAAAGCTGTCTATTTTTGAAAGAAGGGTGTTGAGATCTTCAACTCTAATAACATACATATTTGTTTCTTCTTGCACTTGTACCAGCTTTTGTCTCATGTATTTTGACACTTGATTGTTAGGTATATGCATGCTAATGATCTTTACGTGTTCATGTCTTTGATTCCAGTTTCTTCTGTTTTCTGCTGGTTGTTTTTCTGAATGAATCTTTAGTGTTTATCATCAACTCCTATTTAAGCCTCTTTGTCCTTTCTCTCTGCTGTGGGGATAGTCAGGCCTGTTTGTCTTCTCTTTCACTAATATGATTCCTGATAATATCCATTCTGCTTTTTACTGCCTCCAACCAATAGATCCACTTATTGTGGCTGTTGGTCTGTTGGCATTTACTTTAGGAGGTTCCTGAAATGAATGAACTCTAATGATTCTAGTAAGTCCTTGATCACTCAGCTCAAGATTCAGATTCCTTGCCTGGCTTAGGAAGGTCAAGAAAGGCATGGTGATTTATTATATTAATATTGCAAACCACAGGGTAAAGAAGTTTCCCCAAGAGGAAAACAATGCAATTGCCAAAATAAAAATGGGAAGAGGCAGGATGGCAGAAAACAGCAAAGTCTATTGCAAACTTTTAACTAGGTACCTCAGTTTTAATTGGAATGAGTCATACTGTGTAGTCCTGCTGAATAACTAAGAGAGAAAAATGCATGACTGACTCTTTACCCTGGCATCTTTCTCTTCCATACAACCATGCTGGCAAATCACATTTTCTAACATCTAAGATTTCTTTATCTACAGTTAATGCCACCAATGAACATACATCCTGTACTTCATTTTATCTGTACTTTCTAATAATTTTGTACTTGTTTTGGAGTCACTACACATTCAAAAGGTAATCTTTACCATACACACGTTTATCATGTCATCATCTGTAATCCCTAGTGGTTCAGTCAATAAAGAATCCACCTGCAACGCAGGAGACCTGGGTGCAATCCCTGGGTTGGGAAAATCCCCTGGAGAAGTAAATGGCAACCCACTCCAGTATTCTTGCCTAAGAAATCCCATGGTCAGAGGAGCCTGGTGGACTACAGTCCACTGAGTCACAAGAGTTGAACATGACGAAGCGACTGAACACATTCAAGATGTAATCTTTACCCTACCCATGTTCATCATGTCATCATTTGTAATATTAGTAATGAATGAGATCCTTAGATCATTGGGTCGGATACTCAGAAATGAACACAGGTGCCCAAAACTCCCCTTTTCCTCCTTTAGGACAAATGTCATCTTCTCATAAAGTCTTTCCCACCATTGTGGTATCTAACTGGCCCATTATATCTACCCACCCTCTGTTTAATTTCATTGTAGCCTTTATCACAAGTTGGGATTATTTTGCTTATTTGTTCCCTTGCTTATCTTTGGGCTCCCTCCATGAGGACAGGTACCATGACCCTCTCTCTCCTCTTGTATCCCCGATTCTTAGCAGAGGACCCTGCAAACAGGACATGTTCATCTTACCTGAATGTTGATGCTACTGTTTGTCAAATTCGAGTTTCAAGTGTGAAATGCAGGATTTAAAATATTTAAGTGTACTTGCTGAAATCATATTGTCCTTCTATGCTTATTAAACAACTCTCTAGCACTTGACATCTCTCATTTTTTCCTTCTAAATGCCTCAATAATTTGACCTCACAAAATAATCATAGTCAGTGGAATAATTTTCAACAGATTTTCTTGCTGCACTTTACACTGTAAAAATAAAATAAATGTGAAAATAATAAAAGTAAAAAGAAAAAGTAAAAATAAATGTGCTGACATCTTGGAACCATGAAATTTACTATATATTATCCATTACTTATAGGAAATAATGATTTTGACTTTAGTCTCCCCTAATTCCTGTCTCATGAAACTTCTATAGATAAGGTGAAAACTGTATCCTAAAATTTAAATGGCACTATTTGACATTTCAGGAGGCTGATAACTTTTTTTCATTAATTATAGTGGCAAGGTAATACATGTTACTCCATTCCCAGCTACTTATTTTACTAGAACAGGTTGTACACAACATATAAATTAGAGACCCGATGGTGCAACAAAGAATTGCCACAAAACTATTTATGTAGCAAGTAACTTCAACAATGCAATGCACTCTCATGTTAGGTAATCCAAAGTTGTGAAAATACAGAAGTGTAGAATTGTATATTGTTTTTTTTTTTTTCACAAATGATCTCTTCTATTAAAAACTGAATTGCCACAAGAGTTTCCTGAACAACTTACTGCCTAAAATAATAAATAATTAGTTACTAACTTGCTTGAGAGGAAACCTGTAAATGACAGGGGGAAATACCATTAAAATTATTTTGAAAAGTAATGAAGGTCAGGAGTTAATGGTTATTCATTCCTCCAGTTACATAACATTACTAGGTGCCAGATGCTATTAAGATCAAAAATCACATGTGGGAATAAATCATGGGTTGTATAGCCACTCATGAAAATTTTGTGCTATGAATTTAGTACCCAAAATCAAGTAATAATAATTAGTGTTTAGTTCTGTTTTGTTGGGGAAAGCTAGGCACATTGCACTGTATTCTACTAAAATCCAACTCAGATTTACTAAAGAAAATTATAAGAGGCCGCTCAGATGGAAGTGGCCAGCCACCACCTACCTTTAGTCACAAAGACATTTGAATTTGTGGATATTTCAAACCCATGTGGTCTGTGATCTTTTTCTTTTTCTCCCTTGGCATGTAGCAAAAAGTTCATCTGTTTACTAAGCCTAGATTTGTTATGCAGAGGCGATGTCATTTTGTTGTATGCTTTATGTGCATACATGATCTGTAGTTCAGTTCTGTTCAGTTGCTCAGTCGTGTCCGACTCTTTGTGACCCCATGAATCGCAGCACGCCAGGCCTCCCTGTCCATCACTAGCTCCCGGAGTTCACTCAGACTCACGCTCATCCAGTCAGTGATGCCATCCAACCATCATCCTCTGTCGTCCCCTTCTCCTTCTGCCCCCAGTCCCTCCCAGCATCAGAGTCTTTTCCAATGGGTCAACTCTTCGCATGAGGTGGCCAAAGTACTGGAGTTTCATCATTCCTTCCAAAGAAATCCCAGGGCTGATCTCCTTCAGAATGGACTGGTTGGATCTCCTTGCAGTCCAAGGGACTCTCAAGAGTCTTCTCCAGCACCACAGTTCAAAAGCATCAATTCTTCGGCGCTCAGCCTTCTTCACAGTCCAACTCTCACATCCATACACGACCACAGGAAAAACCGTAGCCTTGACTAGATGGACCTTAGTCAGCAAAGTAATGTCTCTGCTTTTGAATATGCTATCTAGGTTGCTCATAACTTTTCTTCCAAGGAGTAAGCGTCTTTTAATTTCATGGCTGCAATCACCATCTGTAGTGATTTTGGAGCCCCCAAAAATGAAGTCTGACACTTTTTCCACTGTTTCCCCATCTATTTCCCGTGGAGTGATGGGACCAGATGCCATGATCTTCGTTTTCTGAATGTTGAGCTTTAAGTCAACCTTTTCACTCTCCACTTTCACTTGCATTAAGAGGCTTTGGGTAGTGTCATCTGTATATCTGAGGTTATCGATATTTCTCCCGGCAATCTTGATTCCAGCTTGTGTTTCTTCCAGCCCAGCATTTCTCATGATGTACTCTGCGTATAAGTTGAATAAGCAGGGTATCAATATACAGCCTTGACGTACTCCTTTTCCTATTTGGAACCAGTCTGTTGTTCCATGTCCAGTTCTAACTGTTGCTTCCTGACCTGCATACAGATTTCTCCAGAGGCAGGTCAGGTGGTCTGGTATTCCCATCTCTCTCAGAATTTTCCACAGTTGATTGTGATCCACACAGTCAAAGGCTTTGGCTTAGTCAATAAAGCAGAAACAGATGTTTTTCTAGAACTCTCTTGCTTTTTCTATGATTCAGCGGATGTTGGCAATTTGATCTCTGGTTCCTCTGCCTTTCCTAAAACCAGCTTGAACATCTGGAAGTTCATGGTTCACGTATTGCTAAAGCCTGGCTTGGAGAATTTTGAGCATTACTTTACTAGCATGTGAGATGAGTGCAATTGTGCGGTAGTTTGAGCATTCTTTGCAGGCCTAAATTAAACTGTGTTGTGTGTGTGTGTGGGGGGGTGTGGGTGTGTGCATATGTTCTAAGTTGCTCAGGATATTCATATTTATCCAGAAACATTTCAAGTTTTCTAGGATACGCGCCAAATGTCATAAAATTCTGAAAGACAATAAGAAAGCAGGTGAAATTATGTAATTACATTACCCAGTTAAGGTTTTTTTTAAATTTGCTTTGTTTTGTTCTGTTTCATTTGGCTTTTAATTCCCCCCCCCTACCTCTTAATAAAGGCCTCTATTGCTTATTGTGATTTGTGAGGTTTTATAGCAGTAAAAGAAGCATTAATAAGGAAATTAAAGAAAGATGTTTCAAATCAGAGATGAGTTTAACCAGGACATATCTTTTGAGTGTTCACTCCTTGAAATTAAGCTCCAAACTCTCCATTACCTCTTCAATATTGCTAAATTATAATTATTTTGGGGAGACAGAAGATGTAAAGATCATTTTTGACTAAGGACCTAGGGACTGATTCATGGAGAATTTGCCTGGCAGAGAACTTCCACTGTATTATTACTGAAATGCCATGTGACTTTTTATTTAAGAACTCATTTTGTGTTAGAACCAGAAGGACAATTATAGACAAAAGCAGTATAGCCCCTACAATTTACACTTATAAAACTGAGTCTAAACACAGTAGGAAAAAAGACTTACTCATGATTATAAGTAGTTACTAGTGGAGTTGGAATTCAGTCATTCTGTGATATAGTGTACTTTGCAGCTATGTTAAAGTGAAAACACTGGCCTTGAGAGGAACAGTCTGGCATCAGTGAATAACTTCCTCATTATGTATAAACAGCCCTACTCAGGGTAAACCCAATATGATCTGTTTTCCCTCTGGGAGTTGAAGAGGCTTCTGTCTATGTACGTGAAGTGCTATTGATATCATAAGACCCATTTTACCAGGTCAGCTTCTATTAACACATCTTCCAAAAAAATCATAATAGCCACTTTTGTAATCATTCATTCTGTGTTCTTTTCATCAACAAAAATTTTTGAGTTGTATATTTTGGAATAATTAAGATTTGTCCTAGGGAGAGAAAAGACATGTTTTGACTGGTAGAAGAATTCATGCTTGTTTCATCAGAGAGAAGCATCGAGTTTTTTAAATGTTTAGCAGGCCTATTACATCCTTTTAAAATTCTTCATGAAGTTTTAAAATGTGTACCATATGTTTACTGTGAGCAGGTACTATGGTGAGTAAAAGATAATAATAATTAAATATTTATGAATTAAAGTACATAGGAAGTTTCCAGTACATGATAAATATCCAAGAAATATTACTTTTTTACCTTTCAAACTTTTTGTGGCAGATAGCACTTGTCCATAGCCACAGTACAACTTTCAGCCCCTTCTTTTACTGTTTCTCCTTGAAAATTATTAAAAATATAAATATATCAGCTTAATATCTATCAAACTATATAAGCTATCAACATTCCTGCTGTAATCAAATGACCTCTTTGGGTTGAATTCATCAATCTTGTTTTCAGAAAATCATCAAAACAATTCAAAGAAAATAAAAGTAGTCACCATGAGAATGAGAAAGTAGATAAACTCAATATTTGGAGGGCATTAAAATTTCATATATGAATTCTACTAAATTTTTTTGAAATCTAAATGAATTGGTAAATATGGAGGAGAATATAAATGGCTAGAGTTGGCTCAAGAAGCAGCAGCAAACTTAATCAATAAGTTGGTAAAGCTATTTAAAGACTTGTTTATGAACTGTTCTCAAAAAGATGACAGACCATTTTGGAGAAGGACTTTCAAACTGTCAAAGGATGTATCATCTCCATTACATTAAAATGTCCCAGAAAATAGGGACAATATTTAAAAATACAGCTTCATTTTGCATATATATGTATATCTCTAATCCCCACATTGACAAATGTAACAAAGAAAAAGATCCATTTCACTGATGAACACGGATATCAAATTTTGGAATAAAATTCAGCTGAGATATTAAAAGGAAGAAAATCAATGACTAATTCTGGGTTTATCCAGTAACACAAACATGATTAAAACCTTAGAAAATGTGTGTGCATACAAAGTCTCTTCAGTTCTGTCCTACTCTTTGCGACCCTATGGACTATAGAGGGCCAGGCTTCTCTGCCCATGGGATACTCCAGAAAAGAATACTGGAGTGGGGTGTCATGCCCTCCTCCAAGGGATCTTTCTAACCCAGGGATCAAACCTGTGTCTCCTGCAGCTCCTGCATTGCAGGCAGATTCTTTACTGCTGAGCGACCAGGGAAGCCCCATAGAAAATGTATTCAGTTCAGTTCAGTTCAGTTCAGTCGCTCAGTTGTGTCCTACTGTTTGCAACCCCATGAATCGCAGCACGCCAGGCCTCCCTGTCCATCACCATCTCCTGGAGTTCACTCAGACTCACATCCATCGAGTCCGTGATGCCATCCAGCCATCTCATCCTCGGTCATCCCCTTCTCCTCCTGCCCCCAATCCCTTCCAGCATCAGAGTCTTTTCCAATGAGTCAACTCTTCGCATGAGGTGGCCAAAGTACTGGAGCTTCAGCTTTAGCATCATTCTTTCCAAAGAAATCCCAGGGCTGATCTCCTTCAGAATGGACTGGTTGGATCTCCTTGCAGTCCAAGGGACCCTCAAGAGTAGTTAATCCCACTAGTGGACCAAAGGTGAAAAAACTGAATCATCAATCAACTCAACAGATCCCGAAAAAGACCAGGTAAAATTCAACAATGGCTCTATTTTTTAAAATCCTTAATAAAATACAAATCTAAGGATACTCTCTTAATATATTTTTTTAAAGTGTTTTTTTCAAGGTACATAGTAGAAAGCATTCCTCCATCACTCCTCCAAGTCCAAAACAGAGACTGATAATCCAACTCAGCATGCTCGCTTACAAAGATCTCAGAACTACTTTCAAGCAAGAGCTACAAACAGTCAAAGTGGTAGATTGGAGTGGACACTGAAAACAATACTTTTTTTTGCCATCCTGCAAATGGTTTCCCATTAAGGACAAGAATAAAACAAGATGCTACTATGATTTCAGTCATTTAATGCTATTCTACTAGTGCTGCAATTAGATAAGAAATAAGGGGAAAAAGAGCCTAAAACAAAGGAAATTTAACTTTGGGAGCTCTTAGTTTGCTTCTTTTGCTTACAATTGACCTTTGAACAACACATGTTTGAATTGCTCCAATATATTTTACAGGTAGATCTTTTTCAGTAGTAAATACTACAGTATTACGTGATCTGCAGTTGGTTGAACCCATGGATGGAGAACTGTAGATACGGAGAAACCACATAAATGGAGGAACTGTGCATATGAAGCGCCAATAATAAATTATGCAAACGTTTTCAACAGTTCAGAGGGTCGGTACCCTTAACCACCACATTGCTCAAGGGTCAATGTATTTTGTGTTTAATTTTGCTGATAATTTAATGGTCTACTGGAAAACATAGGGAAAACAAAAGGAAAAAAAATACTGTATAAGAAAAATTTATGCTTTGGTTGATTATAAAATAAATACATAGGAAGTTAGTACTTTTTTATATATCAGTAATAGGCATGATGTCTTCATTGGTACATTATATATAATAAGTTAAGAGTTTGGAGATTTTGTTGAAATTATGGCCAGAATTCCCATGAAGAGTTGGGAGAAGATACAGTCTCCTGATGTGGGAAGGCAGCTTAATTAACATTATTTTCCCCTTAACATAATAAAATAATATCCTTCTAAAATATTTGAAAGATAAAGAAGACTAAAGGTCAAAGAATTGATGCTTTTGAACTGTGGTGTTGGAGAAGACCCTCGAGAGCCCCTTGGACTGCAAGGAGATCCAACAAGTCCATCCTAAGGGAAATCAGTCCTGAATATTCATTAGAAGAACTGGTGCTGAAGCTGAAACTCCAATACTTTTGTCATCAGATGCAAAGAGCCTTCTCATTAGAAAAGATCCTGATGCGGGAAAGATTGAAGGCAGGAGAAGAAGGGGACGACAGAGGACGAAATGGTTGGATGGCATCACTGACTCAATGGACATGAGTTTGAGCAAGCTCCAGGAGATGGTGAAGGACAGGGAAGCCTGGTGTGCTGCAGTTCACGAGGTCGCAAATAGTTGGGCACGACTAAGTGGCTAAACAACAACAACAAAAATTTTTTGAAATATGTATTAATATATGTTTAAAATATGTATTTTATATTTATTCAAAATTTTGAAATATATACCCCTATTACCATCACAGTGCTATGCACTGTATATGTATATATATGTATATACACATATACATATATGACTATACACATATATATGTATGACTATACATATAATATCTGACTATATAATACTGTAAGTCCGGATTACTTACATTATAAATGATGTTGCTTTATATTGGCTTATAATATATTAGTTTCAGATGTACAACATTCGGTAATTTTATACAGCATGAAATGATCACCATGTTGTCTAGTTACCATCTGTTACCATACAAGTTTTTACAATATTATTGACTATATCCTCTCTGCTGTACATTACATCCCCATGACACTTATTTTAGAAGTTCGTACTTAATCCCTTTCACCCATTCACCCACTTTCTATTCCCTTTCCGCTGGCAATCACAAGTTTATTCTTTGTATCTGTGAGTTTGTTTCTGTTTTATATTTGTTCTTTTTTTTCTTTTCTTTTTTAGATTCCAGGTCCATCCATATTGTTGCAAATGGCAAGATTTAATTCTTCTTTACATACACATAGAACTTTACCGAATTCATTTATTAGTTCTAAAAGATTTTTTTGGTGCCATATTTAGGGTTTTCTATGCATAGCATCATGTCATCTGCAAATAGTTACAGTTTTACTTTTTTATTTCCATTCTGGATGCTTTTTGTTTCTTTTTTACTTTCTGAATGCTGTGGCTAGGACTTCCAATACAATGTTGACTGAAAGTGGTTTGAGTCAGCATCCTTGTCTTGTTTCTGATCTTAGAGGAAAATCTTTCAGCTTTTGCTACTGAGTTGATCATCCCAGCCATGTCACCCTAAACATATCCATTTTTTTAACCTCACTTTAATAATATGAGATAACATCTCAAGGCTTTATGGTTTTAAAGTTACATGGTTCTGCTTTCTGATAGATGCCTGAAGGTATACATCAATCATCTCTGCAATCAAAACTAGAGATGTGGTATTTAATATTTGCACATTATGGAATTTGGTAAATACCAGATTTTCTAATTCTAAGGTGTCATTGAACCTTGATAAAATGTGGGGAACTATTTAAAGCAAAGGGAGATATGCCTTAGATATATGGTTCTTCATCTTCTTGAGAAAGTGGCTTTCACTGACAGATTGATAAAAGATTAGATCCTCTCCTCAAAATATATACATGTACATACACAAACATTTTTCTCATAGAACCATTAAAGCTCACTCAAATGTTCAGCCATGGTTAAAAACTTTTGCTTTTTATGTTTTTGAGAAATTATCCATTTTTGTTTCTGAGAAAGTATAATTTTGGATTTCAGGTCCTTTCCTCTCTAAAAAAATTCTACATTCATCCTATATCCACAAGTGTTTCTAGCATAGCATTATAAATATGCTTTAAAAAATATTATTTTGTTAGGCTAGCATTTAAAATAAAGAATACTATTAAAAAATGAAACCTTATTTCAATGTTTATTCTCAACCCTACTAAAATAGTTACTCATCTTACTTTTAGGACTATAACCTTTATTGTTACTTATGTCAGCCTCCTCCCTGTATTTATCATGCTAGTTCATCAGTTTCTAACTAGTAATATTTGTCAATATGTAATTCAATGTTTTTAATTTATTCAAAATTCTACTAAATGTTTTCTAAATTCCAGTCATATATATTAACTCTATCTGTAGCATAACACAGCATTTATTCATCACAACATGAAGAATCACACAGCTGAAAAATATAAAACAGCAACAAAAAATATGGGTTTATTGCTTTCTTGCTATATTAGTTTTTCCTTTCAACATGTTAATATAAAGTTTTGCAGTTTCCTAAAGCTTAGAAAACTTTTGTCAAAAACAACAACAACAACAACAAGATAATTGGGTAAAAAGGTAAATAATCCCACTGTTTTTCCCCACAGTTAAATCATATGAGGACAGGAGAATCAGTTAGAAGACCCAACCCAGTTTCCCAAGTCGGCTTCTCTGGGCCATGGTTAATTTCCTTCCTTTCATTATGTTGCTTAATTTGAGAGCTAAAGCTCATTGCACACAACAGTCTTTCCAATTTACACTGACTTTGGGCTAGAGACTCTGACAAGCAACTTGAAGGAAAAAAAAAAAGCAACAGAATTTCATTTTTATTAGATTTTCCAGAATTCTCTTTTATTTGCTCCAAAGAACTTTAATTCTAATTGAAGGCTTAAAATGTTATAGGACATTCATTTTGAAGATGGAAAATAAGAAAAAGGGAGCAGTTCCTTTCATTATATCAACTGAGTGTAAGGAATGTAGTCTTCAGATTTCAGTCTCACTTGTTGGTTCTCATTTTGTAAGTGAAAGTGAAAGCCACTCAGTCATGTCTGACTCTTGGCTGACCCCTGGACTCTGCAGTCCATGGAATTCTCCAGGCCAGAATATTGGAGTGGGTAGCCTTTCCCTTCTTCAGGGGATCTTCCCAACCCCAGGATCAAACCCAGGTCTCCCACATTGCAGGTGGCTTCTTTACCAGTTGAGTCACCAGTGAAACCCAAGGACACTGAAGTGGGTAGCCTATCCCTTCTCCAACAGATCTTCCTGACCCAGGAATCAAACCGAGGTCTCCTGCATTGCAGGCAGATTCTTTACCAACTGTGCTATCAGGGAAGATAAGATTATTTTCTAAATTCTGGGGTAAATGATCCAATGGTGGAGAAAAGAGTTCCTCTGATGCTACTTTTGCAGAATCTTTGAGTTAAAAGTATAACAGAACTTTCGGGAAATTTTAGATGGTGAGAGATTGTCAGCTATATCTCTTACAGCAAAAGATTGATCAATCTTTTGCTTGATTGATCAGTCAAGATTGATCAAATCTATACCCAACTGTCTTTATAAGGTCACTTTAAGTAAGTAAGTAAGTAAGTAAGTAAGTAAAGTCACTCAGTCGTGTCCGACTCTTTGTGACCCCGTGGACTGCAGCCCACCAGGCTCCTCCGTCCATGGGATTCTCCAGGCAAGAATACTGGAGTGGGTTGCCATTTCCTTCTCCAGGGGATCTTCTCAACCCAAGGATCAAGCCTGGGTCTCCCGCATTGGAGGCAGACGCTTTAACCTCTGAGCCACCAGGCAACTTTGACGCACTATAAATGATCCAAAAATATTTGTTTAGTGATTAAAAGCTAGACTTATTGCTGATGCTTGTCCAGTAGTATTATCTCTTGGGGGTCCATAAAGGTTCTATATCAAAGATAAAATGATGCAAAAGCAAAAATATAAATGCATGGTATTCAGAGCAAAAGAAGATTTACTCTACAGTGGATAGCCATGTCTGCTAATTAACCAATCTGTTAGCAATCAGAACTAAGAGTCTTGGTATTATTGGTGTTTTGAATTATTAATAGTAAGTTCTTTATTTTGTATAAAACACTTTATGATCAAGTAAATTAATATAGTCACCATTTACATTTCCCATTGTGAAATGCTTTGGTACGCATGCTGTTAAGTCACTTCAGTCGTGTCCAATTCTTTGTGACCCTATGAACAGTAGCCCATCAGTCTCCCCTGTCAATAGGATTCTCCAGGCAAGAACACTGGAGTGGGTTGCCATTTCCTTCTCCATGCTTTTGTGTATACATGCAGCTTAAAATCTCATAGTTCAGAATCAAATCCTCTCTCTTTTTATTTCTGTACAAGTACTTGAAATGCCCTGAGCAGAGATGTTTGAAAGGTCTTAAAGAGGCCAGCCAGGGTCAATCTGGTTCCGAATTGTTGTTAATCAGTGTTGTTGCCTTGCTTCCTAAAGGAGTCAGGTGCTTTACAACTGAGCATGTAAGAACTATGGGCTCTTAGGACAAAGCCTAGCAAGCAGGAACCAAGACCACTTTTCTTAGCCTATCAGAGTCTTGGTGTTATTAAAGGAAATCTGGGGACAGTATAAAATAGCAAGGGTAAAATGAGATGGAATCTCTCTTAGATTTAAGTCAGATTTCATTTGAACCCTCAGGCTGTTATCGCTAGAATCACTCTGGTCTTGTGGACAGATTTCACTTCTTGTTTTGCATGTTTTAGCCTCTGGACTCCATTTCAGTCTTCCATAGCTGGTAGCCATGACAACTCATTGATGAGGGTGAGGGAAGGAATCCAGCACACAGCCTGCTGCAGTCCAGTTTTATCTCAGATCTTGAGGGTCCTTGCTCCATTTCCCCAGCCAATCTGGCATATGGGAAAGGCCATCACGTGAGCAAACACAAGCTAATCAGAACAACTGCTCCTCAACACTTCAACAGTGCCCTTTAAATTTTCCACTGGAGAGGTGGCTAAGTCAGTATGTCAGCAACATATCCATTGCTCCTAATCTGGGGCAATGCAGTCTTTAAATATTTAAAGTGGTCAGTTCCATCCATTGAAGATGGTTCTTGATATGGTTGCATTTTCAGCAAGGCTATGAGAGATGAAAGACTATCTATCCCTAACCTTTCAGCCTCTGCTGCTGCTGCTGCTGCTGCTGCTGCTGCTGCTGCTAAGTTGCTTCAGTCGTGTCAGACTCTGTGCGACCCCATAGATGGCAGCCCACCAGGCTCCGCCGTCCCTGGAATTCTCCAGTCAAGAACACTGGAGTGGGTTGCCATTTCCTTCTCCAATGCATGAAACTGAAAAGTGAAAGTGAAGTCACTCAGTCATGTCCGACTCTTAGTGACCCCATGGACTACAGCCTACCAGGCTCCTCTGTCCATGGGATTTTCCAGGCAAGAGTACTGAAGTGGGGTGCCATTGCCTTCTCCCACACTTTCAGAGTCACAGTTTAGGAAAAGAAATAAGTGGGTTTTGGATCATCTAAAGGAAATAAAGTTTTTTCCATGAAAACTCAAGGAATTTATTTCCATGAATTCTCAAGGGCAGAGTTGAATATTTGACTTTTTTTTTTTTTTTTGCTGGTGGCTTGGAATTTGTAGTGATGCTACTCTGCTGCTGCTGCTGCTAAGTCACTTCAGTCGTGTCTGACTCCATATTCGGCAGCCCACCAGGCTCCGCCATCCCTGGGATTCTCCAGACAGGAGCACTGGAGTGGGCTGCCATTTCTTTCTCCAATGATGCTACTCTACAGTCTGTTCATTTCAGAACCAACTGATATGTGTGGTCCTGACTACTCATTGTTCATGTTTGTGTTCATGATAGCAACCACTAAGAATGTATTAATAGGAAACACTTGGCCCTTCTTTTTCATGTTTCTTTATAAGAGAGGTTTTTCTCTGCCTTCAAAACATGGAGAATGTTAAAGTCATTTTTCAAAAATTGTGAGTTACTGCTTATTCACTTTAGAGTAGGAATGACCTTTCAGATGGGTAAAATTAATGAGAATCTGACATCCGTTTGGCCATGTTTACATGAGGGCTAGTTCTTTGACCCTCTCCATCTGCTAGAACCTGAGATTTTAGGACAGACAATGGTCCTCAGCTTAAGTAACTGAATAAGTGAGCTCTGAATCCATTCATACCCAAGTCTCTCTGCATGTTTGTGCCAAGTTCTGTGTTTGGTTTAAATTTAGGAGGAGATTGGGGAAACTATTTGTTATGTTCCTGAGTGCTCTCCACTTGAACATTACCCAAGGAATTCTATGCTTTATGAGTTATTGGGCCTTCATGAATAATGATGCTTTGATATGTATTTTGCTGTTCTGCTTTATTGGTTCTCTAGTGCATAGAATCTGACCAGAAGAAAATCTCAATCTTCCATTAGAACATTAGAACAGAACAATTTCTGATAGTCCACAGAAATACTGCCCTAACTTCAAGAAGGCAGAATGCTTCGGAAGATACCTTCAACAGAATGGAAGGTTTGGCTGCAAATTCCTACTTGACAAAACTGCAGGAAAAGAATGGTGACCCAAATCTGGGAAAATTAAAATTGGAGAAGACAGTATGTGGAAGTTATCATAGAATTTGCTACTTTCTGAGAACCAGTCATATGTTTTATTAATAGAACTGGACAGAGATTCTGGAGATACTATTTATTATTTATAAGGCATATTTAGACACACCTGAATTGTCAAGGTTTCTGATGTGACTGATAGGAAAAAAAAAACTATGGAATGGAGATAATTATTAGAAAAAACAGTGAATGTATCATTTTGCGAAGAGCCTTTGCATCAGCAGAAACTTTCACTTTCTGACTTTACTGTAGTAATTCTGCATGTTTGTGGTCTGATTCTTTTCTATTCTTACTTTTATTTTGGATAGTGTTTAATGTTTAGGAGCATCCCTTTCTGTCCATTATCCTCTTTTCACTGGCATTTCCATAATGGATGATGAGAAGGTTGGCAAAAGAATGGTTGCTGTGTCTAGTTTCTCTTTCATTTCACTGGGCTCCTTAAATTTCAACTCATTTCTTTCTTTCTTCCTTTTCACTTCATTGTCTCCAAGGTACATCACACCTTCTCTATACATCTGATTCTTCCCCAGAAGCAACATGTCTCCAGAGCTTTCACTTGTGATCTCATAATAGCGGGCCCAGGGAATAGAATATAAGGAAAAGAATCATGCTCCATGGCTGGACCAAGCATGTAAAAATGTTCCTGAGGGTAATGCTGTACCAGTCATGTTGGCAGAAGACTCATCACACCAGAGACTCTCCATAGATGGTTACAGGAGTTAACAAAAGGGAAATTATCGAAAATTAGTATCAGAATTTTACATTATGCTAAGTGCGCACTGTTTCCTATGCATTAGAACCACTACCTGAGATATTCATAGGCTACATTATGTTGCCCTTGGACTTATATAGTTTTGTGTTATTTTTTTACCCCTGAACAGCTAACATTCTAAAAATATTTGTTTGGTTGCCTCTGCTTGATACACATGTAATATGAGTTAAATTTATGTGAAGCAAAAGAACTCTGAATCGTCCCAGCTCCACAAGACATGCAGAGTCAGGTAACTGAAGAAGGTGACAGAGGTGCTGCAAACGCTCCCAAAATACACTATTATTTCTATTACTGTTTGGAATAATTCACCATTTTCTCTACCTTAGAATGGAAAAAAAAATCACATCACAGGAATTGAAAAAGTAAAATATTTTTCACTATTTCTTTCATTCACTGAGGATACCATGCATATGTACCCTCCCTGAGAAACTTATTATAAAGCACTATCTTCATTCAAACAAAGATGACTGAAAGAAAGTTTTAAAAGGATGTACAATAAGGATTTAACATATTTTTAATTGTACAGCAATGACTAAAACAAGATGAGAATATAGATTTAAAAACAATATGTCAATATTCTGATGAAGTAGGGAGAATGCAGATTTTAAAATGGGAGGAGAAGGGACAGACAATTAAGAAAATAGAATAACACCATTGACTGATGTATAGGTCATGGGAAGAGTCAACAGATTCTATTTAAAACTGAGGATCAGAGACTAGAGGGATTAGAAAGCAAAAAGGAGATTAAGGGCAGTATAAACAGTATTCATATTATAGGAAACTTTGCAATAAAAATACTTAGTTTCTTAAATATCAAAAGCAACTGAGATTTAAAAAAGGGGGGACAAACAAGACATAGAATTAAACTGACTTGGCTTTAAATTTAATGTAATTCTGAAACAACTTCTGATGAATTTTTGTTTTTAACCTCTCAGTTCAGTTCAGTCGTTCAGTTGTGTCCAACTCTTTGCGACCCCATGAATCGCAGCACACCAGGTCTCCCTGTCCATCACCAACTCCCGGAGTTCACTCAGACCATGTCCATCGAGTCAGTGATGCCATCCAGCCATCTCATCCTCGGTCGTCCCCTTCGTCTCCTGCCCCCAATCCCTCCCAGCATCAGAGTCTTTTCCAATGAGCCAACTCTTCGCATGAGGTGGCCAAAGTACTGGAGTTTCAGCTTTAGCATCATTCCTTCCAAAGAAATCCCAGGTTGATCTCCTTTAGATTGCATTGGTTGTATCTCCTTGCAGTCCAAGGGACTCTCAAGAGTCTTCTCCAACACCACAGTTCAAAAGCATCAATTCTTCGGTGCTCAGCCTTCTTCACAGTCCAACTCTCACATCTATACATGACCACTGGAAAAACCATAGCCTTCACTAGACGGACCTTTGTTGGCAAAGTAATGTCTCTGCTTTTCAATATGCTATCTAGGTTGGTCATAACTTTTCTTCCAAGGAGTAAGTGTCTTAATTTCATGGCTGCAGTCAACTTCTGCAGTGATTTTGAAGCCCAAAAAATTAACACTGTTTCCACTGTTTCCCCATCTATTTCCCATGAAGTGATGGGACCAGATCCCATGATCTTCGTTTTCTGAATGTTGAGCTTTAAGCCAACTTTTTCACTCTCCACTTCCACTTGCATTAAGAGGCTTTTTAGTTCCTCTTCATTTTCTGCCATAAGGTGATGTCATCTGCATATCTGAAGTTATTGATATTTCTCCCGGCAATCTTGATTCCAGCTTGTGTTTCTTCCAGCCCAGCATTTCTCATGATGTACTCTGCATAGAAGTTAAATAAGCAGGGTGACAATATGCAGCTTTGATGTACTCTTTTTCCTATTTGGAACCAGTCTGTTGGTCCATGTCCAGTTCTAACTGTTGCTTCCTGACCTGCATATAGGTTTCTTAAGAGGCAGGTTAGGTGGTCTGGTATTCCCATCTCTTTCAGAATTTTCCATAGTTTCTTGTGATCCACACAGTCAAAGGCTTTGGCATACTCAATAAAGCAGAAATAGATGTTTTTCTGGAACTCTCTTGCTTTTTCTATGATTCAGCAGATGTTGGCAATTTGATCTCTGGTTCCTCTGCCTTTTCTAAAATCAGCTTGAACATCAGGAAGTTCACAGTTCACATATTCTCAAGTTGATGTTAAATTTCACACAGAAAAATATACTTAGAGATTTATCTCTGAGTGAAGATTAGCACTTACCAGATATAAAAACAAACTACAAAGCTTCTATAATTAACACAGTGTGGCACTGGCTTATAAATGTACAGACAAAATAATGCAATAGAACAAACCAGAGGATACCAAACTACAGCTCACAGGCCAAATACAATTCACCATCTCTGTGTAAATAAAATTTTGCTGGAACAGAGACATTCCAGAGAGACTCATAGGGTTCACAGAACCAAAACTACTTGCAATCTGGCCTTTCACAAAAAATTCCCTGACCTGTGGAGCAGACTATTCAAAAATAGATTCAGCTACATAGAAAAATATAGTATATGATAAAGATAATACCTCAAATAACTTCAATCTTGATAGTTTTTTTTTCTTTTTTTAATAAATGCTAGACAGATGAGGAACCATTTGGAAAAAGGTAGAATTGGGCTCCAGAGAAGGCAATGGCAACCCACTCCAGTACTCTTGCCTGTAAAATCCCACGGATGGAGGAGCTTGGTAGGCTGCAGTCCATGGGTTCACTAAGAGTTGGGCATGACTGAATGATTTCACTTTCACTTTTCACTTTCATGCATTGGAGAAGGAAATGACAATCCACTCCAGTATTCTTGCCTGGAGAATCCCAGGGACAGAGGAGCCTAGTGGGCTGCCATCTATAGGGTCGCACAGAGTCAGACATGACTGAAGAGACTTACCAGCAGCAGCAGCAGAATTGGGCTCATTCAGTACACATATATACATTCATATGAACTCCAAATGGATCAGAGATTCAATTAAGGCAAAAAAAAAAAAAGTCACCAACTATAAATACTAGAAGAAAATACAAATGAATTCCTCTCTAATTATAACTAAAAATTCAGATGCATTAAGAAAAGACTGTTTAAGTTTGACTACATAGAAACCAAAAAGGTTTGCAAGGCAAAAACATTACAAGTAAACTAAAAAAAAAAATAAATAAATGATAAACTGGGATAAAAGCCACCTATATCAAAAATAAAATATATTGTCCCTAGTATATAAAAACTTCTAAAAAGTGAAGAACTTTCTATAGCTATCTCAATAAGGATGTAATACCCCAATAAGGAAATTACCCGTATGTGGTATTGTGGCTAAGAATATGTAACTGGAGCATAATGATGAGAAACACCAAACAAACCAAAAATATGGCAAGTTCTATTTGAAAAAGGAGGGCAGGAGACTGTATACTTTAAACTGTTGATGTTTTAAAATATATGAAGACACATGACAGTTGAAAGCAAAACCAGACACTAGCCTGGATACTGTACTGAAGTACGGAAATGATATGAAGAATTTCAGATCAATTGATATCATTGAAATATAAATTATAAATTAAATAAAAACATTATGGTAAATTTACTTACAACTGTGTTCTAGTTATTAACATAAGAGCATATTCTTAGTCTTAATAAATGTAGCCTAAGGTATTTAGGAGTAAAAGTATACAGTTGTTTTTGTACTATTTTAATATTTTTATTATTATAACTTATCTATAATTTTAAAATTATTGCCAAACAGGAAGTTTTGAGAACACCATACCAGCATTTTGGGGTTTGCTTTCTCTTGCCATCCTTCTCCCCAGCTTCCCCTCCCACCCCAAAATGGATTAGTGGGATATATCAATGAGCACTGCTTTCTTAGGGTGACGCAGAAAGACAAATAAACCAACAGAACAGAAAAGGGAATTTGTACAAATATCAAACACATATGGCCACCTGATATTTGACAGGGCTTCCCTGGTGGCTCAGAGGTGATATTTCAGTTGAGTAATGAAAAGGATTAACCTTTCAATAAATGGGGCTCTGTTCTTTGGATATTCACTTGAAAAAGAATAAGGAGACTGAAAGGGGCAGGAGGAGAAGACAACAAGGAGTACAGATCCCCTCTCTCACACAACAGAAAATCCATTTTAGGTAAATGGCAATTTTTAATGTGAGAGGTACAAAAAAGTTCAATGAATAAAATAAAACATAAGAGAATAACCTCATGGCCTTAGCATGAGCAAAAACACACAAAAAAAGTAAGCATTCATCATAAAGGAAGTAATTTATCCAGCATATTCTGTTCATCACATTTTTTAACTTGGGTCACAACTGAGCGACTGAACTGAACTGAAAGACAATGTAAACTATGTACTAGTTCAGTCTCCCGGAAATCTCCTCCCCAAATGATACAAAATAACTTCATAATTACGGAATTTCTGCCTAAGTCCATACCCTCAGCATTAATTCAAGACAGAGGATGCCCCAGCAACAAAACCACGAATAGAAAGAGAAAAATCAACGAACTCCTCAGTATACTCCCTCATCTTCCCGTCACTCCCTTGTCCCATTGGAAAACTGGCGAGCAAAGGTGGATCCAGATAAGTGCAGGGAAGAAAGAAGAGGACCGGCAAAGAGGCCTGGGAGGTATTTGGATCAGTCACTGGAAAGACTGGACATTCCTAAATCTGAAAATACTACCAATATTTTGAGGCATGGACTATAAAGCAGAGACTTTTAAAGTATATCTGACTTAAAGGCCCGATATCTAATTTAAGGACGGCTACCTCACATAAGACTGTTCAAGCAGGCAGATAACTGTTCAAGTTATCTAGATACGAGGGGAAAGAAACCGAAGCTGGGGCAGCGGGCAGTGCAGGGGGGCGGGGGGTGGTGCGGCGGTGAGGGGGCGGGGGTGTGGCGGGGGTGGAGTGCGGCGGGGGCGGGGGGGACCAAGGAGGGGCAAATAGGAGGAAACCTTGCATCTTATAAACAACCTGGGTCCTTGCGGCATCTCCAGAATGACAGGAAATCACACACTTTGGGCGATAAGCGTCTGGGGCTCTCAAGCATCTGAATGTTACCATTTGCTCACTATGCCTTTATAACAATAAAATTTGCCTTGCAGATAAGAGGTTCCCATCATGCACTGAGGCCATGACCCCTCTGATCACGGATTAAATGAGAACCAAAAACCTTCCTCCTTTCAGTAAGATGGACCTGGGATGAAAATCAGGGGAAAGATGTACAAATCCCTCCCAAACAACTGAATATTCATCTCTTCATTTCTGCAGCTCATGTAACCTGATAGATAACCAAAGAAACACAGTGCAGCTGCGAACCTGAGGCTGCCTCCTCTCCTTCGGGGATGTACTTTAATTTAAATAACTGCTCACTTTGCTTTCTTGACTTCAGTCTGTCTCTGAATTCTTTCTGCCACAACACTCTACCCTGGGTACTATCCTTGGCAGAACCATCCAGAACCTTGCAGAATTTGGTAAGCCTCAGCCTCTCGCCTCCTTTGCACTTGAATGGCACCGCCTGAATTCTCACCATTTGTCTCTCTTTTTTTGCCTGTCCCTGGCTGGCTGGCATCACCGACTTGATGGAGGTGAGTTTGAGTGAACTCTGGGAGTTGGTGACGGACAGGGAGGCCTGGCATGCTTCAGTTCATGGTGTCGCAAAGAGTCGGACAGGACTGAGCAACTGAACTGAACTGAACTGATCTCTCTGTTACTTTCCATTCTTACTTTCATGCCTTGCTCACTGGTAGTGGGGAGAAAGAAACCAGCCAGCATTTTCCCAGGCTGAGTCTGGCCCTTCTTGTTACCTAGGTGCAGAGCAAGCCGAGAAAGGTTTTTGGCCATTCTCACTGGCCACTAGGGACCGAACCACAGGAGCCTTGCCCTCAGGGTTTGCCTGATCTACCATTTAATTAACTGCCATCAGGTGAACTGGAGTGGAGCTGGGTTTGGCACATGGACGAAAATAGGAAAAAATGTAAGAGGAGATTGAATTCAGGAAAGAAGTAGAAGGAAAAGATAAAAATTTCTTAGCAATGAATGTTGCAAGAGTCCAAGGTAGAATAGACACCAATGAAAATTTAATAAGAGGCATTAAAGAAAGGTGATAAAACAAGTAAGAAATTAAAAATGACATAAAGAATGAAGTAAAAAATAAATTCAAAGAGTAGTAGAAGAGAAAGACTCGCAGAGAGGTAATAATATCCACATTACTGGAATACATAAGGAAGAAAAAGTAATGGAAGAGAGTTAAAATAATTAAGATTATAATTCACTTTCCAGAAATAGGAAAACATCTGAATCTACACATTGAAATAGCTCCCTGAATACCTTGGAAGATGAAACCAGAGTGATTAACTCTGAGGCATATCCTAGTAAAGCTATTAAATTTCAAAGATAAATTCTTTGTGATCTCCAGACAGAAAAGATAAAATATTTACAAAGGGAAAGTAATTAGATTAACAATTCCCTTCAAAATTAGCATTAAAATGAGGCAATGATGGAGCAGCACTTTTAGAAACCTCAGTGAATGAAAATGTGAAGTAAAGATTCTATATCCAGCCAAGCTGTCCTTCAAATATCAACAAATATATAAACAGTTTTGGACATACAAGAACTTGGGGAACATTGAGCCCTCCAGGCCTTCCTGAGGAACCTACTAGGGATGAATTTTATTCAACAGAGGGACGACTGGGGGAAATTCAGTGAAAGAACTAAAGTGAGCATTATAGAATAGGTATATGAGGTATATGTATTAATATATATAAGAATAAAACAAAGGTGGAGACAAGAGTGGAAGAATAATATATAAATGTTATATATTGTGATAAAGTAGAAATAATGCAAATTTGGGGAGGATGTTGGGGAAGGAAAGATCAAAAATGGAAAAAGCTCATTGTTATTTGAACAGGTAACATTAATTGATGGGCTTCCCAGGTGGTGCTAGTGGTAAGAACCTGCCTGCCAATGCAGGAGACATAAGAGACAGGGTTTGATTTTGATCCCTGAGTCAGGAAGATCCCCAGGAGAAGCAAATGGCAACCCCTTCCAGGATTCTTGCCTGGAGAATCCCATGGACAGAGGAGCTTGGCAGGCTACGGTCCATAGTGTCACAGAGTCAGACATAACTGAAGTGACTTAACATACACACACATTAATTGATACAAAACAAAAACAAAAATCTCTGAAACATTAAGAAGTAAAAGGTCAAATAAGAAAAAGAGAGAGTAAAGACTTTTAAAAGGCATAAATGCAAAGGTTAATCTAAAACAAAAATACACATTTTCCTAAATACCGAAAATAGGAAATGTATACAAACACATGTGTATGCTTGAATATATACTATATGTGTGTGTGTATGCTCAGTCGCTCAGTCACATTCGACTCTGTGACCTCATGGACTGAAGCCCACCAGGCTTCTCTGTCCATGAAATTTTCCAGGCAAGAATACTGGAGAGGGTTGCCATTTCCTACTCCAGGAGATCTTCTCAACACAAGGATCAGACCTCCATTTCTTGCATCTCCTGCACTGGCTGGCAGATTCTTTACTAATGTACCCCCTGGGAAGCCCATATATTACTTACAAGTAAGTAAATATATGTATAGTATACATATGCAAAGAAATACACATCTCATAGATAAAGAAGCATAACATATAGACCAAAATACATAGAATTATAAAATATTATGATAAAGTTCAGATAAAACATATTGGTCATAACAACAACAGAAAACTTATTATCAAACAAATAGATTTTCACTTTGGTTCACACAATGTAACCCAACTCTGCGCTGTATCGAGAGACACACTTAAAATGATTCAGAAAAGCTAAAAATAACAGAATGGACACACTTATACCAGGCAAATGGAAATAGAAAAAGAGCAGGGTAGCTATGCTAATACTAAACAAATAATTCAAGTCCCAAAGCTGTGACAGGACAAAAATGGGCATTTTTCAATGCTAAACACTAGAATCCACAATGAAGATACAAGACATGAATATTTATGCATAAATAAAAGATCAGTCATCTTTACGAAACAGCTACAAAACTTGCAAGGAGACATAGTTAGAGACACATGTGTAAAAGAAAACTTTAATATACCTCTTTCATTATAACTTAGATCAAGAAGACAAAAATAGCTAATGAGACAAAATATATAAACAGCATAATTAATTGAGTTAGGGTTAGGGTCATGTGGCTGTAGATACAGATCGTGTGGATGTATATCAACCCTTGCACCACAATGGTAGGGACTGTGTATTCTTCTCAACTGTCCATGGCACATTCAAAAAAAAAAAAAAAAAAACTGATCATATATTGAGAAACAAAGAAAATGTCAGTATCTCCCAGAAAGTATAAATAGTGTGACACTCTGCTCACAATGCAATAAAACTAAAATTTACCATAAGACAGAATGCTTCCCTGGTGGCTCAGTGATAAAGAATACACCTGCCAATGCAGGAGACCCAGGTTCGATCCCTGGGTCAGGAAGACCTGGAGAAGCAAATGGCAATCCACTCCAGTATTCCTGCCTGGGCAATCCCATGGACAGAGGAACCTGGAGCGCTGTAGTTCATGGGGTCCCAAAGAGTTGCACACGACTTAGTGACTGAGCACAGAAAAGACAAAATATTTATAACAGTAAAGGGAAAGTCTCTTCCACCTTGGAATTTTTAAATCAAAGAATTTCTGAATTCTCATTTGTTTGGAGGATTTTACCATTAATTGAACTGTTATGAATGACTTTTAGATGAAAGGAAGGATGGTTCAAGAGATTCGGAAGGAAGCCTTTTCCCTCTGCTGTTTCTTTTTCCCTGTACCTGTCTTATAAGAGAGTGATGAGTCAGAATGAATCTTTTCATATACGGGGCAGAATTACATAGAATCAAAATGACGACAGGAGCCAAGCTATCCTAGTGTAGCTATAAACCATAGAAGGCAGAAGCATCATCAAATAGGTAGAAGGTCCACATTTGAGCATGGTCATAAAGACATGCATCACAGTTAACTTGGCAATCATATAAGTTAGAGGAGGAGAAATGGAAGAGAGAAGGAAGGAGAGAGCTAGTGTGGGAGAAAAGGAAACCTCTCTATGTCAATTTTTTTGTTAAATGCTTTAGCATGTATCATCTCATTTAATCATCCCCTGTGTAGTGGGAGAAAGATATTTCCTCCTTGTTTTAGATTTTAGGGATCTGAATCTTTGAGAAATCCATGGAATCATAAAACTAATTAGTGATTGAAGTACAATGTAAATTCACATTTTTCTGTGTCCAGAGCAAAATACTCTTTTCATAACTCTGCCTTTGCATCCTTCTCTTCCTCCCATTCTTTAACTCAATAAATATTTACTGACTAGCAGTGTGTCAGGGACTGCTCTCCCTACTAGGGGTGGAGCAGTAAAGAAGTAGATAACAGTTCTGTTCTCACAGACTAAAATGCAATGGAGGAGGCAGAACATGAATAGATATATAAATAGGAATGGTACCAGATCATGATACGTGATGGGAAGATTATTAAGATAACATGATAAGACAGAGTGGTTGGGTGACTGCTTTAGACTGGAGAACAGGGAAGACGTCTCTGAGTTATTCCAGGCATCAGGCCTCATGGGAAATAAACTTATGTGTCTGAGGGGCAAAAGGAATGCTAGTGGCTCTGGGGTACAGAGAGCAAGGCAGAGTGATTAGACATGAGGTCGGAGAGGTAAGGAAGAGGCTGATCTTGTTAGAAACTGTAGACCGGAATAAAGAATTTGAGTTCGATTTTGAGATTGATGGGAAACTTTTGAGTGTTTTAAGCTGGAAGTTGATAAGATCTGCTTAACATATCGAAATGACATTGGGGCAGTGGGATTATGCCAAAGATGTAGTTTTAAGTCATTGCAAATCATTTCCACCCAAATGGAGCACCTAGGATAACAAAGGAAAAACTCCCACAAACTGTATCTTCAGTAAAATAATGGGCAAACCTTGGGAATGCCTTCATGAGCTCTGAGGTAGGGAAAGGGTGCAAGCCGCCAAAAGATACAGACACATTAGTCCAAGCCCACTCTCAAAATTATCCAGTAAACATTTTCTCTCCAAAAGACTAACCCTAACTCTCACCTTGAGCAGTTAGTTATAGAAAAAGGATAAAAACTTAGCAGAAGACAACAAATGTGGGTTAAGGGGTAAAGGAACCCAGAGGAAGCAGATCCCAGGAAATACTGAGCAGGAAATGCATACCAACTAAAGGTGAGAAGACTGTTTTGGAAGGTGAGGCCTTTGGGTCCCTGGTAAACACAAGTATGGAGGCAGAAAATCTCTGAACCAGATCAAACTCTGAAAGAGTGGAGTCTGGTGATAACACTGAGACCATACCCTGGTGCAATAGGGAAATTCTTGAATCTTAAAGCTGGGAAATCACCCCAACCTATCCTTTTCCCATCACAGAAAAACCTACCTCACTTAAACATGAAAACAAAGGAATATGACATATTTGATCACAGAGCAAACAAACTGTAACTGTATTTCAAACCAAGTTAAAAGAAATTTTTTAATGATTGGAACTTTAAAATTGACACAAATCAAAACTAGATGAATTTAGAAATTATATGGTTAGACAAGAAGATACGAAATGAGAACTGACATAACACAGGAAATGACGTTAAAATGAGATGAAGACATTGTTACTGAAAGAGTGTGTGTGGGGTCAAGCTACTCACTTTTCAAAAACCAAATGTTATGCCCAGTGTCCGAGTCCCCAAAACTGAGAGAATAAGACATCCACAGCGATGCAAAAGCATAAAGGGATTTATTGCTAGCTCGAGCTAGGGCTCAAGTCTCATCCAGCGCAGTGGAGTCTTTACGAGAGCCCTGAGCCCTGAATTACAGCAGTATTTATAGGTTTAGGACAAAGACAGGGAGTTGGCAGGGGCAGATTGGTTGCAAGGGTTCCTTAGCATCTACTAAATTGGCTAGATTTTGCTTTCTTAGAGGATTTTTATCCTCGTCCTGATAGGCTTGAACCAGGCTACAGGGAGTACACTGATTGGTCGAGTCCTGGCGCCGGCAGAAGATGATCTCAGCGCCTCCTTGGCAATAACTCAGCCCCTCTGTAAAGGAGACTTAGGCCTCCCTTGGCCCCCTGAAGCCTGTCATGGCGCCTGTTTGGTCCTAACACAATAAACAGGCTAGATCGGTGGAACGTTTGATTTATTTCAGATGCTGGCAACTGGCAGTTAGAGCAGCGGGTGGCAGACATCTGTCCAAAGGCAAACTTCCCCCACTGACAGGCAGGGGGTGAGAGCCTTTATAGATAGATTGGGGGGTGGGGGTGGCTACATGCAGAAACAGCACAGTCATCTCTCACAGTCATCTTCAAATTGCTCATCAGTAGTCTGACCAGCATCACCTTGGTTGTTTTAGGTACAGTTAATCTTCAGTTCCTAGGGGCTTTCCAGATGGGGCTAGTGGTAAAAAATCTGCCTGCCAATGGAGATATAAGAGAAGCACATTTGATCCCTGGGTTGGGAAGATCCTCTGGAGTAGGAAATGGCAACCCATTCCAGTATTCTTGCTTGGAGAATCCCGTGGACAGAGGAGCTTGGCGGGCTACAGTCCACAGGGTCGCAAAGGGTTGGACACAACTGAAGCGACTTCACTTCAGTTCAGCTCAGATGAGTCGCTCAGTTGTGTCCGACTCTTTGTGACCCCATGAATCGCAGCACGCCAGGCCTCCCTGTCCATCACCATCTCCCGGAGTTCACTCAGACTCACGTCCATCAAGTCCGTGATGCCATCCAGCCATCTCATCCTCGGTCGTCCCCTTCTCCTCCTGCCCCCAATCCCTCCCAGCATCAGAGTCTTTTCCAATGAGTCAACTCTTTGCATGAGGTGGCCAAAGTACTGGAGTTTCAGCTTTAGCATCATTCTTTCCAAAGAAATCCCAGGGCTGATCTCCTTCAGAATGGACTGGTTGGATCTCCTTGCAGTCCAAGGAACTCTCAAGAGTCTTCTCCAAAACCACAGTTCAAAAGCATCAATTCTTCGGGGCTCAGCTTTCTTCACAGTCCAACTCACATCCATACATGACCACTGGAAAAACCATAGCCTTGACTAGACGGACCTTTGTTGCACATGTAATCTGTAGTTCCAGGGTCCATTCTTCCCATTTCTCTGTGGCCAGGACTGGGGACTGTGGCAGCTCATGGCCTGGGTACAGTGTGGTTACCATGCAGTTAACTTCTCCACCTGGTGTTTTAGTGTCGATAAGACAGCTCATAGGATATGGCTCAGAATATTATCTATGGAGCCCTTGAAAAAGAACTAAAGGTCCTTGACTATGCTTAGTGACTACATTATTATTATTTAGTCTCCTTTGGCTGTTTTCCTTTGTTTCCACATTTCTCTGATTAAACTTATTCCTTGACCAAAGTTTTCCACAGACAAAAGGAGGCAGAGGACATGGTGAGGAGGCAAGGACCGCAGGATCCTGCTCTGTTTCAACATAATGAGCAGGTACACAGGAAGGAATAGACCCCTATGGAAAATATAATAAAGGGAGATATGGGATGTAAAGAAGAAAAGTGAAAAAATCAAAGGGAATTTTTAAAAAAGGGAAAAAATAGATTTGGGGGAAAGAGATATTCATATGAAACTCGAGAAAAAGGAAATCAAATATTCATATAATTGAAGATACCAAAGAAGCTGTGAAACAGAATAAATATTTAAAAAGCATAATTCAAGAAATCTTTCCTAAAATAAAAGAAGCTTTGAATTTTCATATTCAAAGGGCACATCGTCATGTACCTCGGAAACACAAACCAGAGCATTCAAGAGAGAAATATATTATGGTAAAACTAAAGGACTTTAAAAAAAGAATCTGAGAATCCAGGCAAAGAGACACATTATTCGTAAAGGAAAGAAAATCACATTAGGATGATATCATGACAGGTTCCCTTTTTAATGTTTAAAAAACAATGGAACACTGTGTTTAAGATATTCAGAGAAAAAAAGAAAACATGATCTAGGATTTTATAGTTAGAAAAATTCTTTTTTAATTACAAAGGCTACATTCACACAATTAAGAATATAGAAGGACTCTGAGAACATTGATCCCATAAGCCCTTCCAGGAGCATTTATTAGAAACTGAGCTTTAGACAAGCCCAGAGACTGAAGAAGCTTTAGCATGAAGTCTGGGGGTAACCACTGAGTATATTTCACTATGACACTAAATTAAAACACAAGTATCTGGTGATAAAATATGTAAATTTTTATGCTTAGACAATGTAAAAATAATAAAATTAACAAAAATGGGTTTGGAGAAGGGGAAGATTAATTGAAATATGAGAAGTTTACTGATTGCATTGTGTATATTAGCCGGGAATAAAATGATACCCTTTAAAGCGAATAACAGGGTCATAGTAGTTAAATATATTTTAATTACTCTCATTAACCCTAAGATAATACTAGGGAACTAAAATAGTGAGAAAGAAGGAGGGAAGGTATAGTGAGAAGAGGTTACAGGTTAGTTCAATATTGGTTATAATGTAAGTGATACTATTTAGGGAAAGAAAGGACTAAGAGGGTGCTAAATAAGTATTAGTAACCATTAAAACAAAAATACAACCGTTCCTAAGCAAATAGCCTCACAAACGAGAAAATAAAGCAGACCTATGGTTAAGGATTTTAATGTATCAGTAAATATACATGGTATTATCTCCCCTTCTAAAGAATGAGATTTTCAGACAAAGCAAAATCCAACAGTATACTTTATTCCTGAAATGCATCTAAGATAAATTATTCGAAAAAGTTAAAAACAAAAGCATGCCCAAAAATTTCCTGGGGACATTCAAAGAAAAAGAAAAGAGTGGACTTAATTTTGTTATCAAAGTAGAATTAAGATCAAAGACTATTAAATGAGACAAAGAGGGACACATTATACTAATAAAAACTATAATTTACAATGAAGATGTAATTGTTAATATCTATGCATTAAGTAATAGCATCAATTTTCATAAAGCAGAAAATATAGGGAAAAGAAACATGTAAGAAACACACTGTAAAAACAGAAGATTTCAACAGTCCTCCCACAGATATAGACAGATCAAAGATGAAAAATTCTTGAGGATACAGAAGATCTAAAAAAGCTTAATAATTAATAAGGAGCTTATAGATATTATTGAATAATGTAGTTGCATGTGAATTATTTATGAAATCTCTCAGATAACTGGCAGTCTTAAAGAAAATTTTAGCAAGTCCCAAAGAATATCTGAAAAAAAGTATATAGAGAGCATTTTATATCCATATAGCATTCTTATGCAAAGCTTGAACTTAATAACAAAGTAAGAAAAAAAATTCCCTTCCATATTGATATCAAAAAGAAATAAATGACTAGCCTGGGATAAGGCTTGAGACAATAGAAAGTGAATGACTGTGCTGCGTGCTTTGGAGATAGAGAAACGATTAGCTGATGGATTGTATACGGACAGTAGATATAAAAAACAATCAAGGACATCTACTAGATTCTAGCCTTAACAAATGGAGGACCAGTTATTGAGGTGAGAGTAACTGGAAGCAACTTTAGTGAGGACAAGATATTAATGGTAGAACTCAAGTCTATTTTGATCATATTAATATGAGCTGCTTACTTACTCCAATTTCCATCAAAGTTGGATATATTCCTCTTTGTCCTGGGTGGCCTATCGAATGTTCCTTTTGAACACATCCATTAATCTTCTTGAAAAGAGTCCTGGTCAACACAGTTTACGCCATCTATTGCTTTCCCAGATAGCCTGGTGCTGTAGTGTTTCAGTACTCTATGTATATTACTGACCTCAGCAGCTGCCCAGCTAGCCCACCCCTTGGTCTAACTCTTCTGCTTAACTGGTGACTTCTCATCCTTTCTCCTCATTAATGGCACCAACAGAACAAAATGAAAGTACATTTCAAACAAGTACACTGCATTAGCTGTTGCTAACTGTAAAGCTCTTTTCAATTTTTTTTTTGTGCTCTCATTTTAGTTATCTATATTTTTTTATTGAAGTATAGTAGATTTACAATGCTAATTCCTGGTTCAGAGTAAAATGATTCAACTATATATCAGCCATATATATCCTTCATATACCTTCATATCCTTTTCCACTATGGTTTATTACAAGATATTGACTATAGTTACCCATGCTATATAGTAAGAGCGTGGTGTTTATTTTTTTTAATTTTTATCATTTAAAAAAATGAATTGGAATATAATTGCTTTACAAGGCTGTGTTTGTTCTGCTGTACAATGATGTGAATCAGCTACATGTATATGAATATCCCCTTCCTCTAGAGCCTCCCTCCCGCCCCCATCCGACCCCTCTAGGTCATCGCAGAGCTCTCTGTGCTATAGAGCAGCTTCCCACTGATGATCTGTTTTGCACATAGCAGTGTGCATAAGTCAGTGCTACTCTCTCTATCTGTCCCACCTACCCCTTCCTCCGCGTGTCCTCAAGTCTGTATTCTACATCTGCATCTCTATTCCTGCCCCACAAATGTGGTCATTAGTACCACTTTTCTAGATTCCATATACATGTGTTAATATATGATATTGTTTTTCTCTTTCTGACTTACTTCACTCTGTATCACAGGCTCTAGTTTCATCCACGTAACTACATATGACCCAATTTTGTTCCTTTTTATGGCCAATTGTACCATATATGAACCACATCTTTATCCATTCATTTGTCAATGGATATTTAGGCTACTTCCATATCCTGGCTATTATAAATAGAGCTGCAGTGATTTACCCAAATGTATGTGCAACTGCCTTCCCTTTGGTTTTCAGCAGTTGCTTTGGCATTTATTTTGGAAATGTGAAGAATCTTGCTGCCAGTTGGTGTTGGAAACCAGTAAGCTAAGACAAATGTCTTCTTGTCACCCTGAGCTAAATTTGATCGCTTCTCTTGGGACAGAATAAGTTTTGTTTTACTTACTTCTTTGGGATTTGATCACACAATTTACAAAACCCAATGCAGATTCCAAGGCCAAGGATCCAAAAAATGTCAGGGAAAGAACTAGAAAAGGAAAAAAAGGGAATCTGCAGGACTATTACTTGGGATGGAGTAGTCATGACTTAACAATATTCTTAAAGACTCCAGCAGATCTACCTTGGATCAAAGCATCCAAGCTAATCCCTGGTCAGAGTAAGAGTGGGAACCCAGAAAAAGGGGCAAAGCCAAGTCGTTACCATATCTTCCTGCCACCATAAATCTTAGAGTTAGAAGAAAACTTAAAAATCATCTGGTATTGAATTTCTTGACTGTAGAGCAGTAAATTGTATTATCTTTACTTTAGAGATGAGATACTTCAGATCAGACAGTTCAGTGGTTGTGCGGAAGTTAGAGTCAGACAATCCTAACTCTTAGCACAGTGTTTTTTTTCTGGGTCCATAACTTGGATTGATTAACTGTTGTTATAGCTACCACTGGGCCACTGGTCTTAGGACTTCTAGAACAAAGGAACTAAGTAAGGACAAGAACCTTTTTCTTTTTATTTTTTGGAAGGAAGTCATTGACTATGTGTAGTCCACACATAGTGAGGAATTATGCTCCACTTCCTTGAGGGAGGAATATCTCCATAAATGACTTGGAATTTTTCATAAGAGAATTGTCTCTTTCTACCCATTTATTTGGGTTTCCCTGTTGTTCAGTGTTAAAGAATCTACCTGTGATGCAGAAGACGCAGGAGACACAGGTTCGATCCATGGATCAGAAAGATCCTTTGGAGAAGGATATGGCAACCCCTCCAGTATTCTTGCCTGGAGAATCCCATGAACTAAGGAGCCTGGTGGGCTACAGTCCATAGGTTTGCAAAGAACTGGACACAGCTGAAGCAACTAAGCATATACACATTTATTTATCCAGTTATTTGTTTACGTGAGTATGGACTCAACAATTGCTTTCTTTTATAGTAAATTATAATCCATTACTACTTTGTTTGTTGATCAAACTGTTCCAACTTTAGCCACTGGGAGTTTTTTTTAGTTGGATGCTGTGTCCCTTTGACATATCCTCATCAGAGCTGAATATCTAGATTTCTCTCTCTCTCTTACACACACACACACACACACACACACACACACACACACTTTCTTACTTTCTGGCACTCCAAGATACTCCAGGCTCATCTTGAATATTTCTTTTCCTTATTATAGAATCAGTCATTTCTTTATGGAGCTCTGGTTTATTTTATTGGCAAATGGTATTAAAATCAAGATATGGGTAGTAGGTGGACTTGTTGCTGTTAAGTGAGTGAGTGATAGTCGCTCAGTCATGTCTGACTCTTTGCAAGCCCAGGGACTATATAGCCTGCCAAGCTCCTCTGTCCATGGAATTCTCCAGGCAAGAATACTGGAGAGGGTTACCATTTCCTTCTCCAGAGGATCTTCCCAACTCAGGGATCGAACACCAGTCTCCGGCATTGCAAGCAGATTCTTTACCAGCTGAGCCACCAGGGAAGCCTTGCTAATGAGGTGTTCTATTAATAGATTAAGTTTACAGAGCAAGGAAATATATGTGTGTTTACTAAACCATATATGTAAATGTATCTATAAATATTTCTATATATAGCCGTCTATATTGGCAGTGAGCTAAAAATGAACTCATACTAGTATCTTTAATCTATTATCATGCGGATTATTCTAGCCTCTTTCCCTTGCTTCTGTATAACCTCCCACTCCAAAAGTGAGAAAGTTGGTTCCTACCATTTGCTGTTAATTTACTTCATTGTTCCATTCCAATTTATATGTACAGTGCTATCAGAATTCTTAACCTGTAAACTTTGAGAATTTTATTAACTAGAATACAGAGCTTATGTACAGTTTTGTGGTTTTCTTGTTTTGTTTTTGCTTTTAATCTTACAGATGCCTCTCGTTTATAAAGTTACGTAGGTTAGTATCTTTTCCCACCATCTCCTTCAGTGAGGTTGCTTCATATACCTATAGCAGTTGAATTATTTTGTCACATTCAGCATTCCATGTTGAGATTCCCTAAATTTCTAAATGATTTTTTAAATTGCTATTTTAAGGTTCATTCTTTGTTGCAAAGTTCTATGCGTGTGTGCTCAGTTGCTTCAGCTGTGTCTGACTTTGCGACCCTATGGACTGTAGCCTGCCAGGCTCCTTTGTCCATGGGATTCTCCGAGCAAGAATGCTGGAGTGGGTTTCCATGCCCTCCTCCAGCAGATCTTCCTGGCCCAGGTATCAAACCTGCATCTCCTGTATTGCCGGTGGATTCTTTAACCACTGAGCCACTTGAGAAGCCCACAAAGTTCGCAGGTTTCAATAACTGCACGGTGTCATGGATCACCACTGCAATATCATACTGAAGAACTTCTCCACTCTAAAATACTTTGGCCACCTGATGCAAAGAACTGACTCATTGAAAAAGACCCTGATGCTGGGAAAGATTGAAGGCATGAGGAGAAGGGGATGACAGAGAATGAGATGGCTGGATGGCATCACTGATTCAATAGACATGAGTTTGAGCAAGCTCCAGGAGCTGGTGATGGGCAGGGATGCCTGGCATGCTGCAGTCCATGGGGTCGCAGAGTCAGACACGACTGAATGACTGAACTGAACTGAAGATATCCCCTGTGCTTCCTTTTTTCAGCTCTCCTCTATAACCCTGGTAACCACGGATCTTTTTACTCTCAGTGTAGTTTTACCTTTTGAAAAGGTCATGTAATTGGAATTATACATTAGAAAGTCTTTTAAGTTTGGCTTCTTTTACTTAGCAATACATATTTAACATCTATCCATCTTTTTGTAGTTTGATTAGTAATTTCTTTTTAATTAATAAGTATGTACATTCCATAAGTACATACACATAGATGTACCACAGTTTGCTTATCCATTTACCTACTGAAGGAAATCTTGGTTTCCTCCAACTTGGGGAAATTATGAATAAAGCTGATATAATCATTCATGTGCAGGTTTTGTGTGGACATAATTTTTCAAATCTATGAGGGCTTCTCTCATACGTAGCTCAGTCAATAAGGAATCTGCCTGCAATGCAGGAGACTCAGGCTCAATTCCTGGGTTGGGAAGATCCCCTGGGGAAGGAAATGGCAACCCACTCAAATATTCTTGCCTGGGGAATCCCATGGACAAAGGAGCCTGGCAAGCTACAGTCTGTGGGGTCAAAAGAGTCGGAAACAACTTAGTGACTAGACTACTAACTACTAATTTTTCAAGTCAGTTGGGTAAATACTTAGGATGCAATTGCTGTATCATATGTTAAGACTATGATTAACTTTGTAAGAAATTGGCAAACTGTGTTCCAAAGTAGCTGTACCACTTTGCATTTCCATCAACAATGAATGAAAGTTCTTGTTGCTCAGGATTCCCACCAACTTTGCTCTTGTTGGTTTTACACACTTTATTCTAACAGATGTATAGTGGTATCTTATTTTTATTTCCTTAATTTATATTTTTAATGCATTAAGGCTATTTATTTAGTTACAAATCACAATTCTAGGGTATATAAGAAATTCATTAATTTTCTTTTTAACATCTATATCAATATATCAATACAGTTCAGTTCAGTTCAGTCGCTCAGTCGTGATTCTTTGCGACCCCATGGACTGCAGCACGCCAGGTCTCCCTGTCCATCACCAACTCCTGGAGTTTACTCAAACTCGTGTCCATTGAGTCGGTGATGCCATTCAGCCATCTCATCCTCTGTTGTCCCTTTCTCCTCCTGCCTTCAAGGTTTCCCAGCATCAGGGTCTTTTCAAATGAGTCAGTTCTTCCCATCAGATGGCCAAAGTATTGGCGTTTCATCTGTATACTCAGTTATATTTTCAACATAAGCCACGTGTTCTTCAGTTATATCTTTCAACTGTTGCTTCTGTTCCAATTCTTGTGATTTATTTTTCAAGAAATTCATAATTCTTAAATTGGATTTCCATTTATTGTCTTTGCATTACTATGATATTAACTATTTTCATTGTTTTTGTCATTTTCCCCTACATTACATGACATCTTTTTAAATTCAACCTTTATATCCCTTATTCAAGATTCTTCTAAATTTCTAATTCTGTCTTCTAATTGAGGTTTTTAATTTAACTGTTGATTTTGTTTGCCTAGTTTCCTAATAGCATCAATTTCCTGTTAAATTTCTTTCTTATTTTATCTCTTCTCTTATAAAGATTTCATGTCCTTGTTTTTTAAACCTTGGTTTATCCACAAAATTTATTTTTAGTGATATGATATCCTCCAAGTCTTCAAAACAATGAGAAGAGAATCAGCTTGGTCTAGTGTTTGCCGATAGTCAGGTTTTGTGGCATGGCTTTCTCTTTACCTAACTTTTGTTGCTGTTCAGTCACTCAGTCACGTCCAGCTCTTTGCGTCCCAGTGGACTGCAGCACACCAGGCTTCCCTGTCCATCACCAGCTCCCAAAGCTTACTCAAACTCATGTCCAGTGAGTCAGTGATGCCATCCAACCATCCCGTCCTCTGCTGTCCTCTTCTCTTCCTGCCTTCAATCTTTCCCAGCATCAGAGTCTTTTCAAATGAGTCTGTTCTTTGCATCAGGTGGCCAAAGTATTGGAGTTTCAGCATCAGTCCTTCCAAAGAATATTTTTGTCATTGTTGTTTTCCAAATTTTAAACTTTTTATTTTGCATTGGGGTATAGCCGATTAATAACCAATAGTTCCTTTTAAATACAAATCAGTAAGTTCCAAAAACTTACCACTTTTTGAATTCTTCAATATAAAAATCCTTAAACTAAAAGCTGTCTCTTTTTTTTCCCTTTTCTTTTTTTAAATTTAAATTTATTTATTTTAATTGGAGGCTAATAACTCTACAATATTGTATTGGTTTTGCCATACATCAACACGAATATGCCACGGGTGTACACGTGTATCCTGAACCCCCCTCCCACCTCCCTCCCCTTACCGTCCCTCTGGGTCGTCCCAGTGCAACAACTTGGAGCATCCTATATCCTGCATCGAACCTGGACTGGTGATTCGTTTCTTATATGATATTATACATGTTTCAATGCCATTCCCCCAAATCATCCTGCCCTCTCCCTCTGCCACAGAGTCCAAAAGACTGTTCTATACATCTGTCTCTCTTTTGCTGTCTCGCATACAGGCTTATCGTTACCATCTTGCTAAATTCCATATATATGCGTTAATTATACTGTGTTGGTGTTTTCTTTCTGGCTTACTTCACACTGTATAATAGGCTCCAGTTTCATCCACCTCATTAGAACTGATTCAAATATAATCTTTTTAATGGCTGAGTAATATTCCATTGTGTATATGTACCACAGCTTTCTTATCCATTCGTCTGCTGATGGACATCTAGGTTGCTTCCATGTCCTGGCTATTACAAACAGTGCTGTGATGAACATTAGGGTACACATTTCTCATTCAGTTCTGGTTTCCTCAGGGTGTATGCCCAGCAGTGGGATTGCTGGGTCATAAGGCAGTTCTATTTCCAGTTTTTTAAGGTATCTCCACACTGTTCTCCATAGTGGCTGTACTAGTTTGCATTCCCACTAACAGTGTAATAGGGTTCCCTTTTCTCCACACCCTCTCCAGCATTTATTGCTTGTAGACTTTTGGATCGCAGCCATTCTGACTGGCGTGAAATGGTACCTCATTGTGGTTTTGATTTGCATTTCTCTGGTAATGAGTGATGTTGAGCATCTTTTCATGTGTTTGTTAGCCATCTGTATCTCTTCTTTGGAGAAATGTCTATTTAGTTCTTTGGTCCATTTTTTGATTGGGTCGTTTATTTTTCTGGAATTGAGTTGCAGGGGTTGCTTGTATATTTTTGAGATTAGTTGTTTGTCAGTTGCTTCATTTGCTATTATTTTCTCCCATTCTGAAGGCTGTCTTTTCATCTTGCTTATAGTTTCCTTTGTTGTTCAGAAGCTTTTAATTTTAATTAGGTCCCATTTATTTATTTTTGTGTTTATTTCCAATATTCTGGGAGGTGGGTCATAGAGGATCCTGCTGTGACTTATGTCAGAGAGTGTTTTGCCTATGTTCTTCTCTAGGAGTTTTATAGTTTCTGGTCTTACGTTTAGATCTTTAATCCATTTTGAGTTTATTTTTTTGTACGGTGTTAGAAAGTGGATTTTGGAGCCCAAGAAAATAAAGTCTATCACTGTTCGCATTGTATCCCCATCTGTTTGCTATGCCCTTCCCTTAGGTGAAAACCATATGCCAATGTCTCTTTCATATTTTAATTCTCATTTCTGCTTCATATGTTTTTACCTAACTAATTGCAGTTTTTAAAAAAATTACTTCTTTTTTCTTAGAAAACATAAATTATAGATCGGACATACAAAAAGCTTTAATGCCCAAGGTGCATTGTGGCGTTTTCCTCCAGAGGACAATATAGCAAAGCCTCACAGTGCCCGCCTGTCACTGTCTGACTCATTTTCTGGGGGTTGGGATCTCTGAAGCCACTTGACTTAAAGGAATTTTGGAGTAGGGCTTGGAAGAGTGTCTCACTACCTCAAAATTATAACTCTCTGTAGCAGAGAAGTAGATTTGCTATTTGGGGATGATAAAGATTTGTGTTTCTGATATGCAAGCAAAGATGTCAGTGAGAAATTTTATTTTCTTTATACTACAGGTAAGAATGTTTCCCTTCCCTTAGGTGAAAACCATATGCCAAAGTCTCTTTCATATTCTAATTCTCATTTCTGCTTCATATGTTTTTAATTAACAAAAATGCTCCCTATGGTCAGGCAATATGTTGACTGTCAGCCTCAGTTTCAAATGAAATTACAAATTATAATCATTTCCTGAGTTCCCATAGATATTCCATTAGGAATTCAGCAAAACTGAATTAAAGCTAGCCAAATGTTATAACATGATGGTTAAAAAAAACAAACAAACAAACAGTATTTCAGTAGAAATAAAGGATTTTCTTTACATATATACACATATATATATCATAAAAGTGGGAAACCTTATAAAACACAAAATAAAGTTTAAGAAATCATAACAGATTACATCTGCAACACTTTAATAATTAAATCTCTAGTATATACTTTTAGTAAAATAAAATATCTGAGATGCAGGTATTAATCCAGTGCTGACAACACATTGTTATGATTTGCACAGAGACTGAAACAAAGATTTTGAGATATACAGAGGAAACTGAAAAGAAATAAGACATTGTAACAAATCATAATATGACATTAGTAAAGAGGAACTTAAAAAATTAGCAGTTTCTAGATACTTTCCTTTATTCATAGAGATTATTAGCAAATGAGAAAAGGACCTTTAGGTCATGTTTTTGTAAATTTTTAGACGTGTGCTTTTTATACAGTAAAGTTCATCCATGTTGAGTGCACAGGTTGAAAACCTTTAATAATGTATATAGTTGTGCAGCTACTAGCATTTTCAAACATAATATTATTTCCATCCCCTACTCCAAAAATCCCTGATACCTGTTGCCGTACCATGCTCAGTCATGTCCAACTCTTTGGGACCCCATGGACTGCAGCCCTTCAACTCCTCTGTCCATAGAACTTTCTAGGCAAGAATATTGGAGTGGGTTGCCATTTCCTGTTCCAGGGGATCTTCCCCACCCAGGGATCAAACCCACATCTCTTGCATCTCATGCATCAGCAGGCAGATTCTTTACCTCTGAGCCACCTGGGAAGCTGATATCTCCTATATCAGATATATCTGATATCTCTGATATCTACAACTTGTCAACACGATAACATCAGTTTTTTAGATGTGAGAAACACATTCAAAGGCAAAGCATGTTTGCATGTCTCTCCAAGCTTGCTTGGTTCCCTGGGGTGTCACATACACATGTGTATTTTATCAGCCAGACAGGCAAGCATGGAATATTTATTATCTGTACTTCAACAGTCTCTTGGCTCTCATTACTAAAATTCTCCTGTAAATTCTTAGCTGTCCTGTAGCCTATTCCACACTAAGCTCACGCTCTTTGTCTGGTAAAGTGATAGGTTTTAACTACTTAAGTGTGGGAGGGATAGGAACGGGCATATTGTAAGAAAGCTATAAAGTCACCATTATTTAACAAGAAAGCATCAATTATTCCTGAGTAAATTTTTTCAAGTTGTTGTTTGCATTTGGTCATTTTCCTGTGACTGAAATTTTTGTTTTTAATAATTTTATCCAGTTTATTCTTGTTTTCATCGAGGAGACTATCTTTCCCCCCTGCCTTCCACCTCTCATTACCATCACTGGAAGTAGCATGATCAGTCCATTTTTGTGAAGAGGAAAAAAGCTATACATACACGCACACCAAAATGATGCTAAATACCATATAATATCTGCCTCAGCAGGCTGTGTAGGTCTTGAAAAGCAGTGATGCTGAGGCTGAGGATGTAATGGAGTTGGGTGTTTTTCAGTGTGTGACAACAGGTCTTATACATAACTGGTCAGAGGAAAGAGTGTGCTAAGTTGCTTCAGTCATCTCCAACTCTTTGCAACCCCATGGACTCATAGTCCTCCAGGCTCCTCTGTCCATGGGATTCTCCAGGCAAGAATACTGGAATGAGTTGCCATGTCCTCCTCCAGGGGAACTTCTCAACCCAGAAATCAAACACCATGTCCCCTGCGTCTCCTGCATTGCAGGTGGATCCTTTACCACTGAACCACCGGGGAAGGATCAATCATAGCAAGAATAAGCTTCATCTTCAGCTTGGGAGAAGAGTCAAGAAGAACATGAAGAATAAAAATGATGAATAATTCAGTTGTCTGTGGATGGTATCCCATGTTATTTTAATGATAATGACAGTCCATTATTCTTTGTCATTAGTTATGATTTTAATACAAAAAAAGACCAAAAGTAAAATTAAGAATAAAGAGAAATTTCTTTTGTTAACTATTTGAACAGGCCAAAGGGGTAAGTTATAAAATTTCTTTTTCTTTAGCACATTATGAGTAGAAAAAAAAAAATCTCTGGCAAGGATTGAAATCAAATTAAGATAAAGTTGACAAATACTTGATACTGTTGCCAGGTGCAGATGACTATAAATTATATTAGGCTATAAGCTGTGATGAGATTTTGTATATCAGTACTTGGCAATTAATTATAATTGATACACAGTATCTAAAGTACTACTAAGCTAATACTTGTTACAATTATTTCCTACCCTCTCTCAACTTAATATACAAAACACATTACATATTTTGTATTAGAATTATTGAATTACTGAGAATCAAAAGTATTATGTAGCTAGAATCTGGGTTTTAAGAGAAAAAAAATCATATATAGGCAAAGCCTTCGTATTATCACTCACTACTTATTATCTGCTGACTACCACTTGTAGGCTCTAGCCACTGTATCCTGTGCCTTTCATAAAAACAACTCTACTGAGATAAATGAACCTGCACAAATAGCTTAAATATGGGCAAATCACTATGTATTCTGAATATTCTCAGAAGAGTAAATGTTGCATGTAGGTCTGACAAAGAAAAGAAAATTATATGTGTAAAACACAATTGTCCCTGCTAATAGATGCCAGGAAATCTCAATGAAGCAATTTAAAATGGTGCAAAGTTATTACCCTCCCACCCACATTTTTGTAATTCTTTTTTGATTAAGGCTGGAATTTTATTTTCCCATTTGTTTACAGATTTTTCATTTACCTGTGCTAACAATAGTGCTTTATATGCTTTGAAATTTTTTTAATATACTTTATATACTTTGAAAATTCCCAGTGCTTTATATACTTTGAAATATTTTCACTTGATATGTTTGACCGCAACAGCTCTGCTATTATCCTCAGTTCAGTTCAGTCGCTCAGTCATGTCTGACTCTTTGCAACCCCATGAATCGCAGCACGCCAGGCTTCCCTGTCCATCACCATCTGCCGGAGTTCACTCAGACTCACGTCCATCGAGTCTGTGATGCCATCCAGCCATCTCATCCTCGGTTGTTCCCTTTTCCTCCTTCCCCCAATCCCTCCCAGCATCAGAGTCTTTTCCAATGAGTCAACTCTTCGCATGAGGTGGCCAAAGTACTGGAGCTTCAGCTTTAGCATCAGTCCTTCCAAAGAAATCCCAGGGCTGATCTCCTTCAGAATGGACTGGTTGGATCTCCTTGCAGTCCGAGGGACTCTCAAGAGTCTTCTCCAACACCACAGTTCAAAAGCATCAATTCTTCGGCACTCAGCCTTCTTAATAGTCCAACCCTCACATCCATACATGACCACTGGAAAAACCATAGCCTTGACTAGATGCACCTTAGTCAGCAAAGTAATGTCTCTGCTTTTGAATATACTATCTAGGTTGGTCATAACTTTTCTTCCAAGGAATAAGCGACTTTTAATTTCATGGCTGCAGTCACCATCTGCAGTGATTTTGGAGCCCCCAAAAATAAAGTCTGACACTGTTTCTACTGTTTCCCATCTATTTCCCATGGAGTGATGGAACTGGATGCCATGATCTTCATTTTCTGAATGTTGAGCTTTAAGCCAACTTTTTCACTCTCCTCTTTCACTCTCATCAAGCGGCTTTTTAGTTCCTCTTCACTTCCTGCCATAAGGGTGGTGTCATCTGCATATCTGAGGTTATTGATATTTCTCCCAGCAATCTTGATTCCATCTTGTGCTTCTTCCAGCCCAGCGTTTCTCATGATGTACTCTGCATATAAGTTAAACAAGCAGGGTGACAATATACAGCCTTGACGTACTCCTTTTCCTATTTGGAACCAGACTGTTGTTCCATGTCCAGGTCTAACTGTTGCTTCCTGACCTGCATACAGATTTCTCAAGAGGCAGGTTAGGTGGTCTGGTATTCCCATCTTTCAGAATTTTCCACAGTTTGTTGTGACCCACACAGTCAAAGGCTTTGGCATAGTCAAGAAAGAAGAAATAGATGTTTTTCTGGAGCTCTCTCGCTTTTTCCATGATCCAGCGGATGTTGGCAATTTGATCTCTGGTTCTTCTGCCTTTTCGAAAACCAGCTTGACTATCAGGGAGTTCACGGTTCACATACTGCTGAAGCCTGGCTTGGAGAATTTTGAGCATTACTTTACTAGCGTGTGAGATAAGTGCAATTGTGCGGTAGTTTGAGCATTCTTTGGCATTGCCTTTTTTTGGGATTGGAATGAAAACTGACCTTTTCCATTCCTGTGGCCACTGCTGAGTTTTCCAAATTTGCTGGCATATTGAGTGCAGCACTTTCACAGCATCATCTTTCAGGATTTGAAACAGCTCAACTGGAATTCTATCATCTCCACTAGATTTGTTCATAGTGATGCTTTCTAAGGCCCACTTGACTTCACATTCCAGGATGTCTGGCTCTAGATTAGCGATCACATCATCATGATTATCTGGGTCATGAAGATCATTTTCAGAGGAGTTTAAGAAAATTAGTTAGTGGTTATATTAGTGGATAGTCATGATTCTATCCAAAGGCCAAAAGTAAAATTAAACAAAATCCAGACTTTGCTCTCACGTACTTTTTTAGACCAAGTCAAATGTGATTTTTTTTTCCCATCTTGCATGCTGATACAACCGCCAGAGAAGATATTGTTTCTTTTATAGTCAGAAAAATGAAGGCATTTGTAATTGTCAAAAGGAGGTATCCCTTTTCTTAAATGTATTTTTAGATGCAGACACCCTAGCGAAACATGACCGTTGCTAGAGTCAGTTCAGTTCTGTTCATTCGCTCAGTCGTGTCCGACTCTTTGTGACCCCATGAATCGCAGCACGCCAGGCTTCCCTGTCTATCACCAACTCCCAGAGTTCACTCAGACTCGCATCCATCGAGTCAGTGATGTCATCCAGCCATCTCATCCTCTGTCGTCCCCTTCTCCTCCTGCCCCCAATCCCTCCCAGCATCAGAGTCTTTTCCAATGAGACTTTCCAATGAGTCAACTCTTCGCATGAGGTGGCCAAAGTACTGGACTTTCAGCTTTAGCATCATTCCCTCCAAAAGAAATCCCAGGGCTGATCTACTACAGAATGGACTGGTTGGATCTCCTTGCAGTCCAAGGGACTTTCAAGAGTTGCTAAAGATTAGGAAAACTAAATTCTGGGTAAACATCCACGTTTCCTCTCTTATACTTGGTCCATCACTTGTATGTTACAACATTTGCCATGCCTTGGCAACTGTCCCTGGCCTCAGGTGATTTATGTGATAATACTAAGTTCTAGGAAAGTGAAAGTGAAAGTCACTCAGTCGTGTCCGACTCTTTGCGACCCCATGGACTATACAGTCCATGGTATTTTCCAGGCCAGAATACTGGAGTGGGTAGCCTTTCCTGCTCCAGGGGCATCTTCCCATCTCAGGAGTCAAACCCAGGTCTCCCGCATTGCAGGTGGATTCTTTACCAGCTAAGCCAGGAGGGAAGCCCAAGTTCTAAGAAGTCAAGTGCAATATGTTTTTTTTTCTAAAATTTTTTGCTTTTTTTTTTCTTCCACAACAAAACTTAAGAAATATTTTGAGTTTAAATTGAACATAATTTTTCCTTCTAGTTGGTCTACACATGTTTAGAATCTGTTTCTATGTTTTTGAAACCCAGGTTATAAGAAGAAATGACTAGTTAGTTTGTGAGATTTGCTTCATTCTCTGGAAAAACCTCATTACTTACACAAATATGATGTCTTTTAACAGACATTCAGATCTTTTTCTCTTTAACCTGTTTGTTACGAAGCTTTTAACAAGGCAGAGCTCTTGAGTGGGTTTTGTAAGACAGATATGTTAATCCCTCGGTGGGAATGCAGACATTTAGAAACAAGAGAACACGAACGAAGGCAAGCACACTGCTTCTCAGGCTTGTTTTCCTCCCAACAGACTTGAGAAGAAAGTAGAGAAAGCCTGCTAAATTAGCTGGCACAGAACATAAAAAAACTGGATGGGGAATTTTAAAAGGCAGAAAAGACTTTTAATGAGGCAGTACCCTGAGGGAGATCAAAAGCCTGTTAGATACAATAGTTATGATGGAATTAAGTAGTAAAAGGGCCATTTGGATAATTAAAGCCTCCTTTGTGACTGTTCAATCCCTGGGTCGGGAAGATCCCCTGGAGAAGGAAATGGCAATCCACACTAGTATTCTTGCCTGGAAAATCCTATGGATGGAGGAGTCTGATGTGCTAGTCCACGGGGTCGCAAAGAGTCGGACGCGACTGAGTGACTTCACTATCACTTCCACTTGTGACTCTTAGGGCTTCCCAGATGGCTCAGTGGGTGAAAAATCTGCCTGCGATTCAAGGAGACTCAGGTTCAATCCCTGGGTCAGGAAAATCCCCTGAAGAAGGGCATGGCAACTTATTTTAATAGTCTTGCCTGGAAAATCCCATGGACAGAGGAGCCTAAAGGGCTACAATCCATTGGCTTGCAAAGAGTTGGACATTACCGAGCATACGCACACGCACATGTGACTTTTATAGCCTTCATCCTTAGACGTCTCTGTCCTTGTAGCTAGAGATGTGAGCAGAAATCCACTTACAGGTTCTGCACTAGCTGAGAGCAATGTGGTTGGGAGGGGTAGCCTGGCAGCCCATGGACCACATTTGACCCAAATAAAATTATTTTTTGACCTGTATGGTGTTTTGAGATTCACATAATGTAGGGAGGGAAAAAATCCAGTTCTCTGACTTCCCTTGAAAAACCAGATCTAGAAACTCTGGTCCTAAACTCCCTCATAGTAGCTGCTGGCTAGTTCTGAGTAGCATCAGTCCCCTTTAGACAGGACATAAAGACTTGATACCCCATAAACTTAGTGCATGAATTATTGCTTAAGTAATAGTTTCTCTATTGTTGTCTATATAAAAATGGGAAACTAAACACTGAAAATTAGACGAAGATGACACAATTTTTCTTGCAAGTGGTCCACTTCCTCTGTCTGTATCATCTACGTAGTCTCTACTGCATTTCATTCTGTCACCCTTGCCATGGAAAATGCTTATTAGCCTGAATTTGTTGGAATGGCTTTGAAGATACCCATGAACAGCTGCCTTTTAGAAAAAAATTGATTCTGTTTTTAAATATATTTTGCTGTAAAATGGATTGTTGCCTTCCTAATTCCTTTTTGGTTTATTAATGTGAGATGACAGTGTGATAGGAAAGAGAAAAACAGGTGTTAGAGTTTGGCAGCCTTGGTTTAAGTTCCAATTATTAACTTTGCTAATAATCATGGATAGACCTGAGAAAAGTCTCATTCTGGCCACAGTTTCCTCCATCCTAAAAATAGATATAATAAAAATTGTTACACAGTGTGATTCTGTATGTTAAATAGGAGCATCACATAAAACTCCCAACTGCTCAGTAAATGACACTTTATCAATTATAATCAAATGATTTTATATTCTAACTCCAGATTTAACTAAGATTTTGTGACAATAAAATTAAGTAACCTGAAATATGTCAGATGCAAGCAGGCTATACAATGAGTAGCCCCCTCAAGAATGTATGAGAAGTATGATTGCTCACTCAGAGATTAATAAAATAAAAATAATGAATTAGAGCAAGGGTCAGCAAATTTTTTTCTGTTAAAAAAACCATAGTAAATACTTAAGGTTTTGCATGTCACAGGGTCAGTGTCACGGCTTGTAGGTTGCTGCCCTTGTAGCAAGGAAGAAGCCCTAGACAATACATAAATGAATGAGTATGGCTGCCTTCCAATAAAGCTGTTTATGAACACTGAAACTCGAATTTCATATAATTTTCACATGGCATGAAATATTATTCTTTTGATTTTTTTCAACCAGTTGTAAAAGTAAAAGCTATTTTTAGTTCTGGGCAGTATAAAATCAGATGGCTGGCTGAAGTTGGCCTGTGGGTTGTAGTTGGCCAACTCCTATATTAAAACAGTAATATGAAAAGTCATAAAAAATATTCTGGTTCACAGAGATACACTTAAGGCTTTGTATCTAAATAATCAGAAGCAAACAGGGAGTTCTAGAAACAAATTTTGGCAGAATCAATCCTCTCAATGTCTACCTGGCTCCAAGCCCATCTGGAAGGACTAGCCCTGTCTGGAAATTGATGTGTTGGACTAACACAGCCTGTTGCTACTCAGTAGTCAAATCACGCCAAACTCCCCTTACTCACCATGAGTCCTTTTATATATCATTTGGCTTTACTTTTTTCTGCAGTGTCGTTTACAGGGAGGGAATGTACTGGTCAAGCTGACACAAATATCTATTTTGTTTGACAGGTATTTCATGTTGCAAATGGATAAACTGTGATTCTGATTTGCTCATCTGCCTTTTACAAGTCCTTTTTTTTTTTCTTTAAGCCTGAATCAGCATTTCCAAATCCAATTAACTTGAGGATATATTTGAGAGTATTTTTATGAGCCTACATGGTGGAGGACCATGTCCTCAACACTGGTTAATTCATGAATGCAATTTTGCTTTAAAGACCCTCTCTGTGTGGCCAGTCATCCTCCCATAGAAAGTCTGATGCTCAGTCTGGGCTACATTGTCTTCATCCAACATCAGGCTCTTTTCAGAAGGTTAGTGCAGCAATTTGTTGAGTTATTACGAGTAAAAGAATAGGAAGTGCTCCATTAGTTTTCACTATTATGATGATCAAGGCTATGATTATTGACAGTGCTGTCACTTTACCTTGGTGTCTTAATTATACCTATAAGTAGGCCTCACTCCTTTTTATGATCCTGATATTAAAAGACTATAATTCATTTAAATTGGTTGCTGGGATAGGGTGAATTACGTTAAGACTGTTTAAATTCCTTACCTAATTTAAAACTACTCTGAAATAGCTCATTTTTCCATAAGATGTTAAAAAGTGCTTTCTACTTACAATCAAGGTTACATTTAGCAGAAAAGGAAAGAAGAGTTCAAATGCATTGAGCACTTACTGTTTGTTAGAATCCCTAGGCTTTAACGTTTTTGAGAGTCCTATTGGCTGTTATAGCTGTTCTCTTTGTATCAGCAAGGAAAACAGTTGCTCAAAAAAATAAAATCATGTTTGTAAGGTCACAAAGCTAGGAAGCTGTGGCTCTGGGATTTGAATTGGAACTCCCTCCTCTCCCTGTTTGTAAACAGTATAGATCCATTTATGCATACATTCTTTGTACAAGAATTGTCCTATAGATTACATCTAGATATGGTATAAACTCTACTATACAATGCTATAATTTTACTCTAAACTGCCATATGTCTTTACAAAAAATAAAGAATAAACAAAAGATAATGTTTGTTTATTTTCACATCGCTACAGTTTCTGATGTGAATCTGAGTCTCTTTGGCTTCAAGGTTGAAGGTTGTCTGCTACATGATGACAGGCAGCTCCATCCGATCCCCAAGCTCATTTAAGCTTAGACATAGGACTGCTCTACTATGGTATAAGCCACAGTCTGTAGAAAGGCACAAAAAAGAATAAACTGCCCCCCAAGTTTAAAACAAGAGTAGGAATAACATATTAACTTAGGGCTTATGATGTGTCAGGATTCCACTTAGTGCTTTACAGGTACTTTCTCGTTTAATTGTATTACCATTAATAATAAGCAGGTAATATTGTTAGCTCCAGTTTGTAGATGAAGGAACTGAGAATTAGAGTGGTAATTTTCTCAGTATAAAAGAGCTAGTGAGAGGCTGAGCTGAGATTAAAATGCAGGTCTCTCTGACTGGAGAGCTTATATTTATTTTCACTAAGATATCCCCATTATTTTGTGTTCTGTGGTTGTATCTATAATCATTACATTGCCACGTACTTATTTAAATCAATGAACACAGGATTCATCTTGTAATACTCTAAACAATACTCTAAAATTGCCATATATTCACAAACATAAGGTAATGTCAATTATTATAATGTGTTTCCAATTTTTTTCTGATAGAAAGATTCCCCCAAAGTGGGTTTCAGATTTTAGCTTTTTCATAAACTTTTAGATTATAGATTAATTGCCTCATTGTTTTCAGTCTGTTAACTTACTTATGTATAGATATGCATATATATCTAAGTTGCCATAGAAAATCATGGATTAATTTAGAAATAGTCTTTTTTTTTTTTTTTACTTTTGCAGTTCATGGAAAGATTTTTTTTTTTCAAATTTTTCACATGTATCTTTAACTCCAGGGCTGTATTCACAACAGAACTACTTTTTGAGTCATCTAACATGGTTTTCCAGAACACATTATTTTTATTTCCATATAAGTAAATTGAGACATGGCCCATTTTGAGTTTTAGTTTGAATATGATGTAAAAAATTTTCCTAAGCCATGAGACTCATTTTCAAAACTTAGAAGTTTGTTTTTAATGTGCCCTGTGGTCTCTTTGACTTAACCATTAACTGTACTGTGTTTACGCCCTGAAAACTTTACAACTAGATCCATCACTGACAACAATATAAAAGTAAACCCAGGACTAACATTATATCTGTCAACATTATTTATCTTTTCCTCTTTTTATTTTGAAACAGTATACACTTAGATGTATTAATCCTCACACAATTGACTGGAAGCTTCAATGAGACAGCAAATGATGTCTAGAGTGAGGGCTCTGCACATAGTAGGAACTCAGTTGTTAGTTCCACAAACCAATGCAGCTCATGCTACTGATGAAGGCAATATTCTGACTCTGCCTTTTGTGGTTATAGTACTTTTGACCTTGAAAAAGTCAGCTGATGGATCATCTCCTTTATAATCAGAAGACTAAGAGGCAGTGCATTCAGCTGGTGCCTGCTGTTCCATCTGCTTGCAATCTGGTCACTACAACTTTTCTTCCCAGAAGAGGCCTTGAACTGCTTCTCTTGGTTTATTGCCCCATGGTTCTCATAATAATGACAATGATAATGACAGTAATTTTTCTGATTTGGGTGGAGAGATACAATCTACAAGCTCCTTTACACGTGGTAGAGCATTTGTGTCTAACAATGAGGCTGCAGCCAAGGTGTTAGTGTCTCTTATTTTCTAGATGAGAAATTTGAGGCACACAAGAGGTTTGATAAGTGTCTAAAGTTCCCAAAGCTAGTACCAAACAGCTGTCACATAAACCTTGTTGGGTCAAAACATGAGTCATGTAGGGCAAAACCTACGATGACTGCAGTTATAGTCAATAATACTGTGCAGTATACACACCCTTTCCTTTTTCCACTGTCAAAATTAGATGGAATGAAAATTAAAACTTATTTTAAAAATTATGTCCAATGGATTAAGACAATGCTATATAATTCTCTACATAGAAACAAGATACTCTGTTGCCTAAAGAGTATGGTCTCTGAATCAGAGGCAAGGGAAATCCTCCAGACAAACCCAATCAGTCCTTTCTGTAAGGGCCTCTAACTTTTGAGCATTACTTCTCTATCAAAATACACTTCATCTTTGTCTATCTACTTTCATTGTTGGGCAAATTTCTGAGCAGTCTTGAAGAAACCAATGCAAAAGCCAAGTCCTCTATCAAACCTCTCTCATTACCCCTAGATGTAAGTAGATGTACCTTCTCTGTGCTACCATGGTCTATGTGATCCCTGGGAGCTAGGACAAAAATTTATTTATAATTTTCCCTGTGCCCAACAATGGTGGAGTTTCCATGTAGTGGATATCTGATGGCATTTTTCCCAGAGTCAGCCATATGGTCTGGGGAAAACTTATCCACCCCCAGCTGCAGGATTGTATTTTTTAAAAAAATAATCAGTGTATCTGATATCCAGGCAATGTGGTTGATCCTTGAAAGGCAGCAGGTTCAATTCAACTCAATAAAAATATAAGATATTTGCTAGAAGTTTCTGAAATGAATAGAAACTTCCTTCCTTGCCGGGGTCCAGCCCCGGTGGATCCAAGGAATTCGAAGGGTGGACGGAGTAGGCAAGGAGATATTTATTTAATTAGAAATACGAGATTAGATTAGGAAAGAATAGTGTAGTAGGAAAAATAGTGGAGAAAAGAGGCTGAATAACTTGGTTTACGTGGAGAACTAATAAAACCTTGAGACAAGAGGTTTGCACCATCTATGTTAGGCCACCGGCACCCACTTGAATAGCGGAGGGTGCCCCACCTTGGGCTCCCTCTCACGTGGGTCTTAGAAGCCAGGGCAAGTAGACATGGCGAGCCTCCATGATCCAGATGGGAATTCAGCCAGAAAATAGAGTAAAGAAGACATGGGGAGACCAAGCTGCTTCAGTGAGCTAGGCCCCAGTAACTTTATTTTTAAAAGGACTTTTATACCTTTCCCACAAATGATGTTGTGTACATTATCTTCTGGCCTTGGAGGCCTGTGAACATTTTAAGACCCTCTTTTGATAAAGGCTGCTCAACTATAAAACTTATTTTCCCTTGAAGTTTTTTTCTTTATATTTCTAATCTATGTCAGCCTCAGAAAGTATCAAGCAAAGTTACATTTCCACGAAGCAAAGGTGCAGTAAGTTACAACAAAGAAAGAACCAATTAGCTCAAAAGTCTGATGTGGTCAGTTTTAAGGCTACACTTGTTTTTCTTACATTCTAACTATGTTAACGAATGTGCTCCCAAGTGCACAGTGGATACGAGATATGGGAACTTAGCAACAAGTATTGGCTCAACAGTGAAATCTTACACCAGCACCACTCTAATAATTCTTTAACTCTTTGAAAGGTTTTATGTTTTAGGCTTCCTGTGCCTCTCACAGTTGGGGGGGTTGTAAACAATCGCATGCATAGTTGTAAAGTCCGGGTAAGGCAAGTTAGAGAGCCATCAGAGGTTTGAGCTGAAACACTCCTTTTATATGCAGGAGACTATTAACTGGGGCTCTAAGTTAACTTTTTCCAGAGAAAGGTGGTGGGCATAGCCCCCTGTTATGTCAGAAGAGTGGAAAGCACAGTACAATAAAGCAGGCAGACTCTGGTTTTGGGGGTAGATGCTCAGGAAAATCCAGGGGTACCCCTCAGGCCTGATCTCAGCCTTTGCCTTTTGCCAGGCCCCCTTCCTCATGACCTTTGCTACGGGTGGGATTTCCCATGCTGGCTCCTGGCACTTCCTCTTCTGGGAGAGCCAAAGGAAAAAAAGTGGATTCTTTTCCTCTGGACTCCCAAGCCTCTTAGGTAACCTCTAAACACTTCAGACTCAACACCTGCCAAGCAGAGGCCACCACTCTTTAACCTTGCCTCTCCTCTGCCTTTCCCGTGTTTGCTACCTGCACTCAGACCACACGGGTATTTGGGAACCTGCTACTCATAATGACCCCTCCTTCTTTTTGACCCCATAATTTCTCAGTGTCCTGCCACATTTTTCCTTCCTAAATATTCCTATAATTTCTCACTTTATTATTTTAATCTACACTTCACTTTCTGGGTTCAATCCCTCGGTGAGGAAGATTCCCCTAGAGAAGGGAATGGCTATCCACTCCAGTACTCTTGCCTGGAAAATTCCATGGACAGAGGAGCCTGGAGGGCTATGGTCTATGGGGTTGCAAAGGGTCAGACACAACTTGAGCAACCAACACTTTTTTAGTACAAAGTAATTACCATTACTACTTCTAGTACCAGTACTCCAGTACTCTTGCCTGGAAAATTCCACGGACAGAGAAACCTGGTGGGCTACAAACCATGGGGTGGCAAAGAGTCAGACGCAATTGAGTAACACTTCACTTTCACTTCGTGCTTTGTTTTGAAATTTTTATTCTCATAATTTAATGAAATAAACAGTATTATCTCACAAAAAGCTATTCAGAGAATGTGAATAAATTTCCCAAAGATACTTAGTTCCTATGTGATAAAAGCAGAATTTGAAACCAGTTTAATTCAAAGTCTGGTGCTATTTCCAGACAATTCACTCTCCATGGACCAGAACCAGCTTGTCTATTAGAACTACATGGAGTGAGTAATTTTGTCAAGGAGTAATTTCAACTTCCAAATTTTATCATTTAAAAAATACATTTCATAAAGCTATAGCTGTCATTTCTAGTGATTCCTCTGATGGATTTGGGCAAAGTCAATTGCGAATATTTTGGAAAGGATTCACCACTTTAGAAACCATTAAGAACATTTGTGATTCATGGCAAGAGGTCCAAATCTCAAATTTAACAGGAGTTTGGAAGAAGTTGATTCCAGTTCTCATGGATGACTTTAAAGGGTTTAAAACTTCAGTAGAGGAAGTAACAGCAGATGTAGTGGAAATAGCAAGAAAACCGGAAGTAGGGCTTGAAGCTGTAACTGAATTGCTGCAATCTCATGATAAAACAAGCAGGTGAGGAGTTCTAATGGATGAACAAAGAGTGTCTTTTTGAGATGGAATCTACTCCAAGTGAAGATGCTGGGAACATTGTTAAGATGACAACAAAGGACCTAGAATTGTACATAAGCCTATTTGCTGTAGCAGAAGCATGGTTTGAGACAATTAACTTTTGAAAGAAGTTCAACTGTGGGTAAAATATTCTCATACAGCATTGCATATTACAGAGAAATCGTTGGTGAAAGAACAGTCAGTCGATATAGTAAATTCCTTGTGCATGTAGTATACTCCTAGTAAACTGACCAAATGGACAGTAGGCTCCTCTGTCCATGGGATTTTCCTGGCAAGAATGCTGGAGTGGGTTGCCATGCCCTCCTCCAAAGGACCTTCCTGATCCAGAGATCAAACCCATGTCTCTCCCATCTCATTCATTGGCAGGTGGGTTCTTTACCACTAGTGCCACCTGGGAAGCCCAGAAATTGGCACAGCCATCAATCTCAAGGCAAGACCCTCTATCAACAAAGAGATAACTACTTACTGAAGGCTCAGATAGTGGGTAACGTTTTTAGCAATAGAATATTTTAAAATTAAGATATGTACATTGCTCTTGGGGGCATAATGCTATTGCACAGACTATTAACAGACTATGGTGTAGTGTAAAAATAGCTGTTACATGCATTGACAAATTTAAAATTTTGTGTGACTTGCTTTATTATGTTATTTGCTTTACTGTAATGGTCTGGAACCTAATTCACTATATCTCCATGGTATATCTGTACTTTGTTAGAGATTCAACGGACATATTTCGCATGGGAAACATTTAGGAGATGTGATCCAGAAGAAGCAGGCAACAAAATGCCATAGGGAAATGTTTACAGAAAGCTGTGTGTTCAACTAAATAGAAGACCAGATGTTACCATAAACTGCTCCACGTTAGAAAAATTCTTCTTTAGAGTTCTGGGTTGGAAAAATAATTGGCATCTTCTTGAAAACATGGGTAGCTTTTAGTACTGGCAATTGGGTACCTCAATTTCTTTCAGTTATCGTGTAGAGTTATCACTTCTTTCAAGTCAGATACTAACAGGTTTGGCCATGTTTCAACACAAATTAGAAATGTTCAAAGAATATCAAGATTATAATTTCCAGTGAACCTTTCAGTTTTTGTCCTTCCATGACCTAAATTATGTTAGATAAAGAAAAATTAAGCTGTTATGCTTCAATTCAGTTCAGTCACTCAGTCATGTCCAACTCTTTGCAACACCATGAACCGCAGCACACCAGGCCTCCCTGTCCATCACCAACTCCCAGAGTTTATCCAAACTCATGTCCGTTGAGTCAGCAATGCCATCCAACCATCTCATCCTATGTAGTCCCCTTCTCCTCCTGCCCTCAATCTTTCCCAGCATCAGGATCTTTTCAAATGAGTCAGCTCTTCACATCAGGTGGCCAAAGTATTGGAGTTTCAGCTTCAGCATCAGTCCTTCTAATGAACACCCAGGACTGATCTCCTTTAAGATGGACTGGTTGGATCCCCTTGCAGTCTAAGGGACTCTCAAGAGTCTTCTCCAACACCACACTTCAAAAGCATCAATTCTTCTGTGCTCAGCTTTCTTTATAGTCCAACTCTTACATCCATACATGACTACTGGAAAAACCAAAGCCTTGACTAGATGGACCTTTGTGGACAAAGTAATGTCTCTGCTTTTTAATATGCTGTCTAGGTAAATTCAGAGACAACTATTTAGGGTGGATCAGTGAAAACTTGCCCTGGAAACCTAAGGCTTCCACGTAACCATGTTGGTAAATTCTTTGGGGAAGAGTCAAGCTAGACATGAAAGGAGGAGAAACTCTCCACTAAAGATTTAGGATCAGTCTCTATGAGGAGAAAAAGAAAGGATGTTCAGTTTCATCCTCTACTGAGCAAGGTAGTGAGGCCCATTGACACTGTCCAAGGCTGAAGTGAGCAGCATTCCCAGATGCCTTTTTACAAATAAAGTAGCCTTTACTGCAGTAACAAACTAGTGTATTGGATCTGGAGCCAGGGTACAGAATGTGTCAATGGGCCTGGCTTTGTGAATTTACATTCTAGCTTTATGCATATTCTTCAATCCTCAGGAGTATCCTCACGGTAGGCAGTATTATCATCCCCATTTTATCAATGGGGAGATGGAGGTATAGAAAAGTCTCAGTCTGCCAGTCAGTGGTATTGTGCTGTGCTTAGTCATTCAGTTGTGTCCAACCAACTGTGCAACCCCATGAGGTATAGCCTGCCAGGCTCCTCTGTCCATGGGGATTCTCCAGTTAAGAATACTGAATTGGGTTGCTGTGCCCTCTTCCAGGGGATCTTCCCACCCCAGGGATTGAACCCAGGTCTCCTGCATTGCAGGCAGAGTCTTTACTGTCTGAGCCACCAGAGAAGCCCAATCAGTTGTAGAGCTGGGATTTGATCCTTGGCAGAGCAAATGCTTTCACCTACCATGCCTTGCTGCCACTGCTGATGTCTGATGACAGTCACTGTTTATTATTCCCAATATGACAAAGGGAGCTAAAGAAAGCAGGACTTGTATAATTGTTAGGTCAGATGGATTAATACAATTGTTAGGTCAGACACATGCTAAACTAAGTGGCAAATTATCCTGTGTGGAATAACACTAAGAGCTTCAAGGCTACCTCTGTTCATTAGAGGGATGGAAATGTTAGTTCCTAAGGCAGTGAGTTCGAGTCTGCTTGGGAAGGATTGACTCAAACCCCCAAGGTGATGTTAGGGCAGTGTAAGGCCTTAGCACCCAGAGGGCATACCTTTGAATCCCAGCCCAGTACTGGTGTGAATCTTAGGTTCTTCATCTATAAAATGAGCATTAAAATGTCATTTTCCACACATAGGTTTATTGTAAGATTAGAAGTGATAATGCATGTAAGTGGAGTCCTGGGACATAGAACGTTTCCAATAAATCGTTATCCATTGTGTCAAATGGACTTAATATTCCTTTTTACACAAGAATTAACCAGACTTTAGCAGTTACTAGTTCAGGAAACTTGAAAGAGTGAGAGTAATGTGTGGAATGGGAGGATGTTGAGAGGGTTACATTCACACAGACTGCCAAGGCTCCTTCTCCTTTGCTCAAGAAACAAGTTCATATCATACAATTCTCCTCAATGTCTGCTTTGTCAGACTTCCAGCATTCATTTCTGTTGTAATCACATTTTGTCTAATTAACATCAAAATCTAATCTGTAAACACTCTAGGAAAAACATCTCCTGGGCAACATTTCTTTTAATCCCTGGTGGTGTGTAATCAAGCAGGGGATTTGCTGAGCCCGGGATAAGTCCTACTAGCCCAAGTTGTAATCAAAGGGGCAGAGAAACTCATAGATTGAATAAGAGCACCGAACCACCACAATTAGAAGAATTTTCCTTCAAAAGCTATTGGTCCCCTTAAGGAAAAGTATCAAGTATTACGAAAGAGAGAATTTGGGACAATTTGCTCTCAAGGGGCTCAATTATTTCTAAATATATTTCCAAATAAATGAGACTTTCTTAAACCATTTATCACCATAGCAACTAAGCTGGCAGAGTTGGTGGGAGTCTCAGCTTCTATCAACTGTGAAATATGCTTGTTGCTTGCAAAGCCTGTAGAAAAAAAGTGCTATATTGAATAAGTAAGGCAGTAAATTCATGAAGACTCACAGGAAATGAATGAATAAGGAATGATGGAAACATTTGCAAAGATGTACAATCTTACTCTGAGGGTTTAATAATAAAATTTCATTAGAAAAAGCCTTATTGTGCCCCCAATTTGGTTATCTCATAAATAAAATAATTCTCTTAAAAAACAAATACTTTTCTCTAATCATACATCCCAGCATACATGGCGCCTAAAAGGTTGTGGCCTGGAGATTGAGATTTGAGTTCTAGTCCCAACGTTGATGCTAATTAGCATCTGTGTTGAATAAGGCTTTCAACCTCACATGAACTGTTTCCTTTTCTGTACAATGAAAGAATGTGGGATTCTATTACTCACCTTGAATAAGTGAGGTAAACACTAACTTTTAAAACTCCTTTATGGCTTTAAAAAATGTCTTTCTGTTTGCCTGGTTGTGTGTGTGTGTGTGTGTGTGTGTGTGTGTGTGTGTGTGTGTGTGTGTTTAAGTTCTGGAAAATGAATCAGGTATTCAGACTCACGGATTACCTGTACATCTAAGACCCTGACTTCCTATGTGTCTTCTCAGTTTCAGTCAACCTCAGAAGGAAGGCAGGTAGACCACTCCAAGGCAATTTTGAAAAAGGGTGGAGGTAGATATTTATATTGACTGTACAAATTTGCACTTAGCTTACTTTTACATATTATCTCCTTTCATCCTTACAACCTTGTACATTGTATGTATAATTTCCATTTTAGATTATAATTCCCATTTTGAGGAAAGAAAATGTTTAATCCACTTCCTCACTGTCCCACCACCAGCAAATGAGGTGGTTGGTTATGCTTTACTCCACATCTGCTGAACTCCAGGCTACCTCTCCTTTAAAACCATCTTGGTCAATGGCATAATGCTGTGCAAAAGGCTTGATCAGGAAGTCACGACTTGTGCTTAAGTTCCAGCACAGTCACCTATAGCTGTCTGACCTTAAGCAAGTCAGTACTGTCCTTGGGCTTTCATCTTCATCTCTAAGAGACTAGATCATAGGGAGTGACTACCCCTTGAGACAATGGGCATCTTCAGATGAAAAAGGATCAGAAAGCACCCAGAGGAGGAGTAGGAGGGTGAGGGTTTCAGACTCCCTGGGGCCCTGGGTATTTACTGCCAGAAGGCAGTGAGGTGACCACACGTGGAAGAGGAGGTTCAGCCTTTTGAAAACAAGGATGAACTCAGGTAGCACAGATTTTGAAAGGGGTTCACTCAGCATTCACAATTGGAAACAAAAGTCATACACTGAAATAAAATAAGCTAGAAAAGAGCTTTCTGACAACTGAGGCAAGGGTTAGGTTGAAAGCAGCAGGCTGCATTCAGCTGTCTCTATATTTCTCTGCAGGTGAATTACTTTCAACTAAACCCAGTATCCAGACTTGAGAGGAGTAGACTCTACTGGAAAAGTAGACCTTGCTTAAATGTGTTAATATATCTTTTGGGGGTTTTTGCTTATAAATTATCTCTTAATGCTTTGATAGTATCGATAGGATACGTTCATTGGAATCACATCACTTCCTTCTATCCCTGTACATTCTAAAGGGATAGTCAGCTGCAGTAAAGAGAAGAAAAACAAACGCAACCCTCACCTGACCACTGGCACCTTTTCAACCAGGCTTAGTAACTCTAGCAAAAAGTACTTGATAGAACTCTATCAAGCCCAGCTCTAACTCCCTAACTCACAGCTTAGAAGAAAAGCTATTAGATATACTTCATGAATACTAACCCTCTAAATACAAGAAGAAGAGAGAATTTCTGCTTTGAGAGGAATAATGTAAATAAAACAAAAGTCAAGGACCTGGAGTCAGCCAAGAGTGGATCCAGTTCTGATTCCTTCATTTGCTAGTGTGTGACTTAAATAAATTACCTAAGGGACTTTCTTGGTGGTCCAGTGGTTAAGACTTTGTTTTCCAATGCAGCAAGTGAGGGTTCAATCCCCAGTAAGGGAGCTAAGATTCCACATGCCTTGAGGCCAAAAAGTACAACATAAAAAGGAAGCAATGTTGTAAAAAATTTCAATAAAGACTTCAAAAATGGTTCACATAAAAAAAATCTTTAAAAAATAAATAAAAATAAATTACCTCATCACTCTGTACTTCTTTCTCCTCCTCTGAAAATGGCTAGGAAAATTCTAACAGCTGTCAGTTTCATAGAATTTAAATGTAGAGCTGAAAGCAAAAGATACAACAAGGAGTCAAAAATGAGAATCCTGGGGAAAAGTTGGAAGATAAGATTCAAAGGATGAAGTTTCAAGGCCAGAACACAGATGGTGTTAGGAAGTTTCAAGGCCAGAGTCTCCAATTACCAGCCAGCTGCAAAAATGTTGGCAAGCCTGCTGTGACTATCCACATTGAGACCAAAATCACCAAGACAAAGGAAGAGAGGAAGCCTTCAAACTGAGAAGCAACAACAAATGCTTTGGACAATAGAAAGGAGCTTGACTGCAGCTTGCTTTGTTAGTATAACACTGTTTAATGGTGTATTCCATGGGGCATCAAAGGTGGAAGAAATCATGCAAAGGCCTCCAGTTCTTTTTTTTTTTTTTCCTATTTAAAAATTTATTTTAATTGGAGGCTAATTACTTTACAATATTGTGGTGGTTTTTGCCATATATTCACATGAATCAGCTATGGGTGTACATGTGTTCCCCACCCTGACCCTCCCTCCTACCTCTCTCCTCATCCCATCCAACTAGTACAGCCACTATGGAGAACAGTGTGGTGATTCCTTAAAAACTGGAAATAGAACTGCCATATGACCCAGCCCTCCAATTATTATTCTTGTTCTTAGCTTTGCTTTAATGTCACATATCACAATGATGACATTCACACTGTTCTCCATACAGCGTGAATCCAGGCACCCCTCATGCCTGAACCCAAGAAGAAAGATGGAGGCTTTGTGAGAGTTGGTCTTCTGAACATGGCAGAATTGGAAGGTGCAAGAGCAATCCTTCTTTCCGCAGGAAGTGGCTTTCAGCCTTAGTCTCCATCTGTGCACCTCCTTGTCACTTTGGCCTAAGCAGCTATACTCCCAGGCCTAGAGGGTGTGGGTTAGGATGTCCAGAGTCCGCCACATAGACCCAACAGTGGCAAGCCAGATGGATAAGCCCAAAAGGGGCTTCAGCAGCATCTGTGCATAGTCATGGATCACTCACTTCCCTAGGGCTGGGCTTCACACTTGCACAGTGAATTACCATTCATCTAGGCCAAGGCCAAAGTTTTTTTTTAATTTTGCTTTACTTTGTATTCTTTTAATTTTTATTTTTGAAATAATTCCAAATTTAAAAAAATTACAAAAATAATGCAATGTACTCTCATACAGACTTTGTCCCAGATTTAGTTTCAAGAAGCAAGAATACATAAAGAATTCTCATATATCTGTCACCCCAGTTTACCACTTTTTCACAATTTGCCACATATGCTACATTATTCCCTGTCTCCCATATGGCTTCCCCGGTGGCTCAGTGGTAAAGAATCCACCTGCCAATACAGGAGACGAGGGTTCCACTCCTGGGTCAGGAAGAACCCCTAGAGTAGGAAAATGGCAACCCACTTCAGTATTCTCGCCTGGAGGATTTTATGAACAGAAAAGCCTGGCAATCTCAGTCCATGGGTCACAGAGTCAAATATGATTGAGCAAATAACATTTTCACTTTTTTCATATATATATATATATAATGTATATATATTATATATATATAATGTTCCACGAACCATTGAAAAGTAAGTGGCAAACACCATGCCCCTTTACTCCTAACCTGTGTAGTACATTAAATATATTTCTAACAGTAGAACATTCTTTTATATAATTACAATACCATTTTCAAGATCAAGAGATTTAGTATAGACACAATACTATTTTCAAATATACTGTCCAGATTCAAATGTTGCCAGTTTTCCTAATCATATCCTCTATAACTTTTTTTTTCCAAAAATCATGTGCTGCATTTAGTTGCCATATCGTTTTAGTCGCTTTTAACCTGGAACTATTCCTTCATCTTTCTTTGTCTTTCAGGAATAATACTGACATTTTCAGAGAGTACAGTACATTGTACATTTAAAAAAATATTTCTCAGGTTCTGTTTACTGCATTCTCTGATAATTAAATTCATGTTATGCCTTTTTTTTGCAGGAATATCTCAGAAATGATATCATGTCCTTCTCAGTACATCACAACAGGAAGCATGGGATCTCACTCTGGCTCATTGTTGGGATGTTAGCCTTGATCTCTAGACAATTTGTCCTGATCCTTATAATACTATGTGCGAGTCTGGATCAGTGGCACTTAATCTTTGTTGAGCATTAAAATTGTCCTGGGAACTAAACAACAAGCTTGAATATCTAGCCTTCACCCTCAAGCAGTGACTCTCTACCTTACCTGTGCATTGGAATCACCTGAAAAAATTTTAAGATGCCATAATGCCTGACTCTTACATTTAGAAATTCTGGCATGTATAGTTTGGGTTTTTCCTGGACATTAGAATTTTTTAAAACTCTCCAGGTCAAGCCAAGTGTGAGAATCACTGTTTTAGATCAGTTAGGTCAGATTTTCTGTTGCTGGACACTGGAATATTTTCAAAGCTCACCCGGGTATCTTGATGCATAGGCAGAGTTGAGAACCACAGGTGTACATCTAGATTAGAGTCCAACTTTAATCAAAGAGGCAACCTGGAGCTGGGCTGGTTTTCTCAAGATCATACAGCTGACAAGTTGGGGGGTCATGTACAGCAACCAAGGCATTCTTTCCTGTTAACCATAGCTTTTCTGTGAATGAAGCAGAAGTCAGCTAGTTGACATTTATTTCACCTGAGAGGAGACCAAAGGGGCTATATTTCTGCCCCAAGCCCCAGAAATCTGAGAAAATCAGACAGTTATTTTCACACTGTTCTGTTCTGCTAACTTCAGGTTGTTCTGTTAATGACTACATCCTTTCTGCTCAGTGTGGTCCATGAACAGCAATATCAACATCAGAACTTCAAGCCTCACCTCAGATAAATTATTCATTTTGGTGCAGGTAATCCTTACATAGAATCCCAGAAGGATGGTCCATGCTTGAGGCTATTTGGTTACAGAAAGCTTAGTTGTGAGACATCTAATTTATTATAGGGCCACTTTAAGACAAGAATTGCTGGGTTTTCCATTTAGGATGGTAATTTGATTACCTTTATTGTGTACTTCTCTCTAACTCATGAGCATCCAAGTGACTGAGAAAATAAAATAGACATCCCTAGATCCTGGCAAGTATATCACTCAGAATTCAGAATTTTGGAAATTCTGGGAGGAAATGTGGTTAAGGGATTAGCAGGTCCTTACATATTATCTGGTACAAAGAGAAAATGTACCTGGGAAATAAGTGGATGTAAATACCTGGCAGAATTCTAAGCTAATAGGAATATGGGGAGAGGGGCGGTAGGAGTGGGCTACAAGAGACAAAGAACTTGACCTTGATTCAAGAAGTATGCCAAGACTGAGTCTATAATTCTCCCTCCAAAGTTACAGGTGCATGCTTTTCTGAGGAAAATGACATTTCTTTTTTTCTGCTCTTATATGTAAGAATAAACAAAATCCACCAATTGAAAAGATTTAGCTGTTCAAAAGAAAAGGAATAGAGGTAAGGAACTGAAATAAAAAGAATTTTGTAATTAATATTTTCAATGTGATTCCAGATGGCTTTGTAAGGAAAAATTGTTAGAAAATAAATATTCAATATCAGGAAAACATTGTTCCAGAATGGGCTTCCCAGCTGGCACCGTGGTAAAGAATCTGCTTTCCAATGCAGGAGATACAAGAGACGGGTTTGGTCCCTGGGTCGAGAAGAAAAAGCAACCCACTCCAGTATTCTTGCCTGGAAACTCCCGTTGACAGAGAAGCCTGGCAGACTACAGTCCAGGGGGTTGGAGAGTCAGACATGACTGAGCACACTTACACACAGAAGTGTTTCATATAATAAACCCAATTCCTGCATTTAAAAAACACTATGGAGGCAGTCACTAGCAAGTTGGATAACAAAGGAAACTGAGAAGCTGATAAAAATTGATCACAAAACATTGCCTCAGGACTCAGAGAAAAAAATAAAGGTAAGAATATACTAACAAGCAAACTGGCAAGACACTAGGAAAAATGATCCAGGATTTCCAACACACATGATACATGGAGTAGTTAGTATTATTTGCTCAGTCATGTCCAACACTTTGCAACCCCATGGTCTGTAGCTCACCAGGCTCCTCTGTCCATGGAATTCTCACCAGGCAAGAATACTGGAGGGAACTGCCATTTTCTACTCCAGGGATCTTCCTGATGCAGGGATCAAACCCGGGTATCCCACATTCAGGGCAGATTCTTCACCATCTGAGCCACCTGTTAGGAGTCACTACATAGTCCTGAGTACAGGAAGATGAAATTGAGCAGGTGATATTTACTGATTTGAAAATTTATGTCCACACAGAATTCTTCATATTTGGGTTTATAGCAGCTTTTGTCCTAATTGCCCAAACTTGGAAGCAACCAAGATGTCCTTCAGAAGGCTGATAGGTGAGTAAGCTATGGTACATCTGGACAATAGAATGTTATTCAGCACTAAAAAGAAACCACAGTAATGGTTGTCAAGGGTTAGGAGGAAGAGAAAGACAAAGAGGCAAAACACAGAGGACCTTTACGGCAATGAAACTACTCTATATGATACTGTAACGGTGGATACATGTGCCATTTTACATTTGCCAAGCCCATAGAATGTACAACATTCTATGTTGTAACAGTGAACGTAAGAGTGAATCTAAAAGTCAGCTACAGACTTTTAGTGACTGTAATGTGTCAGTGTGTGCTCATCAGTGGTAACGTACCGCTCTGGTGGGGGGTGTTGAGAGTGGGAGAGGCTGAACACGTGAGGATAAAAGGTATACGGGAACTCTCTGCATTTTCCACTCAATTTTACTGTGGTTGTAAAACTGCTCCAAAAAACTAAGTCTATTTTTAAATATATCAAGCATCAGCAAGTGATCAGAAGTGTTTTCCAGAACAGATCTTTCCAACAGCCTTTGCATTTATATCACTGGCAGCTACCTTGCTGCTGCTGCTAAGTTGCTTCAGTTGTTTCCGACTCTGTGCAACCCAATAGATGGCAGCCCACCAGGCTCCTCTGTCCCTGGGATTCTCCAGGCAAGAACACTGGAGTGGGTTGTCATGTCTTTCTCCAATGCATGAAAGTGAAGAGTGAAAGTGAAGTCTCTCAGTCGTGTCTGACTCTTAGCGACCCCATGGACTGCTGTCTATCAGGCTCCTCCACCCATGGGATTTTCCAGGCAAGAGTACTGGAGTGGGTCGCCATTGCCTTCTCCGAGCTACCTTGCAAAGCCTCTCAACTCAGAGTACAAACACCATTTCTATGAGGTCAGCATGAGTTGTTTCACTTTCAGTTCAGTTCAGTTCAGTTGCTCAGTCCTGTCCAATTCATTGCTATCCCGTGAACTGTAACACACCAGGCTTCCCTGTCCATCACCAACTCACAGATCTTGCTCAAACTTATGTCCATCAGGTTGGTGATGCCATCCAACCATCTCATCCTCTGTCATCCCCTTCTTATCCTGCCTTCAATCTTTCCTGACATCAGAGTCTTTTCCAAAGAGTCAGTTCTTCGCATCAGGTGGCCAAAGTATTGGAGCATCAGCTTCAACATCAGTCCTTCCAATGAATATTCAGAACTGATTTCCTTTAGGATGGACTGGTTGCATCTCCTTGCTGTCCAAGACTCCTCAAGAGTCTTCTCCAACACCATAGTTCAAAGCATCAATTCTTCAATGCTCAACATTCTTTATAATCCAACTCACATCCATACATGACTACTGGAAAAACCATAGCTTTGATTAGACGGACATTTGTGGGCAAAATAATGTCTTGATTTTTTATATGCTGTCTAGGTTGGCCATAGCTTTTCTTCCAAGGAGCAAGTATCTTTTAATTTCATGGCTGTAATCACCATCTGTAGTGATTTTGGAGCCCCCCAAAATAAAGTCCTTCACTGTTTCCGTTGTTTCCCATCTATTTGCCATGAAATGATGGGACCGGATGCCATGATCTTAGGTTTTTGAATGTTTAAGCCAACTTTTTCATTCTCCTCTTTCACTTTCATCAAGAAGCTCTTTAGTTCTTATTTGATGTCTGCTGTAAGGGTGGTGTCATCTGCGTATCTGAGGTTATTGATATTGCTCCCAGCAATCTTGATTCCAGCTTGTGCTTCTTCCAGCCCAGCGTTTCTCATGATGTACTCAACATATAAGTCAAATAAGCAGGCTGACATATTAGGCTTGACATAATCCTCTTCCTATTTGAGACCAGTCTGTTGCTCTATGTCAGGTTCTAACTGTTGCTTCCTGACCTGCATACAGATTTCTTAGGAGGCAGGTCAGGTGGTTTGGCATTCCCATCTCTTGAAGAATTTTCCACACTTTATTGTGATCCACACAGTCAAAGACTTTGGCATAGTCAATAAAGCAGAAGTAGATGTTTTTCTGGAATTCTCTTGCTTTTTTGATAATCCAATGGATGTTGGCAATTTGATCTCTTGTTCCTCTGCCTTTTCTAAAACCAGCTTGAACATCAGGAAGTTCCTGGTTCATGTATTGCTAAAGCCTGGCTTTGAGGATTTTGAGCACTACTTTTGCTAGCGTGTGAGATGAGTGCAATTGTGTGGTAGTTTGAGCATTCTTTGGCATTGCCTTTCTTTGGGATTGGAATGAAAACTGCCCTTTTCCAGTCCTGTGGCCACTGCTGAGTTTTCCAAATTTACTGACATATTGAGTGCAGCACTTTCACAGCATCCTCCTTCAGGATTTGAAATAGCTCAACTTCTACTAGCTTTGTTCAAGTGATGCTTCCTAAGGCCCACTTGACTTCACATTCCAGGATGTCTGGCTCTAGGTGAGTGATCACACCATCATGGTTATGAGTCATCAAGATCTTTTTTGTATAGTTCTCTTGTGTATTCTTGCCACCTCTTCTTAATATTTTCTGCTTCTGTTAGGTCCATACCATTTCTGTCCTTTGTTGTGCCATCTTTGCATGAAATGTTCCCTTGGTGTCACTAATTTTCTTGAAGAGATCTCTGGTCTTTCCCACTATGTCATTTTCCTCTATTTTTTTGCATTCATCACTGAGGAAGGCTTTCTTATCTCTCCTGCTATTCTTTGGAACTCTGCATTCAAATGGGTATATCTTTCCTTTTCTCCTTTGTCTTTAGCTTCTCTTCTTTTCTGTTATTTTTAAGGCAAGCTCAGACAACCATTTTGCTTTTTTTGCATTTCTTTTTCCTGGGGATGGTCTTGATCATTGCCTCCTGTACAGTGTCATGAACGTCCATCCATAGTTCATCAGGCACTCTGTCTAGCAGATGTAATCCCTTGACTCTTATTTCTCACTTCCACTGTATAACTGTAAGGGATATGATTTAGGTCATACCTGAATTGTCTAGTGGTTTTCCCTACTTTCTTCAATTTAAGTCTGAATTTGGCATAAGGAGTTCATGATCTGAGCCACAGTCAGCTCCCAGTCTTGTCTTTGCTGACTGTATAGAGCTTCTCCATCTTTGGCTGCAAAGAATATAATCAATCTGATTTCAGTATTGACCATCTGGTGATGTCCGTGTGTAGAGTTTTCTCTTGTGTTGTTGGAAGGTGGGGGTTTGCTATGACCAGTGCATTCTGTTGGCAAAATTCTATTAGCCTTTGCCCTGCTTCATTCTGTACTCCCAGGTCAAATTTGCCTGTTACTCCAGGTTACTCTCTTGACTATCTGCTTTTGCATTCTGGTCCCCTATTATGGAAAGGACATCTTTTTGGGGTGTTAGTTCTAGAAGTTCTTGTAGGTCTTCATAGAACCATTCAACTTCACCTTCTTCAGTATTACTGGTTGGGGTATAGGCTTGGATTGCTGTGATGTTAAATGGATTGCCTTGTAAATGAACAGAGATCATTCTGTCATTTTTGAGATTGCACCCACGTACTCTATTTTGGACTCTTTTGTTGACTACTCCATTTCTTCTAAGGGATTCTTGCCCACAGTAGTATATATAATGGTCATCTGAGTTAGATTCACCCATTCCAGTCCATTTTAGTTCGCTGATTCCTATAATGTCAATGTTCACTCCTGTCATTTCCTATTCAACCACTACCAATTTGCCTTGATTCATGGACCTAACATTCCAGGTTTCTATGCAATATTGCTCTTTACAACATCAGACTTAACTTCCATCACTAGTCACATCCACAACTGGGTGTTGTTTTTGCTTTGGCTCCATCCCTTCATTCTTTCTGGAGTTATTTCTCCACTGATCTCCAGTAACATATTGAGCACCTACTGACCTGGGGAGTTCATCTTTCAGTTTCCTATCTTTTGCCTTTTCATGCTGTTTGTGGGGTTCTCAAAGCAAGAATACTGAAGTGGTCTGCCATTCCCTTCTTTAGCGGACCCTGTTTTGTCAGAACTCTCCACCATGACCTGTCTGTCTTGGGTGGCCCTACACGGCTTAGCTTGTAGTTTCATTGAGTTAGACAAGGTTGTGGTCCATGTGATCAGTTTTACTTTATCAGTTTGTTAACATCGGATATATAACCTTGAGCACATCATTTAACCTGTTTCTTCTCTCCTTTGTAAAATTGCTGTAATGATAAAAGAGATAATTCTATCCTGACAAGCAGTTCAGTAAAGAGTAGTTATTGTGATTTTTGTCATTACTTAATACATACCAGAAGAATTATATGGTTAGTGGTAGGAAAATTTGAAAGAGAAGGAGAGTCAATGATTTTTTTGTACCTGCCACACACACATTTACATACCTGCATCCCTGTCATGTAGCTAGCTCCTTAAAAGTCCAATGCATTTATGCCAATGCCTTCCAACAAAAAATGTCATCACATATCAGATCTGATGGAAGAGTTAATAGTTCAGAGTGAGAACCCCAGCACTTTAGTTCTACTTTTCTGAGATGTTAATCTATTCATCAGTTTATGGAAAGAAAAGAAATAAATGAGAAAATAGAGAAAAAGTGGAAGGAAAAAATATGTTATGAAATATGTGCATAAATAATAAAAGTGTAGTTTGTAAGAGAAGGGGAAAATGATGTGCAAGTATAAAATGTTGTTACCTACAAAAAGTAATTGTTTTTCTCTTTATTAAATCCTGGTTGCTATGGAAACTTTTTTGCATTAAGTTAAAACTTTAAAAATACTTATGAATTATCTTGCTCCAGAATTTGCATTTAGTTTTAATATTTTAAAATAATAAATGGATTTTAAATGCTGTGTTTTTTGAAATCAAGACTGTGGTTTGACAACTTTGATATTCACATTTCTCCATGAATTGCCCCAGCCAAGCTTCATCTTCTGCAAAGGCAGTCACTTTCTGAAAGGGTCCTATGCATGCCTCACTGCTGTTCAGCCACTCAGTAGTGTCTGACTCTTTGTGACCCTATGGACTGTGATCTTCCAGGCTCCTCTGTCCATGGGATTCTCCAAGCAAGAATACTGGAATGGGTTGCCATGCCCTCCTCCAGGGATCTTCCTGACCCAGGGATCAAACTCTCATCAGCCTCCTGCATTGGCAGGTTGGTTCTTTACCACTAGTGCTGCCTGGGAAGCCCACCTGGCATTTAAACTTGGAGGGAAAGGACAATAACAAATAATCTGAATAATTTCAGAGAGATTAGAGTTCTATGAATAAAATAAAACAGTATAATGGGGTTAAAAAAAAGAGGCAAGAGAAGTAAACTTTTTGAGAGGGTAGTCAGGCAATTTTAAGAGAAAGCAATATTCGAGTAGAAACTTGAGTGAGAAAAAATATTTCAAAGAGAAGCCTTTCAGGGAGAAGAACTCCCTGCAAATATAAAAACCCAAAGCAGAAATGAACCTGAACTGTTCCAGGAAAATTAAAAGAGTCATGATGGCTGGGAGCACAAGGAGTAATGTGGTTCAAGATCTGGTCTGGGAAATAGAAAAGAACAAGATCATTTAGGGCTTGCAGGCCCTGCTAAGGACATGGGTTTTACGTTGAGTATAAAGGAAAGTCATCATATAATTTTAAATTGAAAAGTAAAAATTTCTTATTTATATTTACAAAATTACTCTGATAAATAATAATGAATTCCAAGAGCAAGAAATATACAGAAGACCAGCAAAGAGATTATATAGCAGTGAACCAAGTAAGTGAGGATACAGAGATAGAATGTTAGCATTAGAAATGGTAAAACATGATTAGTTAAAAAGGATACATTTCAGAATGTTATGGGTCCATGCTGAGGAAATGATAGGTAATTTATATTATATGTTATTGTTATTATTTAAGAGATGCTAAATTTTATGAAATATAACTTCAGAATTAATAGGGATAATATTATTATTTTCCCATTTTATTATTAAAAGGTACTTAATATTAACACATTCTTGCATTTTTGGAACCATAGTTAGTCTTGCTATATTGATTCATTTAAATTGCTACTGCATTTTCTTTGCTAATAATTTACTCATTGACATTACAATGATACGTATAATTACAATTAACTTGTAATTGATGTCTTTGTAGGATTCCTGAAGCAGTATTCATGTGTGCGTAAGAATTTTCACGTTCTATATTAAAACATTTTCTATGGCTTTAAATAATCACTTCCTTGATGGTTTGTTTGAATTCCCTTGTGAAATTACTTGAACCTAGTGCTTTTCATTTAGATGTAGCTCAATGATAGCTTTTAAAATTTCTTCTGTGATATAATTAGTCTGTTTAGGATTATTTTTATATTTTGAAGTCCATTTTGCTTATTTATATTTTCCTAGAAATTATCATTATTGTAACAAAAATGGGGAAAAGCCACCTTTTGAGACATTTGGAAAAGCATCCATTGTATTACCAAATGTATATTCATTTAATAATTCTTTCCATTTCTGCTCCCTTCGCAAAACTTCACTCCCTCACAATAAAATAGATGGTAGGAATCTGGCCAGAACATTATTTGAAAGTTCAGCTTTCCAGCTCAGACTGTTCGTTGTTCCAGGACTGATGGAGATTTGAATGAATCACTGGGAATTCTCCAGAGATGGCTTTTAGTGGTGGACTCATGCCACCTGCGTCTTCAATCACAACATTGCCCTTGGGCCGCTTGTATCCCCAGCTGAGCAGAAGTCCACCTGCCCATTCCCTAAGCTCATAATGAGGAAGTTTTACAGGAAGCAGAACTGACTTTAGGATTTCTTCAAAATATTTCCATTCAAGTTTATTTCTAGCTCACTGGACAAACTTATGCTTTTTTATTTTTTGATTGTCACATGTGGTGTGGTTTAAAACAGACATTTCTTCCTAATATATAAACCTTCCATATTTTTTAACTTCCTCTATGGAAAATCCATAGACCCTTTAAAGTATATCTCTGCGTTGTCCTAGCCACACTTCTGAGTATATTCCCATTCTCCAAAGAAGAGGTTCTGAGGTAAGGATGAAGTTGTCAAGTCTTTCAGTTCAGTTCAGTTCAGTCTCTCAGTCATGTCCAACTCTATGCAAACCCATAAACTGCAGCACGCCAGGCTTCCTTGTCCATCACCAACTCCCAGAGTTTACCCAAACTCATGTCCACTGAGTCGGTGATGCCATCCATCTCATCTTATGTCATCCCCTTCTCCTCCTGCCCTCAATCTTTTCCAGCATTAGGGTCTTTCCAAATGAGTTAACTCTGCATCAGGTGGCCAAAGTATTGGACTTTCAGCTTCAACATCAGTCCTAGAAATGAACACTCAAGACTGATCTCCTTTAGGATGGACTGGTTGGATCTCCTTGCAGTCCAAGGGACTCTCAAGAGTCTTCTCCAACACAACAGTTCAAAAGCATCAATTCTTCAGCACTAGCTTTCATTATAGTCCAACTCTCACATCCATACATGACCACTGGAAAAACCATAGCTTTGACTAGACGGACCTTTGTTGACAAAGTAATGTCTCTGCTTTTTAATATGCTGTCTAGGTTGGTCATAACTTTCCTTCCAAAGAGTAAGCGTCTTTTAATTTCATGGCTGCTATCACCATCTGTGGTGATTTTGGAGCCAAAAAAAAAAAAAAAAGTCAGCCACTGTTTCCACTGTTTTCCCATCTATTTCCCATGAAGTGATGGGACTGGATGCCATGATCTTACTTTTCTGATTGTTGAGCTTTAAGCCAACTTTTTCACTCTCCTCTTTCACTTTCATCAAGAGGCTCTTTAGTTCTCTTCACATTCTGCCATAAGGGTGGGTGTCATCTGCATATCTGAGGTGATTAATATTTCTCCCGGCAATCTTGATTCCAGCTTGTGCTTCTGCCAGCCTAGCGTTTCTCATGATGTACTCTGCATAGAAGTTAAATAAACAGGGTGACAATATACAGCCTTGGCGTACTCCTTTTCCTATTTGGAACCAGTCTGTTGTTCCATGTCCAGTTCTAACTGTTGCTTCCTGACCTGCATACAGATTTCTCAAGAGGCAGGTCAGGTGGTCTGGTACTCCCGTCTCCTTCAGAATTTTCCACAGTTTATTGTGATCCACACAGTCAAAGGCTTTGGCATAGTCAATAAAGCAGAAATAGATGTTTTTCTGGAACTCTCTTGCTTTTTCCGTGATCCAGCAGATGTTGACAATTTGATCTCTGGTTCCTCTGCCTTTCCTAAAACCAGCTTGAACATCAGGGAGTTCACAGTTCACGTATTGCTGAAGCCTGGCTTAGAGAATTTTGATTATTACTTTACTTGCATGTGAGATGAGCGCAATTGTGCAGTAGTTTGAGCATTCTTTGACATTGCCTTTCTTTGGGATTGGAATGAAAACTGCCCTTTTCCAGTCCTGTGGCCACTGCTGAGTTTTCCAAATGTGCTGGCATATTGAGTGCCGCACTTTCACAGCATCATCTTTTAGGATTTGAAATAGCTCAAGTGGAATTCATTTCACCTCCACTAGCTTTGTGTGTAGTGATGCTTTCCTAAGGCTCACTGACTTCACATTCCAGGATTTCTGGCTCTAGATGAGTGATCACACCATCATGATTATCTGGGTCGTGAAGATCTTTTTTGTACTGTTCTGTGTATTCTTGCCACCTCTCCTTAATATCTTCTGCTTCTGTTAGGCCCATATCATTTCTGTCCTTTATCGATCCCAACTTTGCATGAAATGTTCCCTTGGTATCTCTAATTTTCTTGAAGAGATCTCTAGTCTTTCCCATTCTGTTTTTGTTTTTGTTTTTGTTTTCTATTTCTTTGCATTGATCACTGAAGAAGACTTTCTTATCTTTCCTTGTTATTCTTTGGAACTCTGCCTTCAGATGTTTATATCTTTCCTTTTCTCCTTTGCTTTTCGCTTCTCTTCTTTCCACTGTCTATTTCTCAGACAGTCTTTTTGCTTTTTTGCATTTCTTTTCCATGAGGATGGTCTTGACCCCTGTCTCCTGTACAATGTCATGAACCTCCATCCATAGTTCATCAGGTACTCTGTCTAGCAGATTTAGTCCCTTAAAGCTATTTCTCACATTCACGGTATAATCAAGGGATTTGATTTAGGTCATACCTGAATGATCTAATGGTTTTCCCCACTTTCTTCAATTTAAGTCTGAATCTGGCAATAAGGAGTTCATGATCTTGGCCACAGTCAGCTCCCAGTCTTGTTTTTGCTGACTGTATAGAGCTTCTCCATTTTGGCTGCAAAGAATATAATCAATCTGATTTTGGTGTTGGCCATCAGGTGATGTCCATGTGTATGTAGAGTCTTCTCTTGTGTTGTTGGAAGAAGGTATTTGCTATGACCAGGTCTCTAGGTATTTGATTCTTCCATGGAGGAGAAAAAAACAGAGTGTGCACATAGCAGATTTGGTTCAGTTCAGTTCAGTTCAGTTCAGTCACTCAGTCATGTCTGACTCTTTGCGACCCCATGAATCACAGCACGCCGGGCCTCCCTGTCCATCACCAACTCCCTGAGTTCACTCAGATTCATATCCATCAAGTCAGTCATGCCATTCAGCCATCTCATCCTCTGTTGTCCCCTTCTCCTCCTGCCCCCAATCCCTCACAGCATCAGTCTTTTCCAATGAGTCAACTCTTTGCATGGGATGGCCAAAGTACTGGAGTTTCAGCTTTAGCATCATTCCTTCCAAAAGAAATCCCAGGGCTGATCTCCGTCAGAATGGACTGGTTGGATCTCCTTGCAGTCCAAGGGACTCTCAAGAGTCTTCTCCAACACCACAGTTCAAAAGCATCAATTCTTTGGCACTCAGCTTTCTTCACAGTCCAACTCTCACATCCATACATGACCACTGGAAAAACCATAGCCTTGACTAGATGGACCTTAGTCGGCAAAGTAATGTCTCTGCTTTTGAATATGCTATCTAGGTTGGTTACCTATATTTAAAAGTGTGCGTGTCAAGTCCACATTTACTTGATCAGATGGCATATGACCATCCTGGTAACTGACAACTCAATGAGCCACAGAGATATATGGGGATATGCATGTCTTGGATATTCCATTTTGGAAGGGAAATGTTTCTGACACCAGAATGGAAATACTAGTTTAAACCTTCTATTGTTAGATTTCTCCCTCTAAATATAATTGTGGATTTGTCAACTTCTTCTTTAGTTATGTGTTTGAAGCACTGTAATTAAGTACATATCAGGGTTGTTATGTCTTCTTGATGAATTGGCCTTTTCATTCTTATGAAACATTCTTCTTTATCTCCAGTAACACTCTTTTTCTTGAAGTCTGTTCGGTCTGATATTAATATATAATGTCTCCAATTTACTTTAGACAAGCATTTGCATGCACATTATCTTGTTCTACTCTTGCCTTTTAACCTCTCTGTGTCTTTTTTTAACTTCTGTCTATGGTAGATTGCATTTATGGATCTCTGTTTTTTTATCCAATCTGGCAACTTTTACATTTTAATTGATTATTGACTCTATAGCTAATGTAATTATTAATATGATTGGATTCAAGCCTACCATTGTCTTATTTTTTCTGTTTAGCTCATACTTTTTTCAACTTTTTTTCTTTATGTTCTGCTTTTAAAAAGTTAACTATTTCTTAGTATTCCATGTGATCGCCTCTACATTTGACTATTCCTTTTTTTAGAGGTTACAAGAAGCATTTCAATCTAACAGAATCTATCTCAAATACCACTACATATGTAACATAAACCGTTACAAGAACATGTCTTCTTTTGACTTCTCTTGTTCTCTAGTTTATAGTTTCCATACCTCTTACGTCTGTGAATGTAATAAATCCCAGAATCCAGCTGCCTCAAAGGTAGAGAACACTGCTTTGCTATTATTCTTTCCTATGTATTTCTTATCTTTTGGCCAAATTTTGTCACTATTTAACTATATACCTACAAAAAAAAAAAAACTATGCTCTAACATATGACTAAAATTCAAAATAATCATCAATAAAATTATTATTTATCATTAATAAACTCAACACAATGAGATCCCTAAAATGAAAGATTCCAAGAATTTCCACTTGATTTTTAACATATTTGTATAAATGACCAACCTTTCTTAACAAAGATTTTTAAGAAGAATGTGCATTCAGAAGGCAGAATCAGGAACTGAAATGCACTACAAATAGCACTGTCAAGCAACCAAAGTTTTCTTTTGCATATGAACATGAGAGAAAGAATAGATGGTTCACACCACTCTTTTTGACCCCACTACTACTTACAGGGCATTCTCTTTGATAATGATGGGCACAAATGCAATCAGTTTTACCTTTGCCTATTATGTGAGTGTTCTCTATGCCCAGAAATTAAACTCCAGTTGGAACAACACAGGAAAAAACAGTTCTAGTTTTTTAAAAAAGTTAAGTGAATGGAGAAAATGTATGGCTGTTGCTGTGTTTACAGGTTGGGTAGGCTTTGGCTTGCAGAAAATTTTCTCTATATATTTTGTCAAGAGTATTGCAACTTTTATTGAAATGGTTTCTGCAATGATAAAGAGCCAAACTTGATAAAAGACCCTTTTATAAGTTAGATATAGGGTGATACTAGAGACCCTCTGAAATGTAACAGATAAGTTGCAAGAAAACAGACAGCATGTCGAAAATAGGGTAATTCCAACAGAGTTTTTAAGAGGCATGAATTACAAAGGCATCAGAAATATGTAGAGAAATGATGAAGAATGATGCAGTCCCCTGGGTATAGGAATAGTGAAATGCCCTTACTAACCCTGAGCCTGAAGACTTAGGGGGAAGAAGTAATTACTTGCATGAAAAGGAATACTTATACAGAGAGTCTCAACTTGAGGGCCTAGATCTGATAGATAGAGTACCTGATGAACTATGGAATGAGGTTCGTGACATTGCACAGGAGACAGGGATCAAGACCATCCCCATGGAAAAGAAATGAGAAAAAGCAAAATGGCTGTCTGGGAGGCCTTACAAATAGCTGTGAAAAGAAGAGAAGTGAAAAGCAAAAGAGAAAGGAAACATATAAGCATCTGAAAGCAGAGTTCCAAAGAATAGCAAGAAGAGATAAAAAAAGCCTTCCTCAGCGATCATTGCAAAGAAATAGAGGAAAATAATAGAATGGGAAAGACTAGAGATCTCTTCAAGAAAATTAGAGATACCAAGGGAACATTTCATGCAAAGATGAGCTCGATAAAGGACAGAAATGGTATGGACCTAACAGAAGCAGAAGATATTAAGGAGAGGTGGCAAGAATGCACAGAAAAACTGTACAAAAAAGATCTTCACGACCCAGATAATCATAATGGTGTGATCACTCACATTCACTCACACTCACCTAGAGCCAGACATCCTGGAGTGTAAAGTCAGTGGGCCTTAGAAAGCATCACTACACACAAAGCTAGTGGAGGTGATGGCATTCCAGGTGAGCTATTTCAAATCCTAAAAGATGATGCTGTGAAAGTGCTGCACTCAATATGCCAGCAAATTTGGAAAACTCAGCAGTGGCCACAGGAATGGAAAAGGGCAGTTTTCATTCCAATCCCAAAGAAAGGCAATGTCAAAGAATGCTCAAACTACCACACAATTGCACTCATCTCACGCGCTAGTAAAGTAGTGCTCAAAATTCTCCAAGCCAGGCTTCAGCAATATGTGAACTGTGAACTTCCAGATGTTCAAGGTGGTTTTTGAAAAGGCAGAGGAACCAGAGATCAAATTGCCAACATCTGCTGGATCATGGAAAAAGCAAGAGAGTTCCAGAAAAACATCTATTTCTGCTTTATTGACTATGTCAAAGCCTTTGACTGTGTGGATCACAACAAACTGTGGAAAATTCTGAAAGAGGTGGGAATACCAGACCACCTAACCTGCCTCTTGAGAAACCTGTATGCATGTCGGGAAGCAACAATCAGAACTGGACATGGAACAACAGACTGGTTCCAAATAGGAAAAGGAGTACGTCAAGGCTGTATTTTGTCACCCTGCTAATTTAACTTATATGCAGAGTACATCATGAGAAACGCTGGAATGGAAAAAGCACAAGCTGGAATCAAGATTGCCGGGAGAAATATCAATCACCTCAGATATGCAGATGACACCACCCTTACGGCAGAAAGTGAAGAAGATCTAAAAAGCCTCTTGATGAAAGTGAAAGAGAAGAGTGAAAAAGTTGGCTTAAATCTCAACATTCAGAAAACGAAGATCATGGCAGCAGGTCTCATCACTTCATGGGAAATAGATGGGAAAACCATGGAAACAGTGTCAGGCTTCATTTTTGAGGGCTCCAAAATCACTGCAGATGGTGACTGCAGCCATGAAATTAAAAGACGCTTACTTCTTGGAAGAAAAGTTATGACCAACCTAGATAGCATATTGAAAAGTAGAGAGATTACTTTGCCAACAAAGGTCTGTCTAGTCAAGGCTGTGGTTTTTCCAGTGGTCATGTATGGATGTGAGAGTTGGACTGTGAAGAAGGCTGAGTGCCGAAGAATTGATGCTTTTGAACTGTGGTGTTGAAGAAGACTCTTGAGAGTCCCTTGGACTGCAAGGAGATCCAACCAGTCCATTCTGAAGGAGATCAGCCCTGGGATTTCTTTGGGAGGAATGATGCTAAAGCTGAAACTCCAGTACTTTGGCCACCTCATGCGAAGAGTTGACTCATTGGAAAAGACCCTGATGCTGGGAAGGACTGGGGGGCAGGAGAAGGGGATGACAGAGGATGAGATGGCTGGATGGCTTCACAGATTCGACGGACGTGAGTCTGAGCGAGCTCTGGGAGTTGGTGATGGGCAGGGAGCCTTGGCGTGCTGCAATTCATGGGGTCGCAACGAGTCTGACACAGCTGAGCGACTGAACTGAACTGAACTCAACTTGAGAAGAACTGTGAACTCAGTTGAAGGACATGGCCAGTTTAATAGTAATACACTGAGGGAGCTGGGGCAATAAATATCTAAATTTACTCTTCTTTTTCCAAAATATAATTCAACAAAATACAAAATTTGTTGAATTAAAGACTTCAACAAACAATAAAATGTTTTCAATTTTAATGAGAATCTATGAAAAAATTTTAGCAAATATGATTCTGTAGTCTAAAGATAGACCATTTTAGCCATAAGTTTGGGAGGAAGGCAAGTCCATCTTTTCTTAACACTCTTAAATAACATTGTATGTGAAACTTTTCCACAATAAAATCTCTACATACCAAAGTCTACTGACAAATTGCTACAAACATTTAATAAAGAAATAACAACTCTACACCAATTCTTCGAAAAATTTGAAGGAGACATCTCCACCTATAGACTAGCTTTTCTTTAATACTAAAACCAAACACATAAAAAGAAAATTACAGGGATTCAAGAGGGAGGGGACATATGTACACTTATGGCTGATTCATGATGATGTTTGGCAGAAACCAATACAATTCTGTACAGTAATTATCCTTCAATTGAAAAATTAATTAAAAAAATAAAAAGATTACATCAATCATGAAAAAAGACATTTAACAATCAGCAAATTGAGTCCAAGAATATATAAATATAACACATTATAATCTATAACACATTATAATCTAATTTATAATCCTAGTAATGCAAGATTAATTTCACATTTGAAAATTTATTAATAAAAGGTATTATGTTAAAATAATTGAAAAGGAGAAAAACATATGATGGCCTTGATAGATGCAGAAAAATTATTAGACAGAATTCAACATTCATTTCTGATTAAAACTCTTAGCACACTGGAAATAGAAAGGATCTTCTTAAACCATATTAAGAACATCTAAAAGCATAATGAGTATCACACTCAGTAGTAAAGAAAATAAATATTTTCCTGTGGAAATTATGAGCAAAGAAAGGATTTAACTGTCAGTATTCAACACTGCATTGGAGTTTCTAGCTGTTCAGAAGGGCAAGAAAATAAAGTAAAAGGAATCCAGACTGGAAAGGAGGAAACAAAACTACCTTATTGGTAGAAGACATAATGATATACAAAGATTGAAAATATATATTGAATATATAAAATATATATATTTATATATAATAAATATTAAATATATTATTATATTACATTATATTATATATATAATATGCTGAATCTATAATAAAAGTTTCTAGATTTAATAAGCAATTTTAGCAAGGTTATAGGATATCAGTTATATAAAAAACCAACTGTATTTTTATATACCAGGAATGAACCATCAGAATGCTGAATTAACGTAATACTGTTTAACAATACCATCAACACAAGAAATCTTTATGGATATATATGACAAAAATTGTGAAAGATATGTTCACAAAAAAACTACGAAAACTGATAAGAAAAATTAAAGATCTTAACATGTGGGGAGATATGTCATGTTCATGGATTAAAAACACACAATATTTTTAAGATATCATCTCTTCAAGTTGATCTATATATTTATTACAGTTCCATTCAAAATTTCAATATGGATGTTATAGAAGATGACAAGTTGATTATGAAGTTCACTTGGAAATGTGAAGCACATAGAACATCTTTGAGTTCAGTTCAGTCACTCAGTCGTGTCCAACTCTTTCCCATCCCATGAATCACAGCACACCAGGCCTCCCTGTCCATCACCATCTCCCGGAGTTCACTCAGACTCACGTCCATCGAGTCAGTGATGCCATCCAGCCATCTCATCCTGGGTCGTCCCCTTCTCCTCCTGCCCCCAATCCCTCCCAGCATCAGAGTCTTTTCCAATGAGTTAACTCTTCACATGAGGTGGCCAAAGTACTGGAGTTTCAGCTTTAGCATCTTTCCTTCTAAAGAAATCCCAGCGCTGATCTCCTTCAGAATGGACTGGCTGGATCTCCTTGCAGTCCAAGGGACTCTCAAGAGTCTTCAACACCACAGTTCAAACGCATCAATTCTTCAGCACTCAGCCTTCTTCACAGTCCAACTCTCATCCATACATGACCACAGGAAAAACCATAGCCTTGACTAGATGGACCTTAGTTGGCAAAGTAATGTCTCTGCTTTTGAATATACTATCTAGGTTGGTCATAACTTTTCTTCCAAGGAGTAAGCGTCTTTTAATTTCATGGCTGCAGTCACCATCTGTGGTGATTTTGGAGATCCAAAAAATAAAGTCTGACACTGTTTCCACTGTTTCCCCATCTATTTGCCATGAAGTGATGGGACCAGATGCCATGATCTTCGTTTTCTGAATGTTGAGCTTTAAGCCAACTTTTTCACTCTCTTCTTTCACTTTCATCAACAGGCTTTTTAGATCTTCTTCACTTTCTGCCATAAGGATGGTATCATCTGCATATCTGAGGTTATTGATATTTCTCCTGGCAATCTTGATTCCAGCTTGTGCTTTTTCCAGTCCAGTGTTTCTCATGATGTACTCTGCATATAAGTTAAATTTACATACTTTAAAAAATAAACTCAACCATAATTCCAGAAACATCTATTTCTGCTTTACTGTTTGCTAAAGCCTTTCTCTAACTGTGTGTATCACAATAAACTGTGGGAAATTCTTTAAGAGATGGGAATATCAGACCACATTACCACCTGCTGAGAAATCTGTATGTAGGTCAAGAAGCAACAGTTAGAACCTGATGTGGAACAATGGACTGGTTACAAATTGGGAAAGTAGTACATCAAAGCTGTATATTGTCACCCTGCTTATTTAACTTATATGCAGAGTACATCATGAGAAACGCTGGGCTGGAGGAAGCACAAGCTGGAATCAAGACTGCCAGGAGAAACATCAACAACCTCAGATATGCAGATGACACCACCCTTATGGCAGAAAGTGAAGAAGATCTAAAAAGTCTGTTGATGAAAGTGAAAGAAGAGAGTGAAAAAGTTGGCTTAAAGCTCAACATTCAAGAAACTAAGATCATGGCATCTGGTCCCATCACTTCATGGCAAATAGATGGGGAAACAGTGGAAACAGTGGCTGCACCGTCACTGCAGATGGTGAAATTAAAGACACTTACTCCTTGGAAGGAAAGTTATAACCAACCTAGATAGCATATTGAAAACAGAGACATTACTTTGTCAACAAAGGTCTGTCTAGTCAAGGCTATGGTTTTCCAATAGTCATGTATGGATGTGAAGTTGGACTATAAAGAAAGCTGAGTGCCGAAGAATTGATGCTTTTGAACTGTGGTGTTGGAGAAGACTCTTGAGAGTCCCTTGGGCTGCAAGCAGATCTAACCAGTCCATCCTAAAGAAAATCAGTCCTGAATATTCACTGGAAGGACTGATGGTGAAGCTGATGCTCCAATACTTTGCCCACCTGATGTGAAGCACTGACTCACTGGAAAAGACCCTGATGCTGGTAAAGATTGAAGGCAGGATGAGAAAGGGATGACAGAGGATGAAATGGTTGGATAGCATCACCGACTTGATGGATATGAGTTTGAGTAAGCTCTGGAAGTTGGTGATGGACAGGGAGGCCTGGTGTGCTACAGTCCATGGTGTCGCAAGGAGTCAGACACGACTGAGAGACTGAACTAAACTGAACTGATATATTTTCCATGATGTTTTTTGTTTTTGTTTTTGTTTGGCTATCCCCTGCAGCATATGGGAGCTTGGTTCAGGGACCAAGGATCTAATCTTCAGTCCCTGCATTGGAAACTTGAAATCCTAATCACTGGACCTCCAGGGAAGTCCCCCATCTCTACAATTTGTATAAGTACAAAGTTGGAGAACACAAATTATCTGATGTCAAGAAGAGTTTTTATTATTGCTCAAGTAATGAATACAGCCTGGTATAGTGTCATGACAGATAAATCGATCAAGGGAAGAGTGTCAAACATTTTTGAAAAAATTGAAAGTGTGATTTGCTTCTTCAACAAATAGTACCAGAACAATTGTAGAACCACATGGTAAAGAGAGAGGGAGAGAGAAGTTAGGAAGGAAGGAAGGAAGGGAGAGAGGACAAAGACATAAAAAAGTTGCCTTCGTAAGAGAAATAAAAGTATATATCCATACAAAGATTTTTTTCAGACTATATGATTCTACTTTTATAAAATTCTAGGAAATACAATGTAGGGATCTACAATGACAGAAACTCGGTCATTGTTTCTTGAGGAATAGGTTTGCCTTAGTATAGCCAGAATGGGTGGATTTCAACGGAGGACAAGGAAGCTTTTGCAGTGATAAGTTTATTAACTATACTGTAGTGATGGCTTTATGGGTATATATATATATATATCAAAATTTATCAAAATGCACACTTGAAACATGTGTAGTTTATTGTATGATAATTACACTGCAATAAAATTGTTAAAAACCACTATTAAGAACTGAATAGGCAATGAAACATGGGTAGAAAATATTTCAAGTGTGTATATATGGAAAAGGATTTGTAACCGGAAAATACTTAGTTTAAAAATGTTCTACATCTAAAAAAAATAACTAAAACCATCCTTTAAATGGACAAACATTTAAACAGATATTTCACAAAAGAAGACATATAAATGGCCAATGTTAAGCATAGGAAAAGATGCTAAAATTTTTTAACATCATGGAAATGCAAATTAAAACCACAAACATATCACTATGTATCCAGTACTACAATAAAAACACAAGGTACTGGAAATATACATTGCTGGTAGAAGTGTAAAATTGAAATAATTTTATAGAAGTGTTTGGAAATTTCTAACAAAGTTAACTCTACATCTTCTCTATGACTGGAATATTCACACATAGGAATTTGCTTAAAAGAGATAAAAACATTTGTGCACAGAAAGTCTTTTTTATAAGAGTGTTCATAGTGGGTTTTTTGTTGTTTTTATTGCTGTTTTACATTAAAAATTAAATGATCTTAGTACAAACATATGCATAGCTGATATATTTGAGAAATTCTGAAAATTTTCCTTCTTCATTTTTTTCTTTCTGTTATCAAAACAAAATTAACATCTAACATTATTAGTTTCAGGTATACAATATAATTATTTGATATTTGTGTATAGAGCAAAACAATCACCATAGTAAGTCTAGTTAGTATCCAACATCACACAGAGTTATATTTTTTCCTTGTGATAAGAACTTTAAAGACTTATTCTCTTAGCAATTTCAAATATGCTATACAATTTTATTAACTATAGTTACAATGCTGTATATTACATCTGCATGATATTTATTTTATAACTAGAAGTTTGTAGTTTTTGACCACATTTGCCCATTTTACCCACCCCCACTCCCCAAGCCCCAGGACCCTTATATTCTCTTTTTGCTATCATTTATTTTAAACAATTTCTGTGAAATCTCTCAGTAAAATGGATTTTGTTTTTACATTGTTTTACTTTATTTTATTTTATACATCCTTCCATCGTTTTCAGGATGGTGTCCATCTTTAGACCTATCCAGACCAGGAAGAATCTTTCAGGAAGAAAGATTTTGGCTCCAGAATCTTGGGGCAGAATTTTGAACTCTAGTTCTCTTAAGCAACATCAACCTCCCCAAAGGAACTAATAATGACTTTCAATGCAGCTATGGACCATTTTCTGTGGAATCTTCTTGTTCCTGCTGCCTGTTTTGCCAGGACTCTGTGCTCCTCTGGGAATCCATAAGGAATACTTCCATAGAGCCATGAAAGGGACATCAGACACACCTTCTCAGCTCCTCAGGGTGGTCTCATGTGACCCAGGGACAGAACTGCCTTCTGTGGAACATGGTGAAGGTGGTCAGATAGACAGCAAGCCACCTCCTCCAGCAGTGCCCAGTTCTCACCAAGAATGGTGCTGCGCACAGAGCCAACACCAGGTAAAGAAGGGGTGAAACACTAGGTGTGGCCCGGGCTGTGAAGCCAGAACTCCAAGTTGGGAGGAGTGAAAAAGAGAGAAAGAGCAAGAGAACGGAGGAATCTGTAGTCAGAAAGGACTCCACAGACAACATGGAGGAAGGCTTTTGTTCACAGACCAGTCCTTGGTGCCAACCTCCTTATCACATTGCTAAGCCAGCTAGAGTCCAGGCACCAGACCAGAAGACCAGAGAAGCCTAAGCTCTTCTGTCCTCTCACCTAGGCTATTGGCACTCGTGTCTAACGGCAGGGAGCTTGCTTACGTACCTTCTCTGCAGGCTAAGCCTCAATCAGACCAAATTTTAGAACCTTAAACAGAATGCAACCTTTAAGACAATACAGTAAGGTAAGTGTGTGGGGGGGTGTTCAGTTGTGCATGACTCTTTGAAATCCCATAAACTGTAGCCCCACAGGCTCCTCTGTCCATGGGATTTCCCAGGCAAAGAACACTGGAGTGGGTTGCCATTTCCTCCTCCAGGGGATCTTCCTGACCCAGGAATCAAACCTACATTTCCTGCATTGGCGAGTGAATCCTTTGTCACTAGCACCAGCTGGGAAGCCCCACAGTAAAAATATAAGCTCATCTAATAGCTCTCTGAAGTTTTTGGGCCCAGAAATGGCAACCCACTCCAGTGTTCTTGCCGGGAGAATTCCATGGATGGAGGAGCCTGGTAGGCTACAGTCCACGGGGTTGCAAAGAGTCGGACACAACTGAGCAACTTCTCTTCGCTTCATAGGTGGTAATATAGTACACCATCAATCCAAACCTTGTCAGAGAGAATATTCTAAATTGCTTAATTTTCTTCTACCTTTTCAGAAGTTACCAAACCTGACTACACATCAGAATTACCTGAGAGAGTTTCTTAAGTTACAGATTCTCAAGCCTTATCTTTACCTGGGTACCTGGGAGTAGGGCCTAGAAGTATAATTTTGAACACCTGGTCCCCATGCATTCTGAAATTAATTGTCCAGTGAGAACTGGGTTTGGGGAACCACTGTGCCTACTGGGAAGGCCTTGGGACTGAGACCCTGTCTCAGTCGTGTTCTCTCACTCAGCCCCTGATGTCCTGCATAGAACATGGGCAACCCCACAAGGGCTTTCTGTCCTGAACTGAATTAATAAATGCACATCTGAAGTGCAGTCAAGATGCTTTGGGGAACAGTTGCAAGAATCAGTTGCACTGACTAAGGGATTTTAAGAAGAGTATCAAAAGATAAGCAGAAGAGTGGCAGGCAAATTTGAGGTGGAGGATAAAGAACTTCCCAAATAAGAAATGTTTACAAAGAAGGGATATGGAAAAAGGTAGGGGCAGGCAATGCGAGCGGGCTTTGGGGTTACTCAGCCCTGCTATTTCTCATTAGGCACAAAAATAGGCGAGGTCAATTTAGCCAGGAGAGCACCTGGGTTCAGCCATGTATTAGTCATTCAGTCGTGTCCGAGTCTCTGCAACCCTGTTGACTCTAGTCCATCAAGCTCCTTTGTCCATGGGCTTTCTCCAGGCAAGAACACTGGAGTGGGTTGCCATATCCTCTTCCAGCATTCAGTCATAGGGGCTGACTATAGGAGGCAGGTGATCTATACCTCTTTGACCTCCTCAAGCCTCAGATACTGCCAGTGCCAATGCACTTCCTAAATGCAAAACCTTTTCTTTTATCAGCTCTCCAAGCCCATTCCTCTCCCTTGCTGCCTGCGCTTTGCCCTGTTCTCTGACTTTTCTCTCCTTCTCTCATAGTGCCCGGAGTCAGTCTCCTCTCTGTCTAGATCTTCATGGTCCTTTCCTGTAAATATCAGCTCTACCACAGAAAGAAGGGAGGAAAGGGGAGGGGATGATGAAAAAGGAAGGGAGAGGAGAAAGAAAGAAGGGAGGGAGGGAAAGAGAGAGCAAGGATGTGAGGAATGAACATTTATCAGGCATCTATTCTGGGCAGAATGTTTTCCTAGAAGGCATTTTGTTCAATCCTCATGACAAGTTTATGGAATAGCTGTTATTAATACTAGCAACACTCTATCAGGCTCCTCCGTCCATGGGATTTTCCAGGCAAGAGTGTTGGAGTGGATTGCCATTTCCTTCTCCAGGGGATCTTCCCAACCCAGGAATCAAACCTGGGTCTCCCACATTGCAGGCAGACGCTTTACCGTTTGAGCCACCAGGGAAGCCCCCTATACATGTGCAAACCAGGTTAATTACATGTCCAGTATCACACAAGGATTTGCTTCTCCTGGGTAGATGTCTGCTAAAACAGTTGGCCCCAGATAGACACAATTTCAGTCATCATTTCCAATCATGTTATAAGAGGTAGGTTTGCATTTTCTTGTTTTCCAGTGGTAATTATTAAATGCTAATATCCCATTGTCTTAGAATGCAAGATTGCAAGAGAAACATTTCCAGGACCAGTTCCCTGTTGATAAATATGCTCAAGGAAAATGTTGAGAGCTTTTCACTATTCAGAAGCAATTGCTGCAAAGGAGAGAAAATCCCCAGTAGAATTTGGACTCATTTCCTGGTTTGAGAATTCACTCTGGCTGGAGTCAGAGTTTCAGTGAAATTCCTCTGAGAGCAGAGGATACTGGCTCCTAAAAACTCAATCAATTATTCTTAGTGGACTCTTTTAGAGAATGACATGTTTCTCTTTGAAAAGGTTTTATTCTTTCAATTGCCTGATAAAAAGTGGGGACAGCAGGATGGACCCAAATATTATACGATGTTGAATATGGAATGACAAGACGGGCCAGAGAGTCTCTCCCCTGAGAGAAGGAAAATGACAAAGAATAAGCTCACACATCTCGTCCCTCACAATCCCTGCAGTCACCACTCCCTCATGTTTCCACAGCATTCTGCCCGTATCCCCAAAACAGCAGCAGCAGGATCCAACCACAATCTCTATCCACGTGTCTGTCTGACACATAGCAAGTTCTCAGTCATTCTGTTAAATTTTTTCCTTTTATATCAGTTATGGAGCTAACCCATTTCTTCTCGGTCTGACTATGTAAATAGTTGCTGTGAAGGGAAGGAAAGAGGAGATTGTGTGCTTCAGTTTCTGACTCCTTCCCCATGCTCTCTATACCTTTCTGTCAGCTGAGACATATAACGCAGAGGCCCTAGGAGGTCCTTGAATCCTAAATAGGGGAGAGCTGCCCATCATACAGAATGATTCATCTCAAACCCTAGAGTAAAGAAATAATTTTTTTTTTTTAATTTGGTGCCTATTTGCGAAGGTAACCCAGTCTACTCAAACTCAAACAATAGGAACATGGGTTGCATGTTAAATTTGTGACAAGTGGTATTCTTTCATACATCAAAACGAGATCCTGCCACACAGCTGGAATTCTACACATATTGCACATTAATGGGTTAATTTGGCCTTGTTTAAATTAACCAATAATTAATTCGGCCCAGTTTAAAAGTTCAAGGCATGGGAAGTAGTTTTGAATTTCACCCAAGTTCACAAAGAAACAATTGAAGTATATTAAGTAGGGAGGCAGCAAGATTAAATTCATATTTTTGAATAACCAATAGAGCAAGACCCAAAGCAGGGAAACTAGGTTGAACCCTGTTGCTGGAATCTAGGTTCCTGGAGGTACTGACAGCAAGTAGCAGATGTATTCAAAACACATCTAGGAGGGAGAAGGGGAAAAACACTAAAGAATGAGTGGTGTGAATATTTAAGAGATAAGGAGAGACTCAGGAAGCCTGCTAAGGAGACTCAGGGAAAGCATCTTGAGAAGCAAGAAAACACAAAGATGTTTTGCCCAAGGAAGGGAGCCCAGGAAGAGACTTTCCAGGAGTGGGTTATACACAGAGACAGAAAATGATGCAGGGCAACCAAGCCAGGCACAAAAGGGTGCCCATCTGATTCAACAAATAACCACACCATGGGGCAGTGGGGCCAAGTGGGGGTCACTAACTCACATTATTGTGGCCTGAGAAATGAATAATGCATGAGAATATAGAGACAGAAAATTTAAAAAACTTTTTCAGGAGGGTTGGCTGTGGCGACCAACCGGGAGAAGTAAGGAAAACATGAGTCAAATGAGCTGCGTGTGCACGTGTGTGTTACATTTGTTTTAAACATGAGAGAATTTTTGAAATGCCATTGGGAGGGGGCATGCAGAGAGGAGAGAATAATCAATGGAGCAAGTCCCTGATGAGAGAGCTGTGGGGAGTATGGGAAGCAGGGTAGATCGAAAAATTAACTCTTGGCAGGATGAGGAACACCTTTTATGATAAACAGAAACAGCAAAAAAAAAAAAAAGGTACAAATGGAAGTAATTTTTGTTCGGTAGATTTAACATAAATGATTAATGGAAACAATGTATTGGCAGAAAATGAAAGAGAAACTATCTATTAAGCCTATTAGAATTTCTGTTCATTGAAGGGAATGCAAAATGGCCCTACATAAGGGTGGTTCAGACGAGAAACACAACTGAAAATGAGCTAGGCAGAACTCACAGTAAAATTTTAGAAACTGTGTGACCATATAAACTAATGGTTGAAAACATGGGCTTTGAAATCAGCAAAACAATGTTTTGTATTCCAGTTTCATTATTTAATGACTTCACGATCTCGTGCAGTTTGCCTGACCTTCATAAAACTCCAATTCCTAATACCTTCAGTGGGATTATGTACACAAAGCAATGACCATTATTACTCAAAATTCTTTTGACATCATTATTATTTGTCAAAAGTGTTTAAGAAATTGTGATCTTCATGAAACAAGCAAAAAAAAATGCAGGGGTTATAGGTAATGATGAAGAGGCAAATGGGATAGCTTCCCAAAATATTCAAAAAATAAACAGATTTAAACAATAAGAGAGTTGATGAATATGGAGGACTGATATGAGTAATCGATGTTCAGAATGAAAGATCAAAGAATAACAGAAGCTTTAATCAAAGACAGACATCCATTCATTTGCCACCGTTATGAGTTTCCATACTGTGTACCCATACATTTATAAACCACCCTCTTTTGCTATACCAAAAAGGATTTCTTTCACTTCTGCAATGTTGAAGCTGGTTTTAGTCAGCTCAGAGGCATATGGCATAAATTTTCGCACATGTTCTTCTCAGTTTTTAGAGCCTGTGTGCTTAGTCACTTAGTCATGCCCAACTCTTTGTAACCCTTTGGACTGTAGCCTATCAGGCTCCTCTGTACATGGGATTTTCCAGGGAAAAATACTGGAGTGGGTTGCTATGCTCTCCTCCAGGGCATCTTCCTGACTCAGGGATCTAACCTAGGTCTTTTGCATTGAAGGTAGATTCTTTATCATCTGAGCCACCAGGGAAGCCCTTCTGAGCCATGAGGCCTCTTTAATAATATTTTAATTTGTTTCAAAAGTGTGTCCTAGTTACATTTCAACCACCTCTTGTTTGCACAACAGAAACAGAACAATAAACTGGAAAAATGCAAACACTAATGTTACCACCATTGTCAAAATCCCTGTTACTTTAGTTTTTTAAATTTAATTGCATAATAATAGAGATTGTGATTATCTGCAGTATGTAATTACCAACACATTACTGATATTAACAGTTTAACGCTTGAACATTTCTTTTCATTAATAGAAGCACAGCAGTTTTCACATTAATGTTAAAAATAAATTTGTTTTTGCCCACTAGCTAAAATTTTGGAGCCAATTATGCTTGTGCGGCAGGGATTAATTGTATCAAAATACTCTGATGACCCAGGGACATCTGTACATAATTGAAATGGCTCCTTGCAATGGAGACAAGATCAGTGACAAGAGATCCTTATTAGGGTCCACATCCTAGCAATTTTTCTAATTACATAGACAAAGGAAACTTTTCAAGTGTTGAGGTTTTGAGTGGTTGCTAATATATCAGACCTCTTTCCCAAGCCCCACTTCAAGGTTGAAAAACCAGACAACATAGACAGATGAAGAACACAAGAAGAGCCTTATCACTGATAAAGCTAGTTGCGGAATGAAACTTAGAGCTGGTGCCCAAGGGACATCCTTAACCATCTATTGCTCTCAATGCCACTCTCAAAACAGACATTAAACCTGCCATCCTGATTGCTAATAGAGTGGATGACCTCATGGTTCCCTTAGAGAGGTAGACGCCTTACACGTGGCAGAGGAAGAGAGACCAAATGTTCTAGTGGAGGAAAGTCACACACGGGGAACTTCAGAGCTCCAGCACATGACCTCTCTTCCAGAAGACTAGCCTAGGATTCTTCTATGCAGCTCAAGGCTTAGCAGGGAAGAAGCAAAAACTGCTAGTCCTCCTAAAAACTAGCCCCATAGTTGGCACAATGTCACTTCTACCATATTTTACTGGTGAAAACATTTAGGCCAGCCAAGAATCAAGTGAGTGGAGGGATAAACTTCTCTGCTTGGCGCAGAACTGGTAAGAGGGTAGCAGGAAGGGAAAGAACTGACAGCAGTCGAGAAATCCCACACTCTAAAGGGTGGAGGGAGAGCGCCTCACAGTTGCCTCTGTGTGCAGAATCTGCCTGCAGTGCGGGACACTTGGGTTCAATCCCTGAGTTGAGAAGATCTGGAGAAGGGAGTGGCAATCCTCTCCATATCCTTGCCTGGAGAATTCCATGGACAGAGGAGCCCAGTGGGCTACAGTCCATGGGGTTGCAGAGAGTCAGACACAACTGAACAACTAACACTTTGATTTTCATCAATGTCAAGCCCATCCACACAGTGCCCATAGTCCCAGTGAGCAGTGTTGGTCTGGGCTCTGAGAGCAGAATAAAGAGAGCCCTGGCATGCACAGGATTAATAAAATTCTCCCCAGCTATGGAGGCTTACCACTCTTCAACTGAGAGAATGACATATGAAGCTTGTTATGCTCTGACTATTCAGTGAAAAATGAGTCTCCTGAAATGTGGATCAGTAGTGCCTGTAGATTTTATTCATACTAGGAGTCTCACATTCTTAATGCTTAAAATCACCTCTTCAATTTGAAAAGCTGTAAGAAAACTACCTTAATATATGTTATCATTTCCTCATTTTTTCCTTTATAAAATTGTTTTCTCATACATTTGAAACTCTTGACAGTCCTATGAGACAAGCATACATGAAACAGCGTTGGACATGGATTAAGAACTTGGGCCTCTTCCTTTAAAATAAAGTGTTTTGTGTGTTCATAAAAATAACAAATGTTCTTGTAGAAAGTCTGGATATACAAAATGCTTTAAGAATTTAAGAAAACAAATTCCCCATAAAAGCACATCTCAGAGATGAGCATTATTACCCTTGTGATTTATCGTCTAATATACTCTTATTTGTTTCCCCTTAGCTACCGCCAGTGGAAAGTGAAATCACTCAGTCGTGTCTGACTCTTTGCGGCTCCATGGACTGTAGTTTACCAGGCTCCTCAGTCCATGGAATTTTCCAGGCAAGAGTACTGGAGTGGGTTGCCATTTCCTTCTCCCAGGGGATCTTCACAACCCAGGGATTGAACCCGTATCTCCCACATTGCAGGCAGATGCTTTACCATCTGAGCCACCAGGGAAGCCCAATTGAAAGGTCTTACAAACTTCATAATCACGTATGTAGTTTTCCAACTGTAATCATATCATAAAACAATGACTAGGTATATTCTTATTTCCCTCAGTTATTAAAGACTCCTTAAAACACAGTTTGTAAGTGATATGTTTTTTAACCTGCCTATATAGATGGATACATTGTGTAATGGGCTTCCCTGGCAGCTCAGATGGTAAAGAATCCTCCTGCAATGCAGGAGACCCTGGTTCAATTCCTGGGTCGAGAAGATTCACTGGAGAAGGGACAGGCTACCCACTCCAATATTCTTGGGCTTCTCTGATGGTTCAGCTGATAAAGAACCTGCCTGCAGTGTGAGAGCCCTGGGTCCCATCCCTGGGTTGGGAGGATCCCGTGGAAGAAGGCATGGCAATCCACGCCAGTATTCTTGCCTGCAGAATCCCCATGGGCAGAGGAGCCTGGTGGGCTATGGTCCATGGGATTACCCTCAGATATACAAATGACACCATCCTTATGGAAGAAAGTGAAGAGGAACTAAAGAACCTCTTGATGAAAGTGAAAGAGGAGAGTGAAAAAGTTGGCTTAAAACTCAACATTCAATAAACTAAGATCATGGCATCTGGTCCCATCACTTCATGGCAAATAGATGGGGAAAGAGTGGAAACAGTGACAGACTTTAATTTGTTTTGGCTCCAAAATCACTGCAGATGGTGACTGCAGCCATGAAATTAAAAGACGCTTGCTCTTTGGAAGAAAAGCTGTGGCCAACCTAGACAGCATAATAAAAAGCAGAGACATTACTTTGCCAACAAAGGTCCATCTAGTCAAAGCTATGGTTTTTCCAGTAGTCATATATGGACGTGAGAGTTGGACTATAATGAAAGCTGAGTGCAGAATTGATGCTTTTAAACTGAGGTGTGGAGAAGACTCTTGTGAGTCCCTTGGACTGCAAGGAGATCCAATCAGTCCATCCTAAAGAAAATCAGTCCTGAATATTCATTGGAAGGAGTGATGCTGAAGCTGAAACTCCAATACTTTGGCCACCTGATGTGAAGAACTGACTCATTGGAAAAGACCCTGATGCTAGGAAAGATTGAAAGCAGGAGGAAAAGGGGATAACAGAGGATAAGATGGTTGAATGACATCACTGAGTTGATGGACATGAGTTTGAGCAAGTTCCAGGAGTTGGTGATGGACAGGGAGGCCTGGTGTGCTGCAGTCCATGGGGTCACAAAGAGTTGGATACAACTGAGTGACTGAACTAAACTGAACATTGTATAATATTTAGAAGTTCAAGAGACAAAATAAAAATTAATTTTAAAAAGTTTTTATATGCTTATTACTCACAGCAAACAATTGCTATCTTTTTGCTGTTTTTCCTTCCAGAAGTATTTTAATATAGGTAAAGATATTGAAAGTGCTATATACATACCTATCTCTATCTATCTCTATTGGAGAAGGAAATGGCAATCCACTCCAGTATTCTTGCCTGGAGAATCCCATGGACAGAGAAGCCTAGTAGGTTACAGTCCACGGGGTCACAAAGAGTCGAACACAACATATATATCTATCTCTCTATATGTGCATATACTTGGCATATATAAATATACATATGCAATTTATGTTTAAAAAAATATGATTATAGTGTACACTGCTTTGTAAACTTCACTTTTACTGAACAGTGTATGGTAAATATTTTCCCATCTCTGGTTTTTACCATCCCAACCAATATGTTCCTCGGAAAATTTTCAAGCTTTCAGAAAAATGTGAAGATTGTGCCCTGTGTACCCATACACCACCACCTAGGTTCTATCATGGATGACGCCAGTCCCCATTACTCTTCAGTGAAGAGTGTTCCTGGGACTCCCACCAGCACTCCTGACCTGCTGGGCAGTGGAGATGGGTGGGTGCAGCACCCTCTCCTACAGACAAATACCCCCAGGAAGTTCAGGACCTTTCTTCCAGTGACACTGGAGTGGGTGAGGGTCTGTAGGCAGGACACTGACAAAGTTAGCTGCAGAAAGAAATCATGTCTGCCTATATAGCCCATGGTCAACGTTCTACTCATAACAGTTCTCGGAAGCCTTTCTCTCACGTGTGTATAGCTCTTCAACTTTCTTAAGGTGGTTGAAGAGGAAACGATTTCTGGTTCTAGTACTGTCAGTGTGAGGCAGTCATTTCTACATTGACTGGTATTTATTGTACTGCAAAGAAACTTCGTTTTTGTTCTTGAAAATGGTTGATATTGGTCTTTTAATCCTATTCATGTAGTCTGTGCTGTGCTGTGCTTAGTTGCTCAGTCGTGTCTGACTCTTTGAGGCCCCATGGACTGTAGCCATCTAGGCTCCTCTGTCCATAGGGAATTCTCCAGGCAAGAATACTGGAGTGGGTTGCCATGCCCTCCTCCAGGGGATCTTCCAAACCCAGGGATCGAACGCAGGTCTCCCGCATTGCACATAGTCTAGAAACCCCTAATCCCCTTGCTATTTGAGAATACAACGATCCTCTAAGAAAGCACAGACTTTTATAACAATGGCAACAACAAAACACACCATCTATAAAACAGATACAGGAGTTAGGAAAAAAATCCTGCACTCAAATTCTTTTTGGAACTGCCTCGTGCCTGGTCTAACTGGTACCCAAAAATCTGCAAAGAGATGGATACAGCTGAGCGGCTTCCCTAGAGTTCACTTTCTGCAGATGGAACTTCAGAAAGAGCTCTGCTGTTCCTCAGGGGACTAGATTCCACACTCTCACTGAGCAACAGAATGACTTCGATCTTGACCTCTTCCCCTCAATAACCCTTTCTCAACGGTGTAGTGAAGTCTAATAGAAAACAGCTTTAAGCTTTTCCTTGAGAAAAACAAGTGACAACTACAAACTTTCAATAATTTGTTTCTACTACCTTTGTGTAGTTCAGGAGACATAAGAGACTTGGGTTTGATCCCTGAGTCAGGAAGATCCCCTAGAGGAGGAGGGCATGGCAACTCTTTCCAGTATTCTTGCCTGGAGAGTCCCATGGACAGGGGAGCTTGGGATGCTACAGTCCACAGGGTTGCAAAGAGTCAGACACAGCTGAAGCGACTTGGCACACACAGATGAAGTAAGGGAATATATAATCACTTTCTCTCATGCTGGAGAGCAGGACTCACGGGCTCAGACAGGTGTTCAAACCTAGGTCTCTTGACTCCTAACTGACAGCTCCTTCCACACCTTACTCTCACTTGCTGCTGCTGCTGCTGCTAAGTCACTTCAGTCATGTCCGACTCTGTGCGACCCCATAGATGGCAGCCCACCAGGCTCCGCCGTCCTTGGGACTCCTCCAATGCATGAAAGTGAAAAGCGAAAGTCAAGTCGCTTAGTCGTGTCCAACTCGTAGCGACTCCATGGACTGCAGCCCACCAGGCTCCTCCATCCATGGTATTTTCCAGGCAAGAGTACTGGAGTGGGGTGCCATTGCCTTCTACTCTCACTTACCTCTCCTCAAAAGCAAAGAGAAAACTGATCAACACAAAAGACTGAATAAACATTGGGCAAAGCAATTTTTTTTTAAAACCCACTCACTTGACAGCTCTCCTGCTTGTACAATATGGTGCCTATAAAATGTGCATGGCCTTCAAGGATTTTAAGAGGTTCAATCTTCCTCCTTTTTCTCATGTAAGTCCCTGAAAATTGAAAACTATTCTGATGAAATGATTGAAGGCAGCCATGTGCTTGCAACAAGGTCCCTTACCTCTCATTCTGCTAAAATAAAATTATGAGGCAACTGCCCACCTGAGAAACTTCAGACAGTAAGTAACAGAGATGGGCCCATTAATCGACTGGGCATTTGTTTACCCCAGTCTGGTTCCTGGTCTCAGAGGACCACCTCCTCAGCCTATAAGCCACAAAAGAACCTTAATACTTTATAGTCATAAAAATGAAAAATCACTGCCTGGAAGTGAAGTAAATGAGTTCTGTGCAATGAATAGGAAATGCCTTTTTTTCCCCTCCTCCCACAAAGTGTTCCTATCAAAGGAAAGGACTAAATCATGGAATTTCCAGAGTGCTGTCTCTTCTCTTACACAGATCAGTTAACCTGACTTCCTGATTTACACTCACAGCAATCTGTCATTTGGCTGTGATGAGTTCTCTCATGAAAAGAGTTCTATGGACTTTTTCCTGGGAGGATGCTGACGTATTTAGCCAGATAAATTAAATCATTTTCCTTTAACTATTGATGTATGCATTCTCTCCGCAGTGTTGGACCTCAGTGATTTGGATATTAATTGGCTTTTGAAAGATTGAAAGCTCATACCAGAGCCACTGGCAGTCTGTAATCATTCCTCCCAGTGAGTGAAAAAATATAGAGACAGAAAAGTGGAAATTCTGAAAAAGTATGCTTTTCCTCAAATGAAGCAAACATGAAAACTCAGGTGTCAGCAGCTTTTTTTTTCATAATCCTACTCTAGTACAATTAGATCTCACTATTTATTTCCTCTGATCTTAATTAAGGAAGCACTTGAGACTCCCAGGCCAGCGCAATTATCTAAAGACAGAAATTCCAGGAGTTCAGCAGTCTCACCCACAGGAATGCCTGCAGCAAGTCAGGGTAAGCAATTATCATGATTTCCCCTGAAGACTAAACATAAGCACCTACCAAACTTCCTCCTTCATTCAGCTCCAGGCTTCCATTTCAAACCTACAGCCTCAGGCTCTTAATCTGCTTGAAACCCTAGTCAACATGGAAAATTGAGACAAAATCTAGCAATACTTCATGGGGTGATATGGCCGCTTTGGGGTCATGTGGGCACATTGCCTTGTTTCCTCAGCTGTAAGATAAGCCTGTGGCATCAATTATTGTGCTTCCTATAATGTGCTTCCTTTGCTTTCTCTGTCTTCCTGACTTCTGCACACACGAACCTTCTCCTCTCACATTGCTGTTTACATTTTTATTTTAATAAAGGTTGTGCTGCTGGCCTAAATGTGTCGTAATTAGCCCTGGCAAATCACACAAAGTTAGAGTGGTGACATTTTTTTAAAGGTCACCTAGTGAAACTTTTTCCTTTTTAAAATGAAGAAACCAAGCTCAGAGAGTTAAGCAATTTCTCAGTGTCACTGTATGTTTTGACAGAAGATCGATCCTGGTCTTCTGACTCACCACTTCACTCTTTACTCACACACCACTCGTTCAAAATATTTTTAGCCCCTGGAATCTTTCTGCAGATGAAATAAGAGGGGGAAAGCAATACAAAGATGATCAATTCAAAGCCAGAGTGGGGCCTGGAGACACACCTGGTGGGCCCTCTCCATATCTTTCCTTGAGGCATGGCCATAAGACCTCTGGGGAAGGTGATAATAAGAACTTTGAATAACGTGGTAAGGCAAAGTCACAAAACAATCAAAAGTGATGCATCAGTCACCACTGTCAGCCACTCAATGTGCGCTTGCTGAGCACCACTGCTGCCTCCAGGAGTCCATCAGCATCAGCACAGTTTGTAAACCACTGCACTAACCATGTTCATAGGGCTGCAGGCAGAAAAAAATTAGCCATCCAGTTTAACACCAACCAGATATTTCTAGAAATTGGACTTTACAACATTGCCTGACAGAGTGTTATGTCTGGTTACTGATGAGTTACAGTGTCAACTTCTCCTGAAAGAAACTATATACAGAGTTAAAGTTAGTACCAGTAATGCTGAAAGAGCTGAAGTTGAACGGTTCTATGAAGACCTACAAGACCTTTTAGAACTAACACTGAAAATAGATCTTTTTCATTAAAGGGGACTGGAATGCAAAAGTAGGAAGTCAAGAAACACATGGAGTAACAGGCAAATATGGCCTTGGAGTACGGAATGAAGCAAAGCAAAGGCTAATAGAATTTTGCCAAGAGAACACATTAGTCATAGCAAACACCCTCTTCCACAACACAAGAGAAGACTCTACACATGGACATAACCAGATGGTCAACATTGAAATCAGATTGATTAAATTACTTGCAGCCAAAATAGAGAAGCTCTATACAGTCAGCAAAAATAAGACTGGGAGCTGACTGTGGCCCAGATCATGAAAACTTTATTGATACATTCAAACTTTTAAACTGAAGAAAGTAGGGAAAACCACTAGACCATTCAGGTATAACCTAAATCAAATCCCTTATGATTATACTGTGAAAGTGAGAAATAGATTTAAGGGACTACATGTGATAGACAGAGTACCTGATAAACTATGGATGGAGGTTCACGACATTGTACAGGGGACAGGGATCAAGACCATCCCCAAGAAAAAGAAATGCAAAAAAGCAAAATGGCTGTCTGGGGAGGCCTTACAAATAGCTGTGAAAAGAAGAGAAGCAAGAAGCAAAGAAGAAAAGGAAAGATACCCATTTGAATGAAGAGTTCCAAAGAATAGCAAGGGGAGATAAGAAAGCTTTCCTTAGCAATCAATGCAAAGAAATAGAGGAAAACAATAGAATGAGAAAGACTAGAGATCTCGTCAAGAAAACTAGAGATACGAAGGGAATATTTCATGCAAAGATGAGCTCAATAAAGGACAGAAGCAGAAGATATTAAGAAGAGGTGGCAAGAATACAAAGAAGAACTGTACAAAAAAGATCTCCACGACCCAGATAATCATGATAGAGTGATCACTCACCTAGAGCCAGACATCCTGGAATGTGAAGTCAAGTGGACCTTAGAAAGCATCACTATGAACAAAGCTAGTGGAGGTGATGAAATTCCAGTTGAGCTGTTTCAAATCCTAAAAGATGATGCTGTGAAAGTGCGGCACTCAATATGCCAGCAAATTTGGAAAACTCTGCAGTGGCCACAGGACTGGGAAAGGGCAGTTTTCATTCCAACCACAAAGAAAGGCAATGCCAAAGAATGCTCAAACTACCACACAATTGCACTCATCTCACACGCTAGTAAAGTAATGCTCAAAATTCTCCAAGCCAGGCTTCAGCAATACGTGAACTGTGAACTTCCAGATGTTCAAGCTGGTTTTCGAAAAGGCAGAGGAACCAGAGATCAAATTGCCAACATCTGCTGGATCATGGAAAAAGCAAGAGAGTTCCAGAAAAACATCTATTTCTGCTTTATTGACTATGCCAAAACCTTTGACTGTGTGGATCACAACAAACTGTGGAAAATTCTGAAAGAGATGGGAATGCCAGACCACCTGACCTGCCTCTTGAGAAACCTGTATGCAGTTCAGGAAGCAACAGTTAGAACTGGACATGGAACAAATGACTGGTTCCAAACAGGAAGATGAATTCATTAAGGCTGTATATTGTCACCCTGCTTATTTAACCTATATGCAGAACACATCATGAACAACGCTGGGCTGGAAGAAGCACAAGCTGGAATCAAGATTGCCAGGAGAAATATCAATAACCTCAGATATGCAGATGACACCACCCTTATGGCGGAAAGTGAAGAACTAAAGAGCCTCTTGATGAAAGTGAGAGAGAAGAGTGAAAAAGTTGGCTTAAAACTCAACATTCAGAAGACTAAGATCATGGCATCTGGTCCCATCACTTCATGGCAAATAGATGGGAAAACAGTGGAAACAGTGGCGGACTTTATTTTTTGTGGTCTCCAAAATCACTGCAGATGGTGACTGCAGCCATAAAATTAACAGCCGCTTACTCCTTGGAAGGAAAGTTATGACCAACCTAGATAGCATATTCAAAAGCACAGACATTACTTTGCCAACAAAGGTCCATCTAGTCAAAGTTATGGTTTTTCCAGTGGTCCTGTATGGATGTGAGAGTTGGACTATAAAGAAAGCTGAGCGCCGAATAATTGATGTTTTTGAACTGTGGTGTTGGAGAAGACTCTTGAGAGTCCCTTGGACTGCAAGGAGATCCAACCAGTCCATCCTAAAGGAGATCAGTCCTTGGTGTTCGTTGAAAGGACTGATGTTGAAGCTGAAGCTCCAATACTTTGGCCACCTGATGAAAAGAGCTGACTCATTTGAAGAGACCCTGATGCTGGGAAAGATTGAGGGGTGGAGGAGAAGGGGACAACAGAGGATGAGATGGTTGGATGGCATCACCGTCTCAATGGACATTGAGTTAGATAAACTCTGGGAGTTGGTGATCGACAGGGAAGCCTGGTGTGCTGCAGTTCATAGAGTTGCAAAAAGTCAGACAGGACTGAGTGACTGAACTGAACTGCACTGAGACTACTTCAGCTAGGCAGAATAAACTCAGTGTGGAGAATAATAACTTCACCAATATTCTACACAGTGGGAGAGCAGAAATTGTCAGCATTCCATAGAAAATGGCAGACATTTTAAAAAACTTAAAAGTTTATGTATTTTTAAAATTCATGTATGAAATAAATATGAAAAAAAAGAAATAAATATGTCTGTGTGTGTGTGTGTGTCTGCATATGTATAGGTAGATCTGAAAAGTAACATGGCAATTGCAAAATGCTTGTTTAAGTGCATTTAAATACACACACAAAAGCATTTAAATACACACACAAAATCCCAAGGCACCTCTCCATCACTTGGCAGATGGAAAGAACGAAGAGGCTGAATCAATGTTATTTTTGCTCACATCAAAACCGTATTTTCTCTTAGCTGGGAGGGTAAATATAGGCATGAAAGTTTAGCATATCTTAAAAATGACAAGAAAATAAGTTTGAAATTCTAAAATTTTCCACTTGTGCGTTCCTTCATTTCTGTCCTGGGGTGTCCATCCTGTGTACCTCAGAGTCAGTGTCACCCAGCAGGTCTGACGTTTTTCTTCCAGCTGAGCTTATGACACAGAGGACAAGCCATGAGACCACAAGTGGGAATCCAGGCTCTGCTGGATTACATTTCTCTCCTGAATCTAGGAAATCCTTAAATTTTAGAAGCCTCACTTTCCTCATCTGTTAAATGTCATGAAAGATTTGCATTCACTTTGTTGCTATTGTAATAGCCTGGGATTATAAATTAAGTGCTATTGTTAATATTTCATGTTTAAATGTATTTTATTTAATGAACATATATACCCCTTACTATACATGCATGTTGGAAGAGGGTGTTTGCTATGACCAGTGCATTTTCTTGGCAAAACTCTATTAGTCTTCGCCCTGCTTCATTCCGCATTCCAAGGCCAAATTTGCCTATTACTCCAGGTGTTTCTTGACTTCCTACTTTTGCATTCCAGTCCCCTATAATGAAAAGGACATCTTTTTTGGGTGTTAGTTCTAAAAGGTCTTGTAGCTCTTCATAAAACCGTTCAACTTCAGCTTCTTCAGCGTTACTCGTTGGGGCATAGACTTGGATAACTGTGATATTGAATGGTTTGCCTTGGAGATGAACAGAGATCATTCTGTCGTTTTTGAGATTGCATCCAAGTACTGCATTTCGGTCTCTTTTTGTTGACCATGATGGCTACTCCATTTCTTCTGAGGGATCCCTGCCTGCAGTAGTAGATATAATGGTCATCTGAGTTAAATTCACCCATTCCAGTCCATTTTAGTTTACTGATTCCTAGAATGGCAACGTTCACCCTTGCCATCTCTTATTTGACCACTTCCAATTTGCCTTGATTCATAGACCTGACATTCCAGGTTCCTATGCAATATTGCTCTTTACAGCATCGGATCTTGCTTCTATCACCACTCACATCCACAAATGGGTATTGTTTTTGCTTTGGCTCCATCCCTTCATTCTTCCTGGAGTTATTTCTCCACTGATCTTCAGTAGCATATTGGGCACCTAATGACCTGGGGAGTTCCTCTTTCAGTATCCTATCATTTTGCCTTTTCATACTGTTCATGGGGTTCTCAAGGCAAGAATACTGAAGTGGCTTGCCATTCCCTTCTCCAGTGGATCACATTCTGTCAGGCCTCTCCACCATGACCTGCCCATCTTGGGTTGGCCCGCAGGTATGGCTTGGTCTCATTGAGTTAGACAAGGCTGTGGTCCTAGTGTGATTAGATTGACTAGTTTTCTGTGAATATGGTTTCAAGAAAATGCACTGGTCATAGCAAACACCCTCTTCCAACAACACAAGAGAAGACTCTACACATGGACATAACCAGATGGTCAACACTGAAATCAGATTGATTATATTCTTTGCAGCCAAAGATGGAGAAGCTTTATACAGTCAACAAAAACAAGATCAGGAGCTGACTGTGGCTCAGATCATGAACTCCTTATTACCAAATTCAGACTTAAATTGAAGAAAGTAGGGAAAACCATTAGACCATTCAGGTATGACCTAAATCAAATCCCTTATGATTATACAGTGGAAGTGAGAAATAGATTTAAGGGCCTAGATCTGATAGATAGAGTGCCTGATGAACTATGGAATGAGGTTCGTGACATTGCACAGGAGACAGGGATCAAGACCATCCCCATGGAAAAGAAATGAAAAAAGCAAAATGGCTGTCTGGGGAGGCCTTACAAATAGCTGTGAAAGGAAGAGAAGCAAAAAAAAAGCAAAGGAGAAAAGGAAAGATATAAGCTTCTGAATGCAGAGTTACAAAGAATAGCAAAAAGAGATAAGAAAACCTTCTTCAGAGATCAATGCAAAGAAATAGAGGAAAACAACAGAATGGGAAAGACTAGAGATCTCTTCAAGAAAATTAGAGATAGCAAGGGAACATTTCATGCAAAGATGGGCTTGATAAAGGGCAGAAATTGTATTGACCTAACAGAAGCAAAAGATATTAAGGAGAGGTGGTAAGAATACACGGAAGAACAGTACAAAAAGATCTTCATGACCCAGATAATCATGATGGTGTGATCACTAATCTAGAGCCAGACATCTTGGAATGTGAAGTCAAGTGGGCCTTAGAAAGCAACACTACGAACAAAGCTAGTGGAGGTGATGAAATTCCAGTTGAGCTGTTTCAAATCCTGAAAGATGATGCTGTGAAAGTGCTGCACTCAATATGCCAGCAAATTTAGAAAGCTCAGCAGTGGACACAGGACTGGAAAAGGGCAGTTTTCTTTCCAATCCCAAAGAAGGGCAATGCAAAAGAACGCTCAAACTACTGCACAATTGCACTCATCTCACATGCTAGTAAAGTAATGCTTAAAATTCTCCAAGCCAGGCTTCAGCAATACATGAATCGTGAACTTCCTGATGTTCAAGCTGGTTTTCAAAAAGGCAGAGGAACCAGAGATCAAATTGCCAACATCTGCTGCATCATGGAAAAAGCAAGAGAGTTCCAGAAAAACATCTATTTCTGCTTTATTAACTCTGCCAAAGCCTTTGACTCTGTGGATCACAATCAACTGTGGAAAATTCTGAAAGAGATGGGAATACCAGACCACCTAACCTGCCTCTTGAGAAATCTGTATGCAAGTTAGGAAGCAACAGTTAGAACTGGACATGGACCAACAGACTGGTTCCAAATAGGAAAAGGAGTACGTCAAGGCTGTATATTGTCACCTGCTTATTTAACTTATATGCAGAGTACATCATGAGTAACGCTGGACTGGAAGAAGCACAAGCTGGAATCAAGATTGCCAGGAGAAATATCAATAACCTCAGATATGCAGATGACACCACCTTTATGGCAGAAAGTGTAGAGGAGCTAAAAAGCCTCTTGATGAAAGTGAAAGAGGAGAGTGAAAAAGTTGGCTTAAAGCTCGACATTCAGAAAACGAAGATCATGGCATCCGGTCCCATCACTTCATGGCAAATAGATGGGGAAACAGTAGAAACAGTGTCAGACTGTTTTTGGGGGGGCTCCAAAATCACTGCAGATGGTGACTGCAGCCATGAAATTAAAAGATACTTACTCCTTGGAAGGAAAGTTATGACCAACCTAGATAGCATATTCAAAAGCAGAGACATTACTTTGCCGACTAAGGTCCATCTAGTCAAGGCTATGGTTTTTCCTGTGGTCATGTATGGATGTGAGAGTTGGACTGTGAAGAAGGCTGAGCGCCAAAGAATTGATGCTTTTGAACTGTGGTGTTGGAGAAGACTCTTGAGAGTCCCTTGGACTGCAAGGAGATCCAACCAGTCCATTCTGAAGGAGATCAGCCCTGGGATTTCTTTGGAAGGATGATGCTAAAGCTGAAGCTCCAGTATTTTGGCCACCTCATGTGAAGAGTTGACTCATTGGAAAAGACTCTGATGCTGGGAGAGATTGGGGGCAGGAGGAGAAGGGGACGACCGAGGATGAGATGGCTGGATGGCATCACGGACTCCATGGACGTGAGTCTGAGTGAACTCTGGGAGCTGGTGATGGACAGGGAGGCCTGGGGTGCTGTGATTCATGGGGTTGCAAAGAGTCGGACGCAACTGAGTGACTGAACTGAACTGAATATATGTATGTGTGTGTGTTCAGTTCCTCAGTCATGTCCAATTCTTTGCAACCCTGTGGACTGTAGCCCACCAGGCTCCTCTGCCTGTGGAATTTTCCAGACAAGAATACAGTAGTGGCTAGCCATTCCCTTCCCCAGGGACCTTCCCAGCCCAGAGACTGAACCCAGGTCTATTGCATCTCTTGCGTTGGCAGAAGGTCTTTACCACTAGCACCACCTGGAAAGCCCTCCTATTTATAAGGACTATTTTTTAAAGCTCTATGAACATGAACTTATTTAATGTTCAACTCTACAAGGCAAAAAATTTTTCCCACTTTATAGAGAAGAAAACAGAGACATGTAGAGGTTAAGTCATTTTCTCAAGATCTCACAGCTAATAAGTAATAGAGTTGGAATTCAAACCCAGGTACTGACTCCCGAGTTCTTGTTCTTACTTATTACACTATGCTGCAGTATTAAAAGTAAAGTGTTCCTTTAAAAACATTTCTTGACATTGTAGAAACTGAAAAGTAAATCAACAACCTTAAGCAATGTACCAGGGGTAACTGGGAGCCAACAATCAAAAGGTGGAATGATTTTCCTAATCTCCTGTTGACTGCTGGAATTGTGTAAGTATTTAATCCTCTTCATGCAGAGTATTAATCTTTAGCAAGTGGATGCCTCCTAAAAATTTGGAGGGATAAGCTAAAGTGAGTCTTACAGACAAGGTTACATTTTCATTGCACTCTCTGCATTAGCAGAATGGCAAATGAGTAGATTTGGGACTGCAGTAGAGTCCCTTTCCAACAGACTTCCTCCAGCTTTAGAGAATCTGTTTGAGCAGAAGCTGCACTCAGTGCTGTAAACATGAGGTTGCAATGGCTATTATGTGGGGGTGATCCCTTTCATGGGGACTTAAACCTAAAGTAACTCAATCAGAGTCCTAAAACCTACAATGTCTGTATATTTTCTCTGCAAACATTAAAGAGAACTGTCTCTCCCTGCCACGTTTGTCTCAGAGCCCCAAAATCTTAAGAGTAAAGCACAATAAGACATCAAGAAAACAAATGACTGAACTGAAGCATGTAAAGGACATCTCCTTGGTGATGGGGCCTCCATCTATGATCATCTGCTAACATGGGCCTTTGTAATGAAGATAGGTCCAGAAAGGATGCTACTGTATCTTCAGCAGAAGACCAAGGTAGGGTCAATGTCATTGCTAATATCCAAATGTGAGTTCCTCAAGCAAGTCAACCCTAGTTTTTGTTTGGAAGAAGGTACATAATTATAGTAGTTAATGTGTTTTTCTTTAGTTGACTCAGGAGAAAATAAGTATATCCTTACTGATGGAGAGAGCAGACATATAGTGTAAGTCAAGATGTGCTGATGTTGCCTAGCAAGGATCTACTCCTCCTGCCTTCTGCGAATTTCTGAGCATTAAATACCCTAGGACAAAAAAAAAAATGTCCACTTTTGTGCCATACTTCATTAGGAGAACCTTAAGTGTCCTCAAGGACCATGCTTCATAATGAGACCTTCTTGGTTTTGGAACACTGCTTCATAAATAAGGAAAGTGGTTTTACTTACCTAAAATTAGAGTATCTATTTTTCTCCTCTAATCATTGCAACTAACTTTGACAAATAACTTTTGACATTTAAAACGCAGCTCTTGAATCTCCCTTCTCATTAAAAGAAAAAAAAGAAAGAAAAGAAGTTTAGGAAATAGCCATCCCTCCTGGCTTTATTACTGGATGAATTGCTTTTTAAACAAATGCTTTCAGTATAAAAGGAGAACACACATATTAGACAACATTTGGAAAATCCAAAAAGTACACAGAAGGAAAAACCATACTTAGCCCCATTACCCAGGAAAAAAATCATTGATAGCACTTCAGTGTTTTCATTTATGATTTCCTCTTAGATTTTGTGCTTATATTTCCTCAGGTTGAAAATAAGTCAATTACCCATAAATTAATCTATGCAGTTAATGTAACTCTAAATTGCAATTCTTAATTAGAATGTGATTGTATAATAAAAATCCCTGTAGGTTTCTCCTAGAACTTGATTCATTTTAAATTCAACCTACAGTATAAATGGATGAGACTATGTAAGAAAATCTTCTGAAACAGCAAAAAAGGGAGTCTAATAATATATATTAAAATTAAAAATGCATATACCCTTTGACCTAACCATCTTATTTTAAGAAACTTTCTTGAAAAAGTATAACACTTGTGTGTATTTTGGAGTGGATTATTTGTTTTGCTTTGGACCTTCGGGTACAGAGCATTGAATTCATCACACTTCCCAATTCATGGAACATTAACATATTATCCACACAGGGAAGGAACAAAGGCCTCTTGTTTTCCCTTTTCCTATTAGTTTGGTTCCTTTTGATCTTCAGTCTTCATCTCTCCCCCATTTCCTCCTTCCCTAGTAACCACACATCTCATTACAATAATCCAGTCTTTTAGGAATGACATTTCATTGCCCTTAGACCCTTTTTATCTCAAACAATGCGGCAGTGAACATCCCCAGGCACTTTTCCTTATGAATCTATGTACAAATTTAGCTGGCATGTAGGAGGCAGGGAAGAGAGACTTACTTTTGTAAAGTACTTTTGAATTGCTTTTCATACTGCTTGTATCTATTTTATTCTCACCAGTGGTCCATGAAGTTAACCCTCTCACTCTTGCCAATTCTTATTATCAACTTTTGTCAATGTAATGGGAATAAAGTAGCAGTTCACAGTTGTTTCATTTCACATGTACCCAATTAACTAATAACTTTGACTATCATATCATACACTTAACGGTCATTTGATTTCTCACATCTGAGATTCACATATACATCATGTTCTTTGTCCACTGTTTCTTTTCAGTGTCCTGACTTTTTCCTAATGTTTTACAAGAAATTCCCTAACTATTCTAGGTTTTAATATCTAGCCAGTCTTAGATTTGGCAAATATCTTTGTTTAGTACATTTTGCATCTATTAATTTTGTCCATGATGGTTTTAGTTTAACAGAAATCCAATCTTAATATATTTGATTGTAATCCAATCTTAGCATTTTATATGTGGATTATACATCTTTGAGTCTCCTTTAGGAGTATTCCTCTGACCTGATGTCAGAAAAATAACCTTCTGTATTTTTTCTATGAGTGTTTCTCTTGCCCCAGATGCTCACCAGCATTAGGTGTTGTCAGTGTTCGGGGTTTGGGCTATTCTAATATATGTATGTGTGCATGTGTGTGTAGTATCTCATTGTTGTTTTAATTTGTAGTTCCCTAGTGACATATGATATAGAACACCTTTTTGTATGCTTATTTGCCATCTATGTATCTTCTTCGATGAAGTGTCAGTTAAGGTCTCAGCCTTTCTTTATGTGGGTTGTTTGTTTCCTTACCACTGAGTTTTAAGAGTCCTTTGTATAACAGTCCTTGATCAGATGTGTCTTTTGCAAATATTTTCTCCTAGTCTGTAGCTTGTCTTCTGATTCTTTTGACATTGTCTTTTGCAGAATGGAAGTTCTTAAATTTAATGAAGTCTGGGTTATCAATGATTTCTTTTATGTGTTATGTCTCTGGTTATATCTAAGACATGCTGTACTCAAAGTCATCTAGGTCTTCTTCAATATCATCTTCTACAACTTTTATAGATTTTCATTTTACATTTAGGTCTGTGTTTCATTTTGAGTTAATTTTGTGAAGATGTTTATGACTTTTTTATTCAATGTTTTATAGGAGTCTCTATTCAGAACAGTAAAACAAGAAAAAAGAAATACATTAAGATGAAAAATATAAAACTATCATTATTTACAGGTAGCATGATTGTATACAAAGAAAATCCAACAGACAAGACAATTTTGTTTTAGATTTAATTCATGAACATATCAAGTTTGCTGAAATCAAAGAGAGTATGCAAACAATGATTGTATTGCTATATGACAGCAACAAATAGGAAAAAAAATTTTTTAACAGTCTATGTAGAATAGCATCACAAAACACCAACTAGTCAAGAATAAATCTAACAAAGATATGTGAGACCTCTAGTTTCAAAACTACAAAACATTCCTAAGTAAAACTAAGGAAGATTAAAATAAATGGAGACATTTACCATTTTGCATTCTCTTGCTCAGGCTACCATAATAAAACACCATAGACCAGGTGACTTTAACAACAGCAATTGGCTTTCTCACAGTCTGGAGGTTAGGAAGTCCAAGATCAAGGTTCCAGCTAATTCAGTTTCTGATGAAAGCTCTATTTCTAGCTTACAGATGACTGTCTTCTGTTTGTGTCATCACATGGCAGAAAGAGAGCAGTCTCTCTGGTATCTCTTCTTATAAGGATAGTAATCCTACAGGATCAGGGTTACCCTTATGACCTCATCCTACCTTAATTACTTCTTTAGAGGTCATACAAGAAGTCAGGCTTCAACACATGAATTTGGAGGGGAACAAATATTCAGTCCATAACACACAGTGTTCATGACTAAAATCTTCTATAACCTAGATGTAGGAACAGGCAGTCTAAGACACAAAAGAAATAGAATTCCTAAGTTCTTTTAAAGTTTTAATAAATTTTTAAAAGCTTCTGCATGGCATGTGTGTGTGTGTGTGTGTGTGTATGTGTGTGTGTATGTATATATATATATGTATATATATATACATATATATATATGAGAGAGGGAGAAAAAGAGAGAGCAAAGCCAAAAGATAAATTGCAAGGTTTTAGAAAATACTAGGACAAATATTGTAAGTAAAAATTTAATATCTCTAATATACAAAGAACTCAAAATTCTGATAGAAAAAAATGGATAAATGACCTGAACAGAAAATTCACAAATAAAAGATATAAAAATGACTTAAACATATGAAACAATGTTTAACTTTTTTCTCACACATAATAAATGAAATGTACACTGAGATACCATTTCTCACCACGCAGTGTGGCAAATATTAAAAACCTTGGCAACAAATTCTATTGGTCAGGCTGTGGGGAAGCACGCACTCCCCTGTACTGATGATGTGAATGTAAACTGTTACAGCCCTCAAGGAAGGCAATTACTAGCAAAATTATGCATGCATTTATATTGTGTCAGGCTTCTCACTTCTAAGAGTTTACACCTCAAGCAGCATGAAAATACATATCCATAAATTTATTCTGGGCAGCTTTGTGATTGCAAAAATCTTGTTAATAATCTAAGTCCCTATAAAAGAAAGTGTATGAATAATCTATGGTACAGCCACACTATGGAGAACTATTAAAAATAATGAGAGAGATTTTTAAAAACTGATACTTTGTGCAAACCTAGAGACGGATTAGGAAAAGTGGTTGCCACTTTTGGGTGCAAATTATGAAGTCGTCTCGGAGACTACAGGAGGACAAACTTACCAGGATGGCAGACTCCTCCCTGTCTCTCTTCATTTATAGATCTCAACTCTCTACAAATCCTAGGCAGGCCGGTTCAGCACACACTGTAGAGGACCTGGCACTTCATCTGTGAGAGGACCACGTCCTGGGCACTGGTTCCATCACTCGTGAGCTTTCTTGCTCTGAGAGTGTTGATACCAAGTCAGGATTCCAGTGCAGGTAGGTTAGCACCATTCTCAGAGTTATAAACATCTCCTGATGAATGTGTTTTCCATGTCACTTTTGCCCTTTTCCAAAGAATTACACCCTTTAGGAGGCTTACTTGGAGGACAGAGAACATTGTCAAAAATTAATGATACAGAAAAGAACAGGATTTTGTGACCTGGAAAGTTGAATGCATACAGTGACTATCTTCTCTCTTCCTGAAACCATCAGACCAGGAAGGAATACATGGTAAGACATTTTCCTAAGAGTCTAGAGAAATTTCTAGAGAAAGATGACAAGAGGGCTTCAGTCTTCCCTGAAGTGGATGGAAAAGGAGAGAAAGAAGCCCCTTCAGAAGCTCTTCCCTGGAATGTAAGCCTTGGGGATACTCAAGATGTCCTGGGATGGACAGGAATGGGTCCAACCTAAGGAACAGGGCGAAGTAACATGAGCCACAGAACTGGCCCCTGTTCTTCCTGCTTCCTCATGTTTACCCTTCATCTCTCAACTTCAGAGAGAGATGATTACAGAGCTGTAAGGAGACTGATGTACTTAAGAGAAGGATGCAGGGCTATTCTCAGCAAATTGCCATCACTTCCTTTCAAATGGTTCTTGAGCAGGTGGCAGCCTGATATCCCTCTGGAGAGTGTGTGGCCAACCACCTTGTCCCTTCCATTCGAGCACTGGAATAGTCTAGGAAGCCAGCTCTTCATCTACTATGAAAAATAAATATCTCATACCTAAGCTTATGGAAAATTTTAGTTTGGTAAAACAATTCTATTCTCTCCCTTCTTATGAAAGGAAATAATCACATTTTTAATGAAATTTTAAAACATTCTCTTGTCTCATTATGGAATAAAATGCAAAAATCCATTAAGAGTTTATGTTTCTTTTATATGAAAGGTTACAGTAGAAAATACCATAATAAGAGAGCTCCAGATGAAAGAGAGCCAGAGATAACCTTAATAAATATTCATTTCAAAAATATCCCAGTTTCCAGATCCCTATCTTCTTTATTTTCTTGCAATAAAAATTGAAACAGTAGCTGAATGAAAGTGTAGATCAAAATAAACTGTTCTAAAAGATTATATGAACACCATCCATCATAAGGGTCATAATTCATAAAAAGGACATGTTCAAAATAATTTTTTGTTGTCAACCTGACAATTTGTCTTATGGAAAAAAAACTTAAAAAAAAAACTGGTTTATTGGTGTGCTGTGTGCTCATTTTTGTTCTGGTCAATGTTTTTGTTATGGACTGGGGCATGGATAGCAAAGGTATGCTGATCTGAAAACCCTGGCCAAAGAGCAAGGAGATCAGCCTGACTACTCCAGCATGAAAAGCAGAAATCACTGATATATCAGAAGGTGGAATGAGGGTCCAGTATGTATCATCATATTGACTGGGAGCCATTCTCTGTCCACCAGGGTTAGGGTTTGTTTGGTTGCAAGTTCAGTAGAAATCTACAATTCTGGATGTTTTCCAGTATAGTTGATGTTAAGTCTTAGGTTTGCATGGTATGCAGAAAAAGGAAGGTCATCACCAACATGTGTGCTGAGCCCATCATAGAGTCTAACTCTGGGACAGGGTTTAATTATAGATTCCACTTATGAACAGTTACTCAGAAAAACTGGATCCAGTTCAGAACACAGCTGAGATGGCGAAGACACGAAAGTATTCTTACATAGGGAGCTGTTGAGACAGAAGAAGAGAAGATTTATGGAAGACATGATATGTCCTCAGATACTTGAAGCGCTGTCATCCAGTGAAAGGACCAGAGTGACTGCTGCTGCAGAGAGGCTGGCTGCAGGTCTGTGGGAGGCAGAGCAGGGGAAAAAATACATAAGCTGCCTGAGCAGGAAGTGAATGCCCAACGTGGAGGAGTGCAAACAGACCAGCATCTCTTAGGGATATTTGCAGGGACTCTTGGCTTTAGAAATAGTGGTGGCTACAGGATCGGAAGACTGGCCTGGGAAGCCTCTGCAAAATTCTACAAGTTACAGATGTCAGTGGGATTTCCTCTGAAGTCTCCCTACCTCCTCTCACTGTTGCCTAACGCTCCCCCTTATGTGTGCTGCCTTCTTCGGGGACATCAGACACAGAGCACTTTTTCTTTTTGATTTTTAAGACCCCCTAACAGTACTTGTACATTCTGTTCTGTACCACACTGCTCGTGTATCTGTCCCATCTTTTTCCCCATCCAACTGTGAGTTCTGACATGTTAGGAGAAGGCTTGCACTCCCTGTCCAGTACATGCCCTTTGCATAAAGCTTCTTGTCAGAAGAGAATTTGTGTATCTTTGTAAATATTTACATAAACAACTCAGAAAATAGAAGGATCTGCTTTGAGAAAGGTGGGGGTAAGGGATTGGTTAATGAGAGACTTTTAATACTTTTAATAAAGGATGAAAACTTTAAGACAAGTCAAAGCACAAATGTTCCATAATGTAATCAAATAACATTTTACTTACATAAAAAATCTTTTCTTCTGAACTGGGAAATCTCTTTCACATACTGAGGAAACTAGTGTTTTCTGAGGTCAACCGTACCACTGATTAGAAATGAAAAGAATAAAAATCAGGCACTTAGAAACACAGAGTAGGAGCTCCTTAGAACATTGTGGGAAGCCCAGTGTTCTGATTACAGGTCTCACATGCTGGACCACCAAACCCGAGACAACAATGGTCAGTTTTGAGAATCAAGTGGAAAATTTTATCCAGCCATCTTCTGGATGTGTGACCTCTGTATGGGGTTCTACTTAGGTGTACCTGAGGCCCAGAGTTGGCTTGTGAGTGTGTGGCCTTCACTCTCTGGGGAGAAATTGCGGGATGGGTTTCTTCAATCCCTGGGCAGGCTGTACTGTGGATATAGCCTAAGGAGCTGCCAGCCTTGCCCTCATGATTATAGTGGTTGGGAGCAAAGCAAACATGTTCATGTTAAGCAAGAACAGATATACTTGAGACCAATATATTGGAAGCAGTCAAAAGTAAAGTTTTAGAAAAGTTTCTCATAATGTCAGAATTAGAATATGCCTCCATGTCATTGTTTGGAATTCACTTTAATTTTTAAATGATTTGCATCAACATTTGTTCATGTATTTACTACTCAGTAGCATCACATTAGGAGAAGGCAATGGCACCCCACTCCAGTACTCTTGCCTGGAAAATCCCATGGGCAGAGGAGCCTAGTAGGCTGCAGTCCAGGCGGTCACTAGGAGTCGGACACTGAGCAACTTCACTTTCACTTTTCACTTGCTTGCATTGGAGAAGGAAATGGCAACCCACTCCAGTGTTCTCTTGGGGGAACCTGGTGGGCTGCCGTCTATGGGGTCGCACAGCCGGACATGACTGAAGCAACTTAGCAGCAGCATCACATTACACAGACTAGGGGCTTAAAGCAAGCAAAATAAGGAATCTGTGGCCTCAGGGAGAGAGCCCTTTGGGGTATAAGTCTGGAGTTTAATGGGCTTCCCAGTTGACAGTAGCGGTAAAGAATCTTCCTGCTAATGCAGGATATGTGAGAGACGCTGGTTCTATCCCTGCGTTGGGAAGATCCCCTGGAAGAGGAAATGGCACTCCACTCCAACATTTTTGTCTGGAAAAGCCCATGGAGAGAGGAGCCTGGTGGGCTGCAGTCCATGGGGTTGCAAAGAGTCAGATATGACTGAGCACTTGAGCACACAGCACTGGGTTTTAATACAGATTAATGTTGGGAAATAAGGGACAGAAGAGAAGCCAAAAGAACTGAAATAGTGAGTTCTCCTCCTTTAAAGTGCCCATGCTGAGAGGACCAGGAGATACAAGCAGTCTTCTGTGATTGTGTCTGAGCATCCTGGACTGCGAGGTCTAGGCAAAGATTAGAGAACAGATGTCAAATCATAGGTCAGGTTATCAGAGCAAGAGAACCCAGGCTCCCGAATCCAGCATGGCTATGTTGTGCCGTGCTTCCGGCTTGTCTGACTGTTCATGGCAGGAGACCAGTTGGGATCAGGGGACACCTCAACAGAAACTCTCTGTGGCAGGAGGATGACAAAAGCTGGTGACCATCAGGGCAGGACCCAAGGAGGCCAATTGGGTGCATCAAAGACATCATTATATAGATTCCTATAAGGCAGCAGTTCTCAGTGTTTCTCTATTGGGCTACACAGGTTGGATGATTTTCACTTGAACAACATAAACAACAACATAAAGTACATAAATGTAATCCCAACTTAGGCAAACAAACCAGCCCTCTGCCCCCAAATTATTTGTCATGGCATTTTTGAAGCATTTAGTAATAATGATAATAAAGAAATCAAGGACTTGTCTTTAAAAAAAGTTGTCATTAAAAAGGAAGAATATTAAATGTAACTAAGCTCATTTTTAAAATTTTTGGAATTAAAAAATGAGTAGAACTCCAGTAGGGCTCAGCTGAGATAAGATTAGTGGAGGACTGTATCAGTTACGACTGAATTACCTGTCAGAACTCCTCTTTCTCTCTTGCTCAGAGTTCAAGTACTAACAACAGACTGATCTCTCATCTGTATCATAATCTCTAATTGCTGATAAAGTTAAAGTATTTGCACACCTCAGTACTGAAGTACCAGCAATCCCCCTCACTATTCATCACAGCATACCGCTGTGTCTGCAGTAGGGATAGTGTGTTCTAGGACCTGATGCAGTCTTCTGAGAATTCCATTTTCTCTAGCTGTGCAAACATGCTCACATCCAGGGTCCATTCTCCTTGCTGATTTCCCTCTGGTCCTGGATGTACAAGAGCAGGACCTTAATCCAGGAATAAGTGAGAGAGGGGATGGACAGGGACATGGAGACAGAGAAGGAAAATTAGGAGTCTTTCTCTCCCACTCTCTCTCTCTCTTCTTTATCATTCTGTCATTTCAGGGAGGAGAAAAATGTCTTAATATTTGCATGGGATTATTACGAATATATCCAGTTAATGTGCGATAAAAGCACTATCTTTTTTTTTCTTTCCCACAAACTTTTCCAGAAACTGAAGGACCAGGTTATTATAGCACAGGATAAAACCCAGAAAATCAGTTAGTTCTGAAACCCAGTCACCTTAAAACTGAGTTCCCTTATTGAATTTATGATGAACCTCTTTATCCAAAACTTTATTCCCTTTCTTGTCCCCTCTGACCTCAATCCTGAGCTAACTGAATACCAATCAACCAGAATCAGATTATTAAAATTTCTGTTGTTGATAATATCTTTAACGTACTAAAATTACCATCATAGATATCATCATTAATGGACAAACTCAGATTGCTCCCCAGGGCAAGATAAGTTAATAGACCTCCCCCTAAGCCAAGGACCACCTGGCCTGAGGATTGTAAACCAAAGACATCCTGATTCCTGAAACTATGATTAAGAAATGTCACAAAGGGACTTCCCTGGTGGTCCAAGAATTCACCTGTCAATGCAGGGGACGTGGGATTAGTTCCTGGTCCAGGAAATAAGATCCCATATACCACAGGCAACTAAGGTGCCCCACAGCAACTGATCCTGAGCCTAGAGCATGTGCTCTGCAATGAGAGAATCCACTGCAATGAGAAAATTACATATTGCAACAAAGACCAAGCGCAGCCAAAAATTTTTTAATTAATTAATTCAGAAAAAAAGAGAAACGTCACAAGAAGATGATGAATCCCAGCCTTTCTGTTCTTCCTTATGAAAGATACTTCTAACTGAGAGACCAAGTTGGGGAGGATGTGAGGCTCGTCTCCCACTCCCTTGCTTGGTGCCCTGAAATAAACGCTTTCCTTCCCAAGGATGTCAATGCTAAGCGTTGAATGAGTGGACTCAAGTTCTGTTTGGTAACAGTTGCACCTACTTGGGTTGCTTGGTTATTTTTCAAGTGAGGCAGGACTGTACAGTAAAACAAAGGCAAAGGCTTAGGCGTAGGACTGATACATTTCACGTCATGGCCATTTTGTTTATCAGCTGTGTCGTCTCAGTCTTCAGTTTTCCCATCTGTTAAATAGAAGTAAAAATATTATATCATTGATTTTTAAAAGGAGATACTGTATGTAAGTACAGTTCCTGACATGCGATAAGCAAGCCCCTTAGGTCAGTTGGTATGTAACTGTTAACAAAAATGATAATCATGTTGGCAAAACACATGGATTCTGAAGTCAGTCTGGTTTCCAATCCTAGCTTTAGTCCTTTAGGTGACATTGAGCAGGTTACTTGATTTTCTGTGCCTCAATTTCCACATCTGTGAAAAGGGATAAAGGTAGTAACTACTTTATAGGGTTGCTATGAATAGTAAATGATATAATCACAAAATGCTTATAAAATAGACTTCTCATAATGTTAACTACTGGGTTTCCCCGATGGCTCAGAAGGTAAAAAATCTGCCGGAGATGCAGGAGGTGCAGGTTCAATCCTTGGATCTGGAAGATCCCCTGGAGGAGGAAATGGCAAGCCCCTCCAGTATTCTTGCCAGGAGAATCCCAAGGACAGAGGAGCCTGAGAACTACGGTTCATGGGGTTGCAAAAGAATCAGACATGACTGAAGACTGAAGCAGCTGAGCACACACACAGTGTTAGCTATTAATTGCTACTACCCAGTTGAGGAGAGAGACTTGTTTCTGCCCCCACCCCCTTCCCCTCTAGGTGTATAGGGATCAGCACCAGTATTTCCCACCCAGACTAATTTATGGTTGGATTGGAAATTAAAGACAGTGGCTTACTTGGGCTGATTCTAGGTGGTTGTTTTTGTCCCCTCTTGTCAATGGGATATCTCACTGGGTTCTCCTACTAGTAATGGCAATCACCACTTCTTTAAAAATTCTGAACAATCCTAAACAATTCATGCTTCTGGAGCCCTGCATATCAGATTCCTCAAGGTCATGACTTTCCTGTCCCCTGCTCACTCACCTGGCACATTCCTACTCAAAATCCAGCTTTGACAGTTACCTCCTCAGTGACTCCCTCAGTTGGAGGTAGACCTTGCCTCCTCTGGGTTTCCTGGCTCTTGTTCATAATTATTACAAGATTTATTACGTGGCATTTTTACTGTTTTATCATATGTCATCTTTCCAGCTAAAATGTGAGCTCCAGGGTAGTGATTGTTCTGTTCATCTCTGCTTCCCCAAGCTTTCCTGAGGCTGCCACAAAGTATGCATAAAAGTCCATGGTATTCTCAGATTGTTCCAAACTCCCCCACAAGCCTGAAAGGTCCTTTAGCACAAGGATAGTGGACTTTTAAAATCTCTGTAGCCCCAGGATAAGTGAAATTCACTCAGTTGTGTCCGACTCTTTGCGACCCCATGGACTATACAGTCCACGGAATTCTCCAGGCCAGAATACTGGAGTGGGTAGCCTTTCTCTTCAGAGGATCTTCCTAACCCAGGGATCAAACCTGGGTCTCCTACATTGCAGGCAGATTCTTTGCCAATGAGCTATAAAGGGGATACAGCCCCAGGATAGCCAAGTACAAAAGAGGGGCTTAATAATCATTTATGGAATAAACAAAAAGATGAATTTGCAAACCGACACCTTTTGAATATAAGCCTTTTAATAGAGTATAAAATAAATGGATAATTTTCCGATAAATAATATAATTTAATCAAAGTAAAGGTAAGCCGTATAATTTAATCAAGATTAAGGTAGCATCTGTTAAGTAGAATGTTTACTTTATGTAACAAATCAGCAGTTGTCCAAAAATTCTAACCCTTGCTCCTTTGGCAAATTATGGCAGTGGATCACTCTCACTGAGTTTTAGTTTCAGTTCTTAAGTTCCACTCCAATTTATTGAGTCAAAGTATCTAAAATGGAGCATAGACAGATGATTTGGGGGTTTTCTCCAAATATCTCCAAGATTGCTGGAGAAATGCTGGACTGGATGAAGCACACACTGGAATCATGATTGCCAGGAGAAATATCAATCATCTCAGAATGCAGATGACACCACACTTACGGCAGAAAGTGAAGAACTAAAGAGCCTCGTGATGAAAGTAAAAGAGAAGAGTGAAAAAAGTTGGCTTAAAACATTCAGAAAACTAAGATCATGGCATCCGGTCCCATCACTTCATGGCAAATAGATGGGGAAACAGTGGAAACAGTGGCTGACTGTATTTCTGGGGACTCCAAAATCACTGCAGATGGTGACTGCAGCCATGAAATTAAAAGACACTTGCTCCTTGGAAGAAAAGTTATGACCAGCCTAGACAGCATATTAAAAAGCAGAGACATTACTTCACCCACAAAGGTCCGTCTAGTCAAAGCTATGGCTTTTCCAGTAGTCATGTATGGATGTGAGAGTTGGACTATAAAGAAAGCTGAGCACTGAAGAATTGATGCTTTTGTTCTATGGTGTTGGAGAAGACTCTTGAGAGCCCCTTGGACAGCAAGGAGATCCAACCAGTTCATCCTAAAAGAAATCAGTCCTGAATATTCATTGGAAGGACTGATGTTGAAGCTGAAACTCCAATACTTTGGCCACCTGATGTGAAACGCTGACTCATTTGAAAAGACTAATGCTTGGAAAGATTGAAGGCGGGACGAAAAGGGGATGACAGACGATGAGATGATTGGATGGCATCACCGACTCAATCAACGTGAGTTTGAGTAAACTCCAGGAGTTGGTGATAGACAGGGAGGTCTGGCATGCTGCAGTTCATGGGGTCGCAAAGAGTTGGACATGACTGAGCGACTGAGCGACCGAACTGAACTGAACTGATTTCCAAGATTAATGTGAAACCAGGGTTGAGAATCATGCTGGCCCTCTAACTAGCCAGACTTGAGCAAGCTTTAATTTCTCAAAGCCCCAGTATCCTCATCCAAAAAATGAAGATAATTATCATGCCTCTCTTTTTAAGTTGAGCAACGTTTAAATGAAAACAATCCCATAAAAAGTATTAAATGCAGCACCTAAAATGTGAGATGCATGGAACAGTTTTCATTATTTTATTAGCAGTATAATTTTCAATATCAGAGCATGTGTCACTCTGCCAGTCATGAGCCGGCATGCAGGTTCTCATGCTTTGTGTTTAAATAATTGAAACTGAACCCACTTGCTAGTCCTAACTCATCAATTAAGAGGGAGGTTAGTTCATAAATATTCCAACCATCCTCTCTTCTACTAATCTCTGCTATGAAGGCCCTAAATTTCTTCAATTATTCCTAAGAATTAAATTATGCAAGTTTTATTCAGACTTGAGGTTACTTCTACTGGAAATAGCAACAGAGAAAATGCTCTGGGACAACACCTCCTAACTATTATCTATCCCCAAAGAGTAAAAAAGATGGCTTGAGAAAAATCTGCTTTGTGGGAAACTGTTTTGAAAGATAATTTGGATTTATACATTAATTTCCTCTCTTATCTCTCTAAAGTCCTTATAGCTCTGGCAAGCCTCTGATGTTTATTTCCATTGAAAAGGAGCCAAATTAGCACATACTAAGCAAATTGAAGCGGATGCAAACTCTTTATAAATTCAGATAACAATTAATCTAATACCCTTATGGAAAACAAGGTAAATACGAATACGGAAAATGAATGTTTCAAGTAGAAAAGAATTTTCCTTGATGAAAATGGCCCAGGAATTCCTATGTTAAGAGAGTGGAGGGGACAGGGAAACAGAGTTCTGGAGCTGAGAAACCGTGGATAGAAGGTCTACCGTTAGAGACAAGGTCAGTCGTTGTTTAGTGGCTAAGTCATGTCCGACTTTTTCGGGACCCCATGGACCGTAGCCGCCAGCCTTCTCTGTCCGTGGGATTTCCCAGGCAAGAACACTAGAGTGGGTTGCCATTTTCTTCTTCAGGATCTTCCTGAAACTCGCATCTCCTGCTTAGCAGGTGGATTCTTTACCACTGAGCCACCTGGGAAGCCTGCAAGATTAATATAATGTCTATTATATACTCCATATTCACATTTATTATCAGAAGTAATCTTCCCAGTGACGATGAAAGGGCAATGCTGTTATCCCATTATTAGAGATGAGGAAATGCAGACACATAAAGGTGAGTCCATATAACTGTTAGTGGCAAAACTCAACGCATGGCTTGCTCCATTTCACGGTTCATCCTCTTTCTATTAAACTGTCCTGTGTGGTACAGAGAAGAAGCCTAAAACTACCAAAGAACGCTGCTGACTATAACAGAAAACTGTAATTGATCTGTAAGAAAAGCTCCGGAAATGAACTCAAGGCTCTGAGGGAAGCGTTTGCCTCATGGGAGGCTACCCTGGGCTGCAGAAGACAAACAGGTCAGAATGCTTTTCACACACTTGCAGGACATGAACAAAACAATTGTAGACTTTGGAGCAGAAAGAAATTGGTCAGGATGTAGGGAACAATATTTTCTCCCTTGGGTCTTCATAATTTAATTTGGAGAATTTTTCTTAACATATTCCCTGATAGCTCAGTTGCTAAAGAATCTGCCTGCAGTGCAGGAGACCCCGGTTTCATTCCTGGGTCAGGAAGATCTTCTGGAGAAGGGATAGGCTACCCTCTCCAGCATTCTTGGGCTTCCCTTGTGGCTCAGCTGGTAAATAATCTGCCTGCAATGGGGAAGACCTGGGTTTGATTCCTGGGTTGGGAAGATCCCCTGGAGAAGGGAAATGCTACCCACTCCAGTATTCTGGCCTGGAGAATTCCATGGACTCTATAATCCATTGTATCGCAAAGACATGACTGAGTGACTTTCACTTTCATGAAAAAGAAAAGTGAACCTCAGGACCACACTGACATTTTTTTTTCTACTTTGTCAGATAAGTAGGACTCTACATTTTTTTTCCACTCTCCCTCCATTTATACGAACAGAAAAACAAAGAGTTTACTCAAGATACTTGATGTTTTTCTATCAGTTCCTCAAAATCTTTACCCTACATTGACTGGAAACACCTCCACCTTAAGGCTCATTTGTTCTCTCTTACAAAGGCCTGAGTGGGAAAGAGGGTAATAAAAAGATGACACTCAGGGAGACCCTTACCTGTCCAATTAGGTTTGAAGCAATTACCACAGGCTTACTGCAGTGTCCTTGAATTATCTCTGAGCTTTGTGTTCTAAAACTGACTTCTATCTCACAAAGTTATTTTGGGAAAAAGAAAAAATGATTGACAAATGAACCACTTTGCAAAATTTTACCAGTATTAAGTGATGGTGCTAAGTTCAGGTCCAAGGTAAGGAGCAGCAGCTGTGCCTTGCTGGAGCAGCCGTGAAGAGATACCCCACACCCAAGGTAAGAGAAACCCAAGTAAGATGGTAGGTGTTGCAAGAGGGCATCAGAGGGCAGAAGCACTGAAACCATACTCACAGAAAACTAGTCAATATAATCACACTAGGACCACAGCCTTGTCTAACTCAATGAAACCAAGCCATGGGCAGGGCAACCCAAGACCGGCGGGTCATGGTGGAGAGGTCTGGCAGAATGCGGTCCACTGGAGAAGGGAATGGCAAACCACTTCAGTATTCTTGCCTTGAGAACCCCATGAACAGTATGAAAAGGCAAAATGATAGGATACAAAAGAGGAACTCCCCAGGTCATTAGGTGCCCAATATGCTACTGGAGATCAGTGGAGAAATAATTCCAGAAAGAATGGAGGGATGGAGCCAAAGCAAAAACAATACCCATTTGTGGATGTGACTGGTGATAGAAGCAAGATCCGATGCTGTAAAGAGCAATATTGCATAGGAACCTGGAATGTCAGGTCCATGAATCAAGGCAAATTGGAAGTGGTCAAACAAGAGATGGCAAGGGTGAACGTTGCCATTCTAGGAATCAGCGAACTAAAATGGACTGGAATGGGTGAATTTAACTCAGATGACCATTATATCTACTACTGCAGGCAGGGATCCCTCAGAAGAAATGGAGTAGCCATCATGGTCAACAAAAGAGTCTGAAATGCAGTACTTGGATGCAGTCTCAAAAATGACAGAATGATCTCTGTTTATTTCCATCCCCATGGAAAAGAAATGCAAAAAAGCAAAATGGCTGTCTGGGGACGCCTTACAAAGAGCTGTGAAAAGAAGACAAATGAAAAGCAAAGGAGAAAGGAAAGATATAAGCATCTGAATCAGAGTTCCAAAGAATAGAAAGAAGAGATAAGAAAGCCTTCCTCAGTGATCAATGCAAAGAAATAGAGAAAAACAACAGAATGGGAAAGACTAGAGATCTCTTCAAGAAAATTAGAGATAGCAAGGGAACATTTCATGCAAAGATGGGCTTGATAAAGGACAGAAATGGTATGGACCTAACAGAAGCAGAAGATATTAAGAAGAGGTGGCAAGAATACAAAGAAGAACTGTACAAAAAAGATCTTCACGACCCAGATATTCATGATAATGTGATCACCAATCTAGAGCCAGACATCTTGGAATGTGAAGTCAAGTGGGCCTTAGAAAGCAACACTATGAACAAAGCTAGTGGAGGTGATGAAATTCCAGTTGAGCTGTTTCAAATCCTGAAAGATGATGCTGTGAAAGTGTTGCACTCAATATGCCAGCAAATTTGGAAAACTCAGCAGTGGCCACAGGACTGGAAAAGGTCAGTTTTCATTCCAATCCCAAAGCAAGGCAATGCAAAAGAATGCTCAAACTACCGCACAATTGCACTCATCTTACATGCTAGTAAAGTAAGGCTCAAAATTCTCCAAGCCAGGCTTCAGAAATATGTGAACCGTGAACTCCCTGATGTTCAAGCTGGTTTTCGAAAAGGCAGAGGAACCAGAGATCAAATTGCCAACATCTGCTGGATCAGGGAAAAAGCAAGAGAGTTCCAGAAAAACATCTATTTCTGCTTTATTGACTATGCCAAAGCCTTTGACTGTGTGGATCACAAGAAACTGTGGAAAATTCTGAAAGAGATGGGAATACCAGACCACCTAACCTGCCTCCTGAGAAATCTGTATGCAGCTCAGGAAGCAACAGTTAGACCTGGACATGGAACAACAGACTGGTTCCAAATAGGAAAAGGAGTACGTCAAGTCTGTATATTGTTACCCTGCTTATTTAACTTATATGCAGAGTACATCATGAGAAATGCTGGACTGGAATAAGCACATGCTGGAATCAAGATTGCCGGGATAAATATCAATAACCTCAGATATGCAGATGACACCACCCTTATGGCAGAAAGTGAAGAGGAGCTAAAAAGCCTCTTGATGACAGTGAAAGAGGAGAGCAAAAAGGTTGACATAAAGCTCAACATTCAGAAAACAAAGATCATGGCATCCGGTCCCATCACTTCATGGGAAATAGATGGGGAAACAGTGGAAACAGTGTCAGACTTTATTTTGGGGGGCTCCAAAAATCACTGCAGATGGTGATTGCAGCCATGAAATTAAAAGACACTTACTCCTTTGAAGAAAAGTTATGACCAACCTAGATAGCATATTCAAAAGCAGAGACAGTACTTTACCGACTAAGGTCCATCTAGTCAAGGCTATGGTTTTTCCATTGGTCACGTATGGATGTGAGAGTTGGACTGTGAAGAAGGCTGAGTGGCGAAGAATTGATGCTTTTGAACTGTGGTGTTAGAGAAGACTCTTGAGAGTCCCTTGGACTGCAAGGAGATCCAACCAGTCCATTCTGAAGGAGATGAACCCGGGGATTTCTTTGGAAGGAATGATACTGAAGCTGAAACTCCAGTACTTTGGCCACCTCATGCGAAGTGTTGACTCATTGGAAATGACTGATGCTGGGAGGCATTGGGGGCAGGAGGTGAAGGGGACGACCAAGGATGAGATGGCTGGATGGCATCACAGACTCGATGAACGTGAGTCTGAGTGAACTCCGGGAGTTGGTGATAGACAGGGAGGCCTGGCGTGCTGCGATTCATGGGGTCACAAAGAGTCGGACACGACTGAGCCACTGAAGTGAAGTGAACTGACGTTCAGCTCTTCACATCTGTCATCTCATTTAATCCTTAAAACCATTGTTATGATCCGCTTTTATCAAAAAAGGACACAGAGGCCTGGAGGGTTGGTTAGCTTGTGCAAGGTCAAGCAGATCCTGAGAGGTCCAGCCAGCTTTCTCTGACCCCTGATCTGAGTACTTGTGCAGTTAAGGACTTTAGATCTGAAATACTTGGATTCAAATTCTGGCTTCACTAGCTGTTTAACCTTGGGAATGATTTCTAATCTATCAACGCCTGTATCTCCAAAGCAGGGAATAGTGATAGAGACAGTAAATCAGAGAGCTGTCTTGAAGGTTAAATGAGTTAATACATAGGAAGTTCTTAGATCTGTGATTCCTATCTGTGTGCCAAGGTGCGGCAGGGCACCACGATGAACTCTAGGGGGTGGTTGGGACTATTGAAGTTTTCAAGGGACATGTGGTGATACTTGACATCTGTTAGACATTGAGCAGATTCCTAGCTGGAAGTAGTTCACAGTTACAATATTAGGTCACACTGCATTCCTTTTGATGATGATAGATCTTCACAAAGTTGGATTTTCAATAAATACCACAAAAAGAAGGCAAATGCCACCCAAAAATCAATGCAGAGCAGGGTTAAGCATGCCACTGTCCAATTGATCCCATTTGCAAAGTTGTGCAGCACCCAAAAGCCACACAAGTCCCATTATAAGTAATTGTGTTATTTTAAAATGAAATAAAATTATCTTTTCTTTATATGTGTATGTCATTTTTTTCAAATGGCTGCATAAGTTGTCAGGACATAAATATTATAATATATAATTCTATAAATAACATTATAAATAATATTATAATATATAATACTATAAATAACATTGTTGTTGAGACCTAACTACATAGTAAATGGATATTTTTTTTGGTCCCAGATGTGCCATGAAAAAAAAATTATCGTCACTTCGAATGCCATAAAGTGAGAATGTTTGGAACTGACTTGGAACAATTTCATATGGCTAGTCACAATGTGTCAGCTGTTCTCATCAACCCCCATGCTTTACTGAGTCTCATATTAAGTTCTGTCGGTTCCATATGAGTAACAGAGCTGATGTGTATGTCTGCAAACTGCCTAGCCAGGTCAGGAGAGAGGGACCAGCTTTTACAGCTGAAGAGATGAGCTTAAGACTGGCGTGTGACTCATCCCAGATCACCTAGCTCACCTGTGTACTGCTGGAACTTCCGCAGGCCACTTGCTTCCCTGAACCAGGATGCTTCTCCAAAAGAAAAAAAAAAAAGAAAGAAAGAAAGAAAATGACACAAAACAAGAAAAATGTGTTACAACAGATAAAATTATTTTTGCTCCCCACAGTATCCCCTGAGGATGGGGGGAGTTGCATCTCTTCCTTCCTTTAATTATCAATTCATTTGAAAATCTTATTTAACAATTCTAATGAGCATCATTCACCTGATTAGAAAGATGCATTAATTTTCCTCTCTAACTGAGAAGGCTCAAAGTAAGCTCCCCACACAGAATTCTAGGACTCAGATTCCCATCTGCTACTTTTACCTCTGGGAGATTCATGCCCCGTGGAGATGGGATCTTTCTGTTGCTTTTTAGGAACATGATTGGATTCTTCTGAGACCTGGCCTGGGGTGCCAACAAAGAGGAGAGGTAGTAGCTTGGCCACTTTGGTCAAAGGACCTTGTTCTGTTTGTCCTAAGAAGCAAGGGAAAATATGAAGAAAAGATTTCATCTGATACAGAGGTGCTTCTAGAGTTAGTAGCTCAATCGTGTCCAGCTCTTTGCAACTCCATGGAGCATAGCCCTCCAGCTGCTGCTGCCGCTAAGTCGCTTCAGTCGTGTCCGAATCTGTCTGACCCTGTCCGATTCCATAGATGGCAGCCCACCAGGCTCCGCCGTCCCTGGGATTCTCCAGGAAAGAACACTGGAGTGGGGTGCCACTGCCTTCTCCCATAGCCCTCCAGGCTCCTCTGTATATGGGACCCTCTAGATAAGAATACTGAAATGGATTGCCATTTCCTTCTCCAGGGGATCTTCCCAACCCAGAGATCGAACGCAATGCTTCTGACAGTTTCAAGAAGGTACCTTGAAGACTGGATGGGAGGAAAGTTTGGGGGGGGAATGGATACCTGTATATTATGGCTCAATCCTTTTGCTGTCCACCCAAAACTATCATAGCATTGTTAATCAACTGTACTCCAACATAAAAAGTACTTTTTTAAAAAAGAAGCTGCCTTGAGGGGGTATGTTTGTTTATATTATTTTTTACATTTCCCCATAAATATTTAGGAAATTGGTTTATCCTAAATTTTCATAGCATCCCTGGGGGTATCCCAAGGGAATGCTCCAATTCATATCAGTGACAAGGTGCATATTAGCTGCTCAAGCAGTGGGTATGGGATTCCACAAAGACCCTCCACAACTGTACACACTTATCCCTGGACCTGTGATGATGTTCCATTATATAACAAAAGGGATTTTGCAAGTGTAGTTAAGGTTATGAACCATAAGATAGGGAGATTACCATGCATTATCCAGACAGGCCAGTCCAATCATGTGATGCCTTAACAGCAGAGAGAATGCTCCAGCTGGAGTCAGAAAGTTGTGGCAGAAGGGAAATGGGAGAGATTTGAAGCATTAGAGGGCCTAACTTGCCATTCCTGGAGGGCCCACATGGAGAATATGAGAAGGAGCTCAGGTAACTTCTAGGAGCAAAGATTTGTCCCCAGATGACAGTCGACAAGGAAATGGAGACTTCAGGCTCACATCCATAAGTGAATTCATCCAGCAGCCTGAATGAGCCAGGATGCAGATTGAGTCTCAGGACAGGAACACAGTTTTTCCAGCTCCCCAATTCCAGCCTTGAGAGACCCAAAGCTGAGGGCTCAGCTGAAGCACTCTATGCCCAAACCACCAGCCCACAAAACTGTAAAACAATACACTGGTATTGCTTTAAGCCACTTAATTTGTAGTCACTTGTTACGACAGTGATAGAAAACTCATACAGAACCTGGATCAGGTCAAGGTTGGAAAGCGACTTCTAAGGAAATGCAGAATTTGAGTCACCACCAAGCATTGCCCCTCAGAGGCTATGGGGGGCGGAGCAGCACACAGCAGCAGCAGCAGCAGGGAAGCGCCTGTCATCACGAGGCAAAACTCAAGAGCAGAGGAATCCGCACAGTAGCGCTGCTCTTACAGAGGCTGATGGCTACAGCCAGAACTGTGACACGTCTGACACCAAGGGTGAAGCGTGGAACATGGGGAGGTGGCATGCTAGCCCATAGGACTCAGCCCAAGGCTGAGGTGGCCAGGGAACCATATGTTACTGCCAAGAATAATACAGTTAATCAGCAAAGATTGGTATGATGTGTCCACATCATCACTAACACACAAATTAAGTTGGCTTTTCTAGCATTTCTTGCTCCTGCACATATTTGGTGAATATCTTATTTAGCACTTTGCTCCACTCCTTGATACCCACTTCAAGGGATAAAAGACAAGTGTCCCAGTGCTTGGAGAAATTAACCTCAAGGAGATCTGGGTTTCAGACACATTTAGACTTGATTCCAATATCAGAGCTCACATGTCTCCATTAAAATTTACTGTCTGCCTTCACCCTGTAATGTAATTTATGATAAAGCTGCCTCCTGCTGTCTCTGAAGCTACCTCTTCTCCTGGTCCACAGACTGAGAGCATCATAAACTTAATATTCTTATTTTATTCTATAAGAAACACCATCACCAGTACTTATTGGAAGGAAAAAAAAAAAAAAGAGCTCCATGATCTGGCTCCTGCCAATCGTGAACTGCTCTTGGGGTGGGAGAGAGGGCATGCTGAGTCATGACTTCATTCTTCCTGTGTATTGTTTTCTGTCTGAAATGTAATTCTGTCTTCCTTGTCTAATTTCTACTCATTCTTCAGAATTTAACTCAAGGAAAAAAGAGAAAATTATAAACCTGAACATGAGTGGAAACAAATGAACTCAAATACATATACACATATGTGATTTTCAAAAGATGAAAATATCATAGTGAAATGAAGAATAGAGACTTAGTTTTAAAGAAAGTAAGAGACTCTATAGTCAAGTTCAATATGTCAACTTTGACTGGAACCTGGTTAAAAGTAAACAGTAACAAAAGATTTGGGGTCAACTGAATACATTTAAGTACACAGAATATTAGATAATATTAGGGAACTATTAAGGTTGGATGGCATCACAGACTCGGTGGACGTGAGTTTGTGCATGCTTCGGGAGTTGTTGATGGACAGGGAAGCCTGGCGTGCTGCAGCCCATGGGGACGTAGAGTCAGACACGACTGCGTGACCGAACTGAACCGAGGAAACTATTAGTTTTCCTAAGTGTGACACTGTAGCTAAATGGAAGAGTGTCCTACTCTGGGGCACTGCATGAAGAAGTATCTAGTAGTGAGATTTCAAAACTGGAACATACTTTCAAATAATTCAGCAAAAACAACACATATGTGTATAAAATGAGAAATATGTGGTTCCCAGGTGGTGTAGTGGTAAAGAATCTGCCTGCCAAGGCAAGATTTGCAAGAGACATGGGTTGATCCCTGGATCGGGAAGATCCCCTGGAGTAGGAAATGGCAATCCACCCCAGTATTTTTGCCTCAGAAATTCCATGGACAGAGGACCTGGAGGGCTACAGTCCATGAGGTCACAAAGAGTTGGACACGACTGGGCGAGTAAGCAGACTGAGAGAGTACGCACACACACACGTGAGAAAGAAAGGCGAGCAAGTGTGATTTAAAACAGGAGCAATTTTTAACCTACTTGTAGTTCTACCATCCTTTCAAATGTTCCCCATGGTTGGAATGTTTTACAATAATGCATTAGGGGAAAATAAAGAATTTAGGATATAGTATTGAAGTCCATGGGGTTAAATTTTATATAAAGTTCAAGATAACCAATGTTTGAGAAAAGGTTTAGCACAAAGGTGGGGATGGTGACTGGAGACATTTGAAAAGGTGCTGACCTTGTACGGTAGGGATAGAAATTAGAATAGAGAGGGTTTGGAAAGGAGCAATGTAGTCTGAAAAGCTCACTCACTCCAGAGAGTCAGAAGCAGAAAGAAGGAAATGAGTTGAATAGCTTAATCAAGTACTGGATCATTGATTTTTAGCAGAAAAGACAATATCACAGTAATATTAAAGGGCCTTTGAAAGTGATAATGATAATAAACCATCCATCATTCTGCACTCGTGTTTATTAATATTGCCATGCTTGCTATTTTATAGTCAAGTTTAACTATGTATTATGTCAAGTATTTTCCATGTCGATAAAAATGTATTCAAATGGCTTCATGTTTCATTATGCTTTATGTACCATGGTTCATTAAACCATAAACATTTAGGTCTCTGCCTCCTCCTTTTTTTCCTTATGTAAGTAGAACTGCAAAGTATATATTTGTGTATATTCCCCTTCTAGTAGATTATTTCTATCCCCCAGTGTGGCTATATGTGGAGTAAGAAAGCAAGTGAAGTTAAATGAAGCCGTAAGAGTAGAGCTGCAACCCCACAGAAGTGTTCTTAGAAAAGAGACTTCAAAGAGCTCGTCTTCTCCCTCGCTCTCTCATTCTCTCTGTCTGTCTGTCTGTCTCTCTTTCTCTACACGTACTAAAAGCCATACAAAAAGACATCCATCTACAAGCAAGGAAGAGAAGCCTCAACAAAAACCAAATTTCTGTGCAACTTAATAATGGACTTAACTGGAGAAGGAAATGGCAACCCACTCCAGTGTTCTTGCCTGGAGAATCCCAGGGACGGGGGAGCCTGGTGGGCTGCCATCTATGGGGTTGCCCAGAGCCGGACACGACTGAAATGACTTAGCAGTAATGGACACCCAGCCTCTAGAATTATGAGGAAATAAACATCTGTTGTTTAAGCCATCCGGTCTGTGGAATTTTGTTACGGCCACCTACACAGACAAATATGCCACGCCATAAAAGTTTCAGTTCTCAAATTAATCTGTAAATTGAAATCATTTCAATCAAAATGTCAATTAACTATTTTTGAAAACTTAACTTTGGTACCCCTATAAGCCCCTTAAAATTTAATTTGAGAAATATTTTTTTTCCCTCAAATAAATAGGAAGAAAAAAGACATGTGACACTAGCATGCACTAACATGTAGACTACATGGTTACAGTAAAAGAGAGGCTGGCAGGTAGGAAGTGTTCGTGAACCGTTAATTATTATTTCCATCATCCTCCTTATCATTATTGCTCACTTTTGGAATACTATAAATGTTTTAACCTGTAGTGAGGGAGATTGGGCAAAACTTGGTTTTAAAAAAGCCATAAAAATGTAGACTAAAGGGCAAAGATGTTTACTGTAGTTTTGTTTATAATGGTATGAAACTGACACATTCCAAGTGTTAAGTAATGAAGTGATATTAAATTATAAATGTTTTATAGCATAAGCACAAAAAGGAAAATGTTTCATCAGTGGAGTCACTGCCAGTCACAGTGCAATCAGGAAATTGGTTATACAGGTGACAGAAAAACTGAGAAGGCAAATGGGATGATGAGGCAGTACAGTGTTTAACCAGAGCAGGAAGCTGCTCACACCCCCAGACCTGGACTAATGATGGGAAAGAAGTGGTGTCACTGGAACCGAAGTTGAAACCTTCCTGTGGAAGTTATGGTCCCAGGGGGAACCACAGCAAGGTGCCAGGGGAGTCAGGGGCCACAGAGGAAAGGGCTGTTCCATTCTTGCTGGAACCAAGGAAGAGACTCATGGCTGTCAAAAATAACACCCGATGCAAAGAGAAAGAGAAATACCCTGGCTTTTGCTTTTCAGTCTTCCACCAGTTCCTATTTTTGGCGAATCTACCTGCAAATTAGTGAGGCAATGACATCTGGGGTATGTAATTCCCTACAATTTAGAAAAGGCTAGGAAAAGATGGGGAATGAATCCAAGAGGAAATAGGAAATAAGCCAACATAACTATTCCATGATACTTACTGGTGAGGAAAACATATTCATGATATATTTTAAGGAAAGAAATGGGCTATACACATTTGGTATATTTCCAAACAGGCATATAAATGCATACATAAATACTTAAGCATAGAAAAAAATCTAGAGAACCACACCAAGATATTAATGTTATCATCGTCTGGATGATACTTTTTTTGGCTGCTCTGTACTGTCTAGTTATTCTCAAGTAAATATATAGCACTAATGACTTAAAATAATAAAAGGATAATTGTGTTTCTGTGTTTAAGAGAAATTAGATTATTGGCTCCTTGAATATTGGATACTAAGATGAGCTATCTTTATCATGTTTAGAGCCTTTATATTAGAGGGGAAAAGGGCTAAATTCATCTACCAAAATGAAATACACAACTGCGTCTCTCTTGACATTGACCATCAGAAAGAATACTCGATGTATTTTTACTGCTGCCTGCCCTTTTCTACCTCCGCATACAATTGAGATAATAAGGTATGTTACACCTGATTCCTTTTTATTTCTTTCAACAATACATTATGAATCATCTCCTTTAAGAATCCCTTTCACATTTGTTTCTTTTATTACCAAGCTAACCTCTATAATTCAGATAGTTCCATTTTATGGTTCTCATAGTTAGTAACATTTATTTTATAGCATGCATTCTCTCTCCCTCAGATTTTAATTCTGTTTCTCTTCCCTTTTGAAACACCATCCATATTATTTGAATAGTATTAGAATGTGGATCTTGTTTGGGAGGATAATTCTGATGCCAACCTGAAACAGTAAAATAAGAACTCCTTACTTCTCCACCAAAAACCAGTTATCCTTCCTTTAGGCTTTTCTCAGTCAGCATCCAGTCTGAAGGTAGCACTCATACCAATTATTTTACAAAAATAATTTAATATAAAGCAAGCTAATTAGGTTTTGTAGAACTGAACATGCAAATAAGGGAATCTGAGGGACTATTCGGATTGTAACTGCAAGTATTAGCAACTATCCTGAGGGCTGGCAGGACAAAGAGAAGGAATTGGGATTACTAAAATGTAGATGCTTCTAAGAGGGGCCTGGATGCAGACCTCTGGGGAGAGAGCACCGCCTGCTTGGTATAGCGTTATGGAACGCTTCCTGAGGAACTGGGCCCTGACCGGCTGGCCCCGTTATTCCTGAAGGGATACATGAGGCTAATTCTAGCAACAAACAGGATAGCGACTGCTACTGCCAGGGTAAACATCCATTGCAGTAGTGTTTCTGAGATCAAAAGGAAACAGACTTGAAGAAGCTGTCACTTATCCTTCCAGCCGGCCACCCTCCCTCTAGCTCCCCCTGTTGGCAGAGATACCAAGTAACAGGCTGACAAAACGAATAGGGTTTGCAGAGACCTGGTTAGAAGCTGAGTCCAGAAGAGTGTTCTGAAGCTGAGCGATATCAGCAGAGGTCCATTGTCACACGCACCCATGTCCAGAATGTCTGCAAATAATAGGACCCCATGCCTATTTCTGAGAGTAAAAAGCAGGACTGAGGACCAAAGCAGAATAAAACAGTCTTGTAATAAAAAATGGGGGAGTTATTTAACTTCGTTAGTAAAATAGCAAGACAGAACCATCTTCCCCCGGCTCAGTCAGTGCTCAAGAGGCACAAGCTTTGTGCTTCCTGATGCTGAGGCCCTCGTACCTAATCATGTTTATTCAGCTCTCTGCACCTCCCGGTATTTTCTATCTCATTTCCTGTTTTTCAGTTCAGTTCAGTCGCTCAGTCGTGTCTGACTCTTTGTGACCCCATCAACTGCAGTATGCCAGGCCTCCCTGTTCATCACCAACTCCCAGAGTCCACCCAAACCCATGTCCATTGAGTCGGTGATGCCATCCAACCATCTCATCCTCTGTCGTCCCCTTCTCCTCCTGCCCTCAATCTTTCCCAGCATCAGGGTCTTTTCCAATTAGTCAGCTCTTTGCATCAGGTGGCCAAAGTATTGGAGGTTCAGCTTCAGCATCAGTCTTTCCAATGAACACCCAGGATGGTCTCCTTTAGGATGGACTGGTTAGAGCTCCTTGCAGTCCAAGGGATTCTCAAGAGTCTTCTCCAACACCACAGTTCAAAAGAATAAATTCTTCAGAGCTTAGCTTTCTTTATAGTCCAACTCTCACATCCATACATGACCACAGGAAAAACCATAGCCTTGACTAGACGGACCTTTGTTGGCAAAGTAATGTCTCTGCTTTTTAATATTCCTGTGTCCATTGAACCAGATAACTAGGTTGAATGTCTGAATTTGGACCTCAAGAGCCTCCCTCAGGTACAAAGCATTGATATAATCACCCTCCAACCTTCTAAATGATATGTCCTCCCCTCTAACAGTACAGCAGCCCATTGTATCAAACCCTTGTATCACATACTTCCACAGACCTGTGTTGGTCTTGAAAGTGAAAGTGAATGTTAGTTGCTCAGTCAGGTCTGACTCTTTGTAACTCCATGGACCACCACCCGCCAGGTTCCTCTGTCCATAGAATTCTCCAGGCAAGAATACTAGAGAGGATTGCCATTCCCTTCTCCAGGAGATCTTCCTGACCCAGGAATCGAACCTGGGTCTCCTGCATTGCAGGCAGATTCTTTACCATCTGAGCCAGCAGAGAAGCCTATGTTGATCTTAGGGAGCCTTATTCATCCATGTGTATTCATCCATTCACTAATTCAGCAAGTGTCTGCTTATAATTTTTTGTGTTAGACATTGTTCAACACACTAGAGATACAGTGTGATCAAAGTAGCTCAAGTCTCTGCTGGAACTTGCATTCCAGTGGGGGCTGAGAGGGAGAGGCAGGAACAAGGCAGAGAATGCACAAATTCCTGATAGAGGTCAGGGAATAATAAGTCCTATGGAGAACAATACCACAGCATGAAAAGAGAGAGAAGCAGGGATCTAGAGAGTGATCAAGAAGGACTCTGAAATATACCAGTTGGACAGATATGCATTTTAGCAATATCTATGAACAAAGCAACACCAGGTAGAGGGAAGAGAAAGTGTAAAGATGCTGAGGTAGAAGCATGTCTGGCATGTTGGCAAAGAAAAGGGAAAAAGTCAGTGATGCTGGAGAGGTTCTGGTTTAGGGTCAAACATGAGGATGAGGCTGGAGAGGGAGCAGGTCACACAGGCTGTATCAGCCACAGTAAGGACTCTGTAGCACACTCCAAGGGAAATAAACATGAGAGCGAAAATCTTAAAAAAATTCTCCTGGCAACTGTGTGGGATAAGTCATAGACTCTAAGAATCAGTTGATTAGAAGAGACTCCATTGTATGTACTGCCAAGAAATTTAAAAAAGAATACTGCCTATTAAACCGCACATGGAGCTTTCTAGTGAACCAGGAAAAACAGTTGTTAAAAAAGTTGTTTTAAGTTTATTCAAACATAAACTTTTTAAATCATATATCACTCTTGCACGTACAGAGAAGGAAAATATACGTGAAATTCATTAGTTGAAAAGTTTGTCTTTACATGCAGAGCTCAACCCTTCTGAAATGCTTTTCAATTCAGAGTCAGCAAGGAAGCTCAGATGCTCACTGGTTCCTTCATTCATTCAACAAAGTCAACCAAGCACTTGCTCTGTGGTAAGCACTAGTCTCGGCTTTGGGAGGCATTGGAAAATATGCCAGGTGTAATCCATGGCTTCAAGCTTACAGTCCAGCAGATAACAAAAAGCAAGGAAAGGGAAGGGCAGTAAACAGAGGAGAAAGCAACATTTCTGCAAATGTTCTATTACCATAAGACATAGTCCACAAAGGGAACTTTAGTGTCAGACAAAGCTGGGATTGAAAACTGTCTCTCCATGTACTATCAAAACTGTATCTTTGCATCCTTGAAACAATTATTTAATCTCCCTAGTCATCAGTTTCCTTCTAATATCAACCTCATAGAGTTGTTATTAAGGTAAAATAAAATAATGTAATTCCCTTAGCTGAGTATTGATACTAATTATGGAATTAGAGCATATATATTTTTGCATTTAAATATGTCTTATATGCTTCTCAGAATAATTCATGTGCCCATGACGCCTCAGATTATTCTTGCCTCTGTGCTTATTCCTTCTTTCTGTAAACTTTTAGGAATCTTCCAAATACGCTACACATAATAAATTATAAAAACATATGACTATTGGGTCTTCTTACAATTATGCATTGAGTTGACATCTTGTTTCTCCTTCCCCCAACTCATACAATCTCAGAGAAAGAATATATTTTGCCTCTAATGGTATAAAGAAAATTGTTATTATTTGCTACTCCTTTTATCTGGCAGAGGTAAAAATTGCAGGACTGAAAAGAAAGTGATTGGAGCACAGGATCAAAGAAAGGTGTCAGATTTTTGCATCTAAACAGGTTGACCAAAGTTAAAGGAAATAGTAAGCTGGCGCCATTCAGGAGTCGCCGTTGTTTTCTCAGCTATTGTGTGAGTAAGTATAATGAGCAGTTCTCTGCAGATCTATGGAGTTCCTTGTGAAAGACCCCTTAGCCCTACAGCCAGGAGGCCGATGGCAGTCATTATAATACACTTTAGGATACTCTATTGTAATCATCATTCTAACAGAACTTAAAGTATCTATGGTCTGGTCATCTTCCTGGCCAAATATTTAAAGCTTTGATCAGACACTGCTTACTGGCACTTCAGAAAGCCTTGTGTAGACAAAGAAAACACAACTGCAACTGTTTCTTTCCTTTAAACCTTAAATGATATAAATTGTTTCTTGGCTGAAGTTTTCTTGGCAGGAGCTTTTTAGAAGCAAAGCGGATAATCTATCTCCAAGATGTAGTTACAGTCTCTTTCTCTTTTAAATTCTAGACCTGATTAGAGACCTCATTTGCCATCTGGCTCAGCTGGGAGAATTTTTAAAAAAATGGAGTTATGAATTGGAAAATATGTATCTTTTTTTACATATCCTCTATTAATATATTAGCATAGTGCCTGTATGATCAGCACTATTTCCATGTGAATTAAAGAGGTTCTCTGCTCCTTGCTAACCCTTTCTGTTCCAAAGCAGAAAGGGTACTAAAATCAGACAGTACAACTGTCTGATAAAAGATGTACTGATGTACAATTGTTTGATAAAAGATAAAATAAAAGATTCCAGGGTTCCAGTATAGTTACCAGAGCATAAGGTGCCCCTTCAATTGCTAAATGTTCTTAAATAAATAATAAATATATATGTACTACTTGATTCATTCTCTTTCAAAAGATATTTTCTTTGTAATGAGCAACTTGAGGCAATATGAATCTAGAGCGGTAACAAATGGTTAATGATTCAGTTCACTTCAGTTCAGTTCAGTTCAGTGACTCAGTCGAGTCCGACTCTTTGCAACCCCATGAATCACAGCATGCCAGGCCTCCCTGTCCATCACCAACTCCCGGAGTTCACTCAAACTCATGTCCATCAAGTCAGTCATGCCATCCAGCCATCTCATCCTCGGTTGTCCCCTTCTCCTCCTGCCCCCAATGCCTCCCAGCATCAAAGTCTTTTCCAATGAGTCAACTCTTCGTATGAGGTGGTCAAAGTACTGGAGTTTCAGCTTTAGCATCTTTCCTTCCAAAGAAATCCCAGGGCTGATCTCCTTTAGAATGGACTGGTTGGATCTCCTTGCAGTTCAAGGGATTCTCAAGAGTCTTCTCCAACACCACAGTTCAAAAGCATCAATTCTTCAGCACTCAGTCTTCTTCATAGTCCAACTCACACATCCATACATGACTCCTGGAAAAACCATAGCCTTGACTAGACGGACCTTTGTTGGCAAAGTAATGTCTCTGCTTTTGAATATACGTTGGTCATAACTTTTCCTCCAAGGAATAAGCGTCTTTTAATTTCATGGCTGCAATTACCATCTGCAGTGATTTTGGAGCCCCCCAAAATAAAGTCTGACACTGTTTCCACTGTTTCCCCATCTATTTCCCATGGAGTGATGGGACCAGATGCCATGATCTTCGTTTTCTGAATGTTGAGCTTTAAGCCAACTTTTTCACTCTCCACTTTCACTTTCATCAAGAGGCTTTTTAGTTCCTCTTCACTTTCTGCCATAAGGGTGGTGTCATCTGCATATCTGAGGTTATTGATATTTCTCCCGGCAACCTTGATTCCAGCTTGTATTTCTTCCAGCCCAGTGTTTCTCATGATGTACTCTGCATAGAAGTTAAATAAGCAGGGTGACAATATACAGACTTGACGTATTCTTTTTCCAATTTGGAACCAGTCTGTTGTTCCATGTCCAGGTCTAACTGTTGCTTCCTGAGCTGCATACAGATTTCTCAAGAGGCAGGTTAGGTGGTCTGGTATTCCCATCTCTTTCAGAATTTTCCACAGCTTATTGTGATCCACACAGTCAAAGGCTTTGGCAGAGTCAATAAAGCAGAAATAGATGTTTTTCTGGAACTCTCTTGCTTTTTCCCTGATCCAGCAGATGTTGGCAATTTGATCTCTGGTTCCTCTGCCTTTTCGAAAACCAGCTTGAACGTCAGGGAGTTCACGGTTCATGTATTGTTGAAGCCTGGCTTGGAGAATTTTGAGCATTACTTTACTAGCATGTGAGATGAGTGCAATTGTGTAGTAGTTTGAGCATTCTTTTGCATTGCCTTTCTTTGGGATTGGAAGGAAAACTGACCTTTTCCAGTCCTGTGGCCACAGCTGAGTTAATAATTAGAGTCCCATTATAAGCAAATAACAGAAAAACAATGAGGAGAATGAATTCTTATCCAGACAACATAAGGTCTTTAACTACAACAGGTACATGAGTGTGTAATGTTTATAAAATTTCAAAAGATTCCAAGCAGCTCAAATGAATTGTTGACATGTGTTACTTCTTAAAACACATTCCACCTTTTGATTCACAAAGTAAAATCGATTTTTTTCACTTGAAGTTTTAACTGACGTGGATAATCAGATGTCAATTGTATAAAGAAAATAATTTCATCCAAATTATGGATAAATTATTTTCTAAGTCAATGATGTTTATTTCTTTCAAAAGTCTTGCCTATCTTACTTTTCACACAATTCCCTTTAGGTCCCAATCTACATTACACATTAATTCCTCCATATTTTAACTTCCCAAAGGTACTGTGGAGCTGAGATGGGACATACCCCAGTACAAGGCTCATACTTGATTTCCTTTCTCTTTTGAAAATTTCCAAATTATTCCTTAACTTTAGCAATGATGACGAGGAGGAGAAAGAGGATATGTTCTATTTCTTTCACCCGGATGTCATTCAATTGTCTCACGCGTTAGTGTTCTTATATTACCATCGCTTATTACCTCACTTAATCTTTGTTCCTGCAGATTTAATCCTTTAATAGGGGTTTCACGAGATCGGCAGCTGCCAACCCCCACAGCTCCCCTGCTGCACTGACACCGCAGCCTTGGCTCGGATTTCCTCCTGATCCCGCCTCTCCTGGCCTGAATCTCTCACAGTTCAGTGGAAGGTGGTTCCTCACATGCCCTTCCTTGAGGAGGTGAGTCAGCAATATTGGCCTGGAGCTACTCCACGTTCAAGGTCAAGAGGGGCGACCTCATCCAAGGTAAGGAGCAGCAGCTGCCCTTTGCTGGAGCAACCATGAAGAGATACCTCAAGTCCAAGGTAAGAGAAACCCAAGTAAGATAGTAGGTGTTGAGAGAGGGCATCAGAGGGCAGACACACTGAAACCAAAATCACAGAAAACTAGCCAATCTGTTCACACCAGACCACAGCCTTGTCTAACTCAGTGAAACTAAGCCATGCCCTGTGGGGCCACCCAAGACTGATATGTCATGGTGGAGAGGTCTGACAGAATGTGGTCCACTGGAGAAGGGAATGGTAAGCCACTTCAGTATTCTTGCCTTGAGAATGTCATGAACAGTATGAAAAGGCAAAATGATAGGATACTGAAAGAGGAACTCCTCAGGTCGGTAGGTGCCCAATATGCTACCGGAGATCAGTGGGGAAATAACTCCAGAAAGAATGAAGGGATGGAGCCAAAGCAAAAACAATACCCAGCTGTGGATGTGACTGGTGATAGAAGCAAGGTCCAATGCTATAAAGAGCAATATTGCATAGGAACCTGGAATGTTAGGTCCATGAATCAAGGCAAATTGGAAGTGGTCAAACAGGAGATGGCAAGAGTGAACACTGACATTCTAGGAATCAGCAAACTAAAAGGGACTGGAATGGGTGAATTTAACTCAGATGACCATTATATCTACTACTGTGGGCAGGAATCCCTTAGAAGAAATGGAGTAGCCATCATGGTCAACAAAAGAGTCCAAAATGCAGTACTTGGATGCAATCTCAAAAATGACAGAATGATCTCTGTTTATTTCCAAGGCAAACCACTCAATATCACAGTGATGCAAGCCTATGCCCCAACCAGTAACGCTGAAGAAGCTGAAGTTGAACGGTTCTATGAAGACCTACAACACCGTTTAGAACTAACACTGAAAAAAAGATGTCCTTTTCTTTATAGGGGACTGGAATGCAAAAGTAGGAAGTCAAGAAACACCTGGGGTAACAGGCAAATTTGGCCTTGGGATACGGAATGAAGCAGGGCAAAAGGCTAATAGAGTTTTGCCAAGAGAACAAACTGGTCATAGAAAATACCCTCTTCCAAAAACACAAGAGAAGACTCTACACATGGACATCACCAGATGGTCAACACCGAAATCAAATTGATTATATTCTTTGCAGCCAAAGATGGAAAAGCTCTATATAGTCAGCAAAAACAAGACCGGGTGCTGACTTGTGGCTCAGATCATTAACTCCTGATTACCAAATTCAGACTTAAACTGAAGAAAGTAGGGAAAACCACTAGACCATTCAAGTATGACCTAAATCAAATTCCTTATGATTATACAGTAGAAGTGAGAAATAGATTTAAGGGATTAGATCTGATAGACAGAGTGCCTGATGAACTGTGGATGAAGGTTTGTGACATTGTACAGGAGACAGGGATCAAGACCATCCCCATGGAAAAGAAATACAAAAGAGCAAATAGGCTGTCTGAGGAGGATTTACAAATAGCTGTGAAAAGAAGAGAAGCGAAAAGCAGAGGAGAAAAGGAAAGGTATAAGCATCTGAATGCAGAGTTCCAAAGAATAGCAAGAAGAGATAAGAAAGCCTTCCTCAGTGATCAATGAAAAGAAATGGAGGAAAAGAACAGAATGGGAAAGACGAGAGATCTCTTCAAGAAAATTAGATATACCAAGGGAACATTTCATGCAAAGATGGGCTCAATAAAGGACAGAAATGGTATGGATCTAACAGAAGCAGAAGATATTAAGAAGAGATGGCAAGAATACACAGAAGAAGTGTACAAAAAGATCTTCATGACCCAGATAATCACAATGGTGTGATCACTCACCTAGAGCCAGACATCCTGGAATGTGAACTCAAGTGGACCTTACAATGCATCACTACAAACAAAGCTAGTGGAGGTGATGGAATTCCAGTTGAGCTGTTTCAAATCCTGAAAGATGATGTTGTGAAAGTGTTGCACTCAATATGCCAGCAAATTTGGAAAACGCAACAGTGGCCACAGGACTGGAAAAGGGCAGTTTTCATTCCAATCCCAAAGAAAGGCAATGTCAAAGAATGCTCAAACTACTACACAATTGCACTCATCTCACATGCTAGTAAAGAAATGCTCAAAATTCTCCCAAGACAGGCTTCAGCAATATGTGAACCGTGAACTTCCTGATGTTCAAGCTGGTTTTAGAAAAGGCAGAGGAACCAGAGATCAAATTGCCAACATCTGCTGGATCAGGGAAAAAGCAAGAGAGTTCCAGAAAAACATCTATTTCTGCTTTATTGATTATACCAAAGCCTTTGACTGTGTGGATCACAAGAAACTGTGGAAAATTCTGAAAGAGATGGGAATACCAGACCACCTGACCAGCCTCTTGAGAAACCTATATGCAGGTCAGGAAGCAACAGTTAGACCTGGACATGGAACAACAGACTGGTCCCAAATAGGAAAAGGAGTATGTCAAGTCTGTATATTGTCACCCTGCTTATTTAACTTATACGCAGAGTACATCATGAGAAACGCTGGGCTGGAAGAAACACAAGCTGGAATCAAGATTGCTGGGAGAAATATTAATAACCTCAGATATGCAGATGACACCACCCTTATGGCAGAAAGTGAAGAGGAACTAAAAAGCCTCTTGATGAAAGTGAAAGTGGAGAGTGAAAAAGTTGGCTTAAAGCTCAACATTCAGAAAACGAAAATCATGGCATCTGGACCCATCACTTCATGGCAAATAGATGGGGAAACAGTGGAAACAGTGTCAGACTTTATTTTTAGGGGCTCCAAAATCATTGCAGATGTTGGTTGCAGCCATGAAATTAAAAGACACTTATTCCTTGGAAGGAAAGTTATGACCAACCTAGATAACATATTCAAAAGCAGAGATATTACTTTGCCAACAAAGGTCCGTCTAGTCAAGGCTATGGTTTTTCCTGTGGTTATGTATGGATGTGTGAGTTGGACTGTGAAGAAGGCTGAGTGCCGAAGAATTGATGCTTTTGAACCGTGGTGTTGGAGAAGACTCTTGAGAGTCCCTTGAACTGCAAGGAGATCCAACCAGTCCATCATAAAGGATATCAGTCCCGGATGTTCATTGGAAGGACTGATGTGGAGGCTGAAACTCCAGTACTTTGGCCACCTGATGTGTAGAGTTGACTCATTGGAAAAGACCCTGATGCTGGGAAGGACTGAGGGCAGGAGAAGGGGATGACAGAGGATGAGATGGCTGGATGGCATCACCAACTCTATGCACATGAGTTTGGGTGAACTCTAGGAGTTGGTGATGGACAGGGAGGACTGGCATCCTGCGATTCATGGCGTTGCATAGGTTGGACATGACTAAGCGACTGAACTGAACTGAACTGAGATAAAATTATCTTGGAGATCTGAATGCCAAAAGGGCTTGCACCACACTCCTGGTTTGAAACTCAGAGAGAAGACAGCCACACAAATTGGCTCACTTCAGCATAGGTAGACTGCTATGGATTAGTAAGGGCATAGCAAGACCAACCCATCTCAGACCTTGGAAGAGGTTTTTAAAAGTTCCCAACCTTCTCCTAAAAGAGGCCCAAAAGATAACTGAGAATTAGAAGCTGGAGTGCCATCAGGGATTCACAAGCCCATAGTAGAGACAAAGAAAGTGATGACATGAGAGAAATGGGAAGAAAAAGTAGAAATAAAATTCAGGGATTAAGTTTAAAATGAGTTATGTGAAAATGAAAAGATTGTGAAAACAAAGGGGTTTTTTCTACTATAGAACAGAAATGGTGTTTTATGAACTAAGGGTGATTTCTACAATAGTTTCAGTTTTCCCATCTGAGTTGGTATTAAAAAAATTAAAGTTGTAGCAGATAATTTGACATTCCTAGGACACAATGTACTAGCATTCATTTACCTGAGCTAACAACAATTTTCCCAGACTCACCAACAGCAGACTGCCCTCTTGCCATCACGTCTGACTGATTTGTCTGGATCAGAGGACTACTGACTTGTGTTTTCATCTGACCTGGGGGAAAGAGTCAAGCTGAGGTTCCCCAGGTGCAGAAATCCTACATGTTAAGAATTTTTAAGCATGGCTGTTATTTCACAGTTGCAAAGAGGAGGCACAAGCCCACCAAATGAAAATAACTTGATCAACATTTTCCATCTCTCATCACAGAGCATGTCCATGGTCAAGAATGGGCCTTGTTCCCAAGAAGCATCATTCAACTAGGTTTGCCATCCCCCAGGTTCCTAGGGGGACCTGCCTGTTGTGAGTGACACTTCATGGTTGACAAATAGGCTTTTTGGTTCACTGTGAATGATTTTTTATGCTATTCAATGTTCTAAAGAACCCAGAAAAAGAACATTTAAATTACAGGCTACATCAGCTACAACATCAGAGTTTATAGCATCTGCTTAGACCACTACAGAATATTAGAATGATTGTGGATGTGGTGTCAGACTACCTGAAACAAATCCCAGTTCCATAACCTGCTGGGCATATTACTGTTTCCTCAATTTTCTTGTTTGTGAAATGTGAAGGCAAAAATCTATCTCAGCATATTTTTCTGAAGAATGAAAGGAGTAACACAGATAAAGCACTCAATTTCACTGACTTAGAAATGTAGCAAATATCAGTTTCTTTTTCACCTTTCTCTTGTTATTTTTTGCTCTAAATTTTACATTATTCTGAGTTTAAAAACAATGTGTTTAAGGTTTAACAACCATGGTGACTTCATCCTTTACTCAGTCTAATTAATTTCAGCACTGACTGTATCCAGTAGCCACTGTAGAAAACAACAGGGCCACTAAACATGAAACTCTCAGGCACCCACCTGTAATCCACTGAAACAGCTAGGGATGGCTCCACCGATACTTATTCCACAGATGTTCACCCTGTGCCAAATGTGTGTTAATCTCACCCACAAGGCCAGAGAACAGGAAGGGGGATAATAACATGCTCTGTAACACATGGCAAAGATAAAACAGAGTGATATGGGACTACGATGAAAGAGGTCAAACTCAAAACCAAAACCTTGAAGCAAGGAGAACTGTATCAGACTGTTTCAGTAATTCCAATGAGGGAATGATGGTGGCCTGAAGTAAGATTAGAATGCTGGAGATGAAAAGAAATAGATATTCCAAAAAAAGCACTGAAGAGGAACACAGGCAGACTTCGACCATCCAACAGATGTAAATAGCAGGTGGAATAGTTGGGGCAGACATGACCACATGACAGAGTCTATTAATTCCAGTTGAGAGCCTGAGTGGGAGAGACACTTATCTGGGTGACTTGGGCGATACAAAGAGGAGAAGGCACATTCCTGCCTTCTGGAAAATATGTAATATACTTAAGGAAATAAGATATAACACCCTTTTCCGTTCTCCCCTAATTTATTATTTTATTTTTTAAAGAGCCGTATTCAATAAAGAAAAAAGCAGTGAAAATGAAAACGGGTGGGGCATCGGGGAAGAGGCTTTGAGGAAAATCCCAATGAAAGCTCCACATAATTATTTTAGTTTTACAGAGAGAGTGGATAAAAAGAACAGGTTGTGTCATTTATTTTTGAGCCAGGTACCCCAAAGCCCAAGTGTCCCTAGTTTGATTCCTACAAAGAGGAAGGGAAACTGTAGTATCTCAAAGCATTTCTTTGAAAATTACTCTTTGAGAATTATATTGAGTCAAATGTTTTCATTTAAAATCCATATTGCTTAAAATTACATATCTTTTGATATTTATATATGTGTATGTATATATATCAGAGAAGGCAATGGCACCCCACTCCAGTACTCTTGCCTGGAAAATCCCATGGATGGAGGAGCCTGGTAGGTTGCAGTCCATGGGGTCGCTGGGAGTCAGACATGACTGAGCGACTTCACTTTCACTTTTCACTTTCATGCATTGGAGAAGGAAATGGCAACCCACTCCAGTGTTCTTGCCTGGAGAATCCCAGGGACGGGGGAGCCTGGTGGGCTTCCGTCTATGGGGTCACACAGAGTCGGACACGACTGAAGCGACTTAGCAGCAGCATCATGTATATATATAAGAAATTATCCTATCAATGCCCCAAAGAAAGTAAGAGAAATTTGCTGTTAGGTGTCAGTATGGGCCCTACATTTCTGATCTAGATAAAAAACAAGTATGACGATGCTTCCCTAAACCCCGAGTCACACCCCACAATCTCCTTGTCGTATCTGAATGGCCCACACCTTAAGCTGTGGGCAAACTCTTCTTTTACTCTTCTTCACCAGGTGTGCTTTGCCCCTGCCACCTGGGGGACCCTAATTCTGTCCACCATTTTCAGACAGAGAGGCCAAATCCACTGTAGAGCATGTTTATATTATAGTTGATGGGGAGTAAAGGAAAAAGGCAACCTGAATAACCATGCTACTGCTCCAGTTTCTGTTTCACTGTGGATTCATCATCAATCATGGTCTCACTCAGAGAAGCTGCTCCAGAGAGCATCGCAAGAAAGAGTGTAGGCGGGTTTCTAAAATCGAATTCATAGACCTAAAGCCAAGACTGCTGTAACAAAGTCAGGAAATAAAGGGGAAGTTGGAGAAGGCAGATCAAGCAGGAGTAAGCATGAGAGTATAGGACGGAGGTGTCAGTTCTGAGAATGTAAGTCTGAGATGAAGTTAGAAAAAGTCACAGAAGAGCACATTGAGTGAGGGAGGAGGCAATAAGCAGGCAGTAAGGAAGCCTTAAGGGCTGCTTCCATCATCGCCACTCCAGTCAAACACACATGGGCACTGGTACCTTGCCTTCTGAATCACTGGGATGGTACGCTGACTATGGCATTTACCTTGGGGAGATGTTTTTTGAAAGTAGGATAATAACCCTGGTTCTCAGATAACCAGAAGTATGTCAGAATATAGAGAATGGGAATCTTGTTATTCTAAACTTATTCCTCAGGCAAGATAAAATTCTAGCTCACTATAACCTTCCCTCTCTGATTTTGTACTAACCAGAAACATAATAACTAACCAAGTCTTCCCCAGATACACCCCACATCCAGCTAATAGCTGACTTCACTGCCTTGTTTGCTAGAAACTGCAGCATCAATTTGATCCCTTTCTGATACGATCCAGTGGGTATTGTTGCCAAGAGACATTTTGGTATTGTTTCACTAGCTCTGCAGAAACTCTGTAACTGGCTAGACTTACTGAGATCGGGGACTGTTCATTCCCTTTGTCATCCTACCTTAAGAATTTTAATTTCTCTTTTCCCTGCCTTAGATACATTCCATAGATCAAATGGCTGATGCATTCTCTGAAACAGTGAAAAATGAAGACATTCTTGGGGAGGCCTAGGTGGTCTCCTAAACCAGACAAAACCTCCTCTTCAGCTAACGTACCCAGGAGACCTGATATCATCCTGCATTGGGGTTAGAGCAATGAATTTTCCTTTATTTGAGTGACAGGAGATTGGGTTTACTAATTTCATTTTCAACAAAGTCACCTCAACATTGCTATTTCTAAGATTCTTTATAGCGTTCTAATTTAAAACAGACTTCAGTGTAACAATATGGAGCATGATGTTATGATTCTGGTACAAATTTGTCACCTAAGTGTGAAGAGACAAGAAGAAAAGCTGGCAATTCAGATAAGAAAAAATAATTGACTGAGAAGCTCTTTCACTTGAGAAAGATATAAAAGTCGAAATTGAAATCATTGACATGAACTGTGGACTTTGAAAACCCTTTCCTCTGAAACTGAAATTACCCAGATATGCCTGGCATCGTTCCATCCAAAGTCACAGCGCATTTAGTTTGACATTATTTGTAGGAATACTCACGTTGGATCCCTCAGCCACCATGCAAGATATCCAGTTACCCTGGGTTTGCCATGCTATGAGGAAGCTCAAGCTTGGAAAGACTATGTGTAGGCACTCAGGTCAACAGTCCCCACTAAGTTCAGCATGGAGACATCGCAGCTCAAGTGCCAACATATGAGTTTAAAATTCTCAAAAATATTCTAACCTGCTGTCATTTAAATTATCTAGTTTTCAAGTTCTCCTACGGAGGCCCCAGCCATCATGGAGTAACGACAAATGGTTTCTGCAATGTCCTGTCCAAATTCTTGATTCACAGAATCTGTAAGCCCAATAAAATAGTTGTTGATTTGTGCCACTAAGTTTTTCAGTGGTTTGTTACACAACAATATGCAATCAGAACATCTCCCGACTTTTGCTGCTGCTGCTGCCAGACTTTCAGGCAAGAACAAATTATGGGATTAAACACATTTACAAACTGCTGTTCTGTATTGTTATGCTTTTGACTATGCTCAGTGTTTGATACATATAATGCATTCCAAACACAAAAATCAAGTAAACTAGGATGACAGCAGCTCAAGAAATCTCTATGTATATCCAAGTTTGAATTGCAGCAGAGCATATATCAAAACAGACCACAAACCTCCTTTACAAGAACCTTCTAATGAAAGTTCTCAAGAAAATGCCTTAGTGTAATGATTTTCAGACTTTGATATGCCAGAACCTGAGAAACTTGATTAAAATACAGAGGCCCAGGTTTTTACCTATTAATCGTTAATACTTGTACCAACCATTAATATTTAATGTGTCTGTATCTCTGTTCTTCATTAGGTCTCCAGGTGATTCTGAAGCACATTAATGGTTGAGAATCACTGATACAGTGTTATGGAAAGTAAGTGAAATGCAGAATGTAGGTCAGATGGCAACATTTTTCCTGCCTGTCTACCCACTGCCTGTAGGAAACATTTGAGGAAAGGTTTAGCTGAAGGCTGAGTCCCTGTTTTCCACATTTCTCAGATAGTTTCTGAATGGTGCCTTAATTGCAGTGCCTTCTCCCTCTGATTGGAGTGGAAACCACATGCTCACGTACACATGACCAACGTGAAGGTTATGCAGGCGCGCCATGGACTCACATCGCAGGTGAAATAAGAACCGATTTACTTGCCAGCTAAGCGTGTAGCAGTAAGTTACCTATTGTCAACAGACAGAAAACTCCAGGCACAACTGCTTTGTTTAGCTCAGTACTTCTCAACCTTGACAGCACACTAGAATCACCTGGAGACCTTTTAAAACTCCCCATTACCCGAGCTGTTCCTCAGGGTGTTTACAACAAAATCTGGTGGTTGATCATAGGCAATGATTATGTATAAGGCTCACCAGATGATTCAAAGTCTATCCAAAGTTGAAAACCACTAACACAAATTCTCACAAACGAGGTTGACTCATCCTGAATTAAGAGAAAAATCTGTAACTCCAATGATACTTTTTCTATTATGATACTCTTTTAATCTGATATCACATTAAATAGTTTAAAATAAGAGAGAATGTGCAGAAAGAAAAGTCCCAGAGATCCGACTTTCTGAATTTCTACCCTCTCCTTGTGGTCCTCAGTCTACATGACACATTGTTAATATAAATGTGCTCATTTCACTAAGAAAGCATCTGCCACACCAATATATGGAAGTGGAAAGGCTGTATAGACTACCTCCCTTTCTAAGAGGATAAAGCAATAAACAACAATAACACATATAGAACCCAGAATATAAAATGAAGATTTTAAACTCAATAGAAAGACAAATAACACATTTTATATGGGCAAAATATTTGCACCAGAGAAGGTATACAAATGACTGATAAGAACATGAAAAGACATTCAAGCACTCCATGGGAAACAGATGGGGAAACAGTGGAAACAGTGTCAGACTATTTTTTTGGGCTCCAAAATCACTGCAGATAGTGACTGCAGCCATGAAATTAAAAGACGCTTACTCCTTGGAAGGAAAGTTATGACCAACCTAGATAGTATATTAAAAAGCAGAGATATTACTTTGCCAACAAAGGTCCGTCTAGTCAAGGCTATGGTTTTTCCAGTAGTCATGTATGGATGTGAGAGTTGCACTGTGAAGAAAGCTGAGCACCAAAGAATTGATGCTTTTGAACTGTCGTGTTGGAGAAGACTCTTGAAAGTCCCTTGGGCTGCAAGGAGATCCCACCAGTTCATCCTAAAGGAGATCAGCCCTGGGTGTTCTTTGGAAAGAATGATGCTAAAGCTGAAGCTCCAGTACTTTGACCACCTCATGCGAAGAGCTGACTCATTGGAAAAGACTCTGATGCTGGGAGGGATTGGGGGCAGGAGGAGAAGGGGACGACCGAGGATGAGATGGCTGGATGGCATCACTGACTCGATGGACGTGAATCTGAGTCAACTCCAGGAGTTGGTGATGGACAGGGAGGCCTGGCGTGCTGCAATTCATGGGGTCGCAAAGAGTCGGACACAACTGAGCGACTGAATTGAACTGAACTGAACTGATGTATATTTGAAAGCAGGGAGTACATGGAAAATCTCTGCCTTCCCTTAATTTTGCTGTGAACCTAAAACAACTCCTTAAAAAAAGCAAAAATGTAAAATATAGAATAAAGTGGAAATTTTGATATTTTAATACTTTTTTCATGTTTTAAATTTGTTTCCATTTCTGAGTATGTGATACTCTTATATGTTTCAAAAATTAAACTAAATAAGCAAAATTTAAACATATATTTACCATACAACTCAAAAATTCCACTACTAGTAATCTATTCAAGAGAGATGAAAACATTTGTTTGCCAAGACAAACACAAGGTTTATCTGTGAATGTTTATAGCAGCATTATTCAAACTCATCAGAAGTGGAAATGACCCAAAGTCAATCAACTGGTGAATGGATAAGTAAAATTGGGAATATCGGTACAATAAAACACTTTCAGCATTAAAACAAAAAACACTGATGTACCCTACAATATGTATGTGCTTCAAAAGCACTATGCAGTGTGAAAGAACCCAGACACAAAAGTCAACATATTTTATGATCCCTTTACATAAAATGTCCAGAAGAGACAAATATATAGAGATAGAAAGTTAATTAGTGGTTTCTGGGGCTGAGGTGAATAAGAGGAACAATTGCAAATCGATGTAACAGGTTATTTTTGGATAATGAAAATGTTCTAAAATTGGACTGTGGCGACGATGGTTCCACAACTTCATAAATTTACTCAATAAATTGAACTATATACTTCAAGTTGGCAAATTGTAAAGTATATAAATTATTTAATATATCATAATAAAACTATTTAGAAAGACAAAATATGGAATTAGTTTTAAAGTTCTGAGAAATGAAAGGTGAAAAAACATATACATAAAGAAAGATTATACCATGTTCATGGATTGGAAGAATCAATATAGTGAAAATGAGTATACTACCCAAAGCAATTTACAAATTCAATGCAATCCCTATCAAGCTACCAGCCACATTTTTCACAGAACTAGAACAAATAATTTCAAGATTTGTATGGAAATACAAAAAACCTCGAATAGCCAAAGCAATCTTGAGAAAGAAGAATGGAACTGGAGGAATCAACTTGCCTGACTTCAGGCTCTATTACAAAGCCACAGTCATCAAGACAGTATGGTACTGGCACAAAGACAGACATATAGATCAATGGAACAAAATAGAAAGCCCAGAGATAAATCCACACACATATGGACACCTTATCTTTGACAAAGGAGGCAAGAATATACAATGGAGTAAAGACAACCTCTTTAACAAGTGGTGCTGGGAAAACTGGTCAACCACTTGTAAAAGAATGAAACTAGATCACTTTCTAACACCGTACACAAAAATAAACTCAAAATGGATTAAAGATCTAAATGTAAGATCAGAAACTATAAAACTCCTAGAGGAGAACATAGGCAAAACACTCTCAGACATAAATCACAGCAGGATCCTCTATGATCCACCTCCCAGAATTCTGGAAATAAAAGCAAAAATAAACAAATGGGATCTAATTAAAATTAAAAGCTTCTGCACAACAAAGGAAAATATAAGCAAGGTGAAAAGACAGCCTTCTGAATGGGAGAAAATAATAGCAAATGAAGCAACTGACAAACAACTAATCTCAAAAATATACAAGCAACTTCTGCAGCTCAATTCCAGAAAAATAAACGACCCAATCAAAAAATGGGCCAAAGAACTAAATAGACATTTCTCCAAAGAAGACATACGGATGGCTAACAAACACATGAAAAGATGCTCAACATCACTCATTATTAGAGAAATGCAAATCAAAACCACAATGAGGTACCACTTCACACCAGTCAGAATGGCTGCGATCCAAAAATCTGCAAGCAATAAATGCTGGAGGGGGTGTGGAGAAAAGGGAACCCTCCTACACTGTTGGTGGGAATGCAAACTAGTACAGCCACTATGGAGAACAGTGTGGAGATTCCTTTAAAAATTGCAAATAGAACTACCTTATGACCCAGCAATCCCACTGCTGGGCATACACACCGAGGAAACCAGAATTGAAAGAGACACATGTACCCCAATGTTCATCGCAGCACTGTTTATAATAGCCAGGACATGGAAACAACCTAGATGTCCATCAGCAGATGAATGGATAAGAAAGCTGTGGTACATATACACAATGGAGTATTACTCAGCCATTAAAAAGAATTCATTTGAATCAGTTCTGATGAGATGGATGAAACTGGAGCCGATTATACAGAGTGAAGTAAGCCAGAAAGAAAAACACCAATACAGTATACTAACACATATATATGGAATTTAGGAAGATGGCAATGACGACCCTGTATGCAAGACAGGGAAAGAGACACAGATGTGTATAACGGACTTTTTGGACTCAGAGGGAGAGGGAGAGGGTGGGATGATTTGGGAGAATGACATTCTAACATGTATACTATCATGTGAATTGAATCGCCAGTCTATGTCTGACGCAGGATGCAGCATGCTTGGGGCTGGTGCATGGGGATGACCCAGAAAGATGTTATGGGGAGGGAGGTGGGAGGGGGGTTCATGTTTGGGAATGCATGTAAGAATTAAAGATTTTAAAATTTAAAAAATAAAAAACTAAAATAAAAAAAAAAAAGAAATAGAAAATTTAGTCTTTTTTAAGGAATTTTTAAAACCCTTGGGTTATATATTTAACATTTACTATACATCAGCTATTGTTCTATTAATAAGTGTGTTATATCATTTTACCATATAAATGATCTTCTCAGGTTGATATTATATCCCTTTTTTCAGCTATCAAAACTGAGCTTAACTGGAAACAAAAGATGAGATGATAGTATAAAAAGACAAAATTATATTTAAAAAGTCTGGTAGTGTGAAAGAAACAATTCAAGAAATTAATAATGCCATCATTATAATAATTATAAGTGGTGTTCAAACAAATTAAAAAAAGAATAAAAACTCAAAACTAGTTTAGTCCAGATCAAAATGGGATTGAAGAAATCACAATGCAGAGGAAACGGAGAAAGAGATGAATGTGACCAGAAGTAGATATGGATGACATAAACCGAGAGCCAAGGAAAGGGTAATAGTGTTCTGGGGACTTCAGGAGAGAGTCAACATTAAAAAAGTAAAGAGGGACTTCCCTGGTGCTCCAGTGGTTGAGAAGCAACCTTGCAATGCAGGGAACATGGGTTCAATCCCTGGTCAGGGAACTAAGGTCCCACACCCGCAGATCCACTGAGCCCATGCGCTGCACCTCCCAAAGCCCGTGCACCACAACTAGAGAGTCCAATTCTCCAGGACGAACGATCCCACACGACACAACAAAGACCCTGCGTGCCACAACTAAGGCCCAATGCAGCCAATAAATAAATATTTTTTAATTAAAGATATTAGTTAAAATTTTGTTTTAGTTGAAGACAGTTCCAAATATAAATTAAACTACCATTAACAAGAAGAACAACACTCTAGCCACTGCGCTGAACCCTTCACATACAGCAACTTGTTTGACCATTACAACAACCCTAGGAAGCACAGACTATAATTATGTCCACGTTACAGAGGGTCCTTAGAGTAAAATGATATAGTCCAACATAAGTACACATCATAAATTTTTCTATAACATAAATTTTTCTACAACACTAAATAGTACAGGTAAAAACCTATAAGAAATGCAAGATGGCACTTACAGAATTTCATTTACAATAGAAAACATAACCAAACTTCTCTGGGTCTTTGAAAAATCATTAGACAAAAATCAAAAGGTAAGGAAATAGAGGTTCTAAAGAACACAGTAAAACTAATATGGGTGCCCTGACAGATAACGCATACAAAAGTTTTTTTGTGTGTAATTTTCTTATCAATAGAATTCCATGGATTATTTTTCAAAATTGATCATATAAAAATTTTTAAACATTTCAAAATGTAGATTTTTGGCTTTTTAAAACAAAATTCAAGAAATAAAAATAGTAATTTACGCTGGCCTGAACAAAGATAGCAACATTTAGAAGTCATTCAAGTAATTCTTTGCTAGAAGAAGAAATCAAAGCATCTATTACATAGATTGTAGGAAATAATAAAAATAAGACTAGGACAGATCAGAATCTACATGACATAGCTAAAAGCATAATCAGAGGAAAATGCATTGCCTTAAGCATGAAGGAATGAAAATAAATATTAATTATTTAATCCAAGGGTTCAGATTTTAAAAACAGCAAAATAGAGACAGAAGAAGGAATAAAGAAAAATCAGAAATTACACGTCAAGAAAATATTTTGAGAAATTTATCAGACAAATACTCAAAGACTTGTTGTGTTCAGTGTGCAATTTCTGAAAATTCAGACAACTTAAACTCTCAGTTATTGTTAAGATGACTGAATAGAGCATGGGAACATCACATTTGTATTACAGAGAGACACTAAAAATCACCATCATATTTATTGATTTAAAAGCCTACAATGTGTAAAGTTACAAAGTAGAACGCAAAGCCGAGTGTATGGCAGGATCTCACCTGAGGACTGAGGAATAGATTAGCAGTTAATACAACTTGTGTTTTTGCATGTTCAGGCATTTATTTAAAGTAGGCAAGTTTGCTATTTCATATTTCTCCCAGCGTCCTCTTTAAAGAAGAGCATTGCATTCCATTTCTTTATGAGAGTGTATCTCTTAAACACTGTAACATGAATAACTTCTATACCTATTACAGCAAGCAATTACCAGATGTAATACTCTGCATTTATCTTTTCTCCAGGATCCCAAGGATTTATCTCCGCCTTCAAAGCAATTTTCTCTCAGAGGCCACTATTATTTCATACTAATGATTCAGAGCCCTCACGACCATACCAGAATACAATGGAAAAACTGAGGGACTGGGAAAAGTTAACCAACAAGGAGTCAGTAATTGTTTCTAATTCTTTTTTCCTACTTAAAAAGATCTCCTTTACCCAAATCTCTCTGTACTTTACTAAGGAACTTGTACACACTGTAAAGTAATATTCTGGGAATTAAAAGTGACAAATGTAAGCCCTCAGCACAGTGATTAGGTGGAATTTCCTTTCTTCCCCCCAAATCCTTTCCTACTCTTAGCACATAATTAAAACTCCTCTAACCAACACGTATTTACGTAGATTCTACAATAGGCACTTAGAGATTAAAAGTTCCAGTGCAACAGCCTTAATGTATCTAACTTAGATCATGTATGTAACATCATGGCTACCGCCAGTATCAGCTATCAGCTCTTCCCTTTGAGAGAAAAATCACAGATGATGGAGTGTCTATTAGCACTTTAACCATGAGAAATTTGGCCTCTGCAGGCAGTGGAGCATTTTGGCTTCAGAGAATCAAAATCCCACCAGAGGAAGCTAATTTCCTTTGTCTTAAACCCGCCCTTATTCAACCAGTCTCCACACTGGTAAGAAAAAAAAATGTTATTTGCTTCATCCAAAGTAATTAAAAACAGCTAAACCCAAATTTAAACCTCAAAACTATGATCATAGCTTCCTTGGATGTCAAAATATTCATTCTCTTTACCATTCACTTGGAGATGAATCACACACTGCCTGTGTCATTTCCTGCTTTGATGTTATTTCACACTCTTTCTGTGATGTAACCTGGAGGGTCATATCTTTTCTCTCCAACAGAACCATGAACTTTCCCACATCTGAATTATGCATCCCTCACATAACAATTGCTTAAACATATTTATGACCAATAACAAATTCAATTCAGTACAACATGCATTTTTTTAGCAGTTTGGAGCTGTCAAAGAACAATTTGGGACTTTGGAAGAAGTGATTTTACTTGAAAGGATTGTGGCAAGAGGGGAAAGGGACCACTTGCAAATAGGGAAAGTAGGACCACTGCAGTGAAGAGAGGGTCCCCCTGCCCCCAGGAGATCTGCAGGTATGTCTGAAGTGAAGTGAAGTCAATCAGTCATGTCCGACTCTTTGGACTATAGCCTACCAGGCTTCTCTGTCCGTGGGATTTTCCAGGCAAGGGTACTGGAGTGGGTTGCCATTTCCTTCTCCAGGGGATCTTCCTGACCCAGGAATCGAACCCAGGTCTCCTGCATTGCAGGCAGACGCTTTACCCTCTGAGCCACCAGGGGTAGGCAAAAAAGAGTGATAAGTCTGGAAAGAAGCAAGCATGAATAAGGGGGATGGACAGATGGGCGCAATTTGATAAGAGCACCATCACCCTATTCCAGTAGCTGTTAAGGAGGGACTGTAAGCCAACTTAGGCTGAGGGCTACCCAAGTTTAGCCTGTGAGAAGAACAGATTCATAACAAAGTTTGTTTTTACCGGCATTTTATTCCAATTGACCAGGGGGACTAAACAGCTTAGCTAACCATTTAGGAGACAAAAAGAATTGGAGTGTCTGTGTCTAGCCTTGTAAAAGTCAAGGAGGCATCTGTGAATATAATCTCAGTCACATGGGGAATGATGGTTACTTGCAATAAGCCAGTTCAGGACCACAGTGAAATGAAGATCATAGGGTTCAGATGAAGGTCAGTGTTGCCAGAAGACACAAAAAGAAAAGGGGCAGCGTCTGCCCTTTAGGAACTTGAATACTAAATGGAGAGCCCCCAAAAAAACTTATACATGTAAAAAATAATAGTCATAAGAACATGAAGGAACAATGGAAGACAATTAACATTAAGGGATAAGCATTTTCCCATTTAATTCTGCAACACCCTCATGATGCAGATGCTATTGTCATCCCAGTTAACAGACAAGGAAAGAGCCTTGCGGGTGTCCATGGACAAAGAAAGCAGAAGAGCCAGCTTAGGATCCAGATGGTGCTGATAACCCAGGTCACGGTTAATACATGAAAATGCCAAGATTTCAAATAACTAATGAGTGTTGGGAATTTCAGGAGATGCATCAGAGGCCCAGAACTCTCCCTTTCATTTACATACAACTAATGAAAAACCTTGGGCTTTCAGACTGCAATGAGGCAGAATGGCAATTCTTATTGAGTTGGACCCTAATAATCATTAAAAATACATGTATAAGAAACAAGTTTAGATGTTTTGCTCATACTTTTTATTACAAAGCCTATGAACTCTTTCCGTTTAGCCTTTCAGGAAAACAATATATGTGTTCAGGGATAAATACTGTAGCCAAGGCTCCCATAAATAAATGTATGAAACAGGAGGCTGAGGGGCATTCATGGAACGGCAAGCATCTCTCTTCCAAACCTCTCCATTATTTTATTTGCTGAAGTTGAAATTCTTGTCCCAGGGTAGAGCTTTTCATCCTTAGAAGGTTAAGACTTAAGTACTGCTACAAGAAAGCTCCAAGGGGTAGGTATCTGATATGAGACTGATTTTGAGCAAAGGGGATTATAGTAGAGATGAAGAAGGGAGCCAGTAACCCGGGAAAGGTAACCTTCATCTAGAAGGGGAAGAGGCTGAGAATAGGGAGTAAAGAACATAGAGAGGCCTCAGGAAGGAAAAAGAAAATCTTGTCTCTTCATAATGATCAAAATATGTCAATACTATTTCAAAATAAAACTCATGTATTCCTTTTCTTCCGTCCTTGTAAAATCCCATTACTTTTAGCTCAAGGGCATCTGCCTGTCAAGCCTAAAGAGACTGACACCAGCCACTGCTTTGGAGGAAAAGAGTTACCGCAGGGAAAGTCATTTGTGAGCCAGTGGCAGAGGACTTTATGAGAACCAAGTTAGCACTCAGCTGTCCTCTTACTGACATCTACTGATAGTTCATAGTCAACAGTGGTGGACATGTCCCCATAGACTGCCCATTCAGTGTCACGCTTATTGATGCCCTGGGACTCGGGGAAACTCTCTGGTGACTCAGATGGTAAAGAATCCACCTGCAATGCAGGAGACCTGGGTTCGATCCCTGGGTTGGGAAGATCTTCTGGAGAAGCAAATGGAATACACACTCCAGTATTCTTGCCTGGAGAATCCCGTGGACAGCAGAGCCTGGCAGGTTACAGTCCATGGGGTCCCAAAGAGTCAGACCCGACTGAACCACTGTCAGTGACCAGGCCCAATTTCAAACCATTCTGGCAATGGGTGACCAGCTGGGAGCAGAGTCAGCCTGATTTCATGTGGTCCCTGACATTGGTTACCAAGGTTATTTTTGTTTCAGCTGATATTTTTAGGTTCTCCATCAGGGCAGGAACACTGCTCATATCTCAAGGGCTACCAGAGATTGAAGAGTAACCAAGACAGTGAGGGACAAGGGGCAGTCTCACTGCCTGCCTGGGCCACGTAAAGTGCCTTCCTCCTAACTAAATGTTTGATGGATAAATTGGGAAGGGGTAGGGAAGCCTGAGGAGAGGATAACAGGGCATGTACCCGGGACAAAAGTGGACAAAAAATAAAAGATGAAACTCCCCAGCTCCCTAGACACCACCTTTTCCCCAAAGTCCCACAGCCTAAATGTGCCCCCAAAGCAGGAAGAGTAAAAAGTGTGCTCCAGAAGCACCTGGTAAAGCAGTTTCTCCCTGTCTCCAACCAAGCCTTATTGATGTCTTATTGAGATGCCCTAGTCCAGGATCTGTTACATTCTTAGATATAAGAACTAACCTGAGAGACCCACTACCCTGAGATCAGAAAGGCGGAATGAATTACTGGACCACACCAAAGACAGAGAAAGTCTAAGGGACAGACAGCTGAGAGTGTTGTTGTCCCCTCCTTACCTGAAACATCTTCTTTCAGATTCTTGCTATTGTTGTTCACTTGTCAAGTCGTGTCCAACTCTTTTCCACCCCATGGACTGCAGCAAACCAGGCTTTCCTATCCCTCACCATATCCCAGAGTTTGCCCAAATTCATGTCCATTGAATCAGCGATGCCATCCAACCATCTCATCCTCTGTCACCCTCTTCTTCTTCTGCCTTCAATCTTTTCCAGCATCAGGGTCTTTTCCAGTGAACTGGCTCTTTGCATCAGGAACATATCTCTTTCAGGCTCTAGTTGGATATTTTTTAAGAAAGGTAATACTTAGTTCTAGAAATGTGGCACAAATTATTTATCTGAGGGTCTCCAAAATGGAAGTTAACCATGACTTCTGGTGTTGAAAAAGTATAAAATTGGTGGTCCAAAGATAAAGAAAATTCCCCTCCCTCTTGTGCTCCTCTGAGATGACAGATGTTCAGTGGCTCAAACTAGGTCTTGAGAAAGCAGAGCCCAGAAATGAGATCAGGCTCACTATGGGTTTCTATGAGCCCCAGGAACAGCCCGCAGGGCTGAAGACGAGACAAGAGCAGACAACCAGGACAGCGGCGCCAGAATGAACTCTGTGGGCAGGTACCAAAAATCACAGAAATGCTAGCCAGGTGGCTTGCTGTCCTTATAGGACAGGGTTTCACATTCCTGGAAGCACATTAAAATCACCTGGGGAGACTTTAAATATCCTAATGCCCAGGCGGCACCCTAGAAAAATCTAATCAGAAACTTTGGGGAGGCTACCTAAGCATTAAGAGTTTCTAAAGCACTCCTGGTTATTCCAATGTGTGGCCAGGACTGAGAACTCTGCCCTGGGAAGCAGTGAGCACGTAAAATACAGGGACTCCCAGTTTCTACAGGAAACATACAGTTTTGAGGCTTACTTCATTGCAATCTGTCAGTACACCATTAACTACGTCTTGTGTCAGGGAGGTGGCATGATGGGGAAGGGTGGGCTGTCTCTAGTGATACATTTAGTAGAGACCAGTGCTCTCAAATGGAGAAGGCAATGGCAACCCACTCCAGTACTCTTGCCTGGAGAATCCCAGGGACGGCAGAGCCTGGTGGGCTGCCATCTCTGGGGTCACACAGAGTCGGACACGACTGAAGCGACTTAGCAGCAGCAGCAGTGCTCTCAAAATAGAGTTCCTGTGAGCATACCTGCCACACTCTCTCATGAGCCAGCCCCCAGAACTGCTGGATATTCAAAGCAAAGATTCTCTACTGCACCATCACAATATGCTGGGTTTGTGGCTATTGTTATTAGTGAATTATTAATAATAAAGTCAATGTACTGACATTTCCTAATGATTCACATTTTTTTGTTAAATTAGAGAAGTTTCAAGATCATCCTTGTAACAGTACCACACTCACATGGAACCACTTGCATTCTGATGACTTTATTCATTCAACAAAACTATTTAGTGCCTATCATATGTGTGCCAAGCACTGTGTTAGACCCTAAAGACACAGCAGTCAATACAATAGCTATTGTACCCTCCCTCGTGGAGCTTATCATCTATCAGAGAACAGAGATATTAAACAAAATATTCCATAATAAGAACATACCCTACTTTGTTTACCCATTCTTTCACTGATCACCTGGAACCTTTGTAGTTTTGCGCTCTTATTATGTGGGTAGTTTCCAATTAGGGGCAGTTTCAAACAGAGTTGTTCTATTTGTCTTGACTTGTTTTGATTAGGTATTCATTTGTGTCAGGTATTTTCCTAAGCGAGGAAACTATTGGGTCAGAGAATATGCCGAACTTTAGATAACAATGCTAAGAATTTATTGAAAATGTTTTGTATCAGTTCAAATCACTTCAGTAGTGTATGATGGTTCTTCATCCTGCAAATCCTTACAAACACACGGTTCCCATCTTTATCATTTAAGCCTTTCTAGCAGGTATCATATGGTTTTACTCTAAGTTCTATAATTCATTAATTCTCTTCCTATTTTTGAGAAATCTGTAGGAATGAACGGAGAAGGAAATGGCAACCCACTCCAGTATTCTTGCCTAGAGAATCCCGTGGACAGAGGAGCCTGGTGGGCTGTTGTCCATAGAGTCGCACAGAGTCAAACGCAACTGAAGCGACTTAGCATGCATGCATGCATTGGAGAAGGAAATGGCAACCCACTCCAGTGTTCTTGCCTGGAGAATCGCAGGGACAGAGGAGCCTGGTGGGCTGCTGTCTATGGGGTCGCACAGAGTGGGACACGACTGAAGCGACTTAGCAGCAGCAGCAGGAATGAATTCAGGTGAAGAGCCAGAGGCCATGTCTAATACTGGGGTTTCTCCAAAGGAAACAAAACCAATGAGAGATATATCGAGGGAGAAACTGATTTACTCTAGGGAAATGGCTCCTGTGATCATAAAGGCCTTGTAGTCCTACGACCGGTAGTCAGCTAGCCAGGTGAGCTAATGTGTGTTTTCAGTCTAAAAGCTTGCAGCCTTGAGAACCAAGAAGAGCTAAGGCTTCTGTTCAAATCTAAAGGCTTGAAAGAAACCGATGCCCCAGCTCAAAGCAGGCTGGTGGGAGGAGTTCCCTCTTGTTTGAGGCAGGATCGGCATTGTTGTTCTATTCAGGTTTTCAATAGATTGAATGAAAGCCACCAACATGCTTTACTCAGTCTGCTGTTGCTGCTAAGTCACTTCAGTCGTGTCCGACTCTGTGCGATCCCATAGACGGCAGCCCACCAGGCCTCTCTGTCCATGGGATTCTTCACACAAGAACACTGGAGTGGGTTGCCATTTCCTTCTCCAATGCATGAAAGTGAAAAGTGAAAGTGAAGTCGCTCAGTTGTGTCTGACTCTTTGTGACCCCATGAACTGCAGCCCACCAGGCTCCTCCATCCATGGGATTTTCCAAGAGTTCTGGAGTGGGGTGCCATTGCCATCTCTTACTCTGTCTAATGATTCGAAAGTTAATGTTATCCCAAAACATCCTCACAGACACACTGAGAATGTTTCACCAAATATCTGGGCACCAACCTCCCCAGTTGACATATAAAATTAACCATCACACCATACTAGTTTGCCATCTTATCTGCAACCATTCCTTTCAAATAGTGTGTAGTATTCTATTGTTAAATACATACGTATGTATGTATATGTATATTACACATATGTGCACACATACGTTGTCATGGTGGTGGTGGTTTAGTCACTATGTTGTGTCTGACTCTTTTGCAACCCCATGGACTGCAGTCTGCCAGGCTCCTCTGTCCATGGAATTTCTCATGTAAGAATACTGGAGTAGGTTGCCATTTTCTTCTCCAGGGAATCTTCCCAACCCAGGGACTGAACCTGTGTGTCGAACCCATGTCTCCTGCATTGCAGGTGGATTCTTTTTTTTTTTTTTTTTTTACTTTACAATACTGTATTGGTTTTGCCATACATTGACATGAATCCTGCAGGTGGATTCTTTTTTTTTTTTTTTTATGAGTTAAATAAGATTGATTTTATTTTTTTTAATTTTTTTTTATTTTTTATTTTGTTTTTCTGGAATTTTTTTTGCATTTTCTTTTTTTTAAATTTATTTATTTTTTAAATTTTAAAATCTTTAATTCTTTTTTTTTTTACTTTACAATACTGTATTGGTTTTGCCATACATTGACATGAATCCTGCAGGTGGATTCTTTTTTTTTTTTTTATGAGTTAAATAAGATTGATTTTATTTTTTTTAATTTTTTTTTATTTTTTATTTTGTTTTTCTGGAATTTTTTTTGCATTTTCTTTTTTTTTAATTTATTTATTTTTTTAAATTTTAAAATCTTTAATTCTTTTTTTTTTTTTTTTTTACTTTACAATACTGTATTGGTTTTGCCATACATTGACATGAATCCTGCAGGTGGATTCTTTACTGCTGAGCCATCAGAGAAGCTCATATGTAGTCACACTTCATATAAATTTAAAAATATTTTGTTTAGCTTTATGTTTGTATATTTCATCTATAATTTTACATTTGCTATAGATTATTCATCTTATTGATATAAGGTATTTCATTATATGATTACATGGAAATTTATTTATCCAGTCTACTGTTGATAGGCATGTGGGTAATTTCTGGTTTGGAGCTTCTCATTGATTTTGTCACTGTAAATATTTAGGTTATTTCTAACTTGTTTCTAAGGAGCACTGCATAGGCATCTCTTGCATGTTTCCTTGTACACATACATAAGTATTCTCTTGGGGAGCCACAGGTCAAAAACTAATCCAGCTGGACCGTGAGTGGAGAGAAAACAGCACAAACAGAAGTTTTCTCTCCCCCTGTTCGTGGCATCTACCATTTTCTCTCTCTATCCTCACCACACTATGACTTAACTGGCTTCTCTTCTCTCCTGGAAGTTTCTCACAGATATTGCTTTATAAATTCTCACTGAAGTAAAACAGACCTACGAAAAGATGCATGCATTTTATGTGTGTAGTGCAGTGGATTTCCCTAAATTAAATACATGCGCGTAACCCAGAGGAGGAGAGGGAAATTTATAGACTACTTAATCTTAGCTTTACTGGATACTGCCAAACAGCTCTTCAAGGTGAGCATATCAGCTAATTCTCACACCGTTTCTTCTCATCTTTGTCAATACTTGGGGTAGCCAGATCCTAGTTTTGCTATGCCAACAAATAAAAATTCTGCCTTGTTTTAAGTTGCTTTTGTTTCACCAATGGTTGAGCACTTTGTTCATGCTTATGTGCCAGGTAGAACACTCTTTGCTCATTTTACTATTTGGTTGTCATCTTGTTTTGACCTTTTCCCTAAGAGTCTACAGCTCACCCTGGGGCTTCCTTCGTGGCTCAGCTGGTGTTTTCTGACAGCTCCCTCCTATTTGCTGTCCCTTCCGCATAGATAATATCTTCTCATCTCTAGGACACTGCACTCCTCTTAGGCTGGATGGATTATGCTACAACTTTCCCAGGAAGTATCATGGGGGCTATAGTCTTTTATGACATTACTACCTCTTATACTAGGTGTTGTTAATAAGTGGCTGTGCAAGTTTGGCTCATGGAGCATCTTCAGCGTAAGTTATCAGGTATTACGCTTGATTGCAATACAAGGAGCTTAGTACTTTTGTTTTATACCTGGCCTGCTCTCCTTACTCCTTTAGCTTCATATCTTAACAGGCTCCTGAGGTTTGATACAAATTATAGTATGTTACAGTAAAAGCACCACTGTCTAGGAATTTCTGAAGAACTGAGTTATCATCTCATTTCCATCACCAGCTGTGGGATCTTGGGCAAGTCGTTTCACCACTGAGCAGCAGCCTCTTCTAGTGTCAAATGAGAATATAAAGATACATTCCCTGCCTACCTCTCAGAGTTGTTTTGGACATCAAATAAAAGAACATCAAGATGATACGAATATCTACAAAACACCAGTCCCAGTCACATCATGAGAGTTGGTGGTTGACTGACAAGCACAAACCCCAGGCTTTTCTGAAGCATTGCCCTCTGAAAACCTAGAGTAGAATCAGGGGTATGAGACTCAAGCGTGCTCTTTGCTCACATTTACTGAAATAACGTGCAGGCTACTAAGCAAATGCTTGAGTGAGGATCGTAAGTCAGAAGGTAACCTCAGTTGAAAAAAATGCATCATTATGATTTGATTTCAGAAAGGCAAACATGACCTGAATAAATCAAGGGGCTGTGGAATCCAAATTCCTGTCTTGTTGAAGCTGGAGCAGATGTGGGGGGCAGGGTGGTCTGTTCCAGAAGTGAGGAAAAGTGCAACTGAGCAGGAAGGACTGCCTGGGGAGCCATGTGGATTGCTGTGAGGGGCTCCTGCCAGCTTTCTGGGGCAAGACCTCTGGGCAGGTACATGGAGTGTTGAGGCTGCGCCGGCTACTGGATCATAACTGCCGAGGAGTAAGCACCACGTGGATTGAGAAGGCAGGCAGAGCTCTTTAGTGAGGTGGGTTCCGGGAGGGCTCTGAGCCTATTCTCAGCTGAGCTTCAGAAGAAGCTCAGGGAGGCAGAGGAGGGCAGAGCCGCAGCTGCTGCCTGGCTCTCAAGAAGAGGGCTGGACTCTCTCCATCGGCTGCAGGCTCAAGGACAGCGGGACTCCACTCCACCTGAGCCATGCCGGCCAACCTCACAGAGGGCAGCGCCAAGTCCAGTGGGACTGGGCAGGCACTGAATTCTCCTGTCCTTTGTACTGAAACAGTGACTTTCACTGCAGAGGTGGAAGGAGAGGAATGGGGCTCCTTCTACTACTCCTTCAAGGTAAGTTTCCTGCCTTACACTCTGAACACTGATTTTAAATAATAAGACAAAGTAGAATTTTAAGTTAAAAGATCACAGCCAATATTATGAATGAGTGTAGCTTATTTTCTTTACTAAAAAGAGTTTTGAAAAAAACTGATGAGCTATAAAAGTAAGTTTTTCATATTGTGCTAGGATCTATGCCTTACACTCTGAACACTGATTTTAAATAATAAGACAAAGTAGAATTTTAAGTTAAAAGATCACAGCCAATATTATGAATGAGTGTAGCTTATTTTCTTTACTAAAAAGAGTTTTGAAAAAAACTGATGAGCTATAAAAGTAAGTTTTTCATATTGTGCTAGGATCTATATCATCATTTCTTAAGAATATTTGTTTTGCTTTGTTTTTTTCCCTGCTGCTGCTACAAATGTAAGAGTCATGAGTAACATTTGTAAGTGGATGACTTTTTAATTTTCCCCTGTCCTTAGATGAAAGTACTTTCAGTTAATCTCATAGTAGTGCTTGAAATGTCTGTTCCTCATAAGGGTTATTGTTGTGAGTTTTTTGTTAGGAGCATCAGAGGTTTGTAAAGCCCACATCACCCAGGACAGTACCTGTTGCAATGAGGGACATAGTGCTGAGTAAGGAAAGAAGGACCGCACTTTCTGTGCTGATCCTTTGCGGTGAACATCAGAGGGAAATAAGGTCCTTAACTGTAGTCGGTGATGTTACTGTTCACAACAAGTTCCCTCCTAAAAGAAATGAGGAAATCAGAGTTTAGTAAGTTTCACTTTCAAAATATCCAAGGGCCACATTGAGGAAGAGGCCATTGTTAGGCTGATACTGTTTCCTCTTCCATAAAACTGTGGTCAGGAATAAACCGGGCATCCAGAAAATAGTTTCCTGCGTCTTGCATGGAATGCAGGGATGTCAGGTTATTTCACAGGCTGCCTGACAGTGCATTCAGCTGTTACATTAATTCCCAGGACTCAAACTGGTCTTTCATACTTCAAGAAAAATTCTAGCAGTTTTTTCTTTTTTTTTTTAATCCTCTGGATGTTCTTGAAATGATTTGGTTTTTATTGACAAGGTAGAATTTGCTGTAATATCTACCTTGGAGCTTTGCTTCTTTGCCAACACTCAGAGTAAAACTTTCAGCAGGGAGCTGCCCTGGAAGCCAGCCTCACTGGTGTTCGAGAGCCCTAGAGAAAATGTAGCAAAGCAGAGTGGAACAAGTCACTTAGGCGGATTGCATGGACTCATCCCTAGGCACCACTTCCTAATGCATTCGTGCACACACACAGCCCAGCTGCCCAGATCTACAACAGAAAATAGAAACTGAAATTGGAGTGGGGTGCCATTTACCATTGACTGAATAATCCCCTCTGAAATCAGCCTTCAGATCCAGAGATTCTATCTTGGAGAGGCACGCTTTCTGCACCCAGAAAGCATACTGCTCCTCTCAGAGATGCTGCCTCTGCAGCCTTTTTGGTATTTATAGAACATGACAGCAAACAGAATGAAGAAAGAGTGGCCACTGCGGAAAGGACAATAATCAGCAATAAGACAGTTGTTCTGAGAGTCAGGCAATAATCAGCTGAAATCTCATTTGCCATTTTTTTTTTTTTAATACAGCTCTGAAGGGGAAGTTTTGAGTGTTTGGACAAACAAACCCCTACTCACTCTCTTCTGGTGTTTGAACTCTGTCCTAGCAACATCATCTCCAGGCACTATGGAAAATCACATCATTTTCATCTCATTTCTATTAATAAGTTTGCCCTCCAGCAATTGAACCACTAGACAAGGAGAGAAAGAGAAAGAAAGAAAATACGTCTGATCAGGAACTTAGAATGTTCTGTTTCATTTTTTGAAAAATATAATCATTCATTAAAGCAGTGATTTTTAGCTACACAACAGTCAGTAGCAGTGTTGGTAAAGAACTAGCTTAAGTGTCTTAAGCTAATGTGTAACTTTTTCCACCACTCCCTTTGAGCACAAGCAGTTTTGATGCAGGCTCTTGTTCCTTGTGATCCTTTTATCCCACACGTGTCTCAAGAAGAAAGTCAGAACTGTGTTTGTGAATTGTCTCCCAACCATGTCCTTTTAATCTCCATCGCCTTTTCCAAAAGCAGTAGAAACATCATCAAAAACAAAGTGGTAACAGCAGTAAAAGTAGGAGAATAATAGCAATACCAAAAGCCGTACATTTCATTGGCCGTGGGCTTTCTTGGTGACGTGAATCTTTCTGAATGACTTTGTGAAGTGTCTCATTTAATCCTCAACCCATGGTGTACCTTTCATTTCGAATGCCTTTCATCTTCATCTGAGTTTATCTAAATTCAACCCAGTTTTTAAGGCTCCTCTTGGGTTGCTTCCTCCCTGAAGACCCCCAAACTCATCCCTCCTCTGAGTTCTGGTAGTGTCTGGAGGACACCCCTTCTCTTTGCCACTTAATCCAACTCTGTGCTCAACTGCTGTTCCAATAATGTGTCAGGTCAATGTGCAACAGTCATTAAGCACCTCAAGTGAAAGTAATGACTAATGTTTGTTTCATGTTTGCTCCAAAACCCAGCAACCCTGCGTGTCCTACTCAATAAACATGTACTGCATAAATGAACTGTGGGTCTGTGTTCTGTTTCTGTCTGCCATCTACATGTTGTCAGACTGGGCAACAGAAAGTTTGCTTTCTCAGTGACAGAGGTGAGGATCTTATTCACTGCTACTCCACAGGTCAGCCCCTGCCCTGCCAGGTCTTTATCAACTGTATTCACTGAGGTCTTTCTCTGTAGGCACATTTAGCTCATCCTTATTCCATTTCTAAGCCAATGTGATGAAGGTAAGTAATAGTTTCCAGTGGGTGGAATACAAAAGTGAATGTATCATCATACACTGTAGCTCATACTGGTTTAGCCCTAGCGAACCCACACCCACCCATTGCTGTCTGCCCTAGTCTTAGCTGCTTTTCTCAGTCTACATGCCTGGGCTTCTAACCTACTTACTTATGTAGCCCTCAAGTTCTCCTCCAAACCCAAAGCTCTCTTGGCAGAAGATAAGATATCCATGTCTAAATCTTACCAGCCCTTTCTTCACAAGCTTGGAGGCTTTCCTTTCTTCCCATCTCTATCTCCATATTCTTGCCCCTGCTCCTCACTGCGCTAACCCACTCTGCCATCCTTTGTAGATTCTTGGATACCAGCAGGAAGGGCAGAAGTGAGTTCACCACTTTCTTCTTCCATCGTGGGTTCCACATGACTAAAGTTCTATGGTCCTGGGTTCAAGATTCTCAGCTCAGGCCCTGGTTTCTTTCACAGTTTTCAGTGTCTCATACGTTCAAGTTTCCATCTAGTTCACCTCATCCATTTCTAGTCCCCAGCACCAGGCACTCCTATGGGCTTCAAGAATCTACCAAACCTCTTTAAGGAAGATGGGCCCTGGCTCATAAGAAAGTGAACGGAGGGCCTGAATATAAGACTGTTCAGTGGAAGACAGAGATGAAACTCTTCTTAATAGCCTTAATTTTGCTGGTAAATTCACTTGCAAAATTTCCTGAATCCCTGATTCCTGATGATGAGAAAATTAATTCAAAGTACTGGGAGGGAAACCTACTTGAATTAGTAAATTGCTGAAATTATAAAATAATGCAAAACAACTCAGTTTTATTACTCTCAGGTGAGGGGAGAAACAGCAACCAAGATTGCAAAGATATTACTTGACAATGATCTTTTTTTGAATCTCCTTTAGTGGGTCATTGCCAATGATATGCAATTAGCCTAACTATTGTTTATATGTAAATGGTTGCTTCTAAGTGCTTGAGGGTGATTGGACACAGTTTGTTCCCTTTGTTTTGCTTCCTCTGCCTGCTGTCTCTTAATTTTCTTAAAACATTCCTCCTCCATTAATACAACAAAAGCAAATTCCAGTTCAACCCATGTCTCAATTATCTCACACTAGACTTAAAGAAACGTTTAACAATATAAAGAATCTGAAGTATACCATTTTTGTTCTTATTATATTTAGATTGACAATTCCTTTGTAAGAACACCCTCTACCTACTGTGGACCAGCACTTTCACTTTCAGTGGCTGCCGCTTCAGCTCTCTCTGTGCCCACCTGCCTGCTTCTCTGCACACTCCTTTAGTCCCACCTTGGCCCTATAGCACTTGCCTGTCTCCTTTCCTGCCTTGCGCCTCAGAACAATGTCAGGGATGCCCTTCCTGGAGTCCAGGAGCCCTTGGTTCCTGTCCTTTCAAGGTACTTCCTAAAACTTATAACAATGATTCTTGCATTTTATCACTCATCCTTCTGTCCTCTTCTGTTCATACTGAGTTTCTAGAGCTGAATACTGTGACTGTTCATAGGGAATTACTACTAGTTTTGCAAAGTTAAATAATTATTAAAGGTCTGCTATCACTGCCTAATCCTGCTGGGCACACCTAGCACGCTACTCTCCAATCCCCTGCCCTGGACCAGCACTGTACCACATCCAACTTCACCCCATGCCCCTGAGAAAGGCACACATTTCATTGGTTGGCTTTATTTACAAGCCTGTCATGCAATTCCAAAGTTATGTACTCTCGTGTGTGAAAAGGGAAAACTCTCTCAACCAACTTTCTCTTTGTATCACTGATCTCTTTGTATCACATCATCTGATGGCAGGTAACAATTGTAGTTAATTCAGAGTAAGTGCAGAATTGCAGTTTTTCAGCCTGTGAAGGGTCTGACTCAGGAGAGGCATCTAAGTTCTAGGAATGATGCTTCTAGAGTGTGTGTGTCCATATATGTGTGGTTGGAGTGAGGGAGCAAGTCTGACCTGGGGAGGCACCTGGGCCACTAGGCATTGACTGAGATAAAGAGTCCTGTCTGGCTTTCAGAAGTGATCGTGCTTGTTCCAGATTCTTGTCAGGATCTACATCAGGCTCTGGTCAGGCTGCGCTGCCTTCTGCAGGAGCATCCGTTTGTCCCATCTCCCTTCAGGTGCACGGGTGTTCACACCTCCCTCCTCCCCTCTCTCAACCCTCTGAAATTCTGCATCCTTCCTGGGAAAGAAAAGTTTGACTGCTTGCCTCCCAGCTTTGGTCTGGTCCTCTGTCTCCCCATGAGGCCATTAACTATCCAATTGCCACCTCATGAGAGCTGGGTGAATCCCCGGGGTCTGCCATCCCCTGGTTCCTGTACGGTAAACGGAGCTCGCTGCTCTCTAATCCTGTGCTCCCAACCTTGTTCTCTCCTCTTTTCCTGTGGTAGCCTTGGAGCGGGGGGCGGGGCGGGGGAGGGTGCTGTACAAATCCTCTCATCATTGTCTAAGTCTCCTCACACTCCGCACCACTGTTGTACCGTCTGACACTCCTGTCTCCCACTGCCTGCTTTCTCTGTGGTGGGGAACATGACTAGACTGTTTGCCACCAAATGAATTATTCCAGACTCTTGAGCTGAAGGCTCAAAAGACACATCCTCTTGCAAAGGAAAAAGACATGTCTCTTCAAGCTGTTTATGATATCCTTCAAGAGGTATTTTGAGAGCCGGGAGCTGACTTATTTCTCTTTGTCTGCATTGCTGGAGTAAAAACTGTACCCAGAGGCCAGACGGAGTAGAGCTCTCTGGCTGCCTAAGCCCGGAGAGGTTTTCTAAAGAAAGTGGAAAAGAGCATATTCATTAATGCTTCAAAAAGAAAAAAAAATTATATATATCTCACCCTGTCATCCTTGAAGTAATTTCCTGTTGATAGTGGGTAAGAACATTTCGAGCTATGTACTGAAGTAGACGAGAAATGTAATTTTATTTTCTGTAACTGAACTTGGCTTCTCCTGGACCTCTCAGCTCAGCTGATGGCAGAAGAAGTAGCCTAGCCATGCCCAGGTATACTCAGGCTCTCGAATCCTCCCCGTCACTGTAGCGAGGCACAGGCTGTAAAACAGGACTGCTGACGTCAGCTCCCAGTGCTTCCGCCATCTGGCTGAGAACTGGAGGGAGCTTACGCCTACCTATGCATCGGTTTATTCGTCCGACAAATGGTGCTAATAACTGAATCTTCCTTCAGAGGATTGTTGTGACAAGTTAAGTGGTTAAATGTTTGTGGGGCCGTTAAGGACAGTGATGGCCTTGAGTACAGTGTTTCAGAAATGTTAGTGGTTATAGCCCCAGGGGTGAATTGTTACACTCCTTTCTGAAGCTCCTGAGAGACGAGGCACCACCGTTACCAACACAGAAGAAACTTCTGAAGATACTAAGAGAGATCCATGTACTGGAAGATCTCCAAGATCACTTCAGTATGCTTTAGACCCCCAAACAGTGGTGCTGAACTGTTTCATTTCTCTCAATTAGACCATGGAAAATGTAGGATAAGGGATCTAGAGATGATTCCCCTTCCTTCTTTATCATCCAGATGCCACATCTAATTTTCACCTATGCAAGCTTAATGGCTTACTATAGGAAGGGCTTTTTACAGAGATAGGAAATTATACCCCATCCAGAAGGGATGAATTTCTACCATGGTAGAAAGATTTTCTGGGCCACAAGATGGCAAAACCACCAAGGTCATGATGAAGTCATTAACGAATAACCAGGGTTCTTATCTTTTTGTAGAGGCAATATTGACATCTGCCTAAAAATGATGGGTCTCTTGTAGTTGGCAGCACCTTACAGTTAACAACTTGATATCATATGATTTCATCTGACTCACCATCAGCTCTAGGAGGATTTAAAAGTAGCATTCCTTTTTTTAACCTGATGTGAACACAAGGCCTGATAGAAGTTAAGGGTGTGAATTTTCTAAAACATAAATGAAAGAAAGCAAGAAACAAACAAAGAAAGGAAGAAAAAAAGGAAAAATAAACATGGTTCTACTGCCGATTTTAGTTGGATAGGATAGGTGTCTGTAATAGCAAAAAAACTAAACCCCACGGTTTCCCTAGAGGACTGGTGACTGGAAATCTGTACATCCACTTTGGCGGAGGGCAGGGGGTTGGGGGAAGAGGGTTATATCCCTGGTCAAAGAAGTAAAATCCCACAAGCCTCATACAGCTTGACAATAATAATAATAATAATAACAAAGTCCCATTAATTTAAAAAACGAAACCAAAAAAGTCTACACCCTAAATCTCAGTGGTTTAACACATTAAAAGTTTATTTTTCTCTCACATCCCAGTTGCAAACAGGTCAACTTGTATCTCTGCTTTCTAGAATAAGCAGTTTCCAAGGGAGATGGCAATACTTACGCTGTCTGCTTTGGCCTGAAATGATGCATGACTGACTCCAGTTCCACTGGCAAGAATTAGTTGTTGGGCATAGGAAATGTAGCTTAACTGAATGCCCCCAGTGCAGGGAACATAGTACCAAGCATGGTTTGACCTTCACCTTCTGCACAATAAAACTCAAACTCTCCAAACTAGCCTTCTAGCTTTTCACAATATGACTGCCCCTCCTCCCCCATTTCGCTCCTCTCCTGCACCATGCCTCACTGGATACTGTATTCCAGGGAAATATTATCTTTGGCAGAAATGCCTTTTTCATAGCATTTCTCACCATGCCTTTTTCTTCTGATATCACATCTAAGCTCAATTGCCCCATCATCTGTGAAGAATTCAAGTTTGTTTAGTAGATCAGCACTGCCACTATTCTTATGTTTCCCAAGCACTTCAAGTCTTTGTGTGACAAGATTCATCTCTTGACGTGCATGTCCGCCTACACACACACACACACACGTGTGGGCACATAAACATAGATTGGCACACATACAGATACATACACACATACATGATGTCAGTCATTTTAAGGCAGCTCAAGATCCCACTACCCCTGGGGTAGTGCCTGACAACATGGTAGACAAATGGTCAAAACATGTTTTATTGAATGAAAGAGCATATTGAGAAACAATCTGTGTAACAAGTTTATTTCTGAGGTCTCAGCAAATTCATGTGAAAACATTAAAGTAGATGGAGTGTTAATCCTTATTCTCCAAGCCATCGGGTTAAACTTAAAGGCACCATGATTTGGGGGAATTCCTGACACAGACGGAGAAGCGTAGTAGGCTACAGTCCATGGGGTCACAAAGAGTTGGACACGACTGAGTGACTTCACTTTTCTTCACTGACACCATAGCAAGCCCTGTTGGAGGCCGGGGGCCAGGGCGGGGGGGTTGTGTGTGTATGTGTGTGTGTGTGTTTTAGTCTCTTGGTCACGTCCAACTCTTTGCGACCCCAAGGATTATAGCCCTCTAGGCTCTTCTGACCCTGGGATTCTCCCAGCAAGAACACTGGAGAGGGTTGCCAGTTCCCAATCCAGCGATCAAACTCACGTCTCCCACATTGCAGGCAGACTCTGCCATCTGAGTCACCAAGGAAGTCCAGATCATTAGACCTATAGCAAACAACATCCCCTTCCCTTGCTCCCCTTCCCTTGCTGCCAGCTCAGCTTCCATATCTGAGGCTGGAAAGCCATACACTTCTGAGCCCTAAGACACCAAGTGGATATTGGGAAAGTGTGTTAGCATTCACATTCCTGCTCTCTGTTTATGTGTTCTGATGCCTGATTATAGAAGCTCAGTCACAGAGACCTTCTGCAAAGTGCAGAGGGCAGAGAGTACCATCTGTGGACAACAGGAAGAATCGGCTCCAGTGGGGTGAATGGATCAGCCTTGTCTACTAGAATGTCAATCAGGTGGTCACGCGTGGTTCCTGTCTGCTGCCTCTGGACACTTCAAGCAGAAAAGGTGTTTATCCTGTGAACACTGAGCCTACAGCTGCTTTCACTGTGTAGGGCCCTATTCTAGGGACTAGGGAGTCAAAGAGGATTTATCATTGTCCTAAGGGGCTGGGAAACTAATGTTTTCATTCAACAAATATTACTAAGATTACTTAACCTTTTAAATTCTTAACACCTATAGAAATTAAAAGACGCTTACTCCTTGGAAGAAAAGTTATGACCAACCTAGTTGGAGAAGACTCTTGAGAGTCCCTTGGACTGCAAGGAGATCCAACCAGTCCATTCTGAAGGAGATCATCCCTGGTATTTCTTTGGAAGGAATGATACTAAAGCTGAAACTCCAGTACTTTGGCCACCTGATGCGAAGAGTTGACTCATTGGAAAAGACTCTGATGCTGGGAGGGATTGGGGTAGGAGGAGAAGGGGATGACAGAGGATGAGACGGCTGGATGGCATCACTGACTCGATGGACGTGAGTTTGAGTGAACTCCGGGAGTTGATGATGGACAGGGTGGCCTGGTGAGCTGCAATTCAGGGGGTAGCAAAGAGTCGGACATGACTGAGTGACTGAACTGAGCTGAACTGAATTGATAATAAACATAAATAGTTTTTCTCAATTTAATTTAAATTTGAAAATAAATTAAATATCATATCTAAAAATAAGTCATGCATGCATACTAAATAGCTTCAATTGTGTCCAACTCTTTGTGACCCTATGGACTGTAGCCCACCAGGCTCCTTTGTCCGTGACGGTTCTCCAGGCAAGAATACTGGAGTGGGTTTTCATGCCCTTCTCCAAGGGATCTTCCTGACGCAGGGATCAAACCCATGTATCTTATGTTTCCTGCGTTGGCAGATGATTCTTTATCACTAGGACCACCTGAGAAACCCCCGAATCAAGATATAATTCAGAATATAATCTTTTAAACTATATTCTTTTCCTTCCCATGTCATGTACTCCTTTATGAAGTTGAGAATCACAGATGGGCTTGACTGAGTATTACTTTAGGCAGTGGGGTTTCAAAGATGCACAAAACAGGTATCATATTGTCAGACAATTCTGTCTAACAGGGGAAAGGTATACTCAGCCAATAGTTATGATGCAAGGGAAGAGAAGGCAGTCACTTAGAAGAAAAGACAGTCACTTAGAAGAAAAGACAGTGAGGGGATGACAGAAGGAGGTAAAACAAATTAAAAAGAAGGATTTCTGCATCGAAAATCAAGTTGATCTTCATTGAAGGGAGGTAAATGGAAGCTTTCAGTTTAGATAAAAGAGTTAAAGAGATTAAAAAAGACCCAGGTGGACCTTCAGACTAAACAATATGGATTTTTTTTTTTTTTTGTCCTTATAGGCCATAAGAAATCTTTAGAGTTTTTTTTTTTTTAGTAAAAACGCAAACAACTGTGCCGAGAGAGGTTAATCAGGCCGCAGAGTAAGGAGTGGGGTGTAGGGAGGGAACACTGAGGAAAGAGAGTCCGTTATGGTGACCCAATGAGAGGCGTCAGTGCTCAGCAAGATAAGGATTGCCTGAGAGTGGGCAGGCAGAAGCAGTGGGACTTTCTGTCAGATCATATGGAGGGCTTGGGGAATCGGAGAAGATTGGCAGAGGCAAGGAATGGCGATAACATAGGGGCTCAAATTGATAAGCTTATTCTAAAGTGTATGTGGAAAGGCAAAGGAAATTGACTAGCCACAATAGTTCTCAAAAACAATAAAGTTAGGGAACTCACACTGGCTGGTTATGACCTTCTCTAAAGCAATAGTGTGGTACTAGGAAAAGGATACACATCCAGAAATGGAACAGGATAAAGAGTCCAGAAATAGACACAGTCATATCTGGTCAATTAATTTTTGAGAAAGATATAAAGGCATCTCAATAGAGAAAATCAAAATTGTTGCTGGAACAAATAGATAACTACATGTGAAAAGGGAACCCCTGCCCAAACCTCACACCCCATAAAAATTAACATCAAATGGATCATATATCTAAGTGTAAAACCTAAAATAAAAGAAAAAGAAAACATAGAAGGCAAACTTTGTCACCTTAGATTAGGCCATGATTTCTTACGTATAACACTAGTGGCACAGTCCATAAAAGAAAAATCCGATAAACTGGACTTCATTAAGAACTTCTATAATTTAAAAGATGCTATGAAGAGAATAAAAAGGCTAACCACATACTAGGAGAAAATGTCTATAAATCACAAATCATTTTCATCCAGAAGATACAGACAATTCTTAAAGCTCAATACAAAGAAAAAGACCCCAACTTCAAACAATAGCAAAGTTTCAAACAGACATATCACCAAATGGCGACTAAACACATGAAAAAATTCTTAACCTCATTTGTCGCTGGTGAAATGCAAATTAAAACCTCAGTGAAATACCATCACACACTCATTAGAATGACTAAAATAAAAATATACTGAAGATATCAAGAACTGGCAAAGATATGAAGCAACCAACTAGAACCATCATACATGACTGACAGCAAAGAAAATGATAAAGACAGTTGGGAAAACTTTTTGCTGTTTTCTTATAAAGTTAAACGTACGTTTATTACACAAGTCCAAAATCCTACTCCTGAGTATTTGTTCAAGACAAATAATGTAAAAGCCTCTATGTCAATACTTACAGTGGCTTTATCTTAAATTGCTAAAAATTGGAAGCAACTCTGATGTCCAGTGGCTAGAAAATGGATAAGCTGTAGTATATGTGTGCAATGGAATGTTACTTGGCAATAAAAAGGAATAAGCTTATAGATATACAGAACAGAATGGATGAATTTCAAATGCATTATGCTAAGTGAAAGGAGCCGGATTCAAAATGCTGTAATGATTTCATTTACATGATGTTGAGAAAGCAAAACTCTAAGGACAGAAAGCAAATCAGTGGTTGCTGTGAAGAGACTGGCTACAAAACGGCACTGGAGACCCCCTTTAGATGACAGAAATATTCTATATCTTGATTGCAATGATGGTTAAGTTTGTCAAAACTACAAAACTAACATTCAAAGGATGACTTTTCCTCTGTATAAAGTACTACTTAATAAAAATTTATTCTATAGAGAGTTTCTCCAATGTCAACAGCCATGCCACCTCAATAAGACACTCAGAGAGTCTCAAAGAGTGAATGAACCCTATCATAGACTTAGCACTTTGCTTGGCATAAATATAGGCAAGTAATCCAGAATATGGCTCTATGAATGTTTTCCAATTTCCTCCTTATTTCTACTTTACAAGTAGACATTAACCATTAGCCATTTAGTATGAGTCTTTACTATGCAAGCTTCCCTGGTAGCTCAGTGGTTTAAACTCCATCTGCCAGTGCAGGAGATGCAGATTTGATCCCTGGTCCAGGAAGATCCCCTGGAGAAGGAAACGGCAACCCACTCCAGTATTCTTGCCTAGGAAATCTCATGGAAAGAGGAGCCTAGCAGGCTACAGGCCACAGGATCGCAAAGAGTCAGACATGACTTAGTGACCAAAAAACAACTTGACTATATAATATTTACTACTAGTGAGAAATATTGATGATGCTACAAATTTTCGGACAAATCAACAGCAGAGGTGAAAGAAGGAGGTCCTATATAGGCTCCTGAAAATAGCAATGCTATTTGGTTGACCCCATAGTTATTCTCAACCCTCTTCTCATTTTCCCAGCCAAATACTCACTAGCCCAGTCTCCCTTGCAATAAACAGCCTAGTGCTCCCTTGCAGCACAGTTTGAGAAACTTAATTGGAAGTCTATGAGATTTCTGACAAAGATTCCACTTTTCTTTGATAGAAGGAGAAAGACATGGCTTGAATTTTCTTTCCTCCCTTGAATTCAGACACAATGCATGGCACTTCAGCAGCCATTTTGCAGCCACAAAAGAAAAGCTAAGGCAATTTCAAAGAGTGCAGGACAGCAGCTGTGTATCTTCAGATTTCTTATTGTATGAAAAACATCTTTGTTCAAGCCACTGTAAAGTGGACTTTCTTTTATTTTGAGTCATAAACTTGCCCAAGTGATAAAAATACCAAGTGCAAAACTATATATCCAGGTTACCAAAGCCAAGCCCTTGAAAGTGGACCACAGAGAATCAAAGACATTTCATTTATTCTGCATTTGGTCAGGGCAGGAGCTGGCTCTGCTCATGTTTTTCATCCTACTATTATCTGTTATCTAGATTACTGTTATCTAGATTACAAAAGGATTGAATAGAGTTTTATAAACATTGATTCAGACAGGACTGTATGTTTCCGAGTAACCAAGAAAGAGATGGTTTCTCCTCCTTCCCAAAGAAAAGAGCCCTAAATTTTTCAGAATGATTCTTCACATGTCAGATAATGACAGTGCTATTCACTTAGGTAATTTTATGGGGAAAAAACAATCCGAAGGCACTTTTAAAAACATTATTTCAAAAAACTACCCAAAACATTAGCTCATTTTTTTCATGACAGCTCAATAAGAAGATTTTTATTCTCTTCCCTGATGCACAAGGAATCACATCCCTTCCTTACAGTTTAAACAAGCAAGGGAAGTGCAAGAAATGGGCTTTGGGCCTCAAACTAATTCTATATCATGCTACCCTGAGCACATCACACGGCTTCTCTGGATCCAGGAAGCTCAGCCGTGAGAGCAAAACAATAACGATGTCCCTTCAGGATGGTGAAGAAGGGAAGGAGCCAAGTCTTAGGTGAGAAGTGACATTTTAGGTGGGAGCTGGAGGAGGGTAATCATGGAATTCTACTCAATAATTTCCTGGGAGGGTCCTACCAAGCCAAAGGGGTTCAGGGGTGAGGGTGGGCTAATGCCCTTCTCTTCAAAGACCAGCCTCACAGATCCTTCAGCTCAGATTTATCCTCCCAAACTCCCCACCCACTCCGATTCTCCATCCTCCCCCCATCCAAACTATTCTCCCTTCTTAAAGATAAATAAAGCCAAAACTTCCCGGGACATCTCTCCTTTTTAGTTCCATTTCTTTCCTGCGGAAAGAAATAGGTGGTTGTAGAGAAATAACAAGCAAGCATGACTTTGACATGATTCACAAGAATCCAGACTAAGCTTTCCCATTCTCTCACACACCATATTTCTCCCTCCCCAACCTCCTCTGCCTGCCTTCAACCCTACCACGGCATTCAGCGTGGACTTTGCATACACGCAGTGTGTGCTAAGTGGCTTTAGTCATGTCAGACTCTTTGCAACGCTACGGGCTGTGGCCCACCAGGCTCCTGTGTCCATGGAATACTCCAGGCAAGAATACCAGAGATGGTTGCCATTCCCTTCTCCAGGGGATCTTCCCAACCCAGGGATCAAACCCGTGTCTTTTACGTTTCCATGTCGGCAGGCAGGTTCTTTATCACTACATGGAATTTGCATGCTCTGCTTTTAAAAAAATTGTTTTTCTCCATCTTTTGCTTAGTCCTCCTGTCATCCCCCAATTTTTTTTCCCTCAATAAATCGATTCCAAGTATTTACATGAAAGCCATTCTGAGTAAACAAATTCCTTCCCTCAGGTGTCTCTCCCACAGCCTTCCTGATCTTCCAAGGTTATTTGCATCTTTTAAAAGAACCTTGCTTCATTTAAATAAACCCCTACTCTCCTGAGCATACTGGGCATGAGATAGCAAAGGTTACTTAGGATCTAGAGGATTGTTGGAACTTCTTGAAAAAGCAGCAGCAGCAGGGAATAAGATTCCCCTTGATTCTGCTTCTTCCAGCTCTTGAAGTCTCCTTGCCTTGCTCTTCTGCTGGACAGGAGCTGTGATTCACCCAGGACCGCGGTGTTCCAGGCTCTGCACTGGACGAACGATTTCCCCACAGCACTCAGAATTCTATTTGCATACAAGTATTGAACCCAAGTGTTTGCTTAAGAACAATTATTCACAGCTCTTAATTTAATAAAAAATGAAAGGGAACACTGTTAGTGCCCAAGTGGAAGTTTCCTTTCTTTTATCTGGTATTGTGCAGCATTGCCCTTGGTAATCCATACCTACAGAAGATATTCTTTTGATTAAGAATAAATTTGATTACCTTTCCAATGTACTCAGTCCCTTTTGAGATTTTTTTTTCTTTTTTTTTTTGGCACAGGTTGGGATAAAAATGCAAAAATGCAAAAGGTGTTCAAGCATACAGAAACTATGAGAAGACTTTATAAACTGGGAAGCACTAGTCAAATTTAGGATAGCAATAATTCACAGTGCTAAGCATTAGAACTTCTTGTACCACACTGCGCTGTGTGTACATGCTCAGTCGGGTCTGACTCTTTGAGACCCCATGGCTTGTAGCCCACCAGGCTCCTCTGTCCACGGGATTTTCCAGGCAAGAGTGGGATCAAACCCTGATCTCTTGTGTCTCCTGCATTAGTAGGTGGATTCTTGACTGCTGCACCACCAGGAAAGCCCATGCTAACCATTAGTGAAATGTAAAAAACAAAATTTGAATAAATGAAAAGGCATGTGATGCTCCAGGACAGGAAAACTAAATTTTGTGAAGATGTCAGTTCTCCCCAATTTCCTTATAGTGTTAAAAAACCTTTAATCAAGGCTTTAATGTGATTGTTTTAATTTGACAAAATAACTTAAAAGCTCAGTTTTAAAAAGGTAAGTAAAGCTAAGAGATTTGAACATAAATGTTAATGAGGAAGAGGGATTTTTCTCCATCAGTTACTAAAAAATATAAACCTGCATTAAGCAAAACATTTTAGAATTAACACAGTAATAGACAGGTTCATAATAACAAATAGCTTTCTTTAAAAATAAAACCTTAGTCATATATGAACTTAACACTACAAAGAAACTACAAAAAATAGTAAGAAGGAATGAATATTTTGGCAGTTAGAGCATTGGGTGAATGGGTGGTGAGTCTTACCTCATGTAAAGTTGTAAGATCAATTTCAGCTGGATTTTGTAACTAAGTTTTTACAAAATAGATAGGAAAAAGGCATACTTATTAGACTGATTTCAGATGAGCAAGAACTTTCTAAGCCTAACAAAACATTTAACAGAAACAAAAAACTAAGGAAAGTATTTTCAATAAAATAAATATATAATATTTATATACATATAAATATTTATAATATTACATATTATGTCTTATGTAATAATACTACAAATACAACATAATTAAAGGTCTTAATATATAAAAGCTCTTAGGAAAAAATGGTATTTCTATTAGAAAAAAACAGGCAAAGAAAATGAAAAGCATTTTAGATTAAATGTAGAGTTAAAAGAATGCATAAAAAGTTTTATTTGCTAGTGTCCTGAATAATACAAATTTAACCATGAAACATAGTATGAAATATATCAAACTGGTAAAAATTAAAGACAAATGTTACAAAAGCATATGACAGTCTTGTAGACTGGTGGGAGAGTAGATGCGGACAACCAGGTGAATGCACACAATTTGCTGTGTCTTTGGTAATACACGGCAAGCCTAAAAAATATATTTACATATTGACTTGGTAGGTTTGCTTGCAGGATTAAACCTTAAGAATAGTAGAGAAATATTCAAGAAAAGTTTTGGCATGGTCTTATGTGTTAGACTATTTCATGTAGTATACATCTGACAATAGAAAATTAAAATTGTAATGCAACCATAAGATGGAATATTAAGGAATATTATGCACCTATAATAATCATTGTTCCTCATTCAATGCTAACGATTTTTAAGTACAATAAACTGCATATATAAAATATTCCAGTTCAGTTCAGTTCAGTCGCTCAGTCATGTCCGACTCTTTGCGACCCCATGAACCGCAGCACGCCAGGCCTCCCTGTCCATCACCAACTCCTGGAGTTCACCCAAACTCATGTCCATTGAGTCAGTGATGCCATCCAACCATCTCATCCTCTGTCATCCCCCTCTCCTCCTGCTCTCAATCTTTCCCAGCATCAGGGTCTTTTCCAGTGTGTCAGCTCTCTGCATCAGGTGGCCAAAATATTGGAGTTTCAGCTTCAACATCAGTCCTTCCAATGAACACCCAGGTTGTACAGATATTTAAATATCTATATATATCCAGATATTTAGATATATAACCAGAAAATATGGAAAGGAATATATCCAAAGTGGGAAAGTGAGTGAGAAATTCTCTCTGGAAGGTGAGCATTTGTCTTCGTACTTTTAAGATATTTTACTAAGTTTTGACCATCAGTGCATATTACTTTTATTACCAGAAAAGACAAAATAATCACATATAATATACCATGCAATGTCTCAAATATATTTTGCACATTGTATTTCCATGAAAGTAAATGAAAGAATCAGTTTCCTTTGCAGACCAATGACAAGGGAGGCTGAAAAAAGCATCTGAAAGCAAACACCTTTGTGGTAGAGAAGTTGGTCAAAATGGGGGGAGGGGAGGTATCAGGTAATGAATTGGCCCCCAAGGATCACACACTGAGGGGCCTGAGGACTGCCAGTGTCTCCCTAGTAATTAACTGTGTGGATGCAGGTGCGATTTGCTCTTTTAATAATGAAGGTTATACACTTTCAAAGCTAAAGCAGAATTCAGGAATTTAGTGGGGGGAAATGCAGTGATTCTCCTATTTCATTTCTTTTTTCCCCTCTCCCATATCGCTCCTCTTAGAATGTTTTTCCACTGTGACCCCAATAGATATTTTAATAGTGATTTCTGGATTAAGCGTGCAACCTGTGAATTATCTATTTCTTTAAAACTCCATTTTCCAATTGTGTTGTTTTTCTACTATCATTGGGAAGGGCTGACCCATAAAGTGCACTTGGTTTCCATGTTGAGAACTGCAGGAAGGTGGATTAGACAGAAGCAAACATCAGGGTTAGAGGACCAAGCCCACTTAGGGCACTGGCCACTGCTGGGAACTAGGGCTTCTGAGCATAGGCCCAAGGGGATGTGGCCATCTCCATCAAAATCCAAGAGGCTCAGGCGGAGTGGGAGCGATGCTTGGAGTCAGGCAGGCGCCTGCATCTGTCGACCTTGGCTAGGCTCCCATGGAGCCTATAAAGTGACTGATGAGAGGTGGAGGGACTAGTGTTCAACCCTGGGCTGGGGAGGCCTGCATGTAGGGAACCGGATAGGACACAGGAAGCCAAAGAGACAGGCAAGGAACTGCAAGGACAACAGAAACCAAAGCAGAATACCAGCTGTCACTAGGTGTACACTAACTCACTAGCTTTTTAAACTCTGTTGACCAACCACTCAATTTAGATGCACAGAAAATAATAGTAATATAGGACAGTCTCCCTGGAATCGTCATTCAGGCCTTCTCAGGCCTCTTTCCGCAACCCATTCTCATTTACCAGGATGTTCAGCTCCATGCATTATCCTCATATCTGCCTGTGCTCTTTCACTTGCTCACTTTGCCAGATTCCTTCTGGCTACTTGAGTTTGAGCCTCCTGGATGGACTGTAAACTATGGAAGCGACAGATTAAATGTATCACAGATTGAAGGTCTGAGCTGAGATAAACCCTCAGGGGGAAGGCTCCTCAGACACTTTTCCCTACTTAGTAGCACCTCCAAGACAGAAAAGAAATTCCTGCAGGCTTATTTTTTAATCTGTGAATCATGCAGAAGAATAGTTTCTTGGTATTTTTATCACACAGTAATCCTTTGATTTCTACTACATTGCAGAGATTTGGATCCAATTTACCCAAATGTTAGTTTTCTATATTTCAAGGGTCTGGAGCTCAAATAGCAATTTAAATGTTAATCTCAGTTTTTGGTACATAGCAGATACTTCATTCATTTGTTCAACAAATACTAATTTCCACCTGGACTTGGAGCCCAGTGGATTTTAAGATGATTTCTAGCATGCTCAGTCTGATATACTATGAGAATTCAGATGGAATACCAGAATTTAAATGCCTCAAAGCTTCCAATACACCCTATTTGTGATTAATCTGGAGGTTCTTTTGAGATCCAAGAATGACTCACAAGAAGGAACTCACGCTGAAATGAATGTGGGACATGGGCATTTCTGCTTCTGGTGAAATCCAAGAATTCACTAGTAACCAGGAAACTGTATCACTCAGTCATGCAAAGGCAGCCTTGATCTGCACCAAAGCCTGATAGAAATGAGAACAATTAGGCAGTGAGCGGCTAACATTGCTAACTAAACATAAAATATGACCCATGGCAGTAATGATCAAATACTCCAGATCAATATCTAACCCTTTCTGGTCAGAGTAGAAAGAGCTTATACAATATGTCCTGGAAGCTAAACTAAGAAATAAATGTTAAGCAGAGAATTGCTTCTCTGTTCAGCCCAGTTTGAAGAAGCTAAAGTTGAATTCTCTCACCCATGATAGTGGTATTAAGAGATAAGGCAACGAAGATAAGTGGAGAAGAGTCCAGATAGAGAGGAATTTTTTCTTTTGGTAGCAAGTTCTTTTAACTCAAGACAAAGACCCAGAGTGGACCTTTCTCCACTTTTGAAATAGTTTTTAGGGCACAAATCTACTATCTTCTTATAAGCCTTTCTCTGCTCCATGACCACACCTAATGTTTGTGGATGGGCCGTGTCTGTCTTCACTAACCTAAAATTTTTCAGTCTGCCTTTCCTCATACTATTCCCAGACAACCTACTTGTTTGCTTGATTACATCTACTCATTTTTCAGACCCAGCTCACACCTTAATCTCTCCAGGCTATACCTTTTGATCAACCATCCCAGTCCCTCCTCAGTTTCTTCCAAGGTGCCCCTTACTGGGGATTCTACAGCACCTCCATCCCAGTAGCTCACATTGGACTTTTTTGTTTACATATATGCCTCTACCATCAGACTAGGCGTTCCTTATCCTAACCTTCCCTCTATGGTGCTATGGAACTTCTGTGGACCTGTAGTAAAGATCCAAAATTATGCCGAACTTTGCTGCTAGATTCTCAATAAATGTTTGTTGAGCTTGATTATACAGAATGAGAACCAATATAACCACAATCACAACATGATTTCAAGGACAGTTTCCCAGTTCCAGCCTGAGTATCATTTGTGCCCCAATCTATAGGTATATCAAGGCTTTCCTCTCAGGCTAAATGCCTTGCCCCTTTATATACCACATGAGAGATCACAGGACGATTCTTAGCGCCCAACTATTTGGGACCATTTTGGCTGACGGCCCTACTGTCAACCTCAACAGACTTGGGCTGTGACAGTACCTCCTAACCCATTCACGTTCTCTATTCTTCATGCAGGAGGCCCCCTGCCAGCAGGTCCCACCAGGCGTTAGTAAGAGGATGCAATGTACATTTCTAGACCCCTGTTAAAATGATACGAAAAGGCTTACAAAAACAAATAGCTGAAATTAACATCTACATGTACATGTAGCTTTTTGTAATAGCAACTAATTAAAAACTCTCATAGCTATTTTTTTCATAATTGAGTATTACCAATGAGAGTTATCCTGGAAGTTATCCAAGACAGAATCCCCAGTGGTCTAGGTAAAACAGCTATAAAAGGTGAGTGTAGATAAGTGGTTCTGATGACAATAATTCCACAGAGGGTGTCTCCAAGCCGGGTTACTGGCAGGATGGTGAAAATGCAGATTTTCAAAAGGGGCATCAGTAGGAAGTGGCTGTGGGGAAGAAGCCAAGGCGAGCACTTGTGAGCAAGCTGAGTCCTACCCTGTGCCTCCTGGTTGACTGCCTTACTGGTTGTTGACCACTTGGCAGTGCTTCCTTAGCAGCAGGTGGGGTGAGGCTTGGGGAAAAATTGGGACAAGCTACTGAGTGACAGGTTTCCAACTGTTCAGAAATGGTCATTACCCAAGGATCTACAGATCCTCTTAATGCATCTCATTCCCCAAGTCTAATGAAGCAGCTTTGGGAATCCAAAGCTTTGTAGTCGGGTCCTGCCTGTCTCACTTTAAACTGTGCGCTCCCTGAGTTACATAGTGATTCAGCCTCAGTGGAACAGGATGTTTTCAGAGCTCTGCTTTTGGTGTTTCCAACCCACCCAAGCAAAATTTCTCAGGCTTGGAGTAGGATTTAGAACCTGTGTGCTATGAATGACAGGGGGCACACGGGTCTCAGTGACAGGACTGTAGAGCTTATTGGTTTGTTGATTGAGAACTGAGTCTGAATCATAACCTTTCTGAGACTTCATTTCCTCTCTTGGGAAGTACGATGTATTTGCTGCTTCCTGTGTTTGAGATATTCATCCTCAACATCATAGAAATAACAAGAACCACAAAATGAACCGTGAAAATGTAAAGGGTACAGAAAGCCCTGTACTCCCTGGGGCAGACGATGAGGCTGCAGCTTGTGTGATATTTACAGCTTCCGTTGCATGGAAGCCACATGTCAGTCCAGGGTTCATCCATACAGACACATATTGAGCGCTGACCTTACTCTCAGTCCTCGGGGAGGCAGTTGTGAAGCTGATTCAGCTTCAGAAACCCAGCTTCAGACAAGTTTGGGTCAGAAGGAAAATGAAGATCTGCTTCCCACCTGAAAATTGAAAATAAATGAGGCAACTTTACCATCTCTGGCCGAAAATTCAAGCAGAAAATCACTACCAGTAAACATGGTATGGACTTTTCCGTCAAGCGAAGCCATGTTCAAGTTCCGGCTGCATTGCTTAGGAGCCAGGCACTCTAGGTAGCAACTTCTTCTTACTTCCTTACCTGTAAGATTGAGGACAGAGTCATCTCGTCAGTCAGGCTGCAATAACTGCACAGGGCAATCACCAACAAGAGTTTACTGAGCACCCATCATACGCTACAAACTCAGTCAGTCAGGTGCCAGACCAACAACGGGATTCGCACAAATAATGTTAGTTCCCATTCACCCTGTGATGGTTAAAGATACCTTAGGGACATTTTGTTTGCTTTCAGTTTCCAGGACTTCACTGGAAAAGAAGATTATCATTCTTTGGGTTTAGATAAATCATGTCTTCCTCTTCAGACAAATCTGACATATCTAGTTTCAACTAGAGTCATTTAGCTAAATGTCCTGTATTTCCTGGGATGATGTTCATTCTTGTGATGTTATAAGTACCTTTGGCCTTGTCATCAACCGTATTATTAAGTTCTTTCTATAGGGAAGATCGGAGAAGGCAATGGCACCCCACTCTGGTACTCTTGCCTGGAAAATCCCATGGATCGAGTAGCCAAGTAGGCTGCAGTCCATGGGGTCGGGAAGAGTTGGACATGATCGAGCGACTTCACTTTCACTTTTCACTTTCATGCATTGGAGAAGGAAATGGCAACCCACTCCAGCGTTCTTTCCTGGAGAATCCCAGGGATGGGGGAGCCTGGTGGGCTGCCATCTATGGGGTTGCACAGAGTCAGACACAACTGAAGCGACTTAGCAGCAGCAGCAGCATAGGAAGATAAAATGCCAGTCTGGAATGGTGACCCAGACTTAATGCCTGATCTCATGGAAATCCTTTTGACTCTGGAAGCATATCCCATGGGGTCAAATTGCAAGCATCAGCCCTGTCCCAGCACCAGCATCATCAAGAGAACGCTACAATTCATCCCTCTTAAACCAACGTCGTAATTTTCTGATCTGCTGGGAGCTGGCATCATTTCATGGTGTCATTAACTTTAGGTTAAAAGCAAATTAATTAGTCATAAGCCCACAACTATGTAACCGAGTTGAAAACACACTCAGTTCAGTTCAGTTGCTCAGTCGTGTCTGACTCTTTGCGACCCCATGAATCGCAGCACGCCAGGCCTCCTTGTCCATCACCAACTCCCGGAGTTCACTCAAACTCACGTCCATCGAGTTGGTGACGCCATCCAGACATCTCATCCTCTGTCGTCCCCTTCTCCTCCTGCCCCCAATCCCTCCCAGCATCAGAGTCTTTTCCAATGAGTCAACTCTTCTCATGAGGTGGCCAAAGTACGGGAGTTTCAGCTTTAGCATCATTCTTTCCAAAGAACACCCAGGGCTGATCTCCTTTAGAATGGACTGGTTGGATCTCCTTGCAGTCCAAGGGACTTTCAAGAGTCTATAGTCATTGAAAAATTCCAAATTCACTTACTACCTCTGTTCTGTATTAAGCCTCTGGCTTGAATTTTTGCCTCACATGACCACTAGGGGGCATTTAATCCCCAACTATATTCTGAAATAGTTCACAAACTCTACGTTTGCAGGAAGGAGTGCAGATTAGGTTCGGGGGAAATTTCAACAGACTGGCACGGAAAGTGGGATGAAGAGGGTAAATTCAAGCATCATTCTTAAAAAGTAGTCAATTATTTATAAATCACTGCCCAAACCTAAATATAGTCCATGAACCTAAAAAGGAGATAAACCAATTTTTATGTTTTGTGTGCTATGCATCAGACACTGAGCTAGATATATTCGCTTTCATCATCATCTCTATCCATCACAAGTACCCTGAGACAGATTGCATTTCTGTCATCCTTTTATAAGTGAGAAAACAGGCTCAAAGAGGTTATCACTTACTGATGCATCACGCATCCAGCAATCAGTAAAGAACCTGATCCCAGATCAGGCGGGTTTGAAAACCTACTCACTTTTCTACTAAACAGCTCACGGGACTGTGATGCTCAAATGCCTCTAAACTTGTTTCCCCGATCCCCATCATCGTAGTTTTCCAAATCTTCATATTACCTTGGGACGTGAGTGTACGTTTTGGTGTATGTGCGTGCATAGGCTAAGAATGCTATGAATAAAAGGATCCTACAGCTAGGTGATTGTTTTTATACTTAATGGCCTTTGGACAATTGATGACACACAGGGGATCTAATTTTAACAGTATAACTTATACAGTCTAAGTGCTTTAGTCTGCTTTGTAGTGTCAACACTTTGTACTATACACAATTCATCGATATTGGATGAATTAATAAATACACATGGCTCTTAGAAAATTACAGTAGGGAGCTTCTTCCATCTAGAAATTTCCTGAAGCCAATGAATTAAGGTGAGACTGTCTTTCAATAGAAAACTGCAAAGCAGAAGGAGTAGACTTGATTTCACAGAATTTGCTCAACACCCGCCCCCCCCCCCCCCCCCCACAGATGTCATCTAATCCCAAGGAGAGTACTATAGACCCAGGCCTGTTCACAGAGCACCCTGGGCCAGCCAGCCCAAACCATGGTTACTGCAGGTTCTTCACAAGAGGCTCAGCTGCAGAGCCAGCACTCACTGCTCCAAGCCCTCCTGAGACCTGACCTCCAGTTCACTGATACGTCAAAATGGGATAATTTGATTTGCGGTATTTGCCACTCTCTGCTCCCAGCAGGGCAGTTCTGAGCCCCAAGCCTACTTTGAAGAGATTGGTTGCCTGGGGCAGGATACTGAAGTACAAAGATGGAAAAAGCAGCCCTCCCATGTCCGCTGGGAGTCCAGTGGCTACTCTACTAGAGAAAAGTGATTTCTGGAAATCTGAATCTTGGCGTCAGCAGCATAATCCCCAGCATGCTTGGTGACCAGCAAATCATTTGCCCACTTCAGCGTTACCTTTCTGGAGATGTGGCCTAATTGTACTTCCCATAGGCACTTAGTTATGTCAGGAAAAGGGAGTGTGAAGAGAGGTAGATTCTGGGAAAAACCTTGGCTTCTAGTTCAAAATTACCCTGGGTTCACTTAATTCTCCTCTTTCTGATTCTCATCCAAAAGTCCTTCAGAGTGTAATTTTAATTGGAAAAACTTCGGTGTCAGTAGAAAATGGGGAAGGTTGGTGCCGACTTGCTGGAAAGTTGGAGGTTGTCTCTGTAAGGTGTGGAGGCACAAAGATGCCGGAGCACAGCGCGCAGACTCGTTCACTCTCTCCCGTGAAGGGTCATCCTGTCAAATCAGGGAGGGAGCCCAGCCCCCCAGGGTCTCCCACCCAGGAAGGCTCAGTCCAGAGGCCAAGGCTAGGGCAGATTTCTGCGGGGAGTTCACTGACTGCCTCAGACTCCAGGGAGGAGAATGATGGCCAGCTGCCTTCTCCTAGCTAAAGGGAGGCTGGAGCTGGGCAGGGCCAGGAGTGGTGCTGGTGAAGACAGGGACTTGGTGAGGAAAACAGCCTGTATTCACTGCCTTCCTGACACTCTGTTGTCCTCTATAGAGTGCCAGGCCTCCTTCTTTGTCTGCTTCAAAATGTACTCTCTCCCCATTCACTGTGGAGAGCTGGATTTCTGATCTGATGAAAAAGAATCACAAGCATTCTAACATTCCTTTTCTTCTTCATCTGAGGTTGAAAGAGTTCAACAGAGATTGACTTAGTATTGGACAAGTATAGAAATAAACTACCCTCCACCTCCACCTAAATGGAGAAAATTTTCTGGATATAGTACTGTGTTTTATAATTCAAAGCAAGGAACTTTTTAAGGCATTGAAACATTTCTCCAGGTGAAAAAGATCTCCTAAGTGAAATAGGAGAAATTCTTTGAAAAGCTCTCATTTGTGTTCTCAGTGGGGCTGGAAAGGACTTTGCAGGCCCCGCCTGCCACACCACCTGCTCTAAAGGCTCCTTGATCTTTCCTGAACCATGTACATTACCAGGATGCCATCATCTTCCCAGAGAGCAAATAACATTAGGACCACACTGGGGACATAGAGGCCTGATGCATCCCCTGTGTCATCTGCCAACATCATAGTGTCCACAAGATCTGCTCAGACTTCCAAGCCACCTATTTTCTTGCATTGGTCCCCAGGTTACTCTACAGTTTTAAAAAGCAGGTCTTCCAAGTTCAAACCACTTATTTATGTCCACTACCTACACATGAGCTGCTGAATGGGGAAGGTCAGCCTGGCCTATCAAGGCTTCCCCTGCTGTATCTGTTCCTGACAGCACAGCTGTCCATGCATCTCAAAGGAGAGAATTCTCTTACAAAGACTCAGAAATAACCCTTTTCATAACAATTAGTTTCCATTCCTAATGCTTTCTCAGTGCAACCTATTTTTAGGCTGGTAGAGAAATGAGTCATCCAGAAAAAGGTATCCCTTCTGGTCAGAAAAGGACCAGGGAAAAATCAGGAACCTGGTGCTGAGCAAAGACACTGTCTTCCAAATGAGAGATGATGTAAGCATGTTGGAGGTGAGGCATTGTCACCTGTGCCCTTCAGGGCAGCAGATCACCCAGCCTCTGGTCCTCTCACTGCACTTGTGCATCCACCCCTCCCCCAGCGCCACCCCAAGGAACATTCCCTGGCTTCCACCATCCTGTGGCCCAGACCTCCACCAGGGCCTCAGAACTCATCTGTACATGTGAGAGGGAGAACTTTAATATCAGTTTGATATTTAATTATCATGGGGTGTGTGTGTGTGTGTGTGCACGCTTATGATGTATTTTTCAAAGGATAAGAAGAATGTACAGTGTAATTGAAAGGATATTTACCTTCTGAGAGAGGGGACTTGATCATGATTGAAAGTGGTGGACAAATGGGATCTGAGCTTTATCTGGTTCATTATAGTTTTTGAATAATTGATTTGTCTGTTATTGTGTAATTTAAAATTAATATAGTATAAGAGAAAGCGCTGCTGTGATGCCTCAGATTTTCAGGGAGTGTTTCAGTCAGAGTTCTCCACAGAAAATAGAACCAGTAGAAAGATAGATAGATTAAACAGAAGATAGAGAGAGAGATATGTTGTTTAGTTGCTAAGTCGTGTCCGATTCTTTTGCAATCCCATGGACAGAAGCATGCCAGGCTCCTCTGTCCATGAGATTTCCTAGGCAAGAACACTGGAGTGGGTTGCCATTTCCTCCTCCAGGGGATCTTCCTGATTCAGGGAACACACTAACATCTCCTGCACTGGCAGGCGGATTCTTTACTGCTGAACCACCAGGAAAGCCCAGATAAATATTTAATATATTATATTGAGAGAAAGAGAGAAAGGAGGAGACTTACTTTAAGAAATTTGCTCACATGATTGTAGGGACTCCAAGTCTGAAATCCTTAAAGGAGGTAATGGGCTGGAAACTGAGGGTTGATATTTATGTTCTACAAGGAATTCTGCAGGGAATCTTCCTTCTTCTCTGGGAAACTTCAGTTTTTTCTCTTAGAGCTTTCAACTTATTGGATGAAGTCCACCCATATTAGGTAGGGTAATCTGCTTTATTTAAAGTCAAGTGATTGTAGACCTTCACAACAACCACCTTACATTAAAGTCTGACCAAATAGCTGGGTCCTCTGGATACACCAAAAGCTGTATCCTGGCCAGGATACAATGTTATCATTATAAGGGATTTCTTCAGGGTCTTCTCTTTTTATCAGATTTTTTTTATGTAGATCATTTTAAAATTTTTTATGGAATTTATTACAATATCACTTGTGTTTCATGTTTTGGTTTTTTGGCCTCGAGGCATAGAGGATCTTAGCCCCACTAACCAGGGATCAAACCTGCACCCCACACACAGGAAGGCAAAGTCTCAACAACTCTGCTGCCAGGGAAGTCCCTTCTTCAGGCTCTTCTTACTGTCTTCTCCAAACAGGAGAAACACTTTGCATCCTGGTCTTAGATGTGCACATTCTTATCAGGATTCCGCCCAGACATTTTGCACTGAAGTCTCTCGGCTTCTGATCTCTGACTTACCTCTGGGTCCCCTTGGCTCCCTGTTCTCACCCACAGCCCAGCCCTCCCCAGTCCCTGGGTCCAGCCCATCCTGTTGCCTCTGTTTTTCTGGGCTTTGGACTTAAGATAGCTGGAAAGTTCCATTAAAGGGAGAATGGAAAGCTTTTTATAAAGAACTTGACATTTTGAATGAGTAGCATTCCTACTTTTTTTTCACTTTTACTAATTATACATTTTCTCAGTGGAATTTTAATATTCCTATATTATACAATTCGGTCAAAGGAAAAAGAGTAAGAAAACCTATAATCATACTACCCTAAAATAACCACTCTTAACATTTTAGTACACTTCAGTTCTTTTCTTACATGTATAATTTTGCAGAGTTGTAATCATACCCAATATATAATTTTATTATGTTTTCCACTTACCATTATATTATAAGCATTTTTACTGTTGCCGCATAATCTTCAGGTCTGTCATTGTTAATAGCTACATAATAGTTCACTGAATTGAACTGCTTTATTTATTTAACTATACTGTTATCTTTAAACAATTTCAAATTTCTTCTTACAATAAAGAGATACATCTTCGTGATTGTAGCGCTCTTTTTAACACCTAGAATTCTTTCACATATGCTTAAAATTGCTCAGCCAAAGAATATTGTGCCTATGTTTTTCTCTGCTGACATATATTTCCAAATAGATCTTTTTAATGGTTGTGTCAATTTACACTGCTGCCAATGTAAATAAGGACCATTGCATTTTTGTTCTCTTGAGAGCAGAGCTTTGACAGGTGGGGGACAGGAGACCAGGAGGAAGACATTTTGACAACAAAGCCTGAGCCTTGCTTTCTGGAAAGTACTCGGGTTCTCACACTGGTTTTGTGTTGCTTTGCTTTTCACAGACTGAGCAGCTGATAACTCTGTGGGTCCTCTTTGTTTTCACCATTGTTGGAAATGCCATTGTGCTGTTCTCTACGTGGAGGAGGAAGAGGAAGTCGAGAATGACCTTTTTTGTGACTCAGCTGGCCATCACAGGTAAGCAATTGCAGAAGAGGAATGGGCTGAGTAGAGAATTCCAATGGCTCCTCACTGTGAAGTATTTTACCAACAGAACTGGTGTATTACCAGCCTAAAACACAGCTGCAGATTTGGGAATAATTTCTGTCGGGATAGAAAACTCAAATTTGAATTTTTCTTCCAACAAATTTAACATATTTAAATATTTATAAGATTCCTTTATAAAAATAACTCTCTAAACAACAAAGTTGAGTATACCATTGTCGGTGCTACCAAAGGGTTCTACTTTCCCTATACACAGCAGCCTCTATGGTTCACTAAGGTAATATTATCATATCATACTATATGATGAGCCTAAAGAATATACCCCAGAAAATGGACCAGAATTATCTTCACTCAGTAATAAATGTTAAGTCTCAAGGACTTTGCTGATTTAAATCTGTGGGCATTGCTTTTGAAACGTAAGTGACATGTAACACCACTGCTGGGCATAGTACAAGGATCATATCTTAGATTTAGATGCTTAAGGGTGGATTTAGGAACTGGGTAGTACTGTTGAAAGGCTGTGGAGTCCTGAGCTATGGGAACCAGATAGCTGTAATATGCTTTTAATTTGAATCTTACTGAGGGCAAATGCAAAAAAAAAAAGTTTTATAAGTGTTAAGTGCTAACAAGGAGCAATGGTAGATGACTGTTAGGAAGGGCTGTTAGGTACATTTCAACCTGTTTTGTGCTCTGAGTTGCAGTAAAGGCCGTGAGAGTTCCTGGGAATTTGGTCTTAAACTCCAATATATGAAACATATGACATTGTAACCTATAAGAAAACCTTAGCCATACCTTGTTGATATCCTGAAATTCCCCTCTTCCTCTTTAACAAAGTGTAGGAGGCCCATCTGCTTAGGTCAGGCTACAGTGACCAGGGTGAAAAACAAGGGCACTACTGAAAAATATGAAGATGGAAGAGGAGCCCCCCGAGTAACAAAAGTGGGACTTGTGATGAAAGAGACTCCTTCAATCTTTCCTATAAAGAGAAGCCCCATTTTCTACTAGGAGTAGAGAGTAGGAGGTGGCTTCCCAGGTAGCACTAGTGGTAAAGAAACTGCCTGCCAGGAGACATAAGAGATGCAGTTTCAACCCCTGGGTCAGGAAGATCATCTGGAGAAGGGCATGGCAACCCACTCCAGTATTCTTGCCTGGAGAATCCCAAGGACAGAGGAGCTGGGCAGGCTATAGTCCACAGGGTTGCAAAAAGTCAGACATGACTGGAGTGACATAGCATGCATGCAAAGGGTAGGAGTAAAGGGTAATTAGAATCATCTGTTGATAGTAAATGTAAAATTCTTAGATGAGGTTATAATAACTTACTTTCACCATATTTTTGTCAGTTACAGTGCTATAACCAACATTCTATGAAACCATATATTCTTTTAGAGTGTAAGAATTTAGGAGGTGTTAAGGATATCAGCTTAGAATTTAAGCTTTGTCAAAAATAATAATAAATGAACAGCTAAAATCTCACCATCTGTTTCCAAAAAGAAGAGTTGTGTGTTCTACTGAAATCCATAGTCTGCTGCGTTAACCTGGGCTTAATTTCCCTCACGTGTTCTAGATAGTCTGGTTTTTATTTGTTAAGTCCCTATGGAAAAATTCAAGGAGTCAAATCAGGAGGATTTCAAGTGAAGAATTCTTGGAGAGAGCAACTTTGCCTAGGGTTTGAGAATGGGCTAACTTCTTATGTAAGATGTTAAAATTTTCTTCACTCACATTTCACCATGATCTCAGATCCTGTAGTAAGGGATCTGAGAATACAAATCGGAGTCTTCAGTAGCACATATGAAAATGCTGCTCCAGTATCAGCTGAAGGATCTTACACTTTGAGATTTATATAAATTTGATTTGAGTCTCCTAACCTATGTTAATGGCCTCCCCAAGATTTCTTCAAATTTCCTGGACTTTGTAGTTTTACTTGTCACTTCTGGTTCTCACTTGCTATCTCTGCTGAACTCTTGCTCTGTTTTATAAGCATCTCACCTTCCCTCATTAGTCTCTCTTTTTTAAAGCCAGACTGACCCTAACAAAGCACTCAGCTCTCTTTTCTTTTATTTTCTTTAAAAATTATCCACAGAAACATAACTTTCTATGTTTAAAAGATTTTGCCAAATGTTTCTGGCAACAGAGAGAGACTGCATTATAACAAAGCAAATGTATTAAAGTTGAATATATTTTTAAAACTTTCAGCTACCACCAGGTGTCTTTGATTCTCCAATGTTGTTCATAGGATGACCAAATTTTTTCACATAAACATATTCTTAAATCATCAGATTCAACTGACATCATCAGTGACAGACATATTTGGAAAACAAAATTCAGAGACATTTTTATACCTGGCTCTTCTAATAGAGAAAAGTAAATGCTAACAATTGTTATAGGGTAAGGCAATATTCTTAAATATTCAAAATTCTTAGAGATGGCCTGACCTGCCTCCTGAGAAATCTGTATGCAGGTCAAGAATTAATAGTTAGAACTGGACATGGAACAACAGACTGGTTGCAAATCAGGAAAGGAGTACGTCAAGGCTGTATTTTGTCACCTTGCTTTTTTAACTCAAATGCAGAGTACATCATGTGAAATGCTGCGCTGGATGAAGCACAAGCTGGAATCAAGATTGCCAGGAGAAATATCAATAACCTCAGATATGCAGATGACACGACCCTTATGGAAGAAAGCAAAGAACTAAAGAACCTCTTGATGAAAGTGAAAGAGGAGAGTAGAAAAGTCAGCTTAAAACTCAACATTCAGAAAGCTAAGATCATGGCATCTGGTCCCATCACTTCATGGTAAATAGATGGGGAAACAATGGAAACAGTGGCTGACTATTTTTCTGGGCTCCAAAATCACTGGATATGGTGACTGCACTCATGAAATTAAAAGACACTTGCTCCTTGGAAGAAAAGCTATGACCAACCTAGACAGCATATTCAAAACCAGAGACATTACTTTGCCAACAAAGGTCTGTCTAGTCAAAGCTATGGTTTTTCCTGTAGTCATGTATGGATGTGAGAGTTGGATTTTAAAGCAAGCTGAGCACTGAAGAATTGATGCTTTTGAACTATGGTGTTGGAGAAGACTCTTGAAGGTCCCTTGGACAGCAAGGAGATCCAACCAGTCCATCCTAAAGGAAATCAATCCTGAATATTCACTGGGGGGACTGATGCTGAAGCTGAAGCTCCGATACTTTGGCCACCTGATGCAAAGAACTGACTCATTAGAAAAGACCCTGATTCTGAGAAAGATTGAAGGCAGGAGGAGAAGGGGATGACAGAGGATGAGAAGGTTGGATGGCATCATCAACTCAATGGACGTGAGTTAGAGTAGGCTCTGGAAGACAAAGAATCAGACACGACTGAGCGACTGAACTGAAAGCAATATTAATACTCTTCATTAAATAATATCGTCCATCATGACTCTCCTGACAAAAGCCTCCTACTTACAGTGATTCTTTGAGGAACCTTTTGATTCCACTTGGTCTCTGTTATACTTAGTTGGTGAATCAGTTGGAATTAGATTCAGGTGAATATCTATAAAATCCAGATAAAGGTGGCTTAAGTCTACAAGGATTTATTTTCATATTATGTAAAGAATTCTGGAGGTAGGCGGTCCAGGGCTCATATTGTATTTCCCCATCACTGGCAACTCAGGCTTCTCATATTTCTACTCTATTAAAGAATGTTCAATCTCAAGGTCAGCTCGAGGTATATGGCTCATGGTCAGTTGTTGGTTCAAGATGGCTGCTGGAACTCCTGCCGTCATTCCCAGATTCCAGTCAACAAAAAGGCAGAGAGGGCAAAGGACAAGAGGGGTTCATGCCCCGCCACCTGTCCTCTTAGCTGGCATTCCTAGGATGCCCACTCATTAATTTTTGCTTGTATTTTATTTGCCATGTCTAACTAAAAAGAAGCTAAAATATAAAGAAGTAAATGTTTTTGTTTTTTTTGTTCATTTGTAACCCACTGGCCAGAAAAAAATCGTTTCTCTTCCTAAGAGAGAACAGAAGTAATTAGCAGTCTCAAGCATAGCTTGTCTTCTGTACTTTAGTTTCCTGCAAGAAAGAGAAGTTTAGACAGTGAATCTCTGTTTGACCACCCATTTCCCTGCTTTGAAGATACTTCTACCAGATGCTGTGCTTTCTTCTTCAGACCTCACATCTTGGCAGGTAGCACTTTTCATATTGTCCAAACACTGCAGTGATCCATTGAATGACTGTACATTAAGTAGATAAATTCCTAATGCTGACTATTTACATGAAAGAAGTGACAGTGTTAGTCAGTCATGTCTGACTCTTTGCGAACCATGGACTGTATAACCCACCAGGCTCCTCTGTCCATGAAATTCTCCAGGGAAGAATACTGGAGTGGGTTTCCATTTCTTTCTCCAGGGGATCTTCCTGATCCAGGGATCGAACCCGGGTCTCTGTAAAGAATCTTGTAGGCAGATTCTTTACCAGTGGAGTTATAAGAGAAGCCTGTCCTCAATTTTTGGCTACTATCATCAATTCTGCAATGAATATTCTCACAATTAAATCTGACAAGCATCCTTTATTATTCACTTAAGAAAATTTATAGACATGAACTTAGTGCATCAAAGGAAGACACTTTCATGACTTTCAAATTGGCCAATGTCCTTTTAGGTCACCCAGGCTAAATGATGATGAAAAATGGCATGCAACAAACCTTCCAGAAGCCACCAACACAGATCCACACTGAGTCTAATTTTTAAAAGATACTAAAAACAGAAGCCTTCAGTTCAGTTCAATTCAGTCACTCAGCTATGCCTGACTCTTTGTGACCCCGTGGACTGCAGCATGCCAAGCTTCCCTGTCCACCACCAATTCCTAGAACTTGCTCAAACTCATGTCCATTGCGTCAGTGATGCCATGCAACCATCTCATCCTCTGTCATCCCCTTCTCCTCTGCTTACAATCTCTCCCAGCATCAGGGTCTTTTCTATTGAGTCAGTTCTTCACATCAGGTGGTCAAAGTATTGGAGTTTCAGCTTCAACATCAGTCCTTCCAATGAATATTCAGGACTGATCTCCTTTAGGATGGACTGGTTGGATCTCCTTGCAGTCCAAGGGACTCTCAAGAGTCTTCTCCAACACCACAGTTCAAAAGCATCAATTCTTCAGTGCTCAGCTTTCTTTATAGTCCAACTCTCACATCCATACATGACCACTGGAAAAACCATAGCTTTGACTAGACAGACCTTTGTTGGCAAAGTAATGTCTCTGCTTTTCAATATGCTATCTAGGTTGGTCATAGCTTTTCTTCCAAGGAGCAAGTGTCTTTTAATTTCATGAGTGCAGTCATCATCTGCAGTGATTTTGGAGCCCCCCAAAATAAAATCTGTCACTGTTTCCATTGTTTCCCCATCTATTTGCCTTGAAATGATCAGACCAGATGCCATGATCTTAGTTTTCTAAATGTTGAGTTTTAAGCTGACTTTTCTACTCTCCTCTTTCAGTTTCATCAAGAGGCTCTTTAGTTCTTCTCTTTCTGCCATAACGGTGGTGTCATCTGCATATCTGAGGTTATTGATATTTTTCCTGGCAATCTTGATTCCAGCTTGTGCTTCATCCAGCTTGGCATTTCCCATGATGTACTCTGCATATAAGCTAAATAAACAGGGTGACAATATACAGCCTTGACATACTCCTTTCCCAATTTGGAACCAATCCATTGTTCCATGACCTATTCTAACTGTTGCTTCCTGACTTGAATACAGATTTCTCAGGAGGCAGGTCAGGTGGTCTGGTATTCCCATGTCTTTAAGAATTTTCCACAGTTTGTTGTGGTCCATACAGTCAAAGGTTTTGGCGTAGTCAATAAAGCAGAAGTAGATGTTTTTCTGGAACTCTCTTGCTTTTTCTATGATCCAACTGCTATTGGCAATTTGATCTCTGGCAATTTTTAGGTCACCCAGGCAAAAAGATGATGAAAAATGTCATGTGACAAACCTTTTAGAAGCCACCAGCACAGATCCACACTGAGTCATATTTTTCAAAGATCCTGCAAATGGAAGCCTTATTTATTTGCAATAACATTAGGGCATGATTAGTTCCTTGAAGGCATGGATCCTCTCTGTTCATCTGTTAACATTCAGTCCACACCTACTCAAATCTAATTTACTTATTGTAAAAAGGAGCAGGGCTTCCCTGGTGGCTCAGTAGTAAAGAATCCGCCTGCCAATGCAGAAGACACAGGTTTGATCCCTGGTCCAGGAAGATCCCACATGCTGTGGAGCAACTAAGTTCACAGCTATTGAGCCTGTGCTCTGAAGCCAGGAGCCACAACTCCTGAGCCCATGTGCCTCCACTACTACTGAAGTCCACATGACCTAGAGAGAGTCCGTGCCCTGAGGCAAGGGAAGCCACAGCAATGACAAGCCCACTGCAACTGGAGAAGTAGCCCCAACTCTCCACAACAAAGGAAAGCCCCAGTGGCAGAGAAGACCCAGCACAGCCAAAAATAAATAAATGTTGAAAAATCATTTCAAAAATAAAAAGGAACATTTTCTCCCCTCCTAGCTAGTGTATCAGAGAAGAAGCCACATCTACTTGCCCTTCTTTCCCCCACAGTTCCTATAGCAGTGCTCATGTATTTGTGAAAACAGAGAACACATCATTTACATTTGAATGGAAGAATTGTTTTAGTTTTACAGGCATATACTTCAATTCACTTCCTTCTTCTCCACATTACTGATCCCTTCAAAAAACACTTAATTCTCTATATCTTCCATTAGAAATTTTGATTGTAGGATTTAGCCTTGAGAATATAAGAAAACCAGATCTTAAAGCTGCTATTTTGGCATATTCTGCAATTTTTAGCACATCCATTTTAACAATTTTCTGGATGAATTTAATGACTGTTTATATTTTATGAGCTAAAGTGCCAATTAAAATTTATTATTCATTTATCATCTTTAGGACTGACGTCTGTTTTATTCAAATGCCATAAAGAACGGGAGCTAATGAGAGTAACTCCCATTGAGTGTTCAACCAAGGAAAGATAGAAAACATATTTTTTGGCATATATTCAAATAACTTTCTTCTGATAAGACCAAGTCGTCTCACATTGGTGGAAATTAGCTCTGCCTCAAAGCACTTTCTGGAGAGCAACTTACTAATAAACTAAGGAATGTACCATCCTCAAAGGCTCCCTGTTAATTATCTGACAGAGAAAACTGAGAGCTTTAGCAAGGGAGGTGAGACCAGGAAGAGTGAGGTGTTCAAGGTCATACATAGAGTTCACTACCACTTACAAAGCTGATTTCACTCACTGAGTTGCATATTCAGTTTATTTCATTTATACTCAGTTCATTATTTGAATTCTGCTTATTCATTTACTTTTTTTTTATTGTTTTCAATAAGCTTAACAAGCTCAAAGTAATGATACGTGATACGTATATATAACAATAAGTTCAGTTAACAACCATCACCTCACATAGTTACAATTTTGGGGGGAAAAATGTCAAGAAATTTTAAAATCTACTCTCTAAGCAGCTTTCAAATATGCAATACAGTATTGTTAATGACAATCACCATGCTGTACATTATATCCCCAGAACAACTTCTTCTTCTAAGTAGACGTTGGTTCCCTTTGACCATCTTCACCCATTTCCCCCAGTCCTCACCTCTGACAACCACCTATCTGTCCTCTGTTTCTGTGAGTTCATGTTTTTTTCTCTTAGTTTCCACATACAGCATTTGTCTTTCTCTGCCCTTTCACTTAGCATATTGCCTTCAAGATTCATCTATGCATTGTCATAAATGGGAGGATCTCCTCTTTATGGTTGAATAATATTCCATCGTGTATATAAACCATGTATTCTTCTTTATAATATTTATTTATTTTTGGCTGAGGTCTTTTGTGGTTTGATGTGAATTTTAGGAATTTTTTTCTATTTCTGTGAAAAAATATCCTTGAAATATTGACACAGATTGCATTAAACCTACTGATTGTTTGGGGCAGTATGGACACTTTAATAATATTAAATCTTCCAATCCATGAAAGAGGTTATCTTTCCATTCATTTGTGTCTTATTGAACTTCTTTAATCAATATCTTACAGCTTTCTGTGTGCAGATCTTTCACCTCCTTCATTAAATTTACTCATAAGCATTTTATTGTTTTGAATGCTATTGAAATGGGGTTATTTCCTTGTATCTTTTTCAGATAATTGTTAGTGCATAGAAAAGGAATTGGCTTCTGTGTGTTGCTTTTATATCCTGCAACTCAAATCAGGCAAAAATAATGACTAAGCTCCCTAGCCAAACGGGGTCACCATCTGTGATCTTCGCTCTCATGCATGTGTGAAGAGAAATGTGGTCTGCCAAGACCTGAGCACTGGTTGCTCTGGCTCCACCCTCCTTCTCTGTTTGTTTCTGATCCACAGGAGTCAAACCCTGCATGGTTCCCCAGTGATCCTTGACGAGTGAGATCATAGTGGGCATCCTGGGAGGCATCCTGCAACATCAGGGGAAGTGGATGCTCACTTTGGTATATTTCTTCCCCACTGGAGAAACTGTAGGCCAAGTAGGGCCCTCTCAGGTGTGGCCTTGTGCTTGCCTGGGGGAGGGGCAATGCAGTCAGAGTGTAGTTCTTCCCATTACCCTTATATTAGAGTCCTTCTTGATCTCTGTGGTTCAACAGGCTATTTCACCTCACCTCTTTGTTCAGGCATTTTCATAATCATGTCCTGTCTATGGACAGTGGCTAGTTGGTCTTCTTGTGAGGGGGACTATAGTTAGGAATGATCTGTGTTGCCATCTTGATGACATTATTTGTAATCCTTCCCTTCTGTAATGCAAATGCTTAAGACTATGGATAATTTTCTTCTAAGGGATTCTTGTCCGCAGTAGTAGATATAATGGTCATCTGAGTTAAATTCACCCATTCTTGCCAACATCCGCTGGATCATGGAAAAGCAAGAGTTCCAGAAAAACATCTATTTCTGCTTTGTTGACTATGCCAAAGCCTTTGACTGTGTGGATCACAAGAAACTGTGGAAAATTCTGAAAGAGATGGGAATACCAGACCACCTGACCTGCCTCTTGAGAAACCTATATGCACATCAGGAAGCAACAGTTAGAATTGGACATGGAACAACAGACTGGTTCCAAATAGGAAAAGGAATACGTCAAGGCTGTATATTGTCACTCTGCTTATTTAAGCTATATGCAAAGTATATCATGAGAAACGCTGGGCTGGGAGAAGCATAAGCTGGAATCAAGATTGCCAGGAGAAATATCAATAACCTCAGATATGCAGATGACACCACCCTTATGGCAGAAAGTGAAGAGGAACTAAAAAGCCTCTTGATGAAAGTGAAAGTGGAGAGTGAAAAAGTTGGCTTAAAGCTCAACATTCAGAAAACGAAGATCATGGCATCTGGTCCCATCACTTCATGGCAAGTAGATGGGGAAACAGTGGAAACAGTGTCAGACTTTATTTTGGGGGGTTCCAAAATCACTGCAGATGGTGACTGCAGCCATGAAATTAAAAGATGCTTACTCCATGGAAGAAAATTTATGAGCAACCTAGATAGCATATTGAAAAGCCAGAGACATTATTTTGCCAACAAAGGTCCGTCTACTCAAGGCTATGGTTTTTCCAGTGGTCATATATGGATGTGAGAGTTGGACTGTGAAGAAGGCTGAGTGCTGAAGAATTGATGCTTTTGAACTGTGGTGTTGGAGAAGACTCTTGAGAGTCCCTTGGACTGCAAGGAGATCCAACCAGTCCATTCTGAAGGAGATCAGCCCTGGGATTTCTTTGGAGGGAATGATGCTAAAGCTGAAACTCCAGTACTTTGGCCACCTCATACGAAGAGTTGACTCATTGAAAAAGACTCTGATGCTGGGAGGGATTGGGGGCAGGAGGAGAAGGGGATGACAGAGGATGAGATGGCTGGATGGCATCACTGACTCGATGGATGTGAGTCTGAGTGATGTCCGGGAGTTGGTGATGGACAGGGAGGCCTGGTGTGCTTCGATTCATGGCGTCACAAAGAGTCAGACACGACTGAGCCACTGAACTGAACTGATGTATAGTTTTTCCCTAAATTCATATATTTCATGAATTAATTCTGTTTTATTTTTCAAATATTTAGTGCTTTTTTATTTCCTCTTTCACTATGAAATAACCATTTTATAGGTTTTGATTATTTTTATCTTTAATTTTCAGATGACTATTTTTCTATGACATTTTGTAATTCACAATTAATTGTATTGCCTTGTAGTCAGAGAATATTTTTAGAAGAATTCCTGCTCTTTTGAAAAATATTTAATACATACTAAAAATTAGGACATGTCAACTTAAAAAGAGTAGTCACAACCTAAGTTTAGAGTTATGTTTGATTCGGTGGGAGTTTTTAGGACTTCAAGCACAGAGACAGCATCTCAAGTAATCCTGAGAGAACTGCTCTGAGGAGGTGAAGGGAAGAGTCAGGTTATATAAAAGTTTTACAACAAAGAGCAGGTAGTCTTAACATCAAAAGATTATTGTTAATTAAAGAAAATCAGATATCCCAGGTTAAGGAATTTAGCACTTTTCCATGTAGGGGAAGATGCAAGAGTCTGAGCTTGCTGAAGTCATTCCTTTCGTATTCCTCTCAGTTATCCTGGGGCCAGTATCCTGTGTTTTTCACATTCTGAGCTCCCTTGGGGCTCACCATAGGGACTGGCTGCAAACTGATTACTATTAGATAGCAGGTTGGAGAAGGAAATGGCAACCCATTCCAGTATTCTTGCCTGGAAAATCCCTTGGACAGAGGAGCCTGGCAGGCTACAGTCCATGGGTTCACAAAGAGTTGGGCACGACTTAATGACTAAGATGCACACAGATAGCAGGTATTCTTCTTCCTGAATGCCCTTAGGACTCAACACTTCACACTGGAGGGCTGGAATTGCTGATGATTGTGACATCCTTGTGTATTGATCTGGCAGGAAATATTTCATTTCTCAGACTTAAATTTTTCATTTCATTTCATTTAATAATAATTAAAGTTGTGGAAATTAAAAAAAAAAATCACCTAAATGAGAAAAAGCAATGGTTGTTTATTAAGAGCTTACAATAGCAAGGGAGTGAATCATTGTCAGACACTCAAAGATAAGCAAAACAGTGGGAGTGCTTTGTAATGGGAAATAAAAGACTTCAGGTATGCCTTGATTGGAGGCTGTTGGCACAGGAAATGGTAGGCAGGCTAACTAGAAGCATGGCATCTATGTGATTGGTTAACATTGCATATTTGGCTTTGTTCAATTGGTTCTAAGTTAGAAGCAGAGGTGGTTATTCATTAGGGAAGCTGTCAGTTTTCAATCACAAGCTGGCTGTTTGGGGCAGATCACTATAGCAGTTATCGTTTGGTTTTCCAGACAGGCTGCTATAGATAGTAGGTTGGCTTCCTGAGTTGATCACTGCAGGTTGTGGGCCAAAGTTCCATTTTTATATAGTCTGGTCATTGTCCATATGTATATTTAGTTTTTATATTCTTTGTACTTAATTTTCTGAATTTTCTCTGGTTAGCATCTTCAGATTTTCTGTATTTCCATATATGTACTTCTTGCTTATTCACTATGTCATGAGTAACTAAAAGCGCTGTTAAAAACTTTCATACTTTCTCTCATTTTCTCCCAGTATCTTTTAATCATTATTTATTTTATAAATTTTAGCATTCTGTTACTTGGTTCTTAAAGTCTCTTAATAAATCTTTAATACAGGTTTGAGTGCTTAATATTACATGCACAAACACAATCCTTCTACTTTCATTTATTAACTTGCTTAAATTTTATTTATGTGATACTAATATTAAATGCATCTATTTAATCTTTATTGGATTCATTTTTCACATACTGGACTAAGCATTTTAATAAAACCTCATTTAAAAACTATATATTTATCATAAATGCCTCTGCTTTGTGACTATGCTTGCAATAATTATCAACAAGTATTTCTATATTTGAATATTTCAAAGATTATCAATAGTTGGCTTCCCCATTCCTGGTTCCTTTATTTTGGTAGAGCTCCCAATCTGGAGTACTTTGAGTGCTTATTTTTTCCCCACTTCAGGATAGGATTCTCAAGAACCTGGCATTAGTGAAAAAGACTTTCTCTTGCCTCCCCAAAATAAAAATACAGGTGAGGAAATGTTGAATTCACAACTCAAATCGCCAAAGATGTTGCTCTATTAACTCCTGGCATTTCATGTTACAGAGAAGTATAAAGTCAGTCTGGAATTTCTTCCCTTATAGCTTATCAGATTTTTTTTCTTTCGAGTATTCATGCTTTTACCTGGTTATATCTATTTATTGATCTGTTGTATCAGTTCTGCTTTTTGCCAAGTAAGCTCTTTTGATTTGCAGATTAAAATGACTTCTAAGTTCATTTTGTTTGTGTCTGAATATTGATTACCTTCCATTAGTTCTGATCTTATGTTCAGGAACACTATCCATATGTTAGGAACTATGGTCCTTTTCTCTCACCAATTATATATCTTGGTCCTATTCTTCCGTATTTGGAAGAACTATGAAAACTTTTTCTAATGATTGATTTGATTTTGATTAGCAGTGTAAAACTACTTTTCAATGTTTCTAAAGTCTCTTAAAAGTTGCTTTTCCTTTGAGCAGTTTCAAAGCATTCATTCTTTATATCATCTAGTGCCTTTTTATTGCTGTCAACTTCTCAGGATTCCTCTTTTTACAACATACTTAATGACTTCCTACTTCCCAGGTGGCTGGTTCTAGTGGTAAAGAACCCGCCTCCTGATGCAGAAAACATGAGAGACTTGGGTTTGATCTCTGGAGTGAGAAGATCCCCTGGAGGAGGGCATGGCAACCCGCTCCAGTATTCTTGCCTAGTGAAACCCATGGACAGAGGAGCCTGACAGGCTACAGTCCATGGGATGGCAGAGTTGGACATGACTGCAGCAACTTGGCACGCAATGTCTTCTTAGGTGGTGCTAGTGGTAAAGAAGCTGCCTGCCAATGCAGGAGATGTAAGAGACACAGGTCGTAAAATATGTAGGTTCAATCCCTGGGTTGGGAAGATCCCCTGGAGGAGGAAATGGCACCCAACTCCAGCATTTTTTCCTGGAGAAATCCACAGACAGAGGAGCCTGGTGGTGTACAGTCTATGGGATCGAAAGAGCTGGACTCAACTGAGCATCAGAGCATGTCTTACTACCTCATCTTTCATCTTGCCACAATGTCAAAGTTTTTCTAAAATGTAATAAGAACACAAAACACTGCCTAAGATTTAAGTATGTTTCCTGAACTAAAGGGTTTTGTTTAAGGATTTTTTTTCTGACATTTGTGTGTTCTTTTCTACTTAATGTTATAAAATTTCACTACTCTATGACTCACTGATTCCACTAGAAGTTGTTTGATTGGCTAACATCTGAATAAGTGCATGTCCTTCATTTAGATTATTCCTACAGTGGCTACACAATGCCATCATTGTTCCCTACTCTGAGAAGAGGTGGTCTATGTTTGTAAAGAAAACTGGTTTCTCTTGAGCCGGAAAAGAAGGTACTGCCTTATCACACTGGGAATAATCTAACTAAAAGGAATGAACACTTATCCCAGAAAATCTTTTTCTTATTCAGAGAAATTGGGTTTCTTTTTGTTCTCCCCCTTTGCTCCTGATCATTACACTGATCAGGCATCATCGCTGTAGCCTGGGAAAGGCACTTCACCTCGCTAAGCCTTCTGTTTTCTCAACTCTAAAATGAAGAAGCTATCCAGATAGGCTTAAGAGATCAGAAGTGATCTGGTTCTAGCAGTCTTGTGCTTCTAATTAGAAATTTGCAGTTGTAGAAATTGAGGGGATTTTTTTACACCTTCAGATGTCTGCTGATTAAGCAACTTTTGTCATAATGAGTACAGGTCACCTTTCTCAATTAGCTCTGTTGCTTAATAATGGTACTGTCTGGCTCCTCGTCCATATGGAAGGAAAATGGCCAATGGAATGTAGTAAAAATAGTGATACTAAGATTGATTCCCTCCTCTGTTGCTTGCTGCCTCACCAGGCTTCCCTGATCAACACACTACAGTTCCGTTTGTGGCTTATTCTTTCATCCCTTCCTCTAGTCTTTCAACAAATATTATTAAGCACTAATTATGTCATCACAGGTAGTTGCAGATACCAAGGACACAGTGATGCATTTGGTTCAACTGTTTCAGTTACATTTGAAACAATAAAGCAAAAAAGGGGACAATTGTGCTTTCATCAAGCAAGTTTCAGCAGCACAATAAGCCCTGGGCTTGATTTTGCTTTAGCAATTCAGGAATGCCACCAAGGATGCTGTCTCCGGCATTATAGAAGTCATTTCCTTCAGCCTTGTTCTTCATCTTCGTTATAGGATGCTGTATTCATTTGCTTGGGCTGCCATAACGATGACCACGGACTGGGTGGCTTAACAGAATTTTTTTTCTCACAGTTCTGAATGCTACAGGTCCTGGATGAAGATACTGGCAAGTTTAGATTCTTCTGAGGCCTCTCTCCTTGAATTGGTGGCCATTTTCTTCTTTTGTCTTTTGTTGACCTAAAACAAATAGAAAGCTAGTTATTTCTCCAGGAAAAAAAACGGATTTATTCAGAATCAGCAAAGAACTGCCATTCAAGATGTGCAAGTGTGGCAAGCCATGTGCAAGTCCTCTCACGGGAAGGAGAGGAAAACTCTTAAAGAGGGGAAAGAGGGACTTCCCTGAAAGTCCAGTGGTTAGCACTTCGCTTTCCAATGCAGGGAGTGTGGGTTCAATTCCTGGTTGAGGAGATAAGAAATGTAGGAAGCCACCCTTCCCAGCAGTGCTTAGGAAACCCCTACATGCCCCTCACCAACCTAACAATCTATATGCTCACACATGAACTAATCAGTATGAGCAAGATGCACAATTACTGATGAGCTCAGACTGGAGTCACACGCCCCACTCCTAGGGATTCAGTTTTCCCCAAAGCATGTGATATTGGAACCAAAAGCTGAGTTCTTACTAAAAGAAGCAGATGTTGGAGAGATGACCTCACAACAAATGGTAGGGGGCGGGGGGGAGACAGAGTCTCTAATCCTCAGGAACTTCTATTTGGAGTGGGAGATGTTTTTCTCAGGACTAGGACGCTGGGGGGTTAATGCCTCGAATCACAGTAGGCAGAATATATCTCTGTCCTAGAGTTAGGAGCCTTCTGAATATCTTTGAAGATTAAAAACATTAAAACACTGCCTGGCAAAAGTAAAATTTATGAACTCATAAGTCAGCCTATTCCATTCAACTTAGGGGTACTTAGATCAAATGAACTGCCATTGTGTTTGTTTCCCTGATATTCAAATAGAAGGGTGAGTCTGAGCATAAACTTTCAGGAGGTCTAAAAATATTTCTTTCAACCTTATACCAGCCTTGTGAGATAAATATTCCCATTTTCCAGATGAGGATAACAAGGCTCAGAGAGGGTAAGTGTCCTGGGAAAGTCTTTGCATGTCCTCCCCCATAGTAACTCCACAGTGTAAGAACTCAAGAACCAGGAACCTGGAGTTGCAGGTAGTCGTTTTCTGCTAAAGGGGCTTAGAGAGTCACCAAACATCTGTTCAAGGGGCCGTGCACGGAGGAGCCCCAGAGCAGAGTGACCCAGTGTTCAGACAGGCGCTGCAGCTCTGCCCTGTGCAACCCTGTCTTCGGCTCAGATATCACTGGCTCCATTCTACATGAACTCAGCCAAAGATTTTACCATTAAGAATTGTTGCCTGTCTCTAATTTTAATAATTAATGGAAGTTTTACAACTTTCGGTGACTTTAAACTCAACTTTCTTTGGCTTATTGTTTCTTGAGCAGTTACAGGGTGATCATTGTTACACAAAGACTGGACATGATCTACGATTAACTTTTCCCTCCGTAATAATGTCATTGAATGCTTCTGAATTCCCTAGCTTTACGTACAATTGGGTCATTGTCTCAAAATTCAAGCAATCACTACTTGGATTTAAAATGAGTCTTTGTAGCACACTTTTTGGGCCAATCCAGTTCCCAGTGCTCTGACTTGTATTGCCAACTACTCACCTGACATGTCTAAAAATGCTCTTGTCCATGCACAGCTTTCCACGCCTCAGTTGATGCCAGCACATCTTTGCAGTCACTTAGAACAAATAAGAAGTCATCCTAGACATCTCTCTTTTTCTTATACCACACATCCGATTCATCAGAAAATCATCTGCTGTAATATGTGTGTGTGTGTGTGTGTGTGTGTGTGTGTGTGTGTGTATTCAGCTGTATCTGACTCTTTGTAACCACATGGACTGTAACCCTCCAGGCTCCTCTGTCCGTGGGATTTCCCAGGCAAGAATATTGGAATGGGGTGCCATTTCCTCCTCTAGGGGATATTCCTGACCCAGGAATCAAAACAGTGTCTCCTTTGTCTCCTACACTGGCATATTCTTTACCACTGAGCCACCTGGGAAACCCTTATAATTCAACCACTTCTTGCCGTCTCTATTGCTTCCACTCTGTTCTAAGCTTTCATCACCTCCTGCAGAGATTACTTCAGTAGCCTCCAGACAGGTCTTCCTGTTTCTATAGCTGTCTCCTTTTAGTTAGTGCCAAGGGTGGCAAACTATGCTTCATAAGTCAAACTCTGTCAACCATTTGTTTTTGTAAACAAAGTTTTATTACAACACAGTCCATTGGTCTACATATTGTCTATGACTACTTATGTGCTAAAATGGTACAGAAATGAACAGATTTGACAGGTTGTATGGCCCACAAAGCCTGAAGTATTTACTATCTGACCCTTTAAAGAGAAAGTTTCCTTGTCTTTGGAGTACTCTTGACTTTGCAATCTTGAAGGTCCTTTTGAAATAGAAATAAGATCAAGCAATTCTTTCATTCACATCCCTCCTATGATTTCCATTTTTACCAGGAGTAAAATCCAAAGGAGAAGGCAATGGCACCCCACTCCAGTACTCTTGCCTTGAAAATCCCATGGTGGGCTGCAGTCCAGGGGGTTGCTACGAGTCGAACACGACTAAATGACTTCCCTTTCACTTTCATGCATTGGAGGAGGAAATGGCAACCCACTCCAGTATTCTTGCCTGGAAAATCCCAGGGATGGGGGAGCCTGGTGGGGTGCCGTCTATGGGGTCACACAGAGTCGGACATGACAAGCGACTTAGCAGCAGCAGTAAAATCCAGAATGTTTTACAAAGGCCTTTAAGGTAACATTACCTCTCTGGCTTCTTCTACTGCTATCTCCCTCATTCACTCTGCTCCAGCACAAATGAGCAGAGTTATTCTTGAAAAATGCCCCACGCAATCCTACCTCAGGGCCCTTGCATATGCTATACCTTCAGCTTACAGAGCTCTTTCCCCAGATGTCTGCATGGCTCACTCCCTCATGTTCTTCAAATCTTTCCTCATATACCAGTTTCTTGTGGGCTTCTAATTAATACAACCCATCAGCCCTACATTGAAGGCAGAAGAAGGGAGTAAGAGAGAACAAGACTGTTGGATGACATCATCAATTCAATGGACATGAACTTGGGCAAACTCTGGGAGGTAGTGAGGGAAGCCTGGCCTGCTGCAGTCCACGGGGTCGCAAAGAGTCAGACATGACTTGGCAACTGAACAAAAACAACAAATCAGCCCTAAATACCAGAATTCCTGAGACTTCCTTTATGCTGTTCTATTTTTCCTTCTTTTGCACAGCAATTGTTGTATTCTACTATACTATAATTCCCTTATGTATTGAGTTTATTATTTATTGTTTATTGTATATTCCCTGAAATATAGGGCAAAGATTTATGTTCTATAAGAACTCAGAAAAGGAACTAGACACAGAGTAGTCATCTGATCAGTGTCAATTCAGTTCTGTCATTCAGTCATGTCTGATTTTTTGTGACCCCATGGACTGCAGTATACCAGGCTTCCTTGTCCATCACCAACTCTCAGAGCTTGCTCAAACTCATTTCCATCAAGTCAGTGATACCATCCAACCATGTCATCCGCTGTCATCCCCTCTTCTCCTGCCTTCAATCTTTCCCAACATCAGGGTCTTTTCCAATGAGTCAGTTCTTCCCATCAGGTGGCCAAAGTATTGGAGCTTCAGCTTCAGCATCAGTCATTTGATGCGTATTTGTTCAAGGATGAACCAATGAATAAATGAAAACTGAATATAAAATATTTATAGGTCCTAACACTCTGCTAAGTACTGTGGAGAAATGCATACTCACACTCCCCAACATATGACATATCTTTATCTCAAGAATTTATTATCACATACAAAGTTGAAGGAATTCAGGAAAAGTATAATGGAATACATCAATTATTAGCAGTAAAATGACTGACTAGTATAGCCAAATGTACATAGTATATTAGAATAAGAGAACAAAGTAGGACAGAGTTGTTTAGGAAGGCTTCTTGGAACATCATGAACCTCTCCCAGAAAAGTAAAGAGAATTAAACTGAATTAAGCAGTGGGTAGCAGGAGGAACTCACAGAATTCCATATAAAGAGCACAGCATAAGCAAAGCCAGGGAAGTGGGAAAGAATACTCTTCACCATACCTGCTCTTCAGAAAATTATTAGTCAGCCTAGCTTAACTATCTGGAGAAGGCAACGGCACCCCACTCCGGTACTCCTGCCTGGAAAATCCCATGGACGGAGGAGCCTGGTAGGCTGCAATCCATGGGGTCGCTGAGGGTCGGACACGACTAAGCGACTTCACTTTCACTTTTCACTTTCATTCATTGGAGAAAGAAATGGCAACCCACTCCAGTGTTCTTGCCTGGAGAATTCCAGGGATGGCAGAGCCTGGTGGGCTGCTGTCTATGGGGTCACACAGAGTCGGACACAACTGAAGTGACTTTGCAGCAGCAGCAGCAGCTTAACAATCTAGAGTTTAAGTTTTGATCTTCCTCCATCAATCATCAACCCATGAATTAATCAATGGGACATTGAGGAGCTTGGTCTCATCTGCCTGCAGGTCAGTGCAGGGAAGGCAAGCTACAGAAGGGAACATGGAACTTTCTGGAAGACACCTGCCCAGGTTGTGCTGGAAGAGCGCAGGTGAGGAGCATGCCTTTAGTAGAGCATCTCGGCATCTGCACATAGGAAATCCTGATGGGCATTCACAAAGCCCCAAGCCCCAGACATGAAAGAGAGGGAAAGAAGGTTTCCTTTTAAAAGTTAAATTTATGTAACCAGTCCACAATGGGAAAAAGTGAAGTCTTCTAGAACCACTGAAATATTTACTTTGCTATAGTTTATTCAGTGGTATGCAATCCCCTAAATATGTAATATGATAATATAATATGTAATAATACATGCATATATATCAGATATATACATTATATTATATATAACTATATATAATATATACATAAATTATATAATATAATTTGCATAGTAATTGCTATATTCTACTATACACAGAAATATAGTTTATAATGCATGAAGATACATTATACTATATGTTATATATACATATATATTATATCTATTTGTCTATATATCACATATCATATACATATATTCATATAGATACATAGATTTAAAGAGACTGACAATCTGAAATATTTTAATACAAAGAGAGAAACTATAGAACTAGGAATGTACTACTGGTCAAAAGAGAGACGTGCTAAATCAGGTCACTAGCATGGTGTTCTGTCCTTTGAATCAAGGATATGTCCTCAGGATATGTCCACGATTATATATCCATTCAATCGATCAAAGTTCATGGAACAGCTACCATGCATCAGGCTTACGTTAAGTGCCAGGGATTGCACGGTGAACAAAAGAGTGCCCCAGGCCCTGTGGAACAGAAGTCTAGTGTGGGTGCAGATATTAAACACACACTTGTCTAGGAGGGTTTGAAGGGGTCTCCAAGAGCAGCCACTAATTCTTGTTCTGATTATATGATCATGAAACTACCTTCTAATGACTACTTAAGTCTCTCAGAGAGACTGTTATCAGAGAACTGTGAGGTCTGGGGGAGATGGCTACAGATTGGAAGCCTAATTTGTAGACCTGCTATGCTAAGAACTAAACCACAGACCCTGGCAAATTCGCCACAACAAAGTCATTCTGTGAGCCTTGCCAGGGCAAGCACACGGAGGCACTTTCCTGCTGGCTACATACCTCCGCTTTCAAGAAAAATGTTTTCTTGATCTTTCTTTTTTATCTAGTTGCATTTTTTATCCTCTAAGTCTTCCCCCAAATAAGCTTGTCTTGACTTACCTTGAGTTCATTTTGCCCAATTGTCTGTTGTTAATTCCATGTCATCTCTCCCTCTCTCCAGATTTTGCTTTGTATCGCAGGGGAGAAGCCTTCATTTCCCAGGATTGTTTTTCCCATTTGCTTCCAGATCACATTCTGCCACTGAGGGGTACAGACATGAGGTCTGAAAGAGAATTGAGAAAGAGAAACTGCTTTCTCCAGTGGCAGTTCGGCAAAAACATAAGAAGTCAAACAGGAGATTATCAGCATTAGCTTCTAAGCAAGTTCTTAGAAAGTTTCCTGGTGTTTCCAAAGATTCTTGAAGTTTGCCGAGTCCTGGTGAGCTCCTGCAAACTGCCTGCTTTGGTGCCAAGGGAAACTAAGATCATCTGTACTAGCTTTGTAGCTAGTCAGGTGCTTTTTGGCTTAATGAACTCAAGCCAAAACTTCCCTGAGCCCTCTTAAGTCTCATTCCCTGTATCTAAAACCTTTCCTACTTGAAATACCTAGAAAGGCTATTTTCTGACCAAACCTGAAAACTTTAGTGAGTTTGTGTGGAAAGAACTATTCTTAGTTATTTTGGCCCTCTCCTCAAGATCCTTAAACAAAATATGCAATGGCCTCCCTTTAGAGAGAGGAGAGAAAACCACCATGAATTACCTGTTAGTGACTAATGCGCTCTTGGTACTTCCTAGATTGGAGCCTCAAAGACTAATTAGAAGCTTGAAAGTAAGTCCTCTAGCCAATAAGAGAAAGATCTTTGTATCTGGCCTGATGCTGGATAATTGAGAAGCTCTCCTTGGCCTGTGGGTCTTCTCAGTTGTGTTTTCAGGCAAATAGGCTTGCTTGGCTAGGGAATAGGAGCTTCATAGAAGAGTGAGTAGGTTTAAAAATATATGCACTAGAATCACCTCATGGGCTCCAGAACTAGTGGTTCTCAACATCCTGCAGATAATCAACTGCAAGAGCATTTACAAAAAGAAAAAAAATCATGTCCTAACTCATACCAAAGTTTTGATTTAATTGATCTGGCTTCAAACCAAGGCATTAGTAGCTTTTCAAAGTTCTCAGATGATTTTAATGTGCAGTCAGGGTTGAGAAACACTAAGAAGATGTCCATGAAATGCCCAACACAGATCCTGCTCAAGAAATGTTAGCTTTTTTCTCAGGAAATCTGAGACTTGAGCCCAGGCTTCCTGGCAGTGTTGCTTCCATTGCCCCACATCAGCCCAGAAGTGTGGATATGACTATACGGCACACTCTTTGTCACTGGCTGAACATTCCAGTTAATGGGGACTTTGCAAAAGCATTGATGCCTAGTTCTATCCTGACCAGTTAAATCAGCACCTCTGGGGTGGGACCCACACCTCAGTATTATTATTAATTTTTCCACAAACATTTGCCGCATGATCTGATCTCTATTTCCCCATTAGAATTTTTGTGTTGTTCTTTATGCCACTTCAGTTACAACTGCTTGTTTATATTATCTAACCCACTGTACTGTGTACCCAAGGTCAAGGTGGGTGTTTCGTTTCATAGTTTTTATACATCCTTTTTCTCCTTTCACTCAGAACCACCGGAGTTCTAACATATTGTATATATTTAAGTAACACTAATTTAATTAATTGTCTGAGGCCAAGAATACCCATCTGAAACCCTCCAACTTCTCCAATCTACTTTTTCACTTACATTCCTTGCCGTATTTTTTTCTGTTGTCTTATAATGTCTTGTTTCACCCTGTAGCTAAAATGATCTCTTCAAAATTCAACTCTATCAGTGAAGTTGGTTGATGGGTATGATAGCATATACATAGTGTTATAATTAGCATGCATGTTCATTATAATGTTGTGTATGTGAGAAGGCACCCACGATTTATAGATCTCTCCAGTGATTCAAAAATGCACCCAAGGTTAAGTATCACTGTTCTAAGAGTAGGTTAAGACCAGATTGCAGAACCAGCTCTAGAAGTTGGAGTGAAATCAATTAAGGCACTGGGTCATCACTGAAGTCTTTGAGCAGAGGTACAACTGAACCAGAGATGTTTTTAAGTGTATAAGCCACAAGACAGCATATGGATATAAGAAGGAGAATTAATTAGTTCTGATTGGGTCCTTTATTCATTTCTCAAAGGACTTATGTAATCATCCAAGTTCTGTTTCCATGCTTTTGAACTGTGGTGTTGGAGAAGACTCTTGAGAGTCCCTTGGACTGCAAGGAGATCCAACCAGTCCATCATAAACGAGATCAGTCTTGGGTGTTCACTGGAAAGACTGATGCTAAAGCTGAAACTCCAGTACTTTGGCCACCTCATGCAAAGAGCTGACTCATTGGAAAAGGCCCTGATGTTGGGAGGGATTGGGGGCAGGAGGAGAAGGGGACGACAGAGGATGAGATGGCTTGATGGCATCAGTGACTCGATGAGTTTGAGTAAACTCCGAGAGTTGGTGATGGACAGGGAGGCCTAGCGTGCTGCAGTTCATGGGGTCACAAAGAGTCAGACACGACTGAGCGACTGAACTGACTGACTGATAATTATTTTTTCTTTTTGATAGCCTTATACTCATTTGAGCATCTGTCAAAGGGCCACATTTCAGTATATTAATCCTTTTACTGAATGTTACAGCTTGAAGTCCTATCTGCTAGTTTTATTAAAATATAAATGAGGGGGGAAATAAACCTCTACATTATCTAGGAGCATATCCATATGAGCAGCCTGACTCCATTAGCTGTTATCTGTAGCGGAGATGGATTATGAGTGGTCATGATCTTAAGGACACAGCTCTCCAGTGGCTGTTAAAAAGAAGACCAGACTGGGCAAGAAAGGTACCTCCCTGATCAGTAACTACCATCACTGGTCCCCACAGGAAACAGAATTTCCATTGTCAGAACCATTCTAGCGGATCAATAGAACACAACTATGAATTTAATCATCTAGAAACCAAGGATATAGTCTCACTTTTCTGAATGAATTTACATCTTTTAAAAGAGCTAGCACATTCACAGTTTTGCTAACACAGTCCTGTGATGTAGGGAGCAAATGCCCAAAAATATTCTAGAGAGGAGATAAGGAAGTGAGATTAAAACATTAGATGGAGCAACCTCTGGAATTCCTCCTTTGTAACCCACCTTTACTCCCACTCCAAATTAAAACTTATGGAAGAAAAAAGATATATTTTAAAAAATTACTAACTTACCTTAAAGGCAGAAGGTGAAACTTTCAGGTGTCAAAAATAAAAGGAAAATCCTTAGACTGGAAGGCTATGGGAGCCAAAGTCCTGTAGAATGTCTGTTATTATTGTTGTTTCTTAGTTGCTCAGTCATGTCTGATTCTTTTCAGTGGCATGGACTATAGCCCACCAGGCTCCTGTGTCCATGGGATTTTCCAGGCAAGAATACTAGAGTGGGTTGTTGTTTCCTTCTGCAGGAGATCTTCCTAACCCGGGGATCAAACCCAGGTCTCCCACATTGGCAGGGGGATTCTTTACCACTGAGCCACCTGGGAAGCTCTGCAGAATATAGGGAGAACCAAGATGCAAAATTGTAGGTGCTGTGTTTTCACATCTCTGAGCAGGTCAAGGCTTCAGGACTAGAGCACAGAACTGGGCTCCCTGAATGACTCTGGGAACTGAGGAGACTGCAGCGTCTGTGACTGGGAAATGAAAATTTTCCCCACTGGCTGGGAAGCCAAACCTCTCTCCCAGGCCTCATTCCAGGTCCCTCCAGATATGAGAGCCTCGGGAAATGGGATCTCAAACCCACTGTGCACCATACACCAGGCACCAAACCCACTGGACACTCCAAAGGACATGGCTCACATAAACAAGGGTCCTCTGTTCTGTCACTGATTCCTAGGTGGCAAATAATACCAAATGATAGCGACTTAAAACATTCCTCATGTTTCTGACAGTCAAGAAATCAAGCATGACACAACAAGGTCCACAGTGTGGACTCCATAAAGTCTGGGACTCAGCTAGGAATGTCTTGATTGGCTTGACTGACGTGTTGATGCAGACGGACCACTGGGAGCTTATCAAGGACTGTAAGACAGTGTCTTCACCTCCTCTTCACAAGGGTGTTTTCAGAGCTTCCTTGGAGAGTGGCAGCTGGGTTCCATGAGGACAGGTAGAAGCTGGAAGGATTCCTATGGCCCAGGCTTGATGTCTCACTTCTGCCACATTTCATTGCTCAGGTATGGGCCACAGAACCAGCCAGGATTCAAGACACAACCACACAAGAGTGATATCATGAAACATGGTTCTTAGCAGGAGTGGGTTCTTAAGAGACTAGTGATAATGCTGCTGGAATTGGACTATGTGTCAGGGCTTGGCTGCAGTTGTGGAAATCCTGGTGTAAAGGCCTAATAGAAATGGATTCAACACAATGGCACCCTTTCTGCTCTGCTGAGTCGCTTCAGTCATGTCCGACTCTGTGCGACCCCATGGACGGCAGCCCACCAGGCTCCCCCGTCCCTGGGATTCTCCTGGCAAGAACACTGGAGTGGGTTGCCATTTCCTTCTCCAATGCATGAAAGTGAAAAGTGAAAGGGAAGTCGCTCAGTCGTGTCCGACTCCCAGCGACCCCATGGAGTGCAGCCTAACAGGCTCCTCCGTCCATGGGACTTTCCAGGCAAGAGTACTGGAGTGGGGTGCCAGTGCCTTCTCCGAATGGTGCCCTTTAGAAGTGGTCATAAAACTCCTCCCATAGAAGGACCTCTGCATATTACAGCATCCACAAGACTGCCTCAGAATTCCCACAGGTGATAGGTTCCCTGGAAGATGAACTCTAAGAGAAATAGGTGCCTCTTAACTGACACATGAGCTCCAAAACTGACTAAGCGGGGCTTCTCCGGGTTGTCCCCCATCCAAGATCCAGTGAGCTGTTCTGACCAGCCTCAGGAGTAAAGCAGAGCTGGGGTCGGGACTAGATAGGAGGTAGGCTAGCCAGTGACTCTAACCATGCATCAAGAAGTGCCACAGAGACCAGGGGCCAAATGAACGAGGACATACCATTATTTGAAGGATGTAAGACCACTTGCATGTTCATAGAAATTGTACAGCACAATTCACAGCAGAGATGTGTACACTGCTGCTGCTGCTGCTAAGTCGCATCAGTCGTGTCCGACTCTGTGCGACCCCATAGACAGAAGCCCACCAGGCTCCTCTGTCCCTGGGGTTCTCTAGGCAAGAATGCTGGAGTGGGTTGCCATTTCCTTTTCCAATGCATGAAAGTGAAAAGTGAAAGTGAAGTTGCTCAGTTGTGTCCGACTCTTAGCGACCCCATGGACTGTAGCCTACGAGGCTCCTCCGTCCATGGGATTTCCCAGGCAAGAGTACTGAGGGGTGATGTGTGTACAGATGAACACAAATGACAAGTCTTATTGTCATTTTCCTCTGTCTGGAGGGAGATTAATTGAGGAAAACTGATGGGGAAAACAAGTGAGAGGAGCCTGGCTATCACAGTTGTGGCAAGTTCCTCTCTGCCTGGCTGATGCTTCAGAATAGAGCACAGGTATATGTCAGCCTCATAATTCAGACTGCTGGAAAGACAGCAAAGAAAGAATACCTACTTTAGTAAAATCAAGAAGCACAAGCATGTAAAGGCAATGCTGTCCCAGGTCAACATTTTTTGTGGGATAAGCACATGGGAATGTGAGTCCAGAAAGTCCTTCTCCCAAGAAAATCCCACTTTTGACAGCCAATCCAGTGCAAGTGGGTTACAAGCAGCTCATGCCATGAAGCATTTAAAGGGGTCAGAAAATTATTGGAGCCTCCACCAAGGAGTTGTCAGGCAGCCTTATAGAATATTCTGTGTGACCTTATCTTAAATGTGCAGCAGAAATAATTCTTCCCTCAGGATGGGGTCATGTATTATAATTTGTTCAATTCAATGAAATGTGAGCAGAAGTGATTGTGTCACTTCCAAGCTGAAGTCATGAAAATGTCCCCTTAAGATTACCCTGTCTGTCTCTCTTCTACTTTCAGTAATGAGTGTGGAGGCTGTGTTGACACAGCAGGGTCTTTAAAGCGAAGTTGCCTGAATGACTCTGTGTTTGGAGGTCGTATGCTACTGCAGGTAGCCTCATCTACGCTGTTACTCCAGAGCTCTGGTGGGCTCATCTTTGTAGCCCCAGCAGTGCCCCGATGCTGGAGCAGCCACGTGGGAAGACCACTGGTAGGGGAAGTACTGGGATGGGAAATCTTGTTACTCAGCTTGGAGTGGCATTAGTGGAAGCAATCCTAGAATATGCCTCCAAGAGAAAGTTGAGTGAAGCCACAGTCAGAATGAGGGAGAAAACCTGGAGAAGGAGGGATGGTGTGGGTGGCCTCCAGAGCTGAGGTGCTAGGCGTGGGTAAACTGCATTCAGGATTGAGCTGTTCAGGTGTTAGCTTACAAATGTAGCATATGCTTCTGCTTCCCTGGGAGCTCAGCTGGTAAAGAATCCACCCACAATGCAGGAGACCCCAGTTCAATTCCTGGGTTGGGAAGATACCCTGGAGGAGGGCATGGCAACCTATTCCAGTGTTCTTGCCTGGAGAATCGCCGTGGACAGAGGAGCCTGGCAGTCTACAGTCCACGGGGTCGCAAAGAATCGGATATGACTGAGCAACTAAGCACAGCACAGCACAACACGTGCTTCAGTCCTCATTCAGCAGAGAACGTACTTGAGATTGAAGACCGTGCTCTAAATTCTATCAGTCGAGAGTATTGTTACTTGAACCATGAGATGATTATAACAAAAGCATTGCTGTTTATCCACCAGAGAGGAAGCAAGCGATTGTATGGTATTTACCAACATATAAAATGATGGCAAACAACACTCCTGTAGTGCCGGATTCCAGCTCCAGTAACCAGGGAATCAACCTAAAGAGATGGATGGTATTGGTGAGAAAAATGAGGCAGCCTCTCAGTTTTCTTGGACTGCCTATTTATTTCAAGATTTTCTTTTATACTTTTACAAAAGCATTAGGTCAGAAGTTTGACATTTTCAGTTCCCCCTCACCCAGATTTATTATGTCCATAAATCATTGTTGCTCTTCAGAGTTCCTGCTTCAGTGATTCTCTCAGAATCAGCCTTACCATCTATTATCTACTTCCTCTAATGTGTCCTATAGTTAACTTGTGATTACACTGTAACTCATGCTACATTCCTCAGTTTACTACTTATCTTCCTAAGTCCTGTTTGCCCTTAACATCCTGAGCTCACTATCTCTTAAAAAGGCTTCTAGCTACAGTGTCTCTAAAAATTCCTAACTTCTATAAGCTATAGTAAAATATGCTAGCTTTACAACATTTCTTAAATCTTTAACTTATAACTATTTTAATTATTTCTAAGCCCTAAATTCAGTAAACTCCTTTGCCATAAACATTTTCCTCTCAAACAGGCTTCAGGTAGCAATCCCTCCCATGGCCTCAAGCTGAGGCCTATGTGCTCATCCTGGAACACTCTTTTGTAAAAGTCCTTGAACAAATGTCAGTGATTAACTTGATGAATTATTCTCTGACCACAGCTGCAGAAGGCTTTGTGCCTTCTCATGCTCCTCTCAAGAACAATAAGCACCTTAATATTCCTTTTCAGTCAACTCAGCCGAGGAGAGGAAAAAACAAGTCAGAATTACAAGGCCTAACTCATTCATCCCTGGTCTGTGCCTGTGGAATGAGGAGAGGGGGCTGGGTCTGTGCCTCCATTTTGTCAGTAATGCCTAACATGGCTCCCGACACTGTAGGCACCTTACTTGATTATTGGGAAAGTTGATCATTGCTGCAAAATGCTATCTCCCTACATTAGCCCTTATCTGAGAAGAGCAAGTGAGCATAACTATTGACAGCAGGTTGCAGAGACAGGGTTTCTGGTTCAGATCTTGGCTCACCTGTTTTCTGTTGCGCTATCTTACAAGGTGGTTACTTGACTTCTTTCTGTTCCAATATCCTCAACTGTTAAATGAAGATGAAAGAAGCTCCTCTGTCATGAGGTCAGCACATGAATTATACTGGATCAGGAAGAAAAGTGCTAAGTACTGTGTCTCATACATGAGTCTTAAACAAATGTTAGATGTCATGATTTAACCAGGATCCATTCAAAGTACTGCACAGGTATCCCTACCCAACCCTTTTCCTCCCTTTCCCACTGAAATGCTTAAGTTAGTTTACTTCTTCCCTCTCCACACTTGCCACACAATTCCTGGGAACACAGAGCAGCACTGGGGGGTCTTGCTCTAGAAGGAGGGCATCACAGCTTAAGGTCCTAATTCCCTTCTCTCCCTCTGTGTGTGTGTGCTTGGTTGCTTAGTCATATCCAACTCTTTGCGACCCCAAGGACTGTAGCCCTCCAGACTTCTCTGTCCAAGCGATTCTCCAGGCAAGAATACTGGAGTGGTTAGCCATGCCCTCTTCCAGGGGTCTTCCTAACCCAGGAACTGAACCAGGGTCTCCCACATTGCAGGCAGATTCTTTACCATCTGAGCCACGATGGAAGCCCAAGAATACTGGAGTGGGTAGCCTATCCCTTCTCCAGGGGATCTTCGCAACCCAGGAATTGAACCAGGGTCTCCTGCATTGCAGGCAGTTCTTCACCAGCTGAGCTGCCAGGGAAGCCCTCTCTCCCTCTAACTTGATACTATTCTTATCTGCTTTCTGCCTAGACCGGGGTGTTCAGGAGCCTGCAGCTGCTTCTCTTCGAGGGAGAGTGACCAGATGATGCCCTTCTTGGTGTGCTTTACTAGATATCAGAAAATCCCCACCACCAAGAACATTTTATTGCATTCTAATGTCTAAAATTTGATAAGTCAGGACACATTCATTTAGTTAAAATATAAAAATTCCAGGGAGAAGATATATAGCAATACTTATCAGTCACATGGGATTCTCAGGTAGCTCAGTGGTAAAGAATCTTCCTGCCAATGCAGGAGATGCAGGAGACTAGAGTTCAGTCCCTGGGTTGGGAAGATCCCCTGGAGAAGGGAATGGCAACCCACTCCAGTATTATTGCCTGGAGAATCCCACAGACAGACTGTAGCCTGGTGGGCTACAGTCCATGGGGTCACAAAGAGTCGGACATGACTAAGTGACTAACACTTTCATTTTTCATATACTTCAGTATAAATGAATTTCTGATTTCTTTTCTGAAAGCAAGTTAGACAACGGGGAGATATAAGAGAGTATGAAAAGCCTGAGGATTTGGGAAGCAGCTGAAGAGAAAAAGAATCCAAATGAGAGTTCTGGAAACCTCAGAGACAGTCATTGTATAGGAACCATTTGGACCAAGGCTGCTCTGAATGAATCGTGTCCCCAAATGAGATGTATCCCCAGAGGCCCCACAGGGTTCTCAGGGTCTCATCTTAGGAAGAAATTACTTTCAAATCCTGGGACTGCAGAGTCTATAATGGTTATCTGAGCAGTTATTCATCAGGGAACAGAGAGTAATCAGAGTGCTCATCCAGAAAGTGTGGGCTTTGGAACCAAAGACATTTTTATCAGGACACATCCTGCATGGAGAACTTGGACTTCCCCATCAAACATGTCAAATGCCTGCCCTCCCACTTGGTTAAAGGATCTAGAATCCCCTGGCCTTCTAAATGTGTCACTGTGGCCTTTTAGGAGAGTATAAACATAGGAATAAACACAATGGATGAGCAAATCTAGCTGGGAATTATTCAGGCATCACATTTTGGAGCAGAAGTTTTAAATTTTTTAGTTTACACTCTTTAAAATAATATTGAGGCTCCAAAAAAGCTTGTGTCTATGTGAGTTAATTTATCTCTAGAAGTATTTACCATTTTAGAAAATAAAACTGAGAAATTAAAAAATATTTTTATCCATTTATTTTAAATAAAAATAATAAAATATAAACAGAAATTATATACATTATGGAAAGTAACTATTTTTTGCAAAACATAAAAATGATTGCTTGGTTTCTTCATCCGTCAGCTATACATGTGTAGTATAGTAGGAAATAGATATATTGACCTTTGTCCCACCTTGGCTCAGAGTTCCTAAACTTCCTGAAATTTCCTGAGTGATAGAGAGAAGCACTTTTCGTTATTCCTAAGAAGCCCCTTCCAACTGTACCTGTGTTTTTACTAATGAGGTGACTCTTGGAGGGCCCCAGATAGCTTCAGGATGGGAGCTGGTTGCCAGAGGAACCAAACCTGGGATTAGAGGGTGGGAACTTTCGGCTCCACCCCTGAGTTCTGGAGGGACTGGAGATTGAGTTCAATCAACAATGACCAATGATTTAATGTAACGTAATGAATGTAATGAAACATCCATCGAATCTCCTAAATGGGGTTTAAGAAGCTCCCTGGTTGGTGAACGTATCAAAGTGGTGAAGGGCATGTTCCTAAAGAGGGTATGGAGCCCAGGTGTGCACACTGCACACTGCCCTGTGCATCTCTTCTGTTTCCTGAGTTGTAGGCTCTGTAATAAACTGGTGGACGTAAGTAAAGGGTTATCTTTTGTTTTTTGAGTTGTTCTAATGAATTGTCAAAAGGGGCAGGGAAGGTTGTAGGAACTCCCAAATCTGTAGCCAGCCGAGCAGAAGTGTGGGTCACCTGGCTCCCCATTTGCGGTACGCGTCTGAAATGGGCAGTCTTGTGGGACTGAATTCTTAATGTGTGATGTCCATACCAACTCTGGCAGTCAGTGTCAGAACTGAGTTCAGTCGTTGGATACCTGGCTGGTGTCAGAGAATCAGAGGCAGGTATCATGTAACTTCTGGAAAACACCGCATGAAAGAAGAAGAGTGAAAAAGCAAATAACATTTCAGCACTGTTGTAAAAATAGTTTTGACTTTGCAGGATCCCCCCTCCCAAAAATGTTTCAAGGGACCTCAGGTGTCCCTAGACCCCACCTGAAGACCTCTGTGTCAGAAGATTATTTTCTGGGATTGGGCTGATCTGAAATTATCCATTCCTTAGTCCCTGAATACCTCATGCAAGTCTCAGAGGTTCAAAAAAAGTTAGAAATAGCTTTTCCATAATTAAGGACACTCCTAGATCTAAGATGAAGACTCTGGGGAGTTCTGGAGTTTGTAGAATGACTATAGACTGGGATAGAATAGAGTGTTTGTAGGTATCTTTGCTGAACCTCCGTGTTTGTGAAACTGGGAACCAGAGGGGAAGTAGCTGTAGCCTAATGAATCCAGAGTGCAAAGTACCCAACTCTGCCACTTCACGGCCTTACAACCTTGGGAAAAGTCATCGCATCCTTCTGAGATTTCCTCTTTTGCAAAATGGAGATAATATCCAGGCACATTGCAGATGTGACCTCACTTCACTCACATGCACATTCTCCACACATTCTCTCTATAATGCCACGAGACATGCAAAGTCAAGGGGACACAGTTACCTCTCTTTAAGCAATGGGAAGTCACGTGCTCAACAAAGTGCTCAGTAGATGCAAGGTGCTTAATTGGAATCTAGGTTTGTTTGACCTTGAATCCCATGCTTTTCCTCATCCTACTGGCTTGGAGAAAAGGGGTCCAGGATCAGCACAGAGCAGAGAATGGTGGGGGATGGGGTTTGTTCTGTAAGTTTAACCAGAGCTCATGGCATGTGGTGACAATGAGTGAATGAGTGCTCAAAACCCAATAATTGAAGAGGATGTTTGCACAATGAGTGGAAAATGGGAAGATAATTTCGCTGGTTGTCAGAGGGCTAGAGTGAGAAGAAAGGCCCTCAGAGCAGATGTGCTGGGTAAGCAAACACCCTCCCCACCCCTGCACATCTCAGGGGAGGGCAGGAGAGGGGACTCTCCATTTTATTTAGATGCTGATGCCTGGCATAATTTGCTGCAAATCCATTTTCTCTCTCATAACTTAGGAGAATGGAGTCAGATGGTTAGCATGCTGACTGTTCATAGCTATGTTAAGCAGCAGGTGACCTAGAAAAGATTTGCCCTAAGAAAAAAGTGATAACACGTTATCCTTGGATAATGCTATTTTGTCTGTATGCACTGTTAAGAAGTTTCAGAAATATTATGGGAAACAAGAAAAGGTTTTTTCATACAGCTGGGACCTTGCTAAATAAATGTATATTCCATACCTGATTCTTTAATGAGGATTCCAAATGCATTCTCACACTGCTGCCAGACAGATTTTGTCTATCTTTTCTTATGCAAAAATCTAGATGGACTTTCAACTTGAGATTATGCCTGGACAACAGTTGTCAATACAACCTGTCCCATTTCTCACTTTAAAAATGTGGGAAAAAAATGAAAACTCTCATTATTATTGAAAACCATCACTGACAGTCAGTCTAATATCAGAATCAAAGAGGAAAAGACACTACTTATGAAGCAAATGGAGCTGCATTGAGACACACCAAGCCAAAGAGCTCTCTGCTCCACATAAAACACAGACTGTCAACAAATGTGAGACAGAGGCATTGCCTGTGGCCTGAGCTAAGCTCATCCTTATATGCTGCTGGGCTTAGACAAACAGGGAATGGACTCTTTACCCATTAACTACTCTCTAGAAAGAATACAAGTCTAAGGGGAAAACTGGGCAGGAGGTAGGAGAAGATTCAAGGTATAATGCCATGTGCGGTCCCATGAGTGAGGAGCTGGTTGTATGAGCAGAGAGAAGTCCCCTCATAATGGACCATGTTAGGAGTGGGTGGGAGTTGTGTGGTGTGTGTGTGTATGTGTGTGGCATGTGAGGTGTGCAGTATATGTGTGCAGCATGTGTGAGTATATAGTCTGTCTAATGAGTGGCATGTGCGATGTGTTGTATGGTATGTGTTTGATATAATGAGTGAATATGCATGTGTGATATGCAACATGTATATGTGATATATATGTGTGTGGGTATGTGGTATGCATTTGGCATATGCATGTATGTGGATGTGGTATGTGTGGGGGGTGTATGTGCTGACTACCATAATTAAGACTCCTAAAGAATCAGGCAACTGAAAGAGAGGGATGACTTCCCTTGGATAAAGACCCACCAGAAATTTGGAGTTGGCCTGGAGCTGTTTGTGCATGTTGACCTGGCCTGCAAATGAAATAAAGGGTGTTGATTATTGGTCTGTGCGTCTCAGGTGATGCTAGTGGTAAAGAATCTGCCTGCCAATGCAGGAGACAGAGATGTGGGGTCAATCCCTGGGCTGGGAAGATCCCCTGGAGGAGGGCATGGCAACTCACTCCAGTATTGTTGCCTGGAGAATCCCATGAACAGAGAAGCCTGGCAGGCTATAGTCCATAGAGTAACAAAGAGTCAGACACAACTGAAGTGACTTAGCACATATGCATTATCGGTTCATCATATGCTGAGCAGAGAGCAGGAATAAGAGTCATTCATTTACTGTATCTGATTCTAAGCATCAAATCTGAAAAGAAATCTGGCTATTTTTTTGAGAAAAAGAAGAAATCCATCAAGTAATTTGGAACTGCAGAAGCATAATGTATACCAAGAAAAAAAAAAAAAACATCTGGAAGGCTCAGAAGAAAAAGATGTCTCTAAAAAAAATACTCCTCAATGAATAGAAAAAAGATATTTCAAGGAAATATTTTAGTGTCATGCAAAGATGTAAGACAGCATAAGCAGCATCATAAACAAAGAGGCAGGGAGAGGGAAGGAAGAAGATGTCATGAAAGGAGCCATCGTGGGGAAAGGAGCTGTTAAGACAACATTTGCGGCACTGGCAACCAAAAAAAGACCAATTCATGGTGCAGAAAAATCCCATCAGTTACTGGAAGGGCAGGTTTGAGAAGCCTCTAGAATGCCAAAAGAAAGGATAAGAAGTCAAAACAAAGTAAGAGGAGATAGGAATGAAAGACATCCAAGGGTGTTCCTGGGAGAGAAACAAGGGGGAAACAATGAGAGAAAAGCAGATTCAAACTTATAAGAAATCTTTCCTGCGCTTGCAAAGGAGGGCAAGAAAGTCTTGTGGAAGCAGGTTCAAGAGCTTATCATTTTTAGATATAATAATCGAAAGCATTCCTGGAGTATCGCCACCTCCACCATCATCTACTCACCATCCTAGCAAAGCATTTTTATTCATTCACTCAACAAATATTTATTTTATTCACCAGGCACTAAAATGATAAAGATCAAAGGAAAAGCCCTCAAAGATTCAGGCAGGACAAAATTGTTTACTTATAATACCTACCGTAAACCAAATATCAGATCATTAGAAGACATTCATCATCTTAAGGGGTTGTTTGGAGGCTCAGGGATTTCATAGGCTGCCAAGTTGCCTTTTTTGTATGAATATAACAAAATGACAAATGCAGATATATCGTTATTACCAACTGAACTTGGATCCACTTGCCTACCTCACAGCCAGGCCAATTTACTGCCACCACGTTGTGGTGAAGCACCCCACTCCAGTACTCTTGCCTGGAAAATCCCATGGACGGAGGAGCCTGCTGGGCTGCAGTCCATGGGGTCGCTAAGAGTCGGACACGACTGAGCGACTTCACTTTCACTTTTCACTTTCATGCATTGGAGAAGGAAATGGCAACCCACTTCAGTGTTCTTGCCTGGAGAATCCCAGGGATGGGGGAGCCTGGTGGGCTGCCTTCTCTGGGGTCGCACAGAGTCGGACACAACTGAAGGGACTTAGCAAGCAACCAAGCAAAGGACCGTGTTTATGGCAGGCACCAAGCAAGGAGAACAAGCAGCTCATGCTCAAAAGACCCAAAGTCTCCATGACTTTCAGCAAGGGTTTTAAAGACGTTGTTAGGGGAGGGGATTATAGGTGATCAGCTTACGGACCTTCTTCTGATTTGTTGCTGGTGAGGTAACAGGGTGGTGTTTCAGGAATCCTAACCAGCAATCTTCTGGTTCCAACCAGTTGGGGGATATACCACCATCCTCCTCCTGGGTAGGAAAGTCTTTGTTCCTGCAGAACAACTTGAATATACATGTCAGATTATTATGTATATCCTTCAGGAGGAACTAAGACTCTTTCATCATTGAACTGTTGTTTCTTGACTGCTTTTCCTTCATTTCTCTTTTTCCTCCTTTCCCTTATTAGTAACTAGTTGACTCTGCTCTTTGGAACTCAGAGAAGACCTAGGAGACTAAATTTTTTTTTTTCTACAAACAAGAAATGGGGGACATGGGGACTTTGTACCTGGGAGAGTCCCACAGGATTCTGCTTGGTTTCACAGTGGTGTGAAGCCATGGCATTAGTATTGAATGTTTAAAAATATATATAAAGATGTTTGACAACTAGTGGAGAGTTGGAGCAGAATCAAAGGCCTAAAATTGAAGAAGTCATGCATGGAAGTCCTAAAATTATTAAAATATACACTTTCATAAATAATTTATACATGTGGTTGTAAACTGAAAATATACATCACATATTATACCAGAAAAAGAATATATATAAACATACATATCCTTACCTCAACAATTCTATGAGTAGAAATATTTGTGCCAAAGAATTATTTAAGAATATGTAATAGGCAATGGCACCCCACTCCAGTACTCTTGCCTGGAAAATCCCATGGACGGAGGAGCCTGGTGGGCTGCAGTCCATGGGATCGTGAAGATTCCGACATGACTGAGCAACTTCACTTTCACTTTTTACTTTCATGCATGGGAGAAGGAAATGGCAACCCACTCCAGTATTCTTGCCTGGAGAATCCCAGGAACGGCGGAGCCTGGTGGGCTGCCGTCTCTGGGGTTGCACAGAGTAGGACACAACTGAAGCGACTTAGCAGCAACAGCAGCAGCAATGATTTCTAAATAAGGATATAATTTACAATGTTAGTTACAAAGTGAAAAAATAGAATAAGAATAAAACAATGGTGGCATTGCTTATATAAACAATAATTTATACTTATGATGAAACAAAATAGAACAATGTAGATAAAGTCCATTTATAGGGTAATAAGCTGTGGCATTTTTACCCAAAATATGGATTTGCCTGTTGGTAGGTGTCAAACCCAAAGACACAACTAAGATCAGGAGAAGGAAGGATTTATTATTACTTGCAGCAAGTAAAGAGGACACCAGGGCTCTTTCCCAAAGCAGCGTCTCTCCAACAGCAAAATAGGGGAAGTTTGAAGCTAAGCGTACATGTACATTCATGAAGGGGCTTAGTTGGTCCACTGAGTTCAAACTTTAGTGGATTGAAGTCACTAGGGTCAGAAAATGTTGACATCACCATGTATTAGGTTTCAGTTGATCTGGTGGTTGAGCACTTCAGGTTAATCTTTACTGCTAATCAGAATTGGGAGTCTTTAACAAATGATCAGATACTGGGGTTCAGTCCATGGGTTGAGAAACTCCTCTGGAGAAGGGAATGGCAACCCACTCCAGTATTCTTGCCTAGAGAATTCCATGGACTTCTCCTGGTGGGCTACAAACCATGGGGTCTCACAGAGTCAGATGCCACTGAGCAATTGAGCAGGAGTAAGAGATTATCTTTGCTGTTGTAACTTCTTTTGCCCGACAGTAGTTGTTTGTTCCCTTAAGATGCTTAATCTTGAGAAATGTTAACCTTGAGAACTGTTCAAAGGCAACCCTTGTGGCTAGGCTTAGATTGAAAACTGGTTTAAGCCAAAAATGGTTTCTCTTATGTCAAGAAAGCCATGCTTGGTTCTCTTCCTCCTGTCCTATTTGTTTACAATATGTTGCTATGTTGGGGGGAAAAAAAAAAAAAAGCATGTTAAAACCCAGTATTTATAGTCTAATTCTACTTTAGAAAAAATTATATGTGTGTAAATAGAAAATAAATTCTAGTAATTTCTGCAGTTAAATGTTAATAGTTGTTATATCTAGATGGCAAGATTCTGCATGCTTGTTGTTTTCTGTTTTATCTTAGTTTGTTGGGTTCATCTGGATTTTCCAGTTTTTTGCAAGGTGCGTGTGTGCGTGTGTGTTCCATCATGTCCAGTTCTTTACAACCCCATGGACTGTAGCCTGCCGGGCTCCTCTGTCCATGGAATTTTCCAGGCAAGAATACTGGAGTGTATGCCATTTTCTACTCCAGGGGATCTTCCTGATTCAGGGATAAAAGCTGTGTCTCTTGTGTCTTCTGCATTGGCTGGCAGATTCTTTACCACCGTCCCTCCTGAGAAGCCCAAGCTGCATGTCAGAGACTTAAATAAGGTTGTGATACAATTAGATTTTCAAGGGTAGAGACAGGATTGCAGGACAAGTATAAGGGACAAGGTAATTGAAACAAATCAGATGAGAGATAATGGCAGTTAGAAGCCAGACAGTGGGAATGGGCAAAAGTGGGAAGAACTGAGTGATTCCAAAGACAAGAACTGATGGGGCTCGAGATTGGTTAGATACAGGAGTGGTGCTGCAGATAATTACAGTGCAGTAAGAAATCATGCTTCCTTGGAGTTTAAAGTAAGGAAGAGTCAGCCAGATGGAAAGGAAAGGAAGGGCATATTAGCCAGAGTGTTTATTCCATTATTTGACCTGTCTTCCAGTGGCCTTTCCCAGCCAAATTGCAAACACACCCACCGAAGCTGAATTAACATTTTCAAAGGGAGCGGAAAGCACAGTTCCCTCTGGAAACTCAGAGCACATTATGTCAAAGTGAATCCATCCGTCCTTGCTATAGCAATCTCCAGACAGGCTGCCCAAGGCTGCTTTGCAGAAAAGGGTTATTCTCTGCTGAGTGCCTCATTTACACCTGAATGGAGAACTCATGGGAATTCTGGACCAGCCAAGCACAGCACAGTTACTATTTCTAGGAAATTTTCATTTGACTCCAATGACTTACAATAACAGAATGATGTCCCTGCCCCGTAATAATCACTGTGACCTTCATTGGGAACGAAGGGTCCTTTCCCCAAGGACCTGATCCAAAATATCGTCCAGCAGATAGGAGCTCCTGTCAGAATAGGAAGATCCATCACACTGACAGGCTCTCCCTGAAGACTCCAAGCGCCCCAGGATTTGAACAAATCATCCTTTTATATGCAGGGTGAAGGAGGCGCAAATATCTAAATGGCACAAAATAAAGTGGATTGTAATTATCTATCTTTAGCAGACATTTGAAATAGGAATAGGTCACTGGGATTTCCATTCCAAATCTGCACTGCAGTTTCCTCAAAAAAAAAAAAAAAAAAAAGACTTGTTTTTCACTTATTCTATTCAACATTTCTTACTAGTTATAATTTATAACAATAATAATGATAACCATAGGAAATAACATGAACAGTTCTTAGTTTGCCAAACCCTAAACCTATCTTGTTTTATTTTTATAACAACTGATGAACTAACAACTTTATAACAACATGATGAAGATAACTTAATTTCTACAGATGTCAGAGAGAAAACTTATCCGTCTTGTCTGGTTGAACCAAAACCCATCTACCTCCCACACTGAGGTGTTGGGCTTTTATTTTAAAGAATATGCTGTTATCAAGAAAGACCTATTAAACACTCACTTTGACCTTTGCCCTCAAAGTCATCAAAACCTGAGTTACTGGCTGGTTTCTCAAAAAGAATAGTTAATGTTGACTTTCTTTTCACTCCCTTCTATAACTAGATCTGGGAAAGAGGCATAACTAGCATAAAGGAAAACCTCTAAAAAGTATAGCCATATTGCCACAGAAACAGATTCAGAAAAAACAAACCAGAGAACTCTGGGGAAAGAAAACATATTATGTAAGTTTTCCCTTAGAGTTTGGCAGCCTTTGTTCATAGTTGGATATAAACTCATTTAGTTCTACCAATAAGCCCACACAACTTTACTTCCTGACATCTGTTCTCTCCTTCCAGGATCTGGAAGGTTTCTTTCCTCTGATAAGTGTAAAACGTTTGTGGGGATAGGATAAGTTCACTAAGGGGCAGAAAGTCGACTGCCTGATTCAGCAGGTCTAGGGTGGGAGTGGGGCACCCAGAAAGCTGGATTTCTTTAAACCACCGCCCAAAGTTTTCCTCAGGCTTCCCTGATAGCTCAGTTGGTAAAGAATCGCCTGCAATGCAGGAGACCCCTGTTCGATTCCTGGGTTGGGAAGATGCTCTAGAGAAAGGAAAGGCTGCTCACTCCAGTATTCTGGACTGGAGAATTCCATGGACTGTAGTCCGCGGGGTCACAAAGAGTCGGACATGACTGAGTGACTTTCACTTTCGCTTTCTGAAGTTTTCCTTACCCAGCTGGTTTTGGAGCAATGATTTGAAATCTCAAGTCGGTATCTGGTGGTGGTACGCACATAGTGGCATCATAGTGAAGTAGCTCAGTCGTGCCTGACTCTTTGTGACCCCATGGACTGCAGCCCACTAGGCTCCTCCATCCATGACATTTTCTAGGCAAGAGTACTGGAGTGGGTTGCCATTTCCTTCTCCAGGGGATCTTCCCAACCCAGGGATCAAACCCAGGTCTCTGCATTGCAGGCTGACGCTTTACCATCTGAGCCACATCATAGGGTCACTGTCAAATCATCAAATCCCAACTCTGTGTCAGCAACTGGATGAAGGTGGCAAGCCAATTAACTAAGTCTCAATTTTTCTGTTTATCAAGTGGATGTGATAACAATATACATACATTAATGAGATAATGTATATATGCAAAGTGCTTAGCACAGCATCAGCATTTCAGTAAATATCAATAAATGGAAGTAATTATTATCATTATATGAAAAGTTAGATAGCAATACAGTGAAGCCCTTATTTTATTGGGCAGAACTAATTAAGCACAAGTCACTGTATGTGTTGCCCATGGGGTTAGGTGAGAGAAACGTCTAGTGGTAACAAACAACATGTGTTATCAAGCTGCCCAAATTAATAATCCATTTAAATTTCACTTTAGCTCAGTTAGTGAGAGTCGTGTCCGACTCTTTGCGACCCTATAGACCATAGCCTGCCAGGCTCCTCTGTCCATGGAATTTTCCAGGCAAGAATACTGGAGTGGGTTACCATTCCCTTCTCCAGGGGATCTTCCTGACCCAGGGATGGAACCCAAGTCTCCTGCACTGCAGGCAGATTTTTACCACTTCAGCCATAAGGGAAGCCCCTTTAAATTCCACTTTAAAAAGGAACAAAAAACAGAAGGGACCTCCAAAACCTTTGAACAGAGCTCTCAGAACAGTAGAATGCTGACTGCCACCAAGGAGACTGTAGATACAACTTTCATAACCATTCCTGAAATCACTCATATTCTAAAAAGAGAACGTATTTCTAAGAGTAAAACTTAGTAATTAAGACACTAAAGGCAGAAAAAAAAAAGACATCACAATACATAACACCCATAATGACACTTTTGAAGAATTTTCTATGTCCCATCAACTGTGCCAAATTCCCAACTGGAATTGGCTCATTCTATCCTGACAGCCTGGAAAAATCCCATGGACAGAGGAGCCTGGTGGATTACAGTTCATGGGGTCACACAGAGTCAGACACAACTGAGCACAGCAAAACACATCCTGACAGCCACCCTAGGGCGAGTGTTGGTTTGATCTCCATTTGCTACGGAGGGTACTGAGAACAGAGGGATTAAGTAATTTATCGAGGTAACACGCCTCATGCATGAACTGTTGTTCAGTTGTTCAGTTGTATCTGACTCTTTGCGACCCCATGGACTGAGTCAGACATGACTGTAGAACCAAGTTAAACTCAGGATGCCTGTGTTAATGCTAAGTTGCTTCAGTTGTATTCAACTCTTTGTGAACCTATGGACTGTAGCCCTCCATGGGATTCTCCAAGCAAGAATACTGGAGTGGGTTGCCATGCCCTTCTCCCCACCCAGGGATCAAACGCGTGTCTCTTATGTTTCCTGCATTGGCAGGCAGGTTCTTTACTACTAGTGGCCACCTGGGAAGCCCAATAACACATCCCCAAACCTGTACTCGTAATCAGAACCCTCATACAGAACTGTTTATGCAGTCAAGAGAACAGTTATCCCCAGAATGTAGGCAAAACCCAGTGAAGAGATTGTTCAGTGTACTATGCTAGCTAACTCTTGGCACCAGCATGTTAATAAAAAGGAAGTCAGTCAAGAGAATGGGAAGACAAGTTACAGACAGGCCACAAGATCTTATAAAAGACTGCTAACCAAAATACAAAGAACTCTTAAAACTTAACAGTAATAAAACAAACAATCTGATTTTAAAAATAGACAAAAGACCTGAATAGACACTTCACTCAGGAAGATATACAGATGGGAAAAAAAAAAACATGTTCTCCATTTGTCATTATGGAATTGTAAATTGAAACAAAAATGAGATACTGCTACACACTTATTAGGATGGCCAAAATCCAGAACACAGACAATATCAAATGTTATTGAGGATGTGGAATAACAGGAACTCTCATTCATTACTGGTGGGAATGCAAAATGATACAGCCACTTTGATGACACTATAGTAATTTTTTACAAAACTAAACATTCTCTTACCACACAGTCCAGCAACTGAACTCCTTGGTATTTACCCAAGAGAGCTGAAAATTTATGTCCATACCAACAAATAGCGCATGGATTTTTATAACAGCTTGATTCATAATTGTCAAAACTTGAAAGCAAGCAAGATGTCCCTCAGCAGGTGAATGAATAAGCAAACCGTGGAACACCTATACAATGGCATACCACTTGTTGCTAAAAGAAATGCGCTATCAAGCTATAAAAAGACATGGAAGAAACTTAAATGTATATTACCAAGTGAAAGAAGATGACCTGAAAAGGCTACGCATTGCATGATTTCAACTATATGACATGTTGGAAAAGATAAAACCTTTCTAAAATTACTCTATTCTAAAATTAAACTAGAAAGAGTAAAAAGATCAGTGGTTGCCAGGGGTTAGGAGAGAGGGAGGGATGAACAGGCAGAGGGTAGGGGGTTTTAGGGCAGTGAAACTACTCTGTATGATACTGCAGTGGTAGACATCATTATATACAATTATCAAAACCCATAGAATGTACATCAAGAATGAACCTTAATGTAAACCACGGACTTTGGATGAGAATGGTGTGTCAGTGTAGGTTCATTGATTGTAACAAACGCCAAGTAAGGTAGGTGTCTTAACCCCTACCCTTTGCAAGAACCGTTACCTATTTCCCCCACTGGAGGCTCAGGTCTGAGTAAAACCCTCCGAGCACATCATCCTCTCCCCATGGGCCTTGTCAGCCCCAGGGTTCAGACTATTCAAGTGTCTCACCTGCCTAGGAGTTGTGGCAGTGCAGGGGTTTCTGGAGACTCCTACTTGAGAGGGAACAGAGGAGCAAAACCCATTGACTGAACTCTGCTTGCCTCTGTGTGTCCTAAAATTTCCATCTCCTCGTGAATAAAAGAAACAGACTATATTTTATCCCACTGAAAAGGTATATCCCTGAACTTTACAAAATCTAAACATCTTAAAAAATATATACCAACCTTTGATAGAAAAATCAGTGAATACATACAAAGACTCTATAATTTAAAAGGAAACCCTCTAATTTAGCTAACGCAACCCAATAAGAAGACAACAGAATAAATGGTGTAAGTGAAAAAATGAGTGAAATTATCAATTTGCAAATGATGTGACTATTTTAGAAGGAAACACAAAAAAATCATTGGTTTTAGTAAGCGATTTAATTAAAGTGGCTGATTATAAAATCAACAAATATAAAAAGCAATTAGCTTTTCTATATACTAGCAATAACCTATTAAAAATATAATAAAAACCTAAAATTTAAATTTTCAATAGCAGTCGTAACACAAAATGCATATGAATACACTTTAAAATAAATGTAGTGACTTACTTATATGAAGAAAATTACAGAATTTTACTTAGTGACATTTTTAAAATTTAAAATCCATTCAATGTTTCTGGTCAGAAACCCCACAATGTAAAGATTGCAATTAAAATTGTAGTTCCATGCAATTCAGATGAAGACTCCAATTGAATTTCTGATTTTAAAACTAGCAGATACTATTTTAAAGCACATCTGGAAACACAGATTCTTAATATTTTCCAAGACATTCATCAGAAGGAAAACAATAAGTAATATGTAACTGCTCATCTTGGAATGACGCTGCATTGGCTTAAGACTCAAAAGTGAAGGAACAGAATGAAAAGCCGGAAACAAATCAAAGATACTTAGGACTTTTGGAAATAATAAAAATGCTTTTGAAATGCACAGGAGGAAAGAAACCTGGCTGAATAAACAGAATAGGATGTGTGTTCCAGCATATTGGCACTTATTCTGTGCTGCCTGCAGCCCTCTTGACTTACTCTGCCCTCTAACCTGAAACCTTCCCCCAAAGCTATCCCTGGTCTCTGTTTAATGCTCCCTCCATGGTGAGATCTTCCTTGGTCTTCCTAACTGTTAATAAAATAGCACTCTACAGAGGGTTTCAGAGATCTGGGGGCTAATCAATGAAAAAGATGTGAGCACAAGGTGCCAATAACATACAAAAGCCTTAGTTAATAGATACCCCTTTCACAAGAGTGCCTCATGAGGAAGTCCTTCACGGTCATAAACTGTCCAGTGGCTATGGTACAGGGATCACTGCTCAGAAGGGGAGGAAAGTAGAGGAAAGTGGGATCAGATCAGGGTTTATGAGTCCAGATGATGTCATTCCGCAGCATAGGCGGGAGTCTGGGTCAGGGAGTTGTGAAGTTGACATCTGCTTGAGGTCTTTATAGCCTATGCCTATAGCTACAGCTGTAAAGCTAACAGATGTTGGGCACAGTCTGTCAATGGCTGTCAGTGGTTAAAAATCTGTTTCTTTGGGCTATATTTAAAATAATTGAGTGTAATAAAAACTTGAGTTTGGTGCCAGTGGGCTTTTGAGCTAATAGATCTCATCCTGCAATGAAGAAACAAGCAACCTAAGAGCTAATATACAGCAATTCTCTTTGGCTTATTTATATGACACACCCCCCACTCCATTCAATATCAATACCCCTCCTAATATTTTTTATAGAACTTATCCCTCTGTGACATTGTAATCTATATTATTTGGATTTTGCCCTTATATCTATTTTTCTTATTAGAATGTTAACTCCATGAAGACAGATAGGAACTATCTCATGTTTGTATATCGCTACTTCCTTAGCACCAAGAAATTGACTGCCTGAACAGAAAGGGTGCCTGAAAGACATCTGCTAGAGGAATGAAGAGAGGAAAGGAAGAAAGGAGGAAACCATACTAAGATAAAGATTAAAATAAGTTTAATTCCAATATAAACATGGAATTATTTTTAGGAAAAAGTGTCAAAAATTGGGATGGAGAAAGATATTTCTTAAGTATGATATCAAGGTAGAAATTATTAAGAAATTTAAAACTTTAAATTTTTAAATTTAAAAATACAATTTTTGAATTTAAACTTATAAAACTTAAAATTTAAATTATAAAGTTAAATTTTAAAAAATAAAATTATAAATCAATTTAAATATTTACAATTTAAGTAGTATTTACATAGCTGATAAAGAGTTGATATACTCACTAAATAAGGACTTCCTACAAATTATTAATAAAGAGAAATGTACTTCATAGAAAAATAAACATAAATATGTGAATAGGAAAGACACAAAAAGAAAATAATGTTCACTACTACACCTATTTTAAATCTTTCATGTTATGAATTAAGTAAATGAAAAAATAATAACAGTGAGCTACCATCAGTTCGACTTCCCTTGTAGCTCAGTTGGTAAAAAAAAACCTAGCGGCTCAGAGGCTAAAGCATCTGCCTGCAAAGCAGGAGACCTGGGTTCAGTCCCTGGGTTGGGAAGATCCCCTGGAGAAGAAAATGGAAACCCACTCCAGTATTCCTTCCTGGAAAATGCCATGGATGGAGGAGCCTGGTGGGCTACAGTCCACAGGGTCGCGAAGAGTCGGACACGATTGAGCGACTTCACTTTCACTTTCACCATCAGTTCAGTTCAGTCACTCAGTCATGTCTGACTCTTGCAACCCCATGAATCACAGCACAGCAGGCTTCCCTGTCCACCAGCTCCCAGAGTCCACCCAAACCCATGTCCATTGAGTCAGTGATGCCATCCAACCATTTCATCTTCTGTCGTCCCCTTCTCCTTCTGCCTTCAATCTTTCCCAGCATCAGGGTCTTTTCAAATGAGTCAGCTCTTCGCATGAGGTGGCCAGAGTATTGGAGTTTCAGCTTCAACATCAGTCCTTCCAATGAACACCCAGGACTGATCTCCTTTAGGATGGACTGGTTGGATCTCCTTGCAGTCCAAGGGACTCTCAAGAGTCTTCTCCATCACCACAGTTCAAAAGCATCAATTCTTCAGCACTCAATTTCTTTATAGTCCAACTCTCACATCCATACACGACCACTGGAAAAACCATAGCCTTGACTAGACAGACCTTGGTTGACGAAGTAATGTCTCTGCTTTTGAATATGCTGTCTAGGTTGGTCATAACTTTCCTTCCAAGGAGTAAGCATCTTTTAATTTCATGGCTACAGTCACCATCTGTAGTGATTTTGGAGCCCAGAAAAATAAAGTCAGCCACTGTTTCCCCATCTATTTGCCATGAAGTGATGGGACTGGATGCCATGATCTTCATTTTCTGAATGTTGAGTTTTAAGCCAACTTTTTCACTCTCTTCTTCCACTTTCGTCAAGAGGCTTTTAGTTCCTCTTCACTTTCTGCCATAAGGGTGGTGTCATCTGCATATCTGAGGTTATTGATATCTCTCCCAGCAATCTTGATTCTAGCTTGTGCTTGCTCCAGCCCAGAGTTTCTCATGATGTACTCTGCATAGAAGTTAAATAAGCAGGGTGACAATATACAGCCTTGATGTACGCCTTTTCCTATTTGGAACCAGTCTGTTGTTACATGTCCAATTCTAACTGTTGCTTCCTGACATGCATACAGGTTTCTCAAGAGGCAGGTCAGGTGGTCTGGTATTCCAATCTCTTTCAGAATTTTCCACAGTTTCTTGTGATCCACACAGTCAAAGGCTTTGACATAGTCAATAAAGCAGAAATAGATGTTTTTCTGGAACTCTCTTGCTTTTTTCCATGATCCAGCAGATGTTGGCAATTTGATCTCTGGTTCCTCTGCCTTTTCTAAAACCAGCTTGAACATCTGGAAGTTCACGGTTCACATATTGCTGAAGCCTGGCTTGGAGAATTTTGAGCATCACTTTACTAGCATGTGAGATGAGTGCAATTATGCAGTAGTTTGAGCATTCTTTGGCACTGCCTTTCTTTGTGGTTGGAATTAAAACTGACCTTTTCCAGTCCTTGGCCACTGAGTTTTCCAAATTTGCTGGCATATTGAGTGCAGCAGTTTCACAGCATCATCTTTTAGGATTTGAAATAGCTCAACTGGAATTCCATCACCTCCACCAACTTTGTTCATAGTGATGCTTCCTACGGGCAACTTGACTTCACATTCCAGGATGTCTGGCTCTAGGTGAGTGATCATACCATCATGATTATTTGGGTCATGAAGATCTTTTTTGTACAGTTCTTCTGTGTATTCTTGCCACCTCTTTTTAATATCTTCTCCTTCTGTTAGGTCCTTACCATTTCTGTCCTTATTGAGCCCATCTTTGCATGAAATGTTCCCTTGGTATCTCTAACTTCCTTGAAGAGATCTCTAGTCTTTCCCATTCTGTTCTTTTCCTCTATCTCTTTGCATTGATTGCTTAGGAAGGCCTTCTTATCTCTCCTTGCTATTCTTTGGAACTCTGCATTCAAATGGGTATAACTTTCCTTTTCTCCTTTGCTTTTTGCTTCCCTTCTTTTCACAGCTATTTGTAAGGCCTCCTCAGATAGCCATTTTGCTTTTTTGCATTTCTTTTTCTTGGGGATGGTCTTGATTCCTGTCTACCATGTCTGCCTATTTTAAAGTAGGTTTCAAGAAACTGATACTACATCAGGCCATTTCTATTAAAATCTAAAAAAGTACCAACAAAATGTTAGAAAGTGTTTGTGTGTGGGTCATATTTTCCTTTTTGACACTTCCACATTTTTATCATTGCATATTACTTATGTAATTTAAAAAAGTAACTGTACATAGAAAATAAATACTTGTAAATCTCTGGCTCCCAGGGTGGGTCAGTCCAATGCCCTGGTACTGAAAACTGCCTAGGTTTGTTGCTATTTTGATTACACAGAGGAGCGGGTGATGTTTCTCTCTGCTTTGTATGTAGGCCAGGGGATAAGAGTAAGTTCCGCACAGACAGATCTTGAAGTCTCAGCAGAAGTTTTCCAGGTTGCCAACGGAGGCAGGGATTGTAGAGGGAATAGAATGGGCAAGGAATGGGTACAGGATAACATGGGGGGACCGTAGTGTCATAATAAAAACAGGTAACACTTTGGATTCTCAGTTTCCAGAATTCACAGTTGACACTGAAAGCCTATCATGTTATTGGGCTCAGGACAGAGTTCATCTCACTGGTTGTGGGTAAAAGAAAGAGTTTTTAATGCAACTTGCATAGCAAGGGTTAGGAAAAAGAGCACATTTCTCTAATGTCTTACCCTAGGGAGTGCTGGGACAGGCCACAGGGTACATTCCAGAGGAGGGACCCAGCTTTCCCAGTTGCTCACCTCTCTTATTTATCAGTGGCTGACTTTATTTTTGGGGGTTCCAAAATCACTGCAGATGGTGACTGCAGCCATGAAATTAAAAGATGCTTACTCCTTGGAAGGAAAGTTATGACCAAACTAGACAGCATGTTAAAAATCAGAGACATTACTTTGCCAACAAAGGTCTGTTTAGTCAAGGCTACGGTTTTTTCAGTGGTCATGTATGGATGTGAGAGTTGGACTATAAAGAAAGCTGAGCACCAAAGAATTTATGCTTTTGAACTATGGTGTTGGAGAAGACTCTTGAGAGTCCCTTGGACTGCAAGGAGATCCAACCAGTCCATCCTAAAGGAGATCAGTCCTGGGTGTTCATTGGAAGGACTGATGTTGAAGCTGAAACTCCAATACTTCGGCCATCTGATGCAAAGAGCTGACTCATTTGAAAAGACCCTGATGCTGGGAAAGATTGGGGGCAGGAGGAGAAGGGGATGACAGAGGATAAGATGGCTGGATGGCATCACTGACTTGATGGACGTGAGTCTGAGTGAACTCCGGGAGTTGGTGATGGACAGGGAAGCCTGGCGTGCTGCGGTTCATGGGGTCGCAAAGTCGGACACGACTGAGCGACTGAACTGAACTGAATTTATTTATCAAGAGATAGGCAAAGTTATCGGTTGGAGGAAGGGCATGGTCAGTGGCAGGAAAAGGACCACTTGAGTATGGGCCAGTACGGTGTAGAGGTCTGTTGCTTAGGAAAGCCAGTTGCCAAGTGTAGCCCCGCCTCTTGACCGGAGGAAACCCACTGTCGTCACAGTGGCGCATCACATTCAGGCAGCTCAGTGAGAGTCCCCAGGTGACTCTATTCAGTTTATCTGTAACAGAATCTTAGGGTCACTTCTGGGCCATTCTGGTATCCATGCCAGAGATCTATGGCATTTTATGGACTTTAATTTCACTGAGGCTGGACTGGGCTCACCCCTCCTGTAAGGGTAGTGTACAGAAACATCACTAAACCCCGTGGCCTGAGGTTAGCTACAAGCCCAGCAGTCACATCTCTGCTAGACATTTTTTTGTCTGTCAGTACATACACATGCACACTTATAATATGAGGCTGTTGTTTTGTGAAAAGTAGCTACAAACTACTTTCTTTGTACTAACTGCTAATAAAGGTGACAACAAAGAGTGAGGGATTAACAGTTCTTGGATAAATGACAAAGAAGAGAAATATTAACTCATGTATTTGTTAAAGTATGAATGATAATAAGTACAACATTTAGAAAGAGGTAAGATGATTCATAATACTTTTCATGATCACCCAATTTAAAAACTGCTCATCCGGCTAGAGATAAAATAAATGGAAGATAAAATTGCGGTTAACTTAACAGTGTTAGAAGGTGTTTGACTATACAGGAACCCACGCACAGCAAAAGTATTCTTAAGGCTTTAAAGAGTATATGCTGAAAAATAGAAGTTGGTTGGAAATTTTAAAATATATATTTTTTATTTGAAGACTGTGGATAATAGGCCTTTGTGAGGAGAGGGCTCCTTAATCACACACCTCTGTAAAAATGTGGTTTCTATGGGAATAATTAACATCATTCATCATTCTTGGTTAGTGTTACTATAGAGATGTAATACAATATTGTGTGGAGATTATTTTCATGACAAAATATACTATATAACTGCTATTTAAATTACCTTAGTCCTGCATTTATAGAGTCATGGAAGTCACAAATTTTTCAGTTATAGAACGAAATCATCTGACATTCAAGAAAATGGAGTTTCACAACTGAGTTGAGATATTTCTCCTTTGGAGTATCAAATAGCAGTAGTTTGGTACTGCTATAGAGCAAACTGGGAGGGCAAAGTCACAGGAGATGATACTGAGGAGATGGGAGATGGGAAGCCGACCATGAGGTTGAGTTTCAAGCCATGACTAGGGGTTAGAGACAGAAGGCTCACAATCATAGGAGTGATGAAATCAGATTGGTTCTCCTGACACCAATTTCACTGAATGACCCCTATGGAAATGGACAGACAGATTGGTGGAGGACAGATCGATAAGAAACTAGACTGGAAGAGTCAAGGTGGCAGCTTAGGATACTATTTTCATAGCCCAAAAAGATGATAAGGATCCCAAACCCAGGGGTCCTCAACTCTAATCGAATCACAGGGTCAGCTGGAGAGCTTTGGAAACTGCAGATTCCTGTTTTAATGATTGCCCCATTCAAAAACTGCTCATCTTGATAAAGATAAAATAAATAGATGATAAAATGGTGGTTAACTTAAGAGTGTTAGTAGGTATTTGTACAGGAACACATGCACGACAAATGTAACATTGAGGCTTTAAACAGTAGATGCTGAAAATATGTTGAGAATATCTGCGGGTGGTTTCTGGGCATTACTATACTTTTAAGTTCCCCAGGTGGTTCTGATGTAAGATGAGAACTGAGAATGCTGCTCTGAACTACACAGTGGCAACTGACATGGAAATACTAAAAAAAACATTTAGGAGATAGACCTCCATGATGGCTGACAGATGAAAATGGAAGAAGAGGAAATGTCTAAACTTGTGGTTAGACATGGACAGCTTGGAGGGTTGGGTGGCACTTGTTAAGACAGAAAATATAGAGAACTTCTTGAACACATTTCAAACTTTGAACACACTGCAACATGTAGTCTCTTCAAAACCTAACATGTCCTACAAATCCACAAACTTGGGGTGGCAATTAGCAACGAAAGCTTATATAATTTGAAAAATAATTCTTTGGTAGTTTCAGGGAAATTATATTCCTTCAAAAGTTACAAGAAAACCTGACTATAGGTGCCTGTTCTCAAGGGGAATCTAGATATTGAAATAGCAACATCTCAGTATGAAAATTTTGCTCCTACCTGTGATTAGATTTATCATTTCCTTTTTTTAAGACTGAGATGGAATAGTTCACCAGAGGACACTGTTTCTCAGCAAGCTGGTCTATATGGCTATGAAGTTCTTAGATTTCAGTCTTGAAAACTCATGTCCACCTGCAAATGTCTTATCTGTCATCTCCTTTTGGCCTTATCTGTTTTTCTCTTGCTTGTTCTCTCATTTAATGGTTGTATTTTTCTCTGAGAAGGTGCTTCTCTGTATTTTTCTCTGAGAAGATGTTTCTTCCAGGCAAGATCTCTCCACAAGGAACCCCAGAAGCATTCAGTTCAGTTCATTTCAGTTGCTCAGTCATGTCTAACTCTTTGCGACCCCATGAATCGCAGCACGCCAGGCCTCCCTGTCCATCACCAACTCCCAGAGTTCACTAAGACTCACGTCCATTGAGTCAGTGATGCTATCCAGCCATCTCATCTTCTGTCGTCCCCTTCTCCTCCTGCCCCCAATCCCTCCCAGCATCAAAGTCTTTTCCAATGAGTCAACTTTTCGCATGAGGTGGCCAAAGTACTGGAGTTTCAGCTTTAGCATCAGTCCTTCCAAAGAAATCCCAGGGCTGATCTCCTTCAGAATGGACTGGTTGGATCTCCTTGCTGTCCAAGGGACCCTCAAGAGTCTTCTCCAACACCACAGTTCAAAAGCATCGATTCTTCGGCGCTCAGTTTTCTTCACAGTCCAACTCTCACATCCATACGTGACTACTGGAAAAACATTAGCCTTGACTAGACGGACCTTAGTCGGCAAAGTAATGTCTCTGCTTTTGAATATGCTCTCTAGGTTGGTCATAACCTTCCTTCCAAGGAGTAAGCATCTTTTAATTTTATGGCTGCAGTCACCATCTGCAGTGATTTTGGAGCCCCAAAAAAACAAAGTCTGACACTGTTTCCAGTGTTTCCCCATCTATTTCCCATGAAGTGATGGGACCTGATGCCATGATCTTCGTTCTCTGAATGTTGAGCTTTAAGCCAACTTTTTCACTCTCCTCTTTCACTTTCATCAAGAGGCTTTTAGTTCCTCTTCCCTTTCTTCCATAAGGATGGTGTCATCTGCATATCTGAGGTTATTGATATTTCTCCTGGCAATCTTGATTCCAGCTTGTGCTTCTTCCAGCCCAGTGTTTCTCATGATGTACTCTGCATCTAAGTTAAACAAGCAGGGTGACAATATACAGCCTTGATGTACTCCTTTTCCTATTTGGAACTAGTCTGTTGTTCCATGTCCAGTTCTAACTGTTGCTTCCTGATGTGCATATAGGTTTCTCAAGAGGCAGGGCAGGTGGTCTGGTATTCCCATCTCTTTCAGAATTTTCCACAGTTTATTGTGATCCACACAGTCAAAGGCTTGAAGCTTTAGGCTTGCATTATCCTCAACACTGGGTTTCCCAACACTATGAAACAATCACTGTGACCATGGGGTAGATAACTCTCATGGGGTCATGAGTCCCTAACAGGCTGGGGGGTAGGGAGTCAACACCACCTAAATCATGTGGATTAAAACTGGTTCAGGAAAAGATAATTGAGATAGTATTATCATGAGAAGAAATATTAATATATGTAGGGTAAGCAAAACCAACAGATGACCTCAAAATTAACAGTAAAACCTCAGCGAGTAAGCCTCACCATGGTTCGGTGATTCACAGGAATAATCCATAGGTTCCTTCCCAAGTCTCCACTCATAGCCATGTCTGGAGGCAGAGATGGCCATGCTTCATGGGGAGGCCCTGGAGGTTTCAGAAAAAAGACTACTCTGGAGATCAAAGCTAAAATCAACCCCAACTTGTTGTGCCATTCATGGCAGGTCATTCCTCTTGTTTCTTAGCCCACGACCCTGTCCCTTTCCTCCTTTTCATTGTTTTGGTAAGTAAATGAATGTATATTTGGATCCCATACCTATGATCCCTATAAAATCCATGCCAACCTTTCTTTCTTTTGAAAAATAAACTGAGCAACTATTAGAATTTAATAGCAGGAAATGGTAAAAAAAAAAAAAAAGTTGGCTTAAAACTCAGTATCCAGAAAACTAAGATCATGGCATCACGTCATGGCAAATAGATAGGGAAACAATGGAAACAGTGACAGACTTTATTTTCTTGGGCTCCAAAATCTGCAGCCATAAATTTATAAGATATTTGCTCCTTGGAAGAAAAGCTATGACCAACCTAAACAGCATATTAAAAAGCAGAGACATTACTTTGCCAACAAAGGTCTGTCTAGTCGAGGCTCTGGTTTTTCCCATAGTCATGTATGGATGTGAAGTTGGACTGTGAAGAAAGCTGAGCGCAGAAGAATTGATGCTTTTGAACTGTGGTGTTGGGGAAGACTCTTGAGAGTCCCTTGGACTGCAAGGACATCCAACCAGTCCATTCTAAAGGAAATCAGTCCTGAATATTCACTGGAAGGACTGATGCTGAAGCTGAAGATCCACTACTTTGGCCACCTCATGCGAAGAACTGACTCATTGGAAAAGACCTTGATGCCAGGAAGGATTGAAGGCTGGAGGAGAAGGGAACGACAGAGGATGAGATGGTTGGATGGCATCACCGACTCAATGGACATAAGTTTGTGCAAGCTCTGGGAGCTGGTGATGGACAGGGAAGCCTGGCCTGTTGCAATCCATGGGGTCGCAGAGTCAGACATGACTGTGTGACTGAACTGAACTGAACTGAATAGCAGGAAAAGGGAAAGCTCTCAACTTCAGATCCAGGGAAAAGGGCATGGGTCCTGTGAAAAGTAATGCTTAATGAGTTAATTTCCAAAAGCCCAAAACAGAGCTCTAAAAATATTCATTTATTTGAAATAGTGGCTATGATTTTCATAATCTACCCTGAGGAAGTCATATAAAACTGCTGATAAAGCTTTTTGCAAAGAAATTTTGCAGAGCTATTTATAAAATAGAAAATTGTAAACAAATTAAATGTCCAACACTGAAAAAACAGTTAACATATGTTACATTTCCTCAAAGAATATAATGTACCATTAAAATAATTTTAGCAATAAATTTATAATAACAATGAAAAATCTCCCAAGTAAATGAAAAGCAAGATAGAAAATTATATAGCTACATAAATTCCAGCTATATAAAAATTAAAGACTTACATAGAAAAATGAACATAAATAACTTGATTTTGGTGATGATAGAAAGTATGATCCTCCTTCTCTCCCAACTTTATACTTTTCTTCAGTTTCCATACTTTTGGTAAGCATAACTGATGTTCATCTCTCAATCATCTCGATTGACCTGTCAGCAGAATTTGACATAGTTATTCGCTCCCTCCTCCCAAAAAACAGTTTCCAAACTTGCCTTCTAAAACACCATACTCTCCTGGTTTATCACTCACCCCTTGGTCTATCTTTCCTTGTCTCCTTTTCTCACTCCTCATCTTTGACCTGATCTTTTAGTGTTGGGTGTCCCAGAAGTTGGTCCACAGAACTTTACTCTTCTCTGTCCACACCAGCTTCCCTAATGACTTCACACAGAGGCATACCTATATATATTATCCATGTGCCAACAACTCTCCCATTTATATCTTCACACTAGACCTTGCTCCTGACCTCTAAATAAGAATATGCAACTCTACTATACATCACTGCGAAAAGATATCTCAAACAATTCATGTCCAAAACTAAATCTTGATCTTCACTTCCCAAATCTATTCCATTCGGATTCTTTCCCATCTGTATCAGTCAGGATTTGGTCTGGAAATCAGAGTTACTCTAATTATTATATGAATCAAGGGACTGAAGTGGCTTTCCCTGCAGCTTAGCAGTAAAGAATCTGCCTGCCAAACAGGAGATGCAGGAGACGCTGGTTTGATCCTTGGGTTGGGAAGATGCCCTGGAGGAGGAAATGGCAACCCACTCCAGTATTCTTGCCTGGAGAATCCCATGGACAGAGGATCTCTGTGGACTATAATCCATAGGGTCACAAGAGTCAGACACAGCTGAGTGACTAAACAACAACAGGGGACTGAGGAGATAAACTGGTGCTTTCCTAAGTGTGAGCAGAGTTTGAAAAGGGAGGATCAAGAAGGCGGAAGCCAGAAGATCAAAGAAACATCCCCAAAGTTTGTGGGTCTTAAATGTTCTTTGGGGAACTGCAGCTTTTCTCAAGATCTGTGGCAAAGCTCTCAGTTGCCTCAACTGCAGCAGCAAAGCAGGCTCTTTCAGAATTCTGAGAAGCTATATGCCTTGCAGTTGCTCATAAATCTGCCTTCTATGGCTGCTAACAGTAATGGCCTCTCTTCACTTTTCCTTTAAAATTTCTCATTGAAAAACTCTAACCTGGAACCACATGGGGAAGGAGAATCTAGAATATGTGGTTCCTAGATTCTTCTCTTCCATGGAAAGGAGTCCCCTAGAAGTAGACAGACAGGTGAAAACACACAATCACAGCACTTTGAGAGTAAGGTTTGTGTTATTCCCTATGGCACTAGCAACCTGCACCAGATGTGCAGTATCTTTGTGCCCCCTGTTGACCTGGGGGTGGAGGATGGCAAGTGAGCAATTTAAAATTTCATAGCACTCTCTTACCATAGCACACTAACTTTCTTCACTAGGCTTTCTCCTGGTTGTTGTAAGTTGCTGGCTGTATCCCAGAGTTCTCTGCAAGTTGATCCCGACAGCTTTCACTAGTGCATTAGCTGCTAGAATGATGGAGCACTGGAGCTCCCCACTCGGTCATTTTCAACAACGTCACCTCTAGCTTTTTTAAGTTCTTAAGTTAGATTCTTAGATCATTTGTCTTCACGTTTTTTTCTTTTCTGTTATAGGCATTTAGGCACTATAAGTATTTGTCAAAAGTGCTTTAATCTCATCTCACAAGTTCTGATAGATATTATTTTCATTTCTATCTCATTATGATTAATTAATCTTTAATTTCTATTATTATTTCTTTCTCAACAATTTTAACAAATTGTTATTTATAATTTTAATTTTCAAAAGTACTGGACTTGTCTTTGTGATTATTTCCTAGCTTAATATCTGCTTTTAGACTTTTTGAAATTGAATGAAACCTGACATATGGTGTAATGCCCAACATTTTTATAATGTGCCATGTGCCTTTAAAAACAGTGTTCTCCAGATTTGAGAAGTATTATTAATTATTTACATCAGGTCAAGGTTGTTTCCTGTGTGATTCAAATTTCCTCTATCCTTGGTGATTTTTAAAATCTACTTGATGTATAAATAATTAAAATAAGTTGCTAAAATCTGCAGTTATGGTGGGGAATTTGTCTGTCTCTCCCTGTAGTTTATTAAGTTTTTACCTGATTTATCCTGACAGGTTTAGAATGGATACATCTTACTGGTGAACTGAACTTTTTCAACCACTGTTCAGTGACTCTTATTGTCTCTAGTAATGTTTTTAAGGATTTGGCCTTATATTGGTTTAGCTATAGCATCTTTCTTTTAGTTAGCGTTTGTCTATATCATTTGTTATTTTAATAGTATGTGGTTTTTATGTTTTAGATGCTTCCTTCTTCTGCCTTCCTGAGAGCAAGTACTCATATGTCTAGTCCTGTGTCCAGTTTAACCATCTGCTCCCAAGGGGTGGGAGGCACACTTCAGGGTAAGAGGAACAGGGAAATCAGAGGATATGGGAAGAAGCTCTGATCTTTCACCTGGCATCAAAGTGAGTTAAATCGCCAGGCCTTCTCCCTAGTGTTGGCCTTGGACTCAGATAAATTATCCCTATGAGCTCTTTGTGTTTGAAACTCTAGGTGTACCATGATCCGCAGGTGTTGTGTTTATGATAAACGTTCTATTTAGTTTCTCATTGAAAACAACAGTCATTATCTCTGTGAAACCATTTCCTCTTCCAAAAGCTGTGACAGTGTCTGAAAATAGCATAAGATATTTAAAACTGGGACTTTCTCAGGTTTGCTGTACCTGAGACTGACGTCCTTCATTAAGTATATAAAGCTCCTGGGCACTATCTTTTTGAATAATGCCTCTCTTCCATTTTCTTTATCATCTCCTGGTACTCCAGTGAGATTTTTATTAGACATTCTCATTCTATTCACTATATCTCTTAAATTTGATTTCCTTCTTTGTCTCTATCTATTGCCTTCAATGTGATTTCTTCAGATCTCTCTTTAAGCTTGCTGATTCTCTTTTCATCTGTTTCCAATCTTCTACTTATCATGCTTATTAAGATACTAATTTTAATTCTTACTAACTTTTTGTCATTTCTAAAAGTTTTATTTTACTCTTCTTTTAATATACTTGGTCAATTAGAGAGTCACTTTTTAAATATTATCAAATTTATAATCCCCTGCTTTATTTCTTTTAATACATTTTTAGATGCTACGTAATATTGTTTTTCTGATGTTTTCACTATATGAAATCTCTGAACACTTGGTTTCTGTGTGTACACAGATGTTCATGTTTGCACAGTGGAGCTTTTCAAAGGTCATAGTACACTCATGAGAGATGAAAGGAAAAAAGGCAAAGTCTTAGTATTATGAAAATAATTTTGATCTGATAGATTGAGGGTCTCAGAAACACTTAGGGGTCCTCAGATCACTTGAAAATCACCTCCCCACAGCATCCATTGACTTAAATGAATTCCTTCTCTCCTGTGGATGGAGAATACCCTTGGGAATTGTCCTGGGCACTTTTAGGAAGGTGTGAACACTGGGAACATTGAGAAAATGAAAGCACCAGTCATTTTCTCTGGAACTTGGTCAAGAAAGACTGAGTTTTGACATCCAGTAGAGTAAGAGTTCAGAGATGAAATTAATTTCAGTTTTAGGAGTTATTAGAAGTTATTGAAAATTGTATCTAATGTAACTGTATAATGTTTTTGCTTCTTAATCATTGTGTTCTTTCCACCTCCTCTTCAGAATTTCTAGCACTAATAATCCTCCACTTGGAAGTTTTTTCTGCTACAATGAAGGTTTATAAAAGGAATAGGAAAAGAAAATAGTCTACTTCTCGACTTTGAGTTTCAAATGATTTGGGAGGAAAAATGAAATGCCTGGTTCTGTGGATCTAACAATGGGAAAGGATGAGAAGAGCATGTGCGGGAGACAAGCGCTTCAACATCAGGGCCTTGCTGGGAAGCAGACCCTGAGCCCTGAGCCACTAAAGGACAAATGTTGAGGAGGATATGGAAGGGGAGATAACAAGTTGGAGAAATTCGAGAGCAAGAAGACATGTAACTCACTCTACCCACTTTCTCAAGAGACGGTCCAGGGAATGAGTGAGGCACTGGGTTCCGCCTCCCATGTAGCACTGACAGTGAGGAGAAATGGGTATGTGGGTACCCAGGCAGAGAGCTTGAAACAGCTTTATATGGTCTCTGCACCTGAATTCTGTCGTGTGGACAGAGAACGCTTTCTAAGGAACCCAGAGCAGAGAGAGTCCGTGTCTTAAAGAGGTCCTGCAGTTGGAAAACAGGGGCGGGCCACTTTAATCTACTGACGACGAAATGCAAGATGGGGTTGGGGACATCATTTCAGTAGATGTCAGCGAGGATAAGGAATGATGCCAAGGACCAGACACAACACACACACACGACTTGATACGGAATAAGCTTTCTAGAACTTTAAAAGGACTACAGAGACGAGAGCAGGGTAAACACTTAATTGACTGCAATTAAATTTTGACATCCAGTAGAGTAAGAGTTCAGAGATGAAATTAATTTCAGTTTTAGAAGATGAAGAATGTTATCTTTCTTGTACAGCTACAATCAGAAGTGTAATGAATGCTCAGATTCCAGAATTCCTTAGCTAGGTGACAGCTGGGAGGAGATGAAGAGGGGATAGTGGGTAGGGATCTGGGTACCCCTACCTCGCAGTTTGCTTTCGATGGGAACTGCATCACAAATGAGGCTCATCGTGGCTCCAGGAACGCTTACTGCCTGGTTCTGCTCAGCAAGGCTCTCAGTCAGAAAATATAATTGATGTACACAGAGCTCTTGCCAGCTCATAGAGAAAGGGCCTCTAATTCAGAGGAAAAGGAGCTGGGCCTCTGCCAGTCATATACGTTTTATGCTTCACATGGGCATCAGTCAGACCCTGATTTCAGGCTGACAGACCAGGAAAAATAAAACTGTCAGAATGCAGGCAGGCTCTTGACGGGGACTGTTAGCTTGGTAATGGAAGGGAATGTTATTGCTCTAGGCATTTGCATAATATCTATTGATCAAGCCTCCTCAAAGCTACTATTCTTCCTGTGAGGTCTGGCAGTGTGGGTGGATGGCTTAGGCTCACATCACAGCCTCTGCACACTCAGGGTGGACCACAGTCCCCGACATGGCTCAAGAATGGGGCAGAGAGTCCCCAGTGTCCAAACCAGAGGCAGACTTCATCAGTATGAGACAGGAAGTCGGCATAGTCGGGTTTATTCACAGCTCTGGCGACCACCTAGTTGTGTGACCCTGGGCAAGCTGCCAGTCCATTCTGCTCCTCTCTGCATTCCACACTGCCTGGAATCCCTCCATTAGAGATCCCTCCTGGGCCAAGGTTTGACGCCCCTATTAAAATGAAAATGTTGTTGAGAGAATTAAATGCCTTCAGCCATTCAGTTCAGTTCAGTCGTTCAGTCATGTCCGACTCTCTGCGACCCATGACCTGCAGCACACCAGGCTTCCCTGTCCATCACCAACTCCCAGAGCTTGCTCAACCTCATGTCCATTGAGTCGGTGATGCCATCCAACCATCTCATCCTCTGTCATCCCTTTCTCCTCCTGCCTTTAATCTTTCCCAGCATCTGGGTCTTTTCAAATGAGTCAGTTCTTTGTATCAGGTGGCCAAAGTATTGTATCTTCAGCTTCAGCATCAGTCCTTCCAGTGAGTATTCAGGACTGATTTCCTGTAGGATGGACTGGTTGGATCTCCTTGCAGTCCGAGGGACTCTCAAGAGTCTTCTCCAGCACCCCAGTTCAAAAGCACCAATTCCTTGGCACTCACTTTTCTCCAACTCTCACATCCATACATGAGTACTGGAAAACCATAGCTTTGACTAGACGGATTTTTGTCAGCAAAGTTATGTCTCTGCTTTTTAATATACTGTCTAGGATGGTCATAGCTTTTCTTCCAAGGAGTAAGTGTCTTTTAATTTCATGGCTGCAGTCACCGTCTGCAGTGATTTTGCAGCTCAGGAAAATAAATTTTCTTAAGCCCCTTTAGCCATTAGCTCCCAAGAATTAGTTTGTCAGATTCATTTGTTTACATCTGAGAGCTTTCAGTTTTGGTGGACTGACATGAGGCAGGAGCAGGTGGGAGAAGGCTAAGTGGAGTGTTGGGAATCTCCTGCCTGGGAGTCAGGTGGGTGACATGGGGAAGTATCCTGGTGAGTCATGATAGGCTCAGAGATGCAAGTGCATCCAACTCCTCACAGTGCCTGAATCCCTGACTAGGGGACTGAGGATCTGGAGTAATCACCTCCTCCTAAGTAAGCTATTTGGAAGCTCCAAGGTAATGCTGAGAAAAGACCCTGAGCCTAGCCTTATACAAGCCTGAGGCCTAATGCTCCTCCCAGGTGGCAATCCTTAAGAGAAGGTGTAACAGGCACACACTGAAGTCAAGCATGTGACCCCGAATCTCCTCTTCTTCCAGATAAATAATACCCTATTCCCTCTCCACAATCTGTACTACCCCAACAAAACTGAGCCCCCTTGAAGACACTCTCAGCTTGATATTTCTGAAGAAATCTCCAACTTCAGTCTAAAAGAAACCTCTCAGAGGCAATGGTATTTATCTTTGGTAGTAAATCACATGAAACATGGTAAAGTATCTTAAATTTCCTCTGGGTCCATTCATTTACCTTCAAAGTCTCCATCAGCTGCTCAGAACTGCTTCTTTCTCGGCCTCCTAGGTGCTGTCTTCTCCAAGATTTCTTCCTAAACATTCCAAGGAAGAGGGGAAGAGGGTAGAAAGGGGAAAGAGAAGGAAGGAAGGAAAACTCACATTATTGAGAGCCTACTAGTTCCAAACACTTTGACATTTAATCTTGACAAAGTAAGTATACTTACTTCAGTTTTGTAAGATGTCTAAGTAAGTTGCCCAAGGTCACAGAGCAATTAAGTGGCAAATGATGGATTCAAATAATGCCTGTGTCAAACGCCAGACCCAATTATACCCAAAATAATTCCTATCCTCCTGAGAACCTGAGAGCCAAGCCCCAGGGATCCCAGGGTGGGGATTGAATAGGGCAGAAAGTGAGGAGGATATCAGCTGCTCATCACAGTTTCACTTCAATTCAGTCATTCAGTCATGTCCGACTCTTTGCAGCCCCATGAACTGCAGCACACTAGGCCTCCTGTCCATCACCAACTCCTAGAATCCACCTAAACCCATGTCCATTGAGTCAGCGATGTCATCCAACCATCTTATCCTCTGTCATCCCTTTCTCTTCCTGCCCTCAATCTTTCACAGCATCAGGGTCTTTTCAAATGAGTCAGCTCTTTGCATCAGGTGGCCAAAGTATTGGAGTTTCAGCTTCAACATCAGTCTTTCCAATGAACACCCAGGACTGATCTCCTTTAGGACGGACTGGTTGGATCTCCTTGCAGTCCAAGGGACTCTCAAGAGTCTTCTCCAACACCACAGTTCAAAAGCATCAATTCTTCAGTGCTCAGCTTTCTTCACAGTCCAACTCTCACATCCATACATGACTACTGGAAAAACCATAGCCTTGACTAGACGGACCTTTGTTGACAAGTAATGTCTCTGCTTTTGAATATGCTGACTAGATTGGTCATAACTTTCCTTCCAAGGAGTAAGCGTCTTTTAATTTCATGGCTGCAATCACCATCTGCAGTGATTTTGGAGCCCAGAAAAATAAAGTCAGCCACTGTTTCCACTGTTTCCCCATCTATTTCCCATGAAGTGATGGGATCAGATGCCATGATCTTCGTTTTCTGAATGTTGAGATTTAAGCCAACTTTTTCACTCTCCTCTTTCACTTTCATCAAGAGGCTTTTTAGTTCCTCTTCACTTTCTGCCATAAGGGTGGTGTCATCTGCATATCTCAGATTATTGATATTTCTCCTGGAATATAAAACCTGGAGAAGGGAATGGCAAACCACTTCAGTATTCTTGCCTTGAGAACCCTATGAACAGTATGAAAAGGCATCACAGTTTGGCCATGATTATAACAAGTACTCCAATTAAAGTTCGATTTTATTACTTTAGGTTTCTTTTATATTTCAAATCTGATGAGAAGTTCACATTCTAAAAATGGAGATCCGTTGACTATTTAAAATTCAGGTCTTCAATTAAATCTTTTAAGAAGACTCTTACTGTGTTTGCCCTTACTCTTGTGTCTATCTAATTTTAGTATCCAGAATTTTACTAGGTATTTGAAAGAGTCAGGGATAGAGAAGCCTAAGTTATGAGTCTTATCCAGGAGTCTCTCATAGTCCAGGGGGAAAGCCTAGTAAATTAAATGACATAAACTTATTAAATGGTGAATGACAGTATATGCTTCATAGTTCGACACCTTCACAGGTGCTGCTCTTGCTACCTGAGTGCCCTTCTCTCGCTTGGGTCTGTCTAGCAAAGCCTGGCTCATTCAAAACTCAAGGGATACCTCTGTGAAGAATGCCTCGTCCTCCTGGTTCGTACTTTACCAGATTTGATCAATTACCACATCTTTTATACAGATACCATGCAATACTGTCTGATATTTTACATGCCTCCCTTTGACACTGGAATGTGAGGAAGTTGAGGACAGAAATAATGTTTTCTTTCTTGAATTCCCAGCATATGGCATGGTACCTGAAGCCTAGTAAACAGAAATCAACAATTCTAGGCTGGTGATCAAGTGCTAAATGAAGTTATACAAATTGAGGACCTCCAGGGAAACATGGTGGGAACTTAATGGATGGGGGTTGAGTTTGCATTGCGTCTTAGACGATGAGTAATATCTGGAGTTGTTGATGCTGCAAATAGTGTAGGAGAAAGTTATCAGCTAGAAGGATAAGATAGAATAAAAGAATATCTTCCCAGGTGTTTCACGGTAGCTCTGCTTTCACATATCCCACCCTATTGTTACATGTTGTCAGGTTCAGAATGAGAAATATTGTTCCACAGAGAAGAATGGGTGTTACTCTAAACCACATATCATGTTGAATGTTCATCATGAACAGAAGACCTGAGGAGCAGAACTGCCCAACAGGACACCTAGAGTTTTAAACACAAAGACATAGGATGACCTTATATGGGGCCCAATCCAACACCAAGAAGAAGGTCCAGCCATCTTGAAGCCCCTAAATTCTCTTTGACTGTTGTCAACGAAACCTTGCCAGCTCCAAGAGGGTCACCCAGCATCAGGACCCTTTCTCATCTCCTCTTCTCTACCTGACCTCCTGAGATCAACTGTCCTCTTTGCAGCAGACGGTTGACTCGTCAAAAGGCCAGCTACATCAAAACTTGCTCTCAGACAGAGGGTTTTCAGGGCAGCGAAGGATGCTATAATGATAGATACATGTTATTATACTTTTGTCCATCCTCCAGGATGTACCACCCCAGGAGTGAACCCTAATGTAAGCTACAAACTTAGGATGATTATAATGTATCACTGTAGTTCATACATGCGTGAATGCTTGCTCAGTAGCTTCAGTCGTGTCTGCCTCTTGGCAACCCTACGGACTGTAACCCGCCAGGCTCCTTTGTCTGTGGGAATTCTCCAGGCAAGAATACTGGAGTGGGTTGTCATGCTCTCCTTCAGGGGGCCTTCCCAAACCAGTGACCAAACCAATGTCTCATGGATTCTTCACCCAGTGAGCCACCTGGGAAATCTCACAGTAGGTCATCTCTCGTAACAAATGCAACCCTCTTCTGCAGGGTGGGTAGTGAGGGAGGCTGTTGGGGCAGGGAGTATATGAGAGCTCTGTACTTTTACTTGATTTTTCTGTAATCCTAAAACTGCCCTAAAAAATAAAGTCCTCATAAAATAAGGTAAAAACTTGCTTTCAAGAAAGAAGAAGAATGCACACCTTATATACAGGTAGACATGTTATTATATACTCAATGACTGTATATTCTCTTTGATGGTAACAGTGGCTGCTTCTGAGGGGGGGACTAAGTGACTAGGAGTCAAAAATAGGAGGAAATTATATTTTTATTTTTAGATTTTATTATTTTTATTGAAATATGAAATTGAATCCCATGAAGTATTTGTAAGAATCTGTTGATGTCTTTCCACAAACTGAACACAGCTGAGTAACCAGCACCCAAATCAAGAAACACAGCATTATTAGCTGCCTGCTAAGCCGCCTCCCTCCAGTTTCCCATCACCACCTCCACTCAGGGTAATTCCCTGAGGCAAAGGTGAAATTTTGCCTGATTCTCTACCTTATCTAGATGGAATCTAGATGTGTGCTTTTCTGTCTGGCTTCTTTTGCTTAGCATTTGTTCCAGAGATTCATCATCATTGTAGCCGGTAGTTACAGACCATTCACTCTATTGAATGGCATTTCATTGTATAAATATACCACAATCGATTTCTCTGTTTTACTGGTGATGGGCATTTAGGTAATTTCCAGTTTAGAGCTATTATGACTATTACTACCTTGAACATTTCAGACACATTGTTTTGTGAGGCAGTTATTTTTTATTATTTGTACTACTTGAATTTTGTATTATATGCTTGCATTATTTATAAAGAACACAGAAACCATATTTAAAAGCACCTTCTAGGGTATTTTAATTTGGATCAGAGATTTCTCTCCTTCCCTGCCTATAAGTAAGCAGAAAAATTAATAACAATAGCTAATATTTAATGGGACTTCCCTGATAGCTCAGTTGGTAAAGAATCTGCCTGCAGTGCAGGAGACCCTGGTTCGATTCCTGGGTCAGGAATATCCGCAGGAGAAGGGATAAGCTACCCACTCCAGTATTCTTGGGCTTCCCTTGTGGCTCAACTGATAAAAAATCTGCCTTCAATGTGGAAGACCTGGGTTCAATCCCTGGGTTGGGAAGATCCCCTGGAGAAGGGAAAGGCTACCCACTCCAGTATTCTGGCCTGATGCTTACTGAATCAACTATTTGCAAAACAAACAGAAAACCTTTTCATTTTCTCATTTATTGCTCCACGTTACCTGAGCTATAGATACTCTTGTTACTCTCATGTTTGACTTGCGGAAACTGAAACTGGGGAGTTTAAATAATTTCCCCAGAGTCATAGTTAGCAAATGGAGTTCAAACACAGGTCCCCAACTCTAAAGCTGTGCTTTGACCTCTGTGCACAGTCTCCATTAGACAGGGCTGGGCATCCAGGGAGCCAGTCAGAATGGAGAAGGAGGAGCTCAAATACAGCAGACCCAAACGCCCGCTCAGCCTAGCCCTACAGCGTGGTTTGCTCTTTGCCCCCTTTATGTCCTAATGAATCAAATCATTTTGAACACGAAAAAGAGTGAGATTGGATTTTTGCTAAGATGAAAGAAAGGAATCTGGCCCCACCTGGTATCTTCAAAGCTTTCCAGTGTAAGCTAGCAGAAAGCACTTCAGTGCAATGAAGTGGCAATTTAATAATTCCCCAAGAATACAAGAAGATTTGGCAAAGTCACAAGCAATCTGGATCCACCAGCACTTGGGCATAATGGAAAGAGCAGGCATCTTAAGCTCTAGAGCAGAAATCAGCCAGCTTTTCTATTAAGAGCCAGATAATAAACATTTTAGGTTTTGAAGGCCATATTATCTCTGTCACAACCACCCAACTCTGCCTTTGTGGCACGAAAGCAGGCATGGAAAGTATGTAACGGAATGGGAGTGGTTGTGTTCCAACAGAACTTTACCAATGGATGCTGAAATTTGAATTTCACATTATTTTCATGTACCACAGAAATATTTTTCTTCTCTTGATTTTTTCAAAAATTAAAACATGGTTTTAAATATTCTTAGTCTGAGATAGGTCTTTTTATTTTGTTAGAGAACCCTTGTATGAAATTACTGAGTAGAGAAAAATGTTTTCAAAATTCTTGAAGATAAAAAAGATTCTTAGTTTGACAACTGTACAAAATTAAGTGGTGGGGTCTGTTAGGACCAAACTGAAGCCAGGACAGGCTCTAAGCAGCAGGCTAGGCCTGAGGTTTAGTCTCTAGGAAAGCTGAGGCACTGGGAACTCCCGCAGGCAGTGTAGCTCAACCAATCAGAAAAAATCCCCGTAGCCCGCCCCCCCCACCCCCCCCCCCCCCCCCCCCCGGGCCAGACCTGAGCCAATCCGGATAGGGATGCAAGGTTTAAAAGTCCCGGGTGCGCATACCGTTTAACCAATCAGCTATACTGTTACAGGAACAAAGAATCGTCTGTATAAAAGTAGATGTGATTCAGAGCTCAGGGCTCTCCTCAAGACTCCACTGTGCTGGATGAGACTTGAGCCCTAGCTTGAGCTAGCAATAAACCCCTTTATGCTTTTGCATTGCTGTGGATGTCTTATTCTCTCAGTTTTGGGGACTCAGACACTGGGCATAACAGGGTCTGGAGATCTGGGTTTCATCCTGACTCATTATTTATTATTTACATGGCTTTAGAAGCATTACTTGAATTCTCCCAGCTTCCTTTCTCTCTTGGAGAAATGAGCAGAGGAGGCTCCATGCATGCAGGTCCTCTTTTGTGACTGGCACTAAGTCTGTGCTTTACTGAACTTAACCCTCATAATGACCAAAAGGAGCAGAAATTATACTATTGCCTCTTTTTGAACAGTTATAGTGTTGGGAAGAGTTTTTGTATATAATTTTGCCTGACTTGGCCTTCCTTGTTTATTGAGGTCAATCCTTATTATATGCAGAAGTTTCTATATTGGTTCAATGATAGTTTTCTTGCTTCTTCTAAGATTCTGTGATTTTTTTTTTTTTTTAGTATCTGTTGTACTGCACTTTAGAGTGAATTGTTTCATCTAATTATTCTATTCAGTTAGGAGTATATAAAAGTCCAATTTATACTCCAAATATCACTGAAGCAAAGTTGAATGCACATTCTGAATGAATGGTCACTATTTCTATTTATGTGCACAGAGTCTGGCTCACATACACTCATATAAAACACTGCATTAACTAAGAGAATGTCTGTGAATTGTCTAGTACAATGCCTGGCACAAGGGTAGTCTGACAATAGTTGTCCCCATCCTGCTTAAAGACAAGGGTCAGACTCAGAGAGCTTTTTCTTGGAAAAAGTGTCACCTGGAAAGATGAAGCCAAGATGACACCTTACTTCCACACTCACCTTGTACTCTTCCCAGCCCCAGGCCTGGAAACAACCATCTTCAAGGAATCATGGAGACCAGGATATATTTGAGTGAAAGGGCTATAGGAACTGCACACCAGTTTATTTTCTCGGTCCAAGCCTCAATATCCTTTCATATTTCAGTGATTCTCAAATGGAAGCAATTTAGGGGTATTTGAAGTCATCAGAGTGTCCAGGGATGTGAAATTTCCTATAATGCATAGAGCAGACTAGACTGATAAAGAATAGCCCCACAAACAGCATCCCTGCTAACAAATAGCTATCTGATCCCTGAATCAGTCATCACAGCTTGTCTTTCTTGAGTTCTGTTTCCTCAAGTATTGGCTCAGTTGGCAGGCACTCAGTTAACTTAATCACCACCCTTTCCTTAGTAGGTGCCAAATGTATTGAATTAACTACCATGCCTTATAGTAGATAAAACAGCAAGCCTTGACTGTTGATCTGATTTAAACAGAGCCTCAACCTATTACTTATCATTTCTTTTTAGAAAACTATCTTCCAGATTATTGGTTATGAACTCAGAACTTATGGTGAAGTCCCATTCATTTCTAGTCTATGCAAGTGCTCCATCTAGTCATTCAGCCCTGTTTGTTGCATCAACACCAATTAGAGGTATCCAGGACTTACACCATGCATTTTACCAAGCATTTTACAAGCTATTTAACCTTCACAATATCCCTATAAATCATGTACTCTTATTATCATTTTTTACAAAGAATCTGATACTCAGCATGGTGAGTAGTATACCCAAGATGGTGCAGCTATTATGTGGCAGAACCAACATTCCAAACCCCTGCAGTCAGACCTCAGGACCCATGCTGCATGCATTGCCTGTAACATGTAAGACATACCCAGTAAAATAGAAAATACAAAATAAAATACAAGAGCCATGGAAAATGTTAAACTACAGGGACAACAAAATCAAAAACAAATTTAAGTTTCGAGGTACTACAAAGTTATTGTGGCTGACTATATTTCACTCTGTGTTTCCTAGTAGCCAAAACTAAGGGCAAAACTCCTCAGATATGATTCCTTCCTGCCTTGAGGGAAATGCATCTCAAGAAGTTTCTGGATCATGAACATTGGTCCTGTGGAGTCTTGTATGCAGGCCTTTGATAAGACCTCAGTGAAACATTCCCTCCAATGTCCTTGTGTGTGTGCGCGCATGCACAGTTGCTTCAGTCGTGTCTGACTCTTCACATCCCTATGGACTATAACCTGCCAGGTTACAGGTAACCTGTAACCAGACAGGCTCCTCTGTCCATGAGATTCTCCAGGCCAAAATACTGGAGTGAGTTGCCATGCTCTCCTCCAAGGGATCTTCCTGACCCAGGGATCAAACCCACATCTCCTGAATTCCGTGAATTGCAAGCAGATTCTTTACTGCTGAGCCATTGGGGAAGCCCAAAAACATCCTTACGTAACTGATTCTCATAGACCTTCAATACGAGACGAGCGCATGAAGACTGTTTCAGGACAGAGGGAATGAAAAGTATTCATTGAATTGAGAAGGCATCTTGAGACCATAAAACAAGGCAGGTAGCTTCATATACTCAATGAGTCAGTTTATCACAGGGTCACTTACTTACAGGGTTGGATTAGGTTGGGGGCAGACAATGATCTGGAAGCATTCACAGCTGCACCCCACATTGGTGAGGAGCCACTGGGACAATTTTACAGTTAACCTAGGGTATGGAAGTAGGTACTAGGAAACAGGATGTATGCTCCTAACTTAAGATTTATGAATGGGTAACTCATCTCATGGGTGTCAGGAATATATCAGCGAAGGTTTTCATTGTTTGAGGATTAATAGAACATAGAGGCTACCATGGAGAAGGCAATGGCAAACCACTCCAGTACTCTTGCCTGGAAAATCCCATGGATGGAGGAGCCTGGTAGGCTGTAGTCCATGGGGTCTCGAAGAGTCGGACACTACTGAGCGACTTCACTTTCACTTTTCACTTTCATGCATTGGAGAAGGAAATGGCAACCCACTCCACTATTCTTGCCTGGAAAATCTCAGGGACGGCGGAGCCTGGTGGGCTGCTGTCTGTGGGATTGCACAGAGTCGGACACGACTGAAGCGACTTAGCAGCAGCAGAGGCTACCTAGTTCTCTATGACTATTTGTTGTTGTTGTTGTTTGGTAGCTCAGTCATATCTGACTCTCTGTGACCCCACGGACTACAGCATGCCAGGCTTCCCTGTCCTTCACCATCTCCTGGAACTTGCTCAAACTCATGTCCATTGAGTCAGTGATGCCATCCAACCATCCCATCCTCTGCTATCCACTTCTCCTGCCTTCAATCTTTCCCAGCATCAAGGTCTTTTCTAACGAGTCTTCTCTTCGCATCAGATGGCCAGAGTGTTGGATATTCAGCTTCAGCATCAGTCCTTCCAATGAATATTCAGGACTGATTTTCTTTAGGATGGTTGGATCTCCTTCCAGTCCAAGGGACTCTCAAGAGTCTTCTCCAATACCACAGTTTAAAAGCATCAATTCTTTGGTGCTTAGCCTTTTTGATAGTCCACTCTCACATCTGTACATGACTACTGGAAAACCCATAGCTTTGACTATTCAGTCCTTTGTTGGCCAAGTAATGTTTCTGCTTTTTTTAAAATATGCTGTCCAGGTTTATCATAGCTTTTCTTCCAAGGAGCGTCTTTTAATTTCATGGCTGCAGTCACTGTCCGCAGTGATTTTGGATCCCAAGAAAATAAAGTTTGTCACTGTTTACATTGTTTCCACATCTATTTGCCATGAAGTGATGAGACCGGCAAGAATACACAGAAGAACTGTATAAAAAGGATTTTCACGACCCAGTTAATCACGATGGTGTGATCACTCATCTTCACATCCTGGAATGTGAAGTCAAGTGGCCCTTAGGAAGCATCACTACAAAGCTAGTGGAGGTGATGGAATTCCAGTGGAGCTGTTTCAAATCCTGAAAGATGATGCTGTGAAAGTGCTGCACTCAGTGTGTCAGCAAATTTGGAAAACTCAGCAGTGGCCACGGGAATGGAAAAGGTCAGTTTTCATTCCAACCACAAAGAAAGGCAATGCCAAAGAATGCTCAAACTATTGCACAATTGCACTCATCTCACACGCTTGTAAAGTAATGCTCAAAATTCCCCAAGCCAGCCTTGGAGCAATACGTGAACCATGGACTTCCAGGTGTTCAAGCTGGTTTTAGGAAAGGCAGAGGAACCAGAGATCAAATTGCTAACATCTGCTGGATCATCAAAAAAGCAAGAGAGTTCCAGAAAAACATCTATTTCTGCTTTATTAACTATGCCAAAGCCTTTGACTGTGTGGATCACAATAAATTGTGGAAAATTCTGAAAGAGATGGGAATACAGACCACCTGACCTGCCTCTTGAGAAACCTATATGCAGTTCAGGAAGCAACAGTTAGAAATGGACATGGAACAACAGACTGGTCCCAAATAGGAAAAGGCGTACATCAAGGCTGTATATTGTCACTCTGCTTATTTAACTTCTATGCAGAGTACATCATGAGAAATGCTGGGCTGGAGGAAGAACAAGCTGGAATCAAGATTGTCGGGAGAGATATCAATAACCTCAGATATGCAGATGACACCACCCTTATGGCAGAAAGTGAAGAGGAACTAAAAAGCCTCTTGATGAAAGTGAAAGAGGAGAGTGAAATAGTTGGCTTAAAGCTCAACATTCAGAGAACGAAGATCATGGCATCTGGTCCCATCACTTCATGGCAAATAGATGGGGAAACAGTGGAAACAGTGGCGGACTTTATTTTGAGGGGCTCCAAAATCACTGTAGATGGTGATTGCAGCCATGAAATTAAAAGACACTTACTCCTTGGAAGGAGAGTTATGACCAACTTAGACAGCATATTCAAAAGCAGAGACATTATTTTGTCAACAAAGGTCCATCTAGTCAAGGCTATAGTTTTTCCAGTAGTTATGTTTGGATGTGAGAGTTGGACTATAAAGAAGCTGAGCACAGAAGAATTGATGCTTTTTTTCTGTGGTGTTGGAGAAGACTCTTGAGAGTCCCTTGGACTGCAAGGAGATCCAACCAGTCCATCCTAAAAGAGATCAGTCCTGGGTGTTCATTCGAAGGACTGATGTTGAAGCTGAAACTCCAATACTTTGGCCACCTGATGTAAAGAGCTGACTTATTTGAAAGACCCTGATACCTGGAAAGATTGAGGGCAGAAGGAGAAGATGACAGAGGATGAGATGATTGGATGGCATCACTGACTCAATGGACATGAGTTTGTGTAAACTCCAGGAGTTTGTGATGGACAGGGAGGACTAGCATGCCCTGGTTCATGGGGTCACAAAGAGCTGGACACAACTGAGTGACTGAACTGAGCTGAACTGATGAGACCAGATAGGCCCAGCATTTTGCATGACGTACTCTGTATTTAAGTTAAATCAGCAGGATGACAATATACAGCCTCGATGTACTCCTTTCCCGATTTGGAACCAGTCCATTGTTCCATGTCCAGTTCTAATTGTTGCTTCTTACTTGCATACAGGTTTTGCAGGAGGTAGGTAAGGTTGTCTGGTAGTCCCATCTCTTTTAAGAATTTTCCACAGTTTGTTATGATCCACACAGGCAAAGGCTTTAGCATAGTCAATGAAGCAGAAGTAAATGTTTTTCTGGAATTCTCTTGTCTTTCCTATGATCCAATGGATGTTGGTAATTTGATCTCTATGTCTATTAAACAACATATATTAACTACAAAACCCTTGATGACAGAGAGGTGCACAGTACAGTCCTGGGCAGCGTCAGTGAAATAAGATAGTTACTGAGATCTTAAATTATACAAAAGGGCAGCCATAAAGACCATCCAAGACAATGATGGTCCAAATATTTCTTGATACAATCTACCACATCCGTCCCAACCTGCTACAACTCATTTGTCCTTGGGCAAGAGAACAAAGGGGAAAAAAGATATTCAAAAAACTTGTCTCTTGGATAACTACAAATGAATTTCCCCACCCCCACACTTAGATTTCTAAACATCCTATAATAAATTGATGCACTGATGTCAGTTCTTTTTAAAAGGAAAACACAATCTCATTACAAGAGGAATTAAGTTGTCCATTTCTTACATTTATACTGAGTCAGTTTGAGTCCCATGTTGTGCAGTGATGATTGTGCATGACCCTGCCTCAAGACATTTCCGCGTAAAATGGAGGAGAAGTAGTAGTGACTCAGTGCCTTATTTTCCCTTATCTTAAGGAAACGTTTGCTCTTGCTGAACTTGATGTTTGTACATATGAGTGTAAGAATTCTTCACCACTCAGCAATGACCAATGACCCAGGCTGACCAGTTGGCCTCATTAAATGAGATTCTTGGCTTTTGAGTACCACAGAAGCAAAGGGAATATGTTTTAGGAGGACTTGGGTTTCTTTAATTGGACATATGATTTTTATTTGTTTGGTGGACCAATGGAGAAAGAGAGACATTAGTGGCATTTTATGACTTGTTAAGACTAATTGAAAAATCTGAGGAATGAAGCTTTCTGTGAAGAGAGTGCTCTAATGGGAATGGATGTGATGATTATTTACCTAATTGAGCAATAATGACGGAGGTGCAGGCCACTTTTCCCGGGATTAATAAAGAACCCGGGAGTTGACAGTTTAGGCCATTAAGCTCAGCTAGTACTCAATCTTGGTGAAGGGCATGGTGCCAGAATTATATTAGTATTGTAAAATGAGCTCAAAACTTAGAGACACGAGAACTTACTTTTCTGAGAAATAATTTTACTTGGCAGTTAATCATCTGACATCAGTTTGGGCAATGCAAGTTCTCTCATTAAACTAACTTTCACATAAGGTCTTGAAATCTTATTCCATTTAGAGTGTTCTCAAGCATATGGTTGTTATAAAAGCAAAGTGGGAGAGAGTGGGATCCTTAGTAATATCAAAAATAGTTTCCTGCACAACTGCAAGCAAACAAGCCATTATCACCTCCCTTGCTTTTAAAACAAAACAAACAACATAATGACACTGAGTTGAACTAGAAGCATCACAAACTCTGGAGATTCATGGTTGAAACTGTTACTCAGAGTGTCCCTACAGTAAAACCAAGCAACACTACTCCATAATCCCTAGTTGGCACTAAACATATCTTACAGTATCAGAAATCTCAATCTCATAGAAATTGTGTTTGTATTCTATAGCCCCCTATCCAGTGCAAAAAATGTTCATGTACTACTCACTTGCCAAGAAAAAGAGTTACTCAGCTTTCTGCTACTGCTGCTAAGTCGCTTCAGTTGTGTTAAACTCTGTGCGACCCCATAGACGGCAGCCCATCAGGCTCCCCTGTCCCTGGGATTCTCCAGGCAAGAACACTGGAGTGGGTTGCCATTTCCTTCTCTGATGCATGAAAGTGAAAAGTGAAAGTAAAGTCGCTCAGTCGTGTCCGACTGTTCACGACCCCATGGACTGCAGCCTACCAGGCTCCTCCATCCATGGGATTTTCCAGGCAAGAGTACTGGAGTGAGGTGCCATTGCCTTCTCCACTCAGCTTTCTAGGTGTTCACTATTCCTATAATTCTGCTCCGCATGGGAAAGTTCAAACCTCAACTTAAAGCAAGTAGAAATGGTGCTTCAACTTTCTCTCCATGCAGAGTGAATCCTACACTGGTGGCCTTGCATTTTCAAGGTATTTGCAAATATGTTTTGTAAGCCAACATTTCCTTCTTTTTCTAGCAAACACTGAAGATTTTGCAAGACAGTATAAAAAGGGATGAGAATAAAAACATGAATAATGCTCAGCCACCGTGGTACTGCAACCTAGCACAGACCTTAGAATCAAGAGAGCTCTTTTAAAAAGAAAAATTGGGGTATAGTTGCTTTACAGTATTGTGTACAACGAAGTGAATCAGCTATACATATACATATATCCCCTCTGTCTTAGACCTCCCTCCCACCACCACCCCCAACGCCCCCCATCCCGACCCCACAATCAAGGTCATCACAGAGCACCAAGCTGAGTTCCCTATGCTATATAGCAGGTTTCCACTAGCTATCTATTTTACATATACACATGGAATATTACTCAGCCATTAAAAGGAGTGAAATTGGGTCATTTGTAGAGAGAGCTCTTTTGGAAACCTGTTGAGGGAGCAAAACTTCCAATCATATTCCTCCTTCCAGCATCTGGATTTCTAATCATTATCTTAATCTACATTGAGTGAAGTCACTCAGTCATGTCCAACTCTTTGCGACCCCATGGGCTGTAGCCTACCAGGCTCCTCTGTCCATGGGATTTTCCAGGCAATAGTACTGGAGTGGATTGCCATTTCCTTCTCCAGGGGATCTTCCCAACCCAGGGATCATACCCGGGTCTCCCACATTGTAGACAGACGCTTTATTGTCTGAGCCACCAGGGAAGAAATAATCTACGTTGAAGAAGATGATTAATAAGGCTCCATCTGCTCTGAGGCATTACCTCTCTAGCAACCTCTGCAGGAGCCTGCAGCCAGCCAATTAAGCAACAGCAGTAATAATGTAGTCATTTATTTAGTAGGAAGTTACCAAGTTTTACCACATAATAGAACAATGTCAGGGTCCAGAGACATAAAGGTGAATTTTTAAAAAATCTCTATCTTCCTAAACTACAGTGTAATTGAAAAGAAATATTAAAAACGTTAATGTGTTACAGGTACTTCGATAGTAGGGTAGGGAGAAGCCCAGAAGTGGGAATCAGCCAATCTCAGTGGTCTTCAGAAGAAGAACATGCATCATAAAGGAGCTAATCTTGAACTAAACTTTTAAAAGTTAAGAGATATCCTTCAGGTAGAGGTACATAAAGAACTTGCCAAGTCAAGGGACTGACATAAAGAAAAGGGCTGGCAGAGGAAAACGCTGGGGATGGTCAAGGAACAGTAAGGTCTTCTCTCTTAACTACATCTTAAGTGCCTCACTTGATTAAGCAGCACTTCCACTCTTTCTGCAAACTAGCAGAAAATACCCTACCAGCATCTGTGGCAAGTCAGATGGACACTAATGAGCCTGTCCCCTTTCTGCTTCCGCTTCTTGTATTATGTGAGTCACAGGAGTTTGTTCCCAGTTTGTGGCAGTGGTACTCATTACTAAAATTATATAATTAACATAAACAACACTGGAGAGTTGTTGCTTCTGTGAAAATTAAGTTGGATATTTTGAAAAAACTTGACTTTTATTTTTACTGAGTCACTAAGAGAAGCTACAATAGAAGTAAGCCCAGGAAATGGAACTATAAAAGAATAAAGGAGGATTATAAAATTCCCTATGATGAGATTCTGCCTCAAATTGCTTTGCTGATATCTCAAGTTCTCACTCTAAAGAAACCAGGACTGGAAATCATGTAAGATGCATTATGGAGGCATTTTATGCACTAAAAAAGATGATTCATAAAATCAAAGTCTTGCCCCTATGTGAAAGATAAGAAAAATGTACACTCAAGTTTTACGTTAAGATATTTTAAGGTGGTTTTTTGGGTGTGCTTTCTTTCTTTAACCAATGTTTTGACCATCAAACTGGTGTCACTATTAATGTACTGGTTGAAAGAGTTTCTCTTGTAGCATGAATTTAGGAGAGGATGAGAAAAGATCAAACTGAAGAAAGAGGCAGGAAGGCTCCAAAAGTCACAATAGGGCATTTGGACTTTATTCTATAGATCAGGGAGTGGCAAACTATAGCTCACAGGTCAATCTCAGCCCAAATCCATTTTTATAAATAAAGTTTTATTGGGACATAGCCATGTCCATTCAGTTAGAGGAGTACCTATGGCTGCCTTCACACTACAATGGCAGAGCTGAAGAGTTGTTATAGAGATGGTGTGCAGATATACAAGAAGGTTTAGGCTATGCCTACAGGAAAAGCATGAAATACTTCCTTCTTGCCAGTCACTTCTTTCAACAAAAGCCCTCGGCCACTGCAGGACCAAATGCCCTAGAGAACAAGGAAAGGCACAGAAATAAAAATCCCTCAACTCTTGGGGATGGAGGTATGAAATGGCTGGTCCAGGATATTAAACTAATACTAATTAGAAGTCTCCTACCACTAGGGAAAGACATTGAAAATCTCTCCCACACAAGACCCACCACTTTGATTTCCAGGGAGGAACTGGAACACTGAGAATGTCCCACCCCCAGGGCCCAGGTGTACAGGTCTATGTGAGACTGAGGCTTGGCCAGGAAAAAATAGAGCATTACAACTACCTGCTTAGTAAGCATTGAGCAGCAAATAGTAACAATGCTACAGGACTACAAATGCATCTGAAAGCCAAGAATGGAGTATTAAAACCCTCCAATACCCCAACTCCCATGCTAATAGAGCATCCAAAAGGAATCTGAAGCCTCTAGGGACTGAGGATGTCCACAGCAACATCATTAACCATTAGGGAAATGCACACTGAAGTCATAATGAAAGGCCACAGTCTGGGCTTCCCCAGTGGCTCAGCAGGTAAAGACTCTGCCTGCAATGCAGGAGACACAGGAGATGCAGGTTCGATCTCTGGAGTAGGAAATGGCAACCCATTCCAGTATTCTTTCCTGAAAAATCTCATGGACAGGGGAGCCTGGCGGGCTACAGTCCAACGCGTTGCAAAGAGGTGGACATGACTGAGCAACTGAGCACAGCACAGTACACTCATGGCTGAGTAAATAAAACACATTGAGAATATCAAGTGGTACCAAGGATGCAGAAGTATTTCTCATACTTTATTGGTAAGGAGCACTCTGGTGCAGCAACTCTGGAAAACAGTTGAGCAGTTTCTTATGAAAAGCTATACTTACCCTAGGGCCCAACAGTCTACTCCTGGGTATTTACCCTAAGAAAATGAAAACTTATGTTCACATAAAATCTTATATAGGAATGTTCATAGCAGTTTTATTTGGGACAGCTGAAACCTGGAAGCAACCCAAACAGAATGAGCTTATCTTCCTGTATTTGCAGGAAGCACAACCATCTACCCATTCCAGGACCCTAATATAGTGTTGACTCCTCCCCCTACCTCACTTTTAAAACACCAAAGTCCTCCTTATTTTGCCTTCAAAATATATGTCATATCTGCATTTTCTTCCCTATTTTTGCTCCTATTTGACATACGCTAGGTACCAACGATCTCTTTCTTGAACTTCTGCACAGTTCCCTAACAAATATAAATGGCAATTCCAGTATTGTGTGTTAGTCACTCAGTCATGTCTGAGTCTTTGCAATCCCACGGACTGTAGCCTGCCAGGCTTCTCTGTCCATGGAATTCTCTAGGCAAGAATACTGGAGTGGGTACCAATTCCCTCGATTGAAATCGGCTCGCCTGCATTGCAAGCCAATTCTTCACCATCTGAGCTACCAGGAAAGCCCAAATTCAGTATTAGACCTACCAAATGGATCTAGCCCCTCCCCTCACCCATGTAAAACATATGCTTGGATACATAAACATTTAATTTTCCCACCAGTATATGGCGGGGTGGAGGGCGGGGGAAGAAAGCTCCTTTAATTGGCACATAAGATCTTAAAAATCCTCTCCAGGCCCATTTCTTGCCACTTTCAAGCACCTATTTTAGGCTTCAGCAACAACAAATAGATGTTAATATGCAAAAGCAACTCTCACTCTGTCTCTCCTCCGTGACTTCATTCATGCTGTCATCTGTGCCAGAGTTAACATCCTTCCCTCCCTCTTCCACTGACCTGTCCAAACCTTTAGGGTTCAGTTCAGGGGTCACCTCATTTTGACTTCTACCTACAATACCCATTCTCCTGCTCCAACTGGGAACCCACTTTCATGTTTGTAAGAATCTGTCAAAGGAGCACTAAAGACTGCTGTGAGCCTGGTTTTGGCTTTTCTGAGTATGACAGTTTCCTAGAATTGTTCACAGAAGAGATTTTAAAAAGCAAGAATAATACATAGAAGTGATTAAGCCTTTCAAATGTGCCCTTTGTTCCCAAGGTTCCATTAATTGCCATTTAGGGGAGGCTTATTTGCAATGTCCTCAATTACTTAGGCAACTAAATAGCATTTACCGATCAGATAGAGCAGCATTTGCTTAATAGCAAATAACAAATGCAGTGGCACAGTCCATTGATAGTCTCCTTCCAGAGATGGCCTTATTTAAGTTTGTGCTCCAGAGGGAAATAGCTTTTTTTTTTTCCCCCCACTGGAGTACATTATAATTGTTCACATAACCACTTATATCTAGAGATTGGGGTTTTTTCCCTTAATTTTTTACAGAATTAAGTAATGAATAAACCAAAAGAGCATATCTAAGTAACTCCAGAGTCCATTCCACTCATTCAAATCTATTCCTGCCAGTAAAAGCTTCATGAAATTCCTATCTGATCAAATCACAACCCCACAACTCTGAAGACCCTGCTCTCATCTGACCTTCTCAGCTAGAACATCTCTGACTACCCCAGAATTGCTGTGAGATTTCTCTTCTCCAACTTTTTAGACAGTTTTGTGGTAGTTTCTATGTGCTTGCCAATGCTTCTAATTGTTGTTACCTATAGGGAAACAAAAGAGAAGAAACAGGCAGAACACTGATGTTCAATATAAAAATGCCAGTTGGGGGCTTGGCAAGGGGCAGGCAAGACCAGATTGTGGAAGGCTTTGATGCTAAATTCAGGGCTCAGACTTTATTAATGGTGAAGATTCAGATAAAGAAGGTTTTCAGGTCCTTGACAGAGTGTTATATCCCATGTCTCAAGAAAGTGGCCTTAAGTCAATGAATCCATCTTAAGTGATGGATCAGCTATTGATCAGCAGAAAATCCCTGAAGCACTGATTTGAGAATGATTCTGGATCACATAATTAATGAGAAATATCTGCATAGAGGTACGAGGAGAAGGAACTTCTCTACACACAGCATATTATGCCATAGCTCTGGACATCTATACAACTTATATAGTCTACAATTATAGAACTGAGCACAAAGTCTCTAACATTGGTCTCAGATTTTGGCCTCAGTTCCTCAGTAGTTTAAAAAACTAAGTCAATTGATCATGCACTTGACTTTGTCCAAAGAGGAAAGAAGAAGAAAGTAGAGGAAAGAAGAAGAAAGTAGAGGAAGAGGACCACAATTCATGTAGGGCGGTAACAAGAAGTCCAAGTTGTAAAATGATGGGTGCAGAAAGGAACATTTTGAAAGGCTTCATGGGAATAAATATTTGCCTTTTCTCAGTTTTGCCTTATATTGGTCCTCACACTGTCCCTGGGCAATGGCAACCCACTCCAGTACTCTTGCCTGGAAAATCCCATGGACGGAGGAGCTTGGTAGGCTGCAGTCCATGGGGTCGCTAAGGGTCCGGCTCGACTGAACGATTTCACTTTCACTTTTCACTTTCATGCATTGGAGAAGGAAATGGTGACCCACTCCAGTATTCTTGCCTGGAGAATCCCAGGGACAGAGGAGCCTCAGTTCAGTTCAGTTGCTCAGTCGTGTCCGACTCTGCGACCCCATGAATCGCAGCACGCCAGGCCTCCTTGTCCATCACCATCTCCTGGATTTCACTCAGACTCACGTCCATCGAGTCCGTGATGCCATCCAGCCATCTCATCTTCTGTCGTCCCCTTCTCCTCCTGCCCCCAATCCCTCCCAGCATCAGAGTCTTTTCCAATGAGTCAACTCTTCACATGAGGTGGCCAAAGTACTGGAGCTTCAGCTGTAGCATCATTCCCTCCAAAGAAATCCCAGGGCTGATCTCCTTCAGAATGGACTGGTTGGATCTCCTTGCAGTCCAAGGGACTCTCAAGAGTCTTCTCCAACACCACAGTTCAAACGCATCAATTCTTCGGCGCTCAGCCTTCTTCACAGTCCAACTCTCACATCCATACATGACCACAGGAAAAACCATAGCCTTGACTAGATGGACCTTAGTCGGCAAAGTAATGTCTCTGCTTTTGAATATACTGTCTAGGTCGGTCATAACTTTTCTTCCAAGGAGTAAGCGTCTTTTAATTTCATGGCTGCAGTCACCATCTGCAGTGATTTTGGAGCCCCTCAAAATAAAGTCTGACACTGTTTCTACTGTTTCCCCATCTATTTCCCATGAAATGATGGGACTGGATGCCATGATCTTCGTTTTCTGAATGTTGAGCTTTAAGCCAACTTTTTCAGAGAAGCCTAGTGGGCTGCCATCTATGGGGTTGCACAGAGTCGGACATAACTGAAGCGACTTAGCAACAGCAGCAGCAAACATCTTTTAAACTCCTCTTCTATGACTTTAAAGGTCAACTCTATGATAATATTTCTTATCAGTCATTACAAAAATCCTTCCTAAGTGGCTGCGTCTGAGTGATGACAGACTCTAATAATAAAATTTAACTCTTACTTTGCCTTACATTTTCTCTATTGAAAGTGAAAGTGAAAGTCACTCAGTCATGTCTGACTCTTTGCAACCCCATGGGCTACAGTCCATGGAATTCTCCAGGCCAGAATACTGGAGTGGGTAGCCTTTCCCTTCTCCAGGGTATCTTCCTGACCTAGGGATAGAACCCAGGTCTCCCCCATGCAGGCAGATTCTTTACCAGCTGAGCTATCAGGGAAGCCATTTGCCACCTAATAAATCAGAAAAAAAAAAAAAAAAAGGCTCCAGGAATTCATTTCTACTGTAGCATAGCTGCAAATTTGAAAGAGACTGAAATCAACCACTTTTATGTGTTTTGTTAGATTCTTTCACAGGACTGGTTAACATCTTGACAGATATCATTTGGAGATTCACTGGAGACTTCATGGCACCTGACCTGGTTTGCCGCGTGGTCCGCTATTTGCAGGTATGTAGCACCTTCCAAATATGATGAGGCAAACTGACACCAAAATTACCTCTTGGATTCTTCATAAGGAAAATAGTATAAAACCCTATACTTTGCTGCAACAAATTGCTTACTTCTTCATAGTTGAAAGGACAAGCAAAATTTATATTTTTCATGTTTTTTGTTTGTTAAAAATAATACATGTATCAAGAAAACACAAGTAAGCAATAATAAGAACATAAGCATTCCTAGTTTAAGCATTAGGTAAAATTTCTGGGTTATTATTCTTTTTGACATATTCTGGCTGTCTTAGTCCAAGGATGCTGATATAAAAATACTGTTCTGACCTGGAGAATTCCATGGACTATATAGTCCATGGGGTCACAAAGAGTCAGACACGACTGAGCAACTTTCACAGAGTAGGTGGCTTATAAACAACAATTTATTTCTCACAGTTCTAGAGGCTGGAAGTCGAAAATTAGTGTACCAGCCTGGTCAGGTGACGGCCTTCCTCCCGACTGCAGACATCTCATTATTTCCTCACACACCATGACCAAATGGGATTTATTCCAGGTATGCAAGGCTGGTTCAACATTCAAAACTCAATTGATGTAATTAATAACATAAAAAGGTAAGAAAAGATTATATGATCCTATCAGTAGATACAGAAAAAGCATTTGAGAAAATCCTATACCCACTCACAATAAAAATTCTCAGCAAACTATGTATAGAGAGAAACTTCCTCAACTTGATAACAAAAATCTGTAAAAAAAAAAAAACCCTACAACTACCTCAGGCTTAATGGTGAGAAGCTAGAAGCTTTCCTCTTGAGACTGGAAATAACACAAAGATGTCTCCTTTCACACTCATATTCAGCATCATGCTGGAAGTTCCAACTAATTCAAAATGACAAGAAAAAAAATAAAAGGTTACACAGATTGGTACAGAAAGATGAAATTTAAAACATCTGTGTTTACAAATAACTTTGTCTATACAGACAACTAAGTGAAAACCAGCAAGGTCGCAGAAAACAAGGTTAGAGGACCAAAGAGGATGAGCTGGCTGGATGGCATCATCAACTCAATAGATATGAGTTTGAGTAGGCTCCAGGAGTTGGTGATGGACAGGGAAGCCTGGAGTGCTGCAGTCCATGAGGTTGCAAAGAGTAGGACACGACTGAGCGACTGAACTGAACTGAACATACAAAAGTTCAGATGTTTTTTCATATACCAGCAATCAACAATTTGAAGTTAAAATTTAAAACACAGTACCATTTATGTTAGCACCCAAAATATGAAATATTTAGGTATAAATATAACAAAATATGTGCAAGATCAATATGAAGAAAACTGGAAAAACTCTGAAAAAAAATCAAACAATATCTTGAAATGTATAGATATTCCATGTTCATAGATAGGAAGACTCACTATTGTCAAGATAACAATTCTGCCAATACAACTTATAAATTCAATGCGATTCTAATCAAAATCCCACCAGGTCATTTTATATATATGGACAAACTCTAAAGTTTAAGTAAAAAACACAGAACAGTCAATACAATACGGAAAAAGAAGAATATGGATGGAAGATTGACCCTATCTGATTTCAAGAATTACAAAATGCTCAAAAAATCAAAATAGCATGATACTGGAAAAGAATCAACAAATAGATCAATGGAGCCGAATAGACAGTGCAGAAAGAGATACACACAAAAAGTCTAATGGATCTTTAACAAAGGATCAAAGGCAGTTCAATGGAGAAAGGATAGCCTGCTCAAGAAATGCTGCTGGAGTCACTGGATATCCATTTGCAAAAAGAATAAGCAAGAATCCAATCTCAGACTTCACCCCTTTCACAAGGACTAACTCAACATGGATCACAGACTGGAATGGAATATGAAGTACCATAAAACTACTAGAAAATAACATAGGAGAAAATCAGGGGACTTTGGATATTTCTGTGATTTTTTTTAGATATAACATCAAAAGCACAATCCATGAAAGAAACAATTGAAAGTTGGGGTTTTATGAAAATTTAAAATTTATTCTCTGCAAAAGACACTGTCAAGAAACTGGAAAAATAGAGCACAGAATTGGGAAAAATATAGAAAACATATATTTGATAAAGAAACAAAAGTGAAAGAAAGAAAATGAAGTTGCTCCATCGTGTCCAACTCTTTGCAACCCCACGAACTGTAGCCTACCAGGTTCCTCTGTCTATGGGATTTTCCAGGCAAGAATATTGGAGTGGGTTGCCATTTCCTTATCCAGGAGATCTTCCTGACCCAGGGATTGAACCCAGGTGTCCCACATTGTAGGCAGACGCTTTACCATCTGAGCCACCAGGGAAGTCAAAGAAACAAAGAAATCCTCAAATAACAATAAGAAAATAAACAACCCTCATCAAAGTGGTCAAAAGACCTGAACAGATACTTCACCAGAGAAGATCTACAGATGGCAAGCAAGCATATAGAAAGAATTTCAACATTCATTACTTAGACATTAGGAAACTCCAAATTAAAACAATGAGATACCACTATACACCTATTAGAATGGCTAAATCAGTATTTTTTAAACTGACGATACCAAGCAGGACTGAGAATATGTAGCTATAGGAAGTCTCATTCATCTTTTGTGGAAATGCAAAATGGTATACTTTAGAAGACAGTTAGGCAATTTCTTATAAACTTGAACATACTCTTACCATAAGATCTAGCAATTGTGCTCCTAGGCATTTACTCAGTTGAGTTGACAACTTATATCCACATGAAAGTCTGCACAAGAATGTTTATAGCAGTTTCACTCACAATTGCAAGAAATTGAGAGCAAGATACTCCTCAGAAGCTGAATGGATAAATAAACCAAAAGAGCTATCAAGCCATGAAAAGTCGTGGAGGAATCTTAAAAGCACATTGCTAACTGAAAGAAGCAAGTCTAAAAAGACTATGTTTATGTGATTATAACTACATGACATTGAAAAAGGAAAAACCATGCAGACAGTAAAAAGATCAGTGGTTGCCAGGGATTGGCAGGGATTAAATAGATAAAGGCACAAGGGATTTTTAGGACAGTAAATCTCTTCTGTATAACACTGTAATAAAGGATACATGGCATTACGCATTTATCAAAACCCATGGAACTGTACAACACAAATAGTGAATCTCAATACAAGCCATGGACTTCAGTTAATCATAATGTATCAATATCAGTCTGTTAATTTTAAAAAATTTACCCACACTAATGTAAGGTTTAATAAGAAGAGAAAGTATGTGTGTGGGGGGGTGGGGGGGGGGGGGGGGTGGAGCGGCATGGCTAATATGGGTACTCTTTGTCTTATCTGCTCAATTTTTTCTGTAAAACTAAAACTGTTCTAAAAGATAAAGTATATTGATTTTTTAAAGTCAGTCCAGAGATTCTACTTTAAATGAATCCAATCTGGCATTTTTCTAAATAAAAAAAATTGAAGTTTTCTGCATTTAAGTCTCATTTTTCTACAAGAATTTTTTTTTTTTTGGGGGGGTTTCGTATTTGCTAGGTCATTTTTGTCAGAATTGAGGGTGGGATGGTGAGAATTTAGACATATGTCCTCAAGCTTCCATCTGTTCTCCAAATGGTATCCCATATGTTGTTGACGTGTAGAAATTTTATTGTTGACATTTATGAATTGACTATAATTGTACTTTAATTTCCTTCTTGACTCAAGTTAATTATAAGGGTGTTTAAATTTCCAAGTGGTATTTAAAAAAAAATTCATGATACTAATTTCAGCTTTCATTGCTTGTTGTTTTAAATTTGTGAATTGTATAAATTTCACTTTTTGGAATATATTGAGGGTTTTTTTCCTTGATAGTTTAGTTTATGATTAATTTTTGAAATACTGCTTAGATATTTTATAATAATGTGTATCATTCTTAGAGTTTGTTTAATTATTTCTACCTATGTATTATTGTACCTGTTTCCTCTGTAGAACTTTGAACATTTTAGTTACATATATTTCAGTTCAGTTCAGTTCAGTCGCTCAGTCATGTCCGACTCTTTGAGACCCCATGAATTGCAGCTCACCAGGCCTCCCTGTCCAACACCAACTCCCAGAGTTCATTCAAACTCACATCCATCGAGTCAGTGGTGCCATCCAGCCATCTCATCCTCTGTCGTCCCCTTCTCCTGCCCCCGATCCCTCCCAGCATCAGAGTCTTTTCCAATAGTCAACTCTTCGCATGAGTTGGCCTAGTTACTGGAGTTTCCAGCTTTAGCATCATTCGTTCCAAAGAACACCCAGGAACGATTTCCTTTAGAATGGACTGGTTGGATCTCCTTGCAGTCCAAGGGACTCTCAAGAGTCTTCTCCAACACCACAGTTCAAAAGCATCAATTCTTTGGCACTCAGCCTTCTTCACAGTCCAACTCTCACATCCATAGATGACTACTAGACAAACTATAGCCTTGACTAGACAGACCTTTGTTGGCAAAGTAACATCTCTGCTTAAATACCATGGTCAGGTATTTAGAATACTTATTTATTTAATTTTGGCTGCATTGTGTCTTAGTTGCAAAGCACGGGCTCAGTTATTCCAGCCTGCAGCCTTAGTTGCCCATTGGCATGTGGGATCTTGGTTCCCTGACCAGGGATTGGACCTGTGTCCCCTGCATTGCAAGGCAGATTGTTAACCACTGGACCACCAGGGAAGTTCCCATTGTCAGGTTATTTTAAATGTCACTCATTCCTGCACCTAGAACCACATCTAGCACGAAGTAACCACTTGCTGGTATTTGTTGAAGGAAAAAAGAAGGCGACTGGTTCTGGCTCTCACACCATTTTTCTATACAAACTTTGAGTCACTGATTCTCAATAATCAAGGGTGGTCCATGGCTCTACAGCAGGGGCATCACCTGGGATCTTGTTAGAAATGCCAAATCTCGGGCCAACCCTAGGCCTATTGAATTAGGGGCTATAGTTCAACAAATCCCTGGTTGATCCCTGTGCACATTCACATTTGAGAAACACAGTTCTAAGCTACAAGGAGAGAATATTAGCCCTCCCAGGAGAGTTAAGAGTGTCAGATGGGATGACTAATGTGAAAATGTCTTGAATATTGAAGCGTCTCTTAATTTCATGGCTGCAATCACCATCTGCAGTGATTTTGGAGCCCCCCAAAATAAAGTCTGACACTGTTTTCACCGTTTCCCCATGTATTTGCCATGAAGTGATGGGACCAGATGCCATGATCTTCGTTTTCTGAATGTTGAGCTTTAAGCCAGCTTTTTCACTCTCCTCTTTCACTTTCCTCAAGAGGCTTTTTAGTTCCTCTTCACTTTCTGCCATAAGGATGGTAACATCTGCATATCTGAGGTTATTGATATTTCTCCTGGCACTCTTGATTCCAGCTTGTGCTTCCTCCAGCCCAGTGTTTCTCTATATTTAGTGTTATGCTGTTGTTACATTTGGGCTTCGGTGGTGGCTCAGACCATAAAGTGTCTGCCTGCAATGTGGGATGTTACATTTAGGTTCATTGACATTCTGTTGCCATTGTGGTATTGTATCTATTATAATATAAATGATCCCTTCAATCCACATAGTACTAATTGCTTTGAATTTAATTTGTCTAATAGTACTATTGCAAGGAATGCTTTCTTTTAGTTTTCAGTTGCTCATTATACCATTGGCCATCACTCTATTTTTAAACTTTGATAATCTTTTGGTTTTAGAAGTTTCCCTTCTAAATAGTATACAGTTGGATTTGGGCAAGAGTTGTGTAAACAATCTTTGTTTCAGTGGAGGAGCTCAAGCCATTCATTTTTATTTTGACAAATAGTGTTTGGTACTATTTCAATCATACCATTTTAATCTTTCTGTGTTAATTTTTTATTCACTCATTTTTTTCCCTTTCTATATATTTGGTTATAACTGTGGTAGGCTGAAAAAATGGCCCCCCAAACATTTCTAAATCCTAATACATGAAACCTATGTATGTTACCTTATATGGCAAAAAAGACTTTGCAAATGTGATTAATTTAATGATTTTGAAATGAGAAGACTATTCTGAATTCTCTCAATAATTATTACTATTGAGTCCAAAGGCAAACATACACATCCTTGTAAGAGGGAAGCAGAGGAAGTTCTGACACGCAGACAGAAGGGGCGCTATGACCATGGGCTCAAAGATGGTATTGGTGTGGCCACAATTCAGAGTTCTCTGGTAGCCACCTAAAGCTGGAGAAGACTAGGAAAGAATTCTCCCCCAGAGCCTCGAGAGGGAGAGTGGCCCTACCAACACCTTGATTTTGACCCCGTGCAACTGATTCTGACTTCTGGTCTCCAAAAATATAAAAGAATAAATTTATGTTGGTTTAAGCCACAGTGTTTGTGGCAATTTGTTATGGTGGCCATAGGACTCTAATAGGTCTTTTTTCTGTATTTCTATTTTACTCTATCATAGCTTATCTTTAAAGTGCAATACATCTCTATCAAAATTAAAACAACAAAAAAGATGTCTAAAATATCTAAATAGAAATTTGATGCGATTGCTTTCCTTCTCCTTTCTGCCCTCATCCAACTCACCAAATTTTCTCTGAAATATTATGTAATGATATTCATAGCTATTTTAAACATTTTGTGTTTTTCTGACTCATTGCTTACTATGGCTTTCGTATTTTATCCCCTTTCCTTTTCTTGAGTACTTAATTTCAAAACAATTCTCAGTCAGCAGAAATGTTTCTTCAATAAAGATTTTTTTCCAAAAGTAGGTGATGTTTTCCTTCTACTTATATGTAAGAAAATTATTCTGTGCCTTGGTACAAAAATATTTACCAAAGTTTGGAATCACAATTTTTCTTTCAATACTCATTAATCTTTTTGTTCTGTTTCCTGGCATTTATTTTTGTGGGGAGGAGGCATGACAATTTGAGGTGTATTTCTTTCAGATAATCTTTAACATTTTTTTAAAAAAACAAAAACCCTGTCTAGATGTTTGAAGGTTCCTGAAGTTAAATATTCTTTTTGACCATGTCTCAAAAGTAGATATCTTTTTATTAACTCTTCCTGCTTTTCTGGCCAGTCTGTTGTGAGCTTTCCTCTTGCCCCAGGTCCTGAATTTGTGTGAGCCAGTCATCTCACTCAGCACAGTTGCAGATGCCACGATTCCCATGACTGTCTCATCACAATATTCTAACCCATGCAGTTCTCCCAGTGAGAGTTCTCTTTCCCATCCCTCTCCTCAACTCAGTGCGGCCAGCATTAACAATTCTTAATCCATGGATCCCACAAAGAAACCCCAGTTTTCTCTAAGGAGACAGCCGTCTTATTTTTGTTGCTGTTGTAAAACTTGAATGCCGTTTTTCTCTCTGATCACTCATCAGATTCTCAGGAAGATGAGAATTTCTTCTTATATCCCTCAGGGAAGGCTTCAGTCTCTGGTCAGTTTTCAGAACACCCTCTCCATGGCACCTTCTGCAGCACAGATGCTGGGATGTATATATGGCAACATTACAGAAATAAAAATAATAAAGAATATTGATGTAGCTGATTATTTTTCTGAGGCAGGGAATTAACAAAATGGTACAAATTCAGACAAAGGTTCTTAACAAATTCATGTTATCCCTATTTCATCTTAGAAGAAATTCAGACACTCACCCTTAGACTTCAGTCTTCGAGTTACTTTCTACTTTCTATTCACTATGAATTTGATCAAAAGTTTACAAAGTAGTGATATGGCTAGACTCCTGGTAGAAATGAGGCTCAAAGTTATTTGAAAATTTTCCATCTTGATAATCCTTTCAGATATATTTCATTTAATTACCTTTTGAGTATGCTCTTCACAGAAGAGATATTAACCTCTTAAATCAAAATGTTCTTCTCTGCAAAGTAAGCAAATACCACTGTACATGGGATAATTAAAGGACATGGGTAAGCTTAATAGAAGAGGGTGGGAAGGCAGAAGAGGGGACCCAAAGGCTGACCCTAGTGGGCAGCTCTGCTGCAGAAGTGGATGAAGAAGAGGAGCTCTAAGAGTGTCAGCCCAGATGGTGATAAATGATTCAAAACAGCACCCAGGCTCCTTGAAGCCAGATTCCCTCCTATCATCTTTCAACAACTCATGTTGATAAAAGGCAAATGAACGTTTGTTTCTAATTATTCTGGAATGTCAACTGTAGCAGAGAAAATTGGTTTAGCTTTAAAAGTCAATTACAAACAAATGTACCGCACAAATGTCAAGGGGGACTGATCCTTGGAGAAATGTGGAGTCTCCAAGAAGCCAAGCGAAACAGTGAGCAAGTGAGAACTGGAGGCACTCTCACCTGTCACAGCCAGCAGTGCAAAGTCCAGCACCAAGAAGAGCCATCTTCTGCCTTGGCGGGAGTCAGGCATTCCTGTCCATACTCCAAACCTCATCCAGCCCTTGGTTTGGTGCCTAGGTTTCTAAATACCACAAAATGCTCTTCTTTCCATGATGTGCATTTCCTCACCTTTATGAAACCACTCACCTCCTCTCATTTCTGTCTTCAGGTTGTGCTGCTCTATGCCTCTACCTATGTCCTGGTATCCCTCAGCATAGACAGATACCATGCCATCGTCTACCCCATGAAGTTCCTGCAAGGAGGTGAGCAGGCTCAACCAAGTACTATCCTTGGGTGAGGGTTTTTGCTAATATTATCCTCTTAGTAATGGCTCTTTTCCTCCCCCTTTCTCCTCTTCTTCCCCTTCCTTCCCCACTTCTTGAGTCTGACTGTCGAAAAAGACGTAGAAAAGAAACTTGGCTTCCTGGGAAAATGCTGACAGTTGGCCTGGATGGTCAAGAACTATGAGGAAAGATGCTTTGCTGAGCCCACTCTGTGACCATTTCCCTTGACACTAATGCTTCCAGCTTTTTTTTTTTTTTTTTCAGAGTAGTGGTGACACACATCTATCCAAACTAAGGAACACTCCCGCTTCAACTTGCTTATTTTCCAGGAAGAAGCATTTGCCTTCCTTACCCCAAAACCATGGAAATAATTGGAAAAATGTTTCAAATTGATAATTATAATGGAAACAAGGAAAACCCTCTTTGATCCAGAGATAGTGAAAAATCCCTGAAAGAAGGAAGCAGACGGGTCAGCGGGAAGGCTGAAGGCACACAACCCACAGTACACACAGATGATGCTACAGCAATGAGGCAGAGGTCTTCCTAAATAGATGGTGGAAATGCCTGGAGCAAGATGGACTTGGGGAAACTGGCAGGGTGATTCTTGGAGTACAGTGAGGACCTTTTATCACAGCACATCTCCCTTCCTGCTGTCCTTCCCCTTCCCAGATGTGCAGCATGGATGAACATCTCTGCTTCCAAGTAGTGGGGACACTGGATTTCAAGAGACAGGGTGGGGCCCTGGGGAGCAATGATACCTTGGAGGGGTGGTGGATACCTAGTCACAGGACTAATTGTCCATTGCTCTGCCCACAGGCAGAGGCCACTTACATCTCTGACCTCCAAAAGCAAATAAGAGTCCAAAGTACTTCACTTTTCCAAGCAGGCTGTGAAACTGATAAAATGGAGAGCCTAACATGAAATCGTGTCTACAAAAATGAGGTGCAATCAAATATCATGAAAAAGAGTGACAAAACCCAAACTGTACAAAATAGATAATATGTTTAAAATACCATCTGCAGAATTTACACCTAAGGAAACAAAATTAATAGAGCAAGCAGAATTTTAGAATAAGTAGCAATAATGTCATTAGATACTGTTAAATACATCAGGCAGTACTGACACAGATACTTTGGATGGCAACGTAGTAATACCTAATTAAAATGTAAAATGTGCAGCCCTTTGATATAGAAGTTCTACTTCTTGGTATCTTCTCTGGACAAAAGCTGACATGTGTGCATATATACACATGTGTTGTGTATTGTAGCATTACTCAGAATATCAGGAATTCAATGCTCACCTTAGTGTCCCTCAGTGGAGGAATGGATAGCACCCTAGGTAGAAGTTTTAATAGTTCAGGTTCACTGATTGTGTACTATGTACTAGTCATGATTCTAAGTTCTTTGTATATGTTAAATACTTTAATCCTCACAACAGCTCTATGATATAGGTTCTATTACTATTTGCATCTTAGTCTGGGCAATTGCAATTCAAAGGGTTAAGAAAGTTTGCCCAAGATCACAGTTAGTAGTTGCAGGGGCAGGATTTGAACCCAGGTGGTCTGGGTTCAGCTCAGGTGCGCTCAAGTACTATATATCCTGTCTCTCAATGAAGAGGTAGGAGCCATGGAGAGAAGATATGCATCACCATGAAAATGTCTGCATCATATTTTGAGTAATAAAAACAATATACATGCAGTATGTTTAAAGTATAATATTAATACAAAGAAAACCTCAAAACAACACTAGATATTGTGTGGAGAGAGAGAGAAGAGCAGGAAAGAATGCAAGAAACAGGGAGGTCTCAGAATAATAAACAATTGTCCACAAAAATGCACACCAACTAGTACTTACCTCTGGGGATGGGAGTTGGAATCTCCATAGCGACCGCAGGGACTTACATTCCATTAGGTAATTTTTATACTAGCAACACATCAGTGTGATGTGAAACTAATTTTAAGATAAAATTGATATCTATTTCTAAGGCTTTTTGTAGGTTGCATGTAAGTGTGTATGTGAAGATGTGCAATCTGTACTAAGCTTTCTGGACACTGTTATGGTCTAGTGGTTATGGCAGAGAAAGAAGTAGGGGAGGAAATGGGGTAAATGGGAGAGACATTTTACTATATGTGTATGCAGAAGTATGATACATTTACTCATCCATCTACTTATAAACACCCAGCAAGCTCTGGGGAGGAGTGCAGACAATGTACAAAAAGACATCTATACCAGAGTATTTCAAGGTGAAGAAATTGGAAAAGAAAACATAAGTATAAGAAAATGTGTGAGGGGGTGTCCCAGGACATTTGCTAGAGGTAGAGGCTTTGGGATGCATAGCCAAGGGGGCAACATGGTGAGTTACATGTCTAACCATATTCATTAGCTAAAAAACAAATCAACTATTTAGGTTATGGAAAATACGACTGGTTCTGGGAGATACTGCCCAATATTATGGATTGGTCTCTAAATTATAGGAAAGACAGCAACGAATATTATAGTGTTCTTTAAAATATGGAAAGCAATTTATTTCCTCACTATAAAATTAATAGAGGCTTCATGTAGGGCACTTGGAAAATAATCACCTCTAATAACTCCAGGGAAAGATGCAAGCTTGGAAACAGAAATTAGCCACTTTCCCTTCCTCCGCCCAATTCCTACTGAAGCCCTGGAAGGAGCATACAGATAGGAGGACACCTGCAGGCCGGGAAGGAAGCCAAGGAAAGACGCCATCCAAAGACCAGAAACTTCAGTGAATTCCCAGCACATGGGGATCAGATTAAACATAACATGGATGCCAAGCCCCCTAGGAAAGCTGCATGGCCTGGCAGGAAGATGAAAAGATCCTCAGGGTTATAGGATGAGGTAGTCGGTGGCACAGGGTGGAGGGAACTATGTGCTAGAGCCTTCTTTGTGCTCCAGCTCGTTGGAATATAAGGGGCGAGGGGCAGGATTGAGAAGGCAGGCAGGAGATTCCCCACAGAGCAGCACAGAGAATGGGGCCAGTGGAGGCCAGCAGGGACTCTCCTGTGCCTGAGTAAGCACGTGGCAATGGCAACACAACCAAAGGAAGGAGAGCAGCAATGGGGGGGTGCACACATTTTACTGATGCTTTACTGCTTTTTACTTACGTGGTAGTTTCCTTAGCCAGCAACTCCAGAGGAGTCATCGGTTTTAAAGCTCTTCAGTAAAATTAAATATGAGAATATTTAGGAAAGCATCAACCAATAATGAAGAGGGAGACATAGTGCCAGATATTAAAATATACAACTCTGTTAATTATAACTGTTTACTACTTAAAGTCATTGATATCAAAGAGCTTTCCTGAGTTTTCAAGCAGGTGGAGTAGAGTCCCCACCCCTACTGGGTCTCTGGATACATGTACCTTCTTTGTAGGTGAAGATGGAGAAGCTGTGTACAGTTAGTAAAAGCAAGACCTGGAGCTGACTGTGGCTCAGATCATCAGCTCCTGATAGCAAAATTTGGGCTTTAAACTAAAGAAAGTGGGGAAAACCACTAGGCCAGTCAAGTATGACTTAAATCAAACCCCCTATGAATATACAGTGGAGATGACAAATAGATTCAAGGGATTAGAGCTAGTAAACAGAGTGCCTGAAGAGCTATGGTCAGAGGTTCATAACATTGCACAGGAGGCAGCGAACAAAACCATATCAAGAAAAAGAAATGGAAGAGGCAAAGGGGTTACCTGAGGAGGCTTTACAAATAGCTGAGGAAGGAAGAAAAGCGAAAAGCAAGGGAGAAAGGAATGATGGGAAGACCTAAAAAGACCGTATTATAATTCTACCCCAAGGTTCCTGCTTGTTCACTGTGCCAGTTATATCTGTTTTCTAAATCTTTCCAATAGCTCTTTTCAGAGTGACAGTTCAACAAGAACAGAATCCCAGATATTATTCTCCCAAATATTTGGGATTCAAGATTCTAATAGAGTCCCTAGTTTCTTCTAGAATTGTTGTCACTTCTTATAGTCTTCCTGATCACACCCTACTCACCTCTCTACAATACGTCCCGATTCTACATTTCCCTCCCTCACCCCGAGACATGAACTGTCTTTCCAATTTGAAAGCTGGGAGGTGGAGGGAGGTGTCCTGTCCCTGGTTGAAGGGGCCCACCAGGGTCAGTCAACACAGACAACACAGCTACAGTGGAGATGAAGATGAAGAGCTTCAACACCAGCTTAAACGAACGCATCATAAGAACTGTTTCAAAAGAACACTCTCATGTGTATTAATTGTCTCCATCTGACACCATCATGGTTAGATGAGCAGAGTGTATATTTTTTTTAATCCCACTTTCAAGAACTCAGTTTGAGACTGAGTGGTTTGCCCAAGGTCAAACATCACACCTGAAAGAGCCCAAATCTAGTGTGTGGGGTCAGAGCTACCAGACTTCAGAGCTTGGTTAAAAGAACTCTGCTCTCCAGAACCAAGCCCACTGCTCTTTCTCTGCCATACCACTCCTCCCTTGTTCCTTCAAACAAAAGAAGGCTATTGAACGTTTGCCAAACAGCTTTCAAACACTGTCACAGTGCTTCATATTGCTAGGTATGTGAGGAGAATAATAACCAGATCAAAGGCCCCATCTCTGCCTTTCAGGATGAGCAAGGCACCAGAGACAAGCATTTGCACAGCATCCTATCAAATGTACGTGATACAAACTGAGCTCCATAGTACTGTAGGAATGTGTCAGCATCTCAAGTCAAACAGGTATATCAGGGAAGATGAAGAGGAGAGATTGGGCCAAGCAGTGCTCTAGCTTATGTGATTAAATTCTCCCTTTAATCCTTTCATCAGCCCTAGATGCAGGTCTTATTATCCCCATTTTATGCATAAGGAAACTGAGGCTCTGAGAGTTCTAGAATTCCTCTCCCACCACGATCTTTTTCCACACCAGATACCAAGTGTGCTCCCAGAGACTGTTTCCAGATGCCCAGGCATCCCTCTCTTTTCTTTGAGCAGAAAAGCAGGCCAAGATCCTCATCATAATTGCCTGGAGCCTCTCCTTCCTGTTCTCCATTCCTACTCTTATCATATTTGGGAAAAGGAAACTTTCCAATGGTGAAGTGCAGTGCTGGGCCCTGTGGCCCGACGACTCCTACTGGACCCCGTACATGACCATCGTGGCCTTCCTGGTGTACTTCATCCCCCTGACAATCATCAGGTAAGAGGCCAGCAGGCCAGACACACACAGGGGCTTTCCCAGTTCACCAACTGCTGTTCTCTTTCCTTCCAAGGCACTCATTGCTCCTAGTGTCCTTTGGGGAACTGGCTAGGAGACAAGATCTTATGTAAAGCTACCATATGCTAAGCTCAGCTCCTCCAAAGTGGAATAAGAAGGAGGGAAGTAACATTTTCTGATTATGTGTTATGGGGCAGGCCTTGTGAAAAGTGGCTAACAATTATCCCATCCAACACAACTCTATGAAATAACTACTCTTATCCCCATTTTATAAATGACAGAACTCAAGCACAAAGAAGTCAAGTAACTTACTCAATATAACATGGGATTTAACCCCAGGTTTTTCTGATTTCATATCCTGTTCTCTCTCCTATATCATGCAACTTTTCAAATATAAGACCTAGTACCAGTTTCAGAAACCTTATAACTGAAAAGACAGACAAACTTAAAACAAAAATGAAAACACAGTACACACAAAAATATGCTAGCATGTATATTCCATGAAGTCAAACAATGGCAGGGAGCACTCCTTGGAAGCATCCTTTAAATGAGGGAAGCCTTCAGATAGGAGAAGGGGAAGGTAGGGAGAACAGGCTACCTGGTGACTGGGGATAAGAGTGTATATGGTGACTGGAAAGGACAGGCAGGCAGTGCCAGTGGAAGAGAAGTTGGCAATAAGCTCTTTCTGGATAAGGTGAGGCTCATTGTGAAGGGCCTTAGGAAATAAGCCATAGGATGTTCCCTTTGCCCTGCAGCCAATGGTGGACCAAAGATGGTCTTTAAGTAGAGAAGATCACAACCTCCTAGACAAGGCAGGTTCTCCCTTAGTCACATCACAGGATCCTCTCTGAAAGGGTGGCTCAGCACAGGTTGGTGGGATTGGGAACAGCAGGGAGACAACTGGCTTGTTAAGTACGAACATGGAACTTGCTGATTCTGCACCTCTTGAGTGTTCCTAAGTCTACTATCAAGTGCCACATAAGTTGTCCTGGGCAAATGAAGATCAGCCTTTGTGTTTCAATATTAATAGTATAAATAATGCTGTGATCAAAATTTTGATACTTAAAATTATTCATGAGTCCCTGATTATTTCCTCAGAACTCATTCTAATGGAATTGCTAGATCATAGATGATGTTCATTTTAAGACTTTTGATGCATATTCATAACCTGCCCTATAAAAAAAAATGTGTATTCCTGCCAACAGCAAATAAGAGCTCTGATTTTTCTTCCCCTGACCCAGAGAAAGGTGATATCGTTTCTTTATTAAATCTTTCCTGATCACAAAGATTTAAAAAAGTATCTCATTGTTTCCATATGCATTTCTTGGATTAAGTGATTGGATATTTTCAAGTGTTTTCTGATGTTATAGGAATTACTTTTTCTTGCTCTTTGTTCATCTTTGTCTCATAAGATGCTAAAGCTGGAAAAATGTTACCCATCACATGGTCCAGCCCCTAAACTTTTTACAAGTAGACCTAGAGCTAAAAGAAGTGAAATGACTTGCTTTCCAACAAAGGTAGACAAGAGCAGAGTGATTCCCATGGTCAGCCTCTCAGCCTTTCTGAGATTGGATACTGTCCAGTCATCTCTGCTGAATCCACAAGTTAGTATCTATAGTGTATTTCAACTTACTGCTCTTCTCTTCACCAAGCTGAATATGGAAGGAAGCTGGAAGGGAAGATGAAAGTTATTTAGACAGTCGATCAAAACTAGGTAACAGCCACGTTTAAAGAAGCACAGAAAGAGGCCAGCTGCAATGGTAAGAAAGTATTTGGAAGGAAGCAAATCATGTCGTCACAGGCAACTGACACATTGATTTCAGCAGCAGCGAATATCCCTGCTTCTCTCCTGATTGATTTCCCATCAGCTCCTGAAATCAGTTCAAACCCCTGTTCCACAGGGTAGATGCAACCCTGAAGTATAGGCTCACAACATGCTGTCTGGCCAGATCTCTCACTCAGGGCTTTCACGGTCTGAAATTTTCCCCATTCATTCTAGCTGCCTCTTCTCCAACTTGCTTACAGTCCAGCTTGTGCATTTTTGTAGTGTCCTTGGAAAACGCAAAGTCTAACTTAATGATTAAAGGGGGTGATTTCAAAAGTCCTTTTCACTGAGCCCTTGTCAGACTTAAGGTATCAGTAAATCCTGCTCCTTGATGCTTGCTTCCAGCCAGGGCAGAACCATGAAAATGCAGAGTGACCTTGTTCTGTACTTTAGCTCCCCTGAAGCGTTTCCTACCTACTCAGTCATTATCTTCCCTCTTCTGCCTCCTGTGGTCAGCCTTCTGAGGGAGAAAGAGCTTCTCTCTGGGAGGATGCACCAGAGCAAATCACCTATTCTTGAATGAGGACCAGGCATGAACAAAGTTTTCTGAGGCATTTTTTTCTAGTTTGAGGGATAAGTTGCTATAATTTCATCTGTCTCAGAGGTAAAGAGCAACAACTCTTTTTTATTGTTTTCTTTTTTTCTTAACCACACTTTGGCACCCTGAGCTTGATTCTGTTGCTAGTGACTCTTTCAGATAAGTTTAAACTCTTAATTCCAAGAGTGAGTAGAAGAAAGAAACAACTCAACCATGTCTCATGCTTTATTGTCCCTCATGCATGATACATTTATATACAGATATATATATATATACATATATAAGTGTATATTCTTGCCAATCATTTTGGTAAGAAATTTTGGCAAATATATATATATGTATATATATATATATATGTTGTTGTTGTTTTAATTTGCATTTCTTTCATCACAAATGAGGTTGAACATATTGAATACCACTTCATTGAGTCATGCAAGCCCCTTTGCCATGACAAGGCTGTTACAAATGAAGGGGAACACATTTTATATGTTCATTATTATTTTTGTTTTCTTTGCTTTTTATTTATTCATTTACTTCTGGCTGTGTTGGGTCTCCGTTGCTGAGTGCAGGCTTCCTCCAGTTGCCATACAGCAGAAGCCACTCTCTAGTTGCGGTCTGTGGGCTTCTCACTGAGGGGGCTTCTCACTGCGGGGGCTTCTCACTGCGGGGGCTTCTCTTGTGGAGCACGGCCTCTGGGCACAGGGCCCTGCTACAGTTGTCGCATGCCGGCTCGGTAGCTGAGGCTCCTGGGCTAGAGCACAGCCTCCTTGGTTGCAGCACATGGGCTTAGTTGCTCAGCAGCACGTGGGGTCTTCCCAGGTCAAGGACTGAACCCATGTCTCCTGCATTGGCAGGCAGATTCTTTACCACTGAGCCACCAGGGAAGGCCTATTTCTGTTTTTTAAGTAACTTACCTATTCATATTCTTTTTCTCCATTTATCTTATTCTCTCTCTTTAGAGATATTTTTATATAAAAACTTTCCCTGTTTTTATATGATTAGGATATTTCCCTAGTTTGTCCCTAGTTTGCCTTTTCATTTTGAATATGATTTTATTTTGCTTTTAGTTAATAAGACTGACATAATCAAGAGACAGAGAGAAATTATGAATAACTAAAATTAGAAAGTCAAATGAATCAAATTATAGGAAAGTACTTGGCAAAAGTTTATATAAATTGATATGAAAAAATGAATGAAATGTAAATGGCTTTTCTGTAATATATAAATATTTTATATTTAAGTGTACTCACACCCACTCAAACTTTACATTTTTTATTTCTATTCTCTCTTGGGAAAGAATAAGTTCATTTCACAAACTTACCTATATTTTAATTTAACTTGTAAATGATTTATTATTTTACTTATTTGAAAATAATGGGAGCATGTTAAAAATATCACTTTAAAATTGTTTTATTTTATTGTGATGTCTGATTTGGAGGTTTTACTTGATTTTTATGTAATATAAATTTGAAATGTAAGTTAAATTTATTTATTTTATTTTTTTTGGAGTGAATGTTGGTCATTCACTCCAACATTACTTACTGAATAATTTACCTTTTCTCTATGGTATGAAATGGTAATTCCATCATATGCATATTTATATTATAAATGTTCTTAGTGTTTAGGAGCTTTCTAATCTCTTCACTTTATTTTGTTTTTGTTTTCTCTATTCTTTATCTTTAGAGAAACTGTTGTACAATAATTTTTTCTTCTTTAATATGTTGTAAATATTTCCCCAGTTTTTCATTTGTTTCTTCATTTTGAATATGATTTCCTTTTTCTCATATGAAAATACGCTTAATAGTATTTTTCTCATATCAAACTGGCAACATTTTTAAAAAGACTTGGGAGTGAGGGACACAATGGGAGGCAGAGAGTGAAATTTTTAACAAACTTTCTTAAAAAACAATTTAATAAAATACAATGAGAATCCTTCAAAAGTTTATACAGCAAAAAAAAATCAATGCAGAGTTTCAGATTAGCAGATGCAAATTATTACACATATGGATAAACAACAAGGTCCTACTGTATAGCACAGGGAACTATAGTCAGTATCCTGTAATAAACCATAATGGAAAATAATATGAAAAAGAGTATATATGTATAACTGAATTACTTTTCTGTACAGCAGAAATCAACATAACACTATAAATCAACACACTTCAACAAAATTTTTAAAAAGTAAAAATTTTTTAAATAGAAAAGAAATCAATCAAAAATGTCCAAGCAGAAGAGGAAATTACATGGTCCTGACTAAAAAGTACTGCCTTCTGAAGGTATCCCCTTCTCATTAAAAAGTCTCTGGCAATATGAAATAGAATGCATGCATAATATTCCACAACGTGGTTGAATATGCTTTCATTTTGTTTCCAGTTAGTAGAGATTGACACAATTAAGAAAAGGAGAGACCACACAAATAATTAAGTAGTGGCTTACAGGTTAAAGCTTCTGCCTGGAATGCGGGAGACCTGGGTTCAATCCCTGGGTTGGGAAGATCCCCTGGGAGAAGGAAATGGCAACCCACTCCAGTATTCTTGCCTGGAAAATCCCATGGACGAAGGAGCCTGGTAGGCTACAGTTCATGGGGTCACAAAGAGTCGGACATGACTGAGTGATTTCACTTTCTGCTACTAATATTATATTGTTTTAATGACTGTAGCTTTATATACATTTAATATCTGCTAAGACAAGATCTATGCCTTTTTTAGATTCTAAGGCTATTCTTGGGAAAACTGCTCACACACTCTCCTTGCACCCACTACTCCAGCCAGAACAAGCCATCTGAACACCCCACACTCCTCTCATCCCTGGGCCTTTGGGCACATCATTCTTTATGTCTGGGCACTCCTCCAGACTCACTCTGCCTCACTTCTGGCAAAACGATTCACATTCTTTCTGTCTTGTTTCAAAGACTGACGGAGCTGTCTCTGCCAATCCTAGGCCACATCCGACCTCAACTTGTCCAAGCTGCCATTAAGGCTTCATGGGAGTGTCACTGCCTGCTTCTGCAACTGTATCTCTTGAGCATGTGACTCTTATCTCAATCTCTAGACTCCAAACTCAGCACATAATGAACACTTTGTAAATGTTAGATTAAATAAACAATGCAGACCTGACTGCTGAACTTCATCAATTAGACAGAAGTATTATGTCACTCCATCTCTCTCTCTCCGTCACACACACACACACACACACACACACACACACACACACACGTGCATGCGTGCGCACACATCTAGTATGGAAATTTCTGGTTATTTAATGCCTAGATCCGTTTCTGGCATATGGCAGATACTCCATAAATATATGTGAAAGGAAAGAAGAGAGAGAGGAAGAAAGGCAGAGAGGAAGGGAAAGAGGAAGGAATGAGTCATATTGTCAGCGGCAAACTCTCCTGAGAGCTGTGTGTGGATAAAGATTTAGCTGCTCCATCACTAATTAAATCAGGCTCCCAGGACCTGAAACCACAGTGACTGACAATAAAGGCAATGCATTGTTTTTCTGGGTCACCAGAACTCCTGTTGCTTCAAAATTTATTTGACTTGTCTGACTGTTGCTGGGAAAGGTTTTTAGCCCTACTGTAATTGATTTACTCTAGCTATGGTTATCTTCTTGCTACCTAATTGATTTCTCATTCTCCTATCATTTTTACTCTAGGAGATGAAGGTAGAGGCATAAAAGATCCATAGCTGGCAACTGCAAAGCAATAAGTGGAAAAATGCACATTGGTCATGGAGCACTGATTTATATTATGCAGAAAAAAAATCCATTTATTTTGTTTGGGGAAAGGGGGTCATGCTGTGGGGAAAGCCCCAGACAGAGGTCAGGACAGGTCTGTGGACTACAAGGTCATGGTAGATAAAAGGGCCCAAGGTCCTAGCCAGCACTGTCCATGGTACGAGATGTCCAAGGCCAAAGTATATTGTCTGAGGGATGGCAAGAGTTAGGTCTTTTGAAAAAGCCATCATTACTAGCCTGCTAGGTTATGGTAGATGCTTATATTTGAGTTCCCCATATCCATTCCACTCTAAGCTACTCATGGCAACCCCTCCCCTTAGCATGTGAATGCTTCAGATCTAATTCTAGGCAATGAAATGTGAGGCAGTGTCTTTTGAAGAGCTTTTGGAAAGATTTCCCCATTTTAAGCAAACAAAACAGTATGAAATGAAAAATAAAATTCTTCCTTCCCCTGCTTCCCTCCTCAGAAGCAGCAGTGTTAAGATCTTGTTATACACCCTTCCAGGACTGTTCAATTCACATACCAGGATATACATATGTACAGAAACAAACATACTGAAGGACATCTGATCTTTGGGAAAAAAAAAACAAAAACAAAAAAAAAGTTGATCAATCGCTTCACTTTCCTGTTTAGAGCCATTCAGTGGATTTCTATTGTTTCGGGACAAAAAGTCCAAGACCTCAAACCCTGTGCTCAAGGCCATGTGTGACCTGGTCCATGCCTCACTCTCCACCCTTTTCTTAGGCCACACAAGCTGCCTTACTCACCATGCTTCAACTACACTGGCCTTCTCTAAGTTCTTCAAATGGGCCTGATCCCTCCTGTCTCAGAGACTTTGCACATGCTATTCCCTCTGCCTGAATGACCACCTCACTTTTTTGCATTAAAAAAAAAACATTTTATTCTTCAGATCTTAGCTGAAACTACACCCCTTCTGGAAAGGCTTCCCTGAAGCCTTTCAAGCCAAGCCTCTGTTACATACTCTTACCCTATATCTTATCTTCATGGCATTAGTGTTAGTGAAACTAATTAATGAGGAGAGAGACACTTTTGATTAGGGAGCATCCTTAAGCCACTAGTAGGAGAAGAGTGGAAAAGACCACGTGAAGCATGCCGAGTGAAGCATCAGCTCCCCCCTACTCCGGCTTCTACTCCCACTCATGCTTAGCTTCTAGTTAGATCTACAGAGCACAACTGGACCTCATACTCAGGCCCCAAAATGAGGCAAAGGTGGAGACAGAGATGGAACCCGTGGCTCTAGACTGTGATGGGCGTCCATCAAGTCCCTGACCTGTGCTGAGGAGGAGTCATGAAAGGGGTACTTTTGGTCTAAGTGGAATGTTCTCCCTGTATCTTGAGGACAGAGGGAACTTTTGATTCCATTTCCTGACACTCATACATGATCTAGAAGCAAGACTCAGGAAGTAGCCTCAGGCATCCTTTTAAGTACTTAATGCCACTTGAAAAGTCTTCCTCTGGTTTGCACTCTCACATTCTTCCGTGGCCAGGAGCTGCCTTCGGAAGGCGACGGAAGAAAATGGGTCTGTGTTTGGATCGCCTTCCATAAAATCAAGAAATAAACCAGCCAGGAAAGGGATACTTCACTCAATCTTGGTGCCCCTTAGGTTCTCAGGTTTCTAAGAAGCTTGAAGTCAAGCTATGCCTGCTGAGAGAATGGAGATAAATAAAAGACATGGAAGAAGTTGACCCGAAAGGATGGAGATGCTATTCCTCAGCTGTTTCCGAGAACGGGCCATTTCTGGATCTGCTTGATCTTTAAGATATGACTGCCGTAGACAAGGGACGTCCCAGGCGGCTCAGTGGTAAAGAACCACCTACCAAATATAGAGGATACAGCAGACATGGGTTCAGTCTCTGGGTCAGGAAGATCCCCTGCAGCAGGAAAGGGCAACCCACTCCAGTATTCTTGCCTGTAAAGTCCTACGGACAGAGGAACCTGGTGGGATACAGTCCATGCGTCACAAAAAGTTGGCTGTGACAGTGACTGTGCACACGTGCACGGCATAGACAAGACTCAACATACCAAGTGTTATACCAGCCCAGAGGCCCCAGGGAGGAGGGAGCCAGCTGCCACCGGGGAAGAGAAAGCCTTCATATCAACGTGATGCATGGAGAATGGGCTAAAAAAATGTATCTTTAGGAAGCAAAGGAGACACAGAGAAATGGAAGACATTGGACCTTATGTTCACCCAAAGTCAACTACATATTAAGCATGGAATTGGGGTTAGTTTAGTTGCTACTCCTCTTGCTGACATGGAAGAAGGTGTATTGAGAGACAGTGGAGTAGAGGGAGGCAGGATGATGACAACAGAGGTGAAGAAGGCAGAGATAGATTGTGGGAGGCTTTGGATGCCCTGCTCAAGAGACTAGATAGCATCATGCAGGAAAGCAGAGGCACTGAAGGGTTGTTAAGCCAAAGAATGATTCTCTGTCCCAAAGCTCCAATTCTGATGTCAAGTGGTATGGACATTCCAGATGGTAGCAAAGTGGAGATGTTTATAAGACTATGGCAATAAACCAGACAAGAGATGATAAGGAGTGTTTGTTCTGGCAGCACATATATTAAAATTAGAAGGATACAAAGAAAAGTTTCATGGCCCCTGCCTAAGGATGACACATTAATTTGTGCGTTTATGCATATTTCTGTGTTTAACAGATACAAAGTTTCAGCTGGGAAAGATGAGAAAGTTTTGGAGATGGATGATAGTAATAGTTGTACAGCAATGTCAGTGTACTTAATGCTGCCAGACTGTACACTTAAAAATGGATAAAATGGTAAATTTTATGTTATATTTATTTCATCACAATAAAGAAGGTTCCAGATATTAAACAAGAAGAGACTGTAAGGGTATGAAGTGATGCCGAAGAGCAGAAGTGGAGAGGAAGGTACAGATGATGGAGACAGTTTGAAGGGACAGTTCACAGAATTTGCTGACTAATTAGATGAAAGGAAGCAGCAAGAAGGAAATAAATGCATTCACAGTTCTCTCTGATGTATGACTGTTGCATCCTGAGAAGTGGCCGGATTTGGGAAATAAAGGGGCATCCTACTTATTAGTTTTCCTGGCTAACAGTAAAGCTGCTCCTGGCTTTCTACTTGCCTGACTGATCCTAGCAAGACAAGGTGGGAGTGACTAAGGCTCAAACCCCTAACACATGAAATTTTTAATTTTCCACTGCGTATATGGTTGATAATCAACAAATACTTGAATTATTGTTCAATTAAGCAGCGGGGTTGCAACTGTGGTACTCAATTACACTTAATGATATTGTAACCTTTCCTTGTATTTCATTTATCTGCGAAAAAGTTTTCCTGATCTAACAAGTATTCAACTTAGGGAAAAGAATAGTCTCACTAGCAATTTGCTTTCTCATTTTTTCTTTCATGTAGACAAACAATTTCCAGAAAAGTCCCTGGGTAGGTATAGGAAGGGTGAGGATGCTCCTCAAAGACCCTGAGCTTTCCTGGCAGACCCAAAGGAGGTTCTCTGAGCAGGGAAAAGCAATAAGGAGGGTTTTACCACAGTCATTAATTGAGTTATATTACAGAGATCATTAAAAGCAATTAGTGCTTTGTCAGCTACTGTGAACTAGAACTCTGATTTTTTTTTTAACCAAGTGATTCTCAAGAGGGATGTTAGTGCAGTTTTAAAATGAAGCAGTGCTTTGTCTCAAAGTTTTTAGTCAAGGTTCTCAGTATATTAGAAATGTCAAATAACTAATTAAAGAAGGGTATGTTTATATTTATCAAAAGGGATAAAGGATACAAAATTTGCTAATGCTTTTGAGTCATTAGTCCTTTTTTGCTGTTAGGAGCATATTTTGCTGTTGTTGTTCTTGAGTCGCTCAGTCATGTCTGACTCTTTGCGAACCCATGGACTGTAGCCCACCAGGCTCCTCTGTCCATGGAATTTCCCAGGCAAGAATACTGGACTGGGTTGCCATTTCCTCCTCCACGGGATCTTCCTAACCCAGGAATCAAACCCACGTCTCCTTTATTGCAGGTGGATTCTTTATTACTGGGTCACCAAGGAAGCCCCTAGGTGCATATTACACCATGTAATATTAGGTGTGATATCAGGTGAAAAATGAAGAAGGAAGGGAAAGAAAATGACATTCATTGAGCCTCTGATAATTTTAAAACACTGTGTATAGCACTTTAGAGGTTGTCGTATTTGATCCCTAAAAAACTCTGAAGTTTGCATTATTAACTTGATTTGATGGTCTAAACTAAGACTGAGTCTTTTAGTGGGTTCTGGCTGCTATGATAGAACACCACAGAGCAGGTGACTTGCAAACAACAGAAATATATTTCTCACAGTACTGGAGGCTAGAAGTCTGAAATTAGGTTGCCAGTTCAGTTGGGTGGGGCTCCCTGGTGGCTCAGTGGTAAAGAATCCACCTGCAATGCAGGAGATGTGGGTTTGACCCCTAGGTTGGGAAGATCCCCTGGAGAAGGAAATGGCAATCCACCCCAGTATTCTTGCCTGGGAAAGCTCATGGACAGAGGAACTTGACGGGCTACGGTCCATGGGGTCACAAAGGAGCAGGACATGAATTAGCAGCTGAGCATGAGCAGGAGCACGGTTGGGTGAGGGCTCTCTTCCAGGTTGCAGACTTCTCCTTGTAGCCTCACACGACAAAATGTCATGAGACTTCTGCGGGAATATCCTCTTACAAGGGCATTAATCCCACTCATGAAGATGCAACCTTCCATATGACCTAAGCACCTCCCCAAAGTCCCATATCCTTATAACACTACATTGGACAGGAGGATTTCAACATGTAAATTTGGGGAGGAGGGACACAACATTCTTCCTGTTTCACTCAGTGTTTTAGTTGTCTATTTCTGGGTAACATTATTAAGTCACCAGGTTCATGATAATCTCATAATGGGTTCGGGTTGCTATAACTTATTATCTCACAGTTTCTGGGGGTCAGAGTCTGGACATGGTTTAACTGGGTCCTCTGCTTAGGTGTCTGACAGGGCTGGGGTGTTATCAGAGGCTCAAGTAAGGAAGGATTTTCCTCCAAGTTTCCCTGGACTTCTGGCAGAATTGATTTCTTGGGGCTCAAGGACTCACAAAAGCTTGCTTCTTCAGAGCTAGCAATGCATTAGAGACACTAGCAAGACAGAGCCTACACACTTATGTAATCATAGACATCCCATCACTTTCACCCCAATGCACTGATAAGCAAGTCACAGGTCTGGCCGTACTCAAGGGGAGAGGATGACACAGTGATGTGAACACCTAAGGCAGGGATTATGGAGCCAAGGAAAGGCTGCCAAGGCCATACAACCAGCAAATAATAGGGCTAGTTACAAATCTAAATTTTTCTGACCCCAAACCCTGTGTTTGGATTCCAGTCTCAGCTGTACTTCTGACCATCTGAATTATCTTGGAGAAATCACTGAATTTCACCCAGTCCAAGCCTCCTGACTTAAAAAAAGAAGCGGCTGCCATCTATTGTGACTCTGTAATCAGGAAGGATAGGGGGGCAGACCATGGTTGAGAGACCCTTGCCTCCATATCTCACACTTGGGGAACTGGAGTGGTCCTCAGAGTGAGGACCCACCAGCCACTTTAATGCTATCTTTGGTCCTTTCTGCAGTGTCATCTATGCCATTGTGATCAAAACTATTTGGGTCAAAAGCAAAGCCTATGAGACAGTGATTTCCAACTGCTCAGGTAAGTCTTTCATCTGCATTACCAAATCCTTAGCTAATTTTGCTTCTGCAGAGGTTTTTCTCTAGCAAACATGAGCTGGGGTTTTACAGTTATAACAAGCCTGCTGTTATATCAGGGCCCAGCTAGCAGGTCAGACCCCCAAAAGCTGTTTCAGGCAGGCTTTGCCTTCTCCACATGGCTCTCCCAAAATCTGAGGAAGGAGGACTTTGGGTCTGGCTGAGCTATGCCAGCAGAGCCCCTTGAAACAGCTCTAAGCCAGGGTCTGAGGGTAACCCTATCCTGGTGGGTTTGCAGAGAGGCACCCAAGAGGACTCTGGTATGAAAAGAGAGGACCGTGTAGGGAGGAGGCCACACATTCAGCAAAACATGAGGACAGACATTTCTGCTTCGCTTAAACTTACAGAAAAACTGTCATCTAACCACAGAATAGTCCTGGACCCTAGGACAGTCAAGGCAGAATACATGCCCTCCCCATGGCCTGGGCATACCCCACACAGCGGAACAAGCCCAAGACTGCCTGCTACAGCCCTTCCCCAAATCCCATTTCAGCAACCTTACTGCTGAGCACCACCTACACAATAGGTGCTGAGACTTGGAGGCCCATCTGCTTCCCAGGCAGACAACGCTGGGCCTCTGAGAACGAGCTGGAGAGAACACAGCACACAAACATGCCCGAGAGAGAAGAGAAGGTCTCCTGGGTGTCTAGTTACTATAAAACGGCTAGTTCTGAAAAAGGAGACCGTGGAGTTTCCATGGGCCAAGACCATACATATATATTCATTTTGCAAAAATTATCATCTATCTTTTACAAATGGAAATCATATTAATTTTAAATTATACCTATCTATATAGATATATCATTGCATTGCCTGGGTAGGTTTTTGACTGAGTTGTCACTTAACAGAGTTCATTATCCTAGTTTGACAGCTCAAGTGAGGTAGGACCAGAGGGCTTTGGAAAGCCCAGAGCTCTAGGTTGGAGGGGGAACACGGGGAAAAGGAGGGTGTTTTAGTGTGCTCAGACTACTGCAACAATATACCACAGCAAGTGGCTTAAACAATGAATTAATTTTATCACAGTTCTAGAGACTGGAAACCCAAGATCGAGGTACCAGTCAATTCTGTTCCTGGTAAGAGCTCTCTTCTTGGATTGCAGATGGCCTTGCTGGCTTCTTGCTATCTACTCACAAAGCAGAGAGGAGAGACAGAAATCTTTCTACTGTCTCTTCTTATAAGGGCACTAATTCCATCATAAGATTCCTGTTCTCATCTAACTCTATTTCCCAAAGGCCACATCTGCAAAAGTTAATGCCATCTCATTGAGGGGATTAAGTCTTCAACTTATGAATTTTGTCATGAGACAAATATACAGTGCATAACAGGGGAAGAGTCAGGGGGAAAAAGTGAGGAGAGAGAGAGAGAGTGGAAATAAATATATACCAAGCAAACGAGAATAGACAAAGGCTATTTATTCAAAGCTTGCTATAGCAAGGGAATCAGCCACCATCACTTGTCTTTTGACAGAAACACAAAAGCAGTCAGAGGAATGGTAAAGCCTCAGACGTGCCCTGACTGGGGGCTGTTGCCATGGGGAAGCTGTAAGTGTGCTGATTAAAAGCACAGCATCCTGTGTGATGGGTTAGGCATGCATATTTGGCTTTCTCTGGTTGGTTTTAAGTTGACAATAGGGGCAAAAATTAATGAGCTATCAGTCAGTAGTCAAGTCTTGGGTATTTTGTGGTAGACTGTTCCAGGAGGCATTATTCAGTTTATGGACTCTGGGTTAGAAACAGTGGTCTGACTTTCTGCAAGTCTGACTCGCATAGAGTAGGTTGGTTTCCTCAACTGGTTACCATAGGTAATGGGTTGGTTTCCTGGGTTGGTTGCTGCAGAGTGTGGGTCAAAGTTCCATCTTAAATATGATCTGGCTACCGTCCACTTGTTTGCTGAGTCTGTCAACACAGACTGACAAGACAGAGAGACACAGGGCATCTGCTGTCAGCCACTTCTGGGTCCTTTCCATGCTTTACCTCCCTGAATCCTTACACAACTCTGTACGGTGGTATCATCATCTCTCTCTTACAAATGGAAGACAGGCTCGAAGGTTAAGCAATTTGCTTGTTTTCATAGGTCATGATATAGCAGGATTCAAATGCACATATGACTGGCTAGAAAGCCTATATCTTCTCTTCCACATCAGGCTGCCTCTCAGAAGAAAGAACATTACAGAAAAGAAGGTGGTGAATGACTGAAAAAAGCTCAATTTTTAATTTTTTTTTTTAATTATAAAGCTCAAACTCAGGATTGTTGGCATGGCTGTCACCCGCCAGCCTCTTTGCTGAGCTCTGCCTTCAATGCACTCTTCCAGAATCATCTCCCGAAGTGTTTTGATGTATTTAAAAATCTAAAAGGTGACCTAATTTTGCTTAAGTAGACTGAGGTCTTCCTGCACTTTCAGATTTAAATCAGATTGGTTTAAACCCTTGTCTGTGATTTCTGCCAGTTCCAGGAGACTGGTGTGTCCTCTCTCACTGTCCCTCTGAGTTCTCACCCCACGGTCTCACCTCCAACAGCTTGTCTGTTCCCTCTGCTCTTGATCCAGTGAATCATGGAATCCATCTCATTTCCTTAGGCTTGAAGTGATAAAGAGTTTCCACATTCTGTCAGCTACCCCGCCACTTTTATCTCAGCAGGCCTTTTACATCTGTGATTACCCTGTCTCTCTCCAGAGTCCCCCAAATCTCCCTGCTACTCAATTTTCTAGTTCCTGCACTCTTGGATTCCCCCATCCTCCAGTCCCTGAGATTTTATAAAGCTGCAAAGAGATCCATTTTCCACTGATATACAGTATGCCTCTCCTTTCCAAAGGTGGAAATGGCTACAATCAGTTTTTAATCTCTAGTACATGTTTATATGTCCATCATATCAATTTTTTATTTGTCTATATCTTTGTATCAGCATCACTGACCCTTTTCTGGAATGAGGAGCAGAGAGTAGTTCCAAAAAGCCTGTGTACTTTCTGTATCTTATTCATAAGCAGCTCGATTTTCAATCTCATCACAGCCAAGTAACTCTAGAGTTGGCTGGGAAAAAGGTTTCCACTGGTTTTAGTATTCCAGGATTACTGCCCATCAACAAGGGGAAATAAGCAATGATTAGTGTGAACAGAAGCTAACTTTGTAAACACGGCTGCAAAATTCAAGTTTCAGAATCATTCTTCTTCCTGGCAAGTATGTCTATTTTCTCCCCCTCAAGTCTGACAGAAAGGAAAAGAAATAACTAATAAATGATCTACAGACTTTCCCCAAAACAAGTGCTTGGCAGGCGAAAGGTAGAGAATATGAGGTTTCCAATCCTGTAGGTTATCCTTTATAAATGAGCTTGCTTTTGATGCCCAGGGATGTTTACTCCTATAAAACAGGACATTTACCACCTGTGGGCAGGAGATGGAAGAGGTGTACCCATGAAACGGACAAAGTGTAACATATCTGGATATAACTGCATCTGGCCAATATGACTTCGAAGATATGATGTGACCCATGCTATAGCCAAAGTACGTGTTTCCAATTAAATGGGGCAGAACAAGCTGAAGAAAAAAGTTTCTGATTAGGAGCAGTTGGGTTAAAGTCCTAATCACTTCCAGCTAAATAAACTTAAAATAAGCTCATTAAGTACTTTTCTTTATCAGAACACGAGAGTGAAATGGCTTTTCTGCAAACAACTACCTTCAACAAAAGGCATAAGGAACTTTATGAAAAAAAAAAAAGTTGTTTAGTCACTAACTCCTATGTATGTACTGGAGCCTGCCAGGCTCCACTGTCCATGGGATTTCCCAAGCAAGAATACTGGAGTGGGTTGCCATTTCCTTTTCCATGTGAAAAAAAAAAGACAAATATAAAATAAATGAAACATATATATAGCATGTTTGTGGATAGCAAGATTCAGTACTATAAAGATGTCAATTCTCCTCGAATGATTCACAGATTGATAGAGTTAAAATCAAAATTCAAACGGGAGGTTTTCTTAAGCTTGATAAGCCAATTTAAGCACATACATGGAAATTTCAAGAGTCAAGAAAAGCCAGGAAGCCAGTTCTGGAGAATTACAACAAGGTAGTGAAAGTGTGAGTGGCTCAGTCGTGCCCGACTCTTTGCCACCCCATGGGCTGCAGCCCACCAGGCCCCTCTGTCCATGAGATTTTCCAGGCAAGGACACTGGAGTGGGTTGCCATTTCCTTCTCCAGGGGATCTTCCCAACCCAAGGATCAAACCCAGGTCTCCTGCACTGCAGGCAGATTCTTTAACGACTGAGCTACAAGGGAAGCCCAAGGTAGTAAAGGTTTAATGTATAAACAGTGATTTATCATAAAGTTAGAGTGACTAATAGAGTGTGGTATAGACACTTCAATAGGAAAAAAAAAAAAAAAAACAGCTCCCAAAGAGACCCACACATATAATATAAGCGCTTGATATACATCAGAAGATTATAGGGTAATCAATTAATTGGATCTTCACCTCAATTCATAGGCATAATTAAATTCCAGGGAAATTTGAAATTTAGATGTGAAATGTAAGACTTTAAAATTTTTTTAAAGACAATGAAGGATGTTATCTTTATGACACTGGAATAAGAAAGGATTTCTTAAAAGATAGACAAGATGCATTAAACCAAAAAAGTGATAAATAAATTTGACTCTATTTATATTTAAAAGTCAAGCCAAAAAGTGGGAGAAGCTATTTGCAATACATTATCTAGGGAAAGATTAGTATCTAGAATGTATGAAGAATTCTTCAGAATCAATAAAAATATTTTTTAAAAAGATAAATAGAAGAAAAATGAGGAAGACACAAACACATTTCGTAAGAGGGAAAAGAGTAATAGCCAAAAACAAGGTTCTCAACCTCACTGATACACAAGGAAAGTATACATTTAAACTTCAACTAGGTACAGTTTGTCAGTCACAGGATTGGTAAAGTTTTAAAATCTGGTATTTCTAAGTATTAACAAAGATATAAACCTCATGTTTATCTAACATCTAATTTATCTAATCTATCATGTTTATCTAATATCATTCCTAAAAATCTTAGTAGACTTCTGACTTATTTGCTTCCAGTCAGCTTCACCAGCAACCATATCCAAACAGTCTTTCTGAAAATAAATCTCAGGTCTGACTAGTTTCTTTGCTTCCTCATTTAATCCCCTAGAATAGAAGCTAGCTTGAGGTCATCTGAAACAATAGGTGGGAGGCCACATCCTTAGTCTGCCTTTCTTCTCAGCAGTGATTCTGAATGGGTCATTGCTGGTGTTAACTTCTGTTACAACTGAATTTGGATACTGGCTTCATTGGCATAAGATGTGCACAGTCAAAAGGTATGCACATTTGCTTTAGCAGTCCGTTTGCATTCTCAATTTGCATTGGGCCATACAAAGTATGTACTTGGTGCTATGAAGACAGGAAACAATCGAGCCATGCAGCTCTGTAAGATTCCAAATTCTAAGGGGCTTCCTTGGTGGCTCAGTGGTAAAGAATCCATGAAATGGGTTTGATCTCTGGTCCAGGAAGATCCCACATGCCATGTGGCGGCTAACCCTGTGTGCCCCAACTACTGAGCCCCTGCTCTAGAGTGCAGAGGCCACAACTACTGTGCCCACATGCTGCAACTACTGAAGCCCAGTGCCCCAGAGACCATGCTCTGCTATGAGAGAAGCGACTGCAATGCAAAGCCCAGGCACCGCAACTGCAGAGTAGCCTCTATCCACGCCACTAGAAAAAGCCCAAGTCCAGCAATGAAGACCCAGTTTAGCGAAAAAAAGAAATAAAATTTTTTAAAGGTTTCCAAATTTTAGGACTTTCCCTAATTTCTTTCATTTTTGTTCGTACTCCAACCAACTCTTGTCTGAGTTCATCTCTTTTTTCCTAATACTTTGCTAAACACAGCTGGTGGCAATCAACACACACTATTAACATTCTGTTTACCAACTGAGATAGTTAATTTTCTATGTCAACTTGATTGTGCTAGCCAGAGAGCTGGTAAAAACATTATTTCTAAGTGTGTCTAGAGGGCATTCCTGGAAGCGTGTGAATCTGCACACTAAGTAAAGAAGACAGGCCTCACCAATGACAGTAAGAGTCATCCAATCCGCTGAAGGCCAGAATAGAACTAAAAGCAAAAGAAGGGCAAATTTGCTCAAGCTGGGACATCCATCTTGTCCTACTCGCTTCTTGGGACCTAAGACTAGGACAAAGATTTACACTATTGGTTGCCTGATTCTCCAGCGTTTTGACTTAGATGTACATCATCGTCTCTCCTGGTTTTCATGTTTTTGGATTTGGGCTGAATTAGACCATCAGACCTCTTGGGTCTGCAGACAGCAGATTAAGGAATTTAGCCTCCATAACTGCATGAGTCAATTTCTATAATAAATTTCCACATATACATGGATATAGCTACCGACACAGACATGTATGTTCTCTTTCTCTGGAGAATCCTAACTCTATACCACCTTTGTACTCTCCCTGGGGGTCCAGTCTCAGTAAGCACACAACCTGCCTTCCCTTGATAACACTTCTATCCGGTGCATCTCTACCGTCCCAGCTTTCCCTATCAGTCTCCTCACTACGTGCTCCCTGCCTATAGGCCAATGCTGCTTGCTGAGCTTTGCATTATGACAGCACTACATGTGAAGCTTCAATCTCTGCTTTAGTCAAGGAAGCACTAGCAGCTATATCAGCGAAACCCGCAAATACAGTAACCTTAACAAAATAGAAATTTGTTTCTTCTTCAGTTAAAGTCGAATTGACAGCAAAGGTCAAAGGGAAAGACACAGTCATTCGGAAAATCAAGTAGATGACGATGCTGCCACTCTTTAACAAATGGCTACTAAGGTATGGCTTAGCATCAGTATCCAGCAGATTGAGGATGAGGGAAGACAGCATGAAGGATTACTCAGGGAGTGTATCTGAGCCAGGCCTGAGTTCTCTCCATGTTCCTATAGGCAGAACTTAATCACGTGACTACCCCCAGCTGAAAAGAAAACTAAGATCATGGCATCTGGTCCCATCACTTCATGGCAAATAGATGGGGAAACAATGGAAACAGTGATAGATTTTATTTTCTTGGGCTCCAAAATCACTGTGGATGTTGACCGCAGCCATGAAATTAAAAGACACTTGCTCTTTGGAAGAAAAGCTATGACCAACCTCAGTTCAGTTCAGTTCAGTTCAGTCACTCAGTCATGTCCAACTCTTTGCAACCCCATGAATCACAGCACTCCAGGCCTCCCTGTCCATCACCAACTCCCAGAATTCACTCAGACTCACATCCATCAAGTCCATGATGCCATCCAGCCATCTCATCCTCTGTCGTCCCCTTCTCCTCCTGCCCCCAATCCCTCCCAGCATCAGAGTCTTTTCCAATGAGTCAACTCTTCGCATGAGGTGGCCAAAGTACTGGAGTTTCAGCTTTAGTATCATTCCTTCCAAAGAAATCCCAGGGCTGATCTTCAGAATGGACTGGTTGGATCTCCTTATAGTCCAAGGGACTCTCAAGAGTCTTCTCCAACACCACAGTTCAAAAGCATCAATTCTTAGGTGCTCAGCTTTCTTCACAGTCCAACTCTCACATCCATACATGACCACAGGAAAAACTATAGCCTTGACTAGATGGACCTTAGTCGGCAAAGTAATGTCTCTGCTTTTGAATATACTATCTAGGTTGGTCATAACTTTTCTTCCAAGGAGTAGGTGTCTTTTAATTTCATGGCTGCAATCACCATCTGCAGTGATTTTGGAGCCCCCAAAAATAAAGTCTGACACTGTTTCCACTGTTTCCCCATCTATTTCCCATGAAGTGATGGGACCAGATGCCATGATCTTCGTTTTCTGAATGTTGAGCTTTAGGCCAACTTTTTCACTCTCCTCTTTCACTTTCATCAAGAGGCTTTTAGTTTCTCTTCACTTTCTGCCATAAGGGTGGTGTCATCTGCATATCTGAGGTTATTGATATTAAAAAGCAGAGACATTACTTTGCCAACAAAGGTCCATCTAGTTAAAGCCATAGTTTTTCCAGTAGTCGTGTATGGATGTGAGAGCTGGATCATAAAGAAAACTGAGCACCAAGGAATTGATGCTTTTGAACTGTGGTGTTGGAGAAGACTCTTGAGGGTCCCTTGGACTGCAAGGAGATCAAACCATTAATCCTAAAGGAAATCAGCTCTGAAGATTCATTGGAAAGACTGATGCTGAGCTGAAGCTCCAATACTTTGGCCACCTGATGCAAAGAGCTGACTCATTAGAAAAGACCCTGATGCTGGGAAAGACTGAAGGCAGGAGGAGAAGGGAACCACAGAGGATGAGATGGTTGGATGGCATCACCAACTTGATGGACATGAGTTTGATGAACATGCAGTCCATGGGGTTGCAAAGAGTTGGACACGACTGAGTGAGTGAACTGAAATGAACAACCCCTGCCGAAAAGGAGGCTGGAAAATGTCATCTCTCTGTGGGCCTTGGGGGCAAAGGAAAGAATTTGGTGGATAGCTAACCTGTCTGCCCAATTATTTTGGGTCTGCCAGGGTTCCTGGTTCCACCTGAACTGAGGAGCTGAGGAATAGACAAGGCTGTAAGTTAGGTGAGTTAGGTCATACTTCCTTGTATCTATGACCTTCTGTACACACACGAGGAAAGGAAGTGGAGGTGGCCAAAGTCCTGAGCTAAGTAGATGAGACATAATGCATCAAAAATAGTCCACTTAAGGTTATATTCATAAAGAGGTCATCAATTATCAGAAATTAAAAATAAATTTTAAATTCAAAATTTTTAGAAATCAGGCATAATTGTTAAAATGTTCAATTTTTGAAATTAATCTGAAATACATGAAGTTACCAACATATGAAAAAATAATGGTTTTAAAATATTATCAGGTAGACTTCCTTGTTAACAAACAAATCACCCAGACTCTTGTAGGTCCGCGTATGCCTACCCCCAGCCCCAACCAGACAGGAGTAAATTCCGCTTCATTTAAAATCTCAGGACATCAGTAGCTCCCCCCTCAGAGGCTCAGCCCACAAAAATTTTAAAAAAAGAAGGTTCCCAGTGGCTCTGCAAGGGGCATGAAGCATGGGGAAGGAAAGGAGCAGCAACTGGCCACTTAGGATTCATCCTTGAACTAAGACAGCCCAAGGCAGCATCCTGCTTCCAGTCCAAAATCTAATCCACCCACTGCCTCTAAGGCTACCCCCTATTAATGCACAGTGACAGCTGAATTTAACTGCTTTTCACTCCTGCTCAGCCCCAAGGCCTGAGGGGAAATAATCCTTTTATCTCCCAATAAAGGAGAATTACTGGGATTTTGCAGTTCAGCTCACTTTGAAGAGCCATCTTCAGGAGCTGGAGGTTTTGCATTTCCTAGAGTGGTCAGATTAAAGATGCTTTTTACTGATCTCATTGGGAGATGGAATGGTAGGAGTTGATTATATTGTCACCCAGTTGCCCTGTGGAAAGTACTGCAAGTTTCCATTTTAAACAGATTTCAGAGCACAAATGTCATTCTCAAAAAGTTTTCTGAAAAAGTAAGTCTTCAGAGCCATGCTGTTTAGGAGCCAGCTATTATACCAGCAAATGGAGATACTTTGAAAAGATATGATTTGATCTGCTGTCTTTTTTACTTGCCCCCATGGCTATAATCCCATCCTGATAATTATCTGGTGTATATAAATTCTATATACAGATAATATTGAATAGTAGCCTATCTAAATATAGTAATGAGTCTTCCCAGGTGATTCAGAGGTAAAGAATCTGCCTATCAAGCAGGAGGCTTGGGAAGATCCCCTGGAGGAGTCGGCAACCCTTTCTTGCCTGGAGAATCCCATGGACAGAGGAGACTGGTGGGCTACAATCCATGGGGTCACAGAAGAGTTGGATATGACAGAGTGACCAAACAACAACAACAACAAATGTAGTAATATTTTCTGTTCACTTCCATAAAGGCAGCTCATCCTCCTGAAAAACTGTTAAAATCTCATTCATCCCAACTCATAAGGAAATTGACATTCCTGCTATGGGGATTGGCACCTTGAATATATTACTTTATTTTAATCTTCAAGACAACTCTGTGAATTAGGTGTTTCATGCTTCATTTTTGAAAATGGGAAACTGATGCTGGGAATAGTAGGCAATTTGCATGAGATGACACCACTAGTAAGTTGTGGAGCTGGAGTGTGTATTCAGGTTTGATCTTGAAGTCTGTATCCTTTCCAAGATACTACTTTGGAAATCAGGGCTTCAACCTTGGCACTGTCAGTAGTTTGAACTAGGTAATTCTTCTTTTGTGGGGAACTGTCCTGTGCATTGAAGGATATTTAGCAGCACTCTTGGTCTTTGCCCACAAGATTCCTGGAACACCCACCCCAACCATTGTGACAATCAAAAATGTGTCCAGTCATAACCCCGGGGGCAATATTTCCCCACCTAAAAACCACTGCTGTAAATACTCTTGAAGCATTTTCTCCCTTATACCACTGAAACTTTGTGCTTCTGTGAAATGCATGGAACAATCTGAAGGCCCTAATAGTGCCTAAGAGTGGCCTTCCAGGGTAGACATCAAGAAATAAAAATCAATTATATAATTAAATATAGTATTTCACTTAACTGCACAGAAAAACCCCTTATTCCTATTATTCCTGCTAACAGCTTGTCTTCTCCAATGAGTAAGCGTTCAAACTGTGAAACAGACAGAAGCTTCGATGACTTGCAGCTGCCTCAGAAATTCAGCCCAAACTCCTCAGGGAGACATTCAAGGTCTTCCTACTTTGGCCTCAGTCCTTCTCCCCACCCTCAAACCAGCGTCCTTTCAGGCTCCAGCCAAGCGAGATGACTCACCAAGATTCTAACACTTCCTACATTTTCTCATTTCCCCGTCTTGGCTGAGGACTTCCCCTCTGCTTCAGGCATCTTTCCCAATCCTACGCCCCCACCCCCAGCTTGGCCTTGGGGATTTCCGCCTCTGCCTTGCGGCCACCTCTGCATTACAGTGGGGGAATGGCTTCCTTCTTCGTTCATACTTGGTTTTTGGTATTAGTCTCTCTCATCTCACCCAGCCTCATGCTGAGTGATCTTTCCTGCTGGATTGAAAGTTCCCAGAGAAGAGGAACTCTATTTTAGCCTATTTTGTTCAGTCCTTATCTCTTGATGGGTTGGGCTGGATTGGATTGCAGACAAGGTAGAATAAATAGCGCAAAGGTAAATTTCACACCAGTTTCCATGAGGATTTAAATACATTTCAAACGAGACATCTGAAGGTGTAGTGAGGACCAGTGAGCATGGGAGCTGGGCTGTAGGGTAGTCCTACATCATATGACTTAGGTGTGCCGTGGGTGGGCCTCTGACCTTGGCTACCACTAGGCTTGTGTCCCTTGAGCCTTAATCAGTGGCACTCAGCTGAGGGTGTGTGGGGCTGGCCTTCTGTCCATGCCTCTCCCTCACTGAGGGTCTGCTTTTGTCCGGAGGGAGAGCATCTTTTCCCAATTTTCACAAAGGCACCATGAGGGCTGGTAGAAGCCATGATAGTAAAAAAATCTCTCACAGCTTCAGAGACGGGTTTATATTAATTCATTCAATAAATATTAATTAGTCATTCACTAGTTTAGAGGATACAGAAATGAGGAAAACAAAGTCTCTGTCTCCATCAAGCTTACATTCTAGTGGATTCCTAAATTTAATCCTCACATGTTTAGTATCAAACAACCCACATAAGATTAAAGTTATAACGAGGTTCTTATTTGGAACAGGTTTTATTATATCTCTGGCTTGAGCTTGTGTTGAGAGTGGAATTTCTGAGCTAGATGAGTAAGTTCATCTGGGGTAAGATTTCTAGGAAAACTGCTTTGTCCTAGGTTGCTGCAGGGACAAGACCAATGTCTCAGCATCGCCCCCTGTGGTCACCTGGCTCATTCCAGATTCAGTTGATTCAGGGCATCCAGCCAAGTCTCTTGAGAGTCTGGATGTCCCAATGCATTTGCGTTTTACATTAAACTGCAAACTGAGCAGTTTCTAGCATCCAGCCCATTTACTCTGAATATGTCAAAGGGCAGGGCGGGGGAAGGGGGTTCCTCCTGGGCATAGGTGAGGAGGATGTAAGTGGTCCCATGACAACTGTGGGTCTAACCTACAATGTTCCTATTGGCAGAAGCAGCACTTCACTTTATGGTTCGCTTTTTGCATCTGCAGATGGAAAGCTGTGCACCAGTTACAACCGAGGGCTCATCTCAAAGGCAAAGATCAAGGCCATCAAGTATAGCATTGTCATCATTCTCGGTAAGCAACATCCCTCCTCGTGTTGTAAAACTGTTGACATTCCAAAAACAAATTTGTACCTGGGACCCGGTGACACAAAGTGCACACAAGGAAAAAATCGGTCTATGGGAACTTCTGCCTTTTCCCAGTTAGAAATGAATGTGCGTGTGGAGCTTATCAGTGCCACCGTGGCTCCCTCAAGGGCCAACATTTGGTTTCCTACATCTGTCTTTATGAATATTGTTGTGCAACACAGCCATGGGATGGATAATGTGGAAACAAATCCAATTAAGACATTACTAGCTGAAGCTGATGCTCACCACCATCTAGTTGACCCAGTTGCTTTTCTGAAGGCATACATACACTCCCCAGAGCTGAAGTTCAACAACCAAGGAAGACAGAAGCAGCATTCCACTTCTGGATATTTAATTTCATGGTCACCGTAAATTCTTCCCTAATGGATGCCTTATCTTCCCTGCTCGCTCCTGTCATTTTCCCTTTCCTTTTGTTTGTTTGTTTTTTTTTTGGGGGGGGGGGTCTCTCTACTCTTAAGACCCACAAAGTCACCTCATCCAAGAAAAAAAGGTATTTCTAGAGCACCTAATATATGCCAGATTGGTGTTATATTCTTCGTCATTTCCAAACCTTCAAAACTTCCTCCCCCTTTCGTCCCCTCAGTTAATGGCCCTGATTCTTATTTCACAAGGAAAACACCCTTGTCAGAATAGAACTTCCTCATTCACCTGCCTTCATATCCATGGACTTACCTGCATCTCTGCCTTTTCTCCTATTACTATGGATAAACCGTCTCTGCTCCTTAATCCAAAATGCACTTGAGCTATCCCATTCCTCCCTGCTAACTCAAGAATTCTCTTCCTGCAATCATCTCCTCTCCCCCACAGATATCCCCCTAGACTGGATCAAATGCACATACACATACTGTAACAGCTCCCTCTAAAAACTCCCCAGTAACAGACCCTCTCCTTTAACACTCTCCTTTCTAGCATCTCTCATTCTCTGGAGCCTATTTCTATTAGCTTTCTTTCCTATTACCCTAGTACAGGCACACTTATCAAGGTAACCACAGCCAACAAAATGCCAGATTTCTAAACAACATTTGCTCAGTTCTTCTTTGGAACACTTCCTTTGCTTAGAAATTATATCTATGATTTCTACTTGAAATTTTTTTATAATTCTACTTGAAACTTTTATTTATGATAAGCTTAGCATACTCAACATGAAAAACCAGAAGTCTCAGCATGCTTTCATATCTCCTGCAAGTTTACTCGTCCTCCTGTGTTCCCGAGTTTAGTAAATGACTTGATCTTTCATCCATACCAAAAACCTAAGGGTCGGTCATCTGTCTGTCATTATACTATTTCTCTTCCACGCCACATATGTAGTCTATCAGTAAGGCACAGAAGCTTTACCTGCAAAAGAGTTCTCAAATTCAACCATTCCTCAGCTTCTATACAATTACTTCCTTGATCTAAGCTCCTACCAACTTCTCCTTGGAACACTGGAACTGCAACCAATCTTCTTTTAATCCTTCTCTGTAAAACAGATAATGTGATCATTTAAAAAATGTTAATCAGACACTATCACTACCCTGCAAACTCACCTATGGATTCCCATGACACTGGAATAAAATCGTACTTTTTCCCATGTCTTACAGTGTGTGTGATCTGTCCTCCAGCCAAGTATCCAGCCCCATGCCTCAGTTCTCTTCCTTGCCCATTCTATATATAAGTCACACTGGTTTTCTTGCTGTTTCTTCAAATGTCAACTTGTTCATACCTTGCAATATTTCCCACCTGAAATGCCCTGCCTTCAGATGGTGGCATGGCTTATCCATGCCATGGCTTGACATCATCTTGCTTTCCAACAACACCACCTCTTCAGAAAGGCCTCCTTGGCAAGTCTTAAATGTCTCTCCTATAGTCTTTACCCTACTTAATTTTTTCTTCATATTTCTACTTCCACTTGACAGTATAGGATATATGATGATCTGTTTATTGTCTATTTGTGGGGCAAAATCCCCACAAGCAATGACTTTCGCTTTTGTTTTCCTTACATTATCACCAAGGGCTTATAGGGTCCTTGCACACTGTGCTTAATTAATATCTGCTGAAAGAACAAATGGGGATATGCATGAAGGAAAAGATTTGTGTCATTTCCTTTTTTTACTTAGCTCAAAATACTACCCCTCCCCACCCATCTTGTGGTTCTTAAGACCTCCGGGAGCATAGCTCTCATGTTAGCTCTGCAAGTACATTGTCACCAGAACTGTCCCTCTCACCTTTCTAAAGTGCATCTGCAAAATGCCAAACAGACAGCATGCCGTGTGACTCAGCCAGGAGAATACAATCTCAAGACAACATTGCAGGCAGACCCGGGGATAGGGCATATACCACCCACTGGGGCTCAAAGCCCTTTCCCAGAAGCTTCTGCAGTAGATCGGAGATTATCTCGCTTTCCTAGACAATCAGAAGCATGATACACATTCCCTGGATGTTGAGGCAGGAAGCATACCTTATATATGTGTTTCAGAGCCAGTACAGCCTTTTATAATCAGGAGCCACATACATAGGCATTGGATTCCCTTTAGTCAGAGAACAAGAAAGTCCACAGGAGGTCAGCCATGTCAACAGTGCAATCAGACCAAAATGCCCCTTCTTATAACAAATATTTTGTAATGCCCCTTTACCATTCTGAAATGAAATGTATACAAAAACCTATGTACCTACCATAATCCTTAAAAGATCAGTGTATAACATAAAGGGAGACTAGGAAGAAAATAATTGATAATAAAATAATACAAAAAACAACAACAACAAAAATAAAATAAAATAATACAGATTTCAATATATAAATACTTGGATACAGTCCTTAGTAGAATAATGAAGTAATAATAATTACAAATGCAAACCAATGCAGGTGTGTTTTCATGGAGACATAAAAAATAAAGCAGTATTGCTGTCAGTGACTTTATTTTCCCAGTAGGTGAACAAATCCTGCTAAAGTTCCAAATTAAACAAAGTAATCTTTCCTCTGTTTGCAAGGGAATTGGACTTCTGGAAAACTCAGTATTTATTTAAAATATTGTGGTCATATATAAAAGAGAATCAGGTTTTTAGACTGGGGTCATTATAAACAGATTCTCTGCTCCCTAAATGTCCAAATGGGCATTTGAAGGATGTATGAGACATGGATGGGACTGGCTGCATGATGCAGGAGGACGGGTATCCCCAGGAAAACCAGGACCCACACAACACACACAAATATACACACATGCATTTTCAAAATTCCCCCAAACAGAAGCTTTGCCCCTCCATGCCCCAGAACTACTATCCGCACCAATGCCAGGCTTTACCTCCAGAGCCTAGAATGTTCAGTGGTCTTTGTGTTAGAACTGTTCCCTTTTAACAGATTGTCAAGGTCAAGGAGGGAAAAAATACATGTGTCAGTCAAAGAGTTATAGTGACAAGCTGATTCCTACAGTCAGATGGCAAAGGAAGCCTGACTTCCCTGAGGAAAAATCCTATGACTGAGAAAGTGAAGAAAGAGAGTGGAGAGGATGGGGCAAGAAAGTAAGAGAGAGCACATGTGGGTTCCAGTCAATCCCAAAAAGGTTTATCTCTATGGTATTAATTTGCATTCTCCAGAGAAATTTTATATATAGATGGATAGATACATATAGATATAGATATTTATTGTAAACAATTGGCTCATTTGACTGTGAAGCTGAAAAGTCCCCAGATCTCCAGATCCAGGAGAGCTAATGGTGTCGTCTCAGTCTGAGTCAAAGTATGGAGGCCAAAGAGGATCCAAGTCTTAGCCAGAAGACAGTCAAGCAAACAGAGTGACTCCTCTCTCGCTCACCCTTTTTATTGTATTCAAACCTATGGATAGATCACTGCCCACCCGCATTGGGGAGGACAATTTACTTTTCTTAATCTACAAATTCAAATGATAATCTCATTCAGAAATACTCTGAGAACACAGAAATAATCAGAAGTAATGATTAACAAAAAAATCTGGGCATCCTATGACCTAGTCAAGGTGGCACATAAAATTGGCCATTGCACTCTGGGTCTCCATTTCTCATCTCCTTCCTCTGAGGATTTGGATCCAAGCAGAGTCAGGGTCTCACACACATTAATGGACTCGGTAAGGGGTATATAGTGTGGGTGTTGCCTGGAAAGGCTGACTTGGAAATGGAAAATAAAATTGAGAATCTTGTGACTTAGCCAGGCTGTGTTTTGAAACATTAGCTACCACCCCTTCCCCTCGCCTACCCCAAAACAGGAGTCGCTGTGAAGTGTTCCTTGCTCTGTCTTTTACCATAGAGTCTCCAGAGGGATCTGCTGAATTTTCTTTCACACAGTGTAGAATGAGAGGCTAAGGCCATGCTGAACAGCTCCCAGCCTTTCAAGGATCACTGCAGTAGTTAAATCAGACCTTCCCTTTACAGACAGAGAAGCTCCAGCAAATTTACTCAACTTTAGAAATGCGTCTGCGGGATGTAATGTATGTATGTGTAGATGTGAGTGTGTATGTGTGTGTGTTTAAGTAAACATGACATTAATATGAACACACACAACTGTTCTAAATATTTCTGAGATCCCAGGTGCTAAGAAACCTCCTCACTGAAGCTCCACTCAGGGCCAACACAGAGGGCCCTCTGGGCTGTGGGCTGCTACAGAGCTAATGGTTCTCTTCTCCCCAGCCTTCATCTGCTGTTGGAGTCCCTACTTCCTCTTCGACATTTTAGACAATTTCAGCCTCCTTCCAAACACTAAGGAGCGTTTCTACGCTTCTGTGATCATTCAGAACCTGCCTGCCTTGAACAGTGCCATCAACCCCCTCATCTACTGTGTTTTCAGCAACTCCATATGCTTCCCCTGCAGGTAAGAGGCATTCAGACATGGGGAGGCCCACTGCACTCACCTCCAACCTGTGTCTTCCTCATGCTAGAGCTCCCTGGCGGGTTATAGATGAGAAACTGAGAGTCAAAAAGTTTCCGCTAAGTGTGACAGATTCAAATCCAGGCCCCCCAGCCATGGCTCATGCTTTCTCCTATACCACATCACCTCCTATAGCAATCATCCTAATCGAGTCACATATAGATGATCCTTATTTTAGTTCAAAGCTTCTCCCCATGAGTTGGCTCAATACAATGCCATGGAGATAGCCGGACACAAAGAATGATCATTTTACAGATAAACAAATTAAGGCTCACAAGTTAAGGGACATTATTGAGATTATGTGAATAACTAGTTACAGAGCTGAAATGAGACCCCTCCCACAATGACTCAGCCTGCTGGTTTTCAGCTGTTTTACTGCACAATCTACAGGGGGCAGGTGGAAAAATCCGCAGGGGATGGACTCGTAGCAGAATTGTTTCAGGCTTGGGTTTGATGCCCTCCGTTGAATCTCTCTCCCACCAGTTGACAAGATCTTTCAAGTCCTTCTAGAATTACGGATGGATGGTAGCATTTCTCAGTGATCCTAAACATCACTGATATGTTAGAATGGCTACCATGCCTCACCTGCTTTGCCTCTGGCCTCTCAACCATCAGCCTCTCCCTGCCCCCCCTTTTTCTCTTGTCTCCACGATAGAACTGCAGAATGGTTACAGGCTTGGGTTTGATGCTGCCATTGTTGATTCATAGCTACATGTGACCTAGGGAAAGTGATTTAACTTCCATAAACCTCCATTTCCTCACATGTAAAAAGGGGCTAATAGCAGTAGCAGTGCCTACATCTTAGCCAGTGCTGTCTCTGTCACTGGGCTCTGGCGCTGATCAGTAGGAAGGAGGGCTGTGAGTAGTGGGGAAGTACGGTGGGGGCTAGTACATTAAAAGTGCTTAGCACAATGCCTGATCCTTTATAAGTTTTCCACAAGTGTTAGCTCCTAACAGTTAAATTATTCAGGACAAATGATTTTTCCTCTTTGTTCTTTCTTTAGGGAGCAGAGATCACGGGATTCCAGAATGACATGTCGGGAGAGAACTGAGAAGCATGAGATGCAGGTTCTGTCCAAGCCGGAATTCATGTAGATCATGGGGCAGTGGTAGCACTGGGCTGAGCCCCATCAGCTCTCCTGGGTTCCCATTAGCACCTTGGGCCTGCGTATAAAGCCTGAGCCAACTTCTCTGCCCTGTACCTTTATCACCTGGGGGATGCACAAGGCAAACATCCTAAAGAGTGTGTGTCACCTGCCTCAGCAAGTATTGGCCAGTAGGAAGTTACAAACTATTCCCACCAGCCAGGAAAGATACCCCTTCTTTCCCTACCACTCCTGGCTGCCCTTCTCACTGGTCAGCACCAGAATCGACGGACAGAGACATTGCTGGCCCGGGGCCCAGGCTTGGGCAAGCAGAGAGGATTGACTAACAAAGCATGTTTGTACATATTCTTATAATTACAGTTTAAGAAGTAAATAAAAGGCTTACCTGGGCCTAGATTTTCCTCCCATTTTTGGATTCAAGTTTCAGTAGCTGTGGCCAAAGAGATGTTTGTCCTTGAAATGTCAACAAATAACAAATTCATTTCCAGGCATTGAGGCTTTGTGTCTCCTCTGCAGATGGCCATGGTTGGCAGATGGATGTGCTGGCAGCAGCCAACCTCATAGTCCCATTGTATCGACAGATGATTTGCAGAAAGAACATAAGCGCTGGCCCTCCAGAGCAAAATCGAAATTGAGGGGTACTTTATCTGGTAGGAAAAGAAATAGCGCAAAAAGTCATGGGGCTCTGACCTCCAGGCTCTAAGAGTTGGCACCTGGGCCTCACACATGTCTTTCCGGCTCTCTGAAGGCTCCTCCCTTTGCATTCCACATTTAGGCCACTCTGGGTTCCATGTCTCATGCCTCAGGTACACTTCTCTCTCTATAGCTGGGAGCTGAATGCCTGTGGCTTTTCCAGGCATGATGTTTCTGTAATATCTTTATCATTTTTGCACATTTTAGCCATTGTCTATCTAACACCTTGGCTGGGAAGCGCTCGTGGGCCTTATTTTGACAAGTCTGGAGTTTGATATATATAAGCATAATCCAAGTGAAATATGACTAAATGTTTTCTAATCAATTTTTGCCATCAGATTTTTCCATAAGTGGAAGTGGAATAATTTAATTTGATTATATATACATCCCCACCCACAGCTCTAGGATGTGCGTGAGCTCCTTATTTTTAGCCTCACATACATTCTTGACATTAAAATCTCCTTGGCAAAATTCTCCTTCCCAAAATTATCCTGAGCTTAAGTCTTTTTTCGTCTACTGCTAGTGGAGTTATTATTTTAATAGCACTCCATTCCTCATTACGGTGTCAACCCAAAGACTTCATGCTTAAGGTCACAGTGGCATTTTTCCCATAAACTCTCTTTTCAATTCCATCTGACCTTAAGAAAAGTATCTCTTAGGTAGAAATCAGACTCCTCAGTTACCATCTCTCTTAGAATTACTTCCTGAACTTGAGGAGACTGAATAATCTGGTTGTACATCTACAGAACAGTATTGAAGGCTGCCTTCCTTTCTGTCCAACCAGCTAAATGTGAGCAAACCTGGAAGCTTTGAGTGGTTGAGAAGTGCTTTTTGACATTTCACTTTAAATCAAGATGTGCTACAGAAGACCCACATAATCATTGCTAAAATAACTGTCTGCATGGGAGCCAATTAACAGTGCAAAATCTGGTGGCTGCCCTTCCTACATGGCAAAATGGGAAGCCTGGGTTCTTTTGACAGATGCTTTCAACCTCTGTCAAGGTCTGGTTTGAGAAAGGCATTACATGCCTACCTCATCTATCAGTAGACCCTGAAAGTTAAGGAGATAGTCAAGTGAGGGTCTTTGTGGGCTTTAAAAACTGTGAACGTGATTTTGTAGTTATTGTAGTGCTGAGACTCCTATTCCCAGTGAAGACTGGAAATCAGTAAGATAATGGTGCAGGCTGCTGCAAGAGAAGCTGCCAGTGCAATGAAACTTGCTTCATATTGGTGAGGACTTTGGGATCCTCATGTTCATGTATTTTCTGAGCTTGAGGAAACATGATTTAAACACTAAGGAATGCTGGTAATAGTTCCATAGTCTTATGACCTTGGAACAAATTATTTAATGTTTCTGAGCATTAACTGTCTCATCTGTAAGATGGGAACAAAATAAGGATGGAGCAGAGAGTCTTGTGGGTTCTTTACAGATACAGGTTCTGAGATTATAATGGCTTAAATTAAATCCATAGAGTCATAGCTTCTGGAATTTCTTCCCCAGGGGAGCAATGACTGTATGACTCATAGCCAAGTTATTTGCTCTTTAGAAGGTGTAATTTCTCCATCTATCACCATGAAGTCAGAGAAACATCATTTCCCAATCAGGAAATACAGTTTGAACTCTTGGAGAAAATGAGCAGCTTAGTGTTGTGATGTCATGTTTATAGCCTTGGAGCAGCCCAAGTGGGGCCAGAGAAGCCAGCAGAGTGATATATAAAATTAAGATGCTTACTTCCTACACCAAGATGTCACAGACACCTATGATTGCATTATCACTTAGTTTCAGGCATAGGCAAAAATTTAGGATAATAAGGATAGATGTATTTAATATATTTAGCCATGCTAGAGAAAATAAGTGTCTCTGCTTTACTGAACTAAATTAAATATGAATGGTAAAAACTTTGCTTCCAGGGATTGTGTTGAGCATAATTTAACAGAAGTTTAATTTTGCCAAGCAACATTTCCCTTTTAAATGGCTTTAATTTGTGATTAATGATGAGAAAAAAGTATCCCTTCTCAACCAAACACACACTTCAACTTGCTTCCCCACATCACTATGACAACTCTAGACATCCATATACAGAAAGGACTTTGCCTCTTCCTTCTGCATCCACAGTGTCAGAAGGGACCACAAGCCTGCATCTGGTGGGGAAACAGGAAAACAAAATTATGTTTAGCAGGAAATAAAGTAGTTCTGCTCTTCTAGAGTCATCTTGAGTAAGCTACAGGCCTTCTGGCAACTATACTTTTTTTACGGTCATATGAATATAGCTCACTACAGCCAGCAAATTTGGAAAACTCAGTAGTGGCTACAGGACTGGAAAAGGTCAGTTTTCATTCCAATCCCAAAGAAAGGCAATGCCAAAGAATGCTCAAACTACCACACAATTGCTCTCACCTCACACGCTAGTAAATTAATGCTCAAAATTCTCCAAGCCAGGCGTCAGCAGTACGTGAACCGTGAACTTCCAGATGTCCAAGCTGGTTTTAGAAAAGGCAGAGGAACCAGAGATCAAATTGCCAACATCTGCTGGATCATGGAAAAAGCAAGAGAGTTCCAGAAAAACATCAATTTCTGCTTTATTGACTACACTATAGCCTTTGACTGTGTGGATCACAATCAACTCTGGAAAATTCTGAAGGAGATGGGAATACCAGACCACCTGACCTGCCTCTTGAGAAACCTATATGCAGGTCAGGAAGCAACAGTTAGAACTGGACATGGAAAAACAGACTGGTTCCAAATAGGAAAAGGAGTACATCAAAGCTGTATATTGTCACCCTGCTTATTTAACTTCTATGCAGAGTACATCATGAGAAACACTGGGCTGGAAGAAGCACAAGCTGGAATCAAGATTGCCAGGAGAAATATCAATAACCTCAGATATGCAGATGACACCACCCTTATGGCAGAAAGTGAAGAGGAACTAAAATGCCTCTTGAGGAAAGTGAAAGAGGAGAGTAAAAAAGTTGGCTTAAAGCTCAACATTCAGAAAACTAAGATCGTGGCATCTGGTCCCATCACTTCATGGGAAATAGATGGGAAACAGTGGAAACAGTGTCAGACTTTATTTTGGGGGCCTCCAAAATCACTGCAGATGGTGACTGCAGCCATGATATTAAAAGACGCTTACTCCTTGGAAGGAAAGTTATGACCAACCTAGATAGCATATTCAAAAGCAGAGACATTACTTTGCCAACAAAGGTCTATCTAGTCAAGGCTATGGTTTTTCCATTGGTCATGTATGGATGTGAGAGTTGGACTATGAAGAAAGCTGAGCACTGAAGAATTGATGCTTTTGAACTGTGGTGTTGGAGAAGACTCTTGAGAGTCCCTTGGACTGCAAGGAGATTCGACCAGTCCATCCTAAAGGAGATCAGTCCTGGGTATTCTTTGGAAGGACTGATGCTAAAGCTGAAACTCCAATACTTTGGCCACCTCATGTGAAGAGTTGACTCATTGGAAAAGACTCTGATGCTGGGAGGGATTGGGGGCAGGAGGAGAAGGGGACGACAGAGGATGAGATGGCTGGATGGCATCCATGACTCAATCGACATGAGTTTGGGTAAACTCTGGGTGTTGGTGATGGACAGGGAGGCCTGGAGTGCTGCAATTCATGGGGTCACAAAGAGTTGGACACGACTGAGTGACTGAACTGAACTGAACAGTGTTTCTTGCATTTTTTCAGTTCCATTTGATTGAAAGTAGATGGTCCTGTTGAGGGGCCAATCTCCTCACTTTTGGAAACCTGAAAAACACATGCCTCATTTCTCTGCAGCTTCATTTTAAGACTGCATTATCCTCAGCAGGGCTGGTTTGATTAACATTTTTTAAGTGCAATAATGCATAGAGAATGTTAAAATGGACAGAGGCTTGAGTCATGTAGTCTCATGGTTTTCTGACTATTTGAGGACCCCCTAAGAGGTCCCAAAGAAGTGACTCAGTATTCATACTCACATATACAACAATAGTGTATATATAAAGTCTAGACAAAATTAAGATAGCTAAATTGCTTACAGTCCTTGCATTATCTGGAATGTGGGTAGAATATAGATTAGACATTGATACACCAAGATGCATGTTTTCATTTCAAGAATGTAGTTTGTAATCACTAAAATAATAGAAATAAAGACCTATATAACTTTGAAGCTAAAAGAGAAGAAAAACATGATAAAAGGACTCAAGCAGTCTAAAAAAGGAAAGAAAAGAAAGAAGTAGAAATATGAATAGCTGGGATAAATAGAAAGCACACAGAAAAATGGTGGATTTTTCAAATATATTAGTAACTGTAATAATGTAAGCAGATTATATACTCCAGTTTTTGTTACATTAGACTTTTAAACAACTATATGTTATTTGCAAGAGACATGCCTAAAACACAAGGACATAGAAAGTTTGGGAATAAAAGAATGGACAAAGGTATTCCATGGAAACAGTACTAAAAGCTGGTGAGACTGTATTAATAAAGACTAAGTACATTTTAAGGGGAAAAAAAGCATTAGTGGCAGTAAACAGGGACATTTCAAGTGATAAATGTTTTAGTTCAGTGAGATGATATAACTCTAAATTTCTAAGCATTTACAAGATGGCCTCAAAATATGTATTTTCAGAAGTTTTCAGAACTATCAAACAAATAGACAAGTCCGCAGCCATAGTGGGGAATTTTGTCACACTTAACTTCAGTAATTGAAGGAGACAAAAACTAGGAATGATCTGCATAACTGGAACAACATGAATAACACAGGTAGAGCACATTATCCTATCACTCCAAAATAAATGGTTTTCAGGCACATGTGAAGCAGTTACAAAACTTGACCATATGTCAGCCATAAATAAAATAAGCTTCAAAACATTCAAAAGATTGGTTTCTCTGATCACAATGCAATTATGCTAGAACTCAAGAGCAGGAGCTTAACTAGAAGATTACCAGGTTTAGAAATCAGAAAATATACTTCTTAGTAATTATAATCAAAGAAAAAAGTACATGGAAAGTAGAAAACAATCATATTGAATGATAATGAAATTATATCAAGAGTGTGGGATGCAAACAAAGGACTAAAAAGAAGAATTTTTCCTTTCCTTTAAGTTAATGAATAAATCATCTAGTTCATGAAGTTAGGGAAATTCACCAAAACAAAGCCACAGGAAATACAAGCAAGAAAATAGTGAGCAGGAGTAAATTTAATAAAATAGAAAACAAACATGTAATTTTAGAAGCTCAAGACAAAATTCTGTTTTTTGAAAAAATAATAAAAGCAAGAAACCTCTTGTGAGACTGGTCAAAGGGAAAAGAGAGAGAAGGCTCAAATAAGCAGTATTATTTATTTTAAGGATATCTCTGCAGGTCTTGAAGTCAATAAAGAGATAATAAAGGGATATTATGACTCATTGGAAAAGACTTTGATGCTGGGAGGGGTTGGGGGCAGGAGGAAAAGGGGACGACTGAAGATGAGATGGCTGGATGGCATCACTGACTCGATGGACGAGAGTCTGAGTGAACTCCGGGAGTTGGTGATGGACAGGGAGGCCTGGCATGCTGCGATTCATGCGGTCACAAAGAGTCAGACACGACTGAGTGACTGAACTGAACTGAATGGATGATCAAGTTTATACTAAAGCAAACTGAAAATATAGATGAACAGCCACCTTACTATACCTGACATAAGAATGAACAGAAAAGTTGCATAGTAAATACCATAACTACTAAAGAAAAAATATGCCTTCATTGGAGAGTTCTATCACAATTTAAATAAAAAGCAACTCCAATTCTATATACTCATACTATTCAGGAGACTTGAAACTATTTATTAGACTAAAAATGCCATAATGTCAAAACCCTACAAAGATATTACCAAACGGAAAATTACAAGTGAAATTTCATCATGAAAATAAAAACAAAAGTTCCAAATTAAATTTTAGCAAACCAAATCCAGCAAAATATAAAAAGACTAAAACACGTGACCAAGTTGTATTCATTTCAGGAATGCAAAGTTGGCTTAATATTAGAATATTACTCAAATGACTCATTATACTAATAGACTATAAGAGTTAAAAAAAACACATTATCAGTGTAACAGATACAGGGGAAATGTTCAATAAAATTATTGGGCATTAAGGCACAATAAAAGATTTTCACAAATTTGAGTTAAAAAGAAATCCCTAACTCTAAAGATTATGTAACAAAAATCCTAATGATAAAACTTGGAGATAGTCCCTTTGAAATAAAGAATGAATGAGTAAAAAATGCTATTATCATCACTTTATTCAACATTGTACTAAGATCCTAGCAACAAAAGTAAAGCAACAAAAACAAAAAGATAAAGGTAAAAGGATGGGCAACGTATAATAAAAATCAATTTATTATTGATATAAATGAATAGAATATCAAAATAAGATACAATTATTAGAATTAATAATTATAATTGCAAATAATTAAAAGTAATCATAAAGTTTAGTATGGTTGCAGGATACAAAATCAATATACAAAAGTCAATATCATTTCCACACAAGAGCAACAAATAGAAAATTATTTTTCAATTGCAATTTACAATAGCCCTCAAAGATCAAAATCCTAGGAATAAATTCATAAATGGTGTATAAATCTCTATGGAGGAATCATAGTACTATTGAAAGGTATTAAAGAGGAACTAATTCAATGTAGAAATAAATACACCATGATTTATCATAAAATCATCCATTCTTCTCCAATCAATCAGTAAGATTAATATAGTACCAATCAAAGCTCCAGCAGGAATTCTGTGGAACTTTACAAGTGGCCTCTAAAACTTTTTAGAGAAATGCAGAAGGCCAAAATTAGCCAAGATATTTTAGACCAAGAAAAAATAGTGGGAATATTTGATCAGCTTGATACTTGATCTTATCACAAAGCCATAATAATGAAAGTTATAGTATTGTGTCAGAGTAAATAAATTAACTGCATGAAATAAAATACCTTGAAGAAATAATGTAAGAGAATATCTTTAAGATCGCTGAATAGGACAAGAGCTCTTTAAACAAAACACAAAAACTGCTGCTTTTAAAGGAAAAGATTAATAAATTTGATTGCCAAAAAATTAGAAAATCAAAAGACATCATAAAAAAGGGTGAAAAAGCAAGTGACAGAATGGGAAATATTTGCAGATGACCAAGATCTAGAATTTAGAATATGTAAAACTCACATAAATCACTAAGAAAAGACAATTGAAAACAGATAGAAAGTGATCAGGACTTGATTTCAGAAAAGAAATTTTCCAAAAGGCCAATAAAACATCACATGAAAAGATGTTAAATCTCATTGAAGTCAGGGAAAAGTAAATTAAATCACAATGAGATACTAATATGCACCCACCAGATTGGCAAAAATTTTAAACTTTGACAATATCAAGTGTTGGTAAGGATGTGAAGCATCAGAAATTTTCATTGTTTTCTGGTGGTAAATATTTAGTACAACCTAAGGATCAAACCAGAGTCTCTCACATTGCAGGCAGATTCTTTACCATCTCAGCCACCAGGAAAGCTCCTACAACCATTCTAGCCTTTAACTAATAAAATTAAGGATGTATATACCCTGTGACTTTGCAATTCTGTTCCTGAGTAAAGATACTACAGAAGAGTATAATTATGTGAGTCTTAATATATGTGAAAGAATATTCATAATAATTAGAGAAGGGAATGGCAACCCACTCCAGTATTCTTCCCTGGAAAATCTCAAGGACAAGAGGAGACACGTGGGCTACAGTTCATGGGGTCACAAAAGAGTCAGACACAACTCAGCAACTTAACAACAATCATGATAATACTGATTTATAAGAACCATAATTGGAGGTGAAACAAATGCCCACCAGGACAATAGATTTAAAAAATTATGATATATTCATACAATAAAGTACTTTATAGCACCAAAAATAACCGGAAAAAACCCCACCTCAGCTGCTTGTCACATCATAAAAAAAATCTTTAAAAACATAAAAGTAAAGAAGACAAATACTAAAAGATACTATATGATTTCAATTATGTAAAATTCACAACCACCCAATTTTTACTATTGTATTTAAGGATGCATACACAGGTGATAAAATTCTAAAGCAAGGCAAGGAAATTACTTTTATAAAGTAATTTATAAAAGCCAAGAGTGGGGCTCCTCTGTGGGATGGGAAAGAGCTGTGTTTGGGAGGGAGCCTGCAGAAGAGGGGCTGGTAAGGTTCTATTTCTTGCTCCAGGTGTTCACTTTCTAATTACTCATTAAACTATATATTTACATTTGGTGTGCTTTTATGAATGTGTGTTATATTTCACAATTAAAAGTTTCTAAAACTGTAGCTTTCCAAAGCTTTTTAGAACCATTATTCTGGAAGTATTGCAGAGAAGGCAGCCAGATTGGAAACAGGAAGGTGATCAATTGGGTCTCGATTACACACAAGAAACAGCTGAGATGAGATGGCCCAAAGATGCTTCTGGGTTCCTTCTCTGCATTCTGAGCCAGCAATGTATCATTCACATCCAATAACAGGAATATTGATGCCAACATTTTTCAAAATCTGCAGAAATATCTTGGCTCCTCCATGGAGTCTTGAGTGGCAGTCCAGTGGAAGTCAGTATCTAGCTTCTGTTCTCTTGTTGCCTACTGAGGGATCCTGGAGTCCTGAAGTTCTTACTTATAACTCCAATCCCCATGTCCTTCCAAAGAGTCTCCTCCTCCTTTCTGCCCTTTCTCATCCCTCATGTATAGCAGGTAGATAACACACCTGCTGTGTTACTCCCCAAGTACAGCAACATCAGCATTCCTCCAGAGAGGATTTCATGTAAAGAGGGAACATTTGAGGCATTGCTGCCCTATTGCCAAAGAACTAATTGCCAAAGTAGATACTTTGAGCCTGCAGGAGGTGGCCAGGAGAAATATTTGGGTCAAAAGCATGTTGACTCATCTCCATGATGATTTGACAGGGTTTAAGAAGGCTGATCAAAGGGTCCCAAATCTTGCTGCATCACAGAATCACTCACAGGCTTAGGAAAGAAGTACAGATCTTGAGATCTCCGACTGCGTTCTGATTCATTGGTCTCTGAGTACAGCCTGAAAGTCTGAACGTACAGCAAGCAACTCAGGTGATTCTTGTGCAGCGGTTCCTGCAGCTCTTTGAGGCGCCAGTACTTAGGAACCAGTGCTTAACAGCATGCCAGGTCTTTAAAGCCCAAGTTTCTCATGGCCAGGAAGGGTATGGGCCATCTTGGCTTACCTCTGTCCAGTTGCCCTGGGTCCAACCTGAGGACAAATGTTCTTCTAAGAGTCCAACATCATCACCTTGCAACTCTCCAGAAAATGGTTATGTAACCCCAGGACTAAATGTTGTTTCTTCTCTCCACTCTGGACTAAATGCTCTTTCACCACAAGAAGACAGACCCTCGTATACAGTGTTTTACACGCAGGTAGGTACCCAAATGAAATCAAGTGGGGAAGCATGGCCACGAGTTTATGTGATGTCTGAGGACAAGGAAGGATGCCTCTGAAGGGATGTCTGGGGGCTGTAAAAACATGCAGATAGGGTATTACACTGAAGCCCTTGAGAGCAATCTTTCTTAACCTTTTCAGACTCGGGACCCCTTTATGCTTATTTATAGAGTTCCCTGGAGGCTTAGATGGTAAAGAATCCACTTGCAAAGAAGGAGACTTGGGTTCAGTCTCTGGGTTGAGAAGATTCCCCTGGAGTAGGAAATGGCAACCCATTCCAGTATTCTTGCCTGGAGAATTCCATGGACAGAGGAGCCTAGCGGGTTACAGTCCATGAGGTCACAAAGAGTCAGACACAACTGACTGACTTTCACATGCTTGTTTATGTGGATTATACCCATTGATATTTACTACATTAAAAATTAAATATGAGAAACTGTTTAATATTTACCTATGAATTCCTTTATAAATCACAATAATAAACTCAGTACTTAGTAACATAAATATCTTCTATACGGAAAGTAACTATTTCCCTCTTCAAAAAAAAATTTGCAGGAAGATCAACTTGTTTTAACTTTTTGTAAATCTCTTTAAGTTTGGCTTAATAGAAGACAGCTGGATTTTCAGATCTTCTGCATTCAATCTGTGGCAATATGTTGTTTTGATAGAAATATGTAAAGAAAATCAGGCTTCACACAAATATGTAGTTAGGGGAGAAAAGGAGTATTTTAATCTGCTTCTGCACTCAATCTGTTGTGCTATTCCATGCCATGCGACCTCTGGAAAATTCCACTGTACACAAGAGAAAAAGAAAATGAAAAAGGTCCCAGAAATATTCTAGTTCTACTATGAAAATCGTTTTGATCTCACAGACCCTCCCTGAAAGGTCCTCTCCACTCACCAGGATCTGGACCACACTTTAAGGATTGCTGCCTTAAAGAAAAACAGTGTGCACATTTGTTTGCCAACAGCAATAGCTATTGCTTTAATACTGCTGTCCTGGCTGCAGAGTGGAGGCAGGATGAGGTGGGTAGGCTAACTGACCATGTGTATCTGGTTGCAAAGCAGGGTAAAGCACTAATTATAGGCAATTATGATTTACACTTTGCTCCAAGATGACACCTCAACAGATAAACCTAGTGATTAAACCTATCTCTGCTGTGGGCCATAGCCCACAGTCCTGCTCAAACAAGACACTCAGGGCATGTCCAGGATTGGGGGCAAGTGGTGGTTGGACTGAGAAAGAGAGTGATCAATGCGTGTATGTATGCTTAGTTGCTCAGTCAAGTCTGACTCTTTGCAACCCCATGGACTGCAGCCTACCAGGCCCCTCTTTCCATGGAATTCTCCAGGCAAGAAACTGGAGTGGGTTGCCATTTCCTTCTCCAAGAATGGTCAATATTCACCTCTAAAACTATGGCGTTTACAGGGTTCTGAATGTGAGCAGACAAATGACTCTCCTCATATGCTCAAATGGACTTGCTAAGTCAGCCTACCCAGACCACTTTCTTTAACACTGTGGCTGCCAACCCAGCAATCCTGATCTCCTGCACTGTTTTGTGTTTTGTGTTTTTGCACCAGCATCTATCATCTTCCAATGCCCTATATAATGTGATTACAATTATGTTTACGGCTTATTGCCCACATCTCCCATGAGACAAGGATCTTTGCCTATTTTGTTCACTGCTGTATCCCCTGGACCAGAACAGTGCCTGGGATAGAGTACATGTTGATGAATGTTAGTGAACTAATAAGATTTATGGATAAAGGGGAAGAGGAGAACACTAGCATTCTGTAAGCAGTTTGCACCCAGGAGAGGAGGAAGGCTGAGCTGAGCAAGCCCAGTTTATTCTCTCTAAATTCATGACACAGATAAGGCCATTCCTTTCTCTTCAAACAACTAAAGAGCAAATAAAAGTGTGTGACATCTCTCCATGAAAGGACACATCAGAAATAAAGAAGCATCATCAACCACTGACTTTCCACAATTATTTGTTCTTAACTCTCTGTGATTAAATATTAAGCCTGTGGTCAGCCAGGGGTGTGGTGATCCTCTGAAGAGGAGATCATAAATTCTATCAAGACCTTTCTATTCCTCTTTCATCAGGTACTCCCCCAATGCCACCCACTTCATTTGGACCCTTTATGCCCCTACTGTTTCTTTGCTCCAAGCCCACCTTCCACTCCATTTGATGCTGAAGCTGAGGCTGGGACTCTGCAAACCACATTTCCCAATTCCTTTGTTAGTTGTTTTTTGTTAGGTAAGGTCTGCCAAAGGGAGATGGGCAGGATATGGAAAAAAAACACAATTTGGGGAATATAGAGGGCTTCCTTTCTGTATTTCAATCATCAGCTTCCCCATCATCTCCTCAGGGTTACTAGCAGGATTCAGACCACTCCTCTCCTCAGGGGCCTGGAGCTTTCCCCAGAGACCTCAGCCCCTGTCCTGGGGGCCCTCCTCCGAACTCCTAGGGTAATGCCTCCTTCCTTTTGTTCTCCAGTCTTAGGGGTGGTAGCTGCTGTCTGCAGTTATTAATCCCTAAGCTACCATTCTGCTTTGCTATTTCAGCTCTCTAGCACTGGTGGGCTGCCACCTATGGGGTAGCACGGAGTCGGACATGACTGAAGCGACTTAGCAGCAGCACCTGTGCACCCAATTCTACACTAAGTCCCTTCTTTCTGAAATATCTACCATGGTTCCTCTTTCCCTTGTATGGCCCCTGACTGGTACAGCTCCCCTGTGGACCCTCCTGGCACCACTGATGGACACGTTAGAATTGATCCCCACAGGGCTCTTATGTGAGTCAGAAAATCCCAATTAAATCTCTATATTGCTGTTAATTAATTCCCTATTCCATTTCTCTTTCTTAACATTGTCCTTCCATGCTATCCGATATAGCTAGAGTGATCATACAGTCCAGCTCAACCCAAACAGTATAGGTTTATGACTGTTGTCCCAGCATAATTATTAATAGAGCCTCCTTTTTCTTTCAGAACTATCCTAGTTTGGGTGATAAATTATATTGTCACTCTAATCATTATATTCTCTACAAAGAAATTAAATCATGTTAAGATATTCCAGCAATAAAATACCAATTACAAGATGTTCCAAGTTTGAATATCAACCCTTTCTCATCATGAATTTTCTAGGAAGAAATTAAATTTCAATGATTGAAGTCAATGATTAAGTCAGAGTTCAAATATATTAAAGTCCAAAGGATTTACGGTCCAAAATCATATTCTTTACGCATCTGGTTTGAAGAAAATTAGAGTCCAATTCCCTCCAATTTGTTATGCAACTCCTGTGTTTTATTTCTCAATGTTCCGAGGACCTGCACCAAATGTTGTAGTTGAGGGGTCCAAAAATAGCCTCTGTTCCCCACGAGAGCTTTGAATAGATTATAAAATCAAACAAAGGGTGACAGGAGAGAGATTAGAACAACACCGTTATTACTAACAAATGTGCCTTGTACTTGCAGTCAAGCTACTGCTACTGCTGCTAAGTTGCTTCAGTCGTGTCCGACTCTGTGCGACCCCATAGATGGCAGCCCACCAGGCTCCACCGTCCCTGGAATTCTCCAGGCAAGAACACTGGAGTGGGTTGCCATTCCCTTCTCCAATGCATGAAAGTGAAAAGTGAAAGTGAAATTGCTCAGTCATGTCCGACTCTTAGCCACCCCATGGACTGCAGCCTACCAGGCTCCTCCATCCATGGGATTTTCCAGACAAGAGTACTGGAGTGGGGTGCCATTGCCTTCTCCACCTGCAGTCAAGAGAGCCTGCTAACAATGAACTCTAGAATTAGGCTTCCCCACTGTGGTAAACAGGCTTCCCTGGTAGCTCAGCTGGTAAAGAACCTGCCTATAACGCAGGAGACCCCAGTTCGATTCCTGGATTGGGAAGATCCCCTGGAGAAGGGATAGGCTACCTAGTCCAGTATTTTTGGACTTACCTGGTGGCTCAGATGGTAAAAAGTTCACCTGCAATGCGGGAGAACCTGGGTTCAATCCCTGGGTTGGGAAGATCCCCTGGAGGAGGGCATGGCAACCCACTCCAGTAATCTTGCCTGGAGAATCCCCATGGACAGAGGAGCCTGGCAGGTTGCAGTCCATGGGGTCGCAAAGAGTCAGACATGACCGAGCGACTAAGCATGCATGCAAGCACTGTGGCACATAGAGCTACTGCTCACTAATATCTGCATTTACCCTTTCTCTTGGGCACAGCTGCATTATGCATTTCTCAGCCTCTCTTACAGGTAACTTTGGCCATATGAATTTTAGGCAATGGATCATAAGAAAAGTCGTGTGTTCTCTTTTATAGTATAATCCATAAAAACTTCCCTTGAGTATCTCTCATGCTACCCCCAACCTCATCTGCAAGCTGAATGGGAAAAACTCTGAGGACTTAGAAAAGGGTGAAGCTAAAGAATTTCTGGAAGTTGTTTCCTGAAGCCCTCAGGCCACCCTGCCTTCTCTACCCTCCAATTTCCTGGAACCGACCCAGGACAGGTTCTCCCACAGCAGTGAGTTAGCAACTCAGGGGAGACATCAAGGAACAGAAGAAAACTTGTATACCCTGTGGACAGCTCAAGCCCAAGAGAAAGTGAGTGGAGCTGAGCTGAGCATGCTCAGTATCATTGTCCTGCCTTCAAATCACTCAGATTAAGCCTCACCAGGTAGGACTGAGGGAGCCTCTTTCTAGAGAAAGATGATCATACTTCCCCAGGGAAAATTTCTCCCCATCAAAAGAATGTTTTCTTTTTTGTGCACCCCCTGTTTTGACTTTTAACAATCTTTCCTTTTTTTCATCCAGATTGTATTAGCTCTTTCTCAAGACATACCCACTCCTAATTTCCTTGGTATAAAACAGAGGAGAATCACCTTTGCTTCTCTCTTGTGACTAGTCTGTGGAAGGCCAGACAAATAGGCTTCCCTGGACAAAGTGAAAGTTGCTCAGTCATGTCCAACTCTTTGAGACCCCATGGGCTATACAGTCCACGGAATTCTCCAGGCCAGAATACTGGAGTGAGTACCTGTTCCCTTCTCCAGGGGATTTTCCCCAACCCAAGGATCAAATCCATGCCTCCCACATTGCAGGTGGATTCTTTACCAGCTGAGCCACCAGGAAAGCCCCTTGACAAAGTTGAGTGAAAGAGGAGAAACAGCCCTTCTTGACCTCCCTCTCCACCTACTCCTGACTGCAGAGTCCAGAAAAGTTCATTCTTAGTAGACATAACAGGGAATCCTTAGTACATTCTTTTGTTGTTCTTTGAAGATTCGTGGTATTTACTTACAAATCACCAGGCTCTTTCTGAAGGAAGTTTATACCCTCAGCAACTCCCTGCCTCAGAGTTCACCTGCCATGGAGACCACCTTCCTTTTCTTGAAATAGAGAGATGAGCTCAGATTCTCAGCACAGCAGGAATAATGCTGGCATGGGCTCCCTTTAGTGTGCTTTCCACACCCACAGTCTTTTCTGAAGGACGCTGTCCTGCCTTTAATACTCAGGCCAGTGCTCGGTCTGATGTGGCCTAGTACCTTCTGGCTAAAGCAGATTAGACCAGGGTAGACCACCAACCCATGGGGGTTCATCCACAGACCCGTCAGCAGACTGTGGCCAAGAGAATGAGTCATTTAGTGGGAACTGAAACCCAAATTTTATACGATCAAATGGGAGAGGTCACAATGGACCATTTCAAGCTTGTAAGATAGTAGGACCCATGAGCATGCAGAGAAGATTAACTGATAGAGAGAGAAAGGACAATGGTGCATCTGTACAGAGAAACAGAAGTGGAGAGAGGAGGTGGGAGAGAGACCAGAGAGAGACAGACAGTTCAGAGGAACTCATCCACGGAGGTATCTTGGACCCTGCTGCTGCTGCTGCTGCTGCACCACTTCAGTCATGTTGCTCAGTTCCCTCTAGCCCTGGTTTTCACTGTGCCTTGTGTGACTAGAACAACTCATTTCCATAATTGTTATCGGAATGTCATTCCCTAGAAAACCACAAACGTGAGCTTCTTCTTGCCTACCTGTCAGATGCCTTGAGCAACTAAGTTTGGGAATAAGCTGTGAATAAATAAGAGAGAGTTTGGCAAGACTGGCACTTTGGGAAGAAAGCAGAGTAAGAGAGTAAATCTTTGCTTTATTCTTTAGGTTAGTATGAGGTTCGGAGGTTAAGGTAAAGGAGAAGATATCCACAGCAAAACTCATGCCAAACTGAAGAATTCTCCAGGCCATAGGAGGAAATAAAGGCGGTTTCTTCAAGGACATTGCGGTGCTGGGCATCGTGTGTGTGCATAGCCTTGCATTCAGTAGGGAGCTCAGTTAGGAAAAGGAGGTGTTCTGAAATTGGCAGAATGAGTAAACTAATGAGGCACATCTACCCCAGATGGAGAAAGCCTATCAGTTTTATTAAAATTTTCCAACCCTTAAAATTTATAACATGAGAAGCTGGTAATATATTGAATTATCTCAATCCTCTGCCCCCAAACACAGAAGTTAATAAGGAAACCAAGTGAGATGAATCTAAGACTGACAGTTCAAATAGGCCAAATAGCCATAATATCTGGGGTATGTTAAAATGCTATTAAATAAGCCCCTGGTGAATTGCCTTTATTAAAGAGCAAGGAGTCCTCAGAAAGGAAGTTTCTCGACCTGCCAGAAGTAAAAGTGAGGAGGAGTCTAGACCCCCTTATCTTCCTGCAGCACCCTTTAGTGCTCCCTGGCCAGCACCCCCAGCATGCCCTTATGCCTGTCCAGCCTACCCATCTCCAAGTAGCTCTAATCTAGCTGGGGAGAACGTCAAGACCGGGAATTTTAGCATCCTGACCAATGAGAGCTGAAGGTCCCTTAGCAGAGAGTAATCCCCCAAGTCAAAGGAAGGGAATGAGAAATGAACATACAGCTGTACTCGACATCCAGTGTAAACCCCAGCAGAACCCACCCCTGGTACACAGCAGCACTTGCACTTGTCCAGAGGATGGGTGGGGGTGAGCCTGCTCTTGGCATGAGAGAGAGTGAACTTGACCTAAAGGGAAGAGCTGGGTGCCCAGCACAGCCCAGAAAGACAGGCCTGGTTCTTCAGAGGAGAGGGCAACTTGGTGTCCTGTGGTATCCGTCACTGTGTTGGCCACCTTGGCAACTCCAGCTTAGACACATCAGGGCTGCTTTGTCCCCCTGTGTTAAAGTAGAATACACATGGGGAGAGAGGCGCTGCCAGCCCTCAGCCTGCCAAAGGGCTGGGTAAGGTGGCCAGGACGAGGAGGGGCCCTGGCTGCAACACCAAGCCTGCTTGAAAGAAGCAGCGGCACCAGGGGGAGTGCGGCCCACCCTCTCCTGAGGAACTGGGATGACTTCACAGGGAAGCTCACTTGATGTAGCATTAGGGCCAGGGTTCTGAGGAAGAGAATCCCATAAAGACCAAAGAAAGAAGACCGGCCTCCTAGACCAGGCCGCCACAGTATGGTAGCGGGCAGGACTGTTCCTAAGCAGCAACCTCTGGAAACTGAGAGCAAGGAGTGGTCCTTCATTACCAGGTGAGGACAAGAAGGAATGGAACAGGGATTGGACAATAGGAAAATTCGTGTGACAGTCAAATAATTCAAAGGGTAACAACGCAGGCCGGGTCACTCAGAGTGCCTGAACGTGATTATTCTAACATGCAAATGTGATGACATCAGATCCTGTTTAAATTGCTGCCTTTTCTCCATTCCCACACGCCTCGCCTTAGCTCAGACCACAATGAATGACCCCCAGGACACTTGCCACAGTTCTCACTGCCACCGGCTTGCCTCGTCCCCTCCCCCACACTGCTTTTGGGGATCAGGCCTTGACTCTTTCTTAGGGTGTGGAACTGGCAGGGCTAGGGGTGGTGGTCTGTATTAGGTGACAGGCAACAGAAAGTGACATTTTCTGAACTAGAACTTATGATTTTTGTGCCGAGTAGGCTAGCTACTTTTTCACGCTCCATTCCATTTCATTGTCGCACCCCCTCACGAGGCAAATGTCAGTATCTGCACTTCGCAGATGAGGAAAATGAGACTCGGAAAGGACACGCAAAATGCCCAAGCCACGTAGCCCTAAATGGGGTATGGGACTTGAACTTGGGCTTCCTGACATTATGTCTCATAGTGTGAACCACTGGTAACCTTTCTCTGTCCTCATCTTTCTTCTCCTCAGAGCCCAGTACAACATTTATTGGTCTGCCTACCAACATCTCTTCCTTGAGCCGCAGTGGTCTGACTTAACCAAGCCTCACTGTCACCTTCTGTCCACCTGTCCTTCACCCCTGCGTCTCCCCCTCCCCACTCACCCTTGGAAGACTCCATCAGAATTTGCTGTAGCTTCACTCTCATTTTCCTGAGAAGAGCTGAACAGACCTGAGCATGTCCAAGGTCTACAGTATTTCTGAGGAAGGTGGAGGGGCCCAGGCAGGGGTTTGTGGACAAAGGCTGTTACAATAGTGCTTTCAGGGTGACATGCACACAGTGCCTTGTATTTTGTCTCTTAATCATCCCCTGGTCTATCTGGCTGGTGTCTGACATTGAAATCCTGCAACATCCGGTGAATAAAGAGCCATTGTGTTTTTTTCCCAAACAGAATTGGGCCTGTCACTCCAGACACAGAAAGGAGCCTGGTCTCTTTAGTCAGTTTTTGCAGCGATTCTGTCCCTGTTGGTCTTTATTCTCCCCGAACAATAGCAGCCAGGTGTCACCAGGATCACGAACCAGCACAGCTGCAGGTCTCCATAAAGTGCTGGGGCTTGACACCCTCTTGGAGAATGGCTTGAATCCTCACCTTAAACTTGGGGAGCTTCTGGCCAATCCAGTGACGAAGCTGCAGGGCCAGGTTCCTTCCTGAGCCTCTTGGTGGCTTGCCTGAACATGCATCCTCTGATGTCACCCCTTGAACCAGGTCCTTGAGGCAGGGCACTGGAAGCAGCTATGCTCTTTGGAAGGTGTTACCCCTTACAGCAGGGCTTCCATGTGTATGGGAATCCCCTGGGATCTGGGGGAAATGCAGGTTTGGATTCAGCCTGAGATTCTGTGTTTCTAACAAGCTTCCAGGTGAGATTACTGTTGCCCCCAACAGTAATCTCTGAGACTATGCTCTGGGACTATGTTTTCACTCACAAGGGCTTAGAGGCTCTCTCAGCCCCAGGGTGGGACTAGAGCTGAGATCTGAGTGGTGTCTGTGAGGCTGTGAGGCAGCTGCTCAGCTGGAGTCAGCTGTGATGCCATTGGCCCCTGAGAAGACACCCAGACACAGCAGCAGGGACCAGCCCTCAGGGAAGAGTTGAAGATGAAAGTAATGATCAGAAACGCTCACAGAAAAAAAAAGTGGGGGATAGATATCCGTGGTGGTCTTATTGGAAGATGAGATACAGGGTCGGGGGTGGACGATATGTCATGTGAGGAATTTCCAAAATGAAGTCACACACAGGAAGACCCCAGTCCTTCTTCACTTCACCCCCAGAGCTTTTGGGGGGTTTTCCCCAGAAAGGATGGGCCAGACAAACTAGGTATAATCATAAACTTAGGGTGGGAAAGTTTGAAGGATTTCAACAGGCTCTGGGCTGTGTGGGTGGTTTCTGGGTGTTTGAGACCTGGCTCTGGGCTAATTGAGGGCAGGAGGAATACTGGCTTGTTCTGTGTGAGTTTAATAAAGGAGATGATGTAGGTGTGGTCTCTGGGTTGGTTGGTTTGTATATCACAGGAGCACTCTTGGGAAAGTCATTCACTACCTTTAGAAATTAGCTGGCCCTGGGAGGGGCAGTCTCTCCAAGGTCAGAGCTCTAAATGTCAGAGTATCACTAATGCAAAAATGTTTAAAAATATAGTCCATTTTGCTTTGCATAATCAACCTTCAAAAATGCCACTGAGGTCTTTAAATGACACAGAGCTAAATCAATTGCAGGGTAAGAAGTTTTGTGTACTTTTTAGAATCTTGTGAGCTGGACACAGGCTTCAGGGCTCTTCCACTCTCCTGTTCAAATGATGATCCTCAGAATTTTAGCATCAGCTTTTACAAAGCACTTTCTTTCACACACTTTACTTTATTTAATTTCCATAACCATTCTAAGAGATGAGCATTTGGTTCCTATTTGATTCATAACGAAGCAGTCTGGTAGGGTTTGGGGTCAGGGGAGTGAAAAACAAGGGACACATTAGCATGTGTTAAGTTCTCCTAAGGGGACACACTAACACATATTAAGCGCTCCTAAAGGATTCCCTGGTGGCTCAGATGGTAAAGAAGCTACCTGCAGTGTGGGAGACCTCTTTGTTCCCTGAGTTGGGAATATTCCCTGGAGAAGGGAATGGCTACCCATTTCAGTATTCTTGCCTGGAGAATTCCATGGACAGAGGAGTCTAGTGAGCTACAGTCCATGGAGTACCAAGGAGTCGGACATGACTGAAAGGTAGTGTTCTCCTTAGGTTCAGAGAAGTTAAGTGACCCTAGGTGAAAGCCAGAAGCTGAAATGTCCCCCTGGGTTAGGCAATGAACCCACATTGGCTTGTTCTCAAAACCAATACCCTTTCCACTATATTCACTGATTCAAGCAGTAGTGGCAAACCCCCATATGTCCCAGATGCTTTTCTGGATGCCGTACAAAGCTGGATATACAAAGCTGAGCAAAATAGATGGCACACTCCCTAGTCTTGAGCAGTTTACAGAAGAGTAGGGAGAAAGATATTAATAAATTTATCATCAAAATATAAAATGAGAATGGTGCTTAAAAATTTGAAGGAACACTTGTGAAGCACTGAGCCCACCACCTTCAAAATCCTGGGCCAGGAGCTGGGTCTAGGACCTGTTTTACCAACCCTGCAGCCCATGGCACCCTACTCCAATCCTCTTGCCTGGAAAATCCCATGAATGGAGAAGCCTGGTAGGCTGCAGTCCATGGGGTCGCTAAGAGTCGGACACGACTGAGCGATTTCACTTTCACTCTTCACTTTCATGCACTGGAGAAGGACATGGCAACCCACTCCAGTGTTCTTGCCTGGAGAATCCCAGGAATGGGGGAGCCTGGTGGGCTGCCATCTCTGGGGTCACACAGAGTCGGACACGACTGAAGCAACTTGGTAGCTTACCAGCAGCAGCCCTGCTCAGGGCATTGTAGCTCTTTCCTGGTCCATGATAACAGCCAAGGCATCTCCTACATAACAGGTACTGCCTGACCCTTCACTGCTCATTTTTTCCTCTAGCAGGTCAGGAGAGTGATGGCCAGTCAAACCAGATTTCAACAGTATCAGAAGACAGGTAGAGAAAGCCAAGAAATACGTTTTTAAGGGTGGTTAGGAAAAATCCCAGAAATGTGAGTCTGCCTGAAAGAGCTTTCTTCTTCAGAAGCATTTGTTACCTACATAAAGATACCAAGACTCCTTCCTTTTCTTTTAAAATTCTGACTCATGGTGTGTTGAAGGGAAGATTATTTTGAGAGGGGGAAGCTGTTGGGAAGGTTCCCCTGCTCTTTAAGGGGAGCCACAGGAAGAGACACTCTGAGTCCTGAGAGGTCTGACAGAGATGCTTCAATGTGGCTGCTGACACCGAGGACACAGCGCCCAGGGGGTCTGAGCAGACCGTCAGACCTTGGTCCTTGGTGCCATCACTGGGCCACCAAAGCAGCTGTGCCTGAAGTCCTCCTACCTCAGAACTTCCTAAAACCCAAGATAATAAAATCCTTGTTTAAACCAATTTGAGATGGAGTTTCTTCAAGACAAATATATTTTAACTGATGCATTAGAACTTTTATTTTTAGTGTCATGAAGTTTACTTTCAACTTCATGGGAGCAAAGTCATTGATGTCTTCTACCTAGATCAAAGGTATCTTTTTAAGTAAATGTTTTATTGAAATATAGCTACCTGATACAAAGAGCTGACTCACTGGGATGCTGGGAAAGATTCAGGGCAGGAGGAGAAGGGGATGACAAAGGATGAGATGGCTGGATGGCATCATCAACTCTATGGACATGAGTTTGAGCAAACTCTGGGAAGGACAGGGAAGCTTGTGCTGCAGTCCACAGGGTCGCAAAGAGTTGGACAGGACTGGGCAACTGAACAACAAGGATACATTTGAAAACTTGTACAAATCCTAGATACACAATTTGATGAATTATGATAATGGAAACACATGCATGCAATCATCCAGGTTGGACCTAGAAAAAATTGGAGAAATTTGGAAGTAGAAGTTAAAGAGCCAGCCAGGCATGGTATGTAAAAGGAAAAAACATGAGTCTAAGTCCCAGGATAAGACCTTATGAAGTATAGAAGGGAGACTATGAGGATACAGCTTGACAAATATGGATCATTAGGATAAAGAAAGTCCATTCAGACTCATTCATTATGTGAATTTTAATAGACTTGTCCTGCTGATGGACCTTGTTGTTGGGACCCAACAGTTCTATTCCTATTAGGAATATAAAGGGGAAGAATCCAAGAAATACCCAATCTAAGGTGAACAGCCACTAAGAAAAACACAGGTTAGTAAACACACATCTATTTTCTTGCCCTTTCAGCTGAGAGGGACTAAAAGCAGTGACCCTGCAGGAGCAATGAGCACTTAGTGATTCTATTACCATTCTCTAATGCAAGACGTCATGGTTTCTCTAGAGCTGACTCCACTGCTGGGGCAGGAAATACAAGTTGAGGCTGGAGGATCTTGTAGGTGCACTTTTCTCCAAGAATGTCAGGCCCATCGTCATTGGCGCTCACCGTGTGATTGATTTTACAAAGGTCAGAGCTATGATGGGAGACCTGAAATGTCACTGCGGTCACTCATCTCCCTCCTTCATCCACGGCCATTGACAAGGCTGGTGTAAAGATGGTGTCGTGGGTTGAAAACCGGTCACTCAAATGTAACAGGTTGGAACTACTGAAACTTGTAAATGTTATAAAGAAGAAGAATCATTGTAGGTATGACTAAATTAAGGATCTTGACATGGGGAGATTATCCTGGAATATCAGGATGGGCTATAATGTGATTACAAGGGCCCTTATAAAAGAGCACAGTGACAATTCACACAGGGAAGAAAGGTAATGTGACTGCTGAAGCAGAGACTGAAGAAGCCACAAGTCAAGGAAAGCCAGCTGCCATCAGAAGCTGAAAGAGGCAAGGAACAGATTTTCCCCAGAGCACCCAAAAGGAGTGCCATCCTACACCTTGATTTCAGCCCACTGATACTGATTTCAGATCTCCAGAACAGTGGGAGAATAAATTTCTTCTATTTTAAGATACCAAATTTTGGGGAATTTGTTATAGCAGCGGCTGGGCCAAAGCGGAAATGACTCTCAGTTGTGGGTGTGTCTGGTGGTGAAAGTAAAGTCCAATGTTGTAAAGAACAATATTGCATAGGAAATTGGAATGTTAGGTCCATGAATCAAGGTAAATTGGATGTGGTCAAGCAGGAGATGGCAAAAGTGAATATCGACATCTTGAGGAATCAGTGAACTAAAATGGACATGAATGGGCAAATTTAATTCAGATGACCATTATATCGACTACTGTGGGCAAGAATCCCTTAGAAGAAATGGAACAGACCTCACAGTTAGCAATAGAGTCTGAAATGCAGGAAACTAATTCCTATGGAAAAATATGCATTCCACTAATAAGTGAGAAAACACACCCTCTGAAGTTCCTGATTTTCTCTTGTTGGTCTAGGTCTTATCTTGGGTTCTTAGTCTGTCTTCTTGGGAACAACTGCCCCAGCCCCTGCCACAGCTACCCTAGGCAGTGACTGTATCCTCTGTTTTAAGCAGGTCTCCTCGTGAGGCGCCCTCATCTATGACAAATCTCTCCGCTTCCTGCCCCCAAGTTGTCCCACTGGTTCTACTTCTTCTCTGCCCCTGCTCATCATGCCTGGTGTTCTGCTCACAAGAGACAAGGAAGCACTGAGACCTCATCCCCGTTCCCATACGCTACCCTCAGACTTTTATCTTTGGCTTCAAGAGAGAGCATACCTCTGCACTTCTGCTGTAACACTAATGTGCTCAGACTTCACAGGACATGTTAGGCCATGGCAAGCTTTCTGGGGAAAATGGTCAATTGAGTAGGGTCACAAGGTGCAAAAGCAAGGACATGAATAAGAGAATCCAAGGATAGAACTGGGGAAATGGCACAACCTGATTGCTCTAGTGATGAAGAAAAAGTGAGCAAGGAGGGAAGGAGTTGCAAGGTCACTTGCGGGTGGCGGGAAGATGAGTGGCATCAGGAGCGAGGTTATGGGCAGTGGCTGGGGTACGCCTATCCTGGCAGGTGGAGTCCAGAGCTGCCCTTTGACCTGGGGTCTGGTGCCACCACACTGAAAGAGGCATTGCCAGGCTGGGTGGGGCAAAGGTTGGATGTGGTCTCCCCATCCCACACAGCCAACTGTGGTGCTCCTATCCTAGTAGGCTGAGAAATAGCCAGCCCCCCTCCCAAAAGAGGTTCGGCTCTCAGTCTCAGAATCGTTTACCTGACAGTGGAGGGAACTTTGCAGACATGGTTAAGTTAAGGGTCTCAGGATGGGGAGATTATGCCCAATGTAATCACAAGGTTCTGACAAGAGAGACGCAGGAGACTCAGAGTCTGTAGCGGGAGATGTGATGACAGAAGCAGACGTGGAATGGAGTGGAGTAGAGGTGGCTTCTAGATTTTGAAAAAAGGAAGGTAATAGACTCTTCTGGAAGCCTCCAGAAGGAACACAGGCCTGCTGACATCTTGGTTTTAGATTTCTGACTTCTAGAACTGTGTAGTTTTCAGTCACTAGGTTTGTAGCAATTTGTCACAGTGGCTGTAAGAGATGAATATACCCCCATATAGTCCAGGGAGGGCCGATGGGCGCACATGAGGCTTTGGATTTTTGCTGAGACTTCAAGGAGCAAGATATGCTGCAAATGGCAGGATCAGCACCATCTGAGGTCCCCAGTTGAGAGTTAGGAAAGAAGAACAGAACCCAGCATCCCCACAGTGCCAGGGTGAAGCAAGGCACACTTCTGGTGACAGATGGAATGGCTGTGCCCCACTGGCACTAGCATATACAATGCCATCATCTCCGGGTCATTCACTCACTTGAAAGAATGCTTTTTATGTTGCCCAAAAGGTCATCCATCTAGCTGGTGAGGCCAGTGTCCACCCAGAGCCCCTGGATCCTTCTCCAGGTTGACGGCATGTATGTGCTAGTGCCAGCAGGGCACAGCCATTCCATCTGTCACCAGAACTGTGACCTGCTTCACCCTGGCACTGTGGGGACACTGGGTTCTGTTCTTTCCTGATTCTCACCCAAAAAGAGGAAAGGGAGCCAGCAAAAGTGAGTTTGGGAAGACTGTGGGATGCAAGGAAGGCACTTCTCCAGCCCAGCCAGCCTGCCAGGCCAGCACCAGTGTCACCACTCTGCCAACTGCAGCTGGCATCCCAGACGCTTGCAAATTGAAGGTGAAGAAACAGGGGACCTCTGGCTGCCTGCAGGCTCCCTTTCTCCACTCTGTGTTCCATTCCCTTCATACAAGCAATTTCAAGCTACCTCCCTGCAAAGCATTAGCGTAATAGGCTGAGCCCTGGCAGTACCATCCTGGTTCTTTCATTTGAAGCACGTGTTCATTATAGACTTTCAAATAAATCATATTGCTGGCTCCAAAACAGAATGTTCCTCTGGGCTCATGTGCAACTCAGGAAACAACAGGACCACAGTCTCTGTGACATGCCAGGCATTCAGGTCTGACTATCAAAAGCTAGAGTGCCTGAAATTAGAGCTATGTTCCTACTGTATTCTTAAAGTAATGACCACTGATCTACTGGTGCATTTTCTGTAGAGAAAGTAACAGTAATAATAGAATAGTAATAATTTGCATACACCTGCCCTGCCTGAACCCACTCCGGTGTTCTTGCCTGGAGAATCCCAGGGCCGGGGGAGCCTGGTGGGCTGCCGTCTCTGGGGTTGCACAGAGTCAGACACGACTGAAGCGATTTAGCAGCAGCAGCAGCAGCCCTGCCTGAAGGGGGCTGGAACACCAGGATGTAGGACAGCAGCAGGCAGTAGCCTAAGCCCTGGAAGGCTATACAAGGCAGACTTTCCAGGCAGAGTTGAGTCAGTATCAACACACTGAAACTTCTGATTCCAGTACCAGTACTCTTTCCACTGCCCATTCTGTTCACTATTGGTAACCCCAATCTTTTTGCTGAAGCCCTCTGAATTCCAATATGCCTCCTAAGGGTAGTGCAACTCTCCAATAGTCCCCCTAAACTCATGTTAGCTATTTCTTTAACCTCACTTTTCAGGTTGGCTTTTGGGAGCAGACGATGATTGGTCCTCATGCACACTGTCTTGCTCCCTTCAGCAGGACCTCCACCTCTGGGCAGGCCCACCTTGGGTTCTTTCTCATCCACCTGCACTCTGCCTATAACTGGGTAGGAGATTTAGGCTGATATCTTACATTTTCAGGGAAGGGGAGTGAAGCTGTTTGGATTCCTCTCTTTATACTAGGAGTTGTTGCCTCTGGCACTTAATGAAAAGGCATATTGATTTCCATTTGGCTATTGATCCTCGTGTATAAACCTCTTATCAGGTAATGACACTAGGAGGCCAGTGTGGTTGAGTCCAGAGCCTGTAACAAGTCCTATAGTTCAGGAAACAAAGCCATAGGAGGTCATTTTGCAGGCCTTGGTCAGTAAGTAACTATAATTGAAGGGGAATGAGAGCAATTATATATCTTGATCAGTTGACACTTCATTATTTTAAAACCATATCATCGTATTTGGGCATTACTTAAATGACTTGCAAACTAGTTCTGATAAAGGCAGTAAATGAATTTGATTTAGGATTGTGTTGTACCAACTCTTGTAGGACAAAACAGACCTCTGTGGTAGGCAGAATAATGGCCTCCAAGAATGCCCACATCCTAACCTCCAAATTTAGGAGTGTGTTAGATTATAGAGCAAAGGGGAATTAAGGTCGCAGATGCAATTAGGATTGCTGATCACATGACTTGAAAACAGGGAAATTATCCCGGCTTATATGGATAGACCCAGCATAATCAGGGGTCTTAAGTGAAAGTGGAAAAGGGTCAAGGCATGGCCCCAGAGAACTTGGCCTGACATAGCTGGCTTTGAAGAAGTGCAGGAGGTGCAAGTCAACAAATCTGAGTGGCCTCTAGAAGCTGGAAAAAGCAAGGACATGTATTGAAACTCCAGAAGGAACATAGCCCTGCTGACACCTTGAGTTTTAGCCCAGTGAGACCCATTCAGACTTCTGGCCTCCAGAACTGTAATAAATTTGTGCTGTTTTAAGCCACTGTGTTCAGGAAAATATGTTACAGCTGCAATAGGAAACCCTCTCAATCTGAATTTTTCATCTTTAGTACTATTGACATATAGGGCTGGAAAATTCTTTGTTCTGGGGGCTGTCTTGTGAACTGTAGGATCCCTCACTTCTACCCATTAGATGCCAGTTGAGCCTCCCTCCCCAGGTTAAGACAACCAAGAATGTCTCCAGACATTTCTTTGAGTGGGGAGAAGAAGGGGAAAATCATCCCTGGTTCAGAACCTCTGCTCTAAACCTACCATCCTGTCCATTTCAATATGTACTTGCCCTCACACACATGGGATTTCGGTCACTGACCTTTTCTTTGTGGACGCTTCTGGACGAAGTCTTTGATGCCAATTGAAAACGAACTACCACACAAAATTGGTATTAGTCTCTGATGTCTCAGGGTAAGTTTCTATCATTTCAACCAAGCTGGTTTGGAGTAGCTAATGACTTTGTTGTTTAGTCGATAAGTTGTGTCTGACTCTTTTGCAGCTCTATGGACTGTAGCCTGCCAGGCTCCTCTGCTCATGGGATTTCCCAGGCAAGAATACTGGAGTGGGTTGCCCTTTCCTTCTCCAAACAAGCTGGTTTGATAAGGAGAGAGAAAAGGGAATCTGAACACACTATTAAGTAAAAAAAAGGACATAAAAACTGATATCTAGATGGATACAAGGCAAAGTCTTCTCATTCCATGCAATGCTCTTTATCAATTAAGCCAGACTGGAGCATGCACATGAGTAAGACGTGATTTCTACCCTTAGGATCTCACTGTCTCATAAGGGAGACTCAAAGGCAATTAAAAAAAACTTTCAGTAGAGATTAGAAGGACTGTATACACACCATGGTCATATATTTTGAATTAAGAGTCTATGGCCTGGACACAAGCTCTGAGAAAGTATAACAATAGAAACAAATATTTGAAATCAAGACTGTCTCAGAAAATATGTCCATTTCACCCATAAGAGGTATATTCAGCAACGTGTATGGACCTAGAAAATATCATACTAAGTGAAATAAGTTAGAAAGAAAAAGACAAATACCATACAATATTGCTTACATGTGGAATCTAAAAAAATGATACAAATGACTTAAATGCAAAACAGAAATAGACTCAGACATAGAAAATAAACTTTTGGTTACCGAAGGGGAAAGAAAAGGAGAGGGATAAATTAGGAGATCGGGATTAATATATACACACTACTAAAACAGATAACCAATAAGGACCTACTATATTGCGAAGAATACACAGAAGAACCTTACAAAAAAGATCTTCATGACCCAGATAATCACGACGGTGTGATCACTCACCTAGAGCCAGACATGCTGGAATGTGAAGTCAAGTGGGCCTTAGAAACTATCACTATGAACAAAGCTAGTGGAGGTGATAGAATTCCAGTTGAGCTATTTCAAATCCTGAAAGATGATGCTGTGAAAGTGCTACACTCAATATGCCAGCAAATTTGGAAAACTCAGCAGTGGCCACAGGACTGGAAAAGGTCAGTTTTCATTTCAATCCCAAAGAAAGGCAATGCCAAAGAATGCTCAAACTACTGCACAATTGCACTCATCTCACACACTAGTAAAGTAATGCTCAAAATTCTCCAAGCCAGGCTTCAGCAATACATGAACCATGAACTTCCAGATGTTCAAGCTGGTTTTAGGAAAGGCAGAGGAACCAGAGATCAAATTGCCAACATCTGCTGGATCATCGTAAAAGCAAGAGAGTTCCAAAAAAATCTATTTCTGCTTTATTGACTACGCCAAAGCCTTTGACTATGTGGATCACAATAAACCGTGGAAAATTCTGAAGGAGATGGGAATACCAGACCACCTAATCTGCCTCTTGAGAAACCTGTATGCAGGTCAGGAAGCAATAGTTAGAACTGGACACAGAACAACAGACTGGTTCCAAATAGGAAAAGGAGTACGTCAAGGCTGTATATTGTCACCCTGCTTATTTAACTTATATGCAGAGTACATCATGAGAAACGCTGGGCTGGAGGAAGAACAAGCTGGAATCAAGATTGCCAGGAGAAATATCAATCACCTCAGATATGCAGATGACACCACCCTTATGGCAGAAAGTGAAGAGGAACTAAAAAGCCTCTTGATGAAAGTGAAAGAGGAGAGTGAAAAAGTTGGCCTAAAGCTCAACATTCAGAAAATAAGATCATAGCATCTGGTCCCATCACTTCATGGGAAATAGATGGGGAAACAGTGGAAACAGTGTCAGAGTTTATATTTTTGGGGCTCCAAAATCACTGCAGATGGTGATTGCAGCCATGAAATTAAAAAGACACTTATTCTTTGGAAGGAAAGTTATGATCAACCTAGACAGCATATTAAAAAGCAGAGATATTACTTTGTCAACAATGCTCCGTCTAGTCAAGGCTATGGTTTCTCCAGTGGTCATGTATGGATGCAAGAGTTGGACTATAAAGAAAGCTGAGTGCCAAAGAATCGATGTTTTTGAACTGCGGTGTTGGAGAAGACTCTTGAGAGTCCCTTGGACTGCAAGGAGATCCAACCAGTCATCCTAAAGGAGATCAGTCCTGGGTATTCTTTAGAAGTACTGATCCTAAAGCTGAAGCTCCAATACTTTGGCCACCTCATGCGAAGAGCAGACTCATTGGAAGAGACCAATCCCTGGGAGGGATTGGGGGCAGGAGGAGAAGGGGATGACAGAGGATGAGATGGCTGGATGGCATCTCCGACTCTATGGACATGAGTTTGGGTAAACTCTGGGAGCTGGTGATGGACAGTGAGGCCTCGCATGCTGCGATTCACGTGGTTGCAAAGAGTCGGACACGACTGAGCAACTGAACTGAACTGAACTGATATAGCAAAGGGAACAATACTCAATATTTTATAATAACCTACAAAGGAAAATAATGTGAAAAGAACATAGATGTATAGACATATACATATATGTGTATCCCCTTCATGGATCACTGCCTTGTCATGGCAAAGGGGCTTGCCTAACTCAATGAAACTATGAGCCATGCCATGCAAGGCCACCCAAGATAGATGGGCCATACTGCAGAGTTCTGACAAAATATGGACTTGGGCAAACTCTAGGAGATGGTGAGGGACAGAGAGGCCTGGTGTGCTGCAGTCCATCTGGGTCGCAAAGAGTCAGACATGACTTGGTGACAGAACAACAATATATATGTATAAATATATATCTGAACCACTTTGCTTTAGACCTGAAAGTAACACAACATTCTAAATCAACTATACTTCAACTTTAAAAATTAAATTAAATTTTAAAATATTTAAAAGAAGTATATGCAAATTGCCACTGGAAGCTTCCAGAGCATGGATTCACATGGGCAAAAAAGAAGGAGGAGTGACCCACAACCCACACAGGAGAAATCCATGCACGAAGAGGCAGGACAGGAAAGCATATGGCACATATCTAGAGTCAATCAGCAACTCCAAATAGATGTGGCTTCTTAAGGGTAATTCCAAATATGCATCATACTCAAGTTTTAAAAAATTAGATGAAATAGGAATGATCTTTATTTAAAAATATATCATCAGTCAAGAAATTCTTGAAGAGTAGATGCTAAGGATTTAACCTAGATTCTTCTCTCTTCCTAATCACCCATGGTGCAATCTTGTGCAAGGCACTTCTCTGTACCTCTGTTTCCACACGTGTAACATGGGAATAATAATGTCTACCCTGAGGGTCACTGAAGGAGTCGTGTATCCAGACTAAGTGCTTTATAATCGTTCCTATGAAAATCACTAGAAGTGTTATTGCCAACAGAGCTTAAATAATGGATGGACTACAGTTCACCTGTAGGACTCCTTGCTACAGGGCGGAGTGTTGGGTTTGACCCCATGAAGGCACTGGCACACGCTTCTGGGGGAGAGACCTAGGAGTGGGGAAAGCAGCCATGGCATGGGACACTCCAGGGCCAGCAGAGGAGCAGAGAAGGGGGTGTGGGGAGAAAGTCCAAGCTTCCTAGAACAGAGAAGGATGACTGTGTTTACAGCCTCACCCATGTGCCCCAGGGTCTCAGACTGAGAAGTCCCTGCACGTACTGCACAAGAGGCCATGTACGGAGCAGTCACTGAGAACTTTCCAACTTTCCAGATGGACATTAGGCAGTGGTGAGGCCCCTGGTGAACTGGAGTCTTTGGAAGGAGAGGGTCACCCCTTATTTCCAGTCAATAGTTGTCATGATGTTAGCAGATCTCATTTTTAAATGAGAAGCTGGAAATCAGAAATGTCATGGGGAACTTCCCATGTTTTAAGAAGATAGCTCATTGGTCTGTAAGCAGATTCAGCCTACAGACCACCCTTGTGAGACGCCAGGTTACAGGCTTATAAAATAACCTTTTCTGCCGTGTCTTTTGATGTGAGAACACCACCAGCAAGAAGTCTGGGTACTTTTCTTGAAAGATTCTGATGAGCCCCAGAGGAAGAAATTATTTCCAAGTTTCTCTGGAAGAATCTATATATTGATTAAAGTAGTGTTATTACCTTAACACTGCTTTATTGCTACTTTTACTGCCTGAGCTGGCAGCTTACCAAGCTCTTCAAGGTCAGGAGGGTAGGAATCATTTGCTATCTCTGTCTCCTGGCCCCCACAGCCAGGTCCTATAAAATGGATCTCTTCAGTATCTCATACTTTCATGGGGTTCTCAAGGCAAGAATACTGAAGTGGTTTGCCACTCCCTTCTCCAGTGGACCACATTCTGTCAGAATTCTCCGCCATGACCCGCCCGTCTTGGGTGGCCCTACATGGCACAGCTCATAGTTTCATTGAGTTAGACAAGGCTGTGGTCCATGTGATCAGATTGGTTAGTTTTCTGTGACTATGGCTTTCAGTCTGTCTGCCCTCTGATGGAGAAGGATAAGAGGCTTATGGAAGCTTCCTGATGGGAGAGACTGACTGAGGGGGAAACTGGGTCTTGTTCTGATGGGCGGGGCCATGCTCAGTAAATCTTTAATCCAGTTTTCTGTTGATGGGTGGAGCTGTGTTCTCTCCCTGCTATTTACCTGGGGCAAACTATGGTGGAGATAATGAAGATAATGGTGACCTCGTTCAAAAGGTCCCATGCATGCACTGCTACAGGCAGTGCCCCCAGCCCTGCAGCAGGCCACCACCAACCCACGCCTCCACTGGAGACTCCTGGACACTCACAGGCAAGTCTGGGTCAGTCTCCTGTGGGGATGAGGATGAGATGGTTGGATGGCACCACCGACTCCATGGACATAAGTTTGGCTAAACTCCGGGAGTTGGTGATGGACAGGAAGGCCTGGAGAGCTGCAGTCCATGGGGTCACAAAGAGTCGGGCATGACTGAGTGACTGAACTGAACTCAGTATTTCATAGACCTGCTATACCCACTGACACTTCAGGTGGTGCTATCCTATTGTGAAACCCTGCTGATGCTTCCTAACAGGTCCTCATGCATCCACCTGAGCAGGTCCTCCTGCACACTTCACTCTGAAAAGCACCCATCCAAAGCATACATCTTATGAGCTTGGGTCATTACTTCACTTTAGAACCACTCAATGATTTTACATCACTATTGGCAAGTCAAAACCTGAGCTCCTTGGCATTACATACATGTCCAGACAGCACTGAATATTTGCATGAGTCTGAGTGCTGGGCACAATGGGAAGCTGGAACTATCAAGTAGGGGCCATATTATAAAGAACCTTGTATGCCATGCTGAGGAGTTGGCTCCATTACATAAGCGGTGCAGAGCTATGGATGGTTTGAAGCAGAGATGAAACTCTGGTCTAAATTTTCTACTTTTCAATGTTGTTTGCTTCATTCATAGCACGTATTATAGTTTGTAATTATTTCACTGACTTGTTTACTTTTTCCAAATTTCCCATTTAACTCAAGACTATGAAAGGAAAGAAACCATATATGTTTTGTTCACATTTATTTCTCTACTACCCTGTAAGTGTCTGGCATATCATAGGAATTCAATTAAAAGTTGTTGAATAAATGAGTAAATGAATGATGCATGCAGGAATGAATGAGTAGAATGAACACAAAATTAACCATGGGTTTCATTCAACCCACACCTCACCATTCTCGTTTATATAAAGACCTTTCAGAACTATGTCAGGACAAGCTGTGCATTTTGATGAAGTTTTGTAATGAAGGATAGAGCAGTAGTGACTGGATGTTAATGACATGCATTTTTATTGACTAAAGCACAATGCAGAGCAGCCAGTAGTAAGTGATTAGAGGAATAAGACCTTCAAAAGTGCATACATACCATAATTAACTGAAAAGTCTGCTCACTGTTACTAGGAGCATAAATGCCAAGATTTGGTATTCAACTTGGTCTATAAACATGAAAGACCAAGAGAATTTGCAACAGACTTTAGTCAGGTGTGCCTTCTTTTAATTCAAATTGATCAAATTCTTTAAAAATTTGGATATTCACTGAAACATTATCAGAGGTCTTCTTTGGGCAGTTAGATTTTCTCAGTTTTCTATATTTTCAGTAATAAATATGTATTACTTTAAAAATTAAAAAAACAGGATAAACAACAAGGTCCTACTGTATAGCAGAGCAATACTCAATATCCTGTGATAAACCACAATGGAAAAGAATATGAAAGAGAATGCATAAATATGTATAACTGAATCACTTTGCTATATAGCAGAAATCAACACAAAATTGTAAATCAACTATATTTCAATAAAAAATTTCAGAAAGGCAACAAAACCTTAAGAAATGCTTTCTAAGAAGGGAATCAATTTATTGTGTGTTGTCTGAAGCCCTATAATTGATATTTTTCAAATCCTTTCTATACCTGTTTTGATCCTCACAATCATGAATTTTTAGAGTAGGTGGAAATCTTATAAGATCATCTCATATAACTTTCTCATATTTCACAGGTAAAATTTTCACTACCCAGTATCCTTTTTCCATTGCATGTAATTCTAATAAAACTATCAATCACGAGGATGAGTAGGGTGGGGGGAATGTGGAGAGGCTAAGAAACAAGATCCAAACTAAACCACCAGAGAGTAATTGAAATAATTTCTCTAGAAACAATAAATAATCCGGCAGTGTTCACATGACTCAGATGGCCACCCTGATTATTTCTGCTGGGGACAGGTTTATTCTTTTTGTGGTTGGCCCTCAAGTTAAGGAAAGATGTGGGCCTGGAATGGCATACAAACCTTGAATGACATGTGCTTGGCCCAACTCCTTGGATTTCCCGGAATAGTATTAAGCCAATAAATTATCTTTTCTTTTGCTGAAGGTTGGAATTTATTTTCTGTCACATACATCAGAGAGAAATCTTAATAAATAACCACCCATTACTAATGCCATTTGTGCCTTTTGTTTATTTAGTTTTTAAAAGAAAGGCAGACTGCCATATGCAGCACCTCATTTGGGTGTGTCTGCAATTTTGTAAGCCTGACTACCCTACACTGTCCTGCAAATGGACCTGAAGAGATTGACTGAAGATCATGGCAGGGGGGTGCAGCTACTCATGCAGGCTTGACTAAAGGCTGGTTCTACTCTACAAGTGAAAGCTGTCCTCTTCAACTAAGTGTGTAGCTTTGGGAGGGATGTGCATGGGAGCAGTGAGGGAGGAAAGGGACACCTGCCTAGCCAGCCAGATCAGCGAGATCAACCCTAGTGATCAGTGTGGGGTGACAGATGTCACAGTCAGATCACCCTCGCTGCGGTCAGATAGCCGTCACATGCTGTCTTCTTTGTTAAGGTCTCAAAGATGAGGACTCCAAGATATCCTTGAGTCTCCTATCTCTGATTTTTTTTTTCTAGTAGTAATAGAAAAAGATAATTATTTATGTTCAACTTAAACTTTCTGCTATAATTTTCAGTTAGAGACTTTTGCTTCTACTGGAGATAGAATAACAAGAACTGAATTTACTTTCCTACTGAAATAACAACAAAAAAAATGTGAAAAAAGATTTTCAAGTTACTGGATATTAGGCAATGAAGGGTAGTGATCCTGGAGATAGCTAACTAATTAGGTGACCCCTAGCACTGCCTCTGATGATTGCCTTGAGAGCATTTATAGTCTGCAGCCTATAAAGAGGGAACCAGATAAACCCTGATGGACTCCCTGAATTGAGAGTCTAGGGAGATGAAAGGAGCTTGAGTTTGCAAGGCTGAGTACCAAAAAGGAGACAACTTCTCAGAGGGTGATCTGAAGAGGTTCCTTGGGTACTCAGCACAGTACTGATCAGCATATGCACTTAAGGAAACTACTCAATTCTGGGTGCAAACTACCTTGCAGGATTAGAGAACAGCGTCCAGTGCTCACACAGGGTAGTGAATCGTGCCTGTTTCTGCCAGTCAGAGAGAAAAACACATAGTTGATACACATTGGGTAGTGCCCAGTAAAATTATATAGTAGAGAATAAGTGGTCTCAGCCGAGCACAGTTCTGAACCCACCTAAAAAATATCATAAAAGCAAACATATTAAGATCTGTTTCAAAGTAACTTAATTCCATCCCAGAACAAAGTTCAAGGATATTTATAGGAATATAAAAATGCTCAGCACCCAAAAGGATAAAATTCACATTTGGCATAATCAAAGACTATCAGATATGCAAAGAAGAAAGAAATCATGACCCATAATGAGAAGATGAATCTATTAATAGAAACTGATCCCAAACTAACATAGATAATAGAATAAGCGGCAGCTGCTAAGTCACTTCAGTCATGTCTGACTCTGTGCGACCCCATAGACGGCAGCTTACCAGGCTCCCCTATCCCTGGGATTCTCCAGGCAAGAACACTGGAGTGGGTTGCCATTTCCTTCTCCATTGCATGAAAGTGAAAAGTGAAAGTGAAGTCGCTCAGTGGTGTCCGACTGTTCGCAACCCCATGGACTGCAGCCCACCAGGCTCCTCCGTCCATGGGATTTTCCAGGCAAGAGGACTGGAGTGGGGTGCCATTATCTTCTCCATAGAATGAGCAGAGAGGACATTAAATCATTTGTTAGAACTGTTTTTTTATCCAGTATGTCCAAAAATTATGGAGAGACACAGAAATTTGAAATGGCAACCCACTCCAGTATTCTTGCCTGGAGAATCCCATGGACAGAGGAGCTTGGTGGGCTACAGTCCACGGGTCGCAGAGTCAGACACGACTGAGTGACTTCACTTCACTTAGAACTTCAGGGCATGAAAACTATCATGTCTAAGATATGAAATACACTGGATGGCATTCAGAGGAGATTAGACATTTCAGGGGGTAAGATCAGTGAACTTAAAGGCACAGCAACAGAAATTATCCAAAATCCCATGTGGCACTAAGTGGTAAAGAATCCACCTGCCAGTACAGGAGACACAGGAGATGTGGGTTTAATCCTTCAGTCAGGAAGATCCCCTGGAGGAGGGCATGGCAACCCACTCCAGTATTCTTGTCTGGAGAATCCCATGGACTGAAGACCCTGGAGGGCTACAGTCCATAGGGTCACAAAGAGTAAGACATGACTGAAGTGACTTAGCACACACACACAAAATGAAAACCAGAGAGTAAAAAGAATCACTTTATCTTGCCCCACCTACATCAAAAACAGTGAGTTGCAGGTCAATTACAGGGAGCCTAAAATGTATGCAGTTGGGGTCTCTAAAAGAGACAACAGATAAATGGATACGGACAGAAAATATATTTGAAGAAATAATGGCTTAAAATTTTCCAAATTTGACAACTATTATAAACTCATGGTTTATTATATATATATATATTCAGTTCAGTCACTCAGTCGTGTCCAACCCTTTGAGACCCCATGAATCGCAGCATGCCAGGCCTCCCTGTCAATCACCAACTCCCAGAGTTCACTCAAACTCATGTCCATCGAGTTGGTGATGCCATCCAGCCATCTCATCTTCTGTCATCCCCTTCTCCTCCTGCCCCCGATACCTCACAGCATCAGAGTCTTTTCCAATGAATCAACATTTCACATGAGATGGCCAAAGGATTGGAATTGCAGCTTTAGCATCAGTCCCTCCAATGAACACCCAGGACTGATTTCCTTCAGAATGGACTGGTTGGATCTCCTTGCAGTCCAAAGGACTCTCAAGAGTCTTCTCCAACACCACAGTTCAAAAGCATCAATTCTCAGTGCTCAGCTTTCTTTTTAGTCCAACTCTCACATCCATACATGACCACTGGAAAAACCATAGCCTTGACTAAACAGACCTTTGCTGGCAAAGTAATGTCTCTGCTTTTGAATATGCTATCTAGGTTGGTCATAACTTTTCTTCCAAGGAGTAAGCGTCTTTTAATTTCATGGCTGCAGTCACCATCTGCAGTGATTTTGGAGCCCCAAAAATAAAGTCTGACACTGTTTCTCCACGTATTTGCCATGAAGTGATGGGACCAGATGCCATGATCTTAGTTTTCTGAATGTTGAGCTTTAAGCCAACTTTTTCACTCTCCTCTTTCACTTTCCTCAAGAGGCTTTTTAGTTCCTCTTCACTTTCTGCCATAAGGGTGGTGTCATCTGCATATCTGAAGTTATTGATATTTCTCCCGGCTATCTTGATTCCAGTTTGTGCTTCTTCCAGCCCAGCGTTTCTCATGATGTACTCTGCATATAAGTTAAATAAGCAGGGTGACAATATACAGCCTTGACGTACTCCTTTTCCTGTTTGGAACTAGTCTGTTGTTCCATGTCCAGGTCTAACTGTTACTTCCTAACCTGCATATATATATATATATATATATATATATATATATAAACTCATGGTAAAGAAAGCTGAGCGCCAAAGAATTGAGGCTTTTGAACTGTGGTGCTGGAGAAGACTCTTCAGAGTCCCTTGGACTGCAAGGAGATCCGACCAGTCCATCCTAAAGGAGATCAGTCTTGGGTGTTCATTGGAGGGACTGATGTTGAAGCTAAAACTCCAATACTTTGGCCACCTGATGGGAAGAGATGACTCATTTAAAAAGACTCTGATGCTGGGAAAGATTGAGGGCAGGAGGAGAAGGGGATGACAGAGGATGAGATGGCTGGATGGTATCACTGACACAATGGACATGGGTTTGGGTGGACTCTGGGAGTTGCTGATGGACAGGGAGGCCTGGCATGCTGCAGTTCATGGGGTTGTAAGAGTCAGACATGACTGAGCAACTGAACTGAACTGAATAAACTCATGGATCAAAAAAAGCTCAAGGAAGCCCAAGGCTAAGAAACATGAAAACTATATCACAACCCATCCCAATCAAACTGCTAAACTTATTGACCATAGAGTCCTGCTGCTGCTGCTGCTAAGTCGCTTCAGTCATGTCCGACTCTGTGCGACCCCATAGACGGCAGCCCACCAGGCTCCCCCATCCCTGGGATTCTCCAGGCAAGAACACTGGAGTAGGTTGCCATTTCCTTCTCCATTGCATGGAAGTGAAAAGTGAAAGTGAAGTCGCTCAGTTGTGTCCGACTCTTCGCGACCCCATGGACTGCAGCCCACCAGGCTCCTCTGCCCATGGGATTTTCCAGGCAAGAGTACTGGAGTGGGGTGCCATTGCCTTCTCCAATAGAGTCCTAGGAACATCATTTAAAAATTACTGTTAAAAAAAAAAAAATTACTGTTCCCATTCAATGTCCTCATTGTATAGATAAGGAAACTAAATTTCAGAGAAGCAATTTGCTCAGTAACATACAGAATGTTAGTGTCAAAGTCCACTGTTTTTTCCTCAACATTCAGCCAGAAACCTTGTCATTCTTGAAACCTCCTTAGAAACGTGCTGTCTTTCTATAACTGAGCAGGAACCTATGGGGCCTTTCAGGGACAGGCCCCTCCCCCCATATCCTCTGATTTAGTTCTCCTCTGAAATACCCAGATAACAGTATCTGATGCACATTTTCTGAGTTATTTTACAGATGCTATAACCTCTACCAAATGGAGGAAGCTAATGATGATCAAGTACCCACTTGATGATTATGGAGTACCCAAACCCCAGACCTGCTGGTGCCTGAGGACAGATAATGTAATCCCCTGGGACACCACCCTCTTCCCTCACCGTCAACCAATCAGACAACTGTGCATGAGCTGATCACACGCCCTGCAATTCCCCTCCCTCCCCTTGCCTTTAAAAATGCTTCCCTGAAACCCATCACGGAGTTCAGGTCCTTTTAAGCATTAGCTGTCCTGGACTCCTTGTCTGACACCTTTCAATAAATGCCACACTTTCCTTCACCACAACCTGGTGTCAGGAGATTGGCCGTACTGCAAGGGCAAGCAGACCCAGGTTTGGTTTGGTAACACTTCCAAAACCAATTTCACAGTCTGTAACACTGCCTTTCACACTCAAGGTTTTCTTTCAGCACAAACTCTACAACTCTAAGAGTCAGTGAATGCCTGGGCATTTGGACGGGAATGAGACTAAACAACAGAAACAGAAATCTTCAGATCATAAGCCTCTGCAAGCTCACTGTGAACTGTCAGGCGAAAGACAGTGCTGGGTATTCTGAGGCGGCAGTTCTGCTTGGAATTGGCAGCCATTTTTCTGTCATCACTTAAGTCATTTTCCTGTTCAGCTCAGAAGGCAGCCCTGGCTCCACTAGGAGTGACAGATGCTATGCTGAGCAGAGCGCCCAGCCCAGCCCATCTCAACAGCCAGGCCCACTTCAGCAACGGCTGAGTGAAAGGGGCAGATGTGGAGCCAGACTATTTTGACAGGAGATTGATTTTCTCCTCTCTGCCCTGCCCCCACCCCCAAGCTTTTTCTCTTTCTTTATGGATTATTCCTACTTTCAACGAAAAGCAAAGAGGAACAGCAAGAAAATTATTCTGGAAGGGTTGGGGAGACACCTGGGAGGATAAGCACAGAAAGAAAACCTCACAGATTTTCAGTATTAAGAATGGTTAGGGATCGGTCCACCCTGATTTGCTTGTCTGTGCCTGGTGGTATGATTACCGGAAGAGAAAGGAAGGGAGACATTATTATTATTATTTTTTAAAAAGATATCTTGATACAGAATTCATTTCAAAGAGATTCCTGATCCTCTGGATGGGAAAAATAACAGAAATTTTGACTATGAATGTGAAGCCCCCTGGGAATAGATAACCTAGATAAGAAGGTTACAGAAAAGAACTGAAATCAGGTTTTTTTCAAAGAGATCCTAGCACTGCCGTGTTCACTGAATTCATAATAACCAACTTGGGAAAACAAACTAAATGTCTACCAACAAATGAGAGGTTTCAGGAAAGGTGGTACATACATACAACAGAATATTATTTGCCTCTTTTTCAAAGAGGGAAATCCTGCTATATGTGATGAAACGGATGAATCTTGAAGACATTACACTGAGTGAAACAAGCCAGTCATAGGCTGAGTATCGCAAGGCTCCACTTAACGTAAGGCATCCAAAATAGTTGAAATAAAAAAAAACAAAGAATAGAATGCTGGTTGCCATGGGCTTGTGGAAGGGGGAGGTGGGGAATTACTAACCAAGAGGGACAAAGTTGCAGTTAAACAAGATGAAAATTTCTAGAGAACCGCTGTATGACATTCTGCTACAGCTAACAATATATTGATTGTTCTCTTAAAATCTGATAGGAAAGTAGATCACAGGTTCTTACCACAAGTTTTCTTTTATTTAAAAAAAAGGGGGGAGGTGGTAAGACAATGAGGAGATAAATTGTTCTGCATAATGAAAGGGAATTTAGGATTTGACCACAGGGTCAAATCTAGGGTCACTAGTGGTTGCGAGCTGGGGGCTGTTGACCGGAGGAGGAGGAGAGTGAGCGAGAGCAGGGCCGAGGCCTGGACAATACCTCATGTCATCTACATAAGAGCCCTGTTGGCACTGTCTTTAATCCCATTTTACCCAGGGGAAACTGGGCATTCCAGATGTAACTGGCTTGTGCTTGTAGGAGCTGGGTGTCCGAGTCTGGCTTCCAAACTGATTAACTATTCCCGAGGCCATGTTCTTTCCACCACAAGGTGAATGGGGGGGCTAGGGCTAGGACCTGGAGAGCAACTTTCTAATTTCAGCTTTACTACTGAGTACCGGGCTTCCTAGGTGGCACTAATGATAAAGAACCTGCCTACCAATGCAGGAGACATCAGACACCGGACTTCGATCCCTGGGTTGGGAGGATCCCCTGGAGGAAGGCATGGCAACCCACTCCAGTATTCTCGCCTGAGACTCCCATGGACAGAGGAGCCTGCCAGGCTACAGTCCATGGGGTCACTAACAGTCGGACAGGACTGAAGCGACTTTGCATGCACCCGCACACCTGGAGTACTAGCATGAACTTGGGCAAGTTACTTCCCCTTTCAAAGCCTGTTTCTCCATTTATATATTTTAAAAAAAAATGTTGATTTCAGCCTTGTCAGCAAACCCTTTCTTCTAATAGCCAGTGGTTTTGGAACCCAGCAGAACCCTGTGCTCCAACTCTCTGCAAGTAAGTGCAAAGACCCCTCTATGTTTCCTGCCTCTTGTTTGTAGAAAAGCTGCAATCTCTCAGGCCTCCTTGAGTCAAAATAGAACAGCTTTAAGCAGTTAAGGATTAGGACAATAGAGTCACAGACTCACTGTCTGATGCAGTTGTTTTACAGATACTATAACTGCCTTCAGCAGAACCCGTTTTGGCTTGTCACTTTAGCAAAGCTTCACTGTAACTAAACGTGGTTTCAGACACTCCCGTGCTCTGCTCATCTCTGCCCCAGCACACTTTTCCAAATCTTTTGATCACACAATACTTTGCCTAACCTGTTGGTTCTTTCTGTAGATCAAAGAAACAGAAATGAAGACTACGTAATTAACAGATGACCAGATCTCTTCCCTAGCTGTCCCTTCAGTAATCTTGTGAACAAACTGTGTGAACAACATAATGCCTAGAGGAAGATCACAAAAGCTGAGGACCGTGCATGCATTGGGTTGGTGGCGGGAATGATCCTAGCCACCTTTCTCAAAGACTAACTGAGATGACTTCTTCCTTTCCCCTTAAAAGGTTCATGACCAAGTACAGTCTTCAAAGCTGGTTTTAGGGGAACCTAAGTCCGCCTTCTCCCAAGATCACTGACCCTCTGACTAAAAGCAACTTTCCTTTCCTCCAACAACTGCCTCTGGGATATTGAGTTTTGAGTGGTGAGCATCTAGACCTGGGATCGGTAACAGATTTTATCAACCTAAGTGGCTGCTGCTACCTTGTAAATGAGACACCTGTCTCCCTACTCCCTCTGTTCCCTTCACACTGAACTGAGGGCCCATCATGTGCCAGGCACCAAGGGAAGTACCACTTACAAATCATGATAACTGGAGAAATTGAGGATTTTCTCTCAACCACCTGCCACATCTATGGTGGGTCTTTCTTTACATGTGTATTAGTATCTGAAAGTGTCTATTTGTTTTTTCAATATTGAATGGAGAATAATTATAATATATGCATAAAGTATAAATAGTTATAGTTGTCACACCTTTATACCCACTACTCAATTTGAAAGAACACATAACCTTCAACTGTGAAGACCCTTGTGTGTCTCCCATCTTTTGAAAGACAGTTACTAATTTTACTTAAAATTTACTTGTTTTTCTTCATTTTACATTTTAGTCCCTTAAAAATGTGTTTAACTTTACATTTTATCGAACTTTTCTCTATATGAACTCATACCACATATATTCTTCTACAAACTAGATTTTTTTTTTTGGCTTAGCAATATTTCCCCAAGTGTCATGCATGTTATTGCCTACAACTGTTTACATGTTCAGTGGGATGCTGTAGGATGACTATACCTCAATGTCTTTATCCATTCTGTGGGTGACTGCAGACACAGGGGCAAGTGATCTTCTGGTTGTCTGCTGTTGAGAACATTTGGCAGTGAACTTCCTAGATATGGCTCCTGATGCTCGTGTTTGTGTTTTTCTGGGGTATAAACCTAAGGAGTGGAGAAACTAGGTCATAGTATGTATAATCTCAAATTCATCAGGTAGTGCCATATATTTCCAAAAGTTACCATCCGCAGGGAGTGAAGAAGACTTCCTGTTGTTCTACCCTTTTCCCAGTCAGACTTCCCTGGTGGCTCAGATGGTAAAGTGTCTACAATGTGGGAGACCTGGGTTCAATCCCTGGGTTGGGAAGTTCCCTGGAGAAGGAAATGGCAACCCACTCCAGGGTCTCGCCTAGAAAATCCCATGGACAGAGAAGCCTGGCGGCCATGGGGTTGCAAAGAGTCGGACACGACTGAGCGACTTCACTTTCACTTTTCCCAGTACTTTAAAAATCTAATCAATGTTGTGAATTATAAATGTTGTCACTATGGTTTCATTTTGCATTTCTCTGATTATGAACAGGTCGGATTTTTTTTTTAAAGATGAGCCATCTGCATTTCTTTTTCAGGAAATGTGATGTTTTGGGCCAGTTTTTCTTTGTATTTTTTTTACTCTTTGTTAGGATTTCTTTATTCTGGATACTGATATTTTTTGTCAGGTAGACAAGTTGAAAATACCTTCTACACATCACGGATTGCTTCACTGGTTTCATCGTCTTTTGATGAACAGAAGTTATTAACCACAACACAGTGGCTCATTCACTCCTTTCCTTTACAGGTAAGAGTTTTAGGAAGTCCTTCTTTGAGGAAATCCTACTTGAGGACAAAAAGACAGTATCCTATATTGTCGTCTAGACTTCATTCTCTTTAGGTTTTCTATCTGGGATTTTTTTTGTGTGGTGTGAGGTATGGAAATAATGTTTTTCATATAGGTAACCAATTGTCAGCTTCATTTATTAAATATATGCACATGCTTGTTTTGGGGTATTAGTCAATTTTGATATTCCTGTGCTAATACTTATATAGCTGTTGTGGTAAATCTTTCTAGATGGTAAGGAAAAATGCCCTTATTTCATGTCCTTCTTCAGATTTGTCTTGATTATTCACCCATGAAAATTTTACATTCAGCTTCTCAAGCTCTATAAAGAGCCCTACTGGTATATTAAAATATAGATCAATTTAAGGTGAACTAGTATTTTTATATCTTAAGTTCAGTTTATTGCTAGATTCTTGTTTGCATCTTTGTTCATGAATGTAATAGACCTGTGATTTTCCTATCCTGACTCCATCCTACCTACTCTTGTTATTTAATGTTCAGCTCAGTTCAGTTCAGCCGCTCAGTCGTCTCCGACTCTTTGCGACCCCATGAATCACAGCATGCCAGGCCTCCCTATCCATCACCAACTCCCAGAGTTCACTCAAACTCAAGTGTATGGAGTCGGTGATGCCATCCAGCCACCTCATCCTGTGTCGTCCCCTTCTCCTCCTGCCCTCAATCCCTCCCAGCATCAGAGTCTTTTCCAATGAGTCAATTCTTTGCATGAGGTGGCCAAAGTACTGGAGTTTCAGCTTCATTCCTTCCAAAGAACACCCAGGACTGATCTCCTTTAGAATGGACTGGTTGGATCTCCTTGCAGTCCACTGGACTCTGAAGAGTCTTCTCCAACACCTCAGTTCAAAAGCATCAATTCTTCGGTGCTCAGCTTTCTTCACAGTCCAACTCTCACATCCATACATGACTACTGGAAAAACCATAGTCTTACAGTTGCCCCAAAACTGGGGTTATTTCCTATTCTCTAGGTGTTTGTATAGGATTGATATTATCTGTACCTTAAATGTTTGGCAGAAGAAGTCTGTAAAACTCTCTGGATTTATTATTTTCTTTGAAGAGAGATCTTTAAAAATTATTAATTTGATTTCTTTGCTGGGGACAAGACTCCTAATTTCTATTTTTTCTTGGATTAATTGCATTTCTCTAGAAATTTAACCATTTATCTAACTATTCAAATTTATTGACAAAATTGTCATAACTTCTCCTCCACCTATTCTCTGCAGCTTCTGTAATTCACCATTCATAATTTTTGTCTTGTTTTCCTTTCCATGAAGAATTTTTTTCAAATAACCAACTTTGGCTTTTTTGATATCTTTATTTCATCAAGTTCTGCTTGTATTTCCTTCAGTTTGGGGATGCGGTAGTCTGCTGTTCTTTGTCTATATGCCTGACATTGATATTTGAATTCATTTTCAGTTTAATATATGCATTTTAGACTATATAGAGAAAAAACATATTCCTAGATTTGCTTTAAATATACCCCACAAGCAGTTTGTAGTATATCATTGCTCTATTTTCTCAAATTTTCACCATAGATTCATTGATTTGTGGATTATTTAAAACTTTTTTAAATTTTATATTGATTTCTCACATTAAGGGGTTTTAATCATTACTTCTTTTGAGAATTGCCATGTGACCCCATTTGGGACCACTTCTTTCATTTAACCAATACTGAGCACCCACATATGCCAGGTATTGTTCTAGGTGCCTGGGTTACATCAGTGAAATACACAGACTGAAAATGTTTGCCTTCCTGGAGTTCATGCTTTGTCGGTTCTTGGAAATATCCCACATGCTGGAATAGAAGGTGTATTCTTCATTTGTTTAGTGTAGTTGTAGTATATAGGATCATTACATCAAGGTTCCTTTATTGCTAAAACCATGTATATCCCTAGTGACTTTTTTGTCTGCTTATTACATCAATTTCTAAGTCACATTTGTTATAATTTCCTGCTGTGTTTGTGAATTTGTCCACTTTTCTTGTTTTTAAATACCACCCTAGGAGGCATATCCTTTTTAAAGGTAAGAAAAATGAGTCTCAAATAATAACATGTCTTATCTCACAAGTTTGCAAAGAATGGATCCAGGATTCTAATTTAGTTGTCTCAATTATGGTCATATGAATTGTATGACTGCTGTCATGTTTTGTCTAATATCCTTATCTAGTGATAACATGAGTCTCTCCCCATCCTATGTGAATCTCCTCCTCCCAGACTAACTGAACTCCTAATCAGAGTTCCCAGCTTCCTGGTCAGCAGTGAATGTACACAGCACTGGCCATCATAGTATCCTGGGCCACACAAACCAAACGAGGCCAAAGACAGTGCTTCCTTTGGAGACAAACATATCCATCTTTGCCATATTGCTTCCTAATAGTTATTGGGTTACCAGCCATTTCTGAATGTATCAAGGTAGCTAGTTAGGATATGGAGAAGGCAATGGCAACCTACTCCAGTATTCTTGCCTGGAAAATCCCATGGACAGAGGAGCCTGGTAGGCTGCAGTCCATGAGGTCGCTAAGAGTCGGACACGACTGAGCAACTTCACTTTCACTTTTCCCTTTCATGTATTGGAGAAAGAAATGGCAACCCACTCCAGTGTTCTTGCCTAGAGAATCCCAGGGACAGGGGAGCCTGGTGGGCTGCCATCTGTGGAGTCATACAGAGTCAGACACGACTGAAGCGACTTAGCAGCAGCAGGTAGGATATGTTAATGATGTTAATTTTTATTTATCAAAGAAATTTTTCTTCTACATATGATATTAATCTAATCTGAAGAGATCCTGCATTTCCTTATTATTTCATCTCCACAGTTAGGATACATAATCTTCCACTTCTTTTAGTTTAAAAAATTACAGTGCCACCTAGAATTTACTGCAATGTTGAATAACGCATGTTGTATTTTAAAAAATGATTAAGCATTACCACTTCCTAGGCACTGTGTTAGGAGGAATTGTGGATTTGGAATGGACTAAGACACAGGTCCAGTCTGAAAGGACATAATGCAGTACAAGCCATATTAAATGTGTGGAATTTAGGAATGATAGGAATGTGGACAGTGGGGACAGTTCACTCTGCCAAGGGGAAGGCAGTTAGGGAAGTCTTCACAGAGGAGTTGACATGTGAGTTAAACTGCATCTTGAAATAAATACCAATCAAGAAAGAATAATCCAGGGAAATGAAAAAAAAAAAAATCAGCAACGAGAAGAAACAAGATTCTCCACAACAAATATAAAGTGAATTTTAAATTAGTTTTATTCTTTTTTTGCTTTTGGTTGTTGAATTCCCATTTCTCACTGGCACTCACATCAGGGTTTATAAATATGTGGTACCTATGCTGTCGATACCCTGCCTCTCATACCCACCATAGCAACTGCCTCTAACTGAACACAATTCTTTCCTCAGAGAGTCTGCTCAACACTAAGTTCCATGACTAATAAAGTATCAATAGAAACAGTCAATCATTATTAATACAAGAGTGTATATGAAAGAAATTTGCTTACCATTTCTAATTCAATTGGGCAGAGACACAGGAAGAATGGACATCCAGACGTAAGGCAGGGAAGCCTGCATCTTTTAAAGGTCCAAATCTTAGGACTCCTCCCAGATTGACTAAATCCTAATTTGTGGAGATGGGGGAAAGGCTTCAGTATTTTTCAAGCTTCACAAATAATTTCCAATCTATTGAAAAGCTTGAGGACGACTGCCATTAAAGGGTCTGTGTTAGAAAAAGTCAAATTCATCACAGATTTAAAAGAGCTGGGAAGATTACTGAATTACAACTCCTAAGAACAGAATGTTCTAGGGCAAGAGGGAGGTCTCTGAATCTGGACTCTGGTTAATAAGGAGATACCAAGAGTGAAGATCCAGGGGGACAGGGCCAGAGATGTGAGCTGTGTCTATAAAGTTGAGCTGAAGAGCTGGCCTTCAGGTATCTTTTTTAAAAATCGGTTTTCATGACCTGATGCCAAATCTTAGAAATGGTCATTTCTTATTTTCATTTCTTTTTTTTTTTTTTTTAGAAATGAGTAAGCAAGCACTAAAGCTTTAAGAGCAGTCAGCATCACAACTGAATGAGCTGAATTTTGCCACATTAAACTTTCTTTCAAGGTATTAAATTTGCATATGGGGAAGCCCAGATACTTACAAAAAATCAAGGAAATTACATTATGCTGAATTTAAAAGAACATGCCTGTGTAAACAATACTCCACAGTGCTACTATTTATTTGCAAGTTATTTTGACAACTCATTGTTTATTTAAAGTAATTATAATTTGGGGTTAGATAAAAAGAGTATAGAAAGCACTGCTTTGAAAGCAGAGCCATTATCAATACTATCTGAATCTCTTACCTTTAATTATACTACAATGACTCAAAATCTTAAGCGAGAAAGCCTTCAGCTCTCAAGTTCATTCAGAATTTTAAAATTGCTCTCATGGGAGGACAGGAAGGATGAAACAGTTTTCAAGACTTTCCTATACCTTAATGTCTTTTTTAACTTTGAATGTAAAAGCATGTTTGTACTGACAGTACTGTGAAATAAAGATCAATTCAAGTCTGTACTGAAGTTCAAAAGCACCTCCTCTTTTTCTGCACAGGTAACACTTTTACTGATTTAAATTAGAAACTTCTAGTTGTGGGGAAGGAGAACAGGAAGGCAAAAGAGAGAAAACAGGTGATCTGTGGACCAGAGCTGATCCTTAACTGCTCCCTAATAGAGAGAAAAGACTGAGGATTTCTGGAGCCAAACAAAAGTAATGAAGTGGAAAACGAAGTTTTAAAATTCACACACATCACTGGATTTATCTATTTTCTTTTAGGCAAAGTAATTTTACAAAAGTAAATTCAATCTCACATGATTTCACTCTTTTTCAATCTCTGAACTGAAAAGAAACAGGTCTAAGCCTAGTCTATAGTATACAAGTTCAAAATACTTAAGTGGTCCATACTACCTGTTCAGCACAGTGCAAGTGAGCTATACTAATGTCTGATTAAAAATTACCTTATTTGTTCTTGGTTAAAAAGCACATTATCTGTTCTTTGCTCCCTGCAAATTCCACTGAAGCATGCTCCCTAAGAGGCAAAGAAAGAACTCTGTAAAATTCAGATCCCGATATAGGGACCCTCTAGCCTGTCCTGGTGGGATAAGCACTGTCAGGAATGGAGCGCCCCCTAGAGGCCAGTATTCCAGATAGTCCCTTCTCATCCATTAGAACAGCTTTTCTCAAGAATACTGCCTGTAAGAACAGCATAGCATTACCTGAGAACTAGTCAGAATGCAAATTCTGGGGTCCTATCTGGCTTACTACTTTTGGACTACTATAACAAGATACCACAAACTAGGTATCTTAAAAAGAACCGAAATTTCTTACAGTTCTGGAGGCTAGAAATCTAAGATCAAGGTGCCAGCTGATTATTTGGTGGGAGCCCACTTCCTAGTTCATAGACTGCACCCTGTAGCTGTAATCTCACATGGAGGAGGCAGCGAGGAAGTTTTCTTGGGCCTCTTTTATACGAGCTCTCATCCCATTTATGAGAGCTTCATCCTCATGACCTAATCACCCCAAGTGCCCCACCTCCTAGTATCATCGTCTTGGGGATTAGGGTTTTAACACATGAATTCTGGGGACACAAACATTCAGATGATGGCACCACCTTAGGCCAACCTTTGTTATGAGTAAGAAACCTTTGTGGTGAGGTGCAGTAGTTGGTTTTAACACGCCCTCCAGGTGATTCTGATTCTCACACTTTCAGAATTCATCTCCTCAAACATGTCAGAGAATGAAGGTGTTACTGTGTAAAAACTTAAAGAGGCATGAATTAAGCTAACCTGTCTTGCCTCCTAGCAGATTAAAAAAAAAAAAAAAAACTAAGTTGATGCTTGTATCAAACTAATACAAGGAGTTATAATTTAGAAAATGTCATGAGGTCAAACTGTGGTTTAATGTACGAAAAAAAAGCTTTCAGCAACTCTGGAATTACCCTGAAAATATGACTTTAAAGAATGATTGTGTCCCTTGACATAAACAATAAAGTAATGTTAATTGTATATAATGCCATAAACACGAGAAGAGTGTGGGAAACCTCAACAGCTATTCCACCACTGATGAAGAGGACTGAGTAGCTCCTAGGACCTTTAACCCTTTCCCTTTATTCAGGACTGCAATCTTCCATAGACCAGTTCGTGGTTATCTGACTACAGAATGAGGCTAAACATATGTACAGCTAAGAAGGAAATGAAAATAAGAATAAAAAAAAAACACTTTCCATATTTTTCATGATCTATTTTATTTAACATACATAGTACATGTAAACAACTGGCATAAAATTCATAAAAATACAATTCCCCTATGCATTATCAATTTACTCTTGATACATTCTTTCATTTTCTCCTTAGTATCACTGTCCTATTTTAACACTACACTGTTTCTGCTAAGCACTTTTAAGAGGCTTATCTTTTTTTAGGAATACTGCCCCAGCTTTTTTTTTCCTTTCCTACTGTCACAGCAATAGCTATTTTTATCACTGCCTTGCCCATCCTAACCTTCCTCACACTAAAGCAAAAATATTTTTAAATGCTAAAAATGCATAAAATACTGAGCTCTAATACTGTTTATCATGTGTATCGAACTTACTACTACTCTGTGTTGCCATAAAAGATATTTATAACCTTCAGCACCGGCTGCTACAGATGTGACCAAGGCCGAGTGTGCAGTGTAGCCCAGGGCGTCTGTTCTAAACTGACTGGCCTAAAACATAATCATAGCTTGCTGGTGGAGCTACATGAATAAATACTGCTACGAAAGGAATCTTCTGAAAATAATAATTAAAAAAAACCTCTAATTTGACTAGTTTTACCTTTTCCCAGCATATAAAACAGTTATAACACTCTTTTAATGTTTTTCCTATGTGGAATTTCAAATAATTACATACATGTAAACTTACTGGGAAGGGAATTATTTAAAGGTGGGAAAAATAGAGAATGACTTTAAAAGTAAAATTTTAAAAAGACAGTAAATGCTGGATGTACAAAACACATTTCTGTGAGAAACAATGGGAAATAAAGCGGAGCACACACTTGTCCTCTCCCCACCCACGGCGGCTTTCATCCTCCCAGGCCTCAAGTGCCCACTTCCCGCTTTTCTGCATTGCTGCATCACTGCTTAAGTTCTCCTAATCCAAACTCCCCAGATGTTTCCTTGTTTTCTAAAACTGGCTAAAGACCAAGACCAAGAAATAAGTCACCCAGTGAGCAGGAAAGAGGGAGAGGCACCTGAAGCCACTGGCCATCTCAGCCAGGAGGCCCTGGGAAAGACGCGCTCTGGGGCAGGCTTGGGGCTGCATGCGCCTCCGCCTGGGCTGTCTCGGCAGCTGTCTGTTCTAAGCAAGCTAGTGCTTCCCCCAGACCAGGCTTGTCGTTGGGCCCTGGAGAGAAGGCAGAAAGAGAACAGCTCTTCAGAGGCTGCCTGGAGAGGGCCCCGGAAACCACCCCTGAGGACTCAGGTCTCAAGAACAATCCACAATGAGGTTAATCTGCCTGCGGTTAATAAAGAGAACACTGCGTAACTCAATGTGTAGTCTGCCAGTCATGGTTTGCTTAGAACGTTAAATCTTAAAACCATTTCTCAGAACTATGAGGGTTCACTGTTTTGTGGAATCTCATTTCACACAAATTAACTTCTAAGAAACAAAAATTCATACTAGGAATTTAAAGCAGGTTGGAAAAGTTTCAAGACACAAATAAACAGATAAGAAAAAAGTAAAGAGGAAGACTGAATATATTAGTTCCTCATAGTGAAATGATGGTTTTTTAAACCAAAATTATAACATAAGGTTTAAGGCTTCGTCTTATTAAAGACAGGCAATTTTAAAAGTAAAATATAAAAACTCCATTCATTTATCATTATTTATTTACTGTGTGACCAAAAAACTAGTCATATTTTATGGTATCTTAATAATAAAAGAAAAATTACCATATACTACAGTCTTCCACTATAAATTATATCTACTCACATATACATTAGTTGCTAGATGCATCTGTAGTTGTTCAAAATAGCTTTTCTTAAAACAATTATACATGAAAAATTTTAAGTGGTTGAAAGTTATTAAAATATAAACATTCGAATACTACTAAAAAATGCGAAAAATACACAATTGTCATTAAACTTTTTAAACCAAGAATAAGTAACTGATAAGCAATTAAATGAGTAAATAGCACTTATTTGACAAAGAATATTGAGAAAGAAACAGACAGGCCAACATACACTAATGCCACATGGCTGGCAGTTATAGGAATCTGGTCCTAATGACTAGGTCCAAGAACTTGCATTTATAACGGGCAGGAAATGCTTTATTAACAAGGGTGACAGAGAACAGAGAAATGTGAAGAAGGGAAATAAATTATAGGTCTACATAGCAAATATCCATGTCTGCCCCAGCTATTCTTACTGAAGTTGATGACAGGGGCTGACATGACTGAGGAGCTTACAATAATCACTGAAATGTTCCAAAGACAAGCGCAAAAGGCAGAGAACAAAGCAAGGGGCATCAATAGTCCACAAACTGTAAAATCAGCCGCTACACAGTTCAGAAGTGACTGTATTTTCACATCACCCTTGTTATGACGCATCATATTTTTTTATACAGGTAGCTTTGCTCACTTTAGGACAAATATTTAAGTCAAGTACAAGCATATACTCATTTGCATAGCAAATTTTAAGGGGTGCATTGAAATAGTAACCAACTGATAAAGGTATAAGTATTTTTACATTCAGACTGACCAAATAAGACGTTTTCTATTTGAAAACAGTTACCTATAAAAGTTTTGGGAATCTGAATTAAAAACAAGGCATGAGTTATTAGCAAAACATGGAAACCATTACTGGTGGAACTCTCTGTAGGCAGCAGTCACTCCTCTATAACTTCTAAGACTTTGTAAACACTGTTCTGGAATACAGTGGTGAAGTGAGGCTTGGACTCCTTTACTAAGAGGTTACATAAGGGAGGTTTCCCAGCATTAGCAGGATCTTCCACATCCCAGATTTCAGGCATACTGCATCCAGGCCTAGAAAAATTAATGTGCAGATTAAAAAAAAAAATCACTGTATGTTACCTAATGGAAGATAAAGGAACACACTTTTTATGTTCCTACCCTCATTTCTTTTTCCACTTAAATTAGCTTTAAAAAAAAAAAACAAAAAAACAAAAAACACCCTACCATAGTTATTTTTAAGCTACCATAAATCCTTTCTAGAACAAGGTGAACACAGCAAAGGTGACAATAAAGACAGAAAAAGATATATAATACACGTGAGTTCAGGTGGTGGGGTAAAAGATCTCAGTTGAATTCTGCCTCAGCTACTTACCAAAAATGTGGTCTTGGGTAGTTCACTCAATCTCACTCTCCACACTGGTAAAATGGGACATACCCATGATGTTAAGGGACTAAAGGAGACATTGTATCCAGCATGATGCCCAGCACATAATAAGAGGAATACTGATGCAGATTACATACTGCATATACTGATGCAGAAAATTATACAGGATACCTCCAAGAGATCCCAGGTTTGGTTCCATACCACCGCAATAAAGCAAATATTAAAGTGAGTACCCAAATTTTTGAGTTGCATTGCCAAGTGCATGTAAACTTTATGTTTATGCTGAATTCTATTAAGTGTGCAATAGAATTACATATCCTAATTTAAAAATTCTTTAATGCTAAAAAGTATGTTAATCATCATCTGAATCTTCAGTGATAAGGCTTATAATCTTTTTGCTGATGGAGGGTCTTGCCTCAATGTTGATGGCTACTGATCAATCAGGGTAACGGTTGCAGATAGCTGGGGTGGCTATGGAAATTTCTTAAAATAAGACAATATAATGATGCTTGCCACCTTAATGGACTCTTTCTTTCATGAACGATTTCTCTGTAGCACACAATGCTGTTTGATGGCATTTTACTCACAGTAGAATTTCTTTCAAAATTGGAATCAATATTCTCAAACCCTGCCACTGCTTTATCAAATAAATTTATGTAATATTCTAAATCCTTTGTTGTTATTTTAACAATCTTCACAGCATCTTCACCAGGAGTAGAGTCCATCTCAAAAAACCACTTTCTGTGCTCATCCATAAGAAGTAACTTCTCATCTGCTAGTTTCATCATGAGATGGTAGCAATTCAGTTACATCTTCAGGCTCTACTTCTAAAGCTAACTGTCTTGCTGCTTCCACCACATCTGCAGTCCCTTACTCTACCGCAGTCTTGAACCCCTCAAAGTCATCCAGGAGGGGTGGAGTCAGCTTCTCCCAAGCTCCTGCTAACTCTGAGACTTTGACCTCTTCCCAGGAATCACAAATGCCCTTAATGGTATCTAGACTGGTGAACCCTTCCCCAAATGTTTTTCAATTGACTTTTCCCAGATCCAACAGAAGAATACTGGCTATGGCAGCTATAGCCTTACAAAGTGTATTTCTTAAATTATAAGACATCGAAACGGAAATTACTTGAACTGTGGGGCTGCAGAATGGATGCTGTGTTAGAAGGCATGAAAACAACATTAATCTCATTGTACATTCATTCGAGCTTTGGGGTGACCAGGAGCATTGTCAATGAGCAGTTATATTTTGAAATGAATCTTTTTTCCCCAAGCAGGTCTCAACAGCTTATCACAGTCAGAAACCATATTGTGAACAGTTGTGCTGTCATCCAGGCTAGGAGCACAGGCAAAGTAGGTTTATCATAATTCAGTAGGGCTCTAGGGTTTTCAGAATGATAAATGGAGCACTGGCTTCAGCTTCAAGTCACCACCTGCTTTAGCCTCTAATAAGAGATCAAGCTCCAGGAGTTGGTTATGGACAGCGAAGCACGGCGTGCTACAGTCCATGGGGTTGCAAAGAATTGGACACAACTGAACAACTGAACTAACTGAAGAGAGACAGCCTGTTCTTGGAAGATTTGAAGCCAGGTATTGACTTGTCTTCTCTAGCTATGGAAGTCCTAGATGGCATCTTCTTCCAATAGAAGGCTGTTTCATCATTGAAAATCTGTTGCTTAGTGTACCCACCTTCAATAATGATTTCACCTACACCCAGATAATTTGCTGCAGCTTCTACATCAGCATTGCTGCTTCACCTTGCACCCTGATATTATGGAGATGACTTTCTTCCTTAAACCTCATGAACCAACCTCTGCTGGTTTCAAACTTTACCACTGTGGCTTCCTCACCTTCTCAGCCTTTACAAAACTAAAGAGAGTTATGGCCTTGCTCTAAATTCGTCTTTGGCTTAAGGGGATGTTGTGGCTGGTTTGATCTTTCATCCAGACCACTAAAGCTTTCTCCATATTAGCAATAAGGGCGTTTCACTTTCTTATAATTCATGTATTAACTGGCATAGCACTTTCTTTCAAGAACAATTCCTTTGTATTCACTATGTGGCTAACTGTTTGGCACAAGAGGCCTAGCTTTTGACCCATCCTGGCCTTTGATATGCCTTCCTTACTAAATTTAGTCATTTATAACTTTTGTTTCAAAGTGAGAGACATGCAACTCTTCCTTTCACTTGAACACTTAAAAGCCACTGAAAAATTATTAATTGGCTTATGTTTCACAGAATAGGGAGGCCCAAGGAGAAGGAGAGAGATAGGGGAACAGCTGGTTGGTGGAACAGTCAGGACACACACAGCATTCACCTTTGCCATCTTACATGGGTACAGTACAAGGTGCCCCAAAACAATTACAATAGTAACAGCAAAGATCACTGGTTACAGATCACCATGATAAATATAAAAATGAAAAAAGTTGAAATATTTTGAGAATTATCAAAATGTGACATGAAAGAGATGGGAATACAGACCACCTGACCTGCCTCTTGAGAAATCTGTATGCAGGCCAGGAAGCAACAGTTAGAACTGGACATGGAACAACAGACTGGTTCCAAATAGGAAAAGGAATATGTCAAGGCTGTATATTGTCACCCTGCTTATTTAACTTCTATGCAGAATATATCATGAGAAACGCTGGGCTGGAGGAAGCACAAGCTGGAATCCAGATTGCTGGGAGAAATATCAATAACCTCAATAATAATCATGCAGATGACATCACCCTTATGGCAGAAAGTGAAGAGGAACTAAAAAGCCTCTTGATGAAGTGAAAGAGGAGATTGAAAAAGTTGGCTTAAAGCTCAACATTCAGAAAATGAAGATCATGGCATCTGGTCCCATCACTTCATGGCAAATACATGGGGAAACAATGGCTGACTTTATTTTGGGGGGCTCCAAAATCACTGCGGATGGTGATTGCAGCCATGAAATTAAAAGACGCTTACTCCTTGGAAGGAAAGTTATGACCAACCTAGACAGGATACTAAAAAGCAGAGACATTACTTTGTCAACAAAGGTCCATCTAGTCAAGGCTATGGTTTTCCAATAGTCATGTATGGATGTGAGAGGTGGACTGTAAAGAAAGCTGAGCGCCGAAGAATTGATGCTTTTGAACGGTGTTGGAGAAGACTCTTGGGAGTCCCTTGGACTGCAAGGAGATCCAACCAGTCCACCCTAAAGAAGATCAGTCCTGGGTGTTCGTTGGAAGGACTGATGTTGAAGCTGAAACTCCAATACTCTGGCCACCTGATGCAAAGAGCTGACTCATTTGAAAAGACCCTGATGCTGGGAAAGATTGAGGGCAGGCAGAAAAGGGGATGAGATGGTTGGATGGCATCACTGACTCAATGGACATGAGTTTGAGTAGACTCTGGAAGTTGGTGATGGACAGGGAGGCCTGGTGTGCTGCAGTCCATGCCGTTGCAAAGAGTCAGACACGACTGAGCGACTAAACTGAACTGAACTGACATGGAGACACAAGGTGACCCTTTATTATTTACCAAATCCATTCTTACTTCCACTAAACAGTAACTGATTTATTATTTTCAAATCTATTATATTACTGGTTTTATAGTCACCAATGTATTAATAATAACTGATTCAGGAAAGTGTAGGAAGTGGATGAGTGGATTCAAGAACTACCTGGTGAAAGGCTTTGATTATAAAGGACATTTATTTGTCTCCTTAAAATGGAGAGAGCTGGGGACATTCTTTAATCAAGTTATCAAACTTACCATCACCAATAACAGAACAAAGTGACAGGTATCTCCAAAAGTGACATAATGGAAGTACACAACACCATCTATACAGTGTTCTTGTCAAATTTTGCCAGACTGAATCTAATAATGTGGAATAAGTTAGACAAATTCAAATGTCGGACATTCTTGCAAGACAACTGGCCTGGACTCTTCCAAATAAAATTTTCCATTTTTAAAATGTCAAAAAACAGAAAAACCAAGGAAAAATCATAGAGATATGACAACAGCTTGTGTTTTGTCATAGTTGCTTCATTTTTCTCTATAAGAGAAAACACCATTTCCAACAAGTCCCTTTAATTCCCAATGGCAGCCCCATGACCCTGCTCTTTACCACGAGGCAGGCACTAGACAGGAATGTACATGCTTTCTCCTTTTCAATAACATCTTTAATTTAAAGGGAACCTTCACTCAAAAGGTGTCTAAATATGAACCTATCAAAATAAACAAGTAGGCACTGTCACCTCAATGCCCTTCCTCAGAGGTGCTTCTGTAAACAATCCAGCATGCATTCTGCTTGACCTTTTTTATTCATGTTCAGACATACAAGCACACAAAAACATAGGCACAGACATTTATATTCACAGGTGCTCCTGGGTTGCTTTTACAAAACTGAGATTAACCTGGGACTCCTCACTTAGCAATAGAAAGTGGTCACTGTCCCATTTCATAAAGACCTACCGTATTCTTTTTCATAGGTGTAGTACTTTTATGTATTATTTAATCACTCTTTTATGGATAGATATCTTGGTTTTCATTTTTGTCATTATAAAACAATGCTGATATAAATAATTTTGTGCCTTTATCTTTCTATCAGCTAAGTTTTTAGAAGCAGTGCTATCACCATGTCAAAACGCTACTCAATTTTCACTATGCGTCTATCAAATTATCTTCCAAAAAGGTATTACCAGTGAGTGTTCCCACAAAAGAGTGTTCAGTGCACACTTTTCTTCACACCCTCGCTGATATGAGATTCTATTAACCTATGAAGATATGACTGGGCTTGGGTTTTCTATCTTTTAATTTTCTCACACATACCAAGGCCAAACTGTTATTATACTGCAGGCCAATGATAGTAGAGAATGAAACACCCATGAAGCACCAGCTACTGAGTTCAACTGCTTTCAGGAAAAGAAGAGGGCAAAGAGCCGCCTTTGTGAGCTCTCAGTATAACATCCTTTAGTCCTTATCTGAATTTTCTAAAGTTTCCCGAGGCCAGTCAGCTATGTATTTAAAACAGCATTAGTGAAAATCTCAATAATTTTCTTCAGCATCAATGTATTTTAATTTTATGTCAACTCTATTATGGGAATTAATGAGAAAGAGCAGAGAACTGAGAATAAAAAAGGAGCTAATTAAAAACTGAATCTATAACTTGTATTTGAGTATATTTTCCTACTTGTATTTGAACACAGGGTATCAAGTATTTCAAGAATAATCAAGCACACAATTAAGCCATTCTGTGAAGGAGAACACATATATATATAGTGCCCACCATGGCAGATATTAGTTTAAGCTCCAGGTGGATTAGTCCCTCTTCCTTTTCTTCTCCTATACTAGTTCCCCATTTGCTCCCCCTGTTCGGGCATATTTTTCTTTTCCAATCACATTCAACTGTCTTAGGCTGGCATGACAGAATTGGAGAGTGAGGGCCAAGGCAGTAAGGCAGGTTCCAACTCTGGTGGACAACTCTGGCCAGAAACTCAGTTCTTCCTACTGTGAAAGTAAGAGTACTGAGTATTAGTCCTTCCCTTCCCTCTTCTGAGCCCTCCATTTGCTTCTCTGTCAGAACAGAGAGCTCAGCTGTGTTTTGTTTCAAGCTTTGAGCAGAGTGCACCTGCCTAAGATTTCCTGAGACTTACAATCCTGTAGAAGATGGAGAGTGTCATTACTGAGGGGTAAACCAGGTGAGAGGAAGCCACTTCCTCTCCTTCGTCTCTCTCCGCTCCTGCTGCCCCGAACACAACAAGGGCAATCAGTGCAGCAGGGGAAACCCAGCACAAACCTCCACCCCACCCAACTCTCAGCCTTGTCCCTGGAGGTGAGCTCCAAATGAAGATGATCAGAAGCCAGTTAATTCACTGCTGACTCTGTGCAGTGTGCAAGATTTATTGCCATACTTCCTAAATCTGTCTTTTGATCCTTTCTTGTGTACAAAAACCAGGGCTCTGCCCATCAGAACACGAGACTACAGCAATTATGCAACTCCAAGGAGCTCCATCAACATCTAAGAATGAAGGACGCTAGCCTCTGCAATTGTCACATATTCAAATATGCGTGGGTCTAGGGGACAATGAAGACTCTTGAATCAAGGTTCATCATTGGCTTGGGGAAGAGAACTCACAAAACAATTTTTATGTTCCAGCAACCTACAGGTGTTTCAGGTCGGCATCACTGAACTGGAGAGTCAGAAGGCAAACCCTGAGACAGTAAAGATCCCAATGCTGGCAGAAATCCCTGCCAAGAAACTGAGTCCTTATGACTGCAAGCATCAGGCCAACATTCATTCATTACAATGTCATCATCAAGTTGTTATGAGAGATGCTTACAACTTTTTGTCCTAAGTTTCTACAACAAAGTTAAAGGCTATGTATATAAGTTTCATATATATCCTTATGTTCATAAAGACGTGGAGCATTTTCTCAATTATGACTCAATAACATTTTCTGTAGATCTTGATTAAATTCCAGTCACTTGGGACATATTCACTGGAAAATCATTCAACAGTAAACAATTATTTGAGTTTCTTTGTGGGCAACACTTGACAGATACTGCCTCAGAACTATTTTTACTCCTGAGTCAATATTTAATCATTTTATCTTAACACCTTCATGTATCACTGAAATACATGGTGAATGAGATTGATTAAGGCACAGATACAGCAATCTCCTGAAGATTTCTGTTTACTTAAAGAGCAATGAAAATTTTTTTAAAAATAATAGTGTTCCATAAAATATCCTTGATTTCTGATAAAAACTACTTTCTATATTCCTTAAGGGATGATGCTTCAGTATTTTAGTAACAAGCTATCATCTGCTATCAAATCACCTAAGTGCAACAGTTCTAAACAGTCTACTTTAGAATTTACATTTGTTTTTAAAATCTTACCAACTCTTACTGCTCTAATCTGCTTAGTGAACTTCTCTGTGGAAATGGAAAAAATTTAAAATATAAACCCAAGAGAATAGGGGTTGCTGTAATGTTAATCATTTCCCCACTCAAATAAGATAGATATAAACAGTAAGATAGAAGTTTCACTCTAAGTCAGAAGTTCCCCAACCTTTTTGGCACCAGGGACCAGTTTCATGGAAGATAACTGTTCTACAGAAGCGGGGCAGAGGAGGGTTTCAGGATGATTTAAGTGCATTACACTTATTGTGCACTTTATTTCTACTACAAAGCTCCAACTCAGATCATCAGACATTAGACCCAGAGGTTGGGGGTCCCTGCTCTAAGGTGATGCTGGGAGAGGGTCCCCTCTATTCCAGGATAAATGCTGCAGAGATGTGGCATGGACAAAGCTGCTGCACTTCATTACAGTGAGACTCTCCATTACTTGGTTTCAACTCTGCAAGCCTTTTGAAAGAAAATACACCCAACTTTGAATTAGAGTTTTTCAAAAAAAAATCAAAGACAAATATGAACAATTTGGGAAATTATCAATAAGTGCACATGCAAATCATTATAAGTTAAATAGATATTTATAATGATTTGAAAAGAAAAAAAACTCCAAATATTTATCAGAAAGGTTTTTCGGCTTATACTTTGCTAAATATACAACTAGTAAAGCACTTGCCATGAGACTGAATTAACTTTAATGTCTTATGAATACAAAGTACTGTTGCTGAGTACTCACTTGGATCTTCTTATACACCACGATTCTTCCAGAATGTAGTAATTCACTTGTAACTTTATCAATTCTCGCTTCACTTCTTCAGCTGATTTTCGACTATACATCGAATATACTATTTTTGTTCTGGCTCTTTAAAGAAAAATAATTGGGCAGAAGATTTTCAAGATCAAAAGAATGCAATCAACCTATTTGGACAGAAGTACTGAATGGAACTAGAAGACTCTCTAGAAAAATCAGGTCAAGAGAACATTCTTCACAAGAGTTCCTGGCTCAGGGGCATTGGGGAGGTCAACCAGAAAAGGCACAATAACACAAGAGTCCTGAGAGAAAAAGTTCAGTTTAATGAATCCTTTCATCTCCAAACTTAGTCTTTTGGTTTGTTTAATTGTTTGTTTTAAATTTTCCATCACTCTATCACTGATAAGAGTATGAGCTACACAAAGACAACTAAAGGACTACTTTAAAGGTGTGTTGTTAACTTTAAAGGTACGACAGTCCTAACTTTGATAACCAACAATTAGTATTAAACGGCTCTCCATTTTATTCATAATTAAAACAAAAAAATTAAATTTATTCAACACAATTGCTCCAGAAATTAGTTTGCTAAAATTGATTTTTTAATGAAAAAGCTTTTTATTTATAAAAGGTAGGTTCCACTGTTACACAAAATAATATATTAATAAGATTCACCAATCACTTAGGAAATGACTAGCTGACGAACCTAGAAATTAAAATGAAAGTTTAATCTTTTTCTTTTTCAGACAGAACACGGGCTTCCCTGGTGGCTCAGACAGTAAAGAATCTGCCTGCAATGTTGGGAGACCCAGGTTCGATCCCTGGGTTGGGAAGAACCCCTGGAGAAGGAAATGGCAATGCACTTCAATATTCTTGCCTGGAGAATTCCATGGACAGAGGAGCCTAGTAGGCTACAGTCCATGGGGTCACAAAGAGTTGGACATGACTGAGCACTAAACATTTTCAAAGAGAATACAACATTCTAACTTATGAAAAAATAGTAGAAACAAAAAACATGATCATTCCAGTAGGGCTGTATTGGTGAAAATTAGAGAATAAAAAATAAAACCTTTCCTTGAATTAGATTCCATTTCAACTGACTCCTCAGAGTTCAAGAAAAAATATCCTATGAGAAAACCTTAATAAAAACTATAGGCTAATGAGTTTTCTGGAGGAACTTAAAGGTAATGATAACTAATAAGGATCTGGGTGTTTTGGAACCCTGTATAACACAGACACTGCATGATTTCCTTATGCTGCCAAGCAGAGAAGAGAACCCCAAAGACTGCAGCTTTCTTGTCCTATGGGGTCTTAACAGTTTGTACTGAACTTAACCATGTTATCTCAGTATTCTTTGTCCCCAGCCTCTACATACTCCAGTTTACCATATCCTTCTTGAAACACTTCTTGTTATGCTGCTGGTTCCCTCACTCATTTTCTATTTGTATGAAAAACTTGTTCTCAACAATGTGCTAATTGGGTACTAACCTTAAACCCGCATCTTCATAATGTGGATGATTCACAATGGGCCGAAGTGCGGAGAGTTTAACACTTGCCATTGTGGGCATGGCGCCTGCAAACACTGCATCTGCAAAGCAGGAACAGAGGTCTTAGGGAGACACCTGGGGGGTGTGACAAGCAGTCTCCCTCTGGTCAACTCAGTTACTTCCCAGGTAAAAAAGCTGAGGCCTGAATCGTGACGTAAAGATTCAGTAACAGAACCAGAATGAATTGGGTAGCTGATAAAATGGTGGTCAGCAACCAAGTCTGGATAAAATATTCTCCTTGTAAGACAAAGCCTCATCACTGAAGATTTCTGTTTCTTTTGGTTGTTTGTTTTTAGTGTCTTTTCCTGATTCTAAGGAGAAGTAACACATTGACTAGAGAAGTTTTACGGCACCAAGGAATTCTGGAAGATGATTTAATATTCAGTCACTTGATATTCGATGACAACAAAAAGTTCCCTTTGGATACATGAATCAAGTATCATATTCCTTGAGCTTATTTCAAGAAGGAATGTGAAGGACTGAGATTAAGAATTTATCAGGAAAATAAGCATACCATAAATCATTTTAAACTGTGCCATGCAAAACTTCAGAAACATTTTTTAAAAATTAGAATTTATGGAAAACAAATAAATTATTAAGAAAATACTTACAACACTTACAATACTTACAATACTTACAATACTTACATTTATTTTGCAAATTTCATAAGCAAGATTAACATTTCTCTCTTTCTGGATAATCGAGAAACCGGGTTTCTTAGATTAAAACCATTGGAAGTAACGTGAGTTGAGGATTGTGCAGTTGTATATAAAACCATAGGGAAAACCACAGCTAAATAATAAGACTTTTTTTACCTGGTTTAGTACTATATTTAATCCATTCTATAAGTTCTTCTTGTGGCAAATTGCTGAATTCCCCTACAATATTCCACTGGGTTTGTAAATTTGCAGAACCTTGTATTGACATTGCTGCTAACACAGCAAAAACAACAGCACCAGGATGCACTTTGCAAAAGAGCCATCCGAACAGCTGAAATCAAATTAAGAACACATTGACAATGGTTAGTACAAAGCAGCCTGCATCCTGAAATAAGCAAAAGTTCTTCCCAGAGAAGAATATAGTCTCTGCTAGCATCCCAGATACAGGACTAATAATTCGAAGGAAAAGTTCCAGAAACAATAACCTGAGGGGTCAAAAGAATTCTACCATTAGCTTTACATAGGTGGGACATGATTTAAGAAATTTTTCTCTCAATTTGCTCTCTCTACTTCCAGATTCCAGTAAGGTCAGGCCTACCTAAATAATTTGCCTAACTCAGTGCAAAATAAAAACACGGGTTCGTTGTCTGACAATTTTTAAGAAGTTCAAAGCAGTGAGATAGCAACGCATCAATCTAGGTGCACAGTCCTTCTGAGTGTGGACCCCTGTGTGATCACTGCTTTCTGTCAATATCTACATAGTTACCATTCATGAATTTAGCCTGCACTGAATGAGTGTTTGTTGTATGCCTCAGACCATTTTAGAAGTTAAAAGGATAAATAATCTGCTTTGGCCATTAACTTTTGGAAAGATTATAACAAAACCATGATGAACTTTAATTATAACAATTTAAAGAACTTTGGGCAATTTAATATTATTTTAGAGCCACTTAATAACAAAGGCTGGGGTAAAATGATCATAGCAGCTATAATACCAACATAACAATCATCTCACCTGTCTTGAGCAGATCAAGGAAGCCATAACGCACATGTGTGGTGTCAAGAAGAGTTTTAGTCTCATAATTAAAACACCAAGGACTGTATATGCTAGCAGTTGCAATGCGTGATAAACCAGCTGAAAGAGAACATATTTTTACTCCTAATATTCATGAAGTTAATATATTGTTAAACTGAAAAAGAGTAAAAATTTAGAAAAGAGTACTTTTTGTTAGAAACAATATTTTGATTTCTGAAATAAACAAGTCTTAAAATTCACTTTCAAACTTCTCCATTATATTAGAGGGCTAAAATTATAAAATCCTGAAGGCAAGTGGACCTATAATTCCACTCAGAATCAAGCCTAGGGTTAATAAAGCCTACACTTCTGAACCAGGTGGAAATATGAAATACAGTGTCATCAACTATAGTCACCATGCCATTGCTAAGAAGAGGATTCTAAAAGTCTTCATCACAAGAAAAAAATTTTGAATAACTATGTATGGTAACAATTTTAACTAGACTTACTGTGGTGATCAATCCACAAAGTATGTAAATTCAAATCATTATGTTGTACATTTGAAACTAGCATTATATGTCAATTATACCTCACTTAAAAATAAACAGGCTGAATCACCAGGAAATGGGAACAACAACCAGTCACATCTCTGAGGCCTCTGGGCAAGGTGAGCAGAGAGAAAATGATCTCCAATCATGTGAAAGATACTCTGCCAAAGTGCCTAAATGGACCCCAGCAGTGAACTGCTATTACCTTGATGATGATCGAAACAGACCAAGTGAGTTTCCTAGCTACCTGCTTTAACAAATAAATGGTCATGTTTGCAGTATTCTCATAAAAACACATACAGGCCTATTTTGAAGATGATTAGTGACTTACCAAAAGTGAGAAAATGAACTAGAAAGAAAGTCCAAATATATACAAACATTAAAACAAACCACATTTTGGCGATATTAAGTCTTTACCTCTCCATGGTCAAACTGGTGTTTTCTGAAATGGAAAAAGAAATACTACCATTGAATCACCATTGAAGCACTTCAATCATGCGCATTTTAACCTGACAAATATGAGTTTTACAACTTCTGTAATATTGCCTCAGAACACATACGTGTAAACCAAAAGAACTAAAAGTTACAAACCAAACTGGTGCTACAGTCTTAAATCAGCTTATTTTGCACATCCTACATATCTGACTACAAAGGTATTTTTAGGCCAACAAGACTTGCTGGCCGCCATGTATCACACACCTCACGAGTAACAGCCTGACAAAGGAGAGAGTGGAAAGAAACTCTGAAGCCCTCGCAGTCCCAGAGCCCTACTTCCTGTCCCCAGCGGTCCCTCAGCTCCCACATAAACTATAAATGCCGCAGAGACAATGTAGGAAGCCACATGCAAGACTTTTTTACAGCAGCAGTTTTGAAACAAAAAATAGCCACAAAATGCCATCTTTAGTTTTGTTTGATGGTTTTAATTTCCTAAGAAAGGATACATCTTTATAGGCCCATCCTCCCCACAGCTCACTCTGGTCCCCTTCCCAGCACCCCAACCCTGTGTTGAGTCTCATCACAGCACTGAGAGCAAATTTCAAAAACAGGAATCCAGATATGCCATTCTTTACTTAAGACTTTCTAGTTTGTTGTGGGTTTGGGTTTTGTGTTTTTTTTTTGGTAATTACACATAGTCTTCTTTAGATGGTCCCCATCTTTCACCCTTGAAATTCACCTTCTACTGTGTTCCCTCTTGACTAACTGTGCTCCATCACACTAGACTCATTTTACGCCTTAAAACATCAGACAGCTCCTTTGACTCCCTCCCATATTCAGTGCCTCCCACCTTGATCACGCACACTCCATTTCCCTGTTTTATCTTCTCATAGAAAATAAAATGTTCAATTATAGGTTTACTTGAGTATCCTCTGAATTCCCCTACTGAGATGAACCCTTCAGGAGGACAGGGTACAAATCCATCCATCCACTCAATTTCACTGAACACTGAAGACAGCAGTAAATAAGATTGGGGGCGGGGAAAAACTGTGCCCCAGAGTTTACATATAAGTTGAAGGAGACAAACAGAAAGCAAATTAGCAAACATTACATGGCAATAAATACCATGCAGAAAAAAGGAAACCAGGGAAAAGATGCAGGGAGTACTGCGTGTCCAGGGTGGTATATATCAATCTGTGTGGTCACCAACTGAATGAACTCTGAGCAGAGCCTTGAGGACCCGAGAACTGGAGCCTGAGGATCCCCAGTGGAAGAGCACTTCAGGCAGAGGACAGACATGACAAAGCCTCATGGCAGCCGGCTCCTTGGCAGGCTGACAGTAAAGACAGCATGATTAGGGAAGAGGGAGCCAGGAGGAAAATGAGCTGAAGAAGATCCCGCAGAAGTGTGCTGACAGGGAAGCACATTCAGAGGCTCAGTACTGCATTCACAGAATTTGAGATTCTCACCAGACACCCAAACAGAGATGACAAACAGTGAGTCTATGTATAAATCTTAAGTTCAAGGGAGAAGTCTGAATCAGAGATACAAATATACAACTTGATAACACATGCCTTCTCTATCCTAAACACTGAAATATTTCAAGGCCTAGAACAATGCCCAGCAAATACAGTTCAATCTCTCTCTTTTTTTTTTTTAATGAATGAACAAATGATTCAATTAACCCCTAATCTAAGTAATCTGGGTTACATAAAATCTGATTGGACGATCTGGTTTCAAAAATACTGATGTACTAGCAAAGAGTAAACATATTAGGCAAATGAAGGAAGTGAATGGGTCCTCCTTTATTCTTCTTTCATTCCAAGTACAAATTATCCATTACCATTTATTAAGCACCTAGAATGTTAATATGACCATTAACATTACATTAACTCTGGTCTTACAACTATTTATTATCCCAACTGACAGCTAAGGAAAGCAAGTCACAGGGCTAGTAAGCAGCAAAGCCAGGTCTATATATTGACTGGTTTCAGAATCAATACATTTTCTACTTCATAATGCTATCTTTATCCTCCTTTAACCCCTAAATCCCTGAATAAAGGAGACCCTGGTACTCACATCTTGAGAATTAAAATGTGTATCCTACCCCTCCCCTTTTTATATTTGCATATGACTTTGGTACTTAATGCAAAACAAAATGTCAATGTGCCTTTCTCCTTTCCAGAAAGCTCTGATCCTACCTAGATTGAGAGCCCCATGAAGCTTAGTGTTTTTCTATAATTATTTCTATAGTTGAGTTATTATTGAAAAGACTCTCTTGTTTCTGTGAAAAGTTCCACCTTTCTCTTCTGGATGCATATTATAGTTATAACCTTTAGCCCTTTTCTGAGCTCTTAAAAAATTTTCATCTCAATCGAAGATAAATTTTGGCTTTATGTACTAGAAGCTTTTTCCTTTTCCCCAGCCCTCAAAGGTGTCAGGTAGAAGCAAGGGTACAGTTACAATAAATTGCTTCTAAATGAGAACAAGGATTGTCTCAAGAGTACGTGCAATAATTTATCACTGGGTAGAGGCTAAAGAATAATATATAAGGCTGTGTGTTATAAAAGAAAATATATAGACACACAAATTCAACAATCTCTACTGCCCCCAAAATAATTCCACAAAAGAATGAAACTAGAATTAAAACTTCCTTTACTCCATCCTCTAATCCCATCCCCTACTAATAATTATAAGCTTTATCTTTCCACATCCCTATGTACAAATAAACATATAAAATCTTCATATTTAAAATAAAAGTATAATCATCCTTTATATGTTTTGTAATTTTTAATTCAAGGATGTATGATGAAATATCTCTATAAGGAATTCTACTTTCTGACTGGGTCATAATTAAACCAATACTACTGAATACTTTGGTTGTTTTCATTTTCACATTATACACACCACCACAATGGGCATCTCTATATCATCACCTCTGCATTTCTATGAGAGTTTCTAAGGGACATACTTGTACCAGTGAAACTGCTGGGTTAAAGGACAGGCCCACCATATGTTTTGCTTTATTGCCAAACTGCCTTACCACCCTTGCAAGCACTGGGTGTTAATTTTTATAAACCTGTCAAGTAAAAAGGTTTCCACATTATCATGGGACTGAGCACTTTTTCATGTATCTATTTACTCATGCACAAGCCTTTATCACTCAACTACTATTCTTTCCTCATATGCCAGGCACTGCATATAAACTGCTGAATTGAACAGAAATGGCCATCTCCCCTTTCAGGAGATATAGGCAACAACCCAGCAGTTTGTAAACACATGGTGATAAATGCCGAGAGAAAGAAAAAGGGTGTGATGGTGGAGAATAACAAGCAAGGAGACAAGGGATCTACTCAGAGGTGACTGGCAGAGAAGGCTTCTTATAGGAGGTGAGATTTCGGCAGGATTAGAGAGCTGAGTCATGCCAAGACAGGCTGTGGGAAGCAGGGGGCACAATCACGGGCTTAGGGTACAACCACTGCAAGGGCAGGAAACCAATTTTCACGGTCAAAGAGCACAAAAGAGATCAGCGGGACACGAGGGTAGTGGGAGGGAAAATGGGAACGTGTTTTCTCAACTGCCTGTGTGTACCTTTCACTCATTTTTCAAATGGGTTTTTGGCATTTTTCTTGCTAACGTATAGAAGTTCTTTATGTGTGATGGTCATTACTACCTTGTTATGATCTGCAAATATTTCCCCCAAGTTGTATTTGCTTTAAATAACGTTATGGTATTTTACCAAAGAATTTATCTGATCAGCCATATCAACCTTTCCTTCTAGCTTATCGGTTTTATGCCATTCTTAACAAGGCCTCTAACCCTAACATTATAATAAACTCTTGGTTTATTTGGGAGTTTCATTTTTCTCTATATTTAAATCTTTGATCTATCTGGAATTTCTTTTATGTAAAAAGTGAGGTATGAGTCCACTTTTACATTTCCCTCTTCTTCTGCCAAAAGGCTGTCCATTGACTCTAAAACCATCAACAGAGTAATTTGCTTTACCTGCCAAACTGAGGCACAAAGCTGTGTCCTCCAAGTAGAAATAAGTGTAGGGCTACTGTCAGAGCATACTGGATGGGACTTAGAGACAAGTAAGTGATGTGCTTAGCTCTGCTCAGAGAGGGAATAAGGATAAAAGCAGAGAAGGGGGATGGCAACAACTGAAACATCAGTTCACATAACTATAAAATTAATACATTGTAAAAACCTACTTAGCAAACTGGAGGAAGTAACAAAGGCATTAATGCCATATTTACCTTATATGTGTCTGTTGTTTAGTTAAGACAACCCACATGTCACTCACAACCTGCAAATAGATTTTTAAACACTTTATAACAGCTGTACTGGGAAAAAAAATTCAAGTAACATATGTTCTAGACTTTCAAACTTTTACTTACTCTAAAATACAGAAGTATGGAGATGAGAAGTAACTCAGAAATAGTAATTATGACAACAAAATCTTACATTTGTATAATCCTATCTATAACCAACCCTGTTCAGATAGGTTTTATTACCATGTTATAGAGGAGCAACAGGCTCAGAAGGATTAAATGATCTTCCTGAAGGTGGACAACAACTAAGAAGGGTCTTGAAACCTGACCTTTCAGCTTCTAATTCACCTTTAGTGAATTCCACCACGTTCCAGTTTTTGGTAGAGCCTCTACTTAACTATACACATACAGGAATGATAACTATGATGCCCAAAGAGGAGGGTAAAGGGGCCGTCTGATTCTCACTCTTCCCTTGCTTTTTAATGGAGATGTGAGGCCAGTAACAACCTCTCCGACCTTCCAATTTTGCATTTGCCAAAATGGTAATAATAGTATCTGTACCCTAGAATGTTATTGAAGAACCAATTGAAATAAGGTATGTGAAATATTTAGAGTGATTATAAATATATGATGTGAATAATAATTACAATACAGAATATTCCACAAATACATGACATTGTACTAACACAGAAATAATTGCTCTGAATTAGAAAACCTTTAGGGTCTATGATTTATTTTTTAATCACAGACTAATCCCAAGTCATTCACTTAAAACATCTGTAGTTATAAAGTTCACTAACTCTTGAGAAGAAAAAAGAATATTATCTCACTCTTTGCTAAAGATTGGAACTTCCTTGGCCTGATTTATATCTGGACTTAAGATTTCATTATCAAAGCTAAGTTGGCAGTCTATTTCTTTGGGTTTAGTAATACATTGTTAATATTCTATTTTTCCTTTTGATTAATAATAAACTCTCTCCAGAATTTAACGAATACTGCACAAATGACTTAGAAAGGCATATGTTAAATATTTTAATAAAATATTACATAAAAGTTAAAAGTGAGTCAGTAATAATTTACATAAACAGACACAATTGTATGTGGGTCAATATGATCTCTCTGATCCTATCTTTCAAAATACGTGACTATCAAAATGTAAGTGTCCTTTTCTTAGGTTTACTTTATGTTGGTAACTAGCACAATATTTTTTAAGATTTATAAATATTCATCAAAGGCTATTAGTAAGAAAATACAGAATGTGTTTCAATAAATCTATATAAGTATTGTGTTAGATTAACATGTAGCCTTGTATATGTAACTACTATGAAGAAATAAGAACATGTTTTATTATGAGAAAGTACTCATAAGGTAAAGGATAGACTTACCTTTCTAATGATTACAATAAACACAACAAGAACAACTGGAAGCAATAATGTCTTTGTATACCTCAAGGGAGTCTGAAATTCAAAGAAGTGTTTCGTTAGAGAAAAATGTTATTCCAAATGAAACTGCAAAGCATGAACCAAGTGAATTTTAAAACATGTTAAGAAACTTGTGCATTCACCAATCTACTCACTGATTCCCTTCATAAAAATGAAGATACATTTCCATAGGAATGAACTTCCCCAAAATGCTGAGTTGAAAACACTAACAGATACAGTTCCCAAACACTTGTAGTGTAAAGCACAACTAGAAACATTACTATTCACTTTTGCACAGTACTGTTCTAACTAGAGAGCCCAATATTCAACGAGGGTCAGCAGAATGGCAGGAGCTTTACTGTGCATTTTATCTCGAATAAAAATCACAAGCATGATGTCCACATACAAACACACACAATAATGATCAATGTTTATAAAAGGAGCAAAAACATTTTTACATTTTCTTCAGTAATAGGTAAAAAACTAAAAACAAAACAAAACAAAACTTTTTTTAACTAAAAAAGCCCTACACATTGCAATCCTATACACCTCTCAATAATTTGAGATCACAGTCTCCCACAATTCTCAGCCTGAAATTTCTAAATTGCAATCGATTTGCTCATTATCAACACATTCCCTCACAAAAGTTTTATCATTACATGAAATTACGCATGCTTTCTTTAATATGTTTATAAACAGAAGGCTAGATTCAACCATATTAAAAATACTGGTACATTTTAATTCTACAAAACATAAGGTAAGTAGCACTTTCTGATTTCCCTCTCCTTAGTCCAATTTTCTCACTTTCTATTCTGTATTAGACAAGCAATTTTGATAATTTATAATAACTATTTTATTATTTCAAAAATTAGACATTTACTAATAATAACAATAAATATAAGAAAAGTAGTAAGATTGATGTTTTCTTTAAAAAGGAAGCATTTAAAAAATCATGTTAAAAATACTAAACAAAGTTTAATAGAGCTTAAACAATTTTAACATTATATTCTAAGAGTTTATTAGCGTGAAGTATGTCAGAAAGAGAAAAACAAATATCATATATTAATGCATATATGTGCAATCTAGAAAAATGGTACCTATGAACCCATTTGTAGGGCAGAAATAGAGACGGAGATGTACAGAACAGACATGTGGACACAGGGGTGTGAGGAAGGGGGAGTGGGGTGAGTTGGGAGATCAGGATTGACATACATACACTGCTACGTATAAGACAGATAGCTAGTGGGGAACCTGCTTGAAGAGAGCTCAGCTCAGTGCTCTTTGGTGATCTAGAGGGGTGGGATTGTCGGTGGGGGGGCGGTCTTAGAGGGAGGGGATATACATATACATACAGGTGATTCACTTTGTTGCACAGCAGAAACCAACACAATGTTGTAAAGCCTTAATGTTGTAATACCTTAATTTAAAAAAAAAGAACAAATGCAAAGGAAAAAAACCACAGTGAGAGATGTGTGCACATGCTTGTTCTATTAGAATTATAACTTCTTTTATTTTAATATTTCTCATAATTATTGATTTTATTCTAAGCATACAAGTTACATATGCTCATTGTGAACACTAGAGAACGGAGAAAAAATAAAGGAGACAATGAATTTCACATTTTAATCAGTTATCAGCATTTCCTCCCTGATGGATTGTATATGTTCACGTCCTTTGCCCATTTCCGCATAGGTGGGTAGGGGAACAGTGTGGGGCTGTACTTTTAGTGCTGAGAAAGAGTGACGGTCCTTGATAAACTTCTATTGATTTGAACACTCTCCTAAACTAATTAATCTCTAGTTTCATTGATTTTATTTATCGCAAGAATCATCCCAGTTAGTCATTTGATTTTAATTTTTATAACATTTAATGTACAAAACTGTACATATAACAGTTTTAAGTAATATGCAGACAAATCTATTAATCATTCTCATATGCATTTTGTACTAACATGATGCTCATTAAAATATGAAGTTAAGAAATGTTTCTCAAATTAATTTTTCAAGCTTCATTTATATTTAACACATCAACTGAAATGAAGTTTGGCATATGATACAAACCTGATTTCCCACCCCAGTTCAATTTTTCAAATAATATTCATGAAAAAATGCATCTTTTATCATTTACCTGTGCTGCTCTCTGCTCTCTTCATTTCATACCAAGTACACACACAAAAACATAGTTAAGTACATACAGATGGGGTCTATCCAGCATTGCCTATTTTTGGCCATAACGTTCCTGTTTTGATGTCTTTGTACTTTAAATACTGTTGCTTTCCATTTTCATATCTAAAAGGCAAAGATCTCCCTCACTGGTTTTTACTATCTTTCAATAGTACAATTCAATTAAAATATGACTACTATAGAAAATTTAGAAAATGCAAATTACAAAATAAAGTTAATCACTAATTACCTCTTCACCAAAAAAAAAAGAAAAGAAAACCAGTGTTAAAATTTTGCTGACACTTTATGTGTGCTAATCATAGCTCAATAAGATCACAGCATGTTGCTTACCCTATTATACATCTTAAGTGTCTTTCCATACCAGTATGATATTGCGTTAAACTGTTCCCTCTTCCCACCATGCACCAGATGCCCTCTCTCTGAGCCTGCACTGTGCTCTGTCTCTACAGCACAGTCCCTGTGAAGATACCTATGGAGATGAAGAATGGCAGGCTGGACACGGCTTTGCCATTTTCTTCAAACTGGCTGAAGCCACGCTGTGCCTTAGTAAACTATTTCTCCTGTTACATAACTGATGATTCATACTCTCAAGGCTATGTAGTGGCGTGTTTATTTTCAACAATGTTAAAGGATTTACACTGAGCCCTAATTTCTCTGTTGATGCCTATACTTCCTTTACCATCTCCTTGAAGGGGTCTTGATCTGCTATAGGCATGCATTTTAATGTTTTGCAAGATACTTTTCCCTATTTTCTTTCAGCAGGCTCAACATTATCACTTACACACTTTTTATCAGCCATTATGTGTCAAAACCACTTGCCAGAACACAGGAAATGAAGACGATAAGTCACTGGAGTAAAGAGTCATCTGCCATGTGGCACACTCTCTTCCAACTGGTCTGCAATTCAATGGCTAACCCAGTGGGGATCAGGGAAAATGAATGTGTCAGCAGAGGACTGTTGGCCAGTTCCGTACACACACACACACACACACACACACACACACACACAGAGCTTTGAAGAAAGTCTCAGAGATAATTAAATAGCCTCATAAATCAGGGCCACATGGGTGGTGTGTGTGTAAGTAACACTGTAGACTTCTGTCTGACAATGCACTAAACTACTCTCAGATTTCCTTCTAAACACACGAATACAGTTTTAGAAAGACAAATGTTGTTGGAATGAAAAACCTGTATTCAATGATATTTCAAATCAATGAGATTATTCAAACAAACAATCACAAAGCAAGCGGAAACTGAAAAGCTTGAGAGTTTTACTGAATCAATGCTATCCTTGAAAGAAAGCAACTTGAAGTGCTTCTGTGTTTACTCATCCTAAAAACTATTGCTAGACTGAATGTATGTTTCTAAATTATCAAAATGAGAAGAGATCATATATTTCATGAGGCTGTGCTAACGTAAACAGGAACATCTTGATTTAAGCTGCAAGGTTTTCCTTTTCCTTCAAACTGAGATAAGAGCACAGAGGTAAGAATCTGAATAACAGGAGCACCCTTTATGAAAAATGAACTGACCAAAACCTAGAAAAGGATAAATCCCATCTTACCTCCTTCTCCATAAAGTCAAACTCTGCTGCACATGTATACAGTAAAGTGTCAAAATCCTTGTAACTGAAGAATTTTGATGTTAATAAGTTGCCAATATGAGCCTAGTAAGGAGTAAAGGGAGGCACCATTAGATTAGGCCGTACATTGCTATAACTCATTTCAATGTTAACAGCACCTAAAAACAGCTTCCAATGCATTGCAGAACTTGTTGTCCTAACACACGGCTGGTTTTGGACCCTCCAATTTCACAGTCTCTGTTCTTTGGCTAACAAGTGATAGCTCCAACAACACCCTGCCTTCCATGCACCATCAACAACATTCCACAGGCTTTCACCCTTGGGTTTTCCCTGCTCAAGGTGTTAAATCTTGTGAAATACACTACAAGGTATCCACTGGGCTTGGTAACACACACAGGCATCCATCAATCACAAAGGGACATCATGTTCTAGAGTAAAGAAAAACAAACATAATTCAGAATTTCTGAAAGGCAGACTGAAAAGACTTTTTGAAAGAAGCAGACAATGGGCAGACCTTGGAATAAAACACACCTTTTGACTGACAATCAGCATCTGTGTATTCTTCACATATCACCAAGTTCACACTTACATCACCTCATTTACTTCCCACAACGAGCCACGAGAGGAAGCTGGAATTATTTTCATTTAACAAATGAGAAAACATTTGCCTAAGTTTCAATTAATTATTGTCTAAAAGAGCAAGAACCATAGGGAAGGGGGTAAATTATATCCAAAGCAAGTCATGACTAAAATGATAAACGATACATAAACAAAGTGTGTGTGTATGGGGGGGGTGTGGTCAGGGAGTGAATAGGAACTCAATGGCGATGGGATATCCTGAAGAATCTCAAATGCTGTGTCTTGTGGGGAAGAAATGTATGCTAATAAGTTTAAGAAGCCAACAGGGAGAATACGTTGGCCTAAAATTGCATATGCAAACCACCAATCCAAGGAAAGGGAAAAGAATCTAAAAGGAAAGCAAATGCTTGGAAAATCTCAACAAAAGGAAAGAAAGAAGTCACAAAATAATGATAACTGCCATAAATGTAAAGACTTTTAGTTCACTAATTAAAGACAGATGCTCAATTAGAGTTAAGGGAAAAAATTCAGTATCATGTTGTCTACAAAAGATATGCTTAAAAGTTTGCAGAAAGGCTAACAGCTGAAAAAGAGAACAAGATATACCAGATACAATAAACCACAGAAACTTGCATTAGCAAATGTAACGTCTCACAAAAACAAATTCAAACAAAAACACATGAAGACAACAAATGACATTATATGCTCATAAAACGAACAACAAAGGAAGATTATACGTATCATAAACATCTTTTCAGTGAATGGTATAGATTCAAAGTGTATAAAAGCACAATTGAAAAAGTCTCTAGGAAGAAAAAATAAGTTCACAATATTTGTTGGATATGTGAATTTCTACAATGCAAATTACATTTTTCTAATCCCAAATGCAGCAGAACTGGAAAACAATAACTAAGAAAGACTTTAAAAGTCCTTTCAGCTAGATACTGAATAACATAAAACTTATCTTCGGGTTAAAAAAAAAAATCACAAAATAGTTCACTTGTAAGATGCAAAAGAGGTACTACTTTTGGGAAATTTATAGATTTGAAATGTGTTTATCATAATATAAGAGAAGTGAAAGCAAAAGAGCAAAGCACTTTCCCTCAAGCATCAGAAAAAGGTTCAGAGCAATCCCAAAGAAATAAGAATAAAGGAAATGAGGATGACAGATTTAGTTACAAAGAAAAATACAATAAAATCAAAGAGGAGTTTTTAATAAGTGATACTTTGGAAATATTAATATAATAAATAGAAAGTAGAAAACATAGCAAAAAATAAAAGCACCTCCTTATAGATTAATATAACATTGATTCTAAATCCAAAGAAGGAAAGTTAAAGAACATAAAAGACAATTTCACATATAAGTAAAAAATTTCAATAAGAATTTTTTCACTAACTGAATCCTATAATAATTTTTTAAAAACATGACCAATTTGATGACATATATGAAATGGGTGAGTTTCTACTAAAGATACAAACTACCAGTAACTTCCTAAAGAAAGTGGATTTGTAGTAGAAAATCTTCCCATGAACAAAACTTCAGATTCTGAGGGCTTCATGGTCAAATTCTAACAAACATTTAAGGAAGAAATAATATCAATTCTATATAAATTCTCACTGAGAACAGGAGATTGAACATTTTCCAATAATTTTAGCAAGCACAGAATTACCTTGAAACTAAAACCAGGCAAAAACATTACAAGAAAATAAAACTACAGATTAATGTTCTTAAAAATCAACAAAAGTCCTTAAAAACATTAGCTAACCAAATCCAGCAATATTTAGAAAAACTAATACTTTGTAAACAAGTAAGGTTATCTGAGAAACACAATGTTGGATCAACACTCAAAAATCAATGAATGTGGGGACTTGCAGATACAACAAAGGACAACATTAGTAAATACCCTCCTCCAGTAACAACTATGAAATTGGACAAAACTGTCAAAAATAATATTAGGTTCAAGAAAATGATCAAAAGGAAAACAAATGTAGAAAATTCATTTATTTTAAAAAAGGAAGAAAAAACGACCTCTGTGTGGAAATAGTGGGAGTTTGGGGCACTGTTGCTTTGGCCACTGGTATAGTGGCTACGTTGTGTTCAACTCTTGTTAGCCCATGCCATGACTGTACCCTGGCTCCTCTGTCCATGGGATCTTCCAGGCAAGAATACTGGAGTGGGTTGTCATTTCCTTCTCCAGGGGATCTTCCTGATCCAGGAATCAAACCCAAGTCTCCTGCATTGATAGGCAGTCTCCAGCCATGCAGACAGATTCTTTACCACTAAGCCACCAGGAATTCCCACTTTGGCCACTAACACCCAGCATTACATCACCACTGCTTCCCTGAGCTCAGTCAGCCCAATGGTGGTAACTGGATGGGGCTGACCATGGAAGAACATCTGAAGGAGATGACTTGTTTGGGGGCAGAGAGAAAAAAAATCTGTGCACTGTCAGGGAAAGCAGCCAAGGGTTACAGCGTCAGTTTCAGTTTGGTGAACAGCAGATTCACAGACTAGCTAGAAATGTTAGAGTCTACAAAAGAGACAATCCATGAGGGGTAGATAAGTCCTCCCATCCCTGATGAATGGAAAGCTGTCCACAGAGGCTGAGGGATCTAAGAGAGCCGAAGCTCTCTACACATCCAATGACCGTCTGGAAGGTGGTATGCACATTCACGTAAGATCCAAGAAGGCGGGTGGGCGCGGCAGAGAGGAAAAGAAGAGACAAACTCAACATTCAGATGAGAGTCAACAGAGCAGGTCTGAAGGGTATCCTTTGAAAAACCTGCTTGCAAGGTTGACCCCTGGCTGACATCTGGGAACCTGGATTCTGTAAGGACCCCACCACCCTAAATGATACTAGTGGCTTATACTGAACACCTACATTGCTTCTGGGAGTTTGGAATTTTGATATGTGTGAGGCAGAGGGTGTCTGTGTTAATCAGCCCCCAACAAAAAGCTTGGGGCACTAAGTGCTAAACTTCCCTGTTGGACAACATCAGTTTTTACCAAGGATGAGAAATCTAGGATAGGCCAATAAATGCCTCCTTGGATACCTAAAGGACAGGAAAGTATGTGTCTTATTATCTTAACAGAAAAAAACCCAATGCTTTTCAACAGCTATATGGCTTTGCCATTCTCTTTCCTCTGACCAATGTCAAAATTAAGAATTTGTGAGCTGATGTTCCTGATCAGTGTTACTTATTTCCAGAAATACCAATGCTGCAACTAAATTATTTCTGATTTAGACATAACTTTTTATATATTTTTTTTTTACCATGGTTCAACACCAGGCTGTTGACAGAAATGACAACAATCACTTTAACCTGAATTAACAGTTTAACTGGATTGTCTTCCCCCGGTTAGTAGTCAGATTCCATAAACCTAGGATTTGAGCTATTTCCCATTTCTTCCTGCTCATTCTCTGTGTCCCGGCTGACTTAATCACCTTTTAGTGCTCATCTTCACAGCTGACTTCTAGGAGCCTTCCTTGACTCCTCCTGTGTATTTGTGCAGCCCTCTGTACCTGTTTGTTTTCTTTTTTAATGAAGTTTTAAAAATACATTTTGCAGTTTTAATTTTTTTATTTATTTATTTTTGGCCATGCCACACAGCATGCAGGATCTTTAGTTCTCCAACCAGGGACTGAACCCATGCCCGCTGCAGTGAAAGCTCGGCGTCTGGACTGCCACAGAGGTTCCACTCTTTTTATCACGGCTTCTATTACACTGTTTTATAGTTGCTAGAAATTGTCCCTATATCCCACTAGACTGTGTCTTACTCAGTTTCGTATCTCTAGGATGCATTCGACTGCCAGGCCCAGAGCAAGTACACTGAATAACTGAATAAGTGCATTTTAGGCTATGCTTTTAAACTTTTAAAATATCTTTCCACAGGTTGTACACTACCCCTTTAATAGTCCAGTGGTTCTCAATCTTTTTTAAGCAAACAATTCTCTTGTTCATATGAAAACGTGTATAGATGTCCACTATGTAACAGATTAAAGCTAGAATATCCTGGATGAAGAGAATCAACAAGGAGACTGGGAAGTAGACGGACCTCACCAAAGAGCCTGTGAAGTCCCAGAACTTCACAAAACTCAGTTTCAAAACCACAACTTAAATCTATTACAGGAGGAAGAAAGACAGTCAGTTAAAATAAATTACAGAAAAAAAAAAGTATGGTTTATGTTACTCTTTCCACGTTGGTTAGTGTTCTCTTTTAAGTAATGTACTCACCAAAATATCAAAATAAGCAAAATTACAGATAGGGTGAATCTTTTGTAATTATAAAACAGACTTCTCATTTTATTATCTCTCCTACCCAAATACCAAAGAAAGTAAAACCAATAACAAAAATAAAAATGTCTCTTGCAAGACTAACTTGGATTAAATCATCTATAAAAGCTTATAAATAAACCTTTCATAAGCGGTGACCAGAAAACTGGAAAAAAAAAAAAAAGGAATGAGTCTATAATACAATTTATTATTTACGAGGCTCTGAAGGTGGGTGGTGTCTTTGTCTGTTGCAAAAGGGGATTATAAAGAAACCAGAGGAAAATAACTGCATAGGTCTTAACATTTAAGCTTAAGTCTCTAGGGCTTTCTTTAAAATTTTAAAACCTTTGTGATATAGAAAGACCAATAAAATAAGAGACTGTGTCAAAAATTAATTTTGATGAATAGACTATATACTTAGTCACATTTACTTTCTATTAGATAGATAAAATAACAGGTGAATAGACCCCACCTTAAAATTTAGCTTAAATAGTGGCACTTGGCAACTCTGGTAATGCATTCTAAGCCTGTTTATTTTAAGTCTTTCAAGTTTAAGCAAAAATATACTTACATCATCTGCAATACCAAAGATTTTAGATGTCAAATACTTTAGTATGACAGTTCCAAATAACCAAAAACATCCTTGGATAACCTACAAAAAAAAATATAGCAAAACAAAACTAAACCAATGCATCATACAGCCATTGTATAGACATAGCCTAGTAAGAAAAAAATAAATGCTTTAATCACATGTGAAGTTATTATCGCTATAGCCAAGAGAAAATGCTGAAACACATGCACCTTAAAATAAAGAATGTTACTTCAAAATCAACGGCTGTCACCAGAAAGAAAAATATATACAATCTTCTTATCAAAGTTAATATATTATAGGAGATTTACACAGCAATTGCAGTTAAATTCCCCTTCTACTGAAAGTTTCTTACACATGTACTGCTCCTCAGAAAAAGCATAGGTAATAAAATACAAAAATTGAAATTCTTTAACTACCTATCCAATATTAATCTTGCTTCACGAAAAGAGTAATTTGGCACATTAAAATTGAGCCCTAATATGTTATAAAACTGTTAGACCTCCTGCATTATATAGATCAATTCCTTGAAAGTAAAACATAAAACCAATGATATATTTTAAAGAAGGAAGAATGTATACATTCAAATAAATTGATTCTTACCCATAAACTAAGTTCAGATACATTTATTTTCAGGAAATATGGTTTCATTGCCAGTAAACCCTGCATGGAGAAAGTAACATAGCAACAATTACAGACACAAATTCAGGTACCAAAAAAATACTTATAAATAACATGACCCTCAAAATCTAAAATTCAGCACAATTTTCATTGTTTCACATAGAATCAATACAAGCTTATTTGATTTCAAGAAGCCCTGTTTTGTCCAGAATATTTTAGGTCAGTCAGTCACTTTGTAAAGTTGAAAGAAAAATCTCCATATGTTAATTTCTATAATTGACTTCTATGACTGGTTCTGATTTACCTAAGAACCAAGAAATATATAACAATTTCAGAATTTTAGATAGGTGTCTTATAAGATTTTCCTTAAGTTAAAATATTACTAACTCCTTGAATAAACTAAAAATGAGTTTTTAATGAACCAACTAAATACTTCTCAACCAAATCTGATTTTTTTCCAGATACATAGCAAACTTCCAAAGCACAGTATCTATAAAGATCTAAATCTACTTCCAACTTGGCAAAAATATAGAGATCAAAACATAAATACATGAACCCAAATTAAATCTTTTCAGAAGTTTCCGAGTATCTGAGAATACAAAATGTGTTACGATTAAGGTTTCAAAGTGATAACTAGAAATAAAAATAGACAAATGTGCATTTATAGGTAAATATACAAAAACAGTCTACATTCTGTACCTGTTGCCATCATTTATTTTTATACATCAAAATACTGATACATGAAATATGCATAGCTTAATCTATACCTGAGACACACCTCAGTATCAAGCACCCAGCAGGAAGCCTAACACACTGTAGGTGTTCAACAGAACTGAAGAGAATTTCCTGCAATATGTACTTAAGGTTAGATTTTATTGATAGGCAATCTTCCATTCAATGGCTTTCCTGTACACAAGTACCAACAGTCATGTACTTCACCCTGAGTAATACCAGGACTTCCCCCATGTACACATGTAAATACAGAATTGAGTCCACTGTCACATTTCCTAATTATAAGCAGAATTCATGATTGTAAGAACTATCAGTAATAGCAAAGCACAGCAATTCAGTGAATGAGGGTTTTTTTTTAGTCATTATTGAAAACAGAGCATCAAACACATGCCGATGGCTAATTTCTGTGCCAGAGTATACTCAAGTCACACAACCTGAAAGGGATGGTGGTCTAGACTGGGAAGAGGTATTTGGGAAACAGAATCTTAAAAAAAAATTTACTTGTAAAATTGGACAAAGAAATAGCAGAGTCCAAATTTGTTAATGGGTTCTAGAAATCAAGAAAGACAAAATGATCTGACTTACTTAAATGACCATTCTAGAAGTAGAATACATTTCAGTTAAGACAGTGCAATATGCTTTCATCTCCAAGAAACCAGTCTAAAACTAAAGCACATGTATGTTAAATATAAGGAATATTTTCTTTCCTCTTAGGTATGCAAAACATTGTAATAGAGAAATCCATTGACCAAAAAAAAGGAGTAACCACCTCTGCAAGTCTTTAAATTTAGAGAGACATATTATATTTAGAAAATCATTCTAATGAAACTGGCAGAAGGTATTAGATGACCCGTTACCCTAATTCTGTAAGACTATCTCTCCATAATCTACATCTGCTCTTAGTGATCTAGAAAAATATAACTGAATCATTACCTGATTTAAATTATCTGAATAAGTCATACAAATAGACATGAAGGGAAAAAACTAAAAAAAAAAAAACAAGTCCTGAAGCCTCTCTCTGACCACAGTGGAACAAGAAGGAGAGACTGCTGTGAGATGCCAAAACGAGGAAAGGGGGTAACAAAGTGGGGAAAGAAGAGAATAAACTCTGAAAAGAGGGGAGGAATCAAGAAAAAGAGGAGAGCATAGAAATCATTCTAAAATAAACCCTGGGCCAAAATTTAGGTGACATAAAAGATTAGAGAGAAAGGACAGATTGAGAGTACAAAGCAAAGCGCTATGTTTTCAGGCATTAATTTTTGTTGTGTTTCTTTGGAAGTGAGAACTTAAATACATTATCACATTATATGTATTTAGTAAGACACTTGAAACAGTTCTTGAAAGATAATCCCTCATGAATCTCAAGCCAGCGATAAACTGGTAAACCATTAGTTTCAAAAACAGACATTTACTTAAGGAACACTTACCCAAATAATTACCAAAGAGGAAGCATAATAAGAAGTTAATAACATTGAGTTTCCAAACATCAAAACAAAACAAAGTGCAAGAGAAATCTGAAAAAATCCAAGAAAAATATAATTAACATACAGAAAACCAAAAAAATGATTTCTATTCTGAAAACTGCACATGCCCATGATAAACAAAATTTGGACCATTCAAAAAGGAATATACAAGGAAAAGAGCCCGCATTCTACGCCCCACTTCAAAACCCCAGAAATCACCAACACCACCAACTCCCTGTGCATCCTTACATTCACATATACAAATTCTAGTTTATAACTTTTTAAAACCAGAAATGAAAAGTTGGCCCAGAAGCTATGCTATTGCTTGCTTTTATTCTCAGTTTGTTTCAAAGAGCTTTACGTATCAATTTAAACCAAGTTAATTCATTCTGTTGAATAACTGAAAAAAGTACCCTACTCTATAGATACGCCATAATTTATGCAACCAGTACTCTGAACACTTAAGTGCTTTCCGGTTTTGTCTTGCTGTTAGTTTTGTTTTTCCTATTATAAACACTGCTGAGAAAACATCCTTATGTATCTATCTTACATATTAGTACATGTCAACACATTTATGGGATAAATTACTATCATGGGTCAAGGATACAAACATTTTAAAATTTGAGAAAATATTGACAAATTTCCATACAAAATACCATACTCTCCACTAGTAGGGTATGAGAGTTCCTGCCAATACACACTCCTACCAATATCATGCATTATTCTTTTTAAATATCTGCCAATCTAACAAACAAACAAAAAAAGGTTACTTCATTGTTTCATTTTTTTCTATTCACTTTTCCATTCTTAGGGATGAGACATACAGCATCTTCTATTTACTACTTACATGGTTTTGCGTGTATATGAATTGCCTGCTCCTAGTGTCCATTTTTCTATTGGGTTTTTGAAATTTCCTAAGCACTCCTTCATATATAATAGAGCACAGCTCCTTACAAAGCAAACATATTATAAATATTTCCCCAGTTCATTTTTATCTTTGTTTGTGATATTTATTATAACTGTTGCCTAAATTTTTACATTAGTCAGTTTATCATTCATTTCCTGTAAGACTTGAGAATTTACCTCCATTATAAGAAAAGCCTTTAAAAATAAAATAATCCATGCTTTCTTTCAGTAGTTTTATTTTTGATCCACATACATAAAATTTACATAAGAATTTTATAATCAGCCTAAATTTGAAAAAATGACATTTGTCTTAAAATTGCTTTATCCTATAATGTACATTACACTATATTTTAGCTACATCTGCCCACTATCAAATCTTTAGATTTAAAAATAGTACACATTGTTTCCATTTCTTTAAGTCTTCTTTTATATATATCAAGTGCGTAAAGTTTTCTTCATATAGATCCTGCCTATTAAGTTTATTTTAAAGTATATTATCTGTGTTGCTATTATATCAGCAATCTTTTCATATTTTTTGATTTTTTATATTTAGAAAAATTATATTAAGTATGAATAAATTAATATAAACTTGCATTGTTTCTAGTAGTAATTACTTTATTAATTTGGTTCTTTTAAGTATTCAAAAGCATATCAATTACAAACAATGATACTTTTATATCTTCCTTTTCTATCTGAGACTCTTATTTTTTAGTCAGTTGTATTAGTTAACATTTATGCAACAATGTTAAGAGTGGCAGAGATATATTTCTTAAATTTCTGGCATTAATGGGAATAGTTTTATTGATTCATCATGTTGCATGATACTAGCTTTTGGCTTAAAGTACATGTATGTATCAAAAGTTCAATGAAACATCCATCTATTTTCATTTAATTAAGATCTTAAAAATCAGAAACAGATGTTGACTTTATCAAATGCTGTTATAATATCAAAGGAAAAGGTGTTCAATACCATTAGTAAATGCAAATCAAATCCACAATGAGACATCACCTCATAATCTCACACCTGTTAGAAAGACCATTATCAAAAAGCCAAGAGATAAGTATTGGTGAGGATGTGGGGAATAAAAAGCCCTTTGTCCCACTATTGGTGAGTTAGTACACTATGGAGGACAGTATGGAAGTTCCTTAAGAAATTAAAAACAGAACTATCATATGATCCAGAAAATCCACCCCTGGCATATACCCAAAGGAAACAAAAACAGGATCTCCAAGAGATATGTGCACTCCCGTGTTCACTGCAGCATTATTCGCAATAGCCAAGACATGGAAACAGTCTAAGTTTCCACTGATGGATGAATGGATATGGAAAATGTGGCATACACACAATAGACCAAAACTCAGCCGTAAAAAAGAAGGAAGTCCCTGCCATTTGCATCAGCATGGACGGACCCTGAGAACACTTACACCAGGTGAAATAACCCATTCAGGAAAAGACAAACACCACATGATTCCACTTATATGAGGTACCTAGAGTAGTTAAAAGTATAGACATAGGAAGCAGAATGAGGGTTTCCAGGGCACTGGGGTGGGAGACGGGGGGAAGGAGTATAGGGAATATCTTGCTTCATTTTTATAAAATTAAAAGAGTTGTGGAAATAGATGGTGGTAATGTTTGTACAACAATAAGAATGTACTTAATATCACTGATGTGTACACCTAAAACAATGAAGATGGTAAAGTTTATGTGTATGATATTATTTTATAATAAAAAATGAAAAAAATTTTGGAGGCAATTTCACATTTTCTTCCTTTATGTAATTATGGAGATTTAGGAGTTTGTAAAGCAAAGATAGTCCATAGTATGTAACTGATTCCATAGTTAGTAAGTGACATGATAAAGCATTTATCATTTACCCAAGATAGGTTCTACTATAAATTAAACCTGTGTCACGTTAGTACTTTTAAAACTAAAACTTTAAGTCAAAGTCCTCATCCATAGCTGCTTATGTGATGACAGACTGAGGGCTTAACAATTATTCTAATTTTTACTGCAATATAAAAAAGAAAAAGCATATTAAACACTTTGGGGGAAAAAAATCAAGTGTGAAAAAGGTTAAGTACTGTCCAATCCCATTCATACACAGGTTTGAAACTCTAACAAAATAATAGTAAATGAACCCAGGAATATATAGTTTTGCTTAGCTCAGAAAAGCAAAGTTGCTTAATGTAGAAAATCAATCAATGTAATTCTTCATAAGGTGAAGTCGCTCAGTCGTGTCCGACTCTTTGCGACCCCATGGACTATAGCCCACCAGGCTCCTTCCATCCACGGAATTTTCTAGGCAAGAGTACTGGAGTGGGTTGCCATTTCCTTCTCCAGGGGAATTTTCCTGACCCAGGGATCAAACCCGGGTCTCCCGCATTCCAGGCAGACGCTTTACCATCTGAACCACCAGGGAAGCCCGTAATTCCTCACAGTAACATATTAAAGAGGGACATATACACAGGGTCTCTAGAAAGATGTAGAAAAGCATTTGATGAAACTGGGCCTTTACGGATTTCTTCGAAAAAGTACGCAAAGCATAATGAGAACAAAAGACAAAGAAGCCCCAGAAAGTAGCTGGTCAAATCAGGACCAACGCAAGCATCAAGATAAATAATGAAAGTAGTGGATTACACTGCAGTGAATTAAACAAATGACGCTTTTTCTTGGACACAGAGAGAAATTGATGAAAATTTGAATAGGAATGACACAAAGAGAAAAGACAAAGGGCCAGAAACATATCAAAACATGTTCAACTTTACTGAAAACCAGAGAAAAATGTAAATTAAGGTCATAAGATACCATTTTATATTCTCCAGATTGACAAAATTAAAAAAGAAAAAAAGATACAGAATAACAACGACTGTTAAATGTTATTGTTCAAAGTAGCCTAATCACTTTTGAAAAGCAATGTAATATGAAACTGTGAAACTGAACATATATTTAATTTACCACCTAAAAATTCTACTACAAGGTAAATAGCTTAGAGAAACTCTATATTTATGTCCCAGGAGCTATGTGGAAAAATGCACAGCATTACTCATAAAAGGAAAAAGAGGAAAAAAAATCTAAACATCTTTCAGTAAGAACATGGATAAATAAACTGTTTAATTTATACAATAAGAAACATAAAGCAAAGAAAATGCCCAAACTCCAGTAACATACAAATTTCAGAAATCTGAGTGAAAACGTATTTCACACAAAAATGAAACCATTTTATAACCTCAAAAACAATATAAAAACTTAATTATAAAAATCTATCATCTATGCATAAGTACATATATATGGTAAAGTTATAAAGGAAAACAATTATAATTTGAAAGGTCAGGCTCATGGTTATCTCCAAGAGAAGTGAGGCAGCTATATTCAGGACACAAGGGCTTCAAAGTAATGATGGTTCCAGTTTTCAGCTGGAGGGTAGGCTCATGATTGTTCATTTTATAACTCTGTTCATAATTTATCTTATAAATGTCCTTTTATAGGTACCAATTATTAGAGAACAAAAAATATATGGCTGTAGTATAAACCCTGATAGTTGGGATTTTTTTTCTTTTCAGTAATACAAGTGCCTGACTTAAGCTTTCATTGCAATCCACTTCAAATACGGCTATCTCTTGAATAAACATACTGCCAGCCGCAGGAGGACTAGATAAAGTCAGGTCACCTGCCCCTACTGAGGCTCCTTTGTTTTAGAGATCTTTGTTAATTTCAATACCTGACCTCTGGGTCAGTCTTTTCCCTTCCTGTGATTTAAATTCCCACTCTTATGTTTTAAATCCACCAAAAAGAATGAGCCCTCAAAACCCTAGGCCATCATCCTAGATGCCAACAAAGGAAGAATCCCAGATGCACGCTTGCTCCCTCTCTCTCCTATACCTCCCCTTGTCCCCATGACCTAACTGCACGGTCCCAGATGTGCTGTGTAATTTCCAGGTCCTGTAAGTAATAAACCTTGATTATTTTTTCAAAATTTCCTGGTAATTATTGCTAAAAGGCATCTTTTAATGATAATAAGAACCACAAGTACCTGTCAAACCACAAAATCAGTTATTGATAGGCTAAGACTGGCACAAACCCATGGCATATTGTACTTACATTAAAATTATAAGAAAAAGAAAACAAAATTGTAAGAATTAATGATGGAGAAGGCAAATGTTTTTTAAAAAATCAGTATTCTTCAAAATCAACCATCCAGCCTTAAGACCTTTGCTCTATTTCATCAACCTGGAATAACTACTTAACTGACTCCCTCGCCTCCTTCCAGTCTTTGCTCCACTACCCTCCCCTCTTCTCAATAAGACCTCTCCTGACCACCGCATTCGACATCTCAATCTCCCATCCACTGACAGCTGGCCCTCTTGACCTCCTTGGGGTATCATGGCTTATCCTTCTCTATAGTCCATACCACCTTCTAAAATACTATATAATTTACCAATTTACTATGTTTATTATTTATCTTCTGTCTTCTCTCCTTCCTCTACTCTTCTAGAATGTAATCCACATACATGCTGGGATCTTTGCAATTCTATTCACTGATATGTCCCATGTGCCTCAATAGTTGGTGCTCAGTAAATGGATATTCCCTTTATTTTAACAGAAGGTTCCTGGATAATATACCATTCCATGGTCTCTTTCACGAATTATCTTTTTTACTGATAATGTATAAGTTGGGCACAAACTCAAATCAGGTAATATGACCCAAAATAAAATTTTCAGGGTGGCCTACTTAAAAACAAGATTTGTTAATTAGATCACAGTTTTTGACTAATACTTGTTTTAGTTATGGAACTATGTTAAAACCAGTTTCAGCCATGAATAAATCAAATATTAATCAGGAGCTTGTTTTAAGGTCAAGATATATGGGAAAAAACAAATTTAAAAATCATTACCATGTGCATATAAATGATCTTCCGTAACTTGCTTATGTCAATGTATCCCACAACATAGAGTGCAAATAATGATGCAATCTGAAATTTAAAAAGTTATGTGAAAATTTAAAATTATACATATATAATGAATAGATTAAAAATTAAGAAAGGATTATCTTTATTCTGCCTCAAATTTATATTTATATAGAAAGTTCTTTAGTTTCCTTCTTACCTGCTAATTTATTATTAAACAAAGTGAATACATTAATATAGCAAATATCAGTTGACTATTCTCTCTCAATTAACCATGTAAATTATCTGCTTTGCAGATTATCCAAAACAATACTCCTTTTAATGTCAGAGTGACTCTATTGCCGGCATGTACAATTACAAAGTGCCTTGCTCAAACATTATGAAAATGCAATTATAATGTGACAATTAATACATAATTGGGAAAGATACATTAAAAGCTAAAAAATAATTATTTAATGCATGTGTGTGTAAAAATATATTAGGTTCTGCTTGTTAGTCACACTTAAAAAGTATCTCCACTAGTGTTCTCCTTCATACTTGTACAAATATTCCAGTGTTGGCTATAATCAAATTTATCAAATTTCAAGCTAGACGTTCTTGTATTATAAAGGTATTAACTTTTTTAACAGTTTTAAAGAAAACTGTGAATGTATTTTCCAAGAATTCTAAGAGTACTAGAGTTATTCATATGAATTAATTGATTATATGAATAAATTGATTAAATAATATACCTCTGAGTAAAATGGCTCAGCTAGTAAAGAATCCACCCGCAATGTGAGAGACCTGGGTTCATTCCCTGGGTTGGGAAGATCCCCTGGAGAAGGGAAAGGCTACCCGGCCCAGTATTCTGGCCCTGAGAATTCCATGGACCATATAGTCCATGGGATTGCAAAGAGTCGTACACGACCAAGCAACTTACACTTTCACTTTTTTAGGTAAAATAGAGAGGTATTCAGTGTCTTTCTATCTTTCTTCATGGAAAAAGCAATTCAAATTAAATTCCATGCGTCTCTCACTACACAAATACTTTTCAAACAAAACTACACAAATACTTTTCAAACAAACAGCAAAATAGCTGAATACTTATAAACATGTATCATAAGTTTTATTCATCAAGTTTTTAATCGCCAAGTAATCTACAATAAATTTTCCTAAAAGTAAGAAAACAATGTTTCCCTTTACCCAGATTTCTCCATGGGGACACATCATTGCTGAAGGGTGACTGATATGACACAACTGTGGACAAGTGTGCTGTTATTCAGTGTAAGCCCCCCAGGGAAGCATATTACTGCCTCCTCTCCCTCCATGCAACTCCCCACGTTCCCCCTCCCCCAGATAGAAACCATAAAGCTGGCCATCTCCACTAACTGGAGGATAGGAACTCTCCCTTTCCATTCCATGGGTTAAGCAATACACAACAGGCCTACGGGGTTTTAAGGAGTGACCCTCAGGGACATTTTAAACCCAAAACATTTAAAATGTCATCAAACTATAGAAGACGAGAAAGTCTAAAAGGTAAGATCAAATAAAGAATTAAGTACAAACAGAGCCACCTGCAATGCAGGAAACCCAGGTCCAATCCTTGGGTTGGAAAGATTCCCTGGAGAAGGACATAGCTATGCACTCCAGTATTTTTGCCTGGAGAATTCCATGGACAGAGGAGCTCAGCAGGCTACAGTCATGGTGTCACAAAGAGTTAGACACAACTGAGCAACTAACACTTTCACTTTTTCAAAGCTTCTCTTAAAAAAAAAAAAAAATGATAGAAACAGCTAACCTGACATCCTGTTAAGTAGTAGTAATGTGTTAGGAGTCTTATAATACATACATGACCCCATCTGATCCTAATCACAACCCAATACAGTAGGTTATTTCATTTTCTCTACTTTATATATGAGAAAACTGAAACTAAGAAAAGTTAGGCTGTCTGTCCAACTAAGAAGCTAGTGAAGAGAGTTAGGTCTCAAGTCCAGGCTTGACGTCATTTCTCAAGCAAGACATTTCAAAGGACATTAAATAAACAACTCAAGTTGCTTTCTATGAATAGGAATAAGGCCAGTGTAAGAAAGAATCAAAGCAGTGGGTGCAGGGAAAAATGAGCTCACATTCTACTCCCCGTTCTCAAAACTCATTAATAAATAAATAAATCTTATTTATTGCCCTATCTTGAAATTTCTTTCAAAATATCAACTGAAAAAAACATTTTAGGACTTAGAATCATGTAACAAATCAGTTCTATAATTTTAGATAATTAAGTTCTTATAATCAAATATACTAAACTTAATTCAGTTTACAAATGTAAGCACCTTACCTGAGTAAGAAGTACAAACTGAGCAAACTGCCAGGGAAGCATAAAAAATACATTGGAAATGCAGAGTGCAATCAAGCTTCCTCTGTAAAGTTTCGTAGCCCTTAAAAAGATAAAATAAGTTTAACCAGAAAAGATCCCCTGGAGAAGGAAATGGCAGCCCAGTCCAGTATTACTGCTTGGAGAATTCCATGGACAGAGGAGCCTGGCAGGCTCTATAGTCCATGGGGTCACATAGAGTCAGACACGACTGAGTGATTAACAGACACACACAACCAGAAAACATTCTAACATGGCTACAAACCGCTACAAATTAGACTCTCTAAACACAATCTTGTTGTAACGTATAAAATGAGCCGATGGATTAAAAATTATGCCTACTGACAGCCAATTACAACAATTTCCTATGAAAAGTAAATACCCAGTATAACTGTAACAAAGGCTTCCCTGGTGACTCAGTGGTAAAGAATCCACCTGCCAATGAAGGAGACACGGGTTCAATCTCCCGGTTGGGAAGATACCCTGAAGAAGGAAATGGCAACCCACTCCAGTGTTCTTGCCTGGGAAATTCCATGGACAGAAAAGCCTGGTGACTACAGTCCATGGATTTGCAGAAGAGTCAGAAAGACTCAGAGACTAAACAACAGCAATAACTGTAAAAAACAAAGTTTCCAAAGGAGAGAGGGAGAAATCAGAGTCAGTGTATCCACTGAGTTTTTTCAAACTATATTTTGGTGAATTCACAACCAAATATATATATGTAAAGCTGCATTCAATAGATTAATTTGGAGAGATAGATGATGTCTATGAAAAAAATCACAGAAGTAGCAGATTCTAAGCAATAAGTATTCTGCAGACAAGCAAGCAAGTGTTTAGGATATGGGCTGAGCAGCTGATAGAGGTTTCCTGGAGGAGATGGATAAAAGCTGGGTCCTGCATGAATAGGACACAGAAAAGAGAAGAGGAGGCAAAGCCAGGGGCGTTTCGATCTCTGATCTGAGCAGCTGTGGACAATCAGAGCATATTAGCAAGGGAATGAGAGGAAGAAAAAATTTGCCAGCGCTGGATTTAAGACCGAAGCAGAGAGGTAGGTGAAAAGCAGAAAACAGAGACTGATGGGCAGGCTACTGTGTGCACTGTATTAGAGAAAAAAGCCAAGATCAAGAGTGTGGCTGTGGAGACACAGCACGTGCAGTGGAGAATCGGGTGTTCATTCAGCACATCACTTCTTCCCAAAGTGTTTGAGAAGGAAACATCTATCACCGTGCACCAGAACTAAAGGTTATGAATTCAGAGTTCAGCTTACTTGAATATGCTAAAGAAGCTCTCATTTCCATAATAAAAGAGGAATTTAAGGCAGAGCAATCAGGCTGGAGTTGCAAAGACTTTAAAAGCTAATACAAAAGCTGCCACCCATCCCATATTTTGTGAAAGGCCGGTCTAAAAACACTACCCAAGAGACAAAGCCACATATTCCTGCTAAGCTCATCATGGGGAAATAGACCACCCAAAGGGTTTGATGCAGCAGACGTCAACCAGTTCTCCTGAATTCTGCGCTGAATAGAGTTAGACGAGTCTGAGTCATCTCCATATTTTCATCGTGCTTTGTTCTGTTGTTTCCTACACTCTATTTTCTTTTATCATCACCCTCTGAAACAAGGCAGCATCCATCTAAATTCTGTCTGTCAGTAGAAGGGGAGGGAACTATCCTCTAAACTCTCTACCAGTGTGGTGCCTGCATCTCTATCAGGTCTCTAACTGAAGCCCAGAGAAACAGGGATGAGCCCAATCCAATCCTGCGTTTCTAGCAGGAATTCTCCTAGCGTGTCTTTCTCTTTCTACCCCTGCTATTCAGTTCTCCGGGATGCTAAACAAATGTAGAGGGAAGAACTACACGGGACAGTTCCTGACCTCGCCTGTTCTATGCACTGCTCCTGCGCAGCGCACACTCTACTGCCACCAGCTTCCCCACTTTTTCCTGTTTTTGGAAGGCTGCTGTGGTGACAGAAAACGACTTGGGGAAGCGGAGATGGCAGAAGTGGAAGCAGACTTGCTGCTCCTCCGGCAGCGTCTGTGGACCACTAACTAAAGGAAAGAAGACTAAAAGGCAGATTAAGAAAATGTTTGGGGTAGTCATATATTTTGAAGTTATATTCTTAAAACACCTTTATGAAAGCAACCTAGAAACAGCATCATCTTGATTATTTTATTACATTGTTTTCATAACGGAAGTTTTAAAAATTCCAGCTTAAGTTATTCAATGCAAAACAAACAACAACCTCTTAAAAATAAGTCATAGTTACCTGAGAATGTGAGTCACAAGCAACATCTGAAGTACAAGGAATGGATATGAGAAACTTTCACGGAGAGGAGGTGTCCACATCACACGGGTACACTAAAAAAAAAAAAAAAGTTCATAGGGTATGGTACCTTTGCTAAATGTGTTGAGTAAGACATACCAACTGAAAGCTGCTATTAAGCTTTTCTCACAATGTAATGGTGTGCCAGAAACCAAACTACTGATATTAACATTTTTACCAACAGCCAAATTAGGAGGAAGGCACACATGGCCTAAGACCTTATGAAACAGTAACATCATGAATTGTCAACAGCAAAGTCCTAAAAAGCTTCACCTGCAGCTTAAAAGGAAAAGAGGGAAAGCACCAGCAAGAAAATGTTCTGCCAAAACTAAAAACACTACATTTGAGTTGACTATGAAAATTAACTATAGTTTGTCTTCTTTCACATGAATTTCAGCAAAACTATTCATAACTAGTTCAATAACCTCAGATATAACCTCAGATAACGCAGATGACACCACCCTTATGGCAGAAAGCAAAGAGGAACTAAAGTGCCTGTTGATGCAAATGAGAGTGGAACAGCTGGCTTAAAACTCAACATTCGAAAAACTAAGATCATGGCATCCAGTCCCATCACCTCACAGCAAACAGATGGGGGAACAAGGGAAACAGTGACAGACTTCATTTTCTTAGGCTCCAAAATCAGTGCAGATTGTGACTGCAGCCATGAAATTAAAAGACACTTCCTCCTGGGAAGATAAGCTATGACCAACCTAGACAGCATATTAAAAAGCAGAGACATTACTTTACCGACAAAGGTCTGTATATTCAAAGCTATTGTTTTTCCAAGTCATGTACAGATGTCACAGTCATATCACAAAGAAAGATGAACGCCAAAGAATTGATGCTTTTGAACTGTGGTGATGGAGAAGACTCCTGAGAGTCCCTTGGACTGCAAGGAGATCCAACCAGTCCATCCTAAAGGAAATCAGTCCTGAGTCTTCATTGGAATGACTGATGCTGAAGCTGAAACTCCAACTGGAAAAGACTCTGATGCTGGGAAAGATTGAAGGCAGGAGGAGAAAGGGAAAGAATGAGATGGTTGAATGGCATCACTGACTCGATGGACATGAGTTTGAGCAAGCTCCAGGAGTTGGTGATGGACAGGGAAGCCTGGCGTGCTGCAGTCCATGGGGTCACAAAGAGTCAGCCATGACTGAGGGACTGAACTGAACTGATTCATAGCTAATATTTCAAAACTCTCTGGGGACATCACTGTTAGTATTTTTATTGACAACGCCACTTAAAAGGAGCACTCCACTTTTGTTTTTACTTCTTTGACCTGAGCTGCCAAGTATTTATAAAAAGTGGTACAGGAGATCAATAAAATAACAGAAATTCTAAAATAGTTATCAGCCTTTCTGAAAGCTAACTTTAGATTTGATTAAGTAATATAATAGTCCAGTTTTAGTACTCTATCATGTTTCTGCATATACATTAAATATATTAATAAGTCCATGTTTCAGTTTGAAGAATATAGCACTGGATTAAATGTAAAACAATCTGATATCACTACTACTAAGCTAGTCACACTAGAAGAAATCATTGCCTCTTTCAAGTCAAGCAGGGTAAATTTAAGGAATATATAGAATGACAAAGATCATGATGGAAACAAGCCTTTATTTTAGCTCTGCCTTAGACTATTAGATATCTCTACTACCCATATAGAAAGTTTAAGTCAATTTATTTCTCTTTTTCTACCAAAACTCACCATTCCCTATGAAATTAATATAAATATAGATTTGTCAATGAACTTACATGGAAGAGAATATAAAAAGATTGAAAATCTTTAAAAATGCATATTTGTTGTTGAGATGCAATTTTTAAAAATGTTAGTTTATTAATTAGAGATTTCAGTATGATTGATAGAAGAAATATATAACCAAAATTTATAAAGCTACCAATCTCTATGTAAAAACCAGTAAGAAAATATTCAAACTATATAATACACAATTTGAAAATTTTCCTTAGACTGTTCACCCACATTTATTTCATTACTAAATTCAACTACGTTGTCATCTCTTAGAAATTCATTTCTCTTAATAGCAATAGTCACTCAGTTTGCTAAAACTCAATTACATCCTCTGTAAAGTATGGATAAGAAAGCTCAATTATAAATTATAACAAAGAGCAAGGTTTTCTCCTTCTAAAATGTTAAGAGTGAATGAATTCAAATGTATGTGAAAGTGCTTCTTGTTGTTTCTCCAATAACACAGGGTGCTTTTCTAAATCTGATACAAACATAACTGCTGATCCAAATGATACCATACAATATGAAATTTAAAAAAAGATTTATTTTAATCATACCTTAAGTAACAATAAATAGGTATTTTATTTAACTATAATTTTAAGTGGAAAATAAAAATCTATAATTCTCTTTATAGGTTGAAATGTAAGAATTAAAGGAGGAAATATATACATAACTGCTTCAAAAAGGATTGCAGAAAAGCATTCTGCACTCTGACAAAGAATAAGAAATTCTTTAGTTGTGAAAATAAATTCAATTAAAAAATCTTGCACTGTTTAAACTGTCCTCATCCACTACATAATTTTTAATCTATTTTGGCTTGGTAAGGGCTAAATCCTTTAGTCATGTACTCAAGAATCAAATACAAAGGAATTTCAGCAATAAACAGCTTCATTTTTCAACCTCTCTTTTCAAATAGTTGATTTATACTACTAGAGATTTGAGCATAATCTAACTGATTTCTTTTCATAATTTAAAAATATAAATAGAACTGACTAGTCAATTATAACTTATAGTTAGTATTAGTATCAAATAGATCATGTTTAAGGCTTGTTCCAAGAGTTTTAATTAGAGTTAACATATAAGGTTTGAGCTTAAAACAATGGTCCTACCTCTTGACTGCTGCGCTGTTGTATTAGCTACAATATTAAACACTATACAAGTGATTCTAAAATGATTCCTGAACTCCATGGGTTTGGCTACTCCTTTTCTAAGAACGGTATAGGATTAGTATTCAACTATCCAGATGTCAACCATAAAAGTGCTGGATGCAGCAAAAAATGCAGCAGCCACACGACATCATCTAGCTGATGTTACCTGGGCAGTCCCATTGTTTAGGCTTGGCATTGGCTTTATGAGGCTGGTGGGACTGCACCTTTATAAGTCAGGTAGGTTTTTTGGAGCGTCTATCTCTTTCTGTACCAGGTGCTGATACACTGCCCAATTAAACCGTCAGTTACTGATACATTCATCAATTTGAAATGGTAATACAATTTTTGCTTACACAAAAGTTAATGCTTCAGTGCCATACAATTGCTATTAACAAGCTTTGGGTGCTTGTGTGCTTAGTTGCTCAGTCATGTTCCACTTTTTAAGAACCTGTGTGCTGTAGCCTGCCAGGCTCCTCTGTGGGATTTTTCAGGTGAAGGTTGTCATTTCCTCCTCCAGGGGATCTTCCCAACCCAGGGATCAAATCCAGGTCTTCCATGTCTCCTATACTGCAGGCAGATTCGTTACCCACTGAGCCATCGGGGAAGCCCTTACTATCTTAATAAAGTATTTCTACTGGTTCTATGGAAAGAAATGTTTATCAATTTTTCTCTCTGATCTTCCAGGATATCAGCATATCCTACCATAAAGTTTTCAAAAAAAAACAAAAAAACAAAAAACTTGTGTGAAATGAGTCAGCTTTGTTGGATAAGCAATAACTTACATCTTCATGACTCCATCCTTTGTAGCAATAACTCAAACCTGACCTTTCCTTACTTATTTAAACATAGAAAAAATCTCTGACAAGGTATTATCAACTCTACCACCTTTACTATGTGGTTGTAAACTAAACTCCTCAGGGTTATCAACATGCTCAATATTCTGTATACAGTATGAAAGTATTCGTCATGACACAAAAGCAATATAAATATAAAATGAAACAAATGATTCCAACTGCATTGAATGGTAAACCTAACAGAGAAGCAAAAATAATTTAGGTATATATTGAGCTATTTTACTTTTGAATTCTGTATTCCTTAGCAGAATATGATCTTAGGAAACAAAGAACAGCAAAGAAATCTTAAACTTTACTTAGTAGGTGTGTTGTTAGTAATGGTATTAGTGCACTAATTCTGAAATTATTTTGTATATACTACAGAATAAAGCAAATAAGTAAATACAATTACACTATGGGGAGGCAGAAGATACAAACATGGAGTAGGGGAAGGCAGAGTTTATAACACTGGATTACTAGATCAGAATTAATGGAGGAATCAGTGTGAATTAATGGTTTTTGCTGAAAGAAGCTAGAAGTGATTACATCCAAGCAGTTAATAAGTACACCAAGCACCCTGCTTTTGGTCTCTAAATACCATTTTCCACACAGGATCTAAGATTCCTTGGAAAATAGCCGATTCCAAATCTAGGGACGGGAAAGTACTAAGTGATTTTGAAACAAATTTTTGGGCAAGAAAGTAAGTGTTCAAAGAACACTGAGGGAAATAAATAAAGAACACTGGCCATATCAAAAGGGCAGAGAATAGTACCAAAATACACATGTGCCTACACATACACATACACAACTTAGGAATTAATCTAACAAAAATCTACAATATAAAAAATATTGCTGAAACAAGAGAAAGAAGACTGATATAAATGAAGAATAGCTATGTTTACAGATGGGAAGATTTGATATATTTAGAATGCCTCTTCTCCCTAAAATGATCTAGAGATCAAGGCAATACTAAAGTCCCAGCAGGTTGTATATGTGCTGAGGGAAGGAGGCATCATGGAAAACTGATTCTAAAATTCATATGGAAATACAAAGAACCTGGACTACTTAGAGCAACACTGGAAAAAAACAGAGTTAGAGACTTTTACTACCAGATATCAAACTTTTAAAGCTACAATATTTAAGATAGCGTGATAATGACTTAAAGATAAACAGCCAAACTGGAACAGATTCGAGAGTCTAAAAACAAATCTACCGATATTCAGTCACTTGATTAATGACAAAAGCATCAGTACAATTCAATGGAAAAAGAACTGTCTTTTCAACAAACAGAACTAAATTAATTTAATATTCAGATTAGGGTGAAGAAGCAGAGACAAACAGAGACTTTCCCTGGCAGTTCAGGGGTGAAGACTTCACTTTCCAATGCAAGGGTGCAGATTCTATCCTTGGTTGGGGAACTAAGATCCCACCTGCCTCGTGGCCAAAAAACCAAAACATAAAACAGAAGCGATATCGTAACAAATTCAATAAAGACTTTAAAATTTGGTCGACATAAAAAAAAAAAAACACCTTGAAAAAAGAAGAAGCACTGAAGAACAGTCAGGAGGCAGAGAGAAGTCACAATCTCATTTTGTGTTTAGCTTCCAGAAGACTGCTGAAATTGAATCCAGTGATGGACTGATAACTAAAAAGCTAAAAATTAACCTCCTCCAAATTCAATTGCTTGTAAGACCAAAGAGCTCATACCCTGGAGTGAGCATCTGGGAAACTGGAGAGTGAGCCACAGGGCAGAAATTTCCTTCATTCATTTGAAACTGGAGGAAAATTTAAATTAAAACTACAGCACTGCCCAGCTTAGCAAGACTCATGACGGGATCCAATTGCTTGGCTCTTACCCCACATGCCCAATACAGGAAAAGATAGTCCCTCTCTGATGGGGAAAAAGAAAAGCAAAAACAATTATTTAATTCAGGCTTTATCATTCTGTTATACAAAATATCTTGCATTAAATAGAAATCTATGAGACATGTAAAATCAAATATATAACCCACAATTAAAAGGTAAATTCTAGTCAGAAAATTTAAATCCATAGAGAACATTAATGTCGGAATTAGCATACAGAGAATTTAACTATAATCATTAGGTTTAAAAATTTACAGAAAAAGATGGATAAAATGGGTGAACAGACAGGAATTTTCAACAGAGAAATAGAAGCCCGGGGAAAAACTGAAATTTATAACATCTAAAATAAAAAATTCACTAGATGGGCATTAAAGCAGACAATGTATCAGAATAAAGTAACAATGAACTCAGGGACAAATAATATATCCAAACAGAGACAAAGAGAAACAAACAAACAAAAAGATGAAGGGAGTACCAAAAACCTGTGGGACAACATCAAAAGCTGAACATACATGGAACTGGAATCCTCAAAGACAGTAAGAAAGAGAACGGGGAAGACAAAATATCTGAACAAAAGATATTTGCTAAAGTTTTCTAAAAACTGATTTAAAAAATCAACCCACGGAACAAAGATGTTCAGTGAAATCTAAGCAGGATATATACAAAGAAGACCACATTTAAGCTCATCACCATCAAACCAAGAGAAATCAAATACAAAAAGAAAGCTTCAAACCACTATAGAAAACATATTACATTCAGGGAAACAATAGTAAGTGTGATAGATGACTTTGCAAACCATGGAAGACAGAAGACAAAGAATGACATTTAAAGAGCTTAAACATAAAGCTTTCAACCCAGAATTCTTATCCAGAAAAAAAAAAGCACTTAAAAAATAATGAAGGAAAATAAGGATGTTTTTAGAAAGGCAAAAGCTAAGAGAACTTATTGGCAGCAGATCTGCACCACAATGCTAAATAAAGTTCTTAAGACTGAAGAGAAATTATACCAGATGGAAACCCAGATCTGCAGGAAGAAATGAAGAACACCACCGAAACCCAAATTGAGACATCCAGCTATGAAAGATGACTAAGAGTTAACCAGGCATAGATTAGGAGACACGGAGAGGGAAATACGCAGGATACAGGAGAGAGCATGTGCAAAGGCCCTGAGACGGGAAAAGGGGCAGCCCCTTCTGGGAACTAGAGGAAGGAAGGACACAGCAGGACTGCGGCAAAAGGAAAATGCCCTAGAGCAGAGAGACCCAGAAAGGGCCAGGGCATGCAAGATGTGGTAGGCTGGTTTTCTACCACACTAGAAGCTATTACTAGCCTTCAGACTACATCAACAGATTCATCTCCAACTAAGACTAGCACACACTCTGTTTATGGACTTTGGGAGTTAAGTTTCACAAATAAACACAGCACTCAATAGCCTGAATAAATAATACATCTTGCACTTACGCTATCTACGAAATGAATGCAAAAAATACTTAAATCATGTCGCTCATCTGCAGGTAACCTCCATGGCCTTTCCATCCGCTCCAAATGAACCTTACAATGACTGACAGGACTACAGAATCAGCCCTTTCCACATCCCACCTTCCACCTTTCACTGTCTGGCCTTATACCTTCCACTCTCTGCTCCTCCAAAGTGGCCTCCTTGCTTCTCCCCAAATAAATCAGGAAACCCCCCACAACCCCCCACCTTTAGCAGAAGACTGTTCCACCTTCACATCCACAAGGGACCTTTGTTTTACTACTGAAACATCTGCAGCCTCTACAGATCCTGACATAGGGTAGGCCCTCAGTATATGCTGTTGTTTTTTTCCCTATTTATTTTTTTGAAGTATAGTTAATTTACAGTGTTGTTAATTCCTATTACACAGCAAAGTGATTTGACTATATATGTTGTTTTAAATGAGTTGAATAAACACAAGACTCAGAACAAATATTCTTACCATTATTAGGAATGAAAGGGAGAAAGGAAGAGGAAAAGAGAAAAGGTTCCTTAAGTTGGCAAGAAAAGATCTCATCATAAAAAGCTAAACAAACCTATTGCACATAAAATGAATTTTTAACAGTCAAAACTGGAGAAAAGTACTGCATTTAGCTTTTTTTTAATGTGCCCATCTAAATGCTTTTCAATTAACATGCAAAAAATCAACCAATGCTATAAATATCTTATAATAAAAAAACATTTTAAAAGCAAAGCAAAATTGTTAGTTTTCATCTTAGCAAAAATTCTCAATAGGAACAGAATTAACATTTAATTAAAAAGTTTGATAAAACATCTGCATAGTTTTTATTATAAAATAAAAATTTTATATATAGGCTCAGTATTACTGATTATTACTATGAGCCACTAATAGCTTCTTTATTGTGTTTTCACATTTTTCAGATTTGAGGATTTTAAATTTTCCTTTTAAATAATTTTAATCATTTATGCTACATAATTTGTAGTTCTTCTTTTAAAGCAAAAATTTCCCCTTGTAAAACCATCTGAGAAAGGAATACTTCAGAAAGTACATCATATAAAGAAATGGCAACCCACTCCTCCAGCATTCTTGCCTGGGAAATCCCGTGGACAGACGAGCCTGGTGGGCTATAGTCCATGGGGTTGCAAAAGAGTTGGGCGTGACTTAGCAACTAAACAACAGCAATGAAAACAAAAATACCTATCTTAGACTCAATTACATAGCAAATTAAATAATGGAGATAGAACTTAAAAGCAGGAAACAATTCACAACTGTTTTTTAGCACATAAACCACTCACTCACATGATTTAAATAACTCTCCTAAGAAAGAAGGGTACCAGTTAGAAAACAGCCAGATATTCCAGGGCGACACACACTGTGATTCTCTGGAAAACTTCACTAAATATATGAATAGTTACAACCAGAGTAGATGCTGTGTCCCGGCCCCCCCAATATAAAAACTATGTACTTTAAACAACACTTTTAAAAATCAGAAGAAAACAAGGATCTGAAAATCTTACAATCTGAAAACCAAAATAAATAAAAAAGTATAATAAAATCATTTTCAGTTACTTGTGATCTCACAATTATTTTATCCAAAACTACAGTTTATGTTCTCAATTAATGTCATTACTCAAAATGGTCACATATACTTTAAAGCTACAGTCATTGCTGCTGCTGCTGCTGCTGCTGCTAAGTCGCTTCAGTCGTGTCTGACTCTTTGCGACCCCATAGATGGCAGCCCACCAGGCTCCGCCGTCCCTGGGATTCTCCAGGCAAGAACTCTGGAGTGGGTTGCCATTTCCTTCTCCAACGGTCATTGATATAAGTACAATTATTTACTTAACTAATTCAGGAAAACTACAGTTTTAATTCTAATCTTATTTAGTTAACCTTTCCTAAGTAGAAAGTAATCCCTAGGTGTGTTTCAATATCCCAAGTAGCTGAAAAGTATTAAACTAAAAAAAAAAAAATCTATCAACCTGAAAAATGAACTGAACTACTTCACTGCTGAAAACTGAAAAGACTGCTAACAAAGATGTTCATGTTACATGAGTATCAAAATTATTAGAAAAATGTACAATCAAAAATTAATAACCCCTAATGTCTAGTCAAGGCTATGGTTTTTCCAGTGGTCATGTATGGATGTGAGAGTTGGACTATAAAGAAAGCTGAGTGCCGAAGAATTGATGCTTTCGAACTGTGGTGCTGGAGAAGACACTTGAGAGTCCCTTGGACTGCAAGGAGATCAGTCCTGGGTGTTCACTGGAAAGACTGTTGTTGAAACTGAAACTCCAATACTTTGGCCACCTGATGCGAAGAGCTGACTCATTGGAAAAGACCCTGTTGCTGGGAAAGATTTAGGGCAGGAGGAAAAGGGGACAACAGAGGATGAGATGGTTGGATGGCATCACCGACTCAATGGACATGGGTTTGGATGGACTCCGGGAGTTGGTGATGGACAGGGAGGCCCGGCATGCTGCGTTTCATGGGGTTGCAAAGAGTCAGACATGACTGAGCGACTGAACTGAACTGAATTATACACTGAGAATAACACAGTAGACCTTTCTGCTTCAGAGATGGTAATATTTAAAACTGTGCCTTGGCTTCAAAATTTTCAATAATCTCTTTCTTCGCAGCATCTCACTGTGAACACCCAATGCTCCTTTCTTCCACTGTTAAGCAATTATTTCCTATTTCTTCGGGCATTCTCACAGATCTGTGCTTCCAAATGTTTTATGGTCCACACCAAGGCACTAAGCAGCATACACAGTCAAAAAGAGCCAAATAATTCTTTTATTTCTTTGTTTAAACTTCAGACCAAATCAATTAACTGATGTCATGTTGCAATCAATTGTCAAATAACTCTCATCTATAAAGTCACTCTAGCTTTAAATTTCTGTGATTTTAAATACTATGCATGTGCTAGTTTAAGTCTCATTAGTAATCCACTAAATGATAAGAAAAGTAAGTTCAACCCCGAGTCTACAGTTTAGTTTTTGTATGACTACACTCAGAGCTTTGTAACATGTATATATTCAAATATTATAGACAGTGTGGAAACACTTAAAAGGATTAAGTTACTTCACACAAAACAATCGGACCTTTTATATGAGAATTCCCCTCATAGAAAACTTTCATGAAAGAAAACCAAACATATATATATATATATATAACTAGAAATTCATTTATAATTATAATTAAGTTAGTAGAAGGATTTTATTGGCATCTTGAATTTATATTAAAATTTAGCCTAAAATAAGTTACCAATAATAATACAAACAATTACACAAGCTAATAATTACTTAGCAGCAACTATGTGTCAAACATTGCTCGAGACACATTACAGATATGAGCTCATTTAATCTCCCAATAATCCAATGAGATGGATAACATTATTTTTCCAATTTACAAAGAGAAAACTAGGGTGGGTGAGATTAAAGGGTTTGCCCAGGTCACTCAGTCACGAAATGGCAGAGTCAGGATTTGAACACAGGTAGCCTGGATGCAGAGTCTATGCTTTTTACAATGTTATTCTCTTTAGAAAGAACTTGGATACATGCACAAATTTATAGATACAATAAAACATTCTGCAAAGGACACTTAAAAGTGTATCAAGGTTTAATATAAATGCATTAAAATAGAAACATATACTATAGCTCCTATATCAAAAAGTTACCCCCCACAAGAAGTTAATGGATACATGGCTAGCTTATTTTTATTACAGTTAAAACAAGAGTTTTCACAATTTTAAATTATATACAGAATTAACACAGACCCACTATTTCTTTAAGCCACTAAGAGATATATCAAAAGATACAATGGTTGTAAAATTTAAGATAAATGCTAGTGTTTAAAATTTCAATCAAAATGAGATTAAACATTTAAAGTCTACTGCTGCTGCTAAGTCGCTTCAGTCGTGTCCGACTCTGTGCAACCCCATAGACGGCAGCCCACCAGGCTCTGCCATCCCTGGGATTCTCCAGGCAAGAACACTGGAGTGGGTTGCCATTTCCTTCTCCAATGCATGAAAGTGAAAAGTGAAAGTGAAGTCACTCAGTTGTGTCTGACTCTGCGACCCCATGGACTGCAGCCTACCAGGCTCCTCTGTCCATGGGATTTTCCAGGCAAGAGTACCAGAGTGAGTTGCCATTGCCTTCTCCTATTTTAAAGACTGCTACTATAGATTAAATTTAAAGAAATTTAAATTTCTATATATTTCTATATTTTATATTGGTAAAATTTTGTATTAGTAAAATGTCTTAAAATTTTAAGAAATACTTAAATGAAAATCATTATTTCTAGAAGTAAAACCCCTAAACAGTTTGAAAATATTTGTTTACTACCTACCTCTCCATGATTGAAAAAGAAGCACAACACTGTAACCAAGCCTCCTAAACGGCTGCCGCTGGAAAAGAATATAAGAAAATGTAACTCCAGTAACAGAAACCAGGTCGATCCTAATAAAACCCTGAAATAACATAGCATCTACTAGTACTACAAAAAGTTTTAGCCACACTAGAACTCTATTATTTACAAAACAACTTATTTCCTCTGATGTATCATTAGTTTAAAAAAAAAAGTTTTGTGGTGTTTTTTTTTTTAAATCATTCTCCATGCTCAAAATGTACAGAAAATCAGAAACTGACAAGGAATAAAAAATTCTTATTCGTCATGTTATTGTGTACCATGCAACCTGATCTGTCTTTTTTCATTTTTTAAACTTCTTTAGTACCAACTATTTTTCTTTGTATATAATATATATTCAGGAGAGAGGATGGATGCTAGTACAGAAAAGTCCTTTATGGTCAGAAAGCTGGAAATCACCATACTGCCTCCTGCTCTTGGAAATTCACAAAGTGTGTTAGCACGTTAAAGATTTAACTAATTTAGTACTTCCCAAATCCCATCTCCAAGCTACCTTTATACCTGCTTGTGAAACACTAGTTTACAGATTTTTATCATTTATTTTCAAAAAATTGGGAAACACAACACAAACATCAAAATAAGAGAATCTGGCTTATACCTCTAGCTAAGAAACCACAATGGTATAGTTTGACAGTCCTAACAGTTAAAGCTTCACTTGCTCAGATAAGGGTGAAATACGTCCCCATTCTACTCTGACCCTGACCAAAAGCATCTGGGCAAAGGAAAGGAAGGCTCTTTTCAGGTTTGTTTCACCATTTCTTTCATCTCTACTCTTGAGGTCTTTGAGTTCTCTTTAGCTCATGCTGCTTTCCTGTAATTTTATCCAGATATCCTTCCTTCCTTCTATCCACCCAGAAATATGTGTATATCACAGAAAAGCAACAAAGAATCAGACACAGGTATTCCAGGCCATTATGTTTATTCTTCAGGGTGTATGAAAGAGGAAACACAGGGGAGATACATGAGATGGCAGGAATAATTCATGTACGGAGAACATACACCCTCCCCAACATCCCCAGAAGCAAACAGGAAGGGCTGGGACAGTCAGCCTTGGCTCAAGAGGGAAGTGGAGTCTGCATGTTTAGCGGCAAGGAGTTTACAGAGTTGCTATTTTCCCCATAGAGTTAGGGCACAGAGCCACTTGCTGCTCAAGAGAACAGGCAGCAGTGCTAAAGGTTGAGGAAAGTGGAGGAGGAGGTGTCTGAAATACCACTTGCACTTAGGAGAGAGGTAAGGAGGGAAAACAGAAGGGCTCTAGAGCCCTCTTTAAGGGATCAATAGAAGTTCAAGATCACAAATTATCACAGAGACACTAACGGTAAGGCTGTGTGATCTTTCTCCACTGGTTATTAACTTGGACTGGCACAAATGAAATATAAAGGGGCAAAGAAAGCATGCTGGCCAGACAGCAGTGAAGTGATGGATTACAGAAATAAGAAAGGCAGATAAAGGAGCTGGAAAGGGTACAGGACAGGGGTTGGAAGTTGGGGTTCTCTCAAGAGGCATAGCATGGCATTTCAAAAGACCAGCAAACAGGCAAACTCTAGGCTCACTTAAGTGATGAGACTTTAGGAAGCTTAAGAATGTATTATGGGGACTTCCCTGATGGTCCAGGGGTTAACAATCTGCCTGCCAATTCAGGGGACACGGGTTTGATCCCTAATCTAGGAAGATTATGCATGCTGCAGGCAATTGAGCCCATGCCCTGCAACTACTGAAACCTGCACACCCTAGAGCCCGGGCTTTGCCACTGGACAGCAGCCCTGCTCGCTGCAACTAGAGAAAGCCTGCATGTGGCAATGAAGCACCACTGAAATTAAAATTTTTTAAGAAAAAGAATGAGTTATGGATTTAAATAATTAAATGTTTAAATATTAGATATTAAAGAGACAAATATATTTTAACAATTTGAACATATTCTAACAAGATAAAAAGCCATAGATCTATATATTTTTAAAAAATGGTTTCCTGCCAGCAACCCTCCTCCAATCCTATTCACCAAAGTTAATCAATAACATTTGTTGTGTGTCCATCCTTCCAAATTCTCTCTATAACCCTACAAACACATATTTTAATGTTATTACTGTTAACATCCCTCCAAAATGTTCCTTTCCTAATTAATCTGTTATTCCTAATCCATACATTTAACCCAAAGCATTCTTTTCAACAGACGTCATATACTGCACAGCACAAACACTTTGCAACTTGTTCCACCCTTTCCCTGTTATCGGTCATACAGATGTTTTTCAGTTCCTTGTTTTAATTTTTTAAATGATAAAATAACATCTTTGCACATGTAAAAGATAGTGTTTTCACTTCTATCAGATAGACCTGTGAGACTGTCAAGTCAAAGAATGTGGACTTTCCAGAAAACCCACTCCAGTCCACACCCTCACCAGTGTACGAAGGGTTGATTTCACTATAACACAGAAGCCAGTGTGCCCAGACCCTTTTACATTTTGCCCATAGAAGGGTGGAGATTTTTTCTCACTGTTGTTTTGATTTGTTCTTCCTGCCTATTTGTACAAAGCATTATGTCAGTGGGTTGTTTCATTTTGCTTTCTTCATTTACTCTTCTGTGAACTGTTCTGTTCACATTCTTATCTGTTTTTCTACTGGATTCTCTGTTTCCCTATTTAAAGATTAGGGATATAAATTTTTTACTGTTATATATGTGACAAAATCTTTTGCTATAACTTATGATTTATTCTACAATAAAAAATTTAACTTTATGTAGCTAATTTTATAGTAAAATGTCAATATTTTTTCTTTTTTCCTTCTGTATTTCCTGGCTTGTCTGTGAAGGTCTTCCCCATCTCAAAATTATACAGTGTTCTCCTATAGTAAGATTATAGTACAGCATCTTTTGATTACAGACAGCTTTGCTTGACCAGGCAGAGAGGCAGATTTTCTGGTATATTGAGGCTCTGCATAGCCAAGAGCAGAGAAAAAACTGCTTATCGACAAGGAATGTTCTATGTTCCAATCATTAGGAAATGACATGACTTGCAATAAATCCAAAACAGTGTTCCCAGCGTTTAACTTCCTACCCTCTGATATTTAAAGACTATCACATAGGTCATTTTATTTTGCTAAACAGAAAAGATGTAGCAACCAGAATATTTAAAATCATTTTTTTTCCATTACAGTTGATAAGTTGATATTTCAACATTCCCTAGTGGTTAAAAAAAGTTTCTTCTGCAATATTACCACCAACTGTCAGAAAATATGAAAGCTCCTATTGTGCAAATTTTAAAGCATTCTAAGCTTGGTAAACATTTGCCACAGTTATTCATACATCCCAATTAACCTTGGACCTTAATTTCCCTAGATATAAAATAAGGGGATAAGAATATAAAAAATCTTAAAAATACTATCAACTCTAATGTTTAATCTTCTTGTAATTTTCTTCTTTCCCAAATCTTTCTGTAAAGTGGATTTAAACCAGTCATCACATTTTGGTAGGCTCTGTTAATCATTGTGGGTTTTACCTCTATATACCAAAGAACTTTGAAACATGCAAAGTTCAAAATAAAGAAACAAAAGTAATCATTGTTGTTGTTTAGTCACTAAGTGGTGTCCAACTCTTTTCTGACCCTATGGACTGCAGCCTGCCAGGCTCCTCTGTCCATGGGATTTCCCAGGCCAGACTACTGGAGTGGGTTCCAGTTTCCTTCTCCAGGGGATCTTCCCGACCCAGGGATCAAATCTGTATCTCTTGCATTGCAGGCATATTCTTTACCGTTGAGCCACCAGGGAAGCCTGATATTAAATTACCCTGTGTAAATGCTTAGGAAAGAGAATATGAAAGAGTAATTTAGAAACAAACCAATCAAGAGGATTTCAAGTCTTGACTTTGAGATGTAAGCCTCAGCACCTGCTAGACCACCAGACCTGACTGAGAGCAGAGCATCCTCCCTCGAACTTTTTAATTGTTTAGTCCCTATGTTGTGTCATGACTCTTTGCAACCCCACGGACTGTAGCCTGCCAGGCTCCTCTGTCCATGGAATTCTCCAGGCAAGAATACAGGAGTGGGTTGCCATTTCCTCCTCCAGGGGATCTTCCTGATCCAGGGATGCAACCTGCAACTACTATTTGGCAGGCGGATTCTTTACCACTGAGCCATCAGAGAAGCCTTCTCTTAGGGGCAGGGATATTTTGAACATTAAGAAAAGAAAAAGTAAAAGGTGAGAAAGAGAATGAGAATCAGGAGGGCTGAGAAAAGTTCTAAGCTTGGTCCTGCCAGTCTCTTATAAGCAAATAATCAATGCCTTTAATTTAACTCTCTGTCTGCTAGGACCAAGGAAAAGATTTTTATTTACAAGATTGTGAACTTCTTGATACATCACTGCAACTGTTGTAGTGCCAAATATTGAGCCTCTCCTAAGGCAGAGATTCAAAAGGTATCTTTAGAATAAGTGAAAACATAAAAAGTCTTCAATCAGAACACTGCTGGCATTCATTTTGGGGAACCTTGTGGTTAAATATACATTTCCTGTCATTGGTACTGGGACCTCCACTCCATGATGCACAATTTCCTCTCCATCAGCTCAGCCTCTACCCAGATGCTTCCTTCCCCTCCTGCCTTGAAACCTCACTCTGCTGGGAGAGTCACTCTGTCAGGCTCCTACATGGTTCTAGGCCCAGAGGTGAGGCCAGCAGCCTCCTCTATTGTCATCTTCATTAAACCCTGCTCATCAGAGCTCATTTCTCTCACATGCTCTCCTCAAAGCGGTCATCTCCCAACACTCTAGCTCATTCCCATTATTCACAGCTTTCTCCTACCTCAAAGGCACACCAAGTTTCTTAACCCTATGCTGAGCACCACTGGAGAAAATTATACCAATGTGCAAACCTGTGCTGTCCTAAAATTATAAAACAAAATTTTAAAAACCTGTCAATCACAAATCCTCATGAACTATGCCTCCCAAATACCTTGGAGACCGTCCGCTTCTTTCCATCCCACCCCCACTAAACTAGCTCAGGCCACCTCCCCCTTCCCCATGGACGACTGCAACACCTTCCCACACAGCTTCATTAGGCTGTGCATCCATGCTCACGCCTCCTACAATATATTCTCTACATTATGCCATCGTTACAAATAAATGAATACAACCACACTAACTATCCACTCAATACTTCACTGGCATTCCACTGTTCTCCGGAGGAAATGCAAACACCTAAACATGTCTAGGATGCTGTGTGGGATCTGGTTGTGGATGTACCCCCAGATCCCTTTCACTATTCTTCCTTCTACCCCAAAACCTGTGCTCCAGTTGCACTGTACTGCTACAGTCCCTCAAATGGAATCACAATGACTGCAGTGAGCAAAACAGCCTGGTGGGGAACAGGACTGACGGCAGAGGAAGAGAGTCTAGGCAGAGAGAGGCCTACAGGAGAAAACCACGGTATCCCAGGAAGAGCGGTGCAGGGAGGTCCCAGAGATAGAGAGAGAATGTCAGACTGTGCCAGGGAGACAGAATGCTGGGGGGCAAAGAAAGAAGTACAAGGATGCCAGAGATATTCTGAAGAAAGAAACCAACGGGGTTTTGTGACCACTTGGACGTCAGAGGTAGCAAAAGGGGATAGTCATGGATATCTTCTCAGGCTCAGACTTGGACAACAAACAGTGTGGTTAGTGTCGTTTGCTGAGATAATGACACAAGAGGAGGCAGATTTTGTACAAAAGACACCAATATTTTCAACTAATAACTTTCATCAATTTATGCATGCTGAAGAGAAATACTTATCTTTTAAATATTCATAGACAACTGTTATACCAAATGATTCAAGACGTGCTAACCCACCAAGCTAATAGAACATTCAAAACAAAAACAAAAAAACAAGGAGCTGGAAAAGTTTGAGCTAATACAATTCACAGCCTATTTAAGACACGTTTTTAACCAAAAATCCAGCCTGTGTAAACAGTAAATGCTGATTAATGAACAAAAAATGTCAAGTAAAATAATGAAAAGAAATTAGCATAAAGGATAAGAAATTCAACTTCTCCTTAAAACAGGTGAAGGGCTAGGGAAAAGTAAAATCTTGATATAAAATCTTAGTTCTGCCACAAAGACGAAAAAGAAAAAAAAAAAACCCACTGCATCACTTCATAGGTGACTTGGGTTGGATCATGAGAAGGACATGTACGAAAATTGGTTATATTAATTATAACTATTCACTTCAGGACACAAAGTGAAAGTTGCTCAGTCATGTCCAACTCTTTGTGACGCCATGGACTATACAGTCCATGTAATTCTCCAGGTCAGAATACTGGAGTGGGTAGCTGTTTCCTTCTCTGGGGGATCTTCCCAACCCAGGGATTGATTCCGGGTCTCCCACATTGCAGGCAAATTGTTTACCAGCTGAGCTACCAGGGAAGAAAGGAGGGCATTAAGCAAAATTAAAAGGGAGGTCTGACATACAGACTAATCTTCCAAGTCCTCAAGGTGTCTGGAACCTATTTAGAAATAAAGTAGTCAAAAAAAAAAAAAAAAACACAATTCTAGTATCAAGGAAGCCACTGTGAATCTCCAATGGCCAAAGAAGATAACAGAAGAACAGAAAACCAGAAGAGCATTTTCTTTGCACTGTGTGACTGGTTGGTTCCTCATGTAAAAGAAAAGGCATTTTCTGATAAGTAGCTATGGTCTACCAAAGAATGGCCAGGCTTTTCTCACAATGCAAACTGAAGGAGGATCTGCAGGTAACAGACAATGCAAAAAACAAAACTTCAAGTTCAAAATTCTTTAGAAGAGCTGGAAATTTCATAGAAACTACACTAAAACATAACAGGTAAAATAAGGGAGGGGGAAAAAAAAACCCAGGAAATTATATTTCAATCCAAGAGTCCCCTATCCAAACCATAGGATTTGGAGGAAAAGAGAGACAATGGAGAAGAGAAAGTCATCAAAGAAGTAATATAGAAAGTTTCCCCCAGAAGAATGCACATGTCCAGAGGAACAAAGCCGTTAGAGTATCTGATATAAAGAATGAAACAAAATCTACTACATCATGACCTTTACTTAAGATATGGAAAAAAGAATCCAAAAGCTGCCAGAGAGAAAAAATGAACCAGGTACAAAAGGAACTGATGGCAGAACAGCACCTAACTTTTGAAAAGCTATAGTGAATCTCAGAAGACAGTGGAATAAAGTCTAAAGAAAACTAAAGTACTGAATTAGCCAAAAAGTTTATTCAGGTTTTTTAGGAAAAATCCAAATGAACTTTTCTAAAACCAGTCAAACTATTGACCAGTATAGTGTGGAGCCAAAAGACACAGGGTTCCAGGAGAGAGGCCCCAAGGTTTACGAGTGGGAGAACGGAAATGGTGAATTTTACATATTTGGCAACATATAAATTGTTTTACAGTTTACTTGCGGACTGTGAAGAAAGCTGAGCACCAAAGAATTGATGCTTCTGAACTGCGGTGTTGGAGAAGACTCTTGAGAGTCCCTTGGGCTGCAAGGAGATCCAACCAGTCCATTCTAAAGGAGATCAGTCCTGGGTGTTTGGATGCTAAGCTGAAACACCAGTACTTTGGCCACTTCATGCGAAGAGTTGACTCATTGGAAAAGACTCTGATGCTGGGAGGGATTGGGGGCAGGAGGAGAAGGGGACGACAGAGGATGAGATGGCTGGATGGCATCACCGACTCAATGGACGTTGAGTTTGAGTGAACTCTGGGAGTTGGTGATGGACAGGGAGGCGTGGAGTGCTGCAGTTTATGGGGTCGCAGAGTCGGACACGACTGAGTGACTGAACTGAACTGTGGTTAATGGACACGACTGAGCGACTGAACTGAACTGTGGTTAATAATTAATCAGTATACAAAAAGTGAAGGAAAACAAAATAATAGATGACTCTTAACTACAAGAAAATAATTGTTTCCATGTAAAAAACTATTTACCCTACCAGACTCAGGGCTTCCCAGGAGGGACAGCAGTAAAGAATTTGCCTGCCAATGTAAGAGACACAAGAGATGCAGGTTTGATCCTTGAGTTGGGAAGATCCCCTGGAGGAGGAAATGGCATCCCACTGCAGTATTCTTACCTGGAAAATTCCATGGACAGAAGATCTTGGCAGGCTGCATTCCACAGGGTCATAAAGAGCCAGACACGACTTAGTGGGCCAAGCACAGAGCACAGCACTTGACTAAGCAGTGTGCAATGTTTATACGGTCATAACAACATAAATATGGACTACTGTCTGAAAGTGCTTTCTCGGGACAAAGAAATGGATGGGCGATGGGGACAGACAGGGCAAGGGACTGGTGCTTCATTTCATCACAGAAGCCAACACAGAAAATAACGACAATTAACTTTAAAATCACACTAAAAAGTCTCATACCCAGCTGTAGAAAAGAATAAAAAAATAGCTCAATAAACTTATTTGGGAACTTGCTGATTTTCACTGGACAAAGAACTATAAGTAAAACAATCATAAAAATTTCCCAGGTAACAGGAAAACAGACATTCTTATTCATCACCAAAGGAAATAAAATACTATATTGTACTGCTTTTTTAAGCGAGGATAGTGGGTACTATAGAAGATAATCACAGAGATGCATGAAACATAAAATAAGGGGTTTCATATAGCTGTTTCTTATAAAGCCCTAAAAGAAAAGTTCAGTAAAAGTATTTTCCATGGAGAACAACAAACAAAAGCCCAGGGAGACAGCAGGGTCTGGAGAGGTAACAGGCAGCTTAGGCAGACTCAGAGTCAACTTTACTCACTGCTCACTGTTTTCTACAGAAGATCTGCTCAGATGATGCTTAATCTAAAATAGAAAGCCAAATGCTGAAGGAGCTCCAAAACCAAGAAGAGGTATTTTCTGGGCACCCTGGAGAACAATGAATGGAAAAGGGCTCAAAGATTCTATAACATGATCTAAAAATCATACTCAAAATCAGGTGCTGTAATGATTCTATTTCTTATCTTATGAATTGTGGGGAAAGGATTTTTATCCATCCTTCAGCTACAGTTTCTATACGTCTTTACTACAGAAACTCTAAAGATGGTGGCAGCCATAATCAAAATCAGTGAGAGACTAAAGAAAAAATTAAGCACAAAAGTGCTGGGCACAGCACTTCTCTGTGAAGACCTTGAATGGCTTCATGTCATTATCTTACCATCCTTAGACTAAAAGCAGACAAAAGAATGGCTTGGCCTGGATGCCAGATAATCTCCATAGAAGGGGCTGGTGGTACAGGCGGATGAGACCACATTCTCACCACTGGCGCGACCAGATTGCAGTAGATGAAGGAACAGGAATTTTAAAGCTTGGACTGGGGGTGACAAGGACACTCAAGCAGTAGTCCAATCAAAAAAATCTTGTTTCCATTCTGTTCTCTGAGAGGAAAATGAAGAGATGTTCCTTGGCAGAAGGGAAGGAATCAAGAAACAGACAGACTGAAGGACAGTGACGAATAAAGAATAACTACTTCGTACAAGGAGGGATGAACTCTATAAAACCAACAGGGGGATGAGCCCTAAAACAGAAACACATCTTCTAAGGGACATCCCTCTTCCAGGGCTAATTCTGTCCTATATTAGTTTTCCACTAATAGAAATACTCAAGGTTTGTTTTGAATTCCTCTAAATTTCAAAGGAAGGCAAAATGATCAAAGGCAACAAACTTGTGAAACAGATGTACTTCTGGAGCACACACACACCCCCAGACAGACACCTGTATCAGAGAAGTAATAGAGACAGAAGACAAGTCCAGTAGGAGTGAAAAGGAGAGTGAGATGATATGGAGAGGCTAGGCCTCCTTGGGTAAAAGGCCTTTCAAATTCCCAGTTTCAGTTTTTACGAGGCCCAAATAGTTGGGTTTCCTGTTCCCTAATTCCACAAGAACTCTGTATCCCAGGACCACATTCCTCTTTTATTTGAACTAGTCAGAGTATCTCTGGTGAGCTATTTAGAAAAAAGAAAAAAGAAATCCTGTTTGGAAACTCTCTTATTATTTGTATATATCTTTTATATAAATAAAATTTATAATAAATTTTATTTAATATGTATTTTTTTCCAGAGAGCTGGCTGTTAAACATTTACCAGCACACCATAACTTCAGGGTGAATAAACAGTTATATATACCATCCAATCTATTCTTACTTAACAATCTCAATTTCCAGAATAATACTAAAATCAAACAACAAAGAAGAAAAGGATTAATATTACTTGCATGACATCTGCCCTTCAGGTCCAACAAGAAAAGCTTTTGGTATTTATCAATAAGAGAATTCCATCTCTCAGGAATGAATGAATTTCCCCAAGAAGCAATGAGGACTTTCCTAACTGCCTGCTAACTAGTCTCACATGTTCCAACCTCCCTGCAGAACAGAGACATGCAGGGTCTTGAGAAACTGGCCCCCAGAAACTTAGTCTGCAGCTGAGAAATATTAGATTATCTTATGAAATACATAACTGTAACTATGACTTAACACAGCTTGTAGAAAATAATTAACAATAGGTATTTTGAAGAAATACTAAAATACTGAGAATTCCAGACAAAAAGGTATATTATGAATAGGTCGTGTTTGCAAAAATACCTTACTTCATCTCCTCAAGTCAGAGCTTGGCAGCCCAGCCCCATTTCACCGCTTGTCTATGCTTTCTGTTTTCCCTTCCACTTCCATTTCTGCTGAAATGAACTGGCTTACTTGACTTCAGAAAACTTATATATGTATTATTTTAAAACAAATATACTTTTGGATTTAAAAACACCATACTCAATTTACCTATACATTTCTAATCTGCTTGAGGGGGGGTTCATGTTTGGGAACACATGTAAGAATTAAAGATTTTAAAATTTAAAAAATAAAAAACTAAAAAAAAAAAAAGAAATTTCAACTTTCATTTCTCAATAGAAACATAGTTTTTATAAAAAAGATTCTAAATTCAATTAAGATATCCTCCTCTTTATTCTTAACCCACATGATAAGAAGTCTGCAGCTTTATCCCCCTTTATAAAATTAGAAGGGTGGCAAACCTAACAATCAAGGAAGAAAACATTAAGAACAACCTAGTAATTTGAGACTTCTAAAAATATTCATGTCAAGAACATTTAAAAATGCAATGAAAAAAAATGATAGAAAAAGTGATAGAAGACTTGATTCACCGTAATATAAACCAAGGTCCCTGCTAGAGTATAATTTACACACCTGGGCCCCCAGGGTGCAGTATAACTGTCAAGAGAACAGAAGTGACTCCACAATGCTCATTTGGGGATGGGTGAGGCTAGGAAGATTCTAGATTTTAGGATGTGTTTGGACAGGACTAAAGAGATTATGCAGGGAAATGAAAACGTGTGACACTAGTGTGGTCTCTTTACCCAAGCACAGCTCCATAGGGCAGGCCACCAGGCACAAGAGGCAGACAACACCAAGGGGGCCAGCGGGGCTCAGAGCAGTGAAATGGGTGCGGCTGAAACAGGACGCAGCACTCAGAGCTGGGGGAAGAACCAGAGGCAGCTATTTGGAAAGACCCAAATCCTCTTAAGGTAAAGTCACCCCCTCCTGCTACCCTAAGCAGTAAGTGGTCTATAGATTTTTTTTTTTTTAAGCCTAAAACTACAGTAAGAAATAAGACTTTACACCACAACTCAGCACACATACATGTATATACATATATACAATAAGCAACAAACAGAAGTTTCTCTAAATAACATCTATTTTATAAACTATGGAGAAGGCAATGGCACCCCACTGCAGTACTCTTGCCTGGAAAATCCAATGGACAGAGGAGCCTGGTAGGCTGCAGTCCATGGGGTCGCTAAGAGTCAGGCACGACTGTGCGACTTCACTTCACTTTATAAACTATGGTATGTGTTATTATTTATATTTGTATTCTTTTTTCACGTAAGTAGGAATTGCTGGTCCCAACTCACTAAACTGATCTTAAAATCCCCTATGAGGTAACGCCCTCTCATTTGACGAAGTGGTCACTGGTTGACTTTGGGGTGAGGTGGGTGTCAAAGGTCACATGAGTTCATAGCTCAGCTTTGAATCTTGTCCCTCTATTGGTCACATTTCTACTTCCTTCACTTGCTTGGAAGAGGTTTCCAACCAGTCTAGCATTAAGGTCATTCATCAACAACCCCAACTCTTTGCTCCAATCTGATCTTCCACAATCCCTCCTCAGTCATTTGTATCCCAGGGAAACTGATCTGCTTTCTACCCCCTCCCTATCCCAAAATGTCCACCTATGCCTCTCCCCAGGGTTCTTTTCGACTCCACCTATCCACAGTGCTCTGATCCTCCAAGACAGAGCTAGATCGACTGCTCCACACAGAACAAATTTCTCCTGCCTCCAGAACTGAAAGCACTTTATCCTTGCTGTCTATCTTCTACTGACACACGCCCACCACTGCTGCCATCTCCAACCTCACCCCACCCCCATGCTCTCAGAACCCAAACATGCAGTCTCAGAAAGGGACGACTTAGTATGCACTTCAGGTCCAGACTGAACAAATGAACATGGAGGGAGAATACTGCTCTCTGCAGACTAAAAAATTTCTGGCCAGGGCCCAAAGCACCAAGAATCCCTCAACCAAACCCAGAGCCTCATATTCTCTGCAGCAGATATTATGTCTTCAGCCTTTGAAATAATTGTCATAGTAAGCATTATAAGAAAATGATATTGCATGCTTACTTTTAATGTTTAGAAATTCTTCTTTCAATTAAAAAAACAGCATAACTATAGGTTAGCAATTTAGTAAGAATGTCATGTTCCATGTTTTAACTTCTCTTTAAGTCTGATTTCCCAAATGTAATAAAGACAGCTGGGTACTACTCAGCAAAATGAATAGATCCTCCCCCCCCCCCAAACTCATCTAACTTTGGCTCCTCATGAGACAAAGCACCCTGGCTTTGCTTTCCTTCAAAAGTCAGCTTCCTCTCCTGCTTACCAGATACTTCTGTTAAGTTAGTTCTGTGTATCTTGTTTCAAAAAGAAAATTTTTCACATCTTTTAATCATGAATTTTCATTTCAGTCTCCCCTAATTACATAATTCAAAGAACTTATTTAGAGCAAAGTCAGAAATATTAGCATCAAAGTATCTTAAATCTTTATGCAAATATATTTTAAGTTGATCTTCTAACAGCTTCCTCATTTGACAAATATTTATCAAGCAACTGGTATATACTCAGACACTAAGCTAGGATGCAAGAGATCTTTGAGGTATTAAACTGAAAATGCCACACTTCCAAAGCAAAGAAAACAACAGGATAATAGCAGATTCGCATGCATTAACCCAAATTGAAAATTACATACATATGCTATACCTCTGGACCTCAAAGAATCAGGAAGAAGCCAAAAAAGAAAATTCTAAAAATACTCTGAAGCTAAAATAATTCAAACAAGTAGTAGAAGGAATGGTCAAAAAAAGGAGAAATGGAAACGCAAAACTCAGAAAATATGTTAATCTTTTAGTTTTAGAAATGTTGCTCAACTATGAAGTAAATGAAGGCAGTTATTAAATATCTGTATAGACTATATTTCTGTTTAACATTAGCAGAATAGTCACTAACACCATTTGACAATAAATGGTCCTTTCCCTTATGTTCCCAATATTTTAGGTAACCAATATATACTGCTTATGTACAAAAGCCCATGAATATTTAATATTTATCAAATATCCCTGCCCTCCTCTACTTTATCCTTTAAAATTATTTTAAATGTGGCTGGCTATGCCAATAGTGAAATCAATCAATAGGAAGTAATTTTTTATCTACTAATAGATATATTAGAAATGACATTGTCATAAAACTGAACGATAAGTCAATCATTATCTCACTGTTCTTACTATTCTAGTATACAGTATAAACCATACATATTAAAAATGAATAGTCTTACCTTAAATATGTGCCATATATGAAGAACAATGCCATCATTAGTCCATTTAAAATAAAAATTACAGCAACATAAAAGCAAGCAGGATCTCCCAGTCCTTTAAAAATTAAAAAACAAAATGCTTTAACTATAGATTAATTTATGTGTCTGGCAATTCACATTAAATTGTGACTATTTTGAAAATGGTTGCCAGACACACTAAATGGTTGCCTGGGTTCCCATCTGAGCACATGACACCAGTGTGAAACATAGGTGAGACCAGAGAAGTAGCTATAGCGGTTATAAAACAGGGCTGCAAATTCATGGAGACTCCTCCTGCAGAGGTCTGGGGTCTGTGCCCCTGCTTTTAAGTCTGGCTGGGCTTGTGACTGCTTCAGCAGGCCATGGCAGAAGCCGTATGGAAGAGGCCACGCAGTATCCGACTTGGAGCCCTGAGCAACCGCATGAGAAGCCTAACTACTCTGAGATACTAATACAAAAGCACAAGATGCGTGAAAAGGGCACTTGCAGGTGCTCCAGTGAGGCTCAGCTGGGCTCAGCCTTGCAGGTACCCCAGTCAAGCAGCCAGAATGTAAGTGAAGTAGCTCCAAGTTAATTCCAGTGTTCCCAGCCATTTGAGTCTAGCAGAGTCCTCTGACATCGCAGAAACAAACCAACCATTCTATACCCTGCCCAAATTCCCTACTAGCAGAAACCATAAACACAATAAAATTGTTGTTTACACCACTAAGTTTGCCGTAAATTTATTGTACTGCAACAAACAAGACAATATCACAGCAACTTGCCTTCACAGCTTTCAATAGGGCTGAGTCCTTCTCCTCTGGTAACTGTCCAACATATCTTGGTTTGAATACCAATCAAATCCATTATTTTGGTATAAATCCTGTACCAGCTGGCTAAGATTACCTAATTGAAAAAGAAAGGGAGACATTTTAAGAAAAAAGTATCCTCAACAGTTTCCTTACTAGAATATTTTTGAGATATTTTGACAATTGACAAATTTTCCCTTCCTGTACCATTCCCATCTGGGTCTCTTTAAATCTAGTAAAGAAGCTTCACAGTCCCCTATGTAGATTCTTCACTGGTCAGTCTTCACCTGTTCACCCACGGCTAAGAATAAGATATAACAAAAGATATACAATCTGTAATCTTCAAAAGCTATAAAATTCAACTAAGGGACATAAAACAAGAGTTGAACAAACAGAAAGATATTCTATCTTCCTGAACAGATTTAATTTTTCAAGATGTGAATTCTTCCTCAAATTAATTCATAAACATAAAACAAAGCTGAGCAAAATCGCAAGTGTCTACTGAGATGTGTTACATGGAAAAATGACAAAACGGAGATAACTGAAGAAAATGTCCTAACAGATAATAAAATTTGCTACTTATATAATTAAAACAGTGTGATGCTGGCACAAGAATAGCCAGACAGATCAAAGGAACTATGGCAGATGCAGTGGAGTGCCACAGGTCTCTCTTCGGGGCTGAGGCACTCATCCCCTGAGCAGTTGGGAGGGGTGGCGGCTGACAACCCTCAGCTGCGTCTCTCTCTGGGAGCTACCCTCTGCAGTAGAGAGTAAATTCACTAAACGTCACCCTCCCCAAGGGTAACTGCAGCCATAACTAGTCAACAGGGGGGAATATAAAGGTCAGAGGCCCTTGCTTCAGGTAGGACAACTCTGTAGGGTCATCCCAGTTCCAGAGCTTCCCCAGAGATTGGCTGAGGCCTCTGCTGTGACTGGATCACAGCTCAACTCCTCTGCCTGCCTCCTCCTAATTCCTTCATCCCCCTTCAGATATTGCCCCCAAGGGAGTTCCCCTATATACTTCAGGTACAGATCTCCATCTTAGAGCCTATTTCTCAGGACCTCAACACAAGGTAACACTAAACAGAAAGTCCAAAAGTAGCTGAAAGCATATGTGTATAATAATTTTGGAAATAATAAAAGAAGCAGGCAGAAGATGGACCACTCACCCAAGTGTTAGGTTACACAGAAGACCATTTTGAAAAAATAAAAGGTTGGATTCCTGCCCCAAAACTGAGTATTCAAACAAATTTCAGATAAATTAAAACTGTTAATCTCAAAAACATAATTATAAAAAGAATAAGTTTTGTTTACATATATGAATGAATAAAAAACATAAATCTTAAAGATTCATAGACATGATAGCTCTGACAAGAAAAAATACATTCACATCATACTGTAAAGCTAAAGGGCAAACAAAAAGCTGGCGAAAATGTCGTATCTGTATAGCATAGTATTGACTTCCTGCATATAATGAGCTCTTACAAAACGTCAATAAAAATATAGACAAGGGCATGAATAAGCAATTAGTTTTAAAAGTGGAAGTGCATTTAATACATAGCACTGAAAATATACATGTACATACACAAATATATAACAATGAACAAAATGCATCACATGATCTTAATTTTTTTAGCCATTAAATTAGCAAGGATCCAGAAAAACATGCATTTTCAAAAACACTGCCTGTGGTAATTTTCATTAATAAATCCTATCCAGAAAGCATTTTGGCAACATGTACCAAAATCATCAAAGCCTATATTCTGTCGAACTAAATAGTTCCACATCCACAAATTTATAGTTTAAAAAAACATAAGTATACGTGTATCCCCATCCACAAATTTAGAGTTTAAAAAAACATATGGATATGGGTAAAGATTTTGCTTCAAGAATGTTTATTGCAGCTTTAGGATATTTTAGAAGTTGAAAACAACCAAAATTTTCATAAAAGATGAACTAAATAAACAATGGCAGATTATATTACTGCCATAAAAAATGATGCTGTTGAGAAAAGATGATTTAGGAAGATGGTTTTAAATATTCTTAAAAGACAAAAAGCACTTATAAAAAAGTGTTGTGTGATCCCATTGCTGGAACAGTAAATGCAGACATGTACAGAAAGTACTCAATAAGCACTTTGGTGGTTATTTATTGGTCTCTATCTCCTCCATAATTAAGCAGGCTAACTCAGTTCATCTGGAAATTAGCCTCCTCTTACTCAATGGGAAATGACCAAGAGCCCTGATTAGTGCTGATACTGAGCCCCAGCTTCAGATCTCACAGCACCAAGGCAGCCATGGCCCTGCTGCAGCAGGCAACACACCTTCTAGCAGCATCAGCATGCTAGGAAGGGGGGGCCAAGGGGAAGCATGCTTAACAGGAGAACCTCAAGAAGGATGTCACTGAGGAAGTCACAACCCAGGTAGGTCCTGGAGAATGCCTAGGGATGCATTAAACAGTTACTCATAGCACTGCCTTCCTATCTCAGCTCCTTTCTTCCACTCCCACTAGGGGAAATGCGCATCTGATTAAATGAAGAATCTCAGATAAGGAAGAAACAGTATTCGGCAAATGACATGTAAAGGTAATGTAATACATATAAACACACAAATCTAGTTTTCATATTTTCTAAACCATGCAATCATAATACTCATTTCCATAAAATCATTAAAGACCCCCCAAATTAATAATGATTTTTTTCATATCTCTTTCTAAGATACCCATTTACTTTTTTAAAAAAGATAAAATTTAATATATTGAACTAGATCTGAGACTTAGAATCACCATTTAATATAAGCAATACTTTATAAAGTAAAAAAATCATAATTGAAAAAGTATCTTACCTCAGGGTAAAGATTGAACCTTTTTAATGTATTAATAACAAGGGGATATTCAGTCAGTTTATCATTCATAATCATCCATACTCCATTCAAAAATGAGGGTGCTTCCACAATAGTCTTAAAGTAGGAATAATACAGTCCCTAAAACAAGCACATGTTATAATAAAAAGTACATAATTACTATGCCTCGTATTAGCTTAAAATAAAACTTAGTATACCGTTTTTTAAAAACAAAGCAATCCACACACGTAACAGCTACAATTAATTTCACAAGATTCTGATCACTAATAAATGCTCAGGTTGTAAAAAACTTACATATTTTAGCATGCTGCTGCTGCTAAGTCACTTCAGTTGTGTCCGACTCTGTGCAACCCCATAGATGGCAGCCCACCAGGCTCCACCTTGTCTTAATTGAACAACTGATCTCAAAACAACTTAAAAAACAGCTTTAACATTGAAAAAGTCATATAACTCAGACAGCATGCTCATTTAGGAAACCCCTATAACCCTGGTGTGCTGCAGTCCACGGGATCGCTAAGAGTCAGACATGACTGAGCGACTTCACTTTCACTTTTCACTTCATGCACTGGAGAAGGAAATGGCAGCCCACTCCAGTGTTCTTGACTGGAGAATCCCAGGGATGGGGGAGCCTGGTGGGCTGCTGTCTATGGGGTCACAGAGTCAGACACGACTGAAGCGACTTAGCAGCAGCAGCATAACCCATACTAATCGAAGAGTTAGAAAAGGCTTCTTTCAGAGTTAGAAAAGGTTCTTCTCAGCTCAGCGTAAGGTAAGAAGCCTACAGAACTGGGGCTGTGAAAACAGAAGAGAGGGACCGTGGTAGTACTCCCATTTTGAGGAAAAAAATGCTTTACTAGTAGTTATGTATGGATGTGAGAGTTGGACCATAAAGAAGGCAGAGCACCGAAGAACTGATGTTTCTGAATTGTGGTGCTGGAGAAGACTCTAGGACAGCAGGGAGATCAAACCAATCAATCCTAAAGGAAATCAATCCTGAATACTCATTGGAAAGACTAATGCTAAAGCTCCAATACTTTCGCCACATGATGTGAAAGGCTGACTCCAAATGCAATATAACTGGTATCTTTATAATAAAAGGGAAATTTAAACTGAGATATAGGGGAAAATGCTTCATGAAGACAGAGGCAGAGATTGGAGTCATGGTACCTTATAATGCAAGGCAAGGATTACCAGAACCATGAGAAGCTAGAATGAAGTCTCAGAGAGAACACATTCGGCCATCACCTAGATTTTAGACTTCTAGCCTCCAGAACTGTGAGAAAATAAACTTCTGCTCTTTTAAGGTACAAGTACTTTGTTATGACAGCCCCCCAGGAAACTACAACCTACCTTGTTTATAGGTTTGATTTTGGAATCACATAAATATCTTATACAACTAAAATTTAAAACAAAAATGTTTATATTCCTAAATATCCAAAAAAAATATAAGAATTATTTATTAAATTGGGAAAGGATTTCAAACAAATTTAAGGTCAAGGCTGTATACTGTCACCCTGCTTATTTAACTTCTATGCAGAGTACATCATGAGAAATGCTGGGCTGGAAGAAGCACAAGCTGGAATCAAGATTGCTGGGAGAAATATCAATAACCTCAGGTATGCAGATGACCCCACCCTTATGGCAGAAAGTGAAAAGGAACTAAAAAGCCTCTTGATGAAAGTGAAAGAGGAAAAGTGAAAAACTTGGCTTAAAGCTCAACATTCAGAAAACGAAGATCATGGCATCTGGTCCCATCACTTCATGGCAAACAGATGGGGAAACAGTAGAAACAGTGTCAGACTTTATTTTTGGGGGCTCCAAAATCACTGCAGATGGTGACTGCAGTCATGAAATTAAAAGACGCTTACTCCTTGGAAGGAAAGTTATGACTAACCTAGACAGCATACTGAAAAGCAGAGACATTACTTTGCCAACAAAGGTCCGTCTAGTCAAGGCTATGGTTTTTCTAGTAGTCATGTATGGATGTGAGAGTTGGACTGTAAAAAAAGCTGAACGCTGAAGAATTGATGCTTTTGAACTGTGGTGTTGGAGAAGACTCTTGAGAGTCCCCTGGACTGCAAGGAGATCCAACCAGTCCATTCTAAAGGAAATCAGCCCTGGGATTTCTTTGGAAGGAATGATGCAAAAGCTGAAACTCCAGTACTTTGGCCACCTCATGCGAGAGTTTACTCATTGGAAAAGACTCTGATGCTGGGAGGGATTGGGAGGAGGAGGAGGAAGGGGACGACAGAGGATGAGATGGCTGGATGGCATCACCAACTAGATGGACATGAGTTTGAGTGAACTCCGGGAGTTGGTGATGGACAGGGAGGCCTGGTGTGCTATGATTCATGGGGTCGCAAAGAGTCGGACACGACTGAGTGATTGAACTGAATTTTACTGTACACTCTTAGCTGAATATATATTAAAGTCAAAAATAAAACCACAAACAAGTTTTAAATTATTTCTAGTAATCATTTTTAACAATATATTTGATACTTTTATGCCTCAAATATAGGTAACGTGAAACCAAGAATCTCAGGCTAACAGAAGAGATACAAATTTAATATCAAAAAAGTAATTAATCCTAAATTTGAATGTAGAAATATAAATAAATAATTTATTTTTTCTATTAAAAAAATTGTTTCCTAATTCTATCTACTAAAAAGGCCTAGGCACAATGGCCAATCTAGTATAAAATACTAGCAATGAATACCTCTATCACCAAAATTGTGGCCTCTAAATACCATTTGCTACTGGAAGGAATCAGGGCTCCTTAGAATACTGGATGATTCCAGGTCTGGAAAGGAAATGTTCTGCAGTACCAGAAAGTTAAGGAAGCTACAGAATACTAGTGGGGTCATATCAAGGAGAGTGTGTGTGTACATGTGTGCGTGTGTGTATGCACACATGCTCAATCATTTCCAACGCTTTGCAACCCCATGGACTATGCAGCCCACCAAGCTCCTCTGTCCACTGAATTTTCCAGGCAAGAATACTGGAGCAGGTTGCCATTTCCTACTCTAGGGGATCTTCCCTAGAGGGAAGGGATAGGGATCAAACCCATGTTTCTTATGTCTCCTGCATTGGCAGGCAGATTCTTTACCACTGAGCCATCTGGGAATCCCATATCAAGGAATCACAGAGCCAACTGCAAGGGCCCTCACCAGCAAAAGACAGGTAAGTTTAAGAAATCTGTTAAAAGCTATCAGGCCATAAACATACACCCAAAGACAGAACTCTGCTTGTCACCATTAAAAGATGCTAGAGAAGCAACTCATTTTCCCAAAAAGTTGTAATAGAAGGAAGGCATCAAGCATTTTCCTGTCTTTCTTATATAAAGTATAGCTCAGAGAAAAAGTCCAAATAAAGAGGAACATCAAAAGTTCTTCTTTACGGAGTTATTATGCTAAAGCTGAAACTCCAGTACTTTGGCCACCTCATGCGAAGAGTTGACTCATTGGAAAAGACTCTGATGCTGGGAGGGATTGGGGGTGGGAGGAGAAGGGGAAGGCAGAGGATGAGATGGCTGGATGGCATCACTGACTCGATGGACGTTGAGTCTGAGTGAACTCCGGGAGTTGGTGATGGACAGGGAGGCCTGGCGTGCTGCGATTCATGGGGTCACAAAGAGTAGGACACTACTGAGTGACTGAACTGAACTGAACTGATGGTTAGTAAATGCCCATTCCCCCAGGTCACTTAAACTCTGATTGATATTTGAGGATACTGAGTAACTGGTCTTCAATATTTTCAAGTATGACAATGATACTGCAGTTAACAAAAAAGTCCTTTGAGACATACATGAAAAATATTTACAGATGAAATGATATGGTATCTGAGGTTTCCTTTAAAAAGAGATGGCATGAAAATGTAGATGACAGAAAAATGGCTATGTGTCTTCAGTTGTTGAAGCTACAGGAATGGGTAGGGGGAGTTGGGTCTACTCTTTCTACTTTAAAATATCTTTGAAAATTTCCATAAGAAGCTTAAAATATTTAGGTTATTAAACTACTACAATAAAATACTACATGAAAACTAACCATTTCAGTGCGAAAAGCCATCTCTCTTTCCAATGTTGAGAGGTGAGAAAAATGACGATCATTTTCAAAGAGGTGTGTTATATGACTCCTATAAAACAAAACAGTAACAAAGCAACAGTGTTGAAACTTATACTAAGTATAATTTTTAAAGAAACTCTAAAAGCAAAAATAAAATATTAATACTCTACGTATTTGCACTTAATTTTGTGATAAAACTCAAATAGAACAGTATCCATAGTTCTTCCATTCAATATATCTTATATTTCCACTAAAATTTCTCTCTATAAGAAAACACATCAAATTAGATTTTAAAATTAGAATGAACCAGAATAATGATACTATAAGCCAAAAACAATAAAATTATAGATTAAACTATAAATGTCATTGGGTTACTATTTCAGAAATGTCTGATTTATGAAATTCATATTTCTTCCTATCCAGAAGATTAAAAAACTTAATCTTCCCAATATGAACACTATATTAATGTTAAAAAGAGTTTCAAATATAACCTCATTAATAATAGATCTCTTTTTTATTAAAAATTGCATTTTCTGGCTCTGATTTATCAATTAAACTACATTTGCATACTAGTTTGCTGCATGTAATATATATTCATCCTTATACTGGAATTATAGGCTGTAAACATCTGCCTAAAATATACCATAGGAGAAAAACGTTCTTACCAGTGCAACACTGCTGCAAAGGCAGCTGCAAGAAAAAAAGAAACATAAATCATTATTTTAGCATTAAAAGTGTTTTCACCTTACAGAAAAGCATTGCAAAGATAAACATGATAAAGTCTGGGAACTGTAGATCCTGAACTCATAGGGAGTGGATAAAGAATAGGGACTCTTCAAAAAAAGTCCCAGAGCTCTGCTTAAAATACCAGTGGACTAAATTATAAAAGAATTAAGCATATAGCTATAATTTTCATTCACTCAACAAAATAAATTAGGAGCTATTAATATTATTTGCCAACAACCATACAAGAAACGTTTGGATGGTAAGCTCCACAAACTCAGCTGCAAGAAGGATAGAACCAATGGTGAGAGGCAGAAGAATAAAGATATGGTAACTTCAGGGAACAGGACTGGAGAGGGACAGAAAAAAGGAGCTATCACTTTGATACAAGCTGCAATATCTGAATTTTTATAATAAGTTTTAATATTTTTAAATAAATTTAAAACAAAACAGGAAGGAAGAAAAAGAGGTGGAGAAAGAAAATAGAAAAACAGAGAGAAAAACTGGTAATAAAACCAGTTTCGTACAAGAATCAATAGTTTGCCTTCTGTACAAGTACAAAGAACACATTAAAAAGAATCCAGAAAACAGTATTCTTATATCACAAGATTCATCCTATTGTAGGCTTCTGATTAAATAACTACAAGGAAACCAACTATGAAATACTCTTAGAAATTAAAGACAAAGAGCTCAGATCTTATCGTCTTATTTTTATAGAGGTATTTCTATTTAAAATTTTTAAAATTCATTTTACCTAGAAGATACTAATGGTTACAAAAGACAAAGAGTTACTCTTTCTAGATCATTGAAACTACAAATATTTAACTAGGTTTATCATTTGACATTTGTTTGTCAAGGGTTCTTTGAGCTTTTGAAACTTTGATTTCTTGTTGAGCAATCTACTGTCCACTTCCTTTAAAGATGTCATACCACCATAATAAAATTTGGGCTTTATTTGCTTAATGTCTTAACTATTATGTCCTGAATAAATCATTCTTCTGTCATAGAATGTAAATACCACCTTTATCATACTGAAGAACTGTTACATTTATACTTTGGTAATCCCTTAGAGATTATAATTTTTACTTCATTGATAAATAAATATGGGAAGAATCTACATGTTTACAGCACATATATGTTATTATCCATAAACATATAGATTCAATTATTCGAACTCTCTTTACAATTGCCCCTGACAAAACTCCTATCAGTAGAGCTAATGACATAAACTTAACTCATATTTCTTATTAAGTCTTTCCTGGGAGTTTTAATACTTTCTCCCCTTCTAATAAACATGAAATTTTGTTTTCATTATACGTCACTGGATATTGTTAATGTATTTAGTTTTGAAGTGTATTTATTTGTAATGTATTTCCTTTGCTATACAATTGATTCTTTTAGGGTGTATTTTTGTTTATCATCTCTAATTCTCCATTTTAAGTAATATTTTAAAATGATAATTTTGTTCCTGTTTAATAATTTTACTATTTTAGTTTATTCTTCCCATGTGACAATAATAATAAACTTCTAGAATAATACTAAGTAATTCTGGTAAAAGAGGGCAAACAGTATTCTAGGGACTTTAACAGAAATGCATTTTACATTATGCCTTTAAATTAGCCTCTGACCTTCACAATTCTCCAGTAATACATATGATTTTTCAAGATCATCAGCTCTCTGCTCCCTCAGCATACTATAATTTCTCAGAAGGAAAAAGACACAAAGTCCTTTTGGTGCCTTCCTTAATTTAATCCTTGCAGCACTAGTCAATTCTTGGATTTCTCAGCATCTGAATGACCCTCTTTCAGTTTCCAAGGCTGATTCATAATCTGCCTTCAATTCATAATGTTTTAAATTCCTGTTTTCATTTCAATTTAACAATAACAATAGTTAATTAGTAGCAGTAGTAGTAATAAAGCAGCTAACATTTGAATTCTTATTACCTGCCAGGCATTTTTAAGTGCTCTACCTGAACTAACATAAGTCTTCACAAGCATCCTATGTGTTAAGTACCAACACCTCCCTGGTATACAAATAATAAGGGCTTCAGGCGGCTCAGTGGTAAAGAATCCACCTGCCAATGCAGGAGACACAAGGTGCAGGTTCGAAGGGGAAGATCCCCTGGAGGAGAAAATGGCAACCCACTCCAGTATTCTTGCTGGGAAATCCCACGGACAGAGGAGGGCTACAGTCCATGGGGTTGCAGAGTCGGCAGGACTGAGCGACTTAGCATACAGCACACATAGAGATAATAAGTTGATTCTCAGGGAACTTTAGAAACTAGCCCAAGAAACAAAGCGGATAAACAGAGAAACGGAAGTTGGAAGCAGGAATTCTGACCTAAGAACCCTGTACTGTGTGGCCTCTTGTGGAGGACGGAAGGGCTGCAACAAAGGCCTCCTTACCCTGAAGTATCTTATTCCCCTTCCATCTTTCTTTTATTATTTTAAGAAAAAAGAAAAAAAAGGCTACAATTCATCTGTTGTTACAGGCAGTGTATTCTATAGAAGCTATTTTTATATAAAAGTATAGAATTATGCTTTAATTTATTCAATTGAGATAAATTCTATGTATATGTCATCTGAAAATGAAAACCCCAGTAAATAAAGCAGATACTGCCTTGTGAGCACATAATTTAAGCATAAAGACATATAATGACAAAAACTTCTTAAAACATCCCCAAAGAGCTTTTCATGCCTTCTTGCCTACAGAAAAGATTATGATTTTCTCTAAATATATTCTGGTGATTATTAATCCTGTGTATAGTCTTTGGGGAGTTCACAAAATTGATAACCAATTTTTCCAGTTTAACACATATGTTATTTTTGTCATTCTAAACATCAGAACATTCAAAAAAAAAAAAAAGCTTTCAAAAATTCCAAAACTATTCTATAAGAAAAATGGTGTTCAAAGAGTGAAAGTTTGCTTTGTAATCTAACTCAAAAGACTGCAATCCTGTGACTGAGAATTCTGTAAGGCTCTTAAGTTTTGCTGGAAGCACACAAATTACCAATACTCTGAAACTAAACTGGCCACTCCTTCCACTTTCTGATTAAAGAAATTTCGTACCAGATTATATGTCACATTACATCAATTTTCAGCCTTACAGGATTTGAGCTCCTTCTTCATTGAAAATTATTATTCTCCAGTTATTAGAATCTTGTTTAAACAAAATAGAATGCAATTCCCTGAGGGGAAAAACAATGTTTTACTGAATTCTACCATAGTAGTACTTAGTAAGAAGCTGAAAACAAAGTCCGACTCAAATGCTGAATTAATGCATATGAGGGGGAAAATTAAATAATCCTAAATCATGTCCACATAATAAACCAAAGTTGAATATACTTTGATAGTTAGCTATACACACACACACACACACACACACACACACACACACACACACACAGTGTGCATGTAATTGTTTTGTTTTCAAAAATAGATTCCCCGTGATCAGTGCAAATCAGACCCTTTGCCCAGGTGCAGCCTGCTGCCTAAGCCTCCAGGTTCTCAGTCCTGAACCCCAGCACAGTGGCGTTCCAGAGGCCCGCCCCAGCTCTGCTCCCAGACACGCCTCTGTCCAGCCACAGCTCAGAAAGCGCGGAGGGGGTGGCCCTTGTTGCTCCCCACCGCATCCATGGCCTGCATCGTTTCACTGCTGTGACGAGGGCAGAAGGAACAGAGAAAGAAACAGGACAGGAGGTTACTCCATGCTGTTTTGCTCAGTCTTCAAGGGCTCCTGAAGCCCATCCCCTCTCCAACCAGCGGATCCCCCGGATCTCTCCCAACTCTCGCAGTCTCTCCGTTTCTCCAGGCTGCCTCGCACTAGCAGGTGGCTCAGAAGTCCTGGTCTCTTCCGCAGACCCTCCCTCCACTCACCCAGCTGGGATTCCTCGGAAGTGGAGCTCCGCGACCTGCTTTCCTAAGGTTCCTCAGCCGCGTCTTCTGCATGCTAAAGCTGGACACCCACCGTCCTTTCTCTCTTCCTCCTCCTCAAGCTAAAAGCAGGAACTGCCAAGCTAGGGTGCTGTGGCTCCCTTCACCCCTCTGTGACAACCTGCTGGCCACAGAAAGTGAAAGTGAAAGGGAAAGGGAAGTCGCTCAGTCGTGTCCGACTCTTCTCGACCCCATGGACTGTAGCCCACCAGGCTCCTACTTCCATGGGATTCTCCAGGCAAGAATACTGGAGTGGGGTGCCATTTCCTTCTCCAGGGGATCTTCCCTACCCAGGGATCGAACCCAGGTCTCTCCCAGACGCTTTAACCTCTGAGCCAGCCACAACTGCAGTTGCCCACCCACCCTACACTGAATCCCTTTGGACTTCATAACTAGGACTTGCCTTAATTCTCAGAATACCTTCACAAGCTCTCTTGAGTCTCACAGCAATCTTGTATTCATTCTCATTTTACAGATGAAAAACTGGGCCTCTGAAAAGGTATTTCCCCCAAAGCAAGAACCTGGACACAGCCTCCCTCCTGAGCCTCAGTTTCTCTCCACAGTGACAGAGCTGCCTCCCTTTAGATCTTCATGCACTTGATGACTCCATCTTGTAACAATATTTATATGGAGAAATACACTCTAAGTCCAAAATGACTTGCAAAATTTAAAAATACAACTTATTCCTAAATTGAGGCTAATCCGTACTTAAAACATTCTGCAGTTTTGGCCTCCTTAATGCCCAAGTGACAAAATGACATAAAAAGAAGTTAAGAACTCTTCTTAAATCCACTGGACAGGATTTTCAAATTAATCCTGACAAGTTCCATATTAAACCTCTTCCTAATAGTAATAACAGTTGTTTTCAAGGGACCACGCAGAGTTTAAAAGTTTCTTTTCAGAAGCTGAAGTCACTAGGAAGTAGTCTAGCTGTTTCACACCAACAGTCTTTCCTAGAGAAGGAAGTCGACTTCTAAACATACAGAGTTAAGCATCTCCTCCCCATGTCTGAAGTCCCATTGGCTTTTCCATGGCTCATACCATGGAGCCCACATTCTGTGTCCCACCACACACCCTTCACATAGGCTACACAGGGCAACGATCCTCTGAAATACCTAGCATTTTAATGATGCTTCCTGATAGCTTCCCTGATCGCTCAGTTGGTAAAGAATCGGCCTGCAACGCAAGAGACCCTGGTTCGATTCCTGGTTTGGGAAGATCCCCTGGAGAAGGGAAAGGCTACCCACTCCAGTATTCTGTCCTGGAGAATTCTATGGACTACTGTCTATGCGGTTGCAAAGAGTCGGACATGACTGAGCGACTTTCGCTTTAATTATGCAATATGCCTGAAAACTCTTAATTCGTCCTTCAAAGTTAAAGGCATTCAAAAGTGGTATTTAGAGAAGCCTGTCCTGCCAATAGGTATTAAACCTTGCTTGTTGTATTGCTGTTGTTTAGTCGCTAAGTTGTGTCTGACTCTTTGCGACCCCCCAGATTGCCCGCCAGGCTCCTCTATCCATGGGATCTCCCAGGCAAGGATACTGAAGTGGGTTGCCATGTTCTCCTCCAGAAGATCTTTTCGACCCAGGGATCGAACCTGTGTCACCTGCATTGGCAGGCAGATTCCTTGCCGCTGAGACACCAGGAAAATTCATTACACCTTGTTAGGGAAGTTAAAATGGAGGAAATCTTGGGAGAGCAGGCCTCTGATCCGCTTCTAACCTACTGGACACTGCCTGGAATCCATGCCTGCCTGCAAGCACAGCAAGTCTGGAAGCACTTTAGGTAAGAAAGGGAGTAGGTCTTACAATTTTCTTGAGCCCCTGATTGTCTGGCCAACCCCCTCTTCCCTGCTCCGTCTCTAAGATGTCTTGTGACTCACAAGATGAAACAAACGGCATTGTAAAAGAGCTGCTTTTTTGTATGCAAACTAATGATGGTATCAGTTTGTGAGTCAGAATTATAGTGGGATCCCTCAAAGCTGCAATTTGAAGTCTCACCCGCAGTCTGGCCACTGCCTGGGACCTTTGCTCAGCTGGGACTCCAGATTGCTCTCATTCAGGACTCGCCAGCGCTGTTCAAGTCTGGATGTTGGTGATGTATTGTTGCTACACATGTATGTTTCACATATATGATAGTGAAGGACAGGGAAGTCTGGTGTGCTGCATTTCATGGGGTCTCAAAGAATCAGGCACAACAGCAACTAAACAACAATGCTATTACTTCTCTCCATTGTTTCTAATTTTTTTTCTTTTAATGAGTGAATGAGTGTATATTTAAATTAAGTCAAATAATCTATATAAGGTTGGAATTGTTTATGTGTTTGTAAGGCACTCTTTCATTAATGAATCCTTCAAACCTAGAGCGGAAGTAAAAACTTTCCACCAAAGTTACCTTTATCACAGTCCCCTATGCTAGAGTACTTGAGACTAAAATATAAGCCAGCATCTGCGCCTTTAAAGATAAAATCTTCGACAGATAAGATTTAGGTACATAAAATAATGAGAACATCCGCACCCAAGCAAATAGCACAAAGTCTATGAACTGTAAGAAATCTGAGATAGCAGATCAATAATGGCCACTCAGGGCAGGGTTTATTAAAGTGGGATTGGGTGGGCAGAAGTGAGGGGGAGAGGTTGGATTCAGGACACAATTACAACTTAGGTGAGGATTTATGTTGAGTAGCCAAGACAGCTACAATAAAGCTGGATGTGGACTCTGATCCAACATAGCAAAAGAGTTCCCATCACTGATATTGATGATACAGAATACACATGATACTCACAACAATGAGTTATCAACTGAAGGCTCACTCACTATATATACGGTGTGTCTGGCTCTCAGAGCTCTATGAACACCAGCGGCGTAGGGAATGGGGGGGGGGGGCGGGTATTGTCATAGCTACTCAACCAGTGGTACCAAGAATGGGAGCCAGCAGAGCACCCCCTGGGTGAGACCATTTACTCTCACACTCATGCCACACAAACATTATCATTTTTTACTGTGCGCCATGATGTACAAAAACAGGTTCCGAAGCACTTTCAGTCAGTAAAGAAACAGAACAAGATTCAGAAAGAACATCATAAAGCAGCAACATAGAGCAAAAGTGATCTAAACCCTGGGATTGCATTAGAATCATCAGTGTTGCTAAATAAAACTAGAGATGTCTGAGTATTAATCCAGGGCTTCTAAATCTGAAATTCCAGGTTTATTTTAATACTTGAATGATTCTAATATACAGTCAAGGTTAATTATCACTGGTACAGAAACGGCTGGAGCAAAATATTCATACTTGTTCACAAAATGTAAGCATTGGCTGCTTTGTATTCCACATGTTTTCTAGCAATAATTAGGTCACCTGGGAGCTTATCAGAAATTCAGACTCTCAGGTCCCATTCCAGATCCCCAGACCCCTGAGCTGATTTATAAACACTTCTAAGGGCAATATCTCAATACTGACAGCACACTGAATCATCGCAGAGCTTTGGACATTGCTAGATCTGGTACTGGGGATGATTCTAACATGCAACCATGGATGAAAACACTGATGGTGGTGGAGCATGTTAAGACTGCATTCCTGAGCCCCCACTCTCAGAGATCCTGATGCAATAGATCTCACTTGGGGCTTGGAAAGCTACATTTTTAACAATTGTTATTATGAAAAGGGAAACATAAATTCAAAAGGTATTCTGAAGGAAAAACTGTCAAAATCCTGACAGCTGAGAATTAAGAAAGGAAAAGAATTAAAATTAAGAATCAAATTATTTTTTACATTCTTAAGAAGAAATATTCCTTGGAATTCATATGACTTATTCAGCCTCAGTCTCATTTGCATCAAATGTGAAATGAGGGTTTTTACTTGGTTATCTCTACTCCTAGCATTTAATAACTCTGCATAGCTACAACTGGGGACTTCCCTGGTGGCACAGTGGTAAAGAACCTGCCTTCCAATGCAGGAGACACAGGTTCAATCCTAGGTTGGGAAAATCCACTGAACAAGGAAATGTCAACCCGCTCCAATATTCTTGCCTAGGAAATCCCATGGACAGAGGAGCCTGGTGGGCTAGAGTCCATGGGGTCACAAAGAGTCAGACAAAACTTAGCGACTAAACAAAAACAACAGCTACAACTATTAACACTAATAAGGACTTCAGATTCTCCAAAGGGCCTCCATGATTATTTTCTGTTTTCCTTTTGGATATTTCTGCTCCCCAAACTAAAAGCCTTGGCAGGTTTGACCCTTTTAATTTGTTTTCTTGTTTCAGTAGGCAAAACATGCACTCAATTGATTAATAGGACATTGACTCTCAAAGTGAGAAGCAGGATTATTTTAAAATTCGGTCATGACTGGAAGAAAACTATATAGCTCCTAGATAAGATCAAGAATTCACAGTGGTCTATGTAATTATACTTGTAAGGTTGACTATAGTTAATTTGAATCTCCTCCATATATTTGACACTGAGCAAAATAGTATCTTACAACAGTTAGGGGAAAATTCAGAAATTTCAATTATCATGAATAAACCTAGCTATTTATCAGTTGCAGTTCACTGAGCACTTTTAAAGATTAAGCAAAAAGACCCAGAATTCCTTTTGAGGCAAAAAATGGTTCTTATTTTCCCATGAGGCCCAAGGTCACATGACTGGGATAAACCAAGGCTTCCAGGAAAGCCTGGGTTTCATGCCTCTGGTTTCCTTCTAGTTGGAAGCTCAAGCAGAAAAAAATGCCAATAAGCACATTTAACCAAAAGGATGTACTGGCATAAAGGAGAAAACTCCTGAGAAATAATTTAAAAATCAAGGACAAAGGTTTACTTTGAGGTGAATGAAAACAGAACACGGAATGTAAATACCACCAGCCCCAAAGAGTATAAAAATTAGACTTCTAAACAGAGAATTATACAATGTAAATTTTCACACTTTAAAAATATTTATGTATACACATACATTAAAGTGTGTTGCTTGCTCAGTTGTGTTTGACTCTTTGTGACCCCATGGAGCCCACCAGGCTCCACTGTCCATGGAATTCTCTAGGCAAGAATACTGGAGTTGGGTAACCATTCCCTTCTCTGGGGGATCTTCCCAACCCAGTGATTGAACCTGGGGTCTCTGGCACTGCAAGCAGATTCTTTACTGTCTGAGCCACCAGGGAAGAAGCCAAATATTAAAAATATTTATGTATATACATATATTAAAGCAGGCAATACTTAATACAACTACCCAATACATGTGTTTTTAAAGCAATAAATTCTAGCTTCCTTTTAAAATCATATCTTCACCTAACATGGACAAAAATATTTCAGAAATCAAAGAGTAAGTTACATTAGCAATTTTAATAAAGTAACTTTCTCTTGACTGAAAAAAAATGCATTTCAGTTTTTAAAGAACAAGTAGCAGGATAAAATATACACCTGAAATAATATGCTAGGTTCACTAAATGCTTCTGAGCAATCAGTGAAACTGTAAAGCTTTAGTAAATCTAACAACAAAAAAAATGTAGAAGCTGCATCTCTTCCCTAGAGAAAAAAAAAAAAAAGATCCATATATACACAGTACACCCCCAGGCCCATCATATGAAGCAAGAGATTTTAACAAGTTCATTAATCAATAAGTCATTAAAGTTTTAAGGTTATAGCTATGGATTTTCAAGGCTATGTATTCTCTCCAAATTTCAAACTGCTCTTGGGTAGCATGTTTTGCTTATCTGTTAAACGATTAAGAAAACTATGACACTGATTTTTAATATTTTGCTCTCCTTTTTTTAATGACAATCCCAACCAACCAATCAAAAACAATTCAAAATTTAGTAGTTTCCAAAAAAAAAAAATAGTTATGCAAAGACAAAATGGAGGCTGACAGGTTGACCATAAGGATTTAACAAACAGAGCAATTCCCTAAGTGAGCATAAGCCACCAAAGTAGAACTCTTGCTAAAAACATTATTACGTCTTGGAACATATAATTAGGTGTTGGGACTACTAAATATGTTCCCATTACAGTATCTTTGACAGTTGCCTTAGATTGTAGATCTGAAACCTACAATTTGACAGATGTATCAAACAAGTCAAGATAACTGTTGTTTAGTTGCTAAGTCATGTCTAACTCTTTGTGACCTCATGGACTGTAGCCCACAAGATGACTCTGTCTGTGGGATTTCCCAGCCAAGAATACGGGAATGGACTGCCATTTCCTTGTCCAGGGGATCTTCCTAACCCAGGAATCGAAGCTGAGACTCCTGCTTGGCAGGCAGATTCTTTACTACTGAGCCACCCAGGAAGCCCCAAGAAGCCAAGATACCTTAACTTTAATCTCCAACTTCCCTCAGTGAATTCACAAGAGATGTCAGGCCATTCACCTCTCTCGCTTTAGTTTCCTCACATATAAAACTCCAGGAGTTAATTTTTAAGTTTTAGATTTTCATGAAACTTTCAAGGAGATCAAAGATGAGAGGAGTGAGAAATCAGGTCTTTGGTTAGGGGCATTAAAATGGAGGAAGTCTTGCTCAGGCTTCAGGAGACCAGGCCTCTGACCTGCTTCTGACCTCCCTGGACACTGCCCAGATTCCATACCTGCCTGCAAGCACAGTAAGTCAGAAAGCACTTTAGATAAGAAAGGGAGTAACTCTTGGAGCTCTTGAGCCCCTGGAGGTCTGGCCAACCCATCACTGTCTAACGAAATCCTATGACTCACAAGGTAAAACAAACAGCATCAGTTCAGTTCAGTCGCTCAGTCATGTCCGACTCTTTGCGACCCCATGAATCACAGCACGCTAGGCCTCCCTGTCCATCACCAACTCCCGGAGTTCACTCAGACTCACACCCATTGAGTCAGTGATGCGATCCAGTCATCTCATCCTCTGTCGTCCCCTTTCCTCCTGCCCCCAATCCCTCCCAGCATCAGAGTCTTTTCCAATGAGTAAACTCTTCCCATGAGGTGGCCAAAGTACTGGAGTTTCAGCTTTAGCATCAGTCCTTCCAAAGAAATCCCAAGGCTGATCTCCTTCAGAATGGACTGGTTGGATCTCCTTGCAGTCCAAGGGACTCTCAAGAGTCTTCTCCAACACCACAGTTCAAAAGCATCAATTCTTCGGCGCTCAGCCTTCTTCACAGTCCAACTCTCACATCCATACATGACTACTAGAAAAACCATAGCCTTGACTAGACGGACCTTAGTCAGCAAAGTAATGTCTCTGCTTTTGAATATGCTATCTAGGTTGGTCATAACTTTTCTTCCAAGGAGTAAGCGTCTTTTAATTTCATGGCTGCAATCACCATCTGCAGTGATTTTGGAGGCCCAAAAATAAAGTCTGACACTGTTTCCACTGTTTCCCCATCTATTTCCCATGAAGAGATGGGACCGGATGCCACGATCTTCATTTTCTGAATGTTGAGCTTTAAGCCAACTTTTTCACTCTCCTCTTTCACTTTCATCAAGGGGCTTTTTAGTTCCTCTTCAATATCTGCCATAAGGGTGGTGTCATCTGCATATCTGAGGTTTTGCTATTTCTCCCGGCAATCTTGATTCCAACTTGTGTTTCTTCCAACCCAGTGTTTCTCATGATGTACTCTGCATAGAAGTTAAATAAGCAGGGTGACAATATACAGCCTTGATGTACTCCTTTTCCTATTTGGAACCAGTCTGTTGTTCCATGTCCAGTTCTAACTGTTGCTTCCTGACCTGCATACAGATTTCTCAAGAAGCAGGTCAGGTGGTCTGGTATTCCCATCTCCTTCAGAATTTTCCACAGTTGATTGTGATCCACACAGTCAAAGGCTTTGGCGTATTCAATAAAGCAGAAATAGATGTTTTTCTGGAACTCTCTTGATTTTTCCATGATCCAGCAGATGTTGGCAATTTGATCTCTGGTTCCTCTGCCTTTTCTAAATCCAGCTTGAACATCTGGAAGTTCACAGTTCACGTATTGCTAAAGCCTGGCTTGGAGAATTTTGAGCATTCCTTTACTAGCATGTGAGATGAGTGCAATTGTGCAGTAGTTTGAGCATTCTTTGGCATTGCCTTTCTTTGGGATTGGAGTGAAAACTGACCTTTTCCAGTCCTGTGGCCACTGCTGAGTTTTCCAAATTTGCTGGTATACTGAGTGCAGCACTTTCACAGCATCATCTTTCAGGATTTGAAACAGCTCAACTGGAATTCCATCACCTCCACTAGCTTTGTTCATAGTGATGCTTTCTAAGGCCCACTTGACTTCACATTCCAGGATGTCTGGCTCTAGATGAGTGATCACACCATCGTGATTATCCAGGTTGTGAAGATCTTTTTTGTATAGATCTTCTGTGTATTCTTGCCACCTCTTCTTAATATCTTCTTCTTCTGTTAGGTCCATACCATTTCTGTCCTTTACTGAGCCCATCTTTGCATGAAATGTTCCCTTGGTATCTCTAATTTTCTTGAAGAGATCTGTAGTCCTTCCCATTCTGTTGTTTTCCTCTATTTCTTTGCATTGATCGCTGAAGAAGGCTTTCTTATCTCTTCTTGCTATTCTTTGGAACTCTGCATTCAGATGCTTATATTTTTCCTTTTCTCCTTTGCTTTTCGCTTCTCTTCTTTTCACAGCTATTTGTAAGGCCTCCCCAGACAGCCATTTTGCTTTTTTGCATTTCTTTTCCATGGGGATGGTCTTGATCCCTGTCTCCTGTACAATCTCATGAACCTCATTCCATAGTTCATCAGGCACTCTATCTATCAGATCTAGGCCCTTAAATCTATTTCTCACTTCCACTGTATAATCATAAGGGATTTGATTTAGGTCATACCTGAATGGTCTAGCAGTTTTCCCTACTTTCTTCCATTTGAGTCTGAATTTGGTAATAAGGAATTCATGATCTGAGCCACAGTCAACAAAGAGCATGGTAAAAGTTAAACCAGAGCTGCATTTTTCAATGAAATCAGTTTGCAGCCTGAGATTATAAGCAGGAGCTCCCAAAGCTGCTTTCTGAAGTCTCACTGGTGGAGTGGACACTGCCTGGGACCTTTTCCCAACTGGGACTCCAGATTGTTGTCATTTGGGACTTCCCAGCACTGTTCAAGTCTGGGTGTAGGTTGGCCAAATTTGGTGAGGTATACGCTGTTACTTCTTTCTATTGTTTCTATTTTTCTTTTAATGATTATAGATTTAAATTAAGTCAAATAATCTTCGATTAAAAAATTGAAAGTGTTTATTTGTGAGTAACGAGTGGTTTCTTTCATTAACAAATCCTTTGAATCAAATATGAAAGTAAAATTTTGGCAAAACGGTCTTATTTTAAAAAAACAACAACAAACTTTTAACATACTAGAAAACAGTGGCACTCTGCTAGTTATGTAAGTACTTTATGATTAGTATGAAAACATGGGGAAAAGAGTCTGAGCTGTGACATTTGCAGCACAACACAAAGCAGTGGTTACTGTTAGGAAGTAACAGGAAAACACAACGCAGAGCAGTAGCTTATTAGGCAAACTGGAGTTGGTGTGAAAATAAGCATAAATCCTCATTCTTCTCAATTAAAACAATATTCTCAAATTAAAAATCTGTCAAGATGGCAAGTTTTCATAAGTTACTGGCCAAGTGATTTATAAACTTCATTTTAAGATATAGTTGGTGCTACTGTAAACTAGAAGATAAACCCTTGGTCACTGCAATGAATCACTCAGAATTTCTGTGACTGATTTTGGTGACTATGCTATTAGGTTAACATTTGCTGCTATGATTAAAATTATAAAATGCCATCCAAGAATCAACTACATGTAGTGAAAGTACTGAAAAACACACTTGATAATTTGTTACTTTGGAAAGGAAGTCAAATATGAGGAAATATGTCAGGCAAACATGAAGATAAATGAGCTCTTCAATGCACTTACGAGGGGGGTGGGGGAGACAGTAATAATGCTAAGAAAATAAAAATTAGTATTAAAGCAAAAATAAAAGTTACAATAGTTGTAGATTTATGCACTCTAAAAATTAATTCTTCTGGTTTTTAAACTTGTTCCTGCTCAAGGACTGCTTTTTATAGGATTAACCATAATGTTTATAAGTAGTGTTTAAGAGCATGAACTCTGGAGCCATACTGCTTGGGTTCAAGTCTTGACCTTTCCACACTCTAGGGGTGACCTTGGGCAAGGTATTTAACGTCTGTGTGCCGCACATCCCCCATTTGGTAACACGGGTATGACCATCAGTGCCGTGGTAAGGACTGAGTTAGTAGTGAAATGAGTTTGAGATAAGTCAGTTAATCTAAAGTAGCTGGAACTGTGCCTGGTACACGGTGAACCGCACATATGCAGAAATGCTATCATCAATTTCCAAGAATTTAGTATCACCCATTTGCTGAAGACTCCCTATTTTAGGTTCCCATTCAGCCCTTTTATGTCCCTCACCTACTTGACATGTGTACTTGGACTTCTCGCAAAGGTCTCAAAGGTAACATATCCAAGATAGAATGAATGCTTGACCTTCTCCCTTAAATCTGTCCCCTCACCACATCCCTAGTCTTCACCATCTCCATGAATCTCCAGTTAATACAACAGACATATCAGATGATAAATGGCAGCCCACAGTCCATGTTGGGAAAACAATAGAAATTAAAAGAAACCTTGGCAAACTTTGTTGTCTGTGTCCACGTTTAAAAGAACGGAGGGGCAGTTATACTAGTTCCAGGGGACTACTGCCAAATAGGAATGTCAGCTCTGTGATAAGGGACATAGATACTCAGATGCTCAGTCATGCCCGACTCTTTTGGACCCCATGGACCATAGTCCACCAGGCTTCTCTGTCCAAGGAAGCCTGTGATGAGGGACAGACTGTTCCTAAAGGGAAGCAGAACATCAGATTTTAAAGCTACTGACGCTTCCTTCCACGTCATCCCACCCGATTCTGATTTGTCTGACCTGTGGCTTAGCTATCAGGATTTTTTTTAAGTTTCCAGGTGACACTAGTATACAGCCAAATTGAGAACTAGTCTAGTCCAGGCCTCCCATTTTAATATGTGTACAAACTGAGACTCAGAAAAGCTACATGCTTAGCTCAGGCACCAACAAGTTTGAAACAGGTACAGAATCAGCAAACAGTTCTTCCAAGGCTGTTTACAAACAGCATTTTTTGAAAAAGGACAGAACAGAAAATCAGGGTGTACTGTATATTACAGGGTGAGTATAGTACATGATCTTTTAACTTTAAATATTGTGTACATACTGATCCTTAGTCTCCATTTCCCTTTTCAAATTCATTCTCCTCCCTTCTCTGCCTTGTTCCCAGCCCCAGGAGGCTGACTCTACACAATGATTCAGCTGGGCTTCCTGCCAAAGGTCAGCCAGTGAGAGGCACCAGTGGGAGATCAGAGGGTGGGCAGGAGTGTCTGGGATCCCTCCTCTTGGATGATCTTGCCCCCACTGCACAGCTTTCCCTGTGAGCTCCGGAGGGAGCCTCCTTTCCATTTCAGGTCCAGAAGTGGTAGCATCTTCCCACTGGTGACAATCCCTGGGTGCTTGAGTGTCCTTTGTGGGTTCCTTAAACCTGCTCATACTTCTGAAAACAGGCCACTTATTAAATCTGTTTCCTGCCAGGACATTGACATACACAAATAGTTTGACAGACAGACACATAAATGTACAGGGTTGGATTTTCACAACTGTGAACAGGTTTAATGGAACTTATGTTGCTTACTGAAGGTTATATCAAAAAAGTTGGAGAAATACTCCTGGTTTTTTTCTACTACACCACTGCCTCCCCTGGCTGATAAAGGGAGCTACTAGGTTGAAATTTCTAAAAATAAACATTTCAAAAACCTTCTTTATGACTGTTACCATTACCATTCTTTATGACTGTAAACAGTGCCTAAAAGAAAGACATGGTTAATAAAACGGATTTTTTTTAACAGAGCTTATACTGCTGAACAGTGGAAAGGGCCACTTTGACAAGAAGTGAGTTTCCCACCACTGCTTTGCACATGTGGACGAGATGACAGACTAGGAACGCCAAGTCATTCTCTCTTTAAAATGTGTGCTTCTATCAGGAGAACCAAATGGTTAAAATTTCTTCCAAAACATAAATGAAGCAATTTTTGTCATAGCAAAATACTGTACTAAAAAACCACACCATGTCAGCTCAACTATCACTGATTTGTGGAGGGGAAAGAAGAGTGAAATGAGGCAGCTTTCAAAAATGTCCAAACCCTGCTCCTTTTCATAGGATCTGAAAGTACAGATCCACAGAAAGAACTAAACATCCCAGGTCCAACTATTCTCCAGAACCATCTTTCAACCATCTCTCAGAAACATAAGCTGCCCTATGGCCTCATGTAAACAGCTATCAAGGACAGAAAGTCTCTAGACCTTGGTCTGATCATCCAACCTCCATCCATCTGATGGCCGCACTGCCCAAATACATCCAAAACTGTGGGACCTTCACTGTACCTCCTCCCAATACCCGAACTGCCACACTGCCACAGTAATATAAAATTGTACTTAGGTCTGAGCATTACTAGATCTAAATACCCATCCAATATAAGATTCAAAGGAAACGCAATTAGGAGCAAAGAAAATATGCACAAAAATGGCAACAGATATTCTATGGTTTGTTTCCATAACCTCCCTGAAGGAGTGATACCATTCCATATTTTGCTACAAAGTGGTTAATGTTTACAGCAAGTAGTCCAGAAAAAAAAAAGCAATTTCATCCTGTTGTGCATGCGTGCTAAGTCGCTTCAGTCCTGCCCGACTCTTTGGGACCCTATGAACTGTGGCCCACCAGGTTCCTTTGTCCATGGGATTCTCCAGGCAAGAATACTAGAGTGGGTTGCCATTTCCTCCTCCAGGAGATCTTCCAGATCCAGAGATTGAATCCCACGTCTCCAGCGGCTCCTGCATTGCAGGCAGATTCTTCACCACTGAGCCACCAGGGAAGTCCCCTTTATCCTGTCACCAGATATCAAATCAGTATTATGCATGTGCTTTTATAATAGCAACTAAAACTTATTAAATGCTTAGATACAAACTGTCTAGCCATGCTGTACCCCAGCTCCTTTGGGTTCTGCTCCTCAAGACATGCCCTGGAGTAAGCAGGGCAGGTGATAATCCCGTATCATAGAGAAGGCAACACTCACAAAGGAAATAACTTCAAACTTAAACCAAACTTAAACACCTTGAACTGGATCAGGAGCCTCTGTCTCATCCACTGTACCATGCTGCCTCCCCAAGGTGAATTTATCTAACCTGCACACTGACAAGATTTTTCATGCTCACTACTGAAAAAAGAGAAATATACTGAAAATGCTGAATTTTTTAAGCTTGAATCTATCACAGAAAAAAAAAAAGTACCCCAATAGTAATATCAACCTACCTGCACCCATTAAAATGTGTGTGTGATGACTGTGGCTTTTTATAATTGACTGGCTTCTAGTAATGCCTGTGATCTCAGGGGAGGCTGATATGCTATATTTCATTCCCTGATCTATACTGAACTCCAAATTCTTTGATATCACTAAGGGAATTAGAAAGGACAAAGAGTTAAATAATTCAGTAGCCGAAGTCCATTAATGACATTATATAGGAAAGGCAGAGTTACATCTTTTTACTAGCTGACTTAGAAAAATCAGGCCTATCATTCAAACTGCTATAACTTGCCTTATCAGAATGTCAATTAGGAAACAAAGGAAATCTTAAGTCGTTCCACAACACGTGAATGTTTCAACTTTATTTTCTTCAGCATATCATTACACATTATCCGTTTGGTCAACGCAGTGGATGGAGAGGAGAGCCCTCCATACCAATCATTGCTAGGTCAGCAGGGTCCCAGCTTGGGCGCCCCAAACACAAAGCGACCTGAAAAGTACTTGCGGAGGGGGATCACAAAGTGCCATCGGCGGTGTTTGCAGTCAAGACGAAAAAGGCACGCTAAAATTTAATGATAAGTTTAGCAACTTTCTAGAACAGCGGACGAGCTTTTGCTTTGAGCTCAGCAGAATCGCTTCCAACCCAAAGCAAACCATCCTCCCGGACAGGGGCCGAGATAACGGGAAGGCGGCCGGTCCGCGCCAATCAACAGCGCCTGAGTCTGGTTAGCGCAGACCTGCCAGTTCGCAGCCAGGCCGGGCAGCTGTTGATCTCGGGGCCATTTTTTTTTTTTTTTTTAAAGCAGAGACAGAGAGCAAGTAGGAAGGGAGCGAGGAAGGCTGAGCCTGAGGGAGGGGGAGTGAAAGAAGAGGTAAGGACGTCCCAGGAAAAGTCGAAGAGGGTTGCAAACTGGCGGGGACCGATCGGCGGAGCTCGGCGGCGCGGAAGCTGGAGGAGAGCGGAGAGAAAGGGTAGAGGGGGCCCGCGCCTCAAAGTTGCGCGTCCCGGCGGCGCCCGCGCGCTGGGCTGCTCACCTAGCAGGAGCGTGGTCCAGGTTCGGCCGCGCCCCGAGCGCCGCAGGCCCAGCGCCCCGCGCAGCCCGGCCGCCAAGCGCCCCCCGAGGCCGCCCCCGGCGGGTGGCGCGGCGGACTCGGCTCTGGGCCCCTTCCTGCCCGCGGCGCCCTTGCGCCGAGGGGACGGGGGCGCGCGCTCGGGCCCGGGCTCCCCGGCGCCGACATCTGGCGACCCCCTCAGCGGTGACTGCGAGGCGCGGGGCGGCTGGGGCGGCTTAGGGGCCGCCTCCCGGTGCTTGTTCCGCGCCTGCAGGACCATCTTGGCATAGTCGCGCCCGCTCGCTGCGCGCGCCCGGACGGCGGCCGGGAAACGCCGGGCTGGCGGGGCGGCCCCGGCGCCGCTCACTCTCCGGCAGGCGGGCGGGCGGAGGGCGGGCCGGTCCCTCCCCGCGAGAGGGGAGGCGGGGAGAGCTGCAAGGCCGGGCGGCGGCTGCCTGCTGGCGGTGCAGCCGGGAGGCGGCGCCGGACTCGAGCGCCTGCAGCCGTTGCCGCCGCTCCGGTTGTCACGGCGACCGCGGAACGCCGGGGGGCGGGGGCGGGGACACTGTGAGCGGCCGCAGCCCCGCTCCCACCGCCCCTCCGCGCCGGACGCGCGCTCCCGGCCGGCCAACGCGCACGCGCGGACTTCCGGCGGGGGCGGGGGCGGGGGCGGGGGCGGGGGCGGGGGCGGGGGCGGGGGCCAACCTGGGGCCGCCCCGCGACCCGTGCCCTGCTTCGGACCCGCATGGGGCTCGGCCAGACGAGGGCACGAACCGCCTTCCGGGAGCAGCTGCCCCTCCCATTGGCAACGGCCGGGAAGAAGAAAGGGCCCTCTGGGGGAGTGGGCCGCTGGTGGAAGTTTCGGACCCGATTAAGGCTGAAAGTGGAGCCCAGGGAAGCCCCCGTGGCCCCAGCAGCTCGTAGCGGGAGCGGCCGGACGGGGTGGAGGCTGCGGGGGCGGGAAGGCGCTCGGGAATGACCACGCGGGGGCGCTGTGCGAGCGCTCTGGCGCCTCGGTGGCCCAGCCGCTGGAAGAAGAACCTAACAAAGTAGAGCCCCTGGATCACGTTACTCCACGACGTGTGGCCTCCCAGTTTAGATTGCTGCTGAAAGCAGCTCTCTCGCTAACGGATGCGACAATCAGGGCAGCCTGATTTAAAAATGGCATCAGAGTACCTCCAGGGGAGCTGATAAGGATCGAGACCCAAGTGTGTGCCTGACATTAAAACTGAAGAACCGGGGTAGGAGGTGACAAAATTTAATGGACAGAGAAGAAAAAATGATCAACAAGTGTGTTCTGTTAGTTTCAAAGGATGTAACCTTGTGGCTTGAAAGAAAGCAGAAAAACTTTACTTGCTGTTAAAACACAAAACTAGTCGAAAACCCATTTTTCTTTCCCTTAGCAAGCGGAAGGCATGACTGATGGGCGCCTAGGAAGACTAGGAAAAGTAGGCAGATCCCAGTCACCCTTCTCCCGCCACCCCACCTTTGCATTCTTTGCACAAAACCCTACAGCCACGTGGATAAGTTCTTTCCTTGCAGTGTCCAGTGAACTTGTTCCAAAAAATTGTCCTTAATTTCCAGTTTTGTAACTGAAGCCACATCATTATCTCCGTTATAATTCCAGGTGCTTCACGTGGCTATGGATCCTCGCCCTTAAGTGTTTTTGTCCAGTGATTTCGTTATTTAAGGAAGTTAATATCAGCATTCATTCACTGTTATGCCTTTTTAAGGGCAATTATTTTGTAAAGGGGAAAAAATTGCCGTGCTAACTAGTAATCCCTCATATTCTGTATTTTGTGAATTTAAATTTTCACTTGTCTTTCATCGAAGCAGGGAACAACTATTTTTAGACTCTTAAAAAAATTATTGAAGTGCTATTACAGAAATCTTAGATTCTGAAATAATGTGTCAGATGATCCAGTGTGCTACCCTCTGGATTCAACTGGTACCGTTTTTGCCAGAGAAAACACTTGTTGGATGAATAAGTGAGTGTTTGGGGGAATGAATGCAGGGGATAACAACCAGATGAAGATGGATGATGCTGTGTTCTGCAGTGCGTCTGACAGTTACTCAGTTCCAGCCCTCCTCTCCCTTGGTCTCTTAATTTCTAGAGGGCAAAGAAACTTTACTTCTCAGCCTCATATTGTCCCACAGAGCCTGACTGTGAAAGTTTGTTAAGCTGAATTAAAAGAGGAGCACCTGTTGTTTAAGACACACGCAGTGGGTTTTGACCAGTGCTGAGTCCCTTTGCCAAGTGGAGAATCCCAGAGAAAGGCAGTCTGGTGTATTAGTCAAGACACAGGCTAATGATAGGCCCATATTTCAGCCTCTGGCCTGATATGTACCAGCCCTGTGACCTTGGCTGAGTTACCAGACCTCTTAGAGTCTCCATCTCCTCATCCCTAAAATAAAAGTAATAAAGATGTCTACCTTACAGATCTGTAAAAAAGAAATAAATACGACAGTGTATGTAAAGTGAAGTCGCTCAGTCGTGTCCGACTCTGTGACCCCATGGACTGTAGCCTACCGGGCTCCTCTATACATGGAATTTTCCAGGCAAGAATACTGGAATGGGTTGCCATTTCCTTCTCCAGGGGAACTTCCCAACCCAGGGATCGAACCCGGGTCTCCGGCATTGTAGGCAGATGCTTTATCGTCTTCCATCAGAGTAACTGCTCAGTAGATGTCCAAAGCAGTGGATGCTGTCTATAGAGGATGGTAAGTCCTCTGTCCTCCCAAAGCCTGAGGCTGACAGTCCAGAATGGATGTGAAGATGCAGGGGAGTAGAGTGCGGTAGAACAGGGACAGCTGTGTGATCTTCCAACCAGTCCCACCCTCTCTGGGCTACAAGTTTCTCAGCTCTCTGAGCAGTTGCTCCTCCCCTTGAAGTTCCCTGCTTCCCACATGTTCTTTACAAATAAGGACCGTCTTTACAAATAAGGACCATCTGGTGGATCGTTAAGCTTGTATAAAATGGTAAGCAACTCCTCTTACTTCTTTCTCCCCTCCCCCAAGAAAGAAGGCTGCTTCACACAGAGAGGGTGGTAGAGCAGAAAATGGAATAGTCATGAAGGTTATGTGCCAGATTTCATTTTGTTGAAATGCACAAGAGCAGACAGCGCAGTGTCTTCATATTCATATCTTTAGGCTAAGGACTGCCACGTAGTGGTGAATGCTGGAGAGATGCAGAGAACTGAAAGCTGCACTTAAAAAAAAGTGTGTTGTGTGCAGATGATCCTATGAATTAATTCAAGATTATAATGAATATAGATTAAGTATTACAATTACTGACCAACTTTAATGCCCTTTTCCCCAGGAGTTCCAGATGTACCGGGAAAGTACTTCCTTATGTGACCTTATAGAAATACTGGATCAAAGCAGACAAATTCTGAGGAGAGAAACCCCACAGCGCAGGACTTCCCGGTGGTCTAGTAGCAAGGGGGGCCTGGGTTCAATCCCTGGTCAGGAAACTAGATCCCTCTTCCTGCAACTAACACCTGATGCAGCCAAATGAATAAATAAATACGTTTTTGTTTTTGTTTTTTAAGAAAAAGAAACCCCACAGAACAACCACACGTGAATTCCTCATCTGGTCACCAAGTTATAAGCCCAGTCCTTTTCTTACTAAAAGCTACATTTTGGACATTTGAAATAAAAACTTTTAATCAAAAAAGTAATTTTGTAAAAAATGTTGGGGATGGAGAAATAAGAGATTAAAAGAAGGAAATGAGCATAGAAATAATAGACAAGTAAATGCCCCCAAATAAAGTTTAGCAATATTATAGAGACCAGGGAACTACTGTTAAATGAACCACAAAAAGTAAAATTTGGCCAAAGGAAGGCTGCTGGGAACCAATTTTCTTATTTGTTTCCACTGGCATTTTCAAAGCCCTATTAAAAGCCCTATCCAAATTTCCCCCTTTTCCTCTCACTCCCTCTCCTACCCACAGAGTGAGAGCAAAGGAAGAATCTTGATCGGGCATCTACTTCTCATTTCCTTAGAGTAAGTCACTTGATCTCCTTTTGCAGAAGTGTCTGGGGCTCAAGTTCTAGATTCTGACAGCTGTGTCCCCCAGTGGTTGCTCCTATAGAGGAACCTGTGTAACCAAGGCACACTTTACAGAAGCCTAAAACGGGTGCAACAAAGTACATCTGTATAACATTCAACTTTCTACAAAGCTCCAACATTAACTTGTCACTGTGTTATAATGTATTCCTTTAGGCTCTGGTGAGAACAAATGTAAATTGCTACTTTATTGCTTTTCAGATTCTATCTTCTGTCTTTCTGGTAGCTGACCTTGTAATTTTAACTGTTCATACTCCAATGAGTGTTCCTGGGAAACTCAGAAAGTTCATTATTAGTCCTAGTTCCAGTGCATCATCCCTCTTACACTGTTGGTGGGCATGCAAACTAGCACAGCCACTATGGAGAACAGTGTGGAGATTCCTTAAAAACTGGAAATAGAACTGCCTTAGGACCCGCACCCCACTCCAGTACTCTTGCCTGGAAAATCCCATGGACGGAGGAACCTGGTGGGCTGCAGTCCATGGGGTCACTAAGAGTCGGACACGACTGAATGACTTCACTTTCACTTTTCACTTTCATGCATTGGAGAAGGAAAGGGCAACCCACTCTAGTGTTCTTGCCTGGAGAATCCCAGGGACGGGGGAGCCTGGTGGGCTGCCATCTATGGGATCGCATGGAGTCGGACAAGACTGAAGCGACTTAGCAGCAGCAGCAGCAGCAGCATGACCCAGCAATCCCACTGCTGGGCATACACACCGAGGAAACCAGAATTGAAAGAGACACATGTACCCCAATATTCATCGCAGCACTGTTTGTAATAGCCAGGACATGAAGCAACCTAGATGTCCATCAGCAGATGAACGGATAAGAAAGCTGTGGTTCATATACACAATGGAGTATTACTCAGCCATTAAAAAGAATACATTTGAATCAGTTCTAATGAGGTGGATGAAACTGGAGCCTATTATACAGAGTGAAATAAGCCAGAAAGAAAAACACCAATACAGTGTCCTAACGCATATATATGGAATTTAGAAAGATGGTAACGATAATCCTGTATGCGAGACAGCAAAAGAGACACAGATGTATAGAATAGTCTTTTGGACTCTATGGGAGAGGAAGAGTGTGGGATGATTTGAGAGAATGGCACTGAAACATGTATAATATCATATATGAAATGAATCGCCAGTCCAGGTTCAATGCAGGATACAGGCTGTTTGGGGCTGGTACACTGGGATGACCCAGAGGGATGTACAGGGAGGGAGGAGGGAGGGAAGTTCAGGATGGGGAACACTTGTATATCTGTGGCAAATTCATGTTGATGTATAGCAAAACCAATACAATATTGTAAAGTGATTGACCTCCAATTAAAATAAATAAATTTATATAAAAAATAAAGTAAAAAAAGAAAGAAACACTCCATTACAGAGGGGCATGTCTCCCTAAAATGCAGTTCCTATTACTGAGGGCTTACTATGTCCTTGGTATCTTAGTGGATTTTAGAGACATTAAAAATTCAGATAAACTCTTCATCCCCAAAAGGCTTGCAGTTTAGATGGAGAGGCAGGGTAAGCCAGGAGCACATTTGATTGTGCAGGAGAATGTGTGATTTAGAGCCTAAGTACTGAAAGAGTTACAAAGAGGAGAGACCACGTCTGACACGATTTAGGAGTTTTCAGGGAGCAGATGAACCTTGTCTAGGCATTATTGGAACAATAGAGCTTGCTTAAACAGAAGGAAGCTTGGAAAACACATTATAGACAGGGAACAGCATGTTTCTGAAACCCTTGTGTGCCTGGCCCATAGTAAGTGCTAATAGGAACATCTTAAATCCTTTTCAGAATGAGGAAGGAAAGAAGCAACTAATTTAAGGAATAAATAGATTAAAAAGACTGGAGCATGAAATGCTTAGAGTGCTCACACATGGATTCTGGGTCCCAGAGCCCCCAGATCTCTCTGCAACTGAGCAGACTACTTGCTAAAGGATGCTGAGCATTCCTGCCCCCGTCTACCCTCCACTCCACCACCCCAGTGCCCCACAAACACACCCAGGTGGACTTAGAAACACTGGAAGCCAATGAATTCCACCATTCGCCTCTAATTTGGGCAGAGACTTGCTAGTATCCAACAGGACTTTGCTGACTCATAGCCTGAGCCTCATGCTCACCTGCCTCCGGATGCAGATAAGGTGGGGGATGGGTTCATCTGGACACTGAATGGTCAGTGCTTGAGCCCATTCTCCAGGATAAGCAACTGAATATATCACACAACTTATCTGCTCCTTGCTAAACTGTTTCCTTGACCCCACCTTATCTTGTGCTCCCTGAGGCCGACAATCCATCCCTCACACACTCAGCTCATCTCAGTAGTCTCAAAACCTTGGCTCTTTTTAGAGGTCCTTTCTCCTGTGACAGGTTCATTCCCTCATTAAGGCCACCCCCTCCTTTCCTTGGATCTCCTTTCTGCCTCCGGAAAGCTCCTCCGGGGCCCTTGCTGTCTTTGCCTTTCGTCATTGCTTTTCTCTTCAGGCAGCTCCATTTACTCTAGTCCTGGCCCCCAGGCCTCTTAATTCCTACCATTGCTACAACTAACTTGAGTACCTTTATAACACTGAGCCTCTTAGCTCCTTGATATTCTCGCCTCTGATGACCTGCATTCCTACTCTGTGTGACCCCCCCACTCTTATAGTCCTACCCTGCTCTTTGTCATCACCCCAATCTGGCTTTACTCCTGCAGTTAAAATCCAAGCAACCCAGCTTCCAGTGCCTCTAAGTCTCCTTGTTATCCCACCCCAGCCCATCACTGCAACTCCCTCTGTCAAGATCCCCACCCACGCCCCCTGCGTGGTCCCTCCATCTCATGCACCTGGCAAAATCCCACTGTCTGACTTCAGACCCCATGCTACTGAGGAATGCTGGAGAAATCCCACAGCCTGGAAGGCAGGAACTCCTATGAATTCTTAGTTTCCACTGGCAACTGGCCCTGAGTGCTGCCCGGAAGTCGTCCAACATGCCCCTGGTCCCATTCTCCATAGCAGATACAGCAAATATTCGCTGCTCAATGTATAATGTATAATTCCTGCTCCCCAGATTCATGGGTTAAAACCAAATCCCCAGTGTGATGGCATTTGGAGCTGGGGGGATGTAATTAGAACCTGAAAGCAGAGCCCTCAGGAAAGGGATTCGTGCCTACGAAAGAGACTTGGAATTCCTTCTCCCCCTTCCATCATGTGAGGATACAGTGAAAAGAGGGCCGTCTTTGAATGGGGAAGGAGGCCCTCACCAGACACTGAATTTCCCAGCACCTTGATCTTAGACTTCCCAGCCGTATCTCTCTCCATTCCCCAGTCCCCTCTGCCCTCTGTCCCCCTGAACTTCTTCACATGCTGTTCTCTTAAACTGTCACACTTCTGTTCTGCCCAGCCCCTGGCAGTTCTAGCTAACTGAAATCCTCAACCCCTCACTTAGAAATCATCTTCTGCAGGAACTCTCCTCTCCTTTCTCCCCTCACATCCTGAGCCATACATCTAGTAACCTAAACTTTCCCTTGTCATATCACTTACCACTGTCAATTTGCCTGTTTATTTGTCTGACGTCTCTGTTAGACTGTAATTTTCTTGAGGGAAAGCTCTGTATTAGGTCAGGTTCCCCAAAAATCTCTAAGATAAAAATTTGTATGCAGGTGGTTCCAGAGTCGGGGGAGGTACTTTCAAGAACAAAGCTTTTAAGGGAGTCAAGAAAGTAGAGTTAGACAAAGAGAAATCGAACTGCAGACCAAATGCAGCAGAAGCCTCGATCAATCCAACAGGGAGCCCTGGAGCTAGGGTGGCCCTTCACAATCATTCTGAATTGTGGCAAGGGTCCCAAGTCTGTGACACCACGCCAATTGGCTATTGGAGGTGGCCTCTTGCAAGGAGTGAGAGAGACGTGGGCAGGCAGCTCCATAGAATGTGTACAGCTAAAAGCCAGTCCCCAAAGGGGTTCAATGGTGAGCTGTTAGCGACCTACACCCCTGGCATTAACTCGGGGGAAGTCTGGGTAGCCTACAGTAGCCCCCTCTGCTCTGTGCTATCTCAAGGCCTGACACTCCAGAGGTGCCCATTCTCTTTGTACATAAATCATCAAATGTATGATTAAATGAATTAATTAAAATAGCAGAAAACAAGGTTAGTAGATTAAATATATTAAGATTTGGAGCCTTATAGAAGGAAGGACATTTTCTATTCGAAAACAATGAACTCTAGTGCTCAAAAGATTAATGGGTTGTAAATAAGATTTGAAAAAATAGCAAGCAGATATGCTCTGAGGATATGAATTTGTGGCATGTGGATGGTAGGGATGGCTGAGATGATAGCAGTAATGTCTCTGCTTTTTAATATGCTGTCTAGGTTTGTCATAGCTTTTCTTCCAAGAAGCAAGCATCTTTTAATTTCATGGCTGTAGTCACCATCTGCAGTGATTTTGGAGCCCAAGAAAATAAAGGCTCTCACTGTTTCCATTGTTACCCCACGTATTAGGTATACTTGATCTCATATATTAGTTATAAGCAAAGAGTCACCATTTGAAATGTCAGGACTATAAATCAGATGTAAGTCTAACCTTCAAAGGTATTCACTGTACATTTCTAAACTATAATTTTTGATCAGTTTAGTAGATATATTTAAAAACTAAAATATTTAGTTGGTTTACTTCCCGAGCAGCTATTAATTCAAGTCATCTCAGCCCTTGCCACTAATCCTGGTTTGTTTTCAGAAACTAATATTAAAGGCAATAAGCTGTAGATAGTTTGTAGCCATCTCAAGATGACCTGAAGCCCACAATACTCAGCAATGTTGGAAATTCCTTATTTTTTTCCTACCTGAAACTCCACGTTGCTATGGTGCCCATTTTGTCCCAGGAAATAGTTTAGGGAGGAGGAACAGGTAAGGAACCTTTGGCTCTTCAGAGGAAAGTGGCATGGGTTCCAGCACTTGATTTTGCAACCAAATAAGGGATGTTGTGTCTGGACTCAAGACTGCTCTTGCGAGCACTAAAGTGCAAAGTTTGGTGAAGCAGAGCACTAGCTCTGGCATCTTGCTGGAGAGGTGGTACACATCATGCTGGGTTGCTGGAAGCTTTGGGAGGCTCTGCAGTATGGATTCTGTGCAGCCTCAGGAGGAATCAAGATCCAGTTGTCATCGGCCCCAGGGTACCGAGAGAATAGGGGCACAGTAAGAAAGAGCTTACCCCAATCCTTTCTGACCTGTCCCAAATGGCCTATTTGTTGGGTATAGTGGACAAAGGAGCAAGAAGTGGCAATGACTGAGCACACAGCCCCAGAGTCCATCCTCAGGCCTATGACTGCACAGTCCATGAACTGCTATACATATCTGAGGAGTTTCCAACTCAGGATTGGGGGCACTGGTACCAGGTGCAGTGGTGTTTGTGATGCTTTGGGGCCAGTGCTTTTCCTGACACTGTTCAAAGTGTGAAAGTCAGAGAGGGTTAAGCTGGGCGTCCAGGGTCCCCTGAACAAATGCCACAGCAACCCACCCAGTGCTTGGCCCAAGTGCCGCATCTTGCTTTGTGCAGCGTTTCATCACCCTTGGGTATAGTACAGCCCTGTAAGCAGTTTTGCACGGCATACTCTGCAGTTCCTTTGGCAGCTTGTCTCAGCACACTTGGTTCTAGGTGTTTGCTTGTCTTTCTTCATTTCCCAACACGAGTTAACACAATCAGTCCTTTAAGATTATCTGCAGGCACTTCATTCCTTCGTTGTCATCTTCAGCCTTCTAATCTGCAGTATTATTTTGTTCATGGGAGTGAAACTTGCATGGTAAATCCGATACAAGTTACCTGATAAAACACAGAGAATGAAAGAATGCAAGATCAGCTCTCCATAACAGTCATGGACAACCAGAGCAATGCTTGAGCACACTTGAAGTCCACTCCAGCCAGACTAGGTGCACAATGAAATGAGAATGCTGGGAAGTTACACACCTTTATTATTCATTATGGCTAAGATAAATAAGCTACAAGGATGCATTGTATAGCACAGGAAATAGACCCAGTCTCATATAATAACTTCAAGTGGAGTATAATCTATAAAAATATCGAATCACTATGTTATATACCTGAAACTAATATAATATTGTATATCAGTTACACCTCAATTAAAAAGAAACATTTTACAATTCAGCAAGTTAAATGAAATATTTTAAAAAATTAGTTCATCTTCCTAATACCTTACCATGTTCTAAATTTCTTTTCTTCTGTGGCTATCTGGACCAATGCATGTGTTTCAGATGCCACTGAGTGAATCGGTTGGTTGAGGAAGAAAGAGTATGGTGAGACAAGAATTGTTCCAAGGAGGATGATCCTTGGAATGGAGAGGAGGCAGAGGCAGAAGGCGACAAGTCAGGGAACAGACAGCTCAGTAGAAGCACAGAGACAGAGACAACACTGATGTCAGGGGCCGTTCAAGCAGCTGGATACGCACCTCTGGGAAGCTGCCCTGAACCCCCAGGACAGGCCACCTGTTGAACTCCAGACCTGCCTCGTCAATACTTTCCCTGGAGGAGTTAACCTTTACCAATTTATTTACTGGAACTAAGTGCTCAGTTTTGTTTTAGAGACAGCATTGCTGCCTTAACAAGTAGAGCCAAGCGAAACACCTGGAAGTTTGTTTTCCGGGTTGGTTTTTGGCTCTGACGGGTCTTCAGTGCTGCACAGGCTTTTCTCTGGTTGCAGCAAGTGGGGGTCACACTCTGGGTGTGATGCATGGGCTTCTCATTGCGGTGGCCCCTCTTGTTGCAGAGCACGGGCTCTAGCACTCTGGCTTCAATAGTTGCGGCCCATGGGCTCAGTACTTGTGGCTCCAGGGCTCCAGAGCACAGGCTCAGTAGTTGTGACCCATAGGCTTAGTTGCTCTGTGGCAGGTGGGATCCTCCTGGACCAGGGATCGAACCCAGGTCTCATGCATTGGCAGGCAGATTCCTCACCGCTGAGCCACCAGGGAAACCTGGAAGTTTGTTTAAAATGCAGATGACTGGCTCATGCCCCTAGAAAGTGAGAAGTTGGAGTTGAAGCCACAGGTAACCTGTGTGTCTAGCCAGGAGGCTTCTGACAACACATTATAAAACCTGGCCTGGGTGATAGTATAAGAGTTACTTACTTTATATGAATTCATTCTGAGTGTTTGGTGGTTGCACTTCCCAGTAAATTAAGATTGTTTTGCTTCTATTTTGCATTTGTTGAAGACAAAGGTTTTCTCAAATCCCTCTATTAATATTTATATTATTAGTATTTAATAATCTATCAGTATTAGTACTTAGTATTAATAGTAATATTAGTCTAATAGTATTACTATTAGTATTTAATAATCTGTACATTTGAGAAGGATAAGCAAACAAATTGTGCCTGTTGAAAAAAAATGGACAACGCAATAGAGATTCATCTTCATAGAGTTTTTTCTTCATCCTTCTTTTTGGGATTATATTTTGGATGAATAGCTATTAATGTTCATAATAATTCTTCTTTAGTAGTTTAAGATGGATCTTGGAAATAAGTCTTGAAAATACTGCCCAGAAAATGAGTAGGTAACAATAGGCTATGTACGATTAATAAAACTTTCCTGAAAGATTACACAGTATATTATTGTGAGTCCTGCCGGAAGCATCTATGGTGTCACCTAACCCTTTTCTTGGAACATGAGGTCGGAGGAAGGAGGTACAGGGAATACCCACAGGCACTCAGTGTGGATCCACAGGCCTGCCAAGTCGCATCCTGGAGCTCTGGCAACATTAACGTTACCTGGGAGCCTTTAAGAAATGATGCCAAAGCCCAGACCTGACTCAGATCAATGAAATCAGAAAGAATGAGCATCTGTATCTTTTAGAAGCTCCCTGGTGACTCTGCCAAACAGTGAGGCTGAGATCCAAAACTTTAGGGAAAGAGGAAATTGATCTCTGTTTTTATTCATTAGCTGCATGACATATTTTTAGCATATATTAACTTATCTTTATGCAGGGTCTGTGCAGTAAAGGAGAAAACACGGACATTCAGGGAATGCAGGATGCTGTTCTGATCAAAAAAAGCGGCTTTCCCACATCAGAGGCATATCTTGTCCATGGCACTCATCTCTACTTGAGTCCCTCTTCAACACTTAGATCAGCTCACAAATGTTCATTTAATTTGCAGAGAACAATAGTACACAGCACTGGTTTGAAAACTCTTTGGAAATTCAACCTGGAAAGCCAGGGATTCATCTGCTAAACTCCTACTCTTCTGCTCAGCCCAGCCTTGGCTTTACTTCAGCTTGGAAACCTTGAACAGGAATCTCCCCTTCTCCCTGCCCCCTCCCTGGACTGGGCAGGAACAAAAGAGCCTGAAAATGATGGACGTAGGGAAGGAGAAATGAATCAAGGTACAAGTATGAAGAGCCAATAAAGAGAGTCATGAAGTATTTTGGAGGAAAGCTCCTTGTGCCAAATCTCATTTTTACTGGAGCTACCCAAGCCCAAGACATATTTCTGGAGCCAGCCATAGAAGAGGCCCATGGAATTTTAAGTATCTTGAAAACAAAAGAAATCCAGGCTGAGATGTCCAATGTATTTATATTCAGGCAGAGTGCAACACAGTAATGATATATTTGTTCTTTACATCCCAAAACAACATGACATACAAAACATTGAGGAAAACCCTCAAAAAAGGAAAAGGTTCACAATAACAAATAATAGTAGCTGCTATAAAACTAGCCTTGGCTAGATTTCAGGCACTGTTCTGTGTCTTTTATATACATCATTTAATCCTCCTCACAGCAACCTACAGGGTGCATGCTTTTATTATCCCCATTTTGAAGGGGAGCAATCACAGAAAGGCTGAGTAACTTGCCCAGGGGCAGAGCTGGTTAGAGGGAGCTGGGGTAGGGACTCCATGGGGCCACCCTGCCTCACCCTTGAGTCCATGCAATCTTGTGTGGTGGAACATTCTTAAAAGACAGACACCGTGAATTGTGGTTTCCTTTAAGAGCTAAAAATTGCTTCTTTCCAAATAAAGGCTATCCAACAATTGCAGGCTTTCACAAGAAAGAATGTTCAGGGCAACTGAGTGTGGCAGATCACGGGGATTAACTTGAGTTCTCTTTAATTTGTATATTGTTTTCAATGTAAGTCATTGGCAGACTTGGGAACCCTATTGTTAGTAACAGATGACTTGCACCATCACTGACAGCCCACTGCAACACCCCAGCGGGTTGTAACACCACCATTGTGGGAACCACCAGCCTGGCAAATAGACCTAAGGAGGAAGATATTTATGTGACTGAGTTGGAAAAAGTAGCTGGAAGGTGAGTGAAACTAGATATCAGCAGTTTGTGTCAGGCCTCCCAGCGCAGTGCTTTCTGGAAAAGTGGGCAAGTAAACGAGTTGGCTTTGGAACATACACATCACATTGTTGCAGCTGAGCTGGCAGAGATAAGCTTCGGGGCATCCCAGCACCTGCCAAGAATACAGGACAGAAGCCCCAGAAGCCACAGTATTTATAGTCTAAGATAAAATCACTCCTGGTTGAGAATTCTCCTCTTTGACACAACAAATGACAGATGCTGGGGGGGCTTCCCTGGTGGCTCAGTTGGTGAAGAATCTGCCTGCAATTCAGGAGACCTGGGTTCAATCCCTGAGTCAGGAAGATCCCCTGGAGCAGGAAGTGGCAACTCACCCCAGTCTTCTTGCCTGGAAATCCCATGAATAGAGGAGCCTGGGGGCCTGTAGTCCATAGGGTCACAAAGAGTCAGACATGACTGGGCACACATGCATTAGGGGAAGAATAACCACTTTTCCTAGGACATGTGGAGGCTACCATTTGGGCATTTTGGCCCCTAGACACCAGGTCAGCGAGGTGACTTTGGTCATGAGTTCATCTGCATTAGCCCCATTTAACCTCCATTCCCCCAAAAACAATCTAGCCAAGAAATATTATTCCCATTCAATGTGAGGAGAAACAAAAGCTCTGTGGAGGTTTCAATGCAAAACGAAATTCTTTGAGTTCTTGCCATGAATACGAGACATCTATATTCCCTCCCCTAGAACAAAGGCATGACTTTCCACACCTCCTTGAAAACAATGACCTGTGAGGCTGGGTCACAAAAGGCCCTTGACTTCTGCTTTCCACTCTCCTGGGACAAGTCCTCTTGGAGCCTGGGCCTTGGTATAAGAAGTCTAGCTGCCCTGAAGCCACCGTGCTGAAGAGTCCATACGGAGAGATCACAGTGTTAGGGAAGAGTATCCTGAGGAGCCCCAGATGAGATATTCTAGCCCCTAGCTGTCTAGGACTCCCCAGGCCAGCAACCAGACATATGAATGGAAGAGAGTTTAAGAAAACTGGAGCCTGGCCACTGTGCAACTTTGTAGAAGGACCAAGAAGTTCCTCACTGGGCTCCATCAACCCCACACAGTGAAAAATAATACATGCTCATTTGTTTTATGCCACTAAGTTAAGAATGATTTGCTGTGCAGCAGGCTTTAAGAGAAGTCACTTTCCAAGATCACTAAGGAACTTCCCAGTGGAGCTGGGGCTGGAATCAGTTCATTCCATTCAATGCAGTATTTAATAACCAGAGAGGCGTGGCCCCTGGGGACCAGACAAGAATAAGATACTGCCCAAACCTTCTGCAATCAGGGCCTCCACCTTACACCTCCTCCTGAAGGCAGCTCCTCCATGCTGGAGATAGATGGGGTGGGTAAGCCCCACTGTCACTGGTTTCTAGAAGGAATTGGCTCCGGGGCATTCTGGCTATTTCTCTGCAGCATGCTGTGTACAGGTGGCTTCTGGCATCAACAGGTGCCAAGCCTGCCGCCAGCCTTGGCTTTCCCTCCAGCCCTACTCTGATGAGCTGGTTGGCTGTGTTTACAATTGAAAGCAGACAGCATTGCAAAGGTAGGTAGTTACCACACAGCCTGCCTGCAGAGTGTAGCTTGGCTCTGATGAATTATGTCCAGTCCCTGGTCTCACATTTGGCTGGATCTGCAGGAAAAATATGTGTGTTCTAGGCCCCAGCTGATCATTTAATCTAGCTTCTGTTCTAACATAAACATTCTCTGTTAAAATTGTAAACTTTCAACTGCTTTTTGAAAATAGATTGTTATAAAGGCATAAAATATATAAAAATCATTTTTACTTTGTAATGAGCTCAGGGCTGTTGGGTGGCCAGCACTCACTCAGACTCATGAGGTTGTCCTGTAAGTCAAGGAGGAGGCATTTACAGCAAAAACCAAGGGAATGGAGCCCCAACCGCAGGGTACAGCAGTCCTATGGTATTTTCTGCTAGGCAAAAATAGTACTCTTTTTCATTTCTGAGGTATATGTAGTGTATTTTCATTTAATCTTCACATTTCATGAATGAAATCAACAAATATTGATCAAGTATTGACTTGACTAGATATCAAATCAGTTTTGTTTAAAAAATGAGAACTAGCTTATTTTTGCCTGTCATAAAATCAAAGCCCAATTAAAATTTATTTGCCAAATTTATATTGCTGCTTTCTAGGTCTCCTTTAATCAAAGAATTCCTAAACATAAAGAAGAAGAAGAAAGGGGAGGGGAAGAAAATGAGGGAGAATTCAGCATTGTGATAGAGAGTAAATATTATGTTTAGAATATTATGCACAGTGCCTGGCCTATGATAGATACTCAATAAATGCGATTATAGATCTTTATTATTCTGCCTTGTCTCTCCAAGGCCTCTTCACCAGGAAGATACAAATGAGGTCAAACTCACGGGGCTATTTAAATTTATTTTACTGCTCGGCTGGCTCACATCTGCGGAACCTTTGAGCATCCTGCACTGTAAGTTCCACACCAGCATTTCTGGGACTCTCCAGACATGTCTGTCAGGTGTACGAGGACTAGCCTGCTGACTGCCCTGCACATCTGCCTGTGCCTTGCCTGTCACCGGCATACCCTGCTTTCAGTTGCCACAGCCTGGAAGCTTCCCCTGATGGGAGAAGAGAGGTCCAGTTTCTCTGCCACCCACCTGCTCTGGTGACCTGAGCAAAGCTGACAGCAAAGTGTGGGGAGAGAACCATCTCTGTGTTAACAGCTGTGGGAGGGATGCTGAGCAGGGCTCCTTGTGACTTTCTGTGTTAGAAATTTGCAGATAGAATGGTCATTTTTAAATAGGCATTGATGTCTTCTTCCCTTTCCCCAAGAAACAGACAAGCACCTGCATCCCAGGGGCTGGGCTGGGTGGGCACCAACAGCTCCCTTTACACCAGGCTTGGATTCTTTACTCTCTCCAGCAGTGAAGCCTGTGCTGTCAGTGCCAGTTTACTGCCCTCAAACCGCTTCTCTTGGAAGGTCTTCCCCACAACCCCGGGGGGTCTGTTCAGCTCCCTACAGCGTCAGCCCATGGTGGGCCCAGCTGGCATCTCTTCCAGCATGCTCTTCTGCTTGTGCAAACAGGCTGCTGCAGGTCCATGTCTCGTCTGCTTGTCATTCACGCTTAGCCTCCCACCACTGCTGCTTCACACCTGCTCTGGGGAGCACTGCCTCCTGCATCTCCATCCTCCTCAAGGAATGACCACTGTGGCTGCCACAGGTTCTGTCCAGCTCCCACTGGACTTGGCTCTTCCTGACCCAAAGTGACAATTCTGGCAAATGAGAAGCCTGGCCTCTCAGGTGGATGGGAAGAAACCAGTATGCATTGAGCACCCCACTAAATGTTGGGGTGTCTGGCCATGTCTTTCCTAGCTGTCCAGGATTTCCCTTTTGCAGGATGAGTGAGAGAAGGTTACTTTGCCGTAGCCAGGAGCCTGACTTCGAAACCAACTCTGACTAAATCAAAACTTCATGCTTCCCAGAACTTCCCTGTCTTTGCAACCCCTGAGGGAATCTTTGCCTGTCAATGGTCACACTTCATGGTGTCATGAGAGTTATTACAATTCCCTCAAGAGCTAGGCTGAACATGACTCGGAGTAACAGTTCTGACCACCACGTTCCTCCCACATGGCCCCTAAACTAGCCCTGGACCAAATCCCCATCACTAGTTACGCTAGCACCTTTCTTGGGGTCTGCAGTTACGGTCCACAGCCCCTCCTTGAGAGTCATCCTAAGCTCTGAGGCATTGATATCTTCCTCCAGTGAATCTCCAGTGTCTCCAAGGGACCTGGGTCCCCTGGGAACATGGGGCCCCTGGTGGCATTCCTAGTGATGTCTACTCTTTCATTACTGATACTGGTAGTTTTTGCTCCCCCACCATCCCAGTCTGTTAATTTAACTGAATTTTATGCATTTTGTTGATATTTTCATTGACTTTGTTTATTGTTTTCTGATTTCACTTTCATTGATTTTTGCTCTTATCTCTATGTATTCCTTCCTTCTGCATACTTTTGATTGAATTTGTTCTTCTTTTCCAATTTCTTAATCTGGAAGCTTAGACTATTGATTTGAGACTTTCTTTTTTTTAATATGAACACTTAATGTTATAAATTTTTCTCAAAGCACTTCCAATTGTTATACTTTTATTGTTATTCATTTTAAAATATTTTCTTATTTCCCTCCAAACTTCCCTTACTTCTTTGACCAATGGACTACTTGGATAGTATTGTTTAGTTTCTAAATGTTTGGATGTTTTCTAGCTATCTTTCTGCTTTTGATTTTTTAAAATTATTTTATGGTCATACATATTTATTACTGTCTACATACCTGAGCACTTTCAATTATTCTTTTTTAATTTAGGTTTTATATAATGACCCAGAATATGCCCATATAGGCACTTTAAAAGAATGTGACTTTTGCTATTTTGGAGTAGATTGGCATCTATTCAAATCCACTGGAGATTTTTGGAGTTTTTCTCTCTTCAAATTCCTGGATACAATTGATTTTTAAAATTTAATATAAATTTGTTTATTTTAATCAGAGGTTAATTACTTTACAATATTGTATTGGTTTTGCCATACATCAACATGAATCCGCCACAGGTATGCACGTGTTCCCCATCCTGAACCCCCTCCCTCCCCGTACCATCCCTCTGGGTCATCCCAGTGCACCAGCCCCAAGCATCCAGTGTCATGCATCAAACCTGGACTTGCAATTCGTTTCATATATGATATTATACATGTTTCAATGCCATTCTCCCAAATTGTCCCACCCCCTTCCCTCTCGCACAGAGTCCAAAAGACTGTTCTATACATCTGTGTCTCTTTTGCTGTCTCGCATACAGGGTTATGTTTCCATCTTTCTAAATTCCATATATACGTGTTAGTATACTGCATTGGTGTTTTTCTTTCTGGCTTATTTCACTCTGTATAATAGGCTCTAGTTTCATCCACCTCATTAGAATTGATTCAAATGTATTCTTTTTAATGCCTGAGTAATACTCCATTGCAGAGAAGGCAATGGCACCCCACTCCAGTACTCTTGCCTGGAAAATCCTACGGACGGAGGAGCCTGGAAGGCTGCAGTCCATGGGGTCACTGAGGTTCGGACATGACTGAGCAACTTCACTTTCACTTTTCACTTTCATGCATTGGAGAAGGCAATGGCAACCCACTCCAGTGTTCTTGCCTGGAGAATCCCAGGGACGGGGGAGCCTTTTGGGCTGCCATCTATGAGGTCACACAGAGTCGGACACAATTGAAGTGACTTAGCAATACTCCGTTGTGTATATGTACCACAGCTTTCTTATCCATTCATCAGCTGATGGACCTCTAGGTTGCTTCCATGTCCTGGCTATTATAAACAGTGCTGTGATGAACATTGGGGTATATGTGTCTCTTTCAATTCTGGTTTTCTCGGTGTATATGCCCAGCAGTGGGATTGCTGGGTCATAAGGCAGTTCTATTTCCAGTTTTTTAAGGAATCTACACACTGTTCTCCATAGTGGCTGTTTGCATTCCCACCAACAGTGTAAGAGGGTTCCCTTTTCTCCACACTCTCTCCAGCGCTTATTGCTTGTAGACTTTTGGATCACAGCCATTCTGACTGGTGTGAAATGGTACATCATTGTGGTCTTGATTTGCATTTCTCTGATAATGAGTGATGTTGAGCATCTTTTCATGTGTTTGTTAGCCATCTGTATGTCTTCTTTGGAGAAATGTCTGTTTAGTTCTTTGGCCCATTTTTTGATTGGGTCGTATATTTTTCTGGAATTGAGCTGCATAAGTTGCTTGTATATTTTTGAGATTAGTTGTTTGTCAGTTGCTTCATTTGCTATTATTTTCTCCCATTCTGAAGGCTGTCTGTTCACCTTGCTTATAGTTTCCTTTGTTGTGCAGAAGCTTTTAAATTTAATTAGGTCCCATTTGTTTATTTTTGCTTTTATTTCCAATATTCTGGGAGGTGGGTCATAGAGGATCCTGCTATGATGTATGTCAGAGAGTGTTTTGCCTATGTTCTCCTCTAGGAGTTTTATAGTTTCTGGTCTTTCATTTAGATCTTTAATCCATTTTGAGTTTATTTTTGTGTATGGTGTTAGAAAATGTTCTAGTTTCATTCTTTTACAAGTGGTTGACCAGTTTTCCCAGCACCACTTGTTAAAGAGATTGTCTTTAATCCATTGTATATTCTTGCCTCCTTTGTCGAAGATAAGGTGTCCATATGTGTGTGGATTTATCTCTGGGCTTTCTATTTTGTTCCATTGATCTATATTTCTGTCTTTGTGCCAGTACCATACTGTCTTGATGACTGTGGCTTTGTAGTAGAGCCTGAAGTCAGGCAGGTTGATTCCTCCAGTTCCATTCTTCTTTCTCAAGATTGCTTTGGCTATTTGAGGTATTTTGTATTTCCATAAAAATTGTGAAATTATTTGTTCTAGCTCTGTGGAAAAGTACTGCTGGTAGTTTGATAGAGATTGCATTGAATCTATAGATTGCTTTGTGTAGTGATAATATTGATTTTTGTTTGTTTGCTTTAGCAACGAATCAACCTCATTAGGTACAGATAAAAAAAAAATTCTGTGGAACTGGTTTCACCTCAGGTCAGGTCTCCAAGTGACTGTGATACGGTTTTAGGTCTGACTCATTCATGTGCAGCCTGGCAGTAAGCCCAGAGCCGTGTTGGTTTGTTCACAGAATTTAGAGCATTTGTCTCTCCAGTTCTGGCCTCTCCAGGGTTTCCCACACACTCTCCAGTTCCCATTCCAGTCCATTTTAGTTCACTGATTCCTAGAATGTCAACATCCACTCTTGCCATCTCCTGTTTGACCACTTCCAATTTGCCTTGATTCATGGACCTAACATTCCAGGTTCCTATGCAATATTGCTCTTTACAGCATCGGACCTTGCTTCTATCACCAGTCACATCCACAGCTGGGTATTGTTTTTGCTTTGGCTCCATCCCTTCATTCTTTCTGGAGTTATTTCTCCACTGATCTCCTGTAGCATATTGGGCACTTAGCAACCTGGGGAGTTCCTATTTCAGTATCCTATCATTTTGCCTTTTCATACTGTTCATGGGGTTCTCAAGGCAAGAATACTGAAGTGGTTTGCCATTCCCTTCTCCAGTGGACCACATTCTGTCAGGAAGCAACAGTTGGAACTGGACATGGAACAACAGACTGGTTCCAAACAGGAAAAGAAGTACATCAAGGCTGTATATTGTCACCCTGCATATTTAACTTTTATGTAGAGTACATCATGAGAAATGCTGGGCCGGAAGAAGCACAAGCTGAAATCAAGATTGCCAGAAGAAATATCAATAACCTCAGATATGCAGATGACACCACCATTATGGCAGAAAGTGAAGAGGAACTAAAGAGCCTCTTGATGAAAGTGGAAGAGGAGAGTGAAAAGTTGGCTTAAAACTCAACATTCAGAAAACTAAGATCATGGCATCTGGTCCCATCACTTCATGTGAAATAGATGGGGAAACAGTGGAAACAGTATCAGACTTTATTTTGGGGGGGGGGGCTTCAAAATCACTGCAGATGGTGATTGCAGCCATGAAATTAAAAGACGCTTACTCCTTGGAAGGAAAGTTATGACCAACCTAGATAGCAGATTGAAAAGCAGAGACATTACTTTGCCAACAAAGGTCCATCTAGTCAAGGCTATGGTTGTGAGAGTTGGAATATAAAGAAAGCTGAGCGCTGAAGAATTGATGCTTTTGAACTGTGTTGTTGGAGAAGACTCTTGAGAGTCCCTTGGACTGCAAGGAGATTAAACCAGTCCATCTTAAAGGAGATCAGTCCTGGGTGTTCATTGGAAGGACTGATGCTAAAGCTGAAACTCCAATACTTTGGCCACCTCATGAGAAGAGTTGACTCATTGGAAAAGACCCTGATGCTGGGCGGGATTGGGGACAGGAGAAGAAGGGGATGACAGAGGATCAGATGGCTGGATGGCATCACCAACTCGATGGACATGAGTTTGAGTGAACTCTGGGATTTGGTGATGGACAGGGAGGCCTGGCGTGCTGCGATTCATGGGGTCGCAAAGAGTCAGACACTATTGAGCGACTGAACTGAACTGAACTGAACTGAACTCCAGTTCCCAGGGCCACTGGTACCTGGTTCCTCTGGCCAGAAAAATGGACTCCTCGTAGTTTATTTGGATCTGTTCGGCAGTTCTATGTGACTGGCACTACATTCAGGGCAGAGTGGTGAGATAAAAGTGAGGAAACAATAATGGAGCTTTCCCCTATCATCTTTGGGACACAGAGAACCCTTTTTGCCTGATCCTCTGACCAGAGAAACTCAATTTTTTTTTCCTCAGGGCTTTAGGTGTTCATAACACAACCACTGCAATGAAGTTCCAGACTGGGGCCACCCTTGTGTTACAAATAAAAAAAGAGGAAAAAATTGGATGTGTCCCACACTTTTCAGGTTGCAGGGGGGCCCCTTTCTTGTTTTGGTGACAAAGGTAGGTTCAGATTTCTGATGTCTCTGACTGCTGTCCAGTTCCATAACTGGGCCCACTTTCCTGGGAGAAGGGTGAAATAAAGGAAGAAAAATGACCCCAAATACTGGTTTTTCAATTTTTACTTTCCTCTGCTTACTTTTCAGATTCCTTAAATATCTGAGTTTCATTGTGTCAATTTTAGCCCTAGTTAGAGAAAGAGGGTACAGAGGGCTTACTTCGTTTCGGCCAACAACAGCAGTTGCAGTAATATTAAATACCTAACAATTATTGAATTCTATATACAATTTACATCTTCCTGTCCTTCCCTTTCTGGGAAGGATTTTTAAAATGCCGAATTTGTGGGGATTTTGGAAATGCTGTGGGCCTCTGACTTCTGCTTTCACTGAGAAGTGCTGAGAGTTTCACGGGGGGAAGGGGGGTGTCCATTAGTCCATATGCAGCTCTTTTGCGAACTGATAACTTCAACCTCCCATGAGTCATTATGATCCAGTGTCCACGCAGTGTTCAAACGTGTTTCTGTGTTTATTTTCACATTCTGGAAATATAGGTGCCTGTAATACTGGGTGTAACTGTCGGTTTATTTGTCTGTCTCCTCCTGAGGGTCCTCAAGAGCAGAGAATTTTTTCAGAGGCATAGCAGGCTGGTGATCATTTGTTAAAATTGTCTGATTTTGCCTTGAAAGTGACTTTCTTGGCATGAATGCCAGCATTTTTCTTGTCTGTTAACCATGTCTGAGGTTAATAACCCGTCACACATCTCTGAGAGTTATCCTGTACAGGCTCTGCTCCCTGAGAGAGGGTCAACACTTCACAAACATCAGTGTTCTTCAGCTGTCGGATGTGGTCACACTGAATATTCTCTACTTCAGGGACAGGTAAACTAAACCGTGGCAAAGCCAAGTGTCTTTGGACTCACCCTAAAGTTACTGATCACCATGAAGAAGTTGAAAGAGAGAATCTGCATCAACCCAAACTCATAGCAGTTCTGATCTCAATTGCCCTCAGCTGCCTAGTTGACAGCTCAATATACATTAACACTCATTTTCACTCTTGTATTAAGACATCACTTAATAGGTTTTTGGACTTCCTCTGTATCTCTGGCTGCATGAACAATCAAATGCAGCAGCGCACCATGCTTCACAATCAAATGCAGCAGCGCACCTTGCTTCACAATCAAATGCAGCAGCGCACCATGCTTCACAATCAAATGCAGCAGCGCGCCTTGCTTCACAATCAAATGCAGCAGCGCGCCATGCTTCACAATCAAATGCAGCAGCGTGCCATGCTTCACAATCAAATGCAGCAGCGCACCATGCTTCACAATCAAATGCAGCAGCGTGCCATGCTTCATCATTGTTCTCCCCCACCACCATATCATTTCCTTCTTCTTGTGGAGCAAAAGCCTTAAAAATGTATTTTTTTTTTTCACATTCTGCTGGTTTATGAGTGCAAAGCAATTTTATGTTATTTTTCAAGTCTTTTACATACTTGGGGAACTTTGCCTTTGAGAGGGATCAGCAAGATGTCACATCAGCCATTCACTTCCATGTCCTAAATTGAGCGCCTACCCTGTCTGGCTGAACGTTCCATTCATATCATTGAGAACAGCTCCACACCCTCAGGAGCTACACGGAGTTGCACACACATCTCAGACCATCACAAAGTTGCCTCAGATGAGAATTTCATTTCCTCTAGAGCGGAAGAACTGTACAAAAAAGATCTTCACGACCCAGATAATCATGATGATGTGATCACTCATCTAGAGCCAGACATCTTGGAATGTGAAGTCAAGTGGGCCTTAGAAAGCACCACTATGAACAAAGCTAGTGGAGGTGATGGAATTCCAGTTGAGCTGTTTCAAATCCTGAAAGATGATGCTGTGAAAGTGCTGCACTCAATATACCAGCAAATTTGGAAAACTGAGCAGTGGCCACAGGACTGGAAAAGGTCAGTTTTCATTCCAATCCCAAAGAAAGGCAATGCCAAAGAATGCTCAAACTACTGCACAATTGCACTCATCTCACATGCTAGTAAAGTAATGCTCAAAATTCTCCAAGCCAGGCTTCAGCCATACATGAACCATGAACTTCCTGATGTTCAAGCTGGTTTTAGAAAAGGCAGAGGAACCAGAGATCAAATTGCCAACATCTGCTGGATCATGGAAAAAGCAAGAGAGTTCCAGAAAAACATCTACTTCTCCTTTATTGACTATGCCAAAGCCTTTGACTGTGTGGATCACAATCAACTCTGGAAAATTCTGAAAGAGATGGGAATACAGACCACCTGACCTGCCTCTTGAGAAATCTGTATGCAGGTCAGGAAGCAACAGTTAGAACTGGACATGGAACAACAGACTGGTTCCAAATAGGAAAAGGAGTACATCAAGGCTGTATATTGTCACCCTGCTTATTTAACTTCTATGCAGAATACATCATGAGAAATGTTGGACTGGAAGAAACACAAGCTGGAATCAAGGTTGCCAGGAGAAATATCAATAACCTCAGATATGCAGATGACACTACCCTTATGGCAGAAAGTGAAGAGGAACTAAAAAGCCTCTTGATGAAAGTGAAAGAGAAGAGTGAAAAAGTTGGCTTAAAGCTCAACATTTAGAAAATGAAGATCATGGCATCCGGTCCCATCTCTTCATGGGAAATAGATGGGGAAACAGTGGAAACAGTGTCAGACTTTATTTTTGGGACCTCCAAAATCACTGCAGATGGTGACTGCAGCCATGAAATTAAAAGATGCTTACTTCTTGGAAGAAAAGTTATGACCAACCTAGATAGTATATTCAAAAGCAGAGACATTACTTTGCTGACTAAGGTCTTATCTAGTCAAGGCTATGGTTTTTCCAGTAGTCATGTATGGATGTGAGAGTTGGACTGTGAAGAAGGCTGAGCGCCAAAGAATTGATGCTTTTGAACTGTGGTGTTGGAGAAGACTCTTGAGAGTCCCTTGGACTGCAAGGAGATCCAGCCAGTCCATTCTGAAGGAGATCAGCCCCGGGATTTCTTTGGAAGGAATGATGCTAAAGCTGAAACTCCAGTACTTTGGCCACTTCATGCGAAGAGTTGACTCATTGGAAAAGACTCTGATGCTGGGAGGGATTGGGGGCAGGGGGAGAAGGGGACGACCGAGGATGAGATGGCTGGATGGCATCACGGACTTGATGGACGTGAGTCTGAGTGAACTCCGGGAGTTGGTGATGGACAGGGAGGCCTGGCATGCTGTGATTCTTGGGGTCGCAAAGAGTCGGACACAACTGAGTGACTAAACTGAACTGAACTGAGAGCATTTTAAATTCCAGCAAATGGGCTCTATTTTAAAAAAAAGAAAGAAAGAAATGCTGCAAAGGCCTGTGCCCTTGTCTTTTGTTCAAGGCTAATCTTGTGCTTGACTCAGCAGAGAAGCCTGCAGTCTGGACAGCAGAAACCTGAACTTCCCCAAGAACAAACAGGGTCCCTAAGTCTGCCAGTGAGCCTGGTGCTGAGTCAGCTGTGCAACTCAGTGTCTCTGCAGCTCCCCACTGAATCACTTTTTAAAAATTTTGTCTTCCTTTTTTATTGAGATATAATTGACCTATTATTGTGAGAATAGAAAGAGCAGGAGTCCTGCTGTGAGCTGGAGTTTCCGGGTTTGCAGAATGACCTGTGTGCCTGCCTCCCTTTCCCTCTCCTCTGCTGCACCAGCCAAGACTGGCTCCCCACCCCCACGTTCAGCCTTGCCTTGCACCCCCAAGCTATACCTGCTCCTTCTGTCACCAGCCATGAAAAAAAATGCTTACAAAGTACTTAACTGAATTAAACTGGGTTGAATTTAGGGTCTAAGTATGTTACTAAAAAATCATCAACATAAACTTTTGGAAGGCCTTTCTTGAAAACATATTGAATGGAAACTTCCTTACCTTTCAAATGACTGATAGCATATGCTGTGAGACAGTCTATTTGTTATCCATTTTCACTTTTGTTTTGCAACAATAATATTTAAATTATTTCATCTATCTTCTAAAATTTCTTGTGAAGGTAGAACTCTAGAACTCCAGTGTTTACATCTCTCTCACCTGAATCTAAAAATGTCTGCCATTTTCACATTTTAGTGTAAACTGCTTTGCTCTTCCCCTCCTCCTGAAATTAAGGTGTCAGTGGCAATGCGTCTTCACAGATCATGGGCTTTTAAGAGCCAAAGGCCTTACAGATCATCTGAATTAAGAGTGGAATGGGGATAAGAAGCATGTGTTCAGTCATGGCAACTCTAGGCAACCCCATGGACTGTAACCTGCCAGGCTTCTCTGCCCATGGAATTCTCCAGGCAGGAATACTGGAGTGGGATGCCGTTTCCTCCTCCAGGGACCTTCTCAACGTAGGGATTGAACCCATGTCTCTCGTATCTCCTGCATTGGCAGGCAGACTCTACCACTAGTGCCACCTGGGAAGCCGAACTAGAGCAAGTTGCCTGCAAAAGAGACTTCTGCTGGTTAGGTGAGCGAGGAGTAGCTGCAAACAGAAAGATAGATACCCATCACAAAAGAGTGGAATTCATCTAAGCAGTATTATAATATGCTTGGTCATTTTTTAAAATTTCAAGACCCACTGATTTCCCTTATTTGCCTAGTCTGATTCTCCATGGAAACCATGTACACAGAATCTGTTTGTATATATAAATTCATCTAAGCACTTATGAAAATCAGGCATTGAGTTAGGTCTTGGGCATGCAAAGGAAGGCTTTTCTATCAAGGCCTGATTTGTACTCCTAGGGAAAATTGTCACCAGCAAAGCCCACTGGATACCCAGGAAAAATATTAGTAAGATGTAATCTGGGTGATAAGGCCTAATCTCTTTTGTGCTTAGTTCCACTTATCTATAGGTGGCTGGGTGCAGAGGCCTGGTACCTAACACATCAGATTAGAGTTCCCAGTGTGAGCCACTGCACTGACACCTCAACTTGGTGGGCCACCTGCAGAGACATTGCACCCGACACTGCAAGCTGGAGGCCTGAGCAACATGACTGTGCCTGCCCCTGGAGAGCTCCTTACTCTTCACCTCCAATTCTATAAAGCAGCCCTTTGGGGAAAGCATGTGTCTAGAGCACAAGCTCATACCTCTCCATTGTCTGATCAAAGGATGAAGCTTTCCTTTGCTTCTGCACCAAACTTGGTTTTATTCCATTGGTGCAAGCAACACCAAGCAGGAGAATCGTTGATGGGCCCCAGCTCAAAAGGGTTGGAAACCAAATGAAGGTTAATAGAGTGAAAGCCACTGAAATGTTGATCCCGCAATGGAAGTCTTTATCCTATGGTGAAGGCATAAAGGAGGAAGCAGAAATTTCATTCCTATTTTTCTGGTCTGGAGAACAGAATAGGTGACCTAGTGAAAAGTCTTTGTATACTTTTACAGAACTCTCATATTTATCTTCTGAAATAGACTCAGTTAAGAAAACTGTTATAATGCCAAAAATTTTTTGCCTTAATAATGACTACATTCATTTTCCTGCAGGAGAGGGTGCTTCTAGAGAAAGCAATGTTTCTTCATCGAGGATCTCTTTCTACTTTTCTATGACCTTGCTTCTGACTCAGGAGGGCTTGGATACACCCAATATGAGGATGGTTTTGTGTGTATGTCAGATTTCTAAGTATGAAAGTAATTTCATATGTGTGTATGAATCCATAATTAAAAACCACCTAAGCTGAGAAAGTGGCATCAGCTAAAACACTATAAAATCAAAGTTTATTTTCTCTTGGATGCTACTAATAGTAGGAAAATAGTGCCTAGGGAAAAAAAAAATAAATCACCTGTTGAGGGGAGCAGAGTGTGGAAAAGTCGGCTCGGTTGAGATTGAGTCCCCAGCCTAAGTAGATAACCTGAGACATTGGTCATACAAGACAAGTTTTATACTATGACTGTCCACCATCATGGCTTTATCTAATTACGTGAAAAAGCTTCTGGGAAGCTGCTCTAGGCAAACCGGATAGCTACTGTTATCTATCTCAACCACCAGCCACCTCTTTCCTTTCCCTCCACATCTTCCCCTCTTCCACCATCCCTTCCTTTCTCCGAACCTTGATTCCAGTAGCAGGAGTGAGAGGTAGAGAAGAGAGAGAGAATGACTTGTTAAAGAACCAAGCCACAAACCCTTGCCTCTGTTTACTCTTTCTCCTATTTGACTCTCTTAAGGTTAAGCCATCTGTAAGAACAGGAATTTAGAAAAGTATTTGCAAACTCCATCTAGAAGTAAACTGAGACAGCCAGTTTCACCAACCTCTACCCAACGAGCCTGTGACATTAGGTAAAATTTGTACACAGGACATCAACTCCCTTGATGGTATTCGTGTCCTTTTTAAAAGCAGTTATTTTTCTGTTTTAATTTGCCTTGCCTTTACTAGTAAGTTAAATCAGAAGCTAAACGTTGGAGACCTGAGATGGTTGGGTTTCTTATTTTATACCTAAAGGCAAAGCCAACTGAGTAAATTCTAAATTATTTTCAAGGCAACATGATCTGGCTACACTATAGTTACCAGCTTTTGTAGAATAAGTCATAAGTGACAGTTGCTCAGTTGTGTCTGACTTTTTGCAACCCCATGGACTATACGGTCCATGGAATTCTCCAGGCCAGAATAGTGGAGTGGGTAGCCTTTCCCTTCTCCAGGGGATCTTCCCAACCCAGGGATTGAACCCAGGTCTCCTGCATTGCAGGCAGATTCTTTACCAGCTGAGCCACAAGGGAAGCCCAATACAGTCACATATTTAGGCTGTGCACATTTCTGTTTTTAGCAGAATGGCTTTTTTAAAGATATGAAATTAGCCCTGATCAGAGAAACAACACAGTAGTAAAACTTCTGCAAACTGACATAGCAAAATGCTGACAATGGACTCTAGAAGAGGCAGAGACTCGCTAAGGAATAAAGAACCCCAATCCAGGCAGCAGTTCTCTGTGCTGATCTTCAGTCGGTTCCTGGAGTTTCATAAGAACAACAACAAAAAGAACAACAAGCAGCTTAACTGTACACTGAACTCTGTTTTATACTCTTTACATGTGTTACCTCATTTTTTTTTCTTCAAAAGGCCATTTAGAGGGATATACCTTTATTATCTCCATTTTGTAGATGGTAAAATTTTTAAATGTTAAATGAAGTGCCCAGCTAGTGAGTGACAGAGCAGGGATCCAAACTCAGTCTTAATTTAGATACTGATATTTTGAACCTGATCCTCAGAGCACCTAATACAGTGTTGGATACTTGAAAATAATTAAGACCATGTTGATCCATCTGTGGGATAATCGACTCAGCTGGTGAAGAATCTGCCTGCAATGCAGGGGACGCAGGTTCGATCCCCAGATTGGGAAGATCCCCTGGAGAAGGAAATGGCAACCCACCCCAATATTCTTGCCTGGAGAATCCCATGGACAGAGGAGTCTGGTGGGCTGCAGTCCATGGGGTTGCAAAGAGTTGGAAATGATTGGGCACACAAGCAAACTAGTAATAACTGTATAAGAGGGACAGTAAACAGGAAAAGTGGAGAAGGCAATGGGGAGCCTGGTGGGCTGCAGTCCATGGGGTCGCGAAGAGTCAGACACGACTGAGCGACTTCACTTTCACTTTTCACTTTCATGCATTGGAGAAGGAAATGGCAACCCACTCCAGTGTTCTTGCCTGGAGAATCCCAGGGACGGGGGAGCCTCGTGAGCTGCTGTCTATGGGGTCGCACAGAGTCGGACATGACTGAAGTGACTTGGCAGCAGCAGCAGCAGCAGCAGCAGCAAACAGGAAGAGAGACCTAAAGGGATCACTCACCACTCAATTTTTCTAGTTACTTTCCACATTATTCCTTCACACGGTATTTACTGAAATTTTACTAGGGAGTGCCTAGTGTATCTAGCACAGTGTACCTACCTAGTGCACTAGCGTACCTAGTACAATGCCAGGTACTGTGGTGGGTGGAAAACAGAAATAAATAAGAATCTTGTATTTTAGTAGCTCACAGCTCAATTAAAGACTCCCAAGGATAATCAGACAACTTAAATGGTCAAACAACATAGGAAAGAGAAGTGACATTAGCAGACTATGGAGGAGCTGGCAGGACCCCAGCTTCCAGGAGGAGGGGGCTTCTGAGCAGAGACGTGAAAGATGAGCAAGAGGAGAACAACAGTTAAGGCCTTGATAGACTGAGGGGAGAGTGTGAGCACAGGCAAGAGAAAGGGACATGGCGATTTCAAGCTGTTCATTGTTGCTGCAGTGAAAGTGCTGTGTTGGGAGTATCAGTGTATCCAGGGTCCTGGACAGAGAGGGAGGGATGAAATCAAACAGAACCTTCTAAGACATGGGAGGTGGGAGTTGGATGAATTAAGTAGCAGAGGTGTGGGGGCAAGGGAGAGAAGCAGAAATTATGCTTCTATCACTGTGAGTAAATCACAATGTAAAAAAAAAAAAAAAAAACAAAAACAAAAAAGTGCAGTTCATGCCCTTGAGTTCTCTTCATTTCTCCTTTGGATTTTTCCTATTTTCTATTAAAGTGAAAGTGAAAGTGTTAGTCACCCAATCATGTTGGACTCTTTGAGACCCCATGGACTGTCGCCTGCCAGGCTCCTCCATGGAATTTTCCAGGCAAGAATACTGGAGTGGGTTGCCATTCTCTTCTCCAGGGAATCTTCTCAACCCAGGGATCAAACCCAGGTCTCCTGCATTGCAGGCAGACTCTTACTCTTTACCAGGGACGCCCCCTATTTTCTATTAAAACACATGCAAACGTGAAACACATTTCATTCACGAAATAACATGACCTACAAAGAGTGTTCAGGAATCAGTTTGCTGAAATAACATACCTATAGAAAGTGTTAAGGAACCAGTTTGCATGGCAACCCACTCCAGTATTCCTGACTGGATAATTCCATGGACAGAGGAGCCTGGGGAACACAGCCCTTGGAGTCACAGAGTAGGACACTATTTCATGACAAATGTTATAAGACGTCATAGCCAGCAGATGGCACTAGGCCTGCATAAAATAAACATTTTGTGCACTGTAACTTTTTAGTGGACGTTCCTTCCTAGTTATTACAAAAAGAAATGGCTTTTATAATACAGCAAATCATTTTGGTAAGTATGGGGAATAAACATGAACTATGTTTCAGATTATGATAGCTTTGCTTTCCAGTATACTAGAGAGTGTCTAATAAAGCCCAGCTGTTACATTTAAGATAACTGGACTTGGCTAGAGAAATTTGTGATCAAATTTCAGTGTCTAAATCCTCAAAGAAGCGTGCATATGTATTTACTAAGCTTTGATGGTTTGAATGCCTGGCTTCTATGGTTCACATAGCACTTTGTTCTGGGAACTCTGAGGTTTGACTAAGGTCCAGGGTGTGAGAAGCATGGGTATCTCACAGTCACGCAGTTCCCCTCTCCTGACAACAGCTACCACAATATAGCCCCAAAAGGGATTACCTCCAGGGCCTCAGTGAACTTCTAAAAAGAAGTTTCATTGGTGGCACCATCTCTGAGTTGTCAGGAAAATTCATGGAAAACTAGATTTTCCTACAGTCAGAGTTGCTTTGTTTTGTATTCATAAGCCCTGCACACACAGAGAACAGCACAACTCTCCAGAATCCCTAGCTGCTGCTGCTGCTGCTGCTGCTGCTAAGTTGCGTCAGTCATGTCCGACCCTGTGCGACTCCACAGACGGCAGCCCAACAGGCTCCTCTGTCCCTGGGATTCTCCAGGCAAGAATACTGGAGTGGGTTGCCATTTCCCTCTCCAATGCATGAAAGTGAAAAGTGAAAGTGAAGTTGCTCAGTATCTGACTTTTAGCGACCCCATGGACCACAGCCTACCAGGCTCCTCCGTCCGTGGGATTCTCCAGGCAGACTGAGACAAAACCCTGAACTTGCTCTGCTTGGGATTCAGGCTGGCATCCACCTAGGTTAGCTCAGATTCTTCAGGAAACACGCTGAGAGAGGACAAGAGGCTTATTGGAAGGGGGATCAGCTGTTAGAGGAGGGAGCTGGATTGGTTAGGGAAGATTTTTGGAATGAGGTGGATCTGATACCTACAACAGAAGGAGCAAGAAAGGAGAGCCAGGGGGATCCAACCAGGTCTTGATTTACTCAGTAGGGAGTTCCAAAGTCCAGCACTGGGCAGAAACGGCCAGGCCCTGGTAGCCTGCTATGCCTTGTCACTGGCTGGAGACTTCTCGGAAGAGTGTGACCTTGGCTTGAACACTAGTGGCAGATACAGAAGGGGCTGCAGGAAGAAGCCGTCAGTAAACTGTAGGTTGACAGTTAGTTTTTTCCCCGAAGAAGGTCTGAGGGCTGGTGTACCTTTGTGGCTGCCACACTAACCTAGTTAAAACAAACTCCATTCATGTTAAGATTCCCTTTGTATTCTTTAGGTCTCTCTTTGTGGCTGCCACACTAACCTAGTTAAAACAAACTCCATTCATGTTAAGATTCCCTTTGTATTCTTTAGGTCTCTCTCAGATGAAGGTGTGTGAACAGGCTGTTTCTTTTCCAGCAGTTGAGGTGCTATTTCTATACAGATGTTAACTCCTATATTTTTGGGTTATGATTCAATCCAGAATATTCCATGAAGGGCCCTTCAGCTTCATTTGAAAAATCTCAATGTCTATATGTGAATCATACATACCTCTTTTATGGAATTAAAAAAAAAATAAAGACTGCTGTTTGTGTTTAAAAAGTTACAGATGAATTTTAGTATCAGGCAAGCATAATAAGGAAGTCAATATTTGCAAAGGCTCCTCTAAGTTCAATTCCGTTCAGCTCAGTCGCTCAGTCATGTCTGACTCTTTGCAACCCCATGAATCGCAGCACGCCAGGCCTCCCTGTCCATCACCATATCCTGGAGTTCACTCAGACTCACGTCCATCAAGTCAGTCATGCCATCCAGCCATCTCATCCTCGGTCATCCCCTTCTCCTCCTGCCCCCAATCCCTCTCAGCATCAGAGTCTTTTCCAATGAGTCAACTCTTCACATGAGGTGGCCAAAGTACTGGAGTTTCAGCTTTTGCATCATTCCTTCCAAAGAAATCCCAGGGCTGATCTCCTTCAGAATGGACTGGTTGGATCTCCTTGCAGTCCAAGGGACTCTCAAGAGTCTTCTCCAATACCACATACTTGATTAGATCTTATTTCAAAGAAAAGCAGTGTACCCTAATAATATTAGTGAAACATGCTAGAAATTTTGCTTTTGAAAATCTTTGTAGTTAACAACAGGGGGAGAAAAGAAGGTAATTTAGCATGATACAAGAGAAACAGGGAGGCCAATTTGAAGTTCTAAACAAGGTACTGCTGAGTAATAAAAACCTTGACCTTTGAAAAAATAAAAACAAACTTGCATTTAACTATTAAACAACTTTTTTATTCTTCTTTTCAAGAATTTACGTATCTGTTTTTGGCTGCTGTGGGTCTACACTGCAGCATGGGCTTTCTCTAGTTTGCTGTGAGCAGGGGCTGCTCTGTGTGCGGAGCGGGCTTCTTACCGTGGGGGCTTCTCTAGCTGCAGAGCACAGGCTCTAGGCAGGTCTCAGTAGCTGTGGCACGTGGGATCTTTCCAGACCAGGGGTTGAACCTATGTTCCCTGCATTGGCAGGCAGATTCTTAATCACTGGGCCACCAGGAACACTCCAAGCTTTTTATTCTTAACCTTATATTTGAGATTCATTCCTATTGACATGTGAATAGATGATTTACCCCTGTAATATTCCATTATATGGAACTGTTTTGTTTTACTCACTCTCTCTATTGGTGCCTTTAGGTTGCTTCCAGCTCCCTCCACCAGGTACAAATAATGCTTCCATGAGCATTCTTGGGTTTGAAATTTTAATAATTCTGCCTTCTATAACCTATAAAAAGCAGCTCAGATGAGATCAATAATAATGGTTTAAGAAATTTCATACATAAAACACAATTTACAAAGTCAATGGTGTCCAAGCATGAAATTATGATCATTGAATCCTTATTTAAAAGCAGTGGAAGCACTGAGATTTTTTAACGTGGCATTTAATATTAAATATGACATCCTGGATACACTATAAAGTATACTATAAAGTATATAGTATAAATTATAAACTATTTTAGACAGGCTGAAGCATCATGCCCAGCTTATTGAGGAGTAGGTAAACTAATATGGCATTTTTATCAACTTTATGGAATGCTTAATGACAAGACAGAATCAGCAACAGTGAGGATCTGTAACACAGCTGGTCTCAGTGCCAGGCTGGGCTTTCATAAAATATATGCAGACAAATGTAAACAGACAATGTATAAGAGGAAATGTAACCATTTACAAACAAGAACAGGTGGTCCAATCACACAAACCATGCTGTTGCTGCTAAGTCGCTTCACTGGTATCCGACTCTGCGACCCCCAGACAGCAGCCCAACAGGCTCCGCCGTCCCTGGAATTCTCCAGGCAAGAATACTGGAGTGGGTTGCCATTTCCTTCTCCAATGCATGAAAGTGAAAAGTGAAAGGGAAGTCGCTCAGTCGTGTCCGACTCTTCGGACCCCATGAACTGCAGCCCACCAGGCGCCTCCGTCCATGGGATTTTCCAGGCAAGAGTACTGGAGTGGGGTGCCATCGACAAACTATGGGATAAATGCAAATTAAAATGATAATGAATACCATTTTGGGTGTCACAAATTAGCAAAAAATTATTAATTGAAAACCCAATGCTAATGAGTGTTGTAAGATGAGCATTATCACACACTGATTTTTGGTGATGCATATAATACTTTTGCAGAGGTAATTTGAGGCAAACTGCATTGACAGTATACATAGTGTTTTATTGAAAGAAATTTATGGGAATGTACCCTAAAGAAATAATTTGAAAATTAAAAAAGAATTCATGGCAGAGTTCTATACATATCTTATATATTGTACTATGATATCCACATAGTCACAAAAGTGGAAACAGCTAAATAATGGTTAAGATACAAATATCTGTGCATATATTTATATACAAAATAGGGCATTATGGAGCCATTAAAAATAGTTTGTATGTAACACTTCCATATTTATTACATGAAGAACAAAAGATAAAACTGTTTACATTAAAACAACAAAGACTTATGCCTAAAGGCTGGAAGAAAACAATGAGATATTAATAATGTCTTGGTGAACATTTCCCCTTTTAAATTTTGTTTTTTTCAAAATTAATTTTCCATAATGAGTTTGTATGGCTTATATAATAAAAACATATAAAATATAAGCATAGTTTTATTAAAATTAACATGAAAAGTGAAGTGAAAGTCACTCAGTCATGTCCAACTCTTTTTGATATATAGTCCATGGAATTTCCCAGGCCAGAATACTGGAGTGGGTAGACATTCCCTTCTCCAGGAGATCTTCCCAACCCAGGGATTGCACCCAGGTTTCCTGCATCGCAGGTTTACCAGCTGAGCTACCAGGGAATCCTCCATGAAAAATATTCAATGATTTTTTATGTAGTGGTCTTAGCAGCAAAATACTAGCATATAACACACGTATTATTCACTGAAGCTGTATATCAGCTTCTGACAACTTGATGGTGGAGGGAATTGCTGAGCTTGGGCACAACTCACTTTTATCATGGTTTCAAGTAAGTGTGCAAAAATGTAACCATAGGAAACTAAGGAAAATGCTTCCTTGCACTGAGGAAAAATCTACCCATTACTCAACGAATAGCATTCATGCATATTTTTTTCAGATTTCCAAAGAATAAATAATAAAATGTTCACAGACAAGAATCTAATAACCTAATTAATATTACAAAAGTAAGCAGTGGTCCAGTATTCTTATTATAGACACTAAAGAAAAGTGGGACTATTTGCATTAGTATATGAACCTATTTACTGGGAAGGAATGGAGACACAGATGTAAAGAACAGACTTGTGGTGACAGTGCGGGGAGGAGAGAGTGGGATGAATGGAGAAAGTAGCATCGACATATATACACTGCCACGTGTAACATAGATAGCTGGTACTAAGTTCCTGTATAATACAGGAAGCCCAGCCAGGCACTCTGTAATGACCTAGAGGGGTGGGAGTTGGGGATGGGAGGAAGGCTCGGGAAGGAGGCTCAAGAGGGAGGTGATATATGTTTAATTATGGCTGATTTGCATTGTTGTATGGCACATTAAGCTGTGGAAAATTCTGAAAGAGATGGGAATACCAGACCACCTAACCTGCCTCTTGAGAAATCTGTATGCAGGTCAGGAAGCAACAGTTAGAACTGGACATGGAACAACAGACTGGTTCCAAATAGGAAAAGGAGTACGTCAAGGCTGTATATCGTCACCCTGCTTATTTAACTTCTATGCAGAGTACATCACGAGAAACGATGGACTGGAAGAAACACAAGCTGGAATCAAGATTGCCGGGAGAAATATCAATAACCTCAGATATGCAGATGACACCACCCTTATGGCAGAAAGTGAAGAGGAACTAAAAAGCCTCTTGATGAAAGTGAAAGAGGAGAGTGAAAAAGTTGGCTTAAAGCTCAACATTCAGAAAACGAAGATCATGGCATCCGGTCCCATCACTCCATGGGAAATAGACGGGAAACAGTGGAAACAGTGTCAGACTTTATTTTTGGGGGCTCCAAAATCACTGCAGATGGTGATTGCAGCCATGAAATTAAAAGACGCTTACTCCTTGGAAGGAAAGTTATGACCAACCTAGATAGCATATTCAAAAGCAGAAACATTACTTTGCTGACTAAGGTCTATCTAGTCAAGGCTATGGTTTTTCCAGTAGTCATGTATGGATGTGAGAGTTGGACTGTGAAGAAGGCTGATCGCCAAAGAATTGATGCTTTTGAACTGTGGTGTTGGAGAAGACTCTTGAGAGTCCCGTGGACTGCAAGGAGATCCAACCAGTCCATTCTGAAGATCAACCCTGGGATTTTTTTGGAAGGAATGATGCTAAAGCTGAAACTCCAGTACTTTGGCCACCTCATGTGAAGAGTTGACTCATTGGAGAAGACTTTGATGATGGGAGGGATTAGGGGCAGGAGGAGAAGGGGATGACAGAGGATGAGATGGTTGGATGGCATCATTGACTCGATGGACGCAACTCTGAGTGAACTCTGGGAGACGGTGATGGACAGGGAGGCCTGGCATGCTGCGATTCATGGGGTTGCAAAGAGTCGGACACGACTGAGCGACTGAACTGAACTGATGGCAGAAACAATCATAATACTGTAAAGCAATTTCCCTCCAACTAAAGAATAAAATTTTTTTTTAAGTAGGACTATTTGGAATTCTGAAATGAGACAACACACCAGGTAACACGGTATTATAGAACTGGTTATTGGTGGGTAAGGGAGAAAGAGTAAATGGGCTAACAATTGTCGAGGGCCTGTATGTGCTGTAACACATCATCTCACTAATCCTCAAAATGACTTTGCCAAGTAGGTAATATGAGTCTCCTTTTTGTGTTAAGAAACTGAAGTTTTCAGAGTCAAGCCACATAGCTACGAACAGTGCCTGACATTCAGTAAGTGTTCAAGAAATATCTTTTCGATGGATGGTAGGTAATATATCTAGTAAATGAAAGTTATCAGGATTCACACTGAGATCCACCTGGTTACAAAGCCACACTATTTCCTCCACAGTACATTGCCTTTTGTGTGAGACTACACAGAATTGTTTTAAAATGGTTAAAAAAACACTATCAATGTAAACATGGTCGGGAAACCATGATTTCTACTTTCATATCAGAGAGATTTCAATTTCCAAATGTGTTTTAGTAAAGAATGAAGAAAGACAGAAAACACATGCCAGGATCTTCAAGGACTTTTTTAATTTAAAACATATATAGCATGTGAAATAACATAAATTCATATTAATACATTATATTTATATGAAATATGTTTTAGTTAATCCAACTCATCCATTTTTGTTGCTACATTCTAGCAATTTCTTTTAAATGTTGCTTATGAAAATATTATCCAAAATGTGCCACTTTAATTTCATTAATCTTAGGTGTTGTAGCTCTTTTCTTTATCTCACATTTACACCAAATGAAATATTTGAAAATGCTAAAATAATGCTTTCTTAGTGGCTTTGCCTCTTGTATTAAAATATTTTACAACTATAAAAGTTGAAAATAATTTTGATTTCCTATATATAAACCCATGTAAATATACCTGTACTGCATATTTTATTAACTGATAAAGTTCTTTAAAAATTCTACCAACTTCTTTAGAATAGTTCCTATGAAAGCATCATCCAAAATATATTTGAATTTTTGTGTTAGGTGTTCTATCTCCTTTACTTCTTTGCCCCATACTTAGATCAAAACAAAGTATCTGAAATGTGAATATAAATACAATTTTGTACTCTTAGCTGTCCTGTATCTTGTATTAAAATATTTTACAATTATAATAAAAGTTGAAAAATAATTTATTGGTTTTCCTGTATATGTAATTTTCTACCTACTATAAAATATGAACTAATCTATGGAATTAAGTCATTTTGCTATCTCAAACACAGAGAAGGCCAAAAACAAGGGAATTACAAACATTCCAAGATTATTAAAGCAGATGCACATTAAAATACTACAGATCTGGCATATTCAACATCTATCAGTCAGAGAGAGTGTGTACCTTTCCACTTGGCAACCATATTTTCCAGATAACTAACACTTTTCAAAGCATTACTGTTGGATAGGTTTTATACTGGAAGAGAGCATCTATAAAACATTACTGTCCTCATCCAAAACCAAAGCTAAATAAGGACTTAAAACATATTATTAAAAAAGATGGTGACTGGGGTAAAAATGACTATGACCAATGAGCTACAGGACTTCAAGATGAAAATGCCTTTGCTTCTTCAATTTTATTTGATAAAACTGGGTTTTCTTTTCTGATTATGCTTATGACCTAAATTTGGCTGTGTACTATAACAATTTTACTTGGATAGTAAAAGAAAAAAAAAAACCCCACTGTATTCTAAAAGACAGATTAATAATCTGCTGAAGTTAAATTGAGAACTGATCAATGGAAAATATCTGGCTGGATAAATAAATTTAAAAAGATTGAAAACATTGCAAAATAAGCTGTTTGAAAAATACTTAACTTAAAAATGATTTTTTTAAAAAGTTGTTAAAAGCTATTAAAGATCTTTCCTGAGGGCTACTAAAAGCAAAAACAACCTTAATAGACACCATGGTTACAAACAAATTTCCTCACAAAGATAGAGGTTGTGATCAGTACCAGGATCTTAGGGAAGTGTCATTTCAGAGACTGCATTAGTCTCTTCTAAGTGTTTTAAAGAGTTTGAGTTGGTACATCCTAGAATACTAGAGGAAATTAGAAGCAATTTGCCTAGTTGGATACAAAAGGACTTATATAGTCTTGATTTATTCAATTTCATTGTTCTCTTACATATATTTTTCTTCTTTAAAACTTTAAGATGAACATTTATTTACGGAATACGAAATGATTTACTCATTTATATGACAAGTTTAATAAGGCTGACATTCAATGGAAAACAATGAAATAATTTACCTTTTAGAAATTAGAAAAAGTTTAAATCATTTTTGTTATCTTGTTTTTAAGGGTCCTTATTAAAGCTTGTGATTTTTATTAATGTAAATAAACTAAAGTGATTGTTTTTGTGCACCTCTTTGCACCATAGTGTAAAGGGCAGTCTTTTCTCAATTAACTTTTAACACTCTGTACATACTATTCTGAAACACTGTGGTGAAGTATGGCCTCGCATCCTTTAGCAAGATGCTACATAAGGGAGGGTTAGCTGAGTTAGAAGGGTCTTCCACATCCCAAATTTCAAGCATACTGCAACCGGGCCTGAAAAAATAAGCACACATATATATATTAAAAATGCATTCATATCTAGAAGAACTATAATTATAAAATATCTCAGATTTTTAGAGACATTTAATAAATTAAAGATCTTAGTACATTTCAAAAAACATGTTTAAAATTTAGAGATATTAATAATAAAATGAAATTATGCTATATTCTTATATTCTAGTTAACCAAATAACCAATATATTATTGAATAAAATAATAAGAGCTCAATGTAATTCAGAAACATATATTTAAAAATCCACCTTCAAAGTGAAATATAAATGAATATATGTTCTAAACGGTACTGCTATCCAAATATAATACCCGTTTACAGTAAAATGAGACAAATTAAAGCAAAGTTAATAGTTAATCTAATTCCTGATGAATTACCTACTTCATATTCTTGAACTTAAATTTTGAATTAAATTAGCATGATAACATATAAAGTCCAAAGCAGGAAAGATAAGCTCTTGCGCCACTGTTACTCCCCTCAACTCTTCCCTTTCTGAGTGGACTGAATGAGATATTTCCCACTAGAGAATAACCCTGCACGGGAATCATTACAGGGAAGAAGTCAGACAAAATCAGTCTATATTGAGGTATAATTTACGTACAATAAAATTCACCCAGTTTATGTGTAAATTTTCATAAGCATGGGTAAATGTGTATAAGTGTGTGAGCATCATCATAATCATAACATGGAAAATTTCCATCACCTCAACGAGTCCCCTTGTACCCCTTTCATAGTCAATCCTCTCCCTGAAACATCAGTCTAGGTAAGTACTGATCTTCCTTCCACACCATAGTGTTGCCTTTTTAGAATATGCTAGAAAATACATATTTAGCATATGCTACACACACGGTTGGTTACTCAAGTGGTAACATTTCTATCCTTTCTACTTCAACCTTTCTTTCACGTATTTGTACTTAAAATGCATCTTCCTGTAAGGAAGGACATAGATGGGTTTTGCTTTTGTATTCAGTCTCAACCTCTGACATTTGATTGGAGTGTTTAGACCCCACGCACATTTGCAAGTACTGATACACTTCTTCCTATACATCATTTATTCAATTTTAAAATTAGATACAAAGATTAGCTACTAAAATCTCAAAAATTAGCTCTTCAAAAGTCTCATATAGCCAATTCCTAATTATTCATAGGAGAAATGAAAATTCTTAATGTTAAGATTAATACAACTAAGGATTTTTTAAATCAAGGAGACTAAACAAAGGCCTGAAGATATTCATTACACATCTCAGAATTTGATGTATTTTTAGGTATTCAAAATTTAGAAATTTAAAACTGTTAATTAGAAACAGTTTCTTATGTCCTTCTGAGTTATGTGACACTTCTTATATGTCTTATAAAGCCAATGTAATAGTAGCAGAATGCTAGTATCTCACTTTGCTATAAATTCAAATCTATTTTAGATATCTAATAAAATTTAAAAAACTTGAAAATTATGGAAAAAAGCTACATTCAGATGTTAAAATGAAAGAATTAGGATAGCAAAATACACTATCATTTCTGAAATTACATTATGCTTAAATAGTATAATTCCATGCAAGAATTTTAAATAAAATACCAAGATAACAACTTAATGGAATTAATTTAAAATAAAAATTTTTAGAGAATCAGGACTGCTGTAATGAAGTAAAACATTCACTGCTTTAATATATACCATATATCATAGAGCATAGGGCTCATACTCACTTAGTTCTCACAACACACCATGCCTCTTCTAAAATGTAGTAATTTACATGTAACTCCACCAACTTATCTCTCACTTCTTTTGCAGATTTTCGACTATATGCGGAGTAAACTATTTTTGTCCGAGCTCTTTAAATTCAAACAAGTTAAAAAAAAAGTTTCTAAATAAGTGATAATAGAGTTGACTAAAGAAATTTTGTTACCAAATTAAAACCCCAATGCTTACTGGATGGAGCCCTGATTATACATGACCCCAAACAGCATGAATTATTTGGGGATAGAAATTTCCACATTTTACTTACATTTTAAATGTTCTAAAACTTACAGAACTTTGAATTTTGCAGGTGCTGTTTATCAGTGTATAAGCCAGTTTAGAGTCTAGAGATAGGTAGCAGTATAATAGCTCAGAATATAAAAGTATCTTTGCATAATTTAAGAAATCAACTAATCTGGAAGAAACTCAGATAGAGGCTAAATATAGTGAAAATACAGATTTCAGTAGATAATTTCATTTAGAGAAGGTTTGAAAGACATATGAGTTGAAACTGAATGTAGTAAATAGAATAATTAGACAGTGAGCATCTACAGTAGTAGTCAGGTAGAGAAAGTACCCTAACAGAAGCTTGAGAAACAGGAATGCTTACTAAAATATGGTAGACAGATGATTTAGTTCTAAATGGGAGTTTTTATAAAATCCTAAGTAAATGATCAATTATACATTAGACTTTTCTTAAGAGTTCAAGCATACAGAATGCCCAATCTTCAAAGCCAAACATAAAAGTTTAATTTAAAATATTACCTTGAACAATAAACCAAAGTCACATTAAAAGGAAAAGATTATCCAATTATTGGGTGATTAAAATGATTTTTAAAAGTCACTTAAGGAAAACAAAACTTTCAGATTTCAGTGGAAACTAGGGTTCCCATAATCAACTAATAAAAGAGCAACCCAAATTTTCGTAAAAGCATTTAACATAGTGGGCTTCATAAACTGTTTTTACCTGTGAAGAAAAGGCTAATCATTGGCCACCAGTAAGATCAAGAGTGGTTTCTTAAATCAGGCGGAGGGGCTGTGGAATCTAGAACAGGGGTTGGCAAATGATGGCCATGAGCCAAGTGTATTCCCTTCTTGTTACTACTACTTAGGAGTGTCACTGGAATACACACACCCATAGAAACACACAGAGGCTAGTCATAAATGTGATCTATTATTTTACTTTGAGCAAAATTCAGTTTTGCTTTTTTCAGTTTTCAGCAATTTATTAAGGTTGCTTTAACAGGTACATGTTGTAATTTCTGAATTGTTACTACTTTTTAACTTCTAGAATGAACATGAGAATGAAAGAATGTGTATGTGTGTATATAAAAATTTTCCCTATTCCTATAAGTCAGTAGAAGTCATTGGTGTGTCTGGTTGTAGTATTCTATCAGTTGCCCACCTCAAGTCAGCATCCTCATAATGTGGGTGATTCACAATGGGGTGAAGAGTGGAAAGCTTGACACTTGCCATCGTAGGCATGGCACCAGCAAAAACAGCATCTGGAAAACAAGATTATATTTCTTAACAACATGTTTTAAAGAAAACCAAAAGTTACTCATCTATAATATTTGAACCCAGTTAAGAAAGATGTGCTGCGCTTAGTTGCTCAGTCATGTCCAACTCTTTCTGACCCCATGGACTGTGGCCTACCAGGCTCCTCTGTCCATGGGATTTTTAAGAATACCAGAGTAGGTTGTTATTTCCTCCTCCAGGGGATCTTCCCAACCCAGGAATCGAACTCAGGTCTCCTATATCACAGGCAGATTCTTCACCAGCTGAGCCACCAGGGGAGCTCAGGAATACTGGAATGGGTAGCCTACCCCTTCTCCAGAGGATCTTCCCAACCCAGGAATCAAACCAGGCTCTCCTGCATTGCAGGCAGATCCTTTACCAGAAGAGCTACCAGGGAAGCCCACGAAAGATGAAGTACTGCTACTGCTAAGTCACTTCAGTCGTGTCCGACTCTGTGTGACCCCACAGATGGCAGCCCACCAGCCTCCCCTGTCCCTGGGATTCTCCAGGCAAGAACACTGGAGTGGGTTGCCATTTCCTTCTCCAATACATGAAAGTGAAAAATGAAAGGGAAATTGCTCAGTCGTGTCCGACTCTTCGTGACCCCACAGACTGCAGCCCACGAGGCTCCTCCATCCAGGGGATTGTCCAGGCAAGAGTACTGGAGCGGGGTGCCATTGCCTTCTCCAAAGATGAAGTACAGTTAAAATAATAATCATTGACAGCATTCTTTTTTTTTTCACTTAATATTTACTGATATTCTACACAATAATAGCCAACTTTTGTTAAATGTTATCTTGGTGGCATACACTTGGTGATTATACAATTTAACTTGCACAGCTTTGGGGGTGGGTTCTATGTTATACCTGTTTTGTAGGTTAGGAAGCTAAGAGACAGCAAAGCAATTGGCCCAAGACAGCATAGCGCGGAACTATCAGGGCCCACCCTCTTAGCCATTTCACTAGAGCACACTGTTCTGTTCAAATGCTATACTAACAGATAGCACTACAAAGACAGGACTGGAAAAAATTGTAAAATTTCATATCTTGTTCCAATAGTCTAAAGTTCTAGGAACTAAAAGACTTATAAAGGGCAAGTCTCATGGTACATGTTTTAAAGTGAGTTTCGTGGGTTATGAACTGTAATCCTGAGAACCTGCCAGATGAAGGCATTGTTTTCTTCCTTTAGATCACTTTTAAATATTCATAACTAAGCCTTGACTTTATAAATATATACATTTCATCAAACTATTTCATTACGTGTTAGTAGTACTTTCTGGAGTAATAACATGTATAAATTCATTGCTTTTTGGTTATAACTAGTGATACACCAAAATCTACTGTGTGGCTTCAGTTTTAGTTGTATTTCTTGAGAGACAAAAAGACCAAATGGAAAGAAATAAATATGACTTATTATAATCATATAATAAATGATTATATAATTATGAGGATCATTATCACTTTTAATCAGCAAAGTAAAACCACCAATAAGAACTAGGCATATTACTCAGATCTACTGGAAACAACTGAATATTTATTTTCAAATATAATTAACCATTCTAAATGTAACTTTGAATGAATTTGTTGTTGCTCTTCAGTCCCTCAGTCATGTCCAAATCTTTGCAACCCCACAGACTGCAGCATACCAGCTTCCCTGTCCTTCACCAGCTCCCAGAGCTCGCTCAAACTCAGGTCCATTGAGTCGGTGATGCCATCCAACCATCTCATCCTCTGTCCTCCCCGTCTCCTCCTGCCTCAATCTTTGCCAGCATCAGGGTCTTTTCCAATGTCAGTTCTTCACATCAGGTGGCCAAAGTATTGAAGCTTCAGCTTCAGCATCAGTCCTTCCAATGAATATTCAGGATCGATTTCCTTTAGGACTGACTGGTTTGATCTCCTGGCCAACTCTCAAGAGTCTTCTCCAACATTACAGTTCAAAAGTATCAGTTCTTCGGCACTCAACTTTCTTTATGGTCCAGCTCTCACATCCATACATGACTACTGGAAAAACCATAGCTTTGACTAGATAGACCTTTGTCTGCAAAGTAATGTCTCTGCTTTTTAATATGTTGTCTAGGTCTGTCATAGCTTTTCTTCCAAGGAGAAAGCTTCTTTTAATTTCATGGCTGCAGTCACCATCTGCAGTGATTTTGGAGCCCAAGAAAATAAAGTCTGTCACTGTTTCCATTGTTTCCCATCTATTTGCCATGATTGGATACCATGATCTTCATTTTTTCAACACTGAGTTTTAAGCCAAAATTTTCACTCTCCTCTATCACCTTCATCAAGAGGCTTGTTAGTTCCTCTTTGCTTTCTGCCACAAAGGTGGTGTCATCTGCATATCTGAGGTTATTGATATTTCTTCCAGCAATCTTGATTCCAGCTTGCACTTCTGGTTCCTCTGTCTTTTCTAAATCCAGCTTGAACATCTGGAAGTTCTCAGTTAATGAAGCCTCGTCTGGAGAATTTTAGGCATTACTTTGCTAGCAGGTGAGATGAGTGCAATTGTGCAGTACCTTGAGCATTTTTGGCAGTGCCTTTCTTTGGGACTGGAATGAAAACTGACCTTTTCCAGCCCTGTGGCCACTGCTGAGTTTTCCAAATTTGCTGGAATATTGAGTGCGGTACTTTCACAGCATCATCTTTTAGGATTTGAAATGGCTCAGCTGGAACTCCATCACCTCCAGTAGCTTTGTTTATAGTCATGCTTCCTAAGACCTACTTGACTTTGCATTCCAGGATGTCTGGCTCTAGGCAAGTGATCATACCATCGTGATTATCTGGGTCATTAAGATCTTTTTGTACAGTTCTGTGTATTCTTGCCACCTCCTCTCAATATCTTCTGCTTCTGTTAGGTACATACCATTTCTGTCCTTTATTGAGCCCATCTTTGTATGAAACGTTCCCTTGGTATATCTAATTTTCTTGAAGAGATCTCTAGTCTTTCCCATTCTATTGTTTTCCTTTGTTTCTTTGCTTTGTTGACTTAGGAAGGCTCTCTTATCTCTTTGCTATTCTTTGGAACTCTGCATTCAGATGAGTGTATCTTTCCTTTTTTCCTTTGCCTTTCACTTCTCTTTTTTTCTCAGCTATTTGTAAGGCCTCCTCAGACGACCATTTTGTTTTTTTGAATTTCTTTTTCTTGGACATGGTTTTCATCACCACCTCCTGTACAATGTTATGAAACTCTGTCCACAGTGCTTCAGGCACTCTATCAGAACTAATCCCTTGAATCCATTTCTCACATCCACTGTATAATTGTAGGGATTTGATTTAGGTCATATCTGAATGGCGTTTTCATACTGTGGACTTTATTGACTATGCCAAAGCCTCTGACTGTGTGGATCACAATCAACTGTGGAAAATTCTGAAAGAGATGGGATACCAGACCACCTGACCTGCCTCTTGAGAAACCTATATGCAGGTCAGGAAGCAACAGTTAGAACTGGACATAGAACAACAGACTGGTTCCAAATAGGAAAAGGAGTATATCAAGGCTGCATATTGTCACCCTGCTTATTTAACTTATATGCAGAGTATATCATGAGAAACGCTGGGCTGGAAGAAGCACAAGCTGGAATCAAGATTGCCGGGAGAAATATCAATAACCTCAGATATGCAGATGACACCACCCTTATGGCAGAAAGTGAAGAGGAACTAAAAGCCTCTCAATGAAAGTAAAAGAGGAGAGTGAAAAAGTTGGCTTAAAGCTCAACATTCAGAAAACGAAGATCATGGCATCTGGTCCCATCACTCCATGGGAAATAGATGGGGAAACAGTGGAAACAGTGTCAGACTTTATTTTGGGGGGCTCCAAAATCACTGCAGATGGTGACTGCAGCCATGAAATTAAAAGAAGCTTTCTCCTTGGAAGAAAAGTTATGACCAACCTAGATAGCATATTGAAAAGCAGAGACATTACTTTGCCAACAAAGGTTGAGAAACTCTTGGCTAGAGGGACCCAAGCTCAGGACCAGGATCATCCAGAAGAAACTAGGGAAGCCTGTCCAGAAAAAGCTGAAACCATGGAGAAGAAACTGTCTATGAAACAGAAGGAGAGGGAGAAATACTCCTTAGCTGCTTCTTTCCTCTTGGGAGTACAGCATCAAATATGAGCATAACAGGGAAACCACAGGATCTTTTCTATAATATATTTAAATCTCCAATTAGCCTACTGCATGTATTAGAAAAAAGATCCCTTCAGATCTGACAGAACCTCACTAACATATGACTTGTGAGTGGACCACAGGCTGGATTAGAGTTCCCACTTGTCCTCTCAACTGAGCACCTTTGTGCTGTGTACAAACTATGCAAAGCTACATGGTGGACCTGAATGTAAGCTCTAGTCTCACCTTAATTATAGAATCTCAAGCTTCTATTAATAAAACATGTGGTAACCATGAGAGAACTCATAATACAGAGATGAGAAAAATTGGTAGGATCAAAGAAGAGGCAAAAATGAGGTAAGAGTTTGTGGGAAATCTCTTAGAAGGTTAAGTTGCTAAACATAGGCTTTCTTTGCCAAGAACCCAAGACAAACACTGGAACAAAGACGCAAGCAAACATGAAAAGAACAGATACCTTTTAAAGCTTTGGAAAAACAGGTGTAAGTGGTGAGGGGTGAGAGAGAGTAAAGGCAGTAACTACCTTGTACCTTATAGGGAAAAAATAAAGTATTAATTCAAAAATTCTGATTAAACTAGCCTGGAAGCTCTAAGACCTAGAGTCTAAGTGATGAGGCATTGTCATTGTCATCCTTTGAAAGCCACAGACCAAATATTTGAGTTGAAGTTTATAAGTTTACCTTCAGTTCAGTTCAGTTCAGTTCAGTGGCTCAGTCATGCCCGACTCTTTGTGACCCCATGAATCGCAGCACGCCAGGCCTCCCTGTCCATCACCATCTCCCGGAGTTCACTCAAACTCATGTCCATCAAGTCGGTGATGTATTCCAGCCATCTCATCCTCTGTTGTCCCCTTTTCCTCCTGCCCCCAATCCCTCCCAGCATCAAAGTCTTTTCCAATGAGTCAACTCTTTGCACGAGGTGGGCAAAGTACTGGAGTTTCAGCTTTAGCATCCTAGAACACCCAGGGCTGATCTCCTTCAGAATGGACTGGTTGGACCTCCTTGCAGTCCAAGGGACTCTCAAGAGTCTTCTCCAACACCACAGTTCAAAAGCATCAATTCTTCGGCGATCAGCTTTCTTCACAGTCCAGCTCTCACATCCATACATGACCACTGGAAAAACCATAGCCTTGACTAGACAGACCTTTGTTGGCAAACTAATGTCTCTGATTTGAATATACTATCTAGGTCGGTCATAACTTTTCTTCCAAGGAGTAAGCGTCTTTTAATTTCATGGCTGCAATCACCATCTGCAGTGATTTTGAAGCTCCCCAAATAAAGTTTCCACTGTTTCCCCATCTGTTTCCCATATAGTGATGGGACCAGATGCCATAATCTTCATTTTCTGAATGTTGAGCTTTAAGCCAACTTTTTCACTCTCCTCTTTCACTTTCATCATGAGGCTTTTTAGTTCCTCTTCACTTTCTGCCATAAGGGTGGTGTCATCTGCATATCTGAGGTTATTGATATTTTTCCTGGCAATCTTGATTCCAGCTTGTGCTTCTTCCAGCCTAGTGTTTCTCATGATGTACTCTGCATAGAAGTTAAATATGCAGGGTGACAATATACAGCCTTGATGTAGTCCTTTTCCTGTTTGGAACCAGTCTGTTGTTCCATGTTCAGTTCTAACTGTTGCTTCCTGACCTGCATATAGGTTTCTCAAAGAAGTTTACCTTAATGATAGCTAATTAGTAAAATGGTGACTACCAAATAAGAGATAGGAGAAAAGTGGCTCAAAGAGTCACAGGATAAACTTAAATCATAGGGAAGAAATTAAGCCTGAAAAAAACTGTCTCAGACAGGACTATAGAGTAGTTGCAGAAAATAGCACAGAATATATTCATTCTCTGGAAAGGTATTTAAAAATGAAGTAAATATCAATCTGCTTGAGGCAGTCTTAGATAAAGACTGTAAGAGAAGAAAAACTAGAAGAATATTTTAAACTTTTTTAAATAGCATGTATAATCATCTTTTTGAGATGAGTTAGTGAAAAAACCCGAACGTCCAAGATTTTAACCCTTCTATATGAGATTGGTTTTATAGACATGAAGCAGAGGGTATGCACTGGTGGAAGTCATGGGAAGGGTATTGCTAACCTCCCCACAGTCAAAACTGGTTTCTCCAGTGGCCTGTCACACAGTGCAAAAGTTTGTCATTAAAGGTTTTTTACTTTGACGTGTCACTGCTATGATTAAAATACAATAATAATCTCAGAGTTATAGCATATAACTTGTGAACAATTATTAACTCTAGATATCAATTAAAATTCTTTTTGACAGATATCCAGGAGGGGTTTAAAAAGGACACAAAATTTCCTTTTGGAAATTTGATTTGGTGAACACTGCAATTGACACACTGAAAATGCGTGAAGGTATGAATGCATGTGTTTTTTTAAACTGTATATATACCCACATATATATATGAAATGACAACTATACAATATATACAAATGTATAACAACCTATAACGTGTATAAGTGTATGTGTGTGTGCTAGCTATACATATAATCAAAACAGCTACATACCTGGCCTGGTATTGTATTTGATCCACTGTATCAGTTCTTCCTGGGGCAAATTATTAAATTCTCCTATTATGCTCCATTGATTATGGAGGTTTGCATAACCTTGTATTGACATTATTGATACAAGACTGAGGATAAGAGGCATAAAACGAACTCTGAAAAAAAGCCAGCCAAAGAGCTGAAATGAAAGAAACCATTTATTTATAATTCTTATATGAACAGTGCTATTGGGTCAATAATATATTCTCACCTTTCTACCTAAACCAAGATGGATTACCATTTGATACTAATAATATACAAAATATAATAATTATCTATTGTTTAAAACCAGCAAATATTTTAGAATTATATGATCCAGTTAAAAATGGAGCTTACTGTTCTCTTGAAAAAATTAAAGAAGAAATACCTGATCCTTCCAGTACAGATTTACAACCAGGAGTTAAGGTTAACAAATCATAATTCTGACATATCCTCAAACTAAATCCTGTAATATCTGGATGTCTTTTATGGACATCTTGAATATCTAGGAAAACATCATTAGTACTGAAAATTTTTATCCTCTCAGGAATTTAAGTATTATGATATTCTAAGGCAAAACATTTATAATCAAAACCAAGTAAGGGGTCTCTAGAAGTAACTTGGTCCCAAAATTCTAGCTACTTTATCTAGCTGTCTTGCATATGAACTACAGTAACAGAACCCTAGAAACTGACAACTTTTCCACCGATTATCCAAGCCCAACAGACAATACTAGAGCAATTGCACTGCATCTTCTCTAGTATTACAAGAGTGCTCGAGGATAGTTTTGGTGGGCCATGAAGCTATTACACTGACCTAAATTTCAGAAATTATATTAGTGAGAATACTAATAGAGGGGAAAGTCACAGAATTATCAGCTAAAGTCTAGGAATAAATTTCAAGGCTACTTGAATTTGCTTTTCTTATGCTACAATGAATTACAAACTAGTACTTTAAATCACTTAAGCTAAACAAACACCAAGTGCCTTTATGTTTTAGATTAGTGAGCAAAACCATGAGTAACTACATTACAGTTGCTATAGTGTTACAGAGCAGTTATGAAAGAATGAATACCTTACCCGCCGAGAACATATCAGGGAAGCCATAACACACATGTGAGGTGTCAAAAAGAGCTTCAGCCTCATAATTAAAATGGCAAGGGGAGTAAATGCAAACAACTGCAATGTGTGAAAAATTATCTATAAAAACACAAAACAAAATTAATATTCACTTCATATTTTAAAATTAGTATATGTACAATAAAGTATATTAAAACTATTGTTATTCACTAGGACAAGGATCTTTTAACTCAGTAATGCATCTATTAATATTCATTCATTTATTCAACAAAGATTTATCAAATGCCTGCTATATGCCAGGTACTGTTCTGAGTGCTTTGGATATAGTCGGGTGCTAAAACGACACTGAGCAATTCCTGTCCTCATGAGACTCACATTTTAGTACATTTAGTAAGGAGAGACAGAAAATAAATGGACATATCAAATAACAAAGCCTATTAAACAGTCTTTGAGAAAGTGGTAAGTATGATGGAAAAGGAAGGAGAGCTGAAAAGGAGACTGAAATGCAGGCTGTGGTGTGAGGTCACAAGCAGAAGGTGCAAGTGTACTTAGGATCATCAGAGTGGAACTCCTCAAAAAGGTGGTATTTGAGCAAGGACCTACACCAGGTGAAAAAGGGAGTCACAGAGACTTAAAAATATGGGATGCTTCAAAAATTTGTGATATTCAGTCAGCAACAAAAATCATAACACAATCTAGATTATTTTAGAAGTAGTGGGATTGTATAAATATTTGTACTAATCAGTAGGACACCCCATTTTGATTAAGATGGAGTTGCACTAAGTTTTCAAACAAAACTTTTCTAACAGACATATTCATAAAATATCAACAAACTTCTCAGTACATAAATGGACAAAGAATTAATATGAGTAAAAGTAACTAAAAATCATGTTCTAAACTACTAGTATTAAAACAAGGTAAATAGTAAAAATAATATTTTCATCTATAAAACTGACAAATATTAAATTAATATTGAGTATTAGAGAGGATGCCATGAAACCACACACTGTAATAACTGGCATATTTTTGTAATTTAGCAATATTTATCAAGATCCTAGAAAAGAGCCAACCTTGGCTAGGGTCTAGCCAAGACCCTAGAACCAAACCAACCTAAATTTTGACTCTAGGTATTAAAGGGAATAATCAAAACATAAAAATACTTCTACAAAGATGGTAACTTAAGTGAGTTTTTCACACCAGAAATAGAAACAAACTAAATGAACAATATAGAAGACTAAGTAAATTACTGCATTTTCACATGTGAAAAGTAAAGTGTTAGTTCCTCAGCTGTGTCTAATTCTTTACAACCCCATGTACTGTAGCCCCCCAGGCTCCTCTGTCCATGGGATTCTCCAGGCAAGAATACTGGAGTGGGTTTCCATCCCCTTCTCCAGGGTATCTTCCCAATGCAGTAATCAAACCCAGGTCTCCTGCATTTCCTGCATTTTAGGCGGATTCTTTACCATCTGAGCTACCAGAGAAGCTCCATTATCACATGTTATATAGACATTAATATATTGGAAGACTATTTAATGGTGTGGAACAGTTTTCAAAAACAAAGATCATGACATCTGGTCTCATCACTTCATAGCAAATATATGGGGAAAAAAATGGAAACAGCGACAGACTTTATTTTGGGGGGGCTCCAAAATCACTGCAGATGGTGACTGCAGCCATGAAATTAAAAGACGCTTGCTCCTTGCAAAAAAAGCCATGGCAAACCTAGACAGCATATTAAAAAGCATCTCCATCACTTTGCCAGCAAAGGTCTATATAGTCAAAGCTACGGGTTTTCCAGTAATTGTGTACAGAATGACAGTTGGACCATCACGAAGGCCGAATGCTGAAGAATTGATGCTTTTCAACTGTGGTGCTGAAAAAGATGCTTGAGAGTCCCTTGGACAGGAAGGCGATCAAACCAGTCAATCCTAAAGGAAATCAATCCTGAATATTCTTTGGAAGGACTGATACTGAAGCTTCAATAACTTTGGCCACCTGGCGCGAAGAACTGACTCACTGGGAAAGACCCAAATACTAGGAAAGACTGAAGGCAGGAGGACAAGAGGATGACAGAGGATGAGATGGTTGGATGGCATCACCAACTCGATGGACATGAGTTTGAGCAAGCTCTGGGAGATGGTGAAGGATAAGGAAGTCGGGCGTACTGCAGTCCACGGGGTTGCAGAGTCTGACACGACTTAGCAACTGAACCAAAGTTTTCAGAATATAAAATTCTATATTTACAAAATAATATTAATTCTATGAAAACCATTTATGTGTGTATATAATATATATGCACAGGGGGAAAGACTATAAGAGAGTATACCTAAAAAGTCTACAGAGATTATTCCTGATTGGTAATTTTTCTGGTTTTTCAAATTTTAAAAACAAGTGCTATTCTTACAATCATAAACATGTAATTGATATTTAAAACGGAATGGCATATGACCCAGCAATCCCACTGCTGGGCATACACACTGAGGAAACCAGAATTGAAAGAGATACGTGTACCCCAATGTCCCAATGTTCATCGTAGAACTGCTTACAATAGTCAGGACATGGAAGCAAGCTAGATGTCCATGGATGGAGGTTTGTGACATTGTACAGGAAATAGGAATCAAGACCATCTCTAAGAAAAAGAAACGCAAAAAGCAAAATGGCTGTCTGAGGAGGCCTTACAAACAGCTGTGAAAAGAAGAGAAGTGAAAAGCAAAGGAGAAAAGGAAAGATATACCCATTTGAATGCAGAGTTCCAAAGAATAGCAAGGAGAGATGAGAAAGCCTTCCTCAGTGATCAAGGCAAAGAAATAGAGGAAAACAATAGAATGGGAAAGACTGGAGATCTCTTCAAGAAAATTAGAGATACCAAGGGAACATTTCATGCAAAGATGGGCTCAATAAAGGACAGAAATGGTATGGACCTAACAGAAACAGAAGATATTAAGAAGTGGCAAGAATACACAGAAGAACTGTACAAAAAAGATCTTCACGACCCAGATAATCACGATGGTGTGATCACTCACACTCACTCAGAGCCAGACATCCTGGAATGTGAAGTCAAGTGGGCCTTAGGAAGCATCACTACAAACAAAGCTAGTGGAGGTGGTGGAATTCCAGTTGAGCTATTTGAAATCCTAAAAGATGATGTTGTAAAAGTGCTGCACTCAATATGTCAGCAAATTTGGAAAACTCAGCAGTGGCCACAGGAATGGAAAGGTCAGTTTTCATTCCAATCCCGAAGAAAGGCAATGCCAAAGAATGCTCAAACTACTGCACAATTGCACTCATCTCACATGCTAGTAAGGTAATGTTCAAAATTCTCCAAGCCAGGCTTCGGCAATATGTGCACCGTGAAATTCCAGATGTTCAAGCTCGTTTTAGAAAAGGTAGAGGAACCAGAGATCAAATTGCCAACATCCGCTGGACCTTCGAAAAAGCAAGAGAGTTTCAGGAAAACATCTATTTCTTCTTTATTGACTATGCCAAAACCTTTGACTGTGTGGATCACAATAAACTGTGGAAAATCCTGAAGGAGATGGGAATACCAGACCACCTGACCTGCCTCTTGAGAAATCTGTGTGCAGGTCAGGAAGCAACAGTTAGAACTGGACATGGAACAACAGACACGGAACAACAGATTGGTTCCAAATAGGAAAAGGAGTACGTCAAGGCTGTATATTGTCACCCTGCTTCTTTAACTTCTATGCAGAATACATCATGAGAAATGCTGGACTGGAAGAAACACAAGCTGGAATCAAGATTGCTGGGAGAAATGTTAATAACTTCAGACATGTAGATGACACCACCCTTATGGCAGAAAGTGAAGAAGAACAAAAGGGCCTCATGATGAAAGTGAAAGAGGAGGTGAAAAAGTTGGCTTAAAGCTCAACATTCAGAAAACGAAGATCATGGCATCTGGTCCCATCACTTCATGGCAAATAGATGGGGAAACAGTGGAAACAGTGTCAGACTTTATTTTTCTGCGCTCTAAAATCACTGCAGATGGTGATTGCAGCCATGAAATTAAAAGACGCTTACTCCTTGGAAGGAAAGTTATGACCAACCTAGAAGCAGATTAAAAGCAGAGACATTACTTTATCAACAAAGGTCCGTCTAGTCAAGGCTATGGTTTCCCAGTAGTCATGCATGGATGTGAGATTTGGACTATAAAGGAAGCTGAGTGCTGAAGAATTGATGGTTTTGAACTGTGGTGTTGCAGAAGACTCTTGAGAGTCCCTTAGACTGCAAGGAGATCCAACCAGTCCATCCTAAAGGAGATCAGTCCTGGGTGATCATTGGAAGGACTGATGTTGATGCTGAAACTCTAATACTTTGCCCACCTGATACGAAGAGCTGACTCATCTGAAAAGTCCCTGATGCTGGGAAAGATTGAGGGCAGGAGGAGAAGGGGACGACAGAGGATGAGATGGTTGTATGGCATTACTAACTCAATGGACATAGGTTTGGGCAAACTCCGGCAGTTGGTGATAGACAGGGAGGCCTGGCGTGCTGTTGTTCATGGAATAACAGAGTTGGACACAACTGAGCAACTGAACTGAACTGAGATGTCCATCGGCAGATGAATGGATAATAAAGCTGTGGTACGTATACACAATTGAATATTACTCAGCTATTAAAAATATCATTTACATAACAATATTTAATATTAATGATTAAACAGTAATATCATTAACAATAATAAAATATTATTCAGCATTTGAGTCAGTTCTAATGAGGTGGATGAAACTGGAGCCTATTATAGAGAGTGAAGTAAGGCAGAAAGAAAAACACCAATGTAGTACATTAATGCATATATATGGAATTTTAGAAAGATGGTAACTATAACCCTATATGTGAGACAGCAAAAGAGACACAGGTATAAAGAACAGATTGTTGGACTCTGTGGGAAAAGGCAAGAGTGGGATGATTTGAGATAATAGCACTGAAACATGTCATATGTGAAACAGATCGCCAGTCCAGGTTTGATGCATGAGGCAGGGTGCTCAGGGCTGGTGCTCTGGGATGACCCTGAGGGATGGGAAGGGGAGGGAGGTGGGTGGGAGGGTCAGGATGGGGAACACATGTACACCCATGGCTGATTCATGTGAATGTATGGCAAAAAACACCACGATATTGTAATTAGCCTTCAATTAAAATAAAAATAAAATAAAAACAAAACAGAATGGCAAAAATTGTACCTAAAGCTTTTTTTTTTTTATGATGTTTAAAACCTGCCATCTTTAATTTTTAAAAATAATTCTTGAACCCAAGTTTGGAATGTGGAAAATGTATTTCAAAACCAACCCTTCATTTTCCTTTAGTCAGACTCACCCTTGGACAAAATCTGAATCATGCTTTGGAGAAAGAAAAGAAACCTACACATTTCACACCCAAATAGGTCCTTTTTGGAGGGCCACTAAATCACAGATTGGTAGATTATGTGAGCCATCTACTTTAATCAACTACCCAAAACAGGGATCACTTCTATAAATCTATGAACAGAATATTCACCATTTCCAGAATAGGAATACACCTATTACAAAGATAGATGCTGTATATATGTGAGAAAATCTTTTCTAAAACTGAACTACTGTTTTCCTGTAACTTCCACACCTATTGGTGCATCTCAGTTCTCAATTATCTAAAAACTGTAATAATAATTTTACACTATTAACTTATGCTTTCTATCCAAACAACAAACTATTCAACAATGCTGCTGCTGCTGCTAAGTTGCTTCAGTCGTGTCTGACTGCGCAACCCCAGAGATGGCAGCCCACCAGGCTCCCCCGTCCCTGGGATTCTCCAGGCAAGAACACTGAAGTGGGTTGCCATTTCCTTCTCCAATGCAGGAAAGTGGAACGCTAAAGTGAAGTCGCTCAGTCGTGCCCAACTTAGTGACCCCATGGACTGGAGCCTACTAGTTCTATTAATCTGTGAATACAGAAGTGTACGGATTCCCAAAATATATTACTCAATACCAGTTTCTCAAAAGAAGTAATTCCTCCCCCAAATTCTGTATCACTTCACTTTTTCAATGGAATAGCTCCGAATAAGTTGTATGTTATGACATATGCCTTCAGCTGTATGTCATATAAAGCCCTTTGGCAATAACAGAAAAACTTTGTTTATAATATAAAACACAAAATAAAATGGACTTAAATATAAAGGATCTAATATAAAGTAATCACATAATATAATAAACTAGGGACTAGACAAAAATGAAGGCTGATGCAATACTGACTGTCATGCTCACAATGAGGTATGAGTAGGTCAAAAGAATACTCAGGAGTTAATTCTTCTAAATGTTATCTCTCCCTAGCCTATCTTTTCACAAGTTCTTCACAGTATTATGATATTCTGGAACTAAACATGGTTTCTAAATCTCTTTCTTTTTCTTTCCTGTGAATTACTATTTCTTTCCTGTGAATTAGTATTCCTTCACTAATTTCTAAGCTTGTAACATAGAACAGTTGGCTAAAAGTAACTAATATGATGCAATAAATAAAACACAAGTACATTAAATTATGAGTGAAAAATCACAAGACTCCATTGATCTAACAAACTTTAGTAACATCACGACAGTCAGGAGGTAACCCAGGGGTTCATTTAGTGAGCTGAGATTTGTAGACTGTCCCTAATTCAGAGGGTTGGCACAAAGCAAGGAACTTGGAACTTACTCCCTGGTGAAAAAATTATCCTAAGGAATTCTCACCTAATTTTGAAACAAGCTGGAATGTACAACCTTTTGTTATATCACATTCAGAGTTTGTCAACGTTTCTGCCTCTCACACCCTGTCATTCCTAAGGTGAAGTGCAGTCGCTCAGTCGTGTCCAACTCTTTGTGACCCCATGGACAGTAGCCAACCAGGCTCTTCCATCCATTGGATTTTCCAGGCAAGAATATTGGAGTGGGTTGCCATTTCCTTCTCCAGGGGATCTTCCCCACCCAGGAATCGAACCCGGGTCTCCCACATTGTAGGCAGACGCTTTAACGTTTGAGCCACAAGGGAAGTCAAGGTGAAAACAGTTCCATCCCAAACCAAAGAGATTTATCAAGTGTGAGTCACAAGTGGGAGTAGGATTAGGTGCCAAGAAGACACAAGACTTCACATTGGGTACTGCCCGGAAAGCTATCATCTCCTTCTATAAGATCTACTGTTTTTAGAAATTTAAATCTCTAATCTGTTTATGTATTAGGAGTTTAAAATATCCACTTTAGTTTAAAAAAATTAGAGATTTTCTATCACTGTCCTCTTTTTGGTCAGCTTGATTTCTAATTCCCTTTCAAAAATATATATATAATCTTTAGTGCCAATAGACTAAAATATTTAAAACTCAGATCTGACCATACCATCTCCAACTTTACAGTAAGGTCCTAATAACGTCCAGCTTCTTTACATACAAAGTTCCCACAGTCTAAAGATGCTTACTTTTCCCACCTCCTTGTCTTTTTTATCCATCAACAACACTGATTTGCCTTATATCTATGGATAAATTTGGAAAACTCAGCAGTAGCCACAGAAAGGCAATGCCAACGAATGTTCAAACTACCGTACAATTGCATTCATCTCACACACTAGCAAAGTAATACTCAAAATTCTCCAAGGTAGGACTTAACAGTATGTGAATAAGAACTTTCAGATGTTCAAGCTGGATTTACAAAAGGCAGAGGAACAAGAGATCAAATTGCCAATATCTGCTGGATCACTGAAAAAGCAGAAGTCCAGAAAAACATCTATTTCGGCTTTATTGACTATGCCAAAGCCTTTGACTGCGTGGATCACAATAAACTGGAAAATTCTGAAAGAGATGGCAATACCAGACCACCTAACCTGCCTCCTGAGATACCTGCATGCAAGTCAAGAAGCAACAGTTAGAACAGGACATGGAACAACAGACTGGTTCCAAATTGGGAAAGAAGTACATTGAGGTTGTATATTGTCATCCTACTTATTTAACTTATATGCAGAGTACATCATGCAAAATGCCACACTGGATGAAGCACAAGCTGGAATCAAGACTGCAGGGAGAAATATCAATAACCACAGATATGCAGATGACACTACCCTTATGGCAGAAAGCGAAGAGAACTAAAGAGCTTCTTGATGAAAGTGAAAGAGGAGAGTGAAAAAGTTGGTTTAAAACTCGACATTCAGAAAACTAAGATCATGGCATCCGGTCCCATCACTTCATGGCAACTAGATGGGGAAAAAAATGAAAACAAAGAGAGACTTTATTTTCTTGGGCTCTAAAATCACTGCAGATGGTGACTGCAGCCATGAAATTAAAGGACATTTGCTCCTTGGAAGAAAAGCTATGACAAACATAGACAGCATATTAAAAAGCAGAGACATTACTTTGCCAACAAAGGTCTGTCTAGTCAAAGCTATGGTTTTTCCAGTAGTTATGTATGGATGTGAGAGCTGGACCATACAGAAAGCGGAGTGCCAAAGAACTGATATTTTTGAACTGTGATGTTGGAGAAGACCCTTGAGAGTCGTCCAGGAGATCAAACCAGTCAATCCTAAAGGAAATCAGTCCTGAATATTCATTGGAAGGACTGATGCTGAAACTGAAGCTTCAATACTTTTGCCACCTGATGTGAAGAACCAACTCATTGGAAAAGGCCCTGGGAAAGATTGAAGGCAGGAGAAGGGAACAACAGATGATGGGATGGTTGCATGACATCGCTGACTCAATGGACATGAGTTTGAGCAAGCTCTGGGAGTTGGTGATGGACAGGGAAGGCTGGCCTGCTGCAGTCCATGGAGTCACAAAGAGTTGGACACAACGGAGTGACTGAACTGAGCTAAACCAGATAAATTCATTACCTTCTGTCTTCCTAGATCTTCCCTGGTGGCTCAGAGGTTAAAGCATCTGCCTCCAATGCGGGAGACCTGGGTTTGACCCCTGGGTCAGGAAGATTCCCTTGGAGAAGGCAGTGGCACCCACTCCAGTACTCTTGCCTGGAGAATCCCATGACGGAGAAGCCTGGTAGGCTACAGTCCATGGGGTCGCAGGGTCGGACACGACTGAGCAACTTCACTTTTCACTTTCTTTCACTTTCTGTCTTCCTTGCACGCGTGCATCCTTTGTCTTTAGCTAGCTATTCCTCTCTATACATTTTAAAGACCTTTCTCCAACTACCACATCCCCTCCACACAGATTTAATCACTTCTTCTGTACTACTTCTATATCTCCCTTTGTCACTGCACATGTCCTTGCATGTTCTCATTTTTTCCTTCTACTATACTCCTTCATTTCCATAGAAGTAAAAACTTGGTGTATAGTAGGCACATAAAAAAGATTAAATGGATAAATATACAGAATTAACACAAAAGATAAAAGTGGGCAAAATAAGTATAAATGGAGAAATGAATGACAATGAGAAGGTAGCAAACTAATGTGAAAAGGGGAGGCAGAAACTTAAAGAATACTTATGGAATTAGGTGGTTGCAGAGTGAGTGACAAACAGATAGATTTTGTTGCTATACTGCCTGGATTCATAGTACTTGGCTCTACAAAGCTCAGGTCACTCTAGCTTTCTGACTTTAGGCAAATTACTGACCACCTCTTTGCCAAATTTTTTTTTTAATATGTGAAATAAAAAGTAGTATTTACATCAGTGGGTTGTTGTGAGAATGAAAGTATTAAAGTATGTAAATAACTACCCCTTCCCCAACCAAAATACCTGGCACATAGGAAGCAGTAAAGTGCTGACTACTCCTCTGAGAGCACTGGAAATGGATTGGTAGTGGATAAACTCAAGATTTACTGCAAATTTGCTGTGAGACCTTAGGTGGACTATTTCATTTCTCCAGGTCTCCAGTTCTTGGCAGAGACTCTTTGCTCTTATTCCTAGAAACAGCAAGATTCCACTTCCCAGCTTCACTGGCAGTCAGGTGTGGCCCTATGTCTGAGTTCTGGCTGTGAGCAGGAAGCAATATTTGTCTATTTTCCAGGGATAGCTTTTACAAAGCCTCCAGTGTGCAGTGTTCTTTTTTCTTTGCTGGCTTGTACAAATCAAGCCTGAAAACCACAAGTTAAAGATGGCAGAACCATAGGTGGAAGAAATCTGGGTCCCTGAAACACTGCTTGTTGGAGAACCACCTGCTAATCCAAAACTCTGGTTTTAACTTTATATGAGCAAAGAATTAAACCTCCACTGAGTTAAGTAATTTTGATGTTATAATTTATCTTTAACAGCTAATATCATTTAATTAACATGATTTTCTTATTTGCAAAGTGGGAATAATAATACGAGACTCAAACAGCACAGTACATGGCACATAGTAACTATTCAAAACATATTGTTTATCATCATAAGCTATTTCTATTAAGTTCACGATCAGTTGTCCTTTCATGTAAATTTGACCTGTCCCTTAAGACTCAAAGTTCTATTACTTAGGAAATTATATTTCTAGCCCATGCTATTTTATCTCTTATTGCAAAACAATTTAGCACCATAAGAAAAGACTATCCTGTTTTGTTCTCCACTGGAATATTAGATGTACCTGAGAGCAGGAACACTGCTATACCATCTGTTGTATCCTATAACACTGCTAAGATTATAACTGATTGACCATCAGGTCTGTGTGTGGCAAAGTCACCAGTCACAGTACCTACCCTGCTGATGGCCCATAGCTGATTGGCTCAGCAGGCTAGAAATTAATGTTTATTATTGTTGAATGAATGAATGAATGAAGGTAATTTAATTTAATTATACTCAGTGGTCATAAATCAGCTTTCTGGTTGTCAAGTCCTTATCACTCTTCAAAATTGAGAGCAGCTTAAAAAGCGGGAAGAATCAGCAGAAATCTACTGCCAGTATTGAATCACTTTAGCACTGCTGATGGTGTACCTGCAGCAAGGTTATACCTTTGTGAATATCCTAGAACTTAAATATAATAGACAAATCTAGCAGAGATTAAAATGAAAGCTTTACCTCACCATGTTCAAGGAGCTGTTTTCTGGAATAAAAGAAAAATATTCTCTGTTAACTGACTGTTCATTATACTATGATTATATCAGAATGAACCTCTACTTATTTGTTCTTATATTTTAAATAAATTAATATATAAATAAAGCTGTTGGATAAAAATTACTAAGTTCTACCAAAAAATTACTAAATTAGATAAAAATTACTAAATATAGTGGAAATTTAAAAGGCATGATTTATAGTCATTCTATTTAAAGTGTATCAAAATGCTCTTCTTTGGTTAAGATAAAGTGGGTCTTACTGATTGGTAAATACTACCTCTGGAGAAATAAATAATAAAAAGAATATTTATGAAATATTCAATCACATACATATATTATGCTTTAGATAAGCACTGCTGTGACTTTTGAGTTATTTTTATTTTTCACAATTATAAATATGAACATCCTTGTACTTAAAACTCTGTAAGCATCTCTGAGTATTTCCTTAGGATAAATTTCTAGAATAAATTTTTTGGGTAAAGCATATAAATATTTTTAGTTCCACAAAAGTTGTTTTACAAATTTCCTAAATATTTATGTCTAAAAATTTACTAAAACTTTATGGCATACCTAATGTGTTCCAGACACTGTGCAGTGAACACAGTGTGAAGAGAACAGATCCTGTTCTTATTCTCCACAGTTTATGTTAGATTGGCAAGAGGTACAAGACTGCTTATTTTATTGCCCATTGTAAAGACAATATTTCACTTTTATAACAAAGCTTTGCAGTATAAAAGGCCTTCTCATATGGATTTTGGGTTTGGCAAGAGAAGTAAGACAGTATAAATATGAAAGTATGAAGTACAACGGAGTTCAGGGGCACACACGGATCCAGAGATTTTTAAAAAAAAGAAGAGTAGGAGGGAAGGCCTCTTAGAAGAGTACTGAAATCACTAAATTACTTTGCCACCGCTGCAGCTCCTTCCTGACTTCTGCAGTCAAGAGTGGAAGTGGGGGTGGATGGATAGGTTCCCACATGTCCAGAAACCTGTCAGTTACAACAGAATCCTGTAGTGAGTGACTGCATGTAAGGGAGAGGCCTGGTAGGTAAGTATGATAATCACCAAAGACCCCAACAATAACTATGGATACAAATAAATCTAGTAACTAATTTAGAATATCAGTATACAATCAAATCATGAGAAACAAGTAGGATAAAAGAAAAACACCAAGATAAATGAGCAAATGAACTCTCAAGAAAGTGTTAATATAAGTAATAAGAGTATTAAATGAGAGTTCCAATTATTATCTTCACAGATGCTTAAGAGAACACTGCTGCTGCTAAGCCGCTTCAGTCGTGTCTGACTCTGTGAGACCCCATAGACGGAAGCCCATCAGGCTCCCCCATCCCTGGGATTCTCCAGGCAAGAACACTGGAGTGGGTTGCCATTTCCTTCTCCAATGCATGAAAGTGAAAAGTGAAAGTGAAGTTGCTCAGTTGTGTCCGACTGTTCGCGACCCCATGGACTGCCACCTACCAGGCTCTTCCGTCCATGGGATTTTCTGGGCACGAGTACTGGAGTGGGGTGCCATTGCCTTCTCCATAAGAAAACACTGCATTCATATAAATAAAACAAGCTGTACTAAAAAAGAGCTTTCAGAGATAATGAAAAAAACTAATTTGCCAAATTTAAAACCTCAAAAGAAGGTCAACTAGCAGTGTATACAACTGAAAGTTGTGTTGAAGATGCATTCATGAAATTCTGAGAAGAGAAAAAAGAAATTAAAAATGTGATAAATGTAATAATAGATGTTCAAAAAAGAGAGGCTAAAGCAAAAGAGAGAGGGAGAGAGAATATCCCTTGAGCTAAAGAAAAATTTGAGTGTTCAGATTAAAATTTCCATGAATAATTATATAAATAGGGCAGAAACTTTATTTAAAGAATAACAGCTGAAAACCTGCAAACTCTGGAGAGAGATATGGACATTCAAGTACATGAAGCTCATAGGTAACTCCCTCCACACACTGCAAATTCACTAGATATAATAAAACTGTCAAAAGCAAAAAATGAACTTCAAAAACAAAAAATCATCTTATATAAGGAAACTCCTGTAAGGCTATCAGCAGATTTCTCAACAGAAACCCTTGTAAGCCAGGAGAGACTGGGATACTTAAAAAGTGCTCAAATAAAAAAATCTGCCATCTAAGAATATTTACCTAGCAAAGCTGTCTTTCAGATGAAGGTGAGAAAGACTTTGCCAGAAAAACAAAGTTGAGGGAGTCATCATCACTAGACCTGCCTTATAAGAAATGCTAAAGAGAGTCCTTCAAGCTGAAATAAAAGAATGCTAATTAGTAATATAAACATACATGAAAGTATAAAAGTTGCTAGTAAAAGCAACTATATAGTCAATCTCAGGATACTGTAATACTATAATAGTGGTATATAAATCACTTAACTCTAGTATAAAAAGCCTAAAGCATTAAAAAATAAATATAGCTACAATAATTTGCTAACTGATACACAATATAAGAAGATACAGATTGTGACATCAAAAGCAAAATGGGGACGAGGGAAGTAAAAAAGCAGAATTTTTATATGTAGATGAAGTTGAGCTGTTATCAGCTTAAAATAGACTCATAACTATAAGATGTATTATGATAACCACACAGCAAAAATGTGCAACAGATATACAAAAGAAAAAGGAGTCAAAGTATACTACTATGAAAATCATCACATGATGAAGAAAGATGGCATGAAAGGAAGACAGACACTACAAAACAGAAAGAAAACAAGATGGCAAAAATAAGCCATCCCTATCTATCAATAATTACTTTAAGCATAAATTGATTAAATTCTCTAAAGACAGAGAGTGGCTAAACGGATAAAAAACAAGACCCAATCATGCTGCCTATGAGAGTCTCATTTTAGTTTTAAGGATACCCATGAAGGATACACACTTTTAAGTGAATGGATGGCAAAAAAATATTCCACTAAAATGGAAATGAAAAGAAAGCACGGGTGTGTGTGTGTGTGTGTGTGTGTGTGTGTGTGTGTGTGTGTGTGTGTGTGTAAAATCAGGAGAAACAACCTAAGCTGAAAAATGTAACAAGAGAAGTTTGGAAGTTTATCATTAAACCTTTGAGGATGACATAGCACTTTAGATGATCACAAAGATCTAGGATCTTGATAACATCTAGGATCTAGATGAAAAGTCCCTGAGGGTCTCCTTCCCATCTCTCTTTGTTACTTGCATGTGTCTTTAAGAGGTTTCTAATCAGTATATGTTTCCTCTGTAGACACTACACCCAGAAAAAGTCCTTCCTGGCATTAAGGGACAGAAAGCTACTGAAACTGGAAAACCTGACTCTCGATCAATGCTGCTTTCAGAGAAAGGTCTTGATCAAAAGGGAGAAAGCAAAAAAAAAATGGAAATCTCAATTAATAGGAGTTGGGAGACAAGAAGGGGAAACTTTCATGCCCTGAAATTATAGAAGAGTCCAACAAGAAGAATAAGGATTCTTCTTCTTTCCTGGCAAGTATTCAGCCAACTAAAAGCCATGAATTTTTTGTTTGCTATAGATCTCACGACTTTGTTTTCCCTTCCATAAAAGTGTTCTCTTCTCCTTGCTATGCAGCGACTTGCATGTGGCTCACCATAGTGGTAAACCTCAAAGTGCAATCCTCTGCTGAACCCCAGTAAACCCAATTTTGCTGAAGAAATCATCTGGCAGTCCAGTTGTTTTGTTAGGTCAACAGTGAATAAAGGAAATGTGGCATGTGTGTATACTCTAATACAATAGAGTATTATTCCACCATTAAAAAAAAAAAAAAGAAAAACAAGGAAATCCTGTCATTCGCAACTACATGGATAAACCTGGAAGGCATTTTGGTATGTGAAATAGGGCAGATAGGGAAAGACAAATATTTTATGGTATCACTCATATGTGGAATCTAAAAGTGACCCCCAAAAACATAAAAGAAAGAGCAGAATGGTAGTTGCCAGGGTCTGGGGACTGGGCATAATGACGTGATGTTCCTTAAAGGGTACAAACATTTAGCTATAAGATGAAGAAATTCTGAGGAAGCAATGTGGCTTCAGCATAGTGGCTATAGCTGATAATACTGCACTGTATACTTGACATTTGCTAAGAAGGTAGGCCTTAAGTATCTACACACATACAAATACTCACAGTAACTCTGTGAGTTGATAGATGTGTTGAATGTGTTAATTAACTTTGTTGTGGTGATCACTTCACAACATTTACGAATATCAAATCATTGCATTATCTACTTTACACATATTTATTTTGCAAAAATCTATGAAAGAGAATATGATATTGATGTGGGGAAGTATATCTAAGCACAGAAATTAACAGAAAACAGAGAGAGTACAGTTATGATTGTATAGAAATTTTAACCTTCTATAGAGCAATGACCATTAATAAGTTATAAGCTGACATTCTAAAATAAAGCCTGTTATACACATAACAGACAAAAGATTACTGTCTACACTATAAAAAGACACCATAAATAAATTTTCAAATGGACAAGAAAGAAATACCAATAGTCAACAGACATATGGGAAGATGTACTTCACTGGTAAATATGTAAAACTTCACTTCACTTTGTAAAATGAGTTACTTCTTAAAAAACTACCAGTAAGAAAATGTGGTTAAGAAAACTTAATAACATTGGTGTTCATAGACATGCAGAGAAATGGACACTCTCACCATTATCCTCTCAGTATCCATCAAATTGTAAAATATTCATAGCCTATGATCCAGCAGTCCCATTTCAAATATGTTAAATATGCTAAATACTGAAATAAGTGTTCAAATGAATGTGTATAAAGTTGATAATTACTCATAGCATTGGTTGCTATGACAAAAAGAGAAATATAATTTAAACCTCCAGTAATGTGAGAATGGCTAAGTACATGATAGTCACTCGTGATAATGAATAAATAAAACATGGGGACTACTATAAAGTATGAGCAAGATGCTCAAGAGAAGCTGTTAAAAAAAGTAAAGTTACAGAATAATACCAGTAAAAAAAACATACATTGTGCTTTCAGAAGTATTTTCTGAAATGATACATACTAAGCCATTTATAAACAGCACTAATTGAGGAATACATCTAAGAGAGTGGAATATTTCTTCTTTTCTTGATATACTATTTTTTCTGATTGTATCACCATAAGCATATAGTTGGCCCTTGAACGACACAACAGTGTGGGGTGCAGTTGAAAGGCTGAGTATAAATTACAGTCGGCTCTCCATTTACTTGGTGAATACTGAAATTCAATCAACCACAGATCTAGTAATAGTGCAGTGTTTATTACTGTAAAAAGTCTGCAAATAAGTGGAACCATGCAGTTCAAATCCATGTTGGTTCAACAGTCAACTGTATTATTTTCGTGGTTTAAAGGACCCTTCCGCCCAAATACCCATGGAGAGCCAGAACTTTCAGGAATGTAATCACCAAGAAAGACCTCATTTCCACCAACTCGCCGCTCAAGTCTGTCCTCTACATTGTTGTTCAGTCACCAATCATGTCCAGCTCTTTGGTAACCCCAAGGACTATAGTCCGCCAGGCTCCTCTTTCTCTGTTCATGGGACTTCCAGGTAAGAGACATTCCCTTCTCCAGGGGTTCTTCCTGACCCAGGGATGGAACCCGCATATCCTGCATTGACAGGTGGTTTCTGTACCACTGACTGAGCCACCATACCCTCTCAATTTTTTGAGACAGCAGCCATGTATCATGGGCTTCCCTGGTGGCACTAGTGGTAAAGAACTCACCAGCCAATGCAGGAGACATAAGAGACACGGTTTTGACCCCGGAGTGAGGAAGATACCCTGGAGGAGGGCGTGGAAACCCACTCCAATATTCTTGTCTGGAGAATCCCATGGACAGAAGAGCCTGGAGGGCTACAGTCCACAGGGTCGCAAAGAGTCATTCAAGACTGAAGCAGCTTAGCACACTTGCCATGCACCCCTTCATCTTCTATTATTCAATTAAATATCTCAAGTCTCTTAATGCACTCCTTATGTGAATAGTTTTCAGAGCTCTAAAAACATTGTTTTTAGAATGTCAAGACACATTCTCAGGGCTCCATCTGACCAGAACAAGGTAGAGTGGATCTATTAACTCTCTTGAATCGGAAACAATTTCAACAAATAAGGTTTAACCATTTCAACTGTAAGATTCTAATTAGCTCTTCTGGCTACCATACAAAGTTGTTTACTGAAAATATAAGCAGAGGGCTATGGTTCATGGAAGCCCTGTGCACTAATTTTATAATTTTTCTATAAATCTAAATGGTCCTAAAAGATAAACTTTTTTAAAAAACAATAAATGTAATGGCTATATGTACAAATATAATGCAATTTGAGTTAAAATTTTTTCTCAGAGGAAGTTTTCCTTACAATTTATTTCTCATGTCCTATAACAGTGTGTGCTTTAGTTATATTTTGCTTGTATTTGTTTATACTATAATTTTAGTGACTACTAAAACCACAAATAATTGTAATAAACAGTTTTAACAATAAATGTAGGAAAAACTATTCCATGAATACTCAGAAAAGCAAGTTGCTTTCTCTGAAAGTTAAAAAAAAATCACCAAAAAAACACTTCAGCTTGCTTATTTACTGACTTTAAATTGTAGTGACTTTAAATTTACTGACTTTAAATTGTACTGACTTTAAATTGAATTACTTTGAGGTAATTCACAAATATAAATCCTTTAAAACAAGTCCAAATGCATAAAAAAGACACAGCCATCATATAGTCTTTTTTTTTCTTTCCAAGAAGAAGAAATCTAAGTTTGGTTCATGTTTCCTTTCGTAATCATGATGGTGATGTTTAATGTACATTCATTTGGAAAACTGATATTACAGCAAGTTTTTTAATAACCAAATATTAAAAACAACTATGATATAATTACCTTAGATAAGTGTTTGCACATAAGACACACTGAATATCACGAATAGCCTGTGAACAGAATCAAATTGATGAAACGTCTAAGGAATTAAGTGATATTTTAAATGCCATGATTCATTAACAAAGACATCCCTACTAGAAAGAAGTATTTTTATTGTTAAACAAGTCCTTGGAAACAATTTAGTTCCAGCTCTGCCTTAGGAAAGCAGGAAGTTGTAACCTCCTTCTCTATGAAAATGACAGGTACTAGAGTAAATCTTTGGGTCTAAAATTCTAAGGTTTATATATGGGTAACTTCTGACTGGAGTTTAAGTTTATATTTTACCAGATGCAAATGAGCTGTAGTTGGGGGAGTGGTTTCCACAAAGGAGGCAGGTTTCTCCAAAATTTCAGAGGCTATTTTATGTCGAACTTCTAAGAAATTAGGACTCTCTCTCTCTCTCTCTCTCTCTGTCTACAAAGACGATATTCCTACTCAAACTCCTGATTATTATAAAATTAGCTGTGGCATACCTGCCTCCCTGGTCTACCTCAGCCTAAAGTGACTGCTACAGAAGGCTTAAGAGCACTTATCAGGATGTATCAGCTAATGATGAGAGGGAGAGGGGGAGGAGTAAAGATGAGCATGAAGCTATGTTGGCCAAAAAGGTTTCAGCAGCATTTATAGACAAGAAATTTACAAGAACTTAAAATTTTGTACTCTGCATGGTATGTGGCTTATAACTCACAGATAAACATTGAAAAAAATACATAATAAAATTTGGACTCAGATGTTATATCTAAGTTTAGAATTTTTAACTTCTCTCATTGATCCAAGAGCATCCTGCATGGAAGAATGTTTCAAATAACAAAAACGAGATTACACTCCTTGTGACCAGCAAAAGCCTATTCAAAGGTACGGACAACAGAACGCACACACTTATAGGAGTCTAAGATTCAGCAGTGTCATGGTAAAATGACACTACACACGTCTTGCTCCTTTCCTTCCCAGAAGTGATTTCACACAGGTGGAAAGTTAAATGAACATCAGAAGTATCCCTGACGTGAAAAATAAGCCATAACAGGACAAAGAACGACTGAGGCATTTATGTGGATGCAAAAGTGGAGTTAAGCTTTAATGGCTGCAGGGATGGTTATGTCTGTGTATACATGCGGGCATGTTATGTCTGTGTATACTGTATGTTATGTGTGTGTATACTGTATGTTATGTCTGTGTATGTGTATACGTGTGGGGATGGTTATGTCTGTGTATACATGTGGGGATGTTATGTCTATGTATACTGTATGTTATGTCTGTGTATACGTGTGGGGATGTTATGTCTGTGTATACTATATGTTATGTCTGTGTATACGTGTGGGGATGTTATGTGTGTGTATACTGTATGTTATGTCTGTGTATACATGTGGGGATGTTATGTCTATGTATACTGTATGTTATGTCTGTGTATACGTGTGGGGATGTTATGTGTGTGTATACTGTATGTTATGTCTGTGTATACGTGTGGGGATGTTATGTCTGTGTATACTGTATGTTATGTCTGTGTATGTGTATACGTGTGGGGATGGTTATGTCTGTGTACACGTCTGGCGATATGCGTGTGTGCACGCCGGCTACTGCACAAACATGGTTTGAGCTGCGGTATGTTTGGGAGCTAGTATTTATGAGGCTGTATATCTTTATTTTTAAATTAGTTAATAGTAGATCTAGCTGTCATTTTCTCCTGTGCTGGATTGTTAATTCTTGCATTAGTACTTACAAGTGGGACCTCATAAGAGGAACACAAGCTGACACGATGGGACAGACAAACTGGCTAACAAAGAAAACCTGCAGCTCGAGCTGGGCAGGGTCAAAGCAAGGGAGAGCAGCAAACTTGTGTGTGGTTTACTCACTCCCTCTCATCACCTCTGTCTATCCTGACTCTTTCCAAGTGGTGCCTAGGGAACTAGACCAAGGGTGAAGAAGCACAGATGTAGAGGGAATGCCTTTCTCACTCATAAATTAGTCATCTTCGATATGAAAACAAAATAATAAGAAATGCGGGAATTGAAACTACATAGAAAGACAGGCAATTTGACTTTAAATATAGAATACTGACTTCAACAGAACCAGCTGAAGTAGAGACAACTTGCTCTGGCAGTAGAGAAATAATGTTACTGATATCTGCTTAAAAGCATAAAACACCTACTGACTAAAGGCAGGGCAATTTTTCAATAATATAAATAAAGATGGTTTAAAATTGCTAAAAACTGAGGACCCACTGTCTTTAACCAGGCTTTCAGACAAACTACTCCCAGACCAAGAAAATCTTCCAGTAGTATTTTAAACATTAGTTCTTCTATGGTGATAATACTTTCTTTTTTTGTGTGAAAACAGTGAACAGAAGAGAATGATATTTTAATGGCTATACAGATTTCTATTCATGTTTCAAAATGGATCAAGACTTCTTTGAATGTGTCTTATTTTGAAAGATACTGAAATGGTCATTCTACTTTTTTTAGTACCAATAACAATTGCAATTATTTAATCATTTGGGAAATTACTTGTTCATTGTTCCCACTGGATCAGATTGTGAGTTGCAAGATAGGGTGGACTTGTCTTATTTATCCCAGTGTACCTACAGTGTGCATAGTTCTTACCATATAGTGGGTAACTGACACATTTCTTTTGAAAGAATAAATAAAAATATCTTTTCTAATGTAGCAGATTAAAAACTCCATATAAAGTGAGATAAAGAAAAATCTGAATAAAAAAAGGTTTTAGGGAGGGGTAGAGTCATCCTAAAAGTAAGACAGAATTCTGAGCTATTAGCACTAATCTAAGTCCTTGTCTTAAACCCAAAAGCAAGTAAAAAAAATTTTTAAATACCTTTTTAAAGATAAAATAAGTAATCACCACAATAGTTGGAAGCAACAATGTCTTTAAGTATCGCACTGGCGTCTGAAATATAGCAAATTATTCAAAGTATTTTTTTATTAAATTTTATACTATAAAAGTCTATTTCAAATTGTCACAATGAGATTTCTTAAAGGTAAAAGATATCTTTGTCATTAACAGAATATATATTATCAAGTTTCATATTCTAACATAAGAATAAAAATTATAATGAGTTACACAAATATATCAAAAATTATAATGATGAAAACTATTAAAGCAAAATTAGCTATGGATATTATTTTTTCCTTTCTTGAGTTTTATCTTCCCTTTATTTATACAATAGTAAGTTTTAAAGTGTGTGTTTATTGATCCATGGGCCCTAGATTATCATCTCCTGGGCTTTCAGTTTCTATTATTTTCATTTGTGAAACTATAGGACTAACAAGGGAGAAAGACTAAGTAATTACTATAAGTATAAATAAATACTGAAACAAAAACAGCAGCTAAATAATTCTCATGAGTTGTGATAGGGAGTGATTTACCACTTAACTAAATTATATATTTCTTAAATGCAGGAACCAAGTTATTTAACTCTTTGTAGTCCTATTACAAACTGCCTCATAGATAATTAATGGTCAATAATTGTTTTTGAATGAATGTATGACTGATTTGACAGATAAGAGATAATCATATATTATTACTAGCATATTTACTTGGCAATGTTTTATTATAAAATTTTGTAATATTTGAGATATTAAGTGAAAGAAAACTGAATTTTTAAAAAACAAAACAATAATTTGGGTTTATTTTTCCTGAATACTCTCATACCACCATCTGACCTAGATTATTAAAAGTAACTGAACTGCAATAATAGTAATTGACCATAGGTCACATCCTGTGCACTTGGCCTGGTAGGGGCCATTGTTCACTGATTTTACAGGTAAGAAACTAGATGAGAATGGCCATATTATTAGCAAAAGTTATCATAAAAAATGATAAGAATAAATAAATTGGGTGTTTCTAAATAAAATTTTTGAATTTCAGATTAAGGAGAAACTTAAGGGCAAGAACTCATCATACCTGTAGAGGAAAAAAATAAAAGAATCACTCATACCGCTTTTTCCATGAAGTCAAATTCAGGAGCACAGGTGTAAATTAAGGTATCAAAATCTGTATATCTTAAGATTCTGGCGGCAATAAGGTCACTCAGGCGAATCTGGAAGAAAAATTAAAATCACAAAAATAATTATAGTTAATAATAATTGGTTTGCTGCAGCAGTAATAATGTCTACAGAGAAGATATATCCATGGTACAAGGACGCCTCTTCAAGAAAACAAAAAATGCAGTGAGCCCCATTATGTGCTGAGTAATGAACAAAACTGAAAACAAACAGAAATATCAAGAGAAATGAAAAGGAAAAAGAAGTCAGGAAAAAGAAGTAGATAAGACGATAATACAAAGAATGAGCTAAAATCAACATTTACTGGGCACAAACCACCATGCAGTTGACCAAGAAATTTCGTGATCGGATCATTTATCAAGAACAAAACATTTCATGTTAACCCCTTTTATCACATATTGTAAATCATTAACAAATTTTCCGTGTGTTGTCATTTTCACAAAACCTCATACATTAAGCACAGTTTTTTAGTGCTTCTTGAATTTTTCAGACATACGTTGAAGCCATTAACAATGAAGCTATTCTTCAAGAGAATTACAACTATACATACAACTCTGATTTAGTTACTTGGTCTGGGAAGGCCTTTAAAATAAATACCATCAACTAAATCCAATGTAGAACTATTTTCTACTGATCACTTATCATTTACTTTGGTGAGACAATTATTTTTACACTGCATCCTTAGAAGGTAAGAAAAATATCTGGTATGCAAAGCAGTAATTCAAATTACTTTACAAGAACATAAATTATTTTATATCAACTTTGATGATTATGGTTTTCAATTACTCATCATTGCATTATCTAGCAGGACCAAGCATAATTTACAGTTAACTTTATTTTTCTAATTTAGAGTAGGGCTGGTGACTAATGATAATTTAACCAAGCCACTTTAGTTTCAAGTCTTTCTCACAGTTGTCACATAGAAGTCACTTAAGAATACCAAGGGTGTATGCGTGTGTGTGTGTTTTAGGATTTGTAGAGTTGGGTGAAAATGTAAGGCAAGTAAATCACAGATTAACTTAATAATAACTTCAGATGCCTAAATAAAGTTTACCATAAAATATACATCCCCTAAAGAATAAAAATTTAAGAATGACAAATAAACCTAATAAACCACAATGCAGAGGTAACAGTAAATGACAAATCCTTATATTTTGAAATTTCATTTACCATTAATATGCATATAGGGTCAATTGTACTGGATAGTGATAGCACTTGTCATTTTAAGAGAGTTAACTACAATAATCCCTTGTTAAGTTTGAAGCAACTTCATCAGCAGACAGGGTTCTAACTGGAGAGTACTAGATATGGTAAATTTCAGGGGAGATTATTGCATGATACACTCATCTATCTTCTATCCAAACAGAAAGTGGTAAAAATCAAAAGTTAAATTCATGTACTGCTTTCTATTCCCTAAACAAATTAGCTGATAGGAATTTATCTTTGAAAAGAGCCATCATTTGAGGCATTAGCCTTAAAATAGACAGAAACAGTGTACATTAGGGATGTGGTCCATATATGTTCTAGAAGATGAAAAGATAGAGAATCTTTATCATATTCTTTATATAAGAAAAACTATAAAGATATCAAATCACACCTTAATTTTAGTGTCTAATTATAAATAAAACTTTGATTTCTATACTTCAAAGTTGAGGACAGACTGTTCATATTTACATTTATAATGAATCAATAACTTGCCAAACAGATTATTTGTATTTTAACCAAAACATAAACAACTATTTAACATAATTTTTTCCAAGAAGGTTTAGTCACCATTCATTAATGTACTTTTTTCTTAGTGGGCTGAAAAAAATCTACAGGATTTTAGTACTGACTCTGCCAATAACTAGCTGGGGACTTCGAAGAAGGTACTCAGCCTCCATAAAATATAGAGGTTTCATTTTAAAAGAGATGGTTTCAAAGTCTTCTCCAACTATACATTTACAGAACTTTTAATGTCCTAACTAGAAAGTACTTACATGGTCTGAAACACCTAAAATTTTAGACGTCAGAAATTTCAAAGTGATTGTTCCAAAAAACCAAGCACTACCTTGAATTACCTAGAAAATAAACAAAATAGATAGAAGTCAGACGACTAAAAAGCCCTTTCTCTTGGAAATTATTAATAACAAACATTCTAATAACAAGTCCTAAGTGAAAGGGAAACACAAACTTGAAGAATTTTTTTTTTAAATAAGGTAATGAAAACTACATACTAGAAACTAAGGAATGTATGTAAACAGTGATCAGAAGAAAATGCATGGCCTCAAAAACTTCTAACAATAAAAATATGGGGGAGAATGGATACATGTGTATGTATGGCTGAGTCCCTTTGCTGGTCCACTGAAACGATCACAACATTGCTAATCAGCTATATCCCAATGCAAAATAAAAAGTTTGTAAAAATTAGAGTAAAAATAAATGAAAAGCCTGACTCAAACATCTAGACAAAAAAACAACAAAATAAAAACACATGAAAGGAAACACTCAAGAGAAAAAGTCAATTATATTTACACCTATGTGTATCCATTTTGTTGTCCTTTATTTCTTCTGAGTGTTCTAAGATTCTTTCATCATTTACTTCCTGCTTCAAGGACTTCCATTTAAGGGTTGCTCTACTAAAAACAAATTCTTAGTTTTCCTTCATCTGAGAATATGTTTTACTTTCCTCTTCATTCCAAAAAGACACTTTCACTGTATATATAAATTATCATTCACAATTCTTTGCAGCATTTTTCAAATGCTGTGCCCCATCCTTCTGGCTCCCATAGTTATAGAAAAGAAGTCTGGTATGTTTGAAATCTGTTTGGGCCTAAAGGTAATGTCCCATTTCTCCCTATATGTTTTCAAAACATTTTCTTTGCCTTTAGTTTGTAGCAGTTTATGATTGTGCCTTGACATGGATTTTGTTAGCTTTATCCTACTTTGGATTCAGTTTATATATATATATATATATATATATATATATATATATACACATACATACATACACATACACATGCATATGGCTACTTTTGAGTTGCTAATCTTCTCTTTTGTATTTTAGATCCATGGAGTAATTTTTAGTATAGATGGAATTTAAAAATCTGTGTTCATGAGTAAAGTGAAGTTGAAAGTGAAGTTGCTCAGTCATGTCTGACTCTTTGCGACCCCATGGACTATAGCCTACCAGGTTCCTCTGTCCATGGGATTTTCCAGGCAAGAACACTGGAGTGGGTTGCCATTTCCTTCTCCAGGAGATCTTGCCAACCCAGGGATTGAACCCAGGTCTCCCTGAATGTTGATGAGTAAACCTAGGCTTAACCATACTGTTCATGCCTGACCTTCAGTTCAGTTCAGTCGCTCAGTCGTGTCCGACTCTTTGCAACCCCATGAATCGCAGCACGCCAGGCCTCCCTGTCCATCACCATCTCCCGGAGTTCACTCAGAGTTGCGTCCATCGAGTCAATGATGCCATTCAGCCATCTCATCCTCTGTCATCCCCTTCTCCTCCTGCCCCCAATCCCTCCCAGCATCAAAGTCTTCTGCAATGAGTCAACTCTTCGCATGAGGTGGCCAAAGTACTGGAGTTTCAGCTTTAGCATCATTCCTTCCAAAAAAATCCCAGGGTTGATCTCCTTCAGAATGGACTGGTTGGATCTCCTTGCAGTCCAAGGGACTCTGAAGAGTCTTCTCCAACACCACAGTTCAAAAGCATCAATTCTTTGGCGATCAGCCTTCTTCACAGTCCAACTCTCACATCCATACATGACTACTGGAAAAACCACAGCCTTGACTAGATGGACCTTACTCGGCAAAGTAATGTCTCTGCTTTGTAATAGGCTATCTAGGTTGGTCATAACTCCTTCCAAGGAGTAAGCGTCTTTTAATTTCATGGCTGCAATCACCATCTGCAGTGATTTTGGAGCCCAAAAAAATAAAGTCTGTCACTGTTTCCACTGTTTCCCCATCTATTTCCCATGGAGAGATGGGACTGGATGCCATGATCTTTGTTTTCTGAATGTTGAGCTTTAAGCCAACTTTTTCACTCTCCTCTTTCACTTTCATCAAGAGGCTTTTTAGTTCCTCTTCACTTTCTGCCATAAGGGTGGTGTCATCTGCATATCTGAGGTTATTGATATTTTTCCCGGCAATCTTGATTCCAGCTTGTGTTTCTTCCACAAACCAGATGCCATGATCTTAGTTTTCTGAATGCTGAGCTTTAGATTACAGTAAGATTTTGTTTTCCTTTTTGTAAGTATTTACATTCTTTATGATACACAAAGAGTTCCCCTTGGGTTTTGAGTAAATTTCAGCATAAGCTCAGTTCAATATTTACCTTGCAACTAAAAACTGAGGTCTCCCATTAAGCACTGAGTTTGCTCCTATTGAGGAAAACTGTAAGTGAATCACTTAGGCCTAAAAGTACTTGTTTAGGCTTTATGTCATAAATATTTATCTTTCTAAAGATACAAAGAAGCTAAAAATAGAGAATACCTAGTACCTAGCAAGGGGAAAAAGAGTCTTTCTTCCAACTAACCACATGATGGTAAAGAATATTAAAATTAGGATTTGATCACTCATAAGTGACAATTTTCCTATACATTGTTTTACTATCATTCAATTCAAAAACATAAGGATTTCCTTGTTTTAAAATTTCCCAATTATGACAGAATAAGATATGCAACATAATCTTTATTCCATAGGCATGTAAGAATTACTTGGGTAATAAAATAGATGTTTTCATTAAAAAAAAGTGTCAGTTCAAAACAGTTTTGCCTTTTCTCTTACTCTTTTCAAAAAAAATTAGCCATATAAAGCGAGAATATCTTTTATGCTGTTTAGATGACTATGATGGTTCATTTCTCCCTTTTGCAAGAGACTGGTGGTATTAATTACATCAGTTTAAAAACATACATATAAGCTGAATATTCATAATATCTTTTCTCTGATTCAGATTTTTGTTTCTTTGAAATTCTTGAGTTGAAAGCTTTTTATTCTTTCTGATCTAAAACTGAAAATATACAAGACAATAAACTTTGCTCTGAGCACAATGTTGGCAGAATCCCCTAAATATCCACAGGCACTGCTGATTTGCTGTCATTTTACAATGATTTGTAATTAAAACTTTGCTTTTCTTTTGAGTTCAATTATTATATAAAAATCTTAAAATTTTCTTTCTGATTTCTTGGTTTAATCTTTTAAAAAACAGGCATTGACAATTTTTCTAAAATAAAATAAACTCATACATCATACATTAGAAAGGTAATGTGATTCAAAAACTTAAGTGTATTTTCATCATGGTTATGGGAGAATGCTTCCAGTAATGAGAAACTGGCAACTCATCCCATTTTGTTCATTTGCATTCTGAGTAGATATTTACCTTATATTTTCCAGTTTTACCATAACAATACATAATATGTAATCACACAGTTCTTCTGTATGGCAGATTTTATTTTTTAGAAAGAGTACATTAAAGACCCAGAGAAAAAGAATGTTATCTGCCTGATATTATAAGAGGTAAGTCATTGCAACACCTACCTAATAAAATACTTACTTTACTTTGCAACATAACCCACAAGTATAAAGGTGACCTGGGCCACTCATGTGTACATTTGGGGACAAGTGAAACAAAGATCAGGTAGTGGGTGAGTTGAAATTAAAAAGGGACTGTGAGATTGTAAGGAAAATGTTAAAAAGACAAAGATAGTAAGAATCTAAAGATGGAAAATGAAGGAAAGATTGATGATGAATAAATGCAGAAAAAACAAACAGGGACAGCAGGGACAGAACTACAGACTGAGTTATGTTGAAGAGAAGGTTACTAAGTCTAAAGAAAAAAAAAACCTCAAAGCAAATAGAAAAAAAAATTAAAAGCCAGGTAGTAGGGTTATAGCAGAATGAAAAGTAAAGAACAACGGCCTGAAAGTAGTGCTGAAATAAATGAACTAACTTCTTGAAAAGGACTTGTAGGTGTTGCTAAGGACTATTTCCCATCTTGTGAAAGTAGCTTTAATATTTATTAACTATAAATCATTCAATTCTTAAAGTACATTATTTGTATTCAGTTTATAGAAATAAATAAGGATTTGAAGAAATTGTGGTAAAAATGTTGAACCTTACCCAAAAGTGGAGTTCAGATACTCCAAATCTTTGAATTTTATTTCTCTTTAGAATTATCACCTAAAATGCATATGACATAAAATAAAATAATTAAATAAAATTAACATTTATACTTTATATGAATGATACATTTCAAAAATCATGTAGCCAACCCCTTCTACCTTGGTTATCACCAGACATTTTCCTTCATTGTTGATTTTTCTGAATTTGGACATGGAAAATTTTGGGGGGTGTGAGAGCCAAATGCTTTCTCTGCCAAAAAGTTGACTCTAGAATCAAGTTAATTCCTCACTAAGTTACTTGGGATGTTTTATGTATGAAAACTCCTCTGAGGAGGCAGATGGTGTAGGAAAGGTACATTCCATGCAAGTGTACACACAAGTTACCCAGCAAAAGGAGAATTCTTCCTCTCCAAACTCCCACATATTTTAAAATGTTAAAAAATACGTCTAACTGAATTTATAATAAAAAAAAGGCACTTATCAGGTGCCAAGGAAAGGAGGTGATTTTAAAAAACTAAACCATTAATTAGGAGAGAACCTATGACAGTTTTTAAGGAGGTCTGTAGACCAGAGTTACAGGGTTACAAATGTGAGCTTATATTAAGAGGGAGGGCAGCAGAAGTGACTTGAAGCAATGTAAGGTTAATTAAGACTCATGCAGACAGCTGGGATCCTCAAAATCCCTGGGATCCTTGATGCTATCAACTAAATATTTATATCCCTGTACAAATCCATATGCTGAAATGACAATCTCAAATGCAACATATTTAGATGTGGAAACTTTGTGAGGTAATTATATAACATTATGAAAGTGGGAACTTCATAGATGGGCTTAATGCCTTTCTAAGAAAGGACATAAAGAAAATCCCTTTATCCATCATGGGAGGACAAAGCAGATATCTGTCTATAAATCAAAAAGAAAGCTCTTACCATGAACTACATCAGGTGAAATCTTGATCTTGCACATTCCAGCATTTAGAATTGTAAGAAATAGATTTCTACAAAAGCTACCCAGTCTGGTATTTTTATTATAGTAGTCTAAGCTGACAAAGATGTACAGGGACTAGGAATACTTCTACTACTGTCTCTGCAAGTTGGTAAGGTATTTGTTTATTCTCAAGTTGGTATTGAAAAACAAAGGCTCCAATGAGAAACAAATCTTAGGCCTGTGTATTGTTTAGATCTGGAGGAGCATTTTCTATCATCTATTTGGCCCAAGATGAACCAGATTTCCTGAACTTCCAACAACAGAAAAATATAAATGTACCATATTATACAATGCAAAATTGCTTATAAATGCAAAATACAAGAAATAAATCAAGTGCCCAGACATAGGACAGTGGTTAAATTATCTATAGAATATGCAGAAGGGAATACTTACTATGAAATTATAAGGAAGGTTGAAGATCTCTATCCAGGAAAGGTTACTAAGTGATACCCAGGATAGGTTGATAAATCAAAAACACAAAAGACTATAGTATGCTACCTTTCATGTAATTAAAAGGGGTTATGATTAAATATATATGTAATATTTATTAGCGCAAAAAAGAAAAAAGTAAATGGGTAAACTAGAAAACCAATGAGCTATCTCACTTATAAGAAACAGAGAGGGGACATCCCTGGTGAAGTCCCTGTGGTTAAGAATCTACACTGCGATGCAGGGGACGCAGGTTCAATCCCTGGTTGGGGAACTAAGATCACATGTGCCTCAAAGCAATTGGGCCCCCTTGCCACAAATGGAGAGTCCGTGTGCCACAATGAAAGATCCCACATGATGCAATGAAGATCCTAGGACCCAACACAGCCAAATAAATAAATACGTTTTTTAAAAGAAATAGGCAGGACCAAGGTAAAAAGAAAAGTGGAGAGAATGAGGTGGAAGAGAGGAGAGAAAGTGGTATTTTTCTGAGCATAAGATGTATATTTCTTATTCCTAGAAACATGGTACTTTTCACCACAAAAATAATTAAAATCAATCAAGAGGGAACTTTTGCTTGTGGTCAAAGTTGGTACAACAGGAAAGAAATTTACTTCCCCATCTTTAACAACTAAACACAAGCAAAATAGGTAAGAGACTACTATGAACAATTAGATGTCAGTGTATTATATTTTTTTAATTATATTATTTTTAAAAATGGATCCATTTCTAGAAGCATATGATCTACCAAGACAGAATCATGAAGGAAGAAAAACTCTGATCACACCTATAACTAGTAAGGATATTGAATCATATTCAAAAATCTCTCAAAAAACAAAAGCAGGACCAGTTGGCTTTACTGGTGAATTCTGCCAAATATTTCAAGAAGAACTAATGTCAATCCTTCTCAAACTCTTCCAAAAAATTAAAGAGAAAGGAATAATTCCAAACATATTGCATAAAGTCAGCATGTTTCTGATACCAAAGTTAGATAAGGCCACTACAAGAAAATGAAACTATAGACCAACATCTCAGATGAACACAGATGCAAAAGTTCTTATCAAAATATTATCAAACCAAATTTAACATCACATCAAAGGATCAAGGTCAAGTGATAATTATCTTTGCAATGCTAGGATGGTTCAACATAACAAGGGATAAAAATCACATAATCATTTCAATCAATGCAGAAAAACATTTGATAAAATCTGACACCCTTTCATGATAAAAACTCTCAACACACTAAAGGGAAATTATCTCAACATAATTAAGATCATATTTGAAAATCCCATTGCTAACATCATACTCAATAGTGAAAAACTAAAAGCTTTCCTCTAAGATCAGGAACAAGGAAAATGTAAAATTATCTCTGTTCACAGATGGCATCATCTTAAATGTATAAGACATTAAAGATTCTATACACACACACAGTGTTAGAACTAATAAGTTCTGCAAAGTAGCAGGGTACAAACTCAATAAAGAAACTAAGTTGTATTTCTAGACATTAACAATGAACTACCTAAAAAGGAAATTAAGAAAATAATGCTATTCACAATAGCCTAAAAATTATAAAATAGTAAGGATAAACATAACCAAAGAGGTGAAAGCTTTATACACTGAAAACACTGTTGAAAGAAATTAAAGAAGACACAAATGGAAAGACGGTAGCTGTCTTTCTCTGTCTGACTTATTTCACATAGTATTATGTCAAGGTCTACCCATGTTGTCACAAATGGTAGGAAAATCTTTAGCTACTATTTCCAACGCCTTTCATAGAGCCAGACTGATATCTAATATTATAATATATTCCTTTCATATGAAGGACCTTCTTTAATATTTCTTTTAGTGTAAAACTGCTGGTCATAAACTATTTTGCCTTCATTCTTGAAAGACATGTTTGCTGAATATAGAATTGTAGATAGCATTTTTAAGTATTTTAAAGATGTTGCTTGACTGTTTTATTGCTTGTATTTTTTTCTTATGAAAAATCTGACATCCTTACTCTGTTCTTCTATATTTATTATGTCTTACTTCTCTTGCTGCTCTTAAGATTTTATCACTGACCTTGAACAAACTGATAATATGCCTTACTATATAGCTTTGTGTTTCTTGTACTTGAGATTCATTGAAATCCTTCATCCAGAAGATCGTAATTTTCATCAAATTTGGAAAATTTTTGGTCATGATTTCTTCAAATATTTTTCTACCTCCTCCCAACTCCACTGATTTAGACATGTACTTTTCATATATAAACTGTAACTGGGGGATTAGAAGATCGGAATTTTGCAATCCTTATTGAATTAATGAATCTGGTACTAAGCACTGCAGGCTGTGATCATAAGAAGAGAGGTACCAGATAATAAGTGCTTTCTGCTTAAAGAACAATACTATAGACTTGCCAAAGGTATTAAACTTGAACATGTCTAAGCTTTAGATTCAAGTATTAATACAGAAGACAAAGAAGATGTAAAGCTGCCTCATAATGACTCAGAGAGTTAAATCTAGATCACAGAACCCTTCACATGTTCAATGACCCAGGTTTTTCAACAAATAAATATTCCAGGAAGAAAACATGGAGACATATTAGAAGCCTGTAGATTAAAACCAGAAGCTTGATAAAATTATAAGGAAAAGCTTGGAGTGATCAAGTGATCTTGACCATAGCCAAGATAGATGCTACTGTTTTTGAGCCCCTCTAGGTCACGTGGAGGGCTTCTCGAATGGTTGAAAAAGTTCTGGCTTTGATGTGATGGTATTTTAAGGATGTATAACAGTCCTTAAAAACAGTATTATTAATACTTATCAGTATTAGTCAGTATATGAAATATTGGTTTTATAAAGTTTTCTACATCTGCTATATTTTAAAATAAAAAAGGTTTTCATAAAAAGAGGTGGATGAGCAGAATATAACAAGTTCTCTACTCTGTAATGCTGAAAATGTTTGGCAAAATGCTGAAAAGAGCCTGTGTTTTTTGGAGATAGAAAGAGGAGAGCTTACTCACTGTGAGGTAAAAAAAAAAGTATGGGGAGATAAAAATGTTAAAAACCTAAATTTCAAGAATGTATGTGTGTGTGTGTGTGTGTGTGTGTGTGTGTGTGTGTGTGTGTGTGTGTATAACTGTGTCACTTTGCTCTACAGCAGAAATTGGTGCAACATTGTAAAACAACTATACTTCAACTTTGAAAAGTGGGGGGGAAAAACCTTAAATCTCGAAAGATTCAATCAATGCACCGTATATGGAAAAGTGCTGTATTTTGGTATTTCTGTATTATCATTTTCTGATCATTGTGGAAAGGGAATATCCCAGGAACATTCCAGTGAAGGAGAACATTCCAGGTACTGGCATATGAACATCAAAAGTGTGACTATAAGGTAATAAAACTGATTTACTGAACTGCCATTCCAAATACAACTTCAAATGAGAGTTATTCCATGAAAGTAAGTTACATGAGGAGACTATACACTTATTCTAATTTATGTTGCCATTGCTCAAAACAGTTTGGAACTCCTCTTTATAAACTTTATAATTCAGAGTTTATTTCCTTATGGGTGCAAGAAAATCGGTCTTATCACTATTGTCACACCATATTTTTATCAAGATCTGTATTATCCAGTCCAATCACCCACCTTAGTCACAAGACTTTGGTCGTTTCCAAAAATCAAATCCACCCTTGAAAGACGAAGATTTGCCACCATTGAGGATATTCAAAAGAATGTGCCACAGTCTGTGAAGGCAATTCAGAGGAATTCCAAAAATGCTTTGGGCAATGGCAGCGTCACTGCAATAAGTATTTAGCCTACTGAAGTGACTTAGAAGGAAATAAATAATTTTTATCATAAATTATGGCATATTTTAAAAAGTAAGTCATTACTTTATTATTTAAAAAATAGTTACTGGGGTATTGGCTTAAAAAGGTAAACCTTCCTTATATTATTTTTTAAGGATGAGATAAAGAAAAGCATTATCTTGGAAAAACTTTTCTTGTGAGTAACAATCCAGAAAGGGCCCTATTTGTTCTTGTTAATTGTTGTTGTGCTCAGTCTTGTCCGACTCTTGGTGACTTCATAGACTATAACCTATTAGGCTCCTCTTTCCATGGAATTTTTCAGGCAAGAATCCTGGAGCAGGTTGCCATTTCCTACTCCAGGGGATCTTCCCAACCCAGGGATTGAACCCACATCTTTTGCATCTCCTGCATCGGCAGGCAGATTCTTTATCACTAGTGCCACTTGGGAAACCCATTTATTCTTTCTAACCTACATTAAATGGTTAAAATTGCTATTTGAAGGTAAAGAAAAATCTTTATGAGTTTAACAAACACTCACCAACGTTATTACCAGAGATGAAGAATAGTAAGAAGATAAATACATTGGATTTCCAAACATGAATACAAAACAAAGGAAAACTGAAATCTGAAAATTGAATAAATACATTTTATAGTTATTAGATAAATATCATAATGCATACTTTGTCTACAAGGATACAGTCATTTCTAATATAAACTTTATTTGCATAGAATATTAATACATAGATCTTGACCAAGTGATAACAATTTCAACACACTGACAGGCTCTAAGTACCTTCAACACCATAAATACTATATAACAGATTTTAATTTTTTTCTCATTTGCAACCTGGCACGAAGGAAAAACAATGATTTCTACTGATTTAATAATGGAATGATATAAAAAGAAAGACTCAGTTATAAGTATTAGTTTTCTAATCTGAGTTTTGTTAAACTACTTAAGGACTTCTCTCAGTAAGGAAGTTTTATTTTACATTCTTAGTAAAGATTTTCATTTTTTATTTTCTTAAAGGAGATGTGTTTGGAAACTAATAAAAACATTAATGGAAAAACATTTACAGTCATGCAAAGTATTAAAAAATCTCAGGTCTCAGAGAGAAAAGGCAGTTTCAAAAGTAGCAACAATAATAATAAAACAAAAAATTTTAAAGTTTCATTGAGTATAAAACATCTGCAGTCTAGTTGAAACCAGAGTTACTCTAATATGTCATTCAGTTCTCCTTCTAATATTATCAGCATCATATGTATTAAACACTACCTGAGAGGAGGTAAATAAAACAGTCAGTTATTTTATAAACTCTGAAATCTTATTTCAATATATGACTTATAAGTATTTAAAACTTTACCATGTTCGCATGAATTATCTTTTGAAACTTGTTTGGCTCAATGTACCCCACAATATACATAGGAAATAATGAGGCTATCTGAAATAAAAACATAAAAAAGCAGAAGTGAAAAAATGTAGAAAAGCATTTCCCTATTCATTAGCAAAGTAATTGTAAGAGGACAGTCATATTTCTAATAATTAAAGTCAGAATAATGTGAACCAACCTCCTCACTAATGACTGGAACAGCTCAAAAAAATACTAAAACTACCTGTATGAAAGGCTTCCCAGTGACTTAGTGATAAAGAATCTGCTTGCCAAGCAGGAGATATGGGTTCAATTCCTGGCTTGGGAAGATACCCTGGAGAAGAAAATGGAAACCCACTTCAGCATTCTTGCCTGGGAAATCACATGGACAGAGGAGCCTGGCAGGCTATAGCCCATTGGGTTGCAAAAGAGTCAGACACGACTTGGCAACTAAACAACAACAACCTGTATGAAAGCCACAGACTACTAATAAGGCATAAAAGAATTAGGAAGCTAAGAGCAGAGAAAAGATAGACATCTACACAGATGAGCATGACATTTTGGGTCACTTTTCTTCCAGAGGCATCTGTCAACTCCATCAGTAGCAGATGCCTGCCAGCTGAGAGGCAGTTGAGAGGTTTCTAATACTCAGCAGTCAGATAATCTCAAAAGTGAGATGCCTGCTAAGTCCTTAAGATTTGGTTTGGGACTTCGAAGAGTTTTACTGCAAGCGTGAGTGCTCAGCCACTCAGTCATGTCTGACTCTTTGCAACTCCATGGCCTGCAGCCCCCAGTGTTCCTCTGACCTGATATTCTCCAGGCAAGGATACTGGAGTGGGTTGCCATTTCCTCCTCCAGGGGATCTTCCTGACAAAGGGATTGAACTCATGTCTCCTGTGTCTCTGCATTGGCAGGTGGATTCTTTACTGCTAAGCTACCTGGGAAGCCCCTAGATGACAGGCAACCAGAAATCAAAGCATCCCTCCTAAATACTGAATCCCATCTTTGAATTATCTCATTCTCTGATTGCAGGAGTATGATTAAAGATTGTTAGTCCCTGTATTTGCCTGCTGGAAGAAAATTTACTTTTCTCTGAAAGAAGTGAATATCATCTTAGTCTCAAAATAACTCTATTGAACTCAAATTGTTCATGTACAATGTCCAATACCATATCAAAACTAATCAGATGTAGGAGGAGATATGACATTATCACTAAGACAACAGAAACAGATCTAAGAAGAATCCAAATCTAGTTCAGGGGTCAGCAAACTGTTTATGGAAAAAGCCAGATAGTAAATGTATTATGATTTATAGGCCACATGCAGACTCAACTCTATATTCTTCTATGCTTTTTAAACAACATTATAAAAATGTAAAAACTACTCTTAGCTCACAAATCATTCAAAAACATGTCTGGTATCATCAGACATAGACTTTATGTTTCACATATGCACACAAATAATACAGAAGATTGAAAATTCCAGGAGGGTACTGAAAGCCATAAAAAATAAAATAAAAATGTACAACTAGTATTACAATAATCAATAATAAGAAGTCAAAGATGGGTTTAAAGGCAGGTGAAACACAAGCAAACAAACAAGTGATTAAATTGGAAGATACATCAGAAGAAAGCATTAAGTGGCAAAAGGATGAATGAACAACATATGAAAGAACATAAGAGATGTAAAACATACAGTGTAAAGATCATAATTTACATCTCAGAAAGGGTTGAGGGATTTATACTTAAAAGACATTATACCTGAGAAGTTCCCAAAATCTACAGAAAAAAAAAAAAATCAAGCCCTGATTCATAACTAACCCACAGCAAAGGCTAAATTATAACAAATAAAACCTAACCACACTTAGACATGTCGTAGTAAAAACTGCTTATAACCAAAGGCAAAGAGTAAACACTTAAATAGAGTATGAAACTGACTTTAAGACTTACTATAAAGTTTCTGTAATCAAGACATCATGGTACTGGAGAAAAAATAAACAAACTGACCAAAGGAATAAAATAGAGGGTTCCAAAACAGATCCACGCAATCACAGGCAACTGAGCTTTGACAACAGAGCAAAGGTAATTCAATGGAGAAATGATAGTCTTTTCAGTAAAATGTGCTGGAAGACCTGGACATGCATGTATTAAAAAAAAAATCTAGATCTATACATTACATCTTTCAAAACTTGACATAAATTTATCTTAGATTTAAATGTAGAACACAGACTAAAAAACTTCTAAAAGATAATATAGGAGAAAGTCAAGGTGATCTTGTTTAAGGATGAGTTTTTAGATAGACAAGCACAAGCATGATTCATGGGAAAAAACTGATAAACTGAACTTCCTTAAAATTAAAAATTCCAGCTCCACAAAAGACACTATAAAAAAACTAAAAGACAAGCCAGGTGTTTTGAGAAAATCATTACATAACTCATATCTAATAAAGGTCTAGCATATAAATACTAAGAACTCTCAAAACTCAGAAATAAGAAAACAAATAACCCAATTTAAAAATGGGCAAAATATCAGAACAAATACCTAATCAAAGAAGATATGCAGAGGGCAAATAAGCACATATAAAGAGGAGAAAGACAATACTACATTAGGGAATGGTGATTCAGAAGAACAAGATACTGCTACACACCTATTAGAGTGGCTGAAATTCAAAAACTTGACACAACTGGCAATTTCTTACAAAATCAATCTTACCATACAGTCCATCAATCACAATCCTGGGCACTTACCCAACTGAGCTGAAATCTTTTGCCCACTCAAAAGCTTCACATGATTTTTTTTATAGAATCCCAAATCATGTTATTTGGTGACTAGTCATGATCTTTTCAAGAGGTGAAAGGATAAACAAACTGTGGTACATTCAGACAATGGAATATTATTCATCAGTGAAAAGAAACAAGCTATCATTTCATGAAAAAACATGAAGGAACCTAAAATACATATGGCTAAGTGAAAGAAGACAGTCTAAAAAAGTGACATGAGATGCGGTCCTAAGATGGCTGCGGAATAGGACAGGGAGACCACTTTCTCCCTCACAAATTCATCAAAAGAACATTTCAACGCTGAGTAAATTCCACAAAACAACTGAATGCTGGCAGAAGACATCAGGCACCCAGAAAAGCAGATCATTGTCTTCAAAAACAGTGAACCTCTCTGGGTGTCCCTCAATGTGGAGAAACTTTTCATCTTTAACCTAGATGTTTTATCATTGGTGCTGTATAGATGGAGAAGTCTTGAGGCTACTGTAAAATAAAACTGAAAACCAGAAGCAGGAGGCTTAAGTCCAAAGCCTGAGAACATAAGAGAACTCTTGAATCCAGGGAACATTAATCAATAGGAGCTCATCAAACGCCTCCATACCTACACTGAAACCAAGCACCACCCAAGGGCCAACAAGTTCCAGAGCAAGACATACCACGCAAATTCTCCAGCAACACAGGAACACACCCTGAGCTTCAGCTTAAAGTTACTCCAAAACCATTGACATCTCATAACTCATTACTGGACACTTCATTGCACTCCAGAGAGAAGAAATCCAGCTCCACCCACCAGAACTCCAACACAAGCTTCCCTAACCAGGAAACCTTGACAAGCCACTGATACAACCCCACCCACAGCGAGGAAACTCCATAATAAAGAGAACTCCACAAATTCCCAGAATACAGAAAGGCCACCCCAAATGCAGCAATATAACCAAGATGAAAAGACAGAGGAATACCCAGCAGGTAAAAGAACAGGACAAATGCCCACCAAACCAAACAAAAGAGGAAGAGCTAGGGAATCTACCTGATAGAGGATTCCGATTAATGATTGTGAAAATGATCCAAAATCTTGAAATCAAAATGGAATCACAGATAAATAGCCTGGAGACAAGGATTAAGAAGATGCAAGAAAGGTTTAACAAGGACCTAGAAGAAATTTAAAAAAGAGTCAATATATAATGAATAATGCAATAAATGAGATCAGAAACACTCTGGAGGCAACAAATAGTAGAATAATGCAGGCAGAAGATAGGATTAGTGAAATAGAAGACAGAATGGTAGAAATAAATGAATCAGAGAGGAAAAAAGAAAAACGAATTAAAAGAAATGAGGACAATCTCAGAGACCTCCAGGACAATATGAAAAGCTCCAACATTCGAATCATAGGAGTCTCAGAAGAAGAAGATAAAAAGAAAGACCATGAGAAAATCCTTGAGGAGATAATAGTTGAAAACTTCCCTAAAATGGGGAAGGAAATAATCACCCAAGTCCAAGAAACCCAGAGAGTCCCAAATAGGATCAACCCAAGGTGAAACACCCCAAGACACATATTAATCAAATTAACAAAGATCAAACACAAAGAAAAAATATTAAAGGCAGCAAGGGAAAAACAACAAATAACACAAAAGGGGATTCCCATAACGATAACAGCTGATCTTTCAATAGACACTCTTTAAGCCAGGAGGGAATGGCAAGACATACTTAAAGTGATGAAAGAAAATAACCTACAGCCCAGATTACTGTACCCAGCAAGGATCTCATTCAAATATGAAGGAGAAATCAAAAGCTTTACAGACAAGCAAAAGCTGAGAGAATTCAGCACCACCAAACCAGCTCTCCAACAAATGTTAAAGGATATTCTCTAGACAGGAAACACAAAAAGGGTGTATAAACCTGAACCCAAAACAAAGTAAATGGCAATGGGATCATATTTATCAATAACTACCTTAAATGTAAATGGGTTGAATGCCCCAACCAAAAGGCAAAGACTGGCTGAATGGATACAAAAACAAGACCCCTATATATGCTGCCTACAAGAGACCCACCTCAAAACAAGGGACACATACAGACTGAAAGTGAAGGGCTGGAAAAAGATATTCCATGCAAATAGAGACCAAAAGAAAGCAGGAGTAGCACTACTCATATCCAATAAAATAGACCTTAAAACAAAGGCTGTGAAAAGAGACAAAGAAGGCCACTACATAATGATCAAAGGATCAATCTAAAAAGAAGATATAACAATTATAAATATATATGCACTCAACATAGGAGCACCACAATATGTAAGACAAATGCTAACAAGTATGAAAGGGAAATTAACAATAACACAATAATAGTGGGAGACTTTAATACCCCACTCACACCTATGGACAGATCAACTAAACAGAAAATTAACAAAGAAATGCAAACTTTAAATGATACAATAGACCAGTTAGACCTAATTGATATCTATAGGACATTTCACCCCAAAACAATGAATTTCACCTTTTTCTCAAGTGCTGATGAAACCTTCTCCAGGATAGATCACATCCTGGTCCATAAATCTAGCCTTATTAAATTCAAAAATTGAAATCATTCTGAGCATCTTTTCTGACCATAATGCATTAAGATTAGATCTCAATTACAGGAGAAAAACTATTAAAAATTCCAACATATGAAGGCTGAACAATACGCTGCTGAATAACCAACAAATCACAAAAGAAATCAAAAAAGAAATCAAAATATGCATAGACATGAATGAAAATGAAAACACAACAACCCAAAACCTGTGGGACACTATAAAAGCAGTGCTAAGAGGAAAGTTCATAGCAACACAGGCATACCTCAAGAAACAAGAAAAAAGTCAAATAAATAACCTAACTCTACACCTAAAGCAACTAGAAAAGGAAGAAATGGAGAACCCCAGGGTTAGTAGAAGGAAAGAAATCTTAAAAATTAGGGCAGAAATAAATGCAAAAGAAACAAAAGAGACCATAGCAAAAATCAACAAAGCCAAAAGCTGGTTCTTTGAAAGGATAAATAAAATTGACAAACCATTAGCCAGAATCATCAAGAAACAAAGGGAGAAAAAAATCAAATTAATTAGAAATGAAAATGGAGAGATCACAACAGACAACACAGAAATACAAAGGATCATAAGAGACTACTATCAGCAATTATATGCCAATAAAATGGACAACTTGGAAGAAATGGACAAATTCTTAGAAAAGTACAACTTTCCAAAACTGAACCAGGAAGAAATAGAAAATCTTAACAGACCTATCACAAGCACGGAAATTGAAACTGCAATCAGAAATCTTCCAGCAAACAAAAGCCCAGGTCCAGACGGCTTCACAGCTGAATTCTACCAAAAATTTCGAGAAGAGCTAACACCTATCCTACTCAAACTCTTCCAGAAAATTGCAGAGGAAGGTAAACTTCCAAATTCATTCCATGAGGCCACCAACACCCTAATACCAAAACCTGACAAAGATGCCACAAAAAAAGAACACTACAGGCCAATATCACTGATGAACATAGATGCAAAAATCCTCAACAAAATTCTAGCAATCAGAATCCAACAACACAATAAAAAGATCATACACCATGACCAAGTGGGCTTTATCCCAGGGATGCAAGGATTCTTCAATATCTGCAAATCAATCAATGTAATTCACCACATTAACAAATTGAGAAATAAAAGCCATATGATTATCTCAATAGATGCAGAGAAAGCCTTTGACAAAATTTAACATCCATTTATGATAAAACCTCTCCAGAAAGCAGGAATAGAAGGAACATACCTCAACATAATAAAAGCTATCTATGACAAACCCACAGCAAACATTATCCGCAATGGTGAAAAATTGAAAGCATTTCCCCTAAAGTCAGGAACAAGACAAGGGTGTCCACTTTCACCACTACTATTCAACATAGTTTGGAAGTTTTGGCCACAGCAATCAGAGCAGAAAAAGAAATAAAAGGATTCCAAATTGGAAAAGAAGTAAAACTCTCACTGTTTGCAGATGACATGATCCTCTACATAGAAAACCCTAAAGACTCCACCAGAAAATTACTAGAGCTCATCAATGAATATAGTAAAGTTGCAGGATATAAAATCAACACACAGAAATCCCTTGCATTCCTATACACTAATAATCGAGAAAGTAGAAAAATTAAGGAAACAATTCCATTCACCATTGCAACGAAAAGAATGAAATACTTAGGAATATATCTACCTAATGAAACCAAAGACCTATATAGAGAAAACTATAAAACACTGGTGAAGGAAATCAAAGAGGACACTAATAGATGGAGAAATATACCATGTTCATGGATCAGACAAATCAATATAGTGAAAATGAGTATACTACCCAAAGCAATCTATAGATTCAATGCAATCCCTATCAAACTACCAGCAGTATTTTTCACTGAGCTAGAACAAATAATTTCACAATTTGTATGGAAATACAAAATACCTCAAATAGCCAAAGCAATCTTGAGAAATAAGAATGGAATTGGAGGAATCAACCTGCCTGACTTCAGGCTCTACTACAAAGCCACAGTCATCAAGACAGTATGGTACTGGCACAAAGACAGAAATATAGATCAATGGAACAAAATAGAAAGCCCAGAGATAAATCCACACACCTATGGACACCTTATCTTCAATAAAGGAGGCAAGAATATATAATGGATTAAAGACAATCTCTTTTAACAAGTGGTGCTGGGAAAACTGGTCAATCACTTGTAAAAGAATGAAACTAGAACACTTTCTAACACCGTACACAAAAATAAACTCAAAATGGATTAAGATTTAAATGTAAGAACAGAAACTATAAAACTCCTAGAGGAGAACATAGGCAAAACACTCTCAGACATAAATCACAGCAGGATCCTCTATGATCCACCTCCCAGAATATTGGAAATAAAAGCAAAAATAAACAAATGGGACCTAATTAAAATTAAAAGCTTCTGTACAACAAAGGAAACTATAAGCAAGGTGAAAAGACAGCCTTCAGAATGGGAGAAAATAATAGCAAATGAAGCAACTGACAAACAACTAATCTCAAAAATATACAAGCAACTTATGCAGCTCAATTCCAGAAAAATAAATGACCCAATCAAAAAATGGGCCAAAGAACTAAACAGACATTTCTCCAAAGAAGACATACGGATGGCTAACAAACACATGAAAAGATGCTCAACATCACTCATTATCAGAGAAATGCAAATCAAGACCACAATGATGTACCATTTCACACCAGTCAGAATGGCTGCGATCCAAAAGTCTACAAGCAATAAATGCTGGAGAGGGTATGGAGAAAAGGGAACCCTCTTACACTGTTGGTGGGAATGCAAACTAGTACAGCCACTATGGAGAACAGTGTAGAGATTCCTTAAAAAACTGGAAATAGAACTGCCTTATGACCCAGCAATCCCACTGCTGGGCATACACACCGAGGAAACCAGAATTGAAAGAGACACATGTACCCCAATGTTCATCGCAGCACTGTTTATAATAGCCAGGACATGGAAACAACCTAGATGTCCATCAGCAGATGAATGGATAAGAAAGCTGTGGTACATATACACAATGGAGTATTACTCAGCCGTTAAAAAGAATTCATTTGAATCAGTTCTGATGAGATGGATGAAACTGGAGCCGATTATACAGAGAGAAGTAAGCCAGAAAGAAAAACACCAATACAGTATACTAACACATATATATGGAATTTAGGAAGATGGCAATGACGACCCTGTATGCAAGACACGGAAAGAGACACAGATGTGTATAACGGACTTTTGGACTCAGAGGGAGAGGGAGAGGGTGGGATGATTTGGGAGAATGACATTCTAACATGTATACTATCATGTGAATTGAATCGCCAGTCTATGTCTGACGCAGGATGCAGCATGCTTGGGGCTGGTGCATGGGGATGACCCAGAAAGTTGTTATGGGGAGGGAGGTGGGAGGGGGTTCATGTTTGGGAATGCATGTAAGAATTAAAGATTTTAAAATTTAAAAAATAAAAAACTAAAATTAAAAAAAAATAAATAAAAAATAAAATAAAATAGCCCTTTGACTCACAAAAAAAAAAAAAAAAGAAAGAAAGAGACACATGTACCCCAATGTTCATCACAGCACTGTTTATAATAGCCAGGATATGAAGCAACCTAGATGTCCATCAGCAGATGAATGGATAAGAAAGCTGTGGTACATATACACAATGGAGTATTACTCAGCCATTAAAAAGAATACATTTGAATCAGTTCTAATGAGGTGGATGAAACTGGAGCCTATTATATAGAGTGAAGTAAGCCAGAAAGAAGAACACTAATACAGTATACTAACACATATTATGGAATTTAGAAAGATGGTAATGATAACCATGTATGCAAGACAGCAAAAGAGACACAGATATATAGAACAGACTTTCGGATTCTGTGGGAGAAGGAGAGGGTGGGATGATTTGGGAGAAGGCATTGAAACATGTATAATAATATGATATATGAAACAAATTGCCAGTCCAGGTTGGATGCATGAACAGGATGCTTGGGGCTGGTGCACTGGGATGACCCAGAGAGATGATATGGGGAGGCTGGTGGGAAGGGGGTTCAGGATTGGGAACTCATGTACACCCATGGCGGATTCATGTCAATGTATGGCAAAACCAATACAGTACTGTAAAGCAAAAAATAATAAAATAAAATAAAATTTAAAAAATAAATAAATAAAAATTAAAAAGTGACATATGATTCTAACTATATGACATTTTATTCTGGCTGTATTTTATTTCATTAAAAATTGCAGAGCTCAACTGTGAATTACAGTATTAACATTTCTTGTATCTTAGATGACTGCATTCACAATAACAATTAAGACTGGACCCAGGAATTCTTTTGTTTGGGCCTTTGAAAAGTCCCATGCAACTTAACATTCAGCAGTGATCAGATTATGGATTTGTTGTAGAAGTAGAACAATGATGGATAATTCATTTAAGAATTCCAAAGAGATTTTTATTTCAAGAAGCACCAGTTGGAGATGGTTGATGACTTCCAAGTAACAACCAATTTACCTGAATATAGTTTCCCTGAATTTTGCTTATAACTTAATTGCTTGGAGCTTAAAGTACAGTTTTCTGGAAATGAGGCTATAAATTCAAATCTATTCAGTGGATACCAGAGGGCCAATGCCATCTTCACCCCAAAGAAACGTACTTGCTGGTGGTGTGGGAAAAAAGGCAAGGACACAACTGTCTCAGCAAACCTCTTTTCAACACATTAGCAAGTGCCTCATGGAGCAAGCTCAAGCAAGGCCATAGAACCTCAGAGTCACAGAATGCATAAATTGTTACAGGTTTATTCTACTGATCAACTACCCAGAACTCTATGATTTAACTTATCAAGAATTCAAAATTATTTTTGTGGAAACTCAATGAGCTACAAGAAAACACAGAAACACAATTCAATGAAATTAGGAAAACAGTATGTGAACAACATGAGACGATTAACAAAGAGATAAAAATTATTTTAAAAAGAACCAAACAAATTCTGGAACTGAAGAATCCAATCAATGAAATGAAAAATGCAACAGAGTATCAACATCAGAAGAGACCAAACAGCAGACAAAACAGCGAGTTAGACAGGAACTCCTGAAATACTCTATCAGGGGAGAGCAAAGGAAAAAGCAATGAAAAAACAGTGAAGAAAGCCTATGTGATCTATATGAAAACATCATTGAATCAGTTCTGATGAGATGGATGAAACTGGAGCCGATTATACAGAGTGAAGTAAGCCAGAAAGAAAAACACCAATACAGTATACTAACACATATATATGGAATTTAGAAAGATGGCAATGACGACCCTGTATACAAGACAGGAAAAAAGACACAGAGGTGTATAACGGACTTTTGGACTCAGAGGGAGAGGGAGAGGGTGGGATGATTTGGGAGAATGGCATTCTAACATGTATACTATCATGTAAGAATTGAATCGCCAGTCTATGTCTGACGCAGGATACAGCATGCTTGGGGCTGGTGCATGGGGATGACCCACAGAGATGTTATGGGGAGGGAGGTGGGAGGGGGGTTCATGTTTTGGAATGCACGTAAGAATTAAAGATTTTAAAATTAAAAAAAATAAAAAACTAAAAAAAAAAAAGAAAAAAAATCAGATGGTCAAACATCAGAATCACTGGAGTTTTATGAGAAGAGAAAGAGAAGAGGTAGAAAGTTTATTTAAAGAAATAACAGTTGAGAACTTCCATACCTACAAAGAAATCTGGACATTCAAGTTCACAAAGCTAATAAATCACCCCATCACTATGACTCAAAAAGACCTTCCCTAAAGCACACCATGATGAAACTGTCAAAAATCAGAGACAGAGAGAATCCCAAAAGCAGCAAAAGAAAAAAAGAAGTTGCCATTACACTATCAACTATAGAAATCAAAACAGTATGGTTCAGGAATAAATAATATACATACCAGCAGAACAGACTGAGTGGCCAGAAATAAACCCATGCATATACAGTCAACTAATATTTGATAAAGAAACCAAGAATACTTAGGGGGAAAGATAGTGTCTTAAATAAATGGTGGCAAGAAAACTGGATATTCACATAAAATTGGACTTTTATCCACATCATTCACAAAAAATAATTAAAATGGATTTTAAAGACTTAAATATAAAACCAGATGCCACAAAACTTTTAGAAGAAAACCTGGAGAGTAAGCTCCCTGACCTTGGTCGTTTCAATGATCTTTTGGATTGTAACACCAAAAGCACAAGCAACAAAAGCAAAAATCAACAAGTGAAACTACATCAAACTAAAAAACCTCATGTACATCAAAAAAAATGAAAAGGCAACCTATGCAATGGGAGAAAATATCTGCAGAGCATATATTAGGTGAAAGACTAATATCCCAAATGCATAAAGAACTCTACAACTCAATAACAAAAAATGATTAAAAATTGGTAGCAGAAAAATGAATATTTTTTGAAAGAAGACATCCAAATGGCCAACAGGTACACAAAAAGACACTCAACATCACTAAGTATCAGGAAATGAAATCAAATCCTCTATGAGATATCTGCTCACACGTATTAGAATGGCTATAATCAAGAAGACAAAAGAAAACAAATGTTGGTGAGGATGTGGAGGAAAGGGAACACTTGTGATGCACTGTTGAGAAGTTCAGTCACTCAGTCGTGTCTGACTGTTTGCGAGGCCATGGACTGCAGCACGCCAGGATTCCCTATCCATTACCAACTCCCAGAGCCTACTCAAACTCATGTCCATTGAGTCAGTGATGCCATCCAAACATCTCATCCTCTGTTGTCCCGTTCTCCTGTCTTCAATCTTTCCCAGGATCAAGGTCTCTTCCAATGAGTCGGTTCTTCACATCAGGTGGCCAAACTATCAGAGTTTCAGCTTCAGCATCAGTCCTTCCACTGAATATTCAGGACTGATTTCCTTTAGGATTAACTGGTTGTACTGCATGCTCTGTTAGTAGAAATGTAAACTGGTGGAGCCACTATGGAAAACATTATGGAGGTTCCTCAAAAAATTTAAAATACAGCTACCATACGAGCCAGCAATCCCACTTCTGGTACATATTCCAAAGGAAATGAAAACAGAATATTGAAGACATCCCTGCACATCTATATTCACAATAGCCAAGGTATGAAAACAACCTAAGTGTCCATCAATAGATGAATGGATAAAGAAGAAGTGTATACACACACACACTATGGAGTAATACTCAACCATGAGAAAAAAGGAAATCCTGACATTTGCGACAACACAGATGAACCTTGAGGGCATTATACTAAGTGAGAGAATTCAGATAAAGACCAGGTTGGCCAAAAAGTTTGTTTGGTTTCTGGTAACTTCTCACAGGAAAAAAACCAAACAAATTTTCTGGCCAACTCAACACTTCATATCACCTTATATGGAATCTAAAAAAGCCAAACTTGTCAAAATAGAGAGTAGAATGTTGATTGGGGGTTTGGGGGAGGGGAATGAGGGAGATGTTGGACAAAGTGTATAAATTTGCAACTAGAAGATGAATCGCGGAGTCAGACACAACTGAGCGAGACTGAACTGAGAAGATGAATAAGTCCTGGAGATCTAATGTACTGCATAGTCATTACACTCAGTACTATACTAGATAAGTCACAGTTGCTAAGAGACTAGATCTTAAATGTTCTCACCACAAAAATGAAATAATAATGTGACTTGATAGAGGTGTTAACACTATGATACTAATCAGGTGATAATCATATTGTAATACAATAATGTATCAAATCAACACACTGTACACTTTACAAAATGTTAATAATAGCTCAATAAAAAATTAAAAAAATAAAAGTCTAGTTCATCTTTTGAATGGATAAAAAATCATTAAGGCAATATCAAAATTACCCAAGGAACTAAACAGTTTCATCAGCACCACTAAATTAATACATTTGCTTGCAAGGAAATGATGTACACTAGAATCTATTCTACTATGTTGGCATACGCAAATAATGAAAACCATAGAAACTCCATGTTATTAACAGTTATAGATCAAATATAAGGAAGTAAGGCAGAGTGAATATTCTAAATATGCTTTAGACATGTGGCATAAACTAAATTGAGATTATAACTTCATTTTTTATAGACAATTCCACATACAAAAGATTCTTGGCAGAATTTCTCACTGCCAATAAAGAATATCATTACACATTACCAGTGTTTGTTAGTTAAGTGGAAAGGAGTTCTAACAAAAATTCATAGTAGGAAATTTCATCAAAATTGATCTTATACTCTGCTTCCCTGGTGGCTCAGATGGTAAAGAATCTGACCACAGTGTGGAAGAACCAGGTTTGATCCCTGGGTCAGGAAGATACCCCAGAGTAGGAAATAGCAACCCACTCCAGTATGCTTGGCTGGAAAATTCCATAGACAGAGGACCCCGGTGGGCTATAGTCCATGGGGCCAGAAATAGTTGGCAACTGACCACCTGATGCGAAGAGCTAACTCATTTGAAAAGACCCTGATGCAGGAGATTGAGGGCAGGAGGAGAAGGGGACAACAGAGGATGAGATGGTTGGATGGCATCACTGACTCAATGGACATGAGTTTGGGTAAACTCCGGGAGTTGGTGATGGACAGGGAGGCCTGGAGTGCTGCGATTCATGGGGTTGCAAAGAGTTGGACATGACTGAGCACCTGAACTGAACTGAGTGACGAACACTTTCACTTTCTGTTTCCCCAGCTCAGTTTCTTGTCATTAATTACTTAGTTGTTTGGGGTAACAGGATACGGTCTCAGTTTACTCCATAATATCAAGATTAAAGCTCTGAGAAATGGTGTCCAGTATGATTCTGCTCTTCAGACAAAACAGCCAACATTTAGCTGGAATAGAAGCAGAAATCTCCTAGCATGAAGAGTTTAAGTGGTCCTTATCATGTTATGCAGATTGGCACCTAAAATGATTACTCAGGCAAAAGGAGAATCTACAGGTAGAATTACAGAGATCACCTCAAATACCAATAGGAAAAATTATGGATTGAAATAAGAGCAAAAACCCTGTTTTACAGGTGGACCTTTAATATCTGCCTAACTAACACATTCACAGAAGGTAGGATTACATAATTTTTTAAAAAATCAAACATGTATGTCAACTTTATAATCATTCAATATTTTGAAAATCTATTAGGACACAAATATAATCATATTTAAAATTTCTCCAAAATGATAAAGAACATTTAAAAAAGAATGCATATATGTGTATAACTGAGTCACTCTGCTGTATAGCAGAAATTAGCACAGAACTGTAAATCAACTATACTTCAACAAAAAATTTTTTTCAATGGAAACAACCAAGTATATCTTGCATTCAGCTTAAATAAGTTTAAAATCATCTTACCTGTGTAAAAAGTATAAACTGAGCAAATTGCCAGGGAAGCATAAAAGCAACATTGGAAAGGCAGAGTGCAATAAAGTGCCTTCTACTATTGTTCGTTGTCCTTAATGAAGAGAATTGACACCATTAAGTTTTACTATATATAAAAGTAGCCTATCATTGAACTGAAAGACTGGTTGCAAAATGTTAAAATCTAACGATCCCCTTACCTTTGATGTAAGATAACAAAATACAGTTAACTTTTAAAAGCACATTAAAAAGAACAAAATATTTGAATTATAAAAATGCTTATAATAAAACAATCAAAATTAGAGCTTTAAATAAGATATTGTATCTAGTTTATCAGTAAGTATTTTAAACCTATAACACAATAATTATAGTCATTTTTAATTAACTTTTAATGGAGTATAATCCATAAAAATAATGAATCACACTTCTGTATACCTAAAACTAATATAATACTGTAAAACAACTATATTCAACTAAAACTTTATTTTCCTTTAACGATGCATGACATTAGACATTTAATACTCCAGCAAGAAGGTCAGAAAATAGAATGTGAACTGACTTTGCATACCTTGAGATATTTATATTATATGAGCAGTAGTAGCTTTCATATACCACCACTTTTAAGTTTTGAAAAATGTTACGTGCTGGTGAAATTATAAGCTAACGACTAAGAGAGAAATTTAAAGGTCATTTTCAATGATGACTTCAAGGGAATGATTCTGGAATGCAGTTAAACTAATGCATATTGAAATTTAAACTGTCCATTTTTCAATTATGAGATATAACAGTAACCAATACCTTTTACCATATAAGACATTAGTATCTTTTAGAATATGAAAAAAGGAAATGCAAACACTTTGTGTAAACTACAAAACTCTGTTATTTTTCTAAAGGTGATACACTGTTATAATATGGTACATAAATTTTCAAAAGTAAAAATTGTAATGATCATACTATTTAGTAATATATCATAAAATATATTAAGTACTCAATTATGGTTACAAAATAAAAATTATTTTTGACTAAAGTCCATCCTAAAGGAAATCGGTCCTGAATATTCATTAGAAGGAATGATGCTGAAGCTGAAACTCCAATACTTTGGCCACCTGATGCAAAGAGCTCACTCATTTGAAAAGACCCTGATTCTGGGAAATATTGAAGGTGAGAGGAGAAGGGGCCGACAGAGGATGAGATGGTTGGATGGCATCACCGACTCAATGGACATGAGTTTAAGTAAGCTCTGGGAGCTGGTGATGGACAGGGAGGCTTGGCGAGCTGTAGTCCATGGGGTCACAAAGAGTCGGACACAACTCAGTGACTAAACTGAACTGAACTGAAAGTATGGAGTATAACACATGCATTCAAGCATACAATGCTAAGTGTTCTAATTCACTTATTTCCTTCCATGAAATCTCTGCCTGGCCAGACTAATATCACTTCAAAAAATTTAAACAAATAGAAAATAAATGGATAAAAATTAGATTTCCAAATCCAAATTCAATATAAAAAAAAAACCTTTCCTATAGGTAAGGTAGTCTGCACCTTTTTAGAGGTTGTTACTACCCCAGTTTCCCTTTATATATCTTCTTTAAGTGAACACATAAGGGGCTTTAAATGGCTACAAGACAGTGTGCTAAGTGCTCCATGGTTAAAGACATAAATGTAGCATGGTCTCTGTTTTCAGTGGCATTTTACTATATTAAGTGTATATTCAGACATTTGTGCATGTGTGCTGTATTAACAAATTTATGGTTTTCAGAAAGAAAGAAGATGTACACAAATGATCTTAATATAGGCAAAATCTGAAGGGTACTAATAAATAATCACTAATAACGATCACTCTCCCATTTCTCTGGGAGTTTGGAGGGGACAGTGATCACTATTTGATTCAGTGATAGATCTCAATAACATTCTATGAAACCTATCTATGTGATAAAGTTATTTATAGCATTCTACTATTTATGCTTCTGATGTTGTTGCTCAGACTTTTAAATTTTCTGACATGCTTATAAAGTTAATCCCAAACAAAATATATGTGCAGGGAAAAAAGCTGAGATGAAACCTTGGTTAAACCTCTAGAAATATCTGTAGTTCAGAAATATTAATAGACATATGAACACAGATACTCCTATGTAACTCAGCATTTCTCAAATTCATTTGTGCATCAAACACTTATTTCATGCTTCATCAAACCACAGATTGGAAAACAATGAGTCAGAATACAAGAGGACTGAAGGGAAAAAGTATTAGCTTCTCAAAACCCTTTGAATCTTTGTTGTTGTTCAGCGGCTATGTCATGTTTGACTCTTTGTGACCCCATGGATTGCAGCTCGCGAGGCCTCCCTGACTCTCACTATCTTCTGGAGTTTGCCCAAGTTCACGTCCACTGAACAAATTGGTGCTGCCATCCATTTCATCCTCTGTCGCCCTCTTCTCCTTTTGCCTTCAATCTTTCCCAGCATCAGGGTCTTTTCCAAAGAGTCTGCTCTTTTCACCAGGTGGCCAAAGTACTGGAGCTTCAGCTTCAGCATCAGTCCCTCCAATGAGTATTCAGGATTGATGTCCTTTAGGATTGACTGGTTTGATCTCCTTGCTATCCAAGGGACTCTCAGAAGTCTTCTCCAATACCACAGTTCAAAAGCATAGTATTGTAAAGAAAAATAAAGTAAAAATAAAAATTAAAAAAAAAACCTAGGAATAAAACTAAAAAAAAACAAACAAACAAACAAAAAACCAGCATCATATCTTTGGTGCTCTGCCTTCCTTATGGTCCAGCTCTCATATCTGCACATGACAATTGGAAAGAACAGAGCTTTGACTATATGGACCTTTGTCAGCACAGTGATGTCTTTGCTTTTTCATACACTGTCTAGATTTGTCATAACTTGCCTTCCAAGAAGCAAGCTTCTTCTAATTTCAAGGCTGCAGTCATCATCTACAGTGATTTTAGAGCCCACGATGAGGAAAATTTGCCACTGCTTCCACTTTTCCCCCTTCTATTTGTCATGAAGTGATGGGACCAGATGCCATGACCTTGGGTTTTTTAAAAAATGCTGAGTGTTAAGCCAGTTTTTTCACTCTCCTCTTTCAACCTCATCAAGAGGCTCTTTAGTTTGTCTTCACTTTCTGCCATTAGAGTGGTATCATCTGCTTATATGAGGCTGTGAGTATTTCTCCCGGCAATCTTGATTCCAGCTTGTAACTCATCCAGCCCAGCATTTTCCATGATGTACTCTGCACATAAGTTAAATAAGCCGGGTAACAATATGCAGACTTGTCATACTCCTTTACTAAATTTTAACCAGTCAGTTTTTCTATGTAAGGTTCTAACTGTTGTAGGTTTCTCAAGAGACAAGTAAGATGGTCTGGTATTCCCATATGTTTAAGAATTTTTCAGTTTTTTTAGACCCACACAATCAAAAGTTTTAGTGTAGTCAATGAAACAGAAGTACATGGTTTTCTGGAATTCCCTTGCTTTCTCCATGATCCAATGAATGTTGGTAATTCGATCTCTGGTTCCTTTGCCTTTTCTAAACCCAGCTTGTACATCTGGAAGTTCTCAATGCATGTACTGATGAAGCCTACCTTGAAGGATTTTGAGCATAAGCTTACTAGCATGGAAAGTGAGCACAGTTGTCCAGTAGCTCAAACATTTTTCAGCACAGACCTTCCTTGGAATTGGGATGAAGACTTACCTCTTCTAGTCTGGTGGCCACTGTTGGGCTTTCCAAATTTGCTGACATATTGAGTGCAGTAGTTTAACAGCCTTATCTTTTAGGATTTGAAATAGTTCAGCTGGAATTCCATCATCTCCACTACCTTTATGAGTAGTGTCCAACTACTTAGTCATGTCCAACTCTTTGCGACCCCATGGAATTCTCTAGGCCAGAATACTAGAGTGGGTAGCCTTTCCCTTCTCCAGGGGATCTTCCTGACCCAGGAACAGAACTGGGGTCTCCTGCATTGCAGGTGGATTCTTTACCAACTGAGCTATCAGGGAAGCCCCTTATTGGTAGCAATGCTTCCTAAAGCCCACTTGACTTCACATTCCAGGATGTCTGGTTCTAGGTGAATGACCACACCATCATGGGTATCTGGGTCATTAAGACCTTTTTTGTACAGTTCTTGCCACCACCTCTTCTTAATCTCTTCTGACTCTGTTAGGTCTTTACCATTTCTGTCCTTTATCATGCCCATCCTTGGATGAAATGTTCCTTTGATATCTTCAATTTTTTTTTGACAAAAACTCCAGTCTTTCCCATTCTATTGTTTTCTTCTATTTTTTTGCATTGTTCATTGAAGAGGCTTTTTATCTCTCCCTGCTATTCTCTGGAACTCTGCATTCAGTTGGGTATATCTTTCCCTATCTCCCTTGCTTTCTGCTTCTCTTTTTCCTTCAGCTATTTGTAAAGCCTCCTCAGACTGCCACTTTGCCTTCTTGCATTTCTTTTTCTTTGGGATGGTTTTGGTCACTGTCTCCTGTATGAACCTCTGTCCATAGTCCTTCAGGCACTCTGTTCAGTAGATCTAAACCCTTGAATCTATTTGTCATCTCCACTGTACAATTATAAGGGATTGGATTTAGGTCATACCTGAATAGCCTAGTAGTTTTGCCAACTTTCTTTAGCTAAAGCCTGAATTTTCCTATAAGCAGCTGATGATCTGAGCCACAGTCAGCTCCAGGTCTTGTTTTTGTCGACTGTATAGAACTTCTCGATCTTCAGCTGCAAAGAATACAATCAATCTGATTTTGGTATTGACCATTTAGTGATGTCCATGTGTAGAGTCATCCCTTGTGTTGTTGGAAAAGGGTGTTTGCTATCACCAGTGCATTCTCTTGGCAGAATTCCATTAGACTTTGCCCTGCTGCTTCATTTTGTGCTGCAAGGCCAAACTTGCCTGTTATCCTAGGTATCTCTTGACTTCTTACTTTTGCATTCCAATCCCCTATGATGAAAAGGACATCTTTTATGTTGTTAGTTCTAGAAGGCCTTGTAGGTCTTCATAGGACTGGTCATCTTCAGCTTCTTCAGCATCAGTGTTTGGGATGTAGACTCGGATTACTGTGATGCTGAATGGATTACTGTGATACTTGAAACTTAACCAAATATATATGATCACAAACACATTGGTTTATTAAAACATAATGTAATTATCTAAAATCTGTAGCCTAAACTATTTTAAGTGGAAAGCAATTTTTTTACATAGTGATTTTAGATTTTTTTTTAAACTGGACACAATTTAACTTTGAATAATATTTAAAAACTGAACCTAAATTTAGTAACTATAACAATAGGTTGAAGTAATTCTGAGAAACTCATAATTTATCTAGATTTGTTTTACAAATTAAAATTACCTGAGAATCACAGTTAAGATGTACATCTGAAGTACAAGAAATGGATATGAAAAACTTTCCCGGAGAGGTGGTGTCCACATCACCCGAGTAGCCTGAAATCAATAAAATGCTTACTTTACTCTATGTTCCATTGCAATAAACATCATTAACTTAATAATCATGGGTTGGTTGGCCTTGGCTGGTCTTAGTAATTTTTGTATTAGGCTTATTTATTTCTGAATACCTGTATGGCTTCTCAGTTTTTGGAGTACTCTTATAGGACATAGTCATTAGGTAGAGAGCCATTAACTACCAAGTCCAGAAACAAGTGAAAGATAGATCAGGTCAAATCTAAGGACACCCAAAGGACAAAGAAGATGATAGGGTTAGGAGCAGTGAGGATTCTGGGAACAACAAACCAGATCTACACTCTAGCTCTGCAGTGATAACTGTGGCACCCCATGGCTTTGGGACTTATGCATGCTCAGAAAAAAATAAACAAATGTCACCTAGGGCATTCACAAACACCAAGAGTTTGTACATGACAAATATAATGAGTACAGACATATGCTATAAATAATTAAGATTGCCCTGAATTTGTGAAATATACCTTTGGAAGAGTTAACTGCAAACTTCTAAAAACAAAGAGTATTTGGGAATCCCTGATATGATGTTTATAAGTATTAATTATCAATAAATTTCATAGTCTTTAAAACTATTTTCAAGACAAATGGGACTATGATCTCATGGACTATAGCCAGTCAGGCTCCTCTGTCCATAGAACTCTGCAGGCAAGAATACTGGAGTGGGTAGTCATTCTATTCTCCAGAAAATCTTCCTAACCCAGGGGTTGAACTGGGGTCTCCTGCACAGCAGGCAGATTCATTACCATCTGAGCCACCAGGTAAACCCAGATAAATGGATGGGAATATTACAAAATTTTATATCAAGAATTCTGAAATTCTAGAAAAGAATCTAAACTCTTATAACCAACCTTGCAAGAGTCTTAAAATTCATTGCTCTTCCTACAGGAAACTAAACTGTAAACCTTGGAAGATGAATTACACACAATATGTAGAAGAAGATTAAAACATAATGCATACTCAAAAGAAAAGCCTTGTCTTTGCATAAAGAAAAGACACATCTTTTTGTATAACACATTGTTGACTGACAATATATTTAAGTTAATATATTTAAGATATTTATGTATAATTTTATGATTCCCTTCCCAGGTGGCGCTAGTAGGAAACAACCTGCCTGTCAATGCAGGAGCTGTGAGACACAGGTTCGATCCTTGAGTCGGGAAGTTCCCCTGGAGGAAGGCACGGCAACCTACTCCAGTATTCTTGCCTGGAGAATCCCATGGACAGAGAGGCCTGGCAGACTACAGTCCATAGGGTCACACAGAGTTGGACATGACTGAAGCAACTTAGCACACATTTGTCTAATTGATTTTTTAAAAAATAACCATAACACATATATATGGAATTTAGAAATATGGTAATGATGACTCTGTATGCGAGACAGCAAAAGAGACACAGATGTATAGAGCGGACTTTTGGACTCTGAGGGAGAGGGAGAGGGTGGGATGATTTGGGAGAATGGCATTGAAACATGTATACTATCATGTAAGAAATGAATCGCCAGTCTATGTTCAATGCAGGATACAGGATGCTTGGGGCTGGTGCACGGGGATGATCCAGAGAGATGATATGGGGTGGGAGGTGGGAGGGGGGGCTCATGTTTGGGAACTCATGTACACCCGTGATGGATTCATGTCAATGTATGGCAAAACCAAAACAGTATTGTAAAGTAAAATAAAGTAAAAATTAAAATTAAAAAAAATAACCATGTATCTACTTGTCCCAACATAATGAATAGAGACTTCTACCCTATATAATCTCTGCCATAAGATATTACATATTTTGATTTCAAAAACTAGCAGTCAAGATTCTTCCACTTTTCACTCCCAAAACCTCAGCATCTAACACAGAACCTGGCACACATTTTTTACTTGTTTTGTTGAATGAATCCATCATATTCTAAATAAGTTTTCATGAGCTCTTTTTAGGTGAATCCTGTTTTGGTGGACTGAGTTACCAAGTTAATTTCTGTTTTGAATTCAGCTTGTGTTATTAAAAGGATCGTGATGTAATAGAAGTGAGGTTTTAGAGCCAGAGAGAAGGATAAGAGGAAACCCAGCTTCATCATGGAGTCAATCAGGAATCTTGACTTTGTAATTTAACCACTCCAAATTTCTATTTCATATCTTCCACTATGAAGATATCAACCACTTCTCTAAAGAGTCTGATGGAAGTGTATGAGATAATGTATATAAGGTGCCTGAACTCAACAAGTATAATATTTCCTTTTTCTACAAAATATATATAACACATATACATGCTAAAAACCAGGCAAGATATTTTACATCATATATTCTAATGACTATGTAAAAAAGTGGATCAACATGATTAAAAAACAACTTACAACATAAGGTTCTTTAAAATATTGCAAAGTCCTAAGTAAGATACAATTAAATACTGCTTTAATATACTGCCCCTTTTATTTCTAAAAATTATTGTCTAGAAAACAAACCTCTCCATGGTTGAAAAAGTAGCATACGACTGTAATTATACCTCCAAGTTGAGTCCCACTGTAAAAAAAAAAAATATATATATATATATACAATCAAAATTCATGTAAAATATAGTGACTTTTTCACAAAATTATTTTAGATTTTAAAATGCCACAATACTAAACCATGTAAAATAACAATAAAAATTGCAAAAGTACTCATGTAGTTGATGTTGTACTCTTGAATGTATAAGGATCCAAAGTATAAATATAAAGTAGTCTGAATCTTACAATTTATTGTATTTAAAATATTTTCTAAGTATATTAGATGTGAACATAAAATATTTTTTAACACAGGCCAGCATTTCAGAGTATATATACTCCATTCTTTGAATATTCTGAGTGGAGGAAAATTTTTTGTCATCAAATTGGATATCAGTGACTGAAAGATGAAGAGTCTAACAGTTTCATTTAGCAGTAACTGAACCATCTAAACTACTACAAATATTCTCTTGCTGAGTCCCAACGAACAACATTGTAGAATACAAAACTCAGATCAAGGACGCCTGATAATTATCAAAGATTAAGAACCGTTTCTTAAGGTTGCCTTTCTTTAAAGTATTGTTCATCATTATACACACATCTTCACACTCAGAAGACAAATACTGGTTTAATGACTGAAAAAAGGGAAGAATGAGTTCAACAAAACAAGCAGAGGAAAGCCAGTTGGAAGTAATTTACCTTGAAGATATTTTCACTAAGGGGAATTCAAAGGGCACACTTTGAAGAAGGAATTGAGAGGAAGAAGGCATGAGAAGCAAGAATAAATGCTGCATACAGTAACTAGGAACAAGTAGATAAATCTAAAGAAGACTTGGCAACATAGAAGAAACAGTGGTGACTACTGTGGAGGGGTACTAGAAGTACTAAACTACTAAGTATTATAGTTAGAATAATTATAAGATGCTAGGAACTGTTTTCAAGTACACTGTTCTAAATTCCTTGTATTGATCAAAAAGAAGAGGAAAAATATCAATCAATTCTAGACTTGGTCAAGTTAAATATGCATGTTAAAGTTTTATCTTTAGCCACCAAAAGAACAGAAACAGAATACCTGTGTCCCAAGTTAGTGCCCAGAGGGGAGAGTAGACATGGTTAAGAAATAGAAAACTTCTCCCCAAGCCCCCGTTTCTTTTGTTCCTCATATGCCATAGTTTCTAGTCTCCTCACAATTTTGGTGACACTTTTATAGTCAGCATATGTTATATCTTCATATTCTTCTTAAAGACTGGAGCTTAATAAAGTATTGATATCCTGGAACTGTGTAACTAATTTAAAGAAGACTGTAGCTTTCCTCATGGGTAGCTTTCCTGATGAAAAATACTAATTTTTAAAATGTCTTGGTCTAGTGTAAAATTTTCCATATTTGAAAAAAGCATAATAAATACAAATTATTGTTTAAAATAGAACATCTTATTAACATCTTAGCCTGTTAGCACAATCTAAAAGCAATTCTTTTCCCTCAAAATACTGATGAGTTTATATATTTTTCTATATAGCATACATATGGAAAAGTGCATTAAGATTTTCCGATAGTTTACAGAACACTTATAAAGTGAATATTCTTTTGACCACCATATGTCACTGAAATAGAAAACAGATCACATCCTGACACCTCACATGCCATCCCTTGAGACAGGGACTATCCTGAGTTTTGTAATTATCAACAAAACTGCTTCTATACACATCATACTATCATTTACTTTCACCTGTATTTGAACTTTATACAAATCTAATTTTGCAGTATTTTCAGATTTTGTGCCTGCTTTGATTCATTCAACATTATATTTGTAAGATTTTTTTCCACATTGATGCTGGTACCTATAGTTCATTTATTCTCACTGTTTATAATATTTCTCTGTAATAATAAACTTAAAAGTGTACATTTCTCTGTGGAGGGATGTTTAAGTTGTTTCTAGTTTGGAGTTACTACAAAGATGTTATGTTATTGTACATACTTTCTGGTGTACATGTAGAAGAGTTTCTTAGGCATATTTACTTCAAACTGGAATTGCTGAATTATAAGGTATATATATCTTCAAGTTACTAGATAATGCACAATGTTTTTCCAAAATAGTTGTACTAATTTATATGTCCACCAGCCACGGATAAGAGTTCCTGTTGTCAATTTTCCCAACCCAGGGATCGAACCCAGGCCTCCTGCTTTGCAGGCAGATTCTTTACCATCTGAGCCAGCAGAGAAGCCCTTTGTCAACCTAGTAGATGTGAGATAGTATCTCACTGTGGTTAAAATGAGTATTTTCCTGATAATTAATATGGTGATCAATTTTATATACATTTGTTGGCAATCTGGAACTCTTCTGGAAGATGTCTTTTCATATTTTTTCCAATTTTCAATTGGGTGGTCTTATTTTGTCTGCCTCCTTAGCTATAAATTCCATAAGGACAGGGATTATTTGTTTTTGTATTCCTAGCTCCTATAGAATAGTGCTCTCAGTCACAGTAGGCATCTAATAATAATTGTCAAATTAAGTTTGACAATTAAGTTTGTCAAATTAAGAGCATAAGTTTGGATACCACATCCATAAGACTGGATTACCCTACAAGGATAAAAAGGAGGCCTTTTAATATTTTAAAGATTTTATTTTAGTGACTAGCTCTAGTTTGAGGCTGCATATTTGGCTAAGCTTTTGAAAAAAATAAAATCTAAATGTTTCCATCTGTTAGTCAATTAATCTTGTTAATTATCCTTTTAATTTAATCAACAAATGTCAGAAAGGCCACCGAAATGTCTTTTAATACAGTAATCTTACCTCAGGTAAGCACCATACATGAAGAACAATCCCATCATTATTCCATTTAAAATAAAAATCACACCAACATAAAAGCAAGCAGGGTCTCCCAATCCTTTAAAAAGACACAGATTATTAAGTATTTAATGAGTAAATGACTATATAGCAATTGAGCATAATTATCTCAGTGGTTTGTAATCAAGAGCTCATGAATTAGCTAAAAGCTTTGTGGCTCAGACTGCTGCTCTGTTTAATAGTTACATTAGTACTTTCCCCATACATGAGGTATTATTGGTTACATTTGCATTTTTTTCCACCGAAGTATTATCATACTGTAATGATTAGTTGGTGCTTCATTTTATTTAGGTGATGCTCCTATGAACTTTCTGTAGAGTTACTTGATAAATCACAAGACAAAATCCACTACATTAATTTTATCCTGGATGACTCAGATATGGCCCCTGACCTTAAGGCACAGCTTTAGTCTATAAAAGATAAACTGGTCCATTACTATGTATAGCCAGGACCATAATATTTAATACATTCCATGTATAACTTCCATGTACATGTGATATATTGACACAGACATAATCTACTAGGTGCTTTTTCGCTATTATCTGACATAATACTCAGAACAAATCTTTGAAATTACTTGCTGTGAAAACAAGCTTTTCAGTGGTTGAGAAAACAACACAGAAAACTTAACCTGCCAAAAGTTATTTAGGTGTAACTGGTGGAGGCAGGATTAAAGGGCTAGCCTTTCTGATTTCTTCTACTTCTCTGATCATTCCTTTTCAGTCTGTCCTAATAATTCCTCTTCCTATACACACCCTCCTTCAACGCTGGCCTACTTTAGGACCTGTCATATGCCCTCTTCTTTTCTAAGTCTGCATGTTCTCCTTAAGGAAATTCTTTGACTTCCGTGGTTCCAATTACCATCTACATACAGATGATGCCAAGTCTACATTCAAATGAGAACTTTCTTATTCCTGTATGTATGTACATAGGTAGCCACTTGACATCTCTACTTTGGAATCTCTCAGATACTTCAAATTAATGAACCAATTCAAACCTGCTACTTTTTTAATGTTTCTTACCATTTTGAATGGAGGGATTCAATTACTTAAGCCAGAAACCCAACAATATTACATAAACCCAGCCTCTTTCCTCTTTCCCATCAATCATCAAATCCTTTCATTTCTGCTTTATACTCTCTCTCAAATCCATTCATTTTCCAGTTATCTTTCCTTTAATCACTTGCTGAGAGCAAAATAGTTTCCTACCTGGACTCACTGAATTCACTTTTGTCCTTTACTAATTATCTTTTCCATGTAATTGCCAAAATCATGTTTTAAAAACATGTTAAAATTCTTCAATGAATACATATAATATCCTTAGCCAGTAAATGGTTCTTCATTATCTGACCCTTGTTTACATTCCAAACATCATTTCACACCATGTTTTCTTCTCTAACTGCTCAAGGAAGTCTAGCTTTCTTTCAATTCTCTCTTGCTTCAGAACTTTGGAATATGCTGGTCCCTGTTCTGGAAACACCTCTCTTATCCTCAGCAATTTTATTTTCTTGTTTGTAATATCCACCACAGTTGTACCTGCTAACATGTAAAATCTATGCTGGTAAGGCCCCATGTTTACCAGGTTTATCTTAGGAGCCCAAGTGCCAATACTAACCTATCACTTGAAAGTGAAAGTTAAGTCGCTCAGTCGTGTCCGACTCTTTGCGACCCAGTGGACTGTAGCCCACCAGGCTCCTCCGTCCATGGGATTCTCCAGGCAAGAATACTGGAATGGGTTGCCATTTCCTTCTCCAGGGGATCTTCCCGACCCAGGGATCGAACCCACATCTCCAACATTACAGGCAGACGCTTTAACCTCTGAGCCACCAGGGAAGCCCCTTAGTGGCAATTTAATAAATACCATATACACATACATAAGGTGATTTTTTCCCATCCCTCAGACAAGGTTCTACCTTCCATGCTGGCCGAATCTCTCAATTTATGAGGCATTCTCTCAATTCCTTTGAACAAAAAAGTTTAACTGTCCTCAAATATCCTCTACCACCACTGTTTTAGATATTATAAAGAGCATCTGAGGGAATCAGTAAAAATGTAAGGGAAACATGAAAATACAGATTTAGGATATATTCTGAGAACAGAATGTTATTGCACACAAGTTAACAGAAAAAAATATATAAAACAAAGTTGTAGAGAATATGAAAAAGAAAAAAACAACTATGTAAGTGTTATGCAAGTAGATACATGGGATTGCAAATAAAAGTTTCAAGGTATAGCATTGTAATCTACAATTACTAATCTAAGTACTAATCTACAATTACTTAGATTGTAATAGGGCTAAATTCCAAATATCTTAAATAGCAATGACAATTACGGATTCGGTAAAACTGTTAAATGATTCTAAAAGTGGTTCTCTGACAGATACTAATGTGGAAGATGTATATGAAGAACTACTCATGGACTGTGAGAGCACAAAAAAGTAGAACTTCTAAAGTAACCTATTATTATATATGTCTAATTTTTAAATATTTATGCATGGCTAAATGTTTACATTAACTTTCTCAACGATTACAGATAGAACTGTGGCTATTTGATCTATATCCCCTATATTTACATATTCAAGCCACCTCAAAACCATTTCTGTGCCTTCTGAAAGGAAGGAATGTCTTATAATCAGTATGACCTTACACAGATATATATTAATATTCAAATTAAATTCCAAAATAATACTTATGTTAGTAAGTACATTGCCCTCTCAAAAATTTATTTTAAAGGGTAAAGGTAAATATTTAGGTGAATCAGTTCTATAATGTTTTTAAAGAAAAAAATCAAGCATAGTAATTTATAATAATTCTTAGAGAGTCATAATATTGTAAAATATATATGTAAATATTAATGACAATATACAGCAGCATTTTAGGAAGAAACATGCCTTCACAGCTTTGAACTTCATTTAGAGGTTCTATTCTGGTCACGTTCCAGCAGGTCTTAGTTTCTAACCCAAATAAATTCATTATTCCCACAAGTGTGCGATAGCAGAAGGCTAAAATCACCTAAAAGAGATAAAATTAAAAAGATGATAGATATACATTATCTTTATAATTTTTCCAAAATATCATTTTATGATGGCTGTGATGAATTTATAACATTATAAACTTTGATGAATTTATTTCAATCATTTCATGTGGGAAACAGTCATTTAAATAATTTTATGTACACATACACTATAAAGTTGTATATTACTGAGTAATGCACAGCTATACAATTTATGTTGTGATTGACATCTCTGTAATATACTCTTTCAAACAACTGAAACAGAACAGTAGCTGTAAAATCAAGCATTAAGTATATAATTAAAATATGAAGAAAATTAATAGCAAACATACAAAGCTTTACAGGAGTATTTTATAACATTTCTCTTAGGCCCTTGAACTTATTATCTTCATAGTCTAAAAACCAACTCATAGTCTATAAAACAACTGCACGTGGAATAATAGCTCCTATGCCCATTAAGCATTAACATTTGATTAAGCAGATTGACTTAACCAATCCTTCCCAATCTGAAATCTGCCTTAAAATTTTTAAAGACAAAGGAAATTAGCAACAAAAAATTACAAAAAAGTACTGATTCCTGGGAGATTGCTTTAAAAAAATAATTTTATAGATTTGAGAAAAATAATGCAGATCACTGTGCGGGGGGAGGGGCGAGTTAAAAAATAAAGATTTCAAAGGGAAAGTAAACTATTTTGGTGACCATCCTTCCAGTTTCTCCCTAGGCACAAAAGACAGGTAGCTAGTGTCACTGGGGCTTCCCTTGCGGCACTAGTGACCAAGAACCTGCCTGCCAATGGAGGTTAGACGTAAGAGATGTAGGTTCCATCCCCAGGTCGGGGAGATCCACTCCAATATTCTTGCCTGGAGAATCCCATGGACAGAGAAGCCTGACAGGCTGCAGTCCATAGGGTCACAAAAGGTCGGACATGACTGAAGCGACTTAGCGTGCACACATGCAGAGTTATTCATTGCACAATATTATACAAGCAGTTAATGTAATACACATCAGTAAACACCAGAAACAACTTTTCACGTATAATATAGATTTACTATATCACTTAATTTTGTAAAACTGACATTCTGCTCAAATTTATAACTTGTGTATTTTTCACAAATGTACAAAAATTTGTCACATTAAATGTGCAAAATCTAGAATTATACTCCTTTATGAGATATCATTCAGTATAGGAAGAAGGCATGACTTTGAAGTCAAAATAAACAAAATATTCTGACTCTGCAAGTTATAGTTTCTATGGTGTGAAATAATCCTTCAGCCTCTGAACCTCAGCTACCTCATCTCTAAAATAACATTAATGACCATCTTACAAGAGTGATGGGAGATTAGAGCTCACATATATAAGTGCTGGTATAGAGTAAGCATTAAATGCCTTTACCCTTTTAAAACACATTGTTTCACACTCATATTTTAAGATGAGAAATTAAGCTCCTTGTGAACACAAAGTATGGGCATTTACTTCAACACTGAAGTACCACATAAGGCTGCAAGCAAATTTAAGTGTTCTCCATATTATATCTATGCAATATGAAAATAAGACTGGACAAGTCCTTGTTGGCTGTCATTTACATGCTTTCAAGTTTTAAAAATGAATGAACTAATTATCATGATTATTTTTTCATAATATCAAAGAAACTGAAAATTGTGCAAATTCAATAAATTTTTTGGTAAGTAAAATGAAAAAACTAGTTAATGTTTTAGAGGCCATACTGATGGAAATTAGTGGCACAAAAAACAGAGATTTAATGATATAAAATTATAAAAATAACTCAAAACTAAAAATAATAATTATCAAACACTGGAAGAACTTGGCCTAGTCCGATAAGCTAAATCCTTATCTTATTTACATAGAGTAAGTCAACATTAACTAAAGTTGAAGATTCAACAAATAGTTTTTTTTTTCTCTTTGATTTTTCTATTTTCACTAGAATTATCCAGATAATCATTAGAGGAAATAAGGTCAAAGTGCCTCTGAAAAGTAAGATGGGATATGGAGAAAGCTGCTGCAGAAAACCACTTCTTTCATCTTAAATCTTATGTAGGTCTATACCATTGTTACTACCACAAATTACATTGAAAAGCACTTATAGAAATCAAATAAAGAAATAAATCTGAGAAACCCCTAAATTCTTTGAAATTCAATAACACAATATTTAAATATCCAATGGATCAAAGAAGAAACCACATGGAATATTAGAAAATCACTTAAACTAACTGAAGATGAAAAAAAAGGCAATATTTAAATAAGGTAAATGTTCACTTTGGGGAAATGGAGTAGATGTACTTTTCTCTATTCCTGCAAGAACAACTAGAACTTCTGCGAATCATATAAATCATAAGAAGAAAGGTAGAAAAAAGGCGGCACACTAGCTAGGAGTCTCAGGACCCAAGGAATGACATGGTTGTAAGTTTCCTGGACTTTCCTTTTGCCTTACTTTCTCAGATTTGGAGTCAGAGTCTGGCAACCAGAAACACCACTGGGGGCTTACACGGCATTCAGAAAAGGCCTACTCTTTCTAGCCAAAGGACTAGGACAGTGGCAGCCTAGAAATAGATAACTTTTAGACAACAAAAACAACCAAACACTCAAAAAACAACACATATATATATGCACACATACACATATATATAGTACCATTCTCTTCAGTAGAGATCAAATGGAGTATGTAAATAAAAACTGAATCTAGGTTTTTAAATGCTCTAAACACAATGAATTTAAGCTACAAATTAATAACAAAGATAAATCTTCAAACACTTGAAAACTAAAAGAAACCCACTAAACCCACTAAAAAAAAAGTCCATGGACCAAGTAAGCAACCTCAAGGGAAATAAAATATATTGAATCAATTTTTCTTTTAAGTATAAGGTTTCCAAGTCCAGCATGTAAGAAGCTTATAATTTGCCACTCCATTCTAATAAGAAAAAATTAAACAAGCTGAAAAGTCAACTCTTCTCAGATCCAAAAGAGAAGTGAGGTCACTAGGCAAACTGCTTCTCCCAGACTGTAAAGGTTGACAGGCAAATACAGAGAATCACAACTTATTGGAGCAAAAACCCAGGGGTGGAAACCTCCATGGGAACCAGATGGAGAGACGGAAAACCTAAATTATAATTGATGAATTGCTAGAGGCACAGTGTAGACAATTCTAAGAATCAAAAACTCCAGGGAGACCCAGTAATAGGGATAATGCATACATATTTATGAATTTTATCTCTAGGAGAAATCACTAGTTTCTTACAGTGATATCAGAAAAAAATCTGTTTCTGAGGGAGAAGTGGAAAGAGGAACATTTTGAAATACACCAGAGCACTCTGTTCTTAACAAGGCCTGCCCTTGAAAGAGACTACTCTACAAGTAGGCCTAACCAGCTAGGGTTTTCAGTTCAGTTCAATTCAGTTCAGTCACTCTGTCATGTCCAACTTTTTGCGACCCCATGAATCGCAGCATGCCAGGCCTCCCTGTCGATCACCAACTCCCAGAGTTCACTCAGACTCATGTCCATCGAGTTGGTGATGCCATCCAGCCATCTCATCCTCTGTCGTCCCCGTTTCCTCCTGCCCCCAAGCCCTCCCCGCGTCAGAGTCTTTTCCAGTGAGTCAACTCTTTGCATGAGGTGGCCAAAATACTGGAGTTTCAGCTTTAGCATCATTCCTTCCAAAGAAATCCCAGGGCTGATCTCCCTTAGAATGGACTGGTTGGATCTCCTTGCAATCCAAGGGACTCTCAAGAGTCTTCTCCAACACGACAGTTCAAAAGCATTAATTCTTCGGCTAGGGTTTTATCAAAGCCTAAACTACAGGGTCGGAGAAGGCAATGGCACCCCACTCCAGCACTCTTGCCTGGAAAATCCCATGGATGGAGGAGCCTGGTGGGCTGTTGTCTATGGGGTCGCAGAGAGTCAGACACGACTGATGCGACTTAGCAGCAGCAGCAAACTATAGGGTGGCAGAGTAATACCCAACTCCACCCCTCTATGTGAGAGAAGGGAAATACCCAATTCCAGCCCACTCTAGTCATCCTGCTGTACCTAAATGGGAAAGAAAAAACCAAGAAGCACTTACAAAGTTCACAGTCCAGAGGTACATGTTCACAAAAAATTGAGACCTAATTACAGAATGCTTCCCTTACACTACTAAAGGCCTATTTATGGCAGCTCTTTGTACCCAGTACCTCAAGCTAGCTATTAAGAAAGGCATCACAAGGCATACTAAAAGCCAAAACATTGTTTGAAGAAACAGAGCAAGCATCAGAACTAGACTTAGATATGGCAGGCATGTTGAAATTGTAAGACTGGGAATTCAGAACAGCAATAATTAATGTGCTAAAGGCTCTAACAGATAAAGAAAGGAGCATGCAAGAACCGATTTGCAATGCTAGCAGAGAAGTTCTCTATACACTATAACAGAATACACTATAACAGAAATCAAGAATGCCTTTGATGTGCTTATTGGTAGGCTGGACCTGGCTTGAGGAAAGAATCTCTGAGCTTCAGTATATTTCAATAAGAAACCTCCAAAACTGAAAATCAAAAATGTAAAAGACAATACCCAAGCACTGTGGGACAACCACAGAAGGTACACCATACATGTAATGGGAATGCCATAGGAGAAAAGATAAAGAAACAGAAGAAATATTATGAATAGAAACAATGACTGGGAATTTCCTCACATCAAACTACAGGTACAGAAAGCTTAGAGAACACAGAAAAACTATACCTATTCATAAATCATACATACTGAATATGCATATAACATTCAAACTATAAAAAAATTAAAGATAAAAAAATCCTTACAGAAGTCAGAAGAAAAACATGCCTTACTTAAGAAGGAACAAAGGTTAAGAAGTACCTCTGACTTCTCAGAAACTATTCAATTTAAGAAGAAAATGAAATATTTAAAGAGTTGAGAGGATAAAAAACCAACTTAAAATTCTGTATCATGTGAAACTATCCTTTAAAAGTGAAAGAGAAATACTTTCTCAAACAAACAAAAATTGAAAGACTTTGTATGTTTTTTAGAGAGATAAGAAAGACATGGATTAGAAAACTTGGATCCACAGAAAGAGCATCAAAGAAAGAATAAGTGAAGATAAAAAAAACTTTTCTTTTTCTTACTCTTAATTGATCTAAAGTATAATAGCTTTGTTCAAAATTGACTGTGTGGATCACAATAAACTGTGGGAAATTCTGAAAGAGATGGGAATACCAGACCACCTGACCTGCCCCTTGAGAAATCTGTATGCAGGTCAGGAAGCAACAGTTAGAACTGGACATGGAAAAACAGACTGGTTTCAAATAGGAAAAGGAGTACGTCAAGGCTGTATATTGTCACCCTGCTTCTTTAACTTCTATGCAGAGTACATCATGAGAAACGCTGGACTGGAAGAAACACAAGCTGGAATCAAGACTGCCTGGAGAAATATCAATCACCTCAGATATGCAGATGACACCATCCTTATGGCAGAAAGTGAAGAGGAACTAAAAAGCCTCTTGATGAAAGGGAAAGAGGAGAGTGAAAAAGTTGGCTTAAAGCTCAACATTCAGAAAATGAAGATCATGGCATCCGGTCCCATCACTTCATGGCAAATAGATGGGGAAACAGTGGAAACAGTCAGACTTTATTTTGGGGGGGCTCCAAAATCACTGCAGATGGTGATTGCAGCCAGGAAATTAAAAGACTCTTACTCCTTGGAAGAAAAGTTATGACCAACCTAGATAGCATATTCAAAAGCAGAGACATTACTTTGCCAACTAAGGTCCATCTAGTCAAGGCTATGGTTTTTCCAGTGGTCATGTGTGGACTGAGAGTTGGACTGTGAAGAAGGCTGAGCGCCAAAGAATTGATGCTTTTGAACTGTGGTGTTAGAGAAGACTCTTGAGAGTCCCTTGGACTGCAAGGAGATCCAACCAGTCCATTCTAAAGGAGATCAACCCTGGGATTTCTTTGGAAGGAATGATGCTAAAGCTGAAACTCCAGTACTATGGCTACCTCATGCAAAGAGTTAACTCATTGGAACAGACTCTGATGCTGGGAGGGATTGGGGGCAGGAGGAGAAGGGGACAACAGAGGATGAGGTGGCTGGATGGCATCACTGACTCGATGGACGTGAGTCTGAGTGAACCTCGGGAGTTGGTGATGGACAGAGAGGCCTGGCGTGCTGCGATTCACGGGGTCGCAAAGAGTCGGACACGACTGAGCCACTGAACTGAACTGAAATGATGCATGTACTTAAACTTATGTGTAACAAACATAAATGACAGCAATGATTCAGGGTTGGAAGGGAGGAATTAGAATTATTTTGTTATTAGAAGGTCCTCACACACACACACACACACACACACACACACACACACACACACACACACACAGCCCTGAAAGTGGTTTAGTGTTATCTGAAAGTGATCTTAGATTCATTTTAAATGTATACTGCAATCTCTAGGTCAACCACCAAAAAAAGTTAAAAAAAAAAAAGAATTATAACTAATACGGTAACAAAGAGAAAATGAAATAATATAAACTGCTCAGTTAGAACCACAAAAGGCATGAGAAGAGTGGAGTCAAAATAGGAACAAAAACAAGGGCAACAAATATAAAATATTGTAGCAACAAATATAGTTGATATCAATCTATGTCAATAATTACTTAGGACATCAATGATCTAAATGCACCAATCAAGAGACAGAGATTATCAGAGTAAATCAGAAAATCAAGACTCAAACATACTTTGTCTAAACTAACTTTAAATATAAAGACTCATATAGATTAAGAGTAAATGAAGAGGACTTCCCTGGTGGTCCAGTAGTTAAGAATCCGCCTGCCAATGCAGGGAACATGGGTTCGATCCCTGGTTGGGGAAGATTCCGTGTGCCACGGAGCAACCAGGCCTGTGAGCCACAACTACCAAAGCCCATGTACCCTAGAGCCCATCCTCTGCAACAAGAGAAGCCACCGCAAGGAGAAGCCTATGTACCACAAACAAGAGCAGCCCCACTTGCCCCAACTGGAGAAAGCCCTTGCACAGCAACGAAGATCCAGTGCAGCCAAAAATAAAATGTGTTTTAAAAAGAGCGAATGAATGAAGTAAGATATACTACACAAAAACTAATTAAAAGAAAAATCAGAGTAGCTGTACTAATTTCAGACAGAGCAAAACTTCATGAACAGTTATCAGGGATAAAAAGTGGTATCACATAATGATAGAGGGGTCAGTTCTAAAAGGAGACATGCCAATCCTCAATGTGCCTGCATCTAACAACGGGGCGTAAATAAAATCAATAAGCCTCCAGCCAGGCTAAGAAAAAAAGAGAAAGAACACAAATTACTAATATCAGAAATGGAAGAGAGGTCATCCTTATAGATCTCATAGACATTAAAAGGATAGTAAAGGATTGATGGGGCTTCCCTGGTGGCTCAGTGGTAAAGAATCCACCTGCCAATGCAGGAGACATGGGTTTGATCCCTGGGTCAGGAAGATCCCCTGGAGAAAGAAATGCCAATCCATTTAGGTATTCTGGCCTGGAAAATCTCATGGACAGAGGATCCTGGCAGGCTATAGTCCATGGGGTTTCAAAAGAGTTGGACCTGACTGAGCAACTAAACCACCACAGCAAAAGGAATAATGAACAACCCTATGCCCACGAATGTGATAACCTATGAACCATCTCCATCTGTGAATCTGTGGCTCCTTCCCATCTGGCTTGTCTATTACACTGGCCATTACTGCCCTAAGGTTCTATTCTTTTAAGTTCATGTGAGAATAATTTCTGGGATTTTTTGATTTAGGAAAGGAACTTTTGATGTGGTGCTCAACTATAATCAATAAACTTTATAGATCCCTTCCTTCCTATAACATCCTCATTGTGCTTATAACTTTCATCTGATAAAAGAAACCCCTCTACAAATATTTTCCCCAAAACACTGCTTACCTCTGGATAAAGATGGAAGCGTTTCACTGTATTAATTACAAGGGGATATTCAGTGAGCCTGTCATTCATAATCATCCATAGTCCTTGCAAAAATGAAGGTGCTTCAACAATGGTCTTGAAGTAGGAATAATAAAGTCCCTTTTAAAAAGTATAAATTGTTAATGTAAGTAAAATTTTAAAATACTTATTTTTCTCTTTTTAGACAATTTATTCTGAAAAGGAAAAAAAAGATCAATAATAAGACTTCCTAATTTCTACTTATTACTGCACTCTTGAGTGCAAACAAAAGCATACCTTTTTCAGGTCATCACTATACTATTCTTTCATATTTTCCATAGGTTTGAAAGAGTTAAAGGGATGTATTCAATGTTTTAAGGAATTTTTCTAACCTCACCTTATAATAAGTAAGCAATACATTTTAATTCTACCAAGCCTGATTTTTTCCCCCATATTGTGAGACACCTAGAGACTGAGATCTGATAATTATGGCATAAGTATGACTTTGTGTCACTGTATGTGTACAACTTTGCATAATTACTTATATTTTTCCAACTCTTTAGAAATAATAAATGATGGTCACAAGAGCATCAGATGGCACTTCATGCTTTCCTTTTCCTTCCCAGTTCCACTGACTGGCTCTGCACAAAGTGAAAGCTGTGAGCTACTGTTCATGACAGAAATGTTGTGTCCTGAAAGAGGGGTTATTCTAGTACATTACTACAGCATGTGAAATGATTATTTTATTAAGCTAGTAAAATTGCTATTTAAAATTCAAAGACTAACAAAAAAGTATGCTGCTTCATATTACTTGCTCATCAGTTTTGTACTTTCTTTCCTAAAAACTAAAGGGTCACATAGTTTGTAATATATGTTCCTCTCAAAATCATTGAAAGTAACCTTCAACTCTACACTCATTCTGGCTTCATACAACTATAAGGTACTTTATTTTTTTTTACAGATTAAGCAACAGGAGCGACTATTAAAATTAAAGATTTGTTTTAACTAATATCTGAAAGGGCACTTCTTCATAATTTTTAATTAGTATCAATAGAGCAAGTTCATATAAGGATCTTTCCTTTTTGCTTATGAGAGAAACAGGGCAGTACAACAAAAAGATATCTAATATGCATGTCTGTACTAACAGAAAGAGAAAACATACACATTTTTATTAGCAAGTTATTATTTTCGTGTCTGGTACTGTGCTATGTGCTTCATTCAATTTCTCTTTCTTCATTTTCAATAAAATCCTATAAGGCTGGCATTATTTCTAATTAACAGATGAGACTGAGAATCAGACAACTTACTCATCATTATACAACAAAGCATAGAACTGCTATCTGAATCTAGTGATCTGTCACAGAAGCCCAGATGCCGACACAGCTACATTTTCAGTCCAGTTGCTCAGTTGTGTTCGACTCTTTGCGACCCCATGAACTCCGGCGCGCCAGGCCTCCCTGCCCATCACCAACTCTTTATTAAATAATATTGTATATCCTCTCTTTGGAAATAACACCTATAAGATATTAAACATTCAAATGCCATACAAATGCTAACATGTCCAATTCTTCAAAGCTTTTAAGTGGCTATATGGTGAGAGATTTTAAAAAGCAATGGCTGAGATACCTAAATGAGGCCCATTTATAGACAGGAGTAGAATAGAGGTCAACAAGGAGCTAGGTGAGAAAGCAGTGGGAGTGGGGAGTTATGTGCTTAACAGGTACAGTCTATTTGTGATAATAAAGTTCTGGAGATGGATGAGGGTTAATGGTTGCACAATGTAAGTGTGTTTAATGCCACAGAACTATACTCTTAGAAATAATTGAAATGGTAAGTTTTGCTAATTTTTATTCTTTAATTAAAAATTTTAATTTAGTCACAATTAAAGGCAAACAAAAGAGCCAATTTCAGCTCTTCTCTTGGCCCCTGATTAGCTCATCTGGAGAGTCCTGGCTTCTCTTAATTGTAAATTCTGCATCTCTGGCTTTCTTTATCCCATTTAACCCCCACAATTATGTAAAATACAGTAGATTACATTATCCATTTTACAGATTCCGTGTCAAAAGAACAGAAAAAGTATTAAAGAAATAATATCAAAAGTTCTCTAAAAGAGATTATCTGGAAATCAAGAGAGCTTAAAAAATATTTTAAGTGCCAGCTAAAACTGGCCAACTCTACCCCAGGAGAAAGCAATTTCCAAGAATTCTGATAGGTCTCTATCACTTCTTAAACTTTGTTTTCCTTTCCTCACCTACTATAATTGATCTTTCAGTTCAGTTCAGTTCATTTCAGTCTCTCAGTCGTCTCCGACTCTTCACGACCCCATGAATCACAGCACGCCAGCCTCCCTGTCCATCACCGACTCTCGGAGTTCACCTAAACTCATGTCCATCGAGTCAGTGATGCCATCCAGTCATCTCATCCTCTTTTGCCCCCTTCTCCTCCTGCCCCCAATCCCTCCCAGCATCAGAGTCTTTTCCAATGAGTCAACACTTCACATGAGGTGGCCAAAGTATTGGAGTTTCAGCTTTACCATCAGTCCTTCGAATGAGCACCCAGGACTGGTCTCCTTTAGAATGGACTGGTTGGATCTCCTTGCAGTCCAAGGGACCCTCAAGAGTCTTCTCCAACACCACAGTTCAAAAGCATCAATTCTTCAGCGCTCAGCTTTCTTCAAAGTCCAACTCTCAATCCATACATGACCACTGGAAAAACCATAGCCTTGACTAGACGGACCTTAGTTGGCAAAGTAATGTCTCTGCTTTGTAATAGGCTATCTAGGTTGGTCATAACTTTCCTTCCAAGGAGCAAGCGTCTTTTAATTTCCTGGCTGCAATCACCATCTGCAGTGATTTTGGAGCCCCCCCCCCCAAAAAATAGTCTGACACTGTTTCCACTGTTTCCCCATCTATTTCCCATGAAGTGATGGGACCGGATGCCATGATCTTCATTTTCTGAATGTTGAGCTTTAAGCCAACTTTTTCACTCTCCTCTTTTACTTTCATCAAGAGGCTTTTTAGTTCCTCTTCACTTTCTGCCATAAGGGTGGTGTCATCTGCATATCTGAGGTTATTGATATTTCTCCCGCAAATCTTGATCCCAGCTTGTGTTTCTTCCAGTCCAGCATTTCTCATGATGTACTCTGCATAGAAGTTAAATGAGCAGGGTGACAATATACAGCCTTGACGTACTCCTTTTCCTATTTGGAACCAGTCTGTTGTTCCATGTCCAGTTCTAACTGTTGCTTCCTGACCTGCATACAGGTTTCTCAAGGGGCAGGTCAGGTGGTCTGGTATTCCCATCTCTTTCATAATTTTCCAATTTACTGTGATCCACACAGTCAAAGGCTTTAGCATAGTTAATAAAGCAGAAATAGATGTTTTCTGGAACTCTCTTGCTTTTTTGATGATCCAGCGGATGTTGGCAATTTGATCTCTGGTTCCTCTGCCTTTTCTAAAACCAGCTTGAACATTAGGGAGTTCATGGTTCATGTATTGCTAAAGCCTGGCTTGGAGAATTTTGAGCATTACTTTACTAGCGTGTGAGATGAGTGCAACTGTGCGGTAATTTGAGCATTCTTTGGCATTGCCTTTCTTTGGGATTGGAATGAAAACTGACCTTTTCCAGTCCTGTGGCCACTGCTGAGTTTTCCAAATTTGTTGGCATATTGAGTGCAGCACTTTCACAGCATCATCTTTCAATCTGAAATAGCTCAACTGGAATTCCATCACCTCCACTAGCTTTGTAGTGATGCTTTCTAAGGCCCACTTGACTTCACATTCCAGGATGTCTGGCTCTAGATGAGTGATCACACCATCGTGATTATCTGGATCATGAAGAGCTTTTTTGTACAGTTCTTCTGTGTAGTCTTGCCACCTCTTCTTAATATCTTCTGCTTCTGTTAGGTCCAGACCATTTCTGTCCTTTATTGAGCCCATCTTTGCATGAAATGTTCCCTTGGTATCTCTAATTTTCTTGAAGAGATCTCTAGTGTTCCCCATTCTTTTGTTCCTCTATTTCTTTGCATTATTCACTGAGGAAAGCTTTCTTATCTCTCCTTGCTATTCTTTGGAACTCTGCATTCAGATGCTTACATCTTTCCTTTTCTTCTTTGCTTTTGGCTTCTCTTCTTCTCACAGCTATTTGTAAGTCCTCCCCAGATAGCCATTTTGCTTTTTTGCATTTCTTTTCCATGGGGATGGTCTTGATCCCTGTCTCCTGTACAATGTCATGAACCTCATTCCATAGTTCATCAGGCACTGTATCAGATCTAGTCCCTTAAATCTATTTCTCACTTCCACTGTATAATCATAAGGGATTTGATCTAGGTCATACCTGAAGGGTCTAGTGGTTTTCCCTACTTTCTTCAATTTAAGTCTGAATTTGGCAATAAGGAGTTCATGATCTGAGCCATAGTCAGCTCCTAGTCTTGTTTTTTTCTGACTGTATAGAGCTTCTCCATCTTTGGCTGCAAAGAATATAATCAATCTGATTTCAGTGTTGACCATCTGGTGATGTCCATGTGTAGAGTATTCTCTTGTGTTGTTGGAAAAGGGTGTTTGCTATGACCAGTGTGTTCTCTTGGCAAGCCTCTGTTAGACTTTGCCCTGCTTCATTCCGTATTCCAAGGCCAAATTTGCCTGTTACCCCAGGTATTTCTTGACTTCCTACTTTTGCATTTCAGTCCTTGATAATGAAAAGGACATCTTTTTGGGTGTTAGTTCTAAAAGGTCTTGTAGGTCTTCATAGAACCTTTCAACTTCAGCTTCTTCAGCGTTACTGGTTGGGGCATAGGCTTGGATTACTGTGATAAAGAATGGTTTGCCTTGGAAATGAACAGAGATCATTCTGTTGTTTTTGAGATTGCATCCAAGTACTGCATTTCGGACTCTTTTGTTGACCATGATGGCTACTCCATTTCTTCTAAGGGATTCCTGCCCACAGTAGTAGATACAATGGTCATCTGAGTTAAATTCACCCATTCCAGTCCATTTTAGTTTGCTGATTCCTAGAATGCCGATGTTCACTCTTGCCATCTCCTGTTTGAACACTTCCAATTTGCCTTGATTCATGGACCTAACATTCCAGGTTCCTATGCAATATTGCTCTTTACAGCATCGGACCTTGCCTCTATCACCAGTCACATCCACAGCTGGGCATTGTTTTTCTTTGGCTCCATCCCTTCATTCTTTCTGGAGTTATTTCTCCACTGATCTCCAGTAGCATATTGGGCACTTACCGACCTGGGGAGTTCCTCTTTCAGTATCCTATCATTTTGCTTTGCTGCTGCTAAGTCAAGTCACTTCAGTTGTGTCCGACTCTGTGTGACCTCATAGATGGCAGCCCACCAGGCTCTCCCGTCCCTGGAATTCTCCAGGCAAGAACCCTGGAGTGGGTTGCCATTTCCTTCTCCAATGCATGAAAGTGAAAAGTGAAAATGAAGTCGCTCAGTCGTGTCCGACCCTCAGCGACTCCATGGACTAGCACCTTCCAGGCTCCTCCGTCCATGGGATTTTCCAGGCAAGAGTACTGGAGTGGGGTGCCATTGCCTTCTCTCATCATTTTGCTTTGATATCCTATTAATTGGTCTTTACTGTCTTATAAAGAAGTCTGCCTTTAGGAAAGGAAGAGAATGTGACAAAAGAATCCTGAAACACTTTTCTGTGGTAGATATTTTATTTTTTAGATTCCATATATCAAAATAAGTGGTAAAATAGAAGGGAATTGCTGGATCATATGGTAGTTCTATTTGTAGTTTTTTGAGAAGCCTGTACACAGACTGAAGCCATGAAATTAAAAGATGCTTACCCCTTGGAAGGAAAGTTATGACCAACCTAGATAGCACATTGAAAAACAGAGACATTACTTTGCCAACAAAGGTCCATCTAGTCAAGGCTATGGTTTTCCAGTGGTCATGTATGGATGTGCGAGTTGGACTGTAAAGAAAGCTGAGCACCGAAGAATTGATGCTTTTGAACTGTGGTGTTGGAGAAGACTCTTGAGGGTCCCTTGGACTGCAAGGAGATCCAACCAGTCCATTCTAAAGGAGATCAGTCCCGGGATTTCTTTGGTAGGAATGATGCTAAAGCTGAAACTCCAGTACTTTGGGCACCTCATACAAAGAGATGACTCACTGGAAAAGACTCTGATGCCGGGAGGGATTGGGGGCAGGAGAAGAAGGAGACGACAGAGGATGAGATGGCTGGATGGCATCACTGACTTGATGGACATGAGTTTAGGTGAACTCTGGGAATCGGTGATGGACAGGGAGGCTGGCGTGCTGCGATTCATGGGGTCGCCAAGAGTCGGAGATGACTGAGCAACTGAACTGAACTGAACTGTACACTGTTTTCCACAGTGGCTGCACCGATTTACATTCCCATCAACAGGGTAGGAGAGATTCCTTTTCAAAATTACATTTGTTATTTGTAGACATTGCAATGGTAGCCCTTCTGACTGTTGTGAGGTGATCTATCATTGTGGTTTTGACTTGTACTTCCCTAACAATTTGTGATGTTGAGCATCTTTTCATGTGCCTGTTAATCATCTGTATGTCTTCTTCGGAAAAAGTTTATTCACATCTTCTGTCAATATTTCAAAAACTGTTTATATTGAGTTGTATGAGCTGTTTATGTATTTTGGAAATTAACCACTTATCAGTCACAGCATTTACAAATATTTTCTCCCATTCAGTAGGTTGTCTTTTAGTTTTGAGAATGGTTTCTTCAGCTCCCCCAAAGCTTTTAGGTTTAACTAGGCTCTATTTATTTATTTCTGATTTTATTTATTTTGCCTTAGGAGACAGATCCAAAAATAAACACTGTAGCAATTTACGTCAAACTGTGTTCTGCCTATGTTCTCTTCTGGGAGATTTACGGTTTCAGGTCTTACATTTAGGTCTTTAATCCATTTTGACTGTACTTTTGCTTACAAAGTGAGGACTAAAACACTTTTTATTTAAATAACAAACCTATAGGCCAGATTTCAAAAACAAACCTATAGTTACCAAAGGGGAACTGTGGGTGAAGGACAGGGAGAGATAAATTAGGAGCTTGGGATTAACATACACACATTACTGTATGTAAAATAGATAACCAACAAGGACCTATTATATAGCACAGAGAACTCTATTCAATATTCTATAATAATCTATACAGAAGTAAAGAACCTGAAAAAGAATGAATATATGTATAACTGAATAGGTTTGCTATACACCTGACACTAACACAACATTGTAAATCAACTACATCCCAATAAAATTTTTTAAAAACAGCAAAAATAAAATAAACCTACAATATTGTGAGAAACAGTACAATTCACCAAAATTCATTTCAGATCCTAACAAATTTGCACGTTACTATTCTTAAACTACAAATGAATTCATTAGAAGAAAGAACCTAACCATTTCAGTGCGAAAAGTCATCTCCCGTTCTAAGGCTGAGAGGTGAGAAAAATGACGATCATTTTCAAAAAGTCTTACCAAATGTACCCTAGAAGAAAAATAACAGGTTTCAAAAGCAGGGCTAAACTATTATAACCAAAGTATAAAAACCATAAGATAGAAGAAAGAATAAATTTTTACAATAAATATTGAGATAACTTTATAGGTTGCCAATTTGTATATTTTTTTGGCATTTATAATCCAGCACTATAACACAGATAATAGTATATTTCCCCTTCATGGATCACTGCCTTGTCATGGTGCAGGGGCTTGCATAACTCAATGAAGCTATGAGCCATGCCGTGTAGGGTCACCCAAGACGGATGGATCATAGTGGAGAGTTCTGACAACACATGATCCACTGGAGCAGGGAGGCCTGGAGAGTTGCAGTCCATGGGGTCTCAAAGAGTCGGACATGACTGGGAGACTGAACAACAATGACTGTAGATCTAAAACTCTTGTAGATTTCTCCATCCTTCTTCCCATTCCAGGCGTCTAAATCAGAACTGAGGCGTGCTTTTGTTTATCTGTTATGTTTTACAAGTGCTTCTAATGTACCAGGTTTGGGGAATGTCTCTAACTGTTGAAAAGATTTAGAGTATAATTTTAAATAAAATTATTTTAAGTTAAATCAGTTTTTAAATAAGTAGAACACTACATAAAGTACCAAAGAAAACAGGACTGTAAAGATATTTCATCAGTATGACTGAAAAAAAAAAAAAAAAACCAGCTGTAGGTACTGAAATAGGAGCATATGTGACAAGTAAAATTGTAGTCAGCAATTAAACTATCCTTAATTATACAGTAGATGCTTTCCAATAAAGTAGAAAATTAAACAAAATTCCATATGGCAACCCTGTCTTCCACTCACCTTCATTTATACCTAGGACATATACCAGGGTATCACAAGCTGTAGGAAATGTTTCCTACCATTACAGTCTTAGTTCTATTAACATCGAGATCTCCCTGCAGAATAATGGTTAGAAAAGCACTGTCTCAGCAGGACGCGGGGCAGATCCCATTCTTTCCAAGAGCAGAAATCCTTGAGCTCAGGTAGAAATGAAGATATGTCAGAGGAAAATTATTTTACATATAGTTTTTACAAATATATCGTTTATGTAAAATAATGTGTATGTGTATGCACACTGAAAGGCTCATTTAATTCAGTATTACCATTACAGGGTGTTTACCTTCATTTCTACCTGATTTCCAATTGACAGGTGCTACTAAAACTTTACATAAACCCTGAGTTTATGTCACTGCTGCTGCTGCTAAGTCGCTTCAGTCGTGTCCGACCCTGTGCGACCCCACAGACGGCAGCCCACCAAGCTCCTCTGTCCCTGGGATTCTCCAGGCAAGAATACTGGAATGGGGTGCCATTTCCTTCTCCAGTGCATGCATACATGCTAAGTCGCTTCAGTCGTGCCCAACTCTGTTTGACTCCATGGACAGCAGCCCACCAAGCTCCTCTGTCCCTGGGATTCTCCAGGCAAGAATACTGGAATGGGGTGCCATTTCCTTCTCCAATGCATGCATACATGCTAAGTCGCTTCAGTCATGCCCAACTCTGTTTGACTCCATGGATAGCAGCCCACCAAGCTCCTCTGTCCACGGGATTCTCCAGGTAAGAATACTGGAGTGGGTTCCCATTTCCTTCTCCCTTATGTCACTAACAACTCTCAATTACTATAAAATGAGGAAGTTTTTTACATGAAATAAACATGAAAACTATACTACAAAAGCTAGATATTTAGGAAATACAGTGGTGAACCTTTTGGTAAAGCAAAAATATTTTAATTCATAAATTACTATTCCCATAATGCATTCATTTACAAATGTTTCACACATGAGGTTTTTAAAAAGTTTTATACACACACACATATATATGTTAACTGGTACACATATAGACATTCTATATATATAGCAAGCAGTTCATTTTTTATATATACAAACAGTGATGGTAATTTTTATAATCCAAATGTTTATATATATATCAAACCGAAACTAATCTTACCAGTGCAAAATTGCCACAAAGGCAGCTGGAAAAAGAAAAAAAGGAAAAAGTCATTAAAAGTTGCTTTACTATAATATGCCTTTAAAATGACTATTTAATAACTTTTAAAATAAACACTGCAATGTTGGAAGCTTCCAATCATGCTTCTTCAGCTCTTTTTCCATATTCTCACCATCCTGAGCTCAGTCCTACCACTCTTCATTTCTCAGACGTCTAGTTTTATGTCACAATCAGCAAACTATGGTCTGTGGTCTGTCTGGTCTGTTTTGTCTGCGAGCTAAAATGGTTAATTTTTTTAAGGGTTGTAAAAAATAGGAAAGAAGAATAAATAACAAAGACTGTATGTGGCCTGAAGTTTAAAATTTTTACTTGGGTCTTTACAGAAAAAGTATATACTCACTACATGTTAACTTTCCATTTAATATATGGTAATACTATCAACCACTTTAAAACTAAACCTATACCTTCCCTCTCAACTCTGATAAGGTTTCATTAACTCTAAGATAGATAATGTCCTACTCAACTATATTTGTATCCTCTTTCTTATTCTCAAGGCAATTACTCCTAAAAATAATACTTAAGAAAAAAATCAAATATCCTACTAAGTCCATCTAGCTTTCCAAAATCTTCAAAATATTAGTGTCTCTCACCCCCTCCCCTTAACCCACATTCCCTACCCAACAAAATTATAAGGTATAATGATGTCAATACTGTAAATGCAAAGAAGGGCTTATCACAGCTCCTTCTAAAGTTGTGATTAAAAGCCTGTCTCCTGTATCCTGCCTCTGTCAATTTCACCTCTGAAAGTGACCCAAAGACCATTTGACGCTAGCACTCTCAACATCTCTTATATCCATTTCAACATTTCTCTATACAGTGATCTTTGCTTCTCTGTTCTCTACTGTCTCAGAAGAGGAAGTATCTGTTCTCTTTTCTACTGATAGCTTCTCAAATTCATGCCTTTAGCTCCATCCTTCCCAATTATTCCGAGACTGCACCATCAAGTATTTACTCTCTTCAAACCTCAATCTCACCCTCTCTCCTCAGTCCTTCCCCTTCAGCCTTTAATATTCCCAAGCCTTAAAATACTTCTCTTGATATAGTAGACCTTCCAGCTACGAAATATTCTCTTCTCCATCCCCTGCCATGCCTGACAAGATAATCAGCCAACTTGTATAAAGTTCCTATAACTCTTTTAAATGACCGATGACCCTTCATTTATCAACATCAACAGTCTCTTTCAATTTTCCTGCTTTCCAATCTCTCTGTAGAATTTCACCAGATCCTCAGATTTCTTTCTCTATCAAGACTCATCATACCAACCTGCCAATTCTTCCATTTTCTGACCATTTTGTTTTTATATGCTTCTGTTTTTTATTTTTCTCTTCTCTCTTAAAACAAAGTATGCAGGGGTTTTCCCAAGTATCTTTACTTTGCTCTCTTTTCTATCTTGGAAATCTCATTCAATGTTAATGTTTCAACTCACTTCTACATGAATAATTCCCAAGTCTACACTCCTCATGCCTGACCAAATGTTCTCTCTTCCTCTCATCACATTCCTTTTCTCTCCTACCTCATCACCTACCCAGTTCCTCTCAACATGTTTCCATCAACATGCACCTCTGACTTCTCTTCTCCATTCCTACTGTCACTGCCCTCATTAAGGTCACTGCTGCCTGGGGCTTCCCTGATCCAGTGGTTAAGAGTCCACTCTGCAATGCAGGGACATCGGTTTGATCCCTGGCCCCAGAGGATCCCACATGCCACTGCAGAGCAACTAAGCCTGAGCACCATAACTACTGAGCCTGTGCTCTAGAGCCTGGAAGCTGCAACTACTGAGCCCACATGTAGCAACTACCGAAGCCCTGGTGCCTAAAGCCTGTGCTCCCCAACAAGAGAAGCCAGTGCACCCCAACTAGAGAAAGTCCACATGCAGCAACGAAGACTTATTACCACCAAAAAATAAAATAATAAATATTAAAAAGACTACTATCGTCTAGATTCTAGCATACAACTGTTTTTTTCTACCTCAGTCCATATCCAGTCCATTTTACACACTGCTGTCAAATCAATCTCTGAAGCACACTTCTGATCGTGTCACTCTATTTAAGTCATTTAATGTCAACATCAACAGAATGTACTAAATGTCACAAAACTGTTCACTTTAAAAATGGTTAATTTTGTTATGTGCCTTTCACCTCGTTAAAAAAAAAAATTTATTTTCCTAAAGAAAAGAATCCATCAGTGCCATCCTACTGAATGAAGTTCAAATGCCTTAAATGTAGACTTGAATTAGACTCCCCACGGCTGGTCCCAACCAATTTTTTGAACACTCTATGTTCTCTTTTTGTACCCTTACTTTTATTTCATATTTTCTTACTTCCATGGCTCTGATTATGCTGTTCTATAGGCCTCTAATACTTGTTCTTTGCTCCACACATTCAAATATTACCTTTTTTGGTCCCAATTAAAATCCCACATTTTCCGTAACTAGACATCTGACAAAATCTAAATATGAACCCCTATTATTTCTCAAGTATTGTCTACATGCTCCAGATGTGGAGATCCATTCTACTTTAATATCAGCAATCAACTTACAATGGAAAAGAAATCACAGCTTACATTAGGAGACATCTATCTGTGTTTCAATATACAACAGCAGCCAGTATGAGCAAGGACTAGGCTCAAAATTGATCTTAATGAAACAGCAAAATTTACATCTTCTAAAATTAGGAATGCAAATAAAGAAAAACCTTTCAAGGGCTTAAATAAGAAAGCAATTTAGGCATCAAGCTCCTCAGCAAGATGAAAGTAAATAGATACCAACATGGAGAAATATATTGCCTAATTTGATCCTATTTCCCCTGTGAAAGATTCTCAACTCATTAAAACCAACACATTATTTTGCTTCATTCAAGGTGCAGAAAAATATAAAGTCTGACCTCCCCCTCCCCCAAAGCTACCATTTTTACTAGGGATAAATGGCTGCCTTAAGATGACATTTTGTTGGTGACACATGAAGTTATCACTGTGCCTGCAAACCTTTGAAAATGTTTTAAAATAAGAACTAAGGGGGCTCGGAATTCTTGTCAGCGATTTTCCAGATACTGGAACTCGCCATTATTGCTGCCAAACTTGCTTGTTAAACTGATATTCAAGATTCACGGAAACCACGTCCAACCCTAGGCTCAAGAGGGTACACGGGTCTCTCCATTGTGAGCCTAGCCTCCCGGGAGTGCTGGTCTCGGAGCTGTCGGGGCTCCAGCAAGGGGCTTTCCTCGGTCGGTTCCGCTCACCTATGCCGATGGCCCCCCTGCCCGAGACCTGACGTCTTTGCAATACTTGAGCCTTGTCCCAGAGCTGCTCCAGCAAAGAGCTGAGAAACGGAAAGCGGCCGTTCAGAAAATCGGGCCTTGTGACCATCTCCACTGGCACGCAGTTCTGCGTTTTCAGGTTTCGGATCCTCCGCGGCGAATAATTCCGGGCGCCCCCTGGCAGGTTCCTCCTGCGTGTGCGCAAAGGCAGCTCCGGCCTTTTCACCTCCTTCTTCGGCTCCTCCTCCAACTCCCGCTCCCCAGTTCCTGTGGCCCGGCGCCGCCGTCTAGACTGCGTGGAGCGGAGAGAGTGCGACGGCTCTGAAGCCGCACCTCTGAGCTTATTCCTCGTTTGCCCGACCATTTTCTCATAGTCCCCGTTCGGATGGGGCTGGTACTCTCTCCGGCGCCGGCCCGGCCCGGCCCAGTCAGGGGAGGTCCGCAAGAGACCTGGCTCGGCTCACAGCCTCAACGACTCGCCGCAGCGCCGTTGCAGGCTGCCCGGTCGTCAAGGCGACCGCGAAACAAAACCCAGGCTGCCTGGCGCCGCTCGTGCGCCTCTCACGCGCGCAGCCCCACGTGCGCTTATCCTGCGCACCCTGCCACGTGCACCTCCCACGCGTTCAGCCCCAGGTGCCCTTATCCAAAGCACCACGCGCAACCTCCCTCGTGCGCTACCACGCGTGCAGCCCCATGTGCTCAGGTCCTTAGCACCGCCCCTCGCGGACTCTCCCACGTGCGCCCGCACGTGTCCATTCTGTAGTGAGCGGACTGCTCCGCGCCCCAAGCACATCTCCTCGCGCGTTTCCCCGCGCATCTTCTCACGTGCGCGGCTCAGCTGTCATACCTTGCTAGCGGACAAGACAAGAACTTTCTTCGTTTTAATTCCTTTCTTCGGGTTTAGCCTTAGCTTTGTTTTTGCCAAAAGGTTGTCTGTTTCAAGGTTATTAACAAAAAAAGGAGATCTCAATTTTAAAAGTAACAGTAGGGGGGAAAAAAGCGAGGGAAAGAAGCTAAAGCGTGTCACGCGCCTGGCACTTACTAGGAGCGTCTCTCCTCGCCTCCTTGGAACACTTGGCTGGTATGGGACACGTAGAGTTCATCTCCTACACCGAGGCAGTGGCCCGAGGCTGCAGGCAGCAGGTGGCAGAGCTGGCGTGAACCCGGTGAGTCTAACCGCACAGCCTCAGGTTGGATGCGAATTCAGTGTTCTCCCCTTTGAGGACAGAGTTTATCCATGTACTCTGAAGTGAAATTGTGTCCCAAACCAGATTGCTCAGAATTCCTCAGCAGTTGAGCGCGGAGCTGTGCTCAGCACTCTCACCTTTCTGAACCAGAAACCACCCGGGACCACATAAAAGGAGAAACCCACAGTCACTGCAGAGCCATACGCGACGCCACAGCGACTGGCAAAGATGCACAGGGACCCTGGCGCTTGTCACGTCCTCTGCTCCCGGCCCTGCGGCCGGATCCCACACCGCCTCACGTGCCATGTTTCCAGACCGATCCAACTCCCTAAAACCCCTTCTCCCCCCCCCTCCCCCAACTAGTCTAGACGCCCTGCGGCTAGGTTAATTTCCCGGATGCCACACCGCTCAGAAATGCTCAGGACTCCCATTAGCCCATAAATAAAAGTTAAACTCCTTGGCTTGTTTATTGGCACCTTTAGTAGCCTGCCCCATCTACCTTTTCAACTTCAGTTTCCCACGTCCCCGGACACAGATCTTCCTCTCCAGTCATTCCAAGTGAGGTCTTCAGTGTGACTCCGTAACTGTCCCTTTACTCATAACCTGAAGCCCTCTTGGGTTCTCATCCGTTTTTGCCTGCCTCTTTCAGTTTTGTTACTTTCCAAGCCCCACCCGGTTTCTCCAGCCCAGGTTAATTTCCCTATTTTGCAGGTCTAAAATCTTGTCACTTAAATTCAGTAAGTGTTATTATTAATTTGCTGGTTTGTAAGATGACCCGCCTCCGCACCCCCCCCCCCACCGCGCCCGCCCCAAGGATCCTTTCTATGTTACTGGCACTGTGTTTGCTGCTTAAAATGTTCACGCATTTAGGGAATTCCCTAACAGTCTAGTGGTTAGGACCTCACTCTTTAATTGCTGAGGGCCCAGATTCAATCCTCACCCCCATCTCCACCCCCACCCCCGCGGGGCTAAAAAAATTAACAAAATGTTTTCGTATTTAATCGTATTTAAATTCAGACAGTAACTGTATGAATTAGGAAACCGTGGACTAAGGATGTAGTGATTTACCCAAGTTTTCACAACTGAAAAATCGTCCAACTCTGAGTTTAAAATACAAGGCACTTATGGGTGGTTGATAAAAACATTGAAAAAATATGCAAATTCAAAAAATACCTTATTTTTTCATATGAATATTCTAATATTGTTTTTGGAGTGCTATGATTATGTTTTCCTTTAATGAAAAGGAAATTATAGAATTATGTAAGACATGAATTGGGTGCATTTGCACCTTTATGTATGTATTAGATAGAGCATCTGATTCTGGAGCTTTTTAATTTCTCTTTATTATATATTTATAGTATATATTATTAGTCCCTCAGTCGTGTCCGACTTTTTGCGACCCCGTGGACTGTAGCCCGCCAGGCTCCTCTGTCCATGGGATTTTCTAGGCAAAACTACTGGAGTGGGTTGCCATTTCCTCCTCCAGGGGACTTTCCCAACTGTACATAAAGGAGACTTCATTAATGTGCACTAGAGGATACCCCAGGTTAACTGTCATAGAAAACTGTCTCTTGAGCCTTTTTAAATTCTATACCAATTCTACATCTCTGGTTGGCCGACTGTTTGTTTCTTTACTTAGGTTTTAAGGTGAATGACCTGGGGCTATTTGTTTCCATCAACCTGATTGTGAATCTATTTACAGGCTACTACTTCTGGTATCACTTAGGGAAATTTATATTTTCCAACAGACATTTCAAGTCAACTGAATTATACACTCTTTTACCTGAAATCGATATGGTCACCTGTGCCTTTTCTAAAAATCAGTGTTTTCCCAAATAATCTGTTTATTCCTCAACTCTGTGATTTTTCCTAGATGTGTTTAAGTTATGTCTTGTTGAATATTTTCAAAGGTAATTTGAGGGTCCCTGTTGATAGATTATCTACTTAAGTGATTTTATGTTTTACATCTTTGTTTTTTGTGAGGAGTGGATAGTTTTCTGGGAGCAAAGAGTGGCTGCTACTGGGATGTTGGCCAAATGTCATTTTCAGTGACATTTTCTTGTATAACTCTGAACTGAAATTTATGATTTTGGTCTTCTCTTCAGTCTGTTTTGTCTGCTTCTTATGTTTCTCTCTTTTCGAATTTGTTTCTTCAAATTTCCTGTTGTCTTTTGGATCACTCCATGTGCAAACAGAATAAAGCATATGCTTACCCTTAGTCTAGCCCTCAAAGGTTCAAATCTGGTCATGTTCTCCATTTAAAAAATAATTCTTATGATGTTCATTGTACTATTATTTACATAAGTGAAAATTAGAGCTCCCATGTCAAACAGTGAATTACAGAACACCGATGATGGTGAAGCATTACTAAATTCAATAAAGTAATTTTAAATGAATATTTAACGGTATGCTGCTGCTAAGTCACTTCAGTCATGTCCGACTCTGTGTGACCCCATAGATGGCAGCCCACCAGGCTCCCCCGTCCCTGGGATTCTCCAGGCAAGAACACTGGAGTGGGTTGACATTTCCTTCTCCAATGCATGAAAGTGAAAAGTAAAAGTAAAGTCGCTCAGTCGTGTCCGACTCTTAGTGACCCCATGGACTGCGGCCTACCAGGCTCCTTTGGCCATGGAATTCTCCAAGCAAGAGTACTGAAGTAGGTCACCAGTGCCTTCTCCAATTTAACAGTATAGGAAAATACTTATAGTGTTAAAAATGGGCTTACCGGGTGGAGCTAATGGTAAAGAACCTGCCTGCCAGTGCAGGAGATAACGGAGATGTGGGTTGATCTCTGAGTCAGAAAGATCCCCTGGAGGAGGGCATGGCGGCTACTCTAGTATTCTTACCTAGAAAATCCCATGGACAGAGAAGCCTGGCAGACTACAGAAAGTCACAAAGAGTTGGACACAATTGAGGTGATTTAGCATGCATATAGTGTTAAAGGTAAAATAAGCAGTGTATATATGATTCAGTGTATAGTAAACACATAGAATTAACTGTGTCCCATGGACTTCCCTGGTGGCTCAGATGGTAAGGCGTCTGTCTGCAATGCAGGAGACCTGCCTTTGCTCCCTGGGTTGGGAAGATCCCCTGGAGAAGGAAATGGCAACCTACTCCAGTGCTTTTGCCTGGAAAATCCCATGGACGGAGGAGCGAACGTAGGTTTAACATAGAAGTAACCCCATACATAGGAGTAACCCCATAGGCCTACAGTCCATGGGGTTGCAAAGAGTCAGATACAAATTGAGTGACTTTACATACTCCCCTCTAAATCTTTTACATAGAAGACTCATATATGGCAAATTACCAGTGTTGTGACCTTTAGTTAGTAACTAAGTCACTCTAATACTTATCTCCTGATCTGAAAAATGCTGAAGCACTGAAAGCATAGTAAAGCATCTAAAAGAGTACATGCTTACTTTTAAAACTGTTACTATATCTTGGGGACTTACCTGGTGGTCCAATGGTTAAGACTCCAAGCTCCCACTGCAAGGGGCAGGGCTTTGATTCTTGGTCAGGGAACTAAGATCATACACATTGTACACTGTGACCAAAAAATAAGATAAAGTGCTCTACAGTGACCATATTTAGAATATACTGATGAGTATTATTTCCAATTAGTGTTTTGCTCACCTATATTTTTGTCATTAGTTTTATGTTAGTTCTATGGTTAAACAGTAATAAGAATTCTGTGTTCACTAGTTAACTGAGAAAACTGAGAGTTGCCTAAATGAATTTGCATTCTCTCAGTAAGCGGAGGGATAGATTGTGTATGTGAGGGGAAACATGACACTTAGTTTTATTCTGTTGAACAGAATCATGGCATGTTTTCATCTTGTATAACTTCCCTAACAGTGTTCATTTATTTTGAGCTAGCTATTTTGGACACAGTTGTTGCAGTCATATTTAGCTACATGCTTGTTAATGACAATGACTTAAATCAGTATTCCTAATACTTATTTTCTGCTGAACTAACAGTGCATTATAATTTTATATAATGCAGTATATTCTCAAATTATTTCTATCTCTTTGAAATGAAGGTAATACGTGATTTAGTAAATTGTTTCCCTCACATAGAGATTTTCCAGTTATCTATGTCTAAAACTTGTCTCAATTTTCTTTTAGTAAAGCAATTGCTTTTCTTTATGCCAAAATGCAGTGAAACTGTAAAACCAGCAGATGGCAGTAATGACTTGTAAATAAGGATTTTAAAAATTAACGAAGTTCATTTTTTTAAATGCGAAAAAAATCACTGTTTCTGTACATCAGTTAACTAGGAAATGTAGGGAAATTTGAAATTAATCCATCATAAAGATATTACATTGTGTATTTCATATATCAAAATAATTAAGATATTCATCATGGCCAGTGTTCAGTTTTCATAAATAATAATGATTTTGCTTTCATTGAATCAGATATTTTTAATCAAGTTTAAGTGTTTTAACTTTGCACAAATATATAGATATAAATTTAAGTTGATAGTTGAGTTACATCTATATCTAGCTTAGTTATATGGATCTGGAAAGATTGAGATAATTAAGTGAATATTGCTTTGAAAATGTTATACAAGTTGATAATTTAAAATACTAATTTCACTTTAATAATATGCATACAAAATGAGGTTTTATTTGTGCTATTTCACAGTTTCTTATACATTACTTCCCCCCCCCCTTATGGAACAAAGAATTGGAATTGGCATCAAAGTGTTTACCTCTAGTCTGTCATCATTAACTAGTTCGAAAGATGAGAGCAGAATTCTTAGGCTCTCATGATTATGTTAACTATTATTGAGCCACATATCCAAGATTTTTTCAGAGCATTTAGATTTAGTGATTTTATTCATTTCAATTAAGTTTTTAAAAGAGGAACTGAATGAGATTCATTTTCTATACTTTTGTAAGACTTCCTATGAATTCACAAAGATAAAAAAAATTCTGTTTATTCATGTATCTCTGTATTTGCTTCAAAAACAGAAAAACCATAGACTCAGTTTTCTTGGTGGCTGTTTATTTTCTGATTGGTCTGTTTCATATATGTTAAAAGGTCCTTTCAAATTCATCTGCAGCAAGTTACTTCCACTAAAAGAAATGTCTTTGCACATGTATGTTTTATGAAACAACAGCTTCAGTCTAAAAACATTACATATCTTGCATTGATTCATTTTTACATAGTGCATTTGCTGCTATGACTTACTTTATAGAGCCTGTTTCGATTCCAGTTTTATGCAGGTGCTTGTTCATAGAAGAAAATGGAAAGTCATCAAATTGCAGTGAAGCATACAGCTTGAATGTAAATACATCTGTATGTGACACTTTGTGTAAACACTGCCTTTTCATCCACAGGAGAAAAGATATCTTGTAATAAGTTGAAATTTCTGGAAGTTCTAGTCCTTTTGTGTCTGTGAAGGTCCTATTCTCCTTTTAAAACTATCTCTCAACCACCCATACTGGTTAGTTCCCAGGCCTATATCAGATGAAATGAGATCTGCTTGACCTTAAACAGCCTTATATAGAAATATTTCATTCAGAGGAAGGAAGATAATCCATTAATTAATTGGGAGAATTCCTTCACTTCCCCCACAGAGAGACCACCTGATCGCATAATATGTACACACTGATTTGAGCAGAAGGGTACTCGGTAATCATTTTTAAATGACTTAACTAATACATACATAACCACGGGCATGAATTTATGTCATACCCCCAAAGTCCATTTTTCCATGAACCCAATGATGATAGTTCCTTGAATAACTTTCAACATATGGATTTTAAAATTTTTTATAACCAAAGTAACTAATACAAGAACTACTACAAATAAGCAAAAGTCTTAGACCATATTAAAGAATGGACTGTTGCTTATGTATGAGCAGGTTAGATGCAAAATATAGCAAAAAAAGAAGTGAAACATAAGACACATGTGTGCTATGTTTTATATCTCATTTTAGATTGACTTAAGATTTAACTTTGATTATGACATAGTGGTAAAGAAATATCAGTGGGATATTAGCCAGTATGTCTTGGTAGTTTACTTCACCAACTCTGATTTCTTCAACTATGAAATAAAGACTTTGGACTACATAGCCTTATTAAAGGGCTTCCTAAGTGGCCCTAGTGGTAAGAACCCACTTGCCAGTGCAGGAGACATTAAGAGACACAGGTTCAATCCCTGGGTTGGGAAGATCCCCTGGAGGAGGGCATGGCAACCCACTCCAGTATTCTTGCCTGGAGAATCCCATGGACAAAGGAGCCTGGCAGGCTACAGTTTATGGGGTTGCAAAGAATCAGACATAACTGAAGCCACTTAGCATGCATGCACAGCCTTATTTAAGTCTTTCAAAGTTGATTCCAGTTAGTATTTGAACATATGTATAGGTAGCTAGAAAAATATACATGTTGAGTTATATAATGCCTTGTACCAAACTCCCTTGTTAACCATGCTTCTCTTCTCTCCTTACCTGTCTCTAGCTATGTGTTCAGATTCCACCTTGATGGTCTTCAGTTCAGTTCAGTTCAGTCGCTCAGTCATGTCCGACTCTTTGCGACCCCATGAATCACAGCACACCAGGCCTCCCTGTCCATCACCAACTCCCGGAGTTCACCCAGACTCACATCTATCAAGTCCGTGATGCCATCCAGCCATCTCATCCTGGGTCATCCCCTTCTCCTCCTGCCCCCAATCTCTCCCAGCATCAGAGTCTTTTCCAATGAGTCAACTCTTGGCATGATGTGTCCAAAGTACTGGAGTTTCAGCTTTAGCATCATTCCTTCCAAAGAAATCCCAGGGCTGATCTCCTTCAGAATGGACTGGTTGGATCTCCTTGCAGTCCAAGGGACCCTCAAGAGTCTTCTCCAATACCACAGTTCAAAAGCATCAATTCTTCGGTGCTCAGCCTTCTTCACAGTCCAACTCTCACATCCATACATGACCACTGGAAAAACCATAGCCTTGACTAGGCGGACCTTAGTTGGCAAACTAATGTCTCTGCTTTTGAATATGCTATCTAGGTTGGTCATAACTTTCCTTCCAAGGAGTAAGCGTCTTTTAATTTCATGGCTGCAGTCACCATCTGCAGTGATTTTGGAGCCCCAAAAAATAAAGTCTGTCACTGTTTCTACTGATTCCCCATCTATTTCCCATGAAGTGATGGGACCGGATGCCATGATCTTCGTTTTCTAAATGTTGAGCTTTAAGCCAACTTTTTCACTCTCCTCTTTCACTTTCATCAAGAGGCTTTTTAGTTCCTCTTCACTTTCTGCCATAAGGATGGTGTCATCTGCATATCTGAGGTGATTGATATTTCTCCCGGCAATCTTGATTCCAGCTTGTGTTTCTTCCAGTCCAGCATTTCTCATGATGTACTCTGCATAGAAGTTAAATAAGTAGGGTGACAATATACAGCCTTGACGTACTCCTTTTCCTATTTGGAACCAGTCTGTTGTTCCATGTCCAGTTCTAACTATTGCTTCCTGACCTGCATACAGATTTCTGAAGAGGCAGGTTAGGTGGTCTGTATTCCCATCTCTTGAAGAATTTTCCACAGTTTATTGTGATCCACACAGTCAAAGGCTTTGGCATAGTCAATAAAGCAGAAATAGATGGTTTTCTGGAACTCTCTTGCTTTTTTGATGATCCAGCAGATGTTGGCAATTTGATCTCTGGTTCCTCTGCCTTTTCTTTTAGAACTAACACCCAAAAAAGATGTCCTTTTCATTATAGGGGACTGGAATGCAAAAGTAGGAAGTCAAGAAACACCTGGAATAACAGGCAAATTTGGCCTTGGAATGCAGAATGAAGCAAGGCAAAGACTAATAGAGTTTTGCCAAGAAAATGCACTGGTCATAGCAAACACCCTCTTCCAACAACACAAGAGAAGACTCTACACATGGACATCACCAGACGGTCAACACCAAAATCAGATTGATTATATTCTTTGCAGCCAAAGATGGAGAAGCTCTATACGGTCAACAAAAACAAGACCAGGAGCTGACTGTGGCTCAGAGCTTATTGCCAAATTCAGACTTAAACTGAAGAAAGTAGGGAAAACCGCTAAACCATTCAGGTATGACCTAGATCAAATCCCTTATGATTATACAGTGGAAGTGAGAAATAGATTTAAGGGACTAGATCTGATAGATAGAGTGCCTGATGAACTATGGAATGAGGTTCGTGACATTGTACAGGAGACGGGGATCAAGACCATCCCCATGGAAAAGAAATGCAAAAAAGCAAAATGGCTCTCTGGGGAGGCCTTACAAATAGCTGTGAGAAGAAGAGAGGTGAAAAGCAAAGGAGAAAAGGAAAGATATAAGCATCTGAATGCAGAGTTCCAAAGAATAGCAAGGAGAGATAAGAAAGCCTTCTTCAGCAATCAATGCAAAGAGATAGAGGCAAAGAACAGAATGGGAAAGACTACAGATCTCTTCAAGAAAATTAGAGATACCAAGGGAACATTTCGTGCAAAGATGGGCTCAATAAAGGACAGAAATGGTCTGGACCTAACAGAAGCAGAAAATATTGAGAAGAGGTGGCAAGAATACATGGAAGAACTGTACAAAAAAGATCTTCACGACCCAGATTATCATGATGATGTGAACACTAATCTAGAGCCAGACATCTTGGAATGTGAAGTCAAGTGGGCCTTAGAAAGCATCACTACGAACAAAGCTAGTGGAGGTGATGGAATTCCAGTTGAGCTGTGTCAAATCCTGAAAGATGGATGCTATGAAAGTGCTGCACTCAATATGCCAGCAAGTTTGGAAAACTCAGCAGTGGTCACAGGACTGGAAAAGGTCAGTTTTCATTCCAATTCCAAAGAAAGGCAATGCCAGAGAATGCTCAAACTACCGCGCTATTGCACTCATCTCACACGCTCATAAAGTAATGCTCAAAATTCTCCAAGCCAGGCTTCAGCAATACGTGAACTGTGATGGTCTTACTCTCTGCAATATACCCCTCAATTTGTTCCCTATCCTGTCCTTCGGTTGCTACACCTCTCACTGCCAACTCAGATGAACTAAGCCTATCTCACTCTACCTATTCAGCCCAGTCCCAACCTGGCCTCCACTGCATCCCTAAACTCTGTTCTGGTTCTTTCCTGATTCTATATGATGTCCAGTCTCTTAGATACAGTTGACTTCGTTGTTCCTATTCTCTAATTACGTCCATCCTTTAGAAGCCTAAATGGTAACTAGTATATAAAGGGAAGAGGAAACGTCCCTAAAAAGTGTTTTTATGAAGATCACCAAGCTCTTGCTTTGGACATCAGAGTCCTGCTTTCACATAAATATTAACCTGTTCTTAAAAGGTAAATGTGGAAGTTTAGAATTTCCTTCTTGTCATTGCTACAATCTGAAACTCTTCTTGAAACTCATCAGTGACAATGTAAAATTCAGTAGGAGAAAAATTGTTGAGATATGTGTTTATATTTCTTAATTAAGATTACGTACCTAGAGACACAGAAGACAATGTATTGTATAAATCCATGTATATGAAAGGCCCATCAGAAGGATATTCAGAGAAACATAAAGTTGAGGCAATGTAGGCCTTAATTTTTCTTTCTAAAATCTAGAAATATTTGTTATAGGGTTTAGCATAGAGTCTTAGTTGTGAATACAGACAGGGTTTGAAACCTGGCTATCTCACTTACTTTGTAGGTCTCTGAGCATTTAATTTCTCTAAGCCTCAATTTTCTCATACCTCAAATGGGAATAATAATAGCACATACCTCAAAGAGTTGTTGCAAAGATTAAGTAAGATAATGTATATAAAGTATATAGATATAGTAAGTGTTTTATAAAAGTAAATAAGTATTACCATATCAAGGCTCAAGATGGAAATGGAATTATTTATATCATCTTTTTCTTTTCCAGGGAGTCCAAAGAAACAGCTACAGTTCTTCCGAGGGGAAAAAAGGAGATAAAAATAACCCAATTTAAATTGAGAGCCTAAAACCATACAATGCTATCTAATAGGCAGAATTATCTTCTTTTTACAGATAAAAAGGAATTTTGAGGCAGGGAGAAGATTTTAGACTGCTCACTCTTAACTCACAAGTACACATGATTTACTCCCCTGGAAGTCCTCAAAGTTGACAAGTTGGGCCCTAAAAAATGGAAATGAAATATTTTCTGGATAGCTTTTTTTATGTTTTAAAGTAACAGCTTTAGTGATATATAATTCACATAGCATGAAATATACTCTTTTAAAGTGTAGGATTCAGTGACTTTAGTGTATTCACAGTGTTGTGGTACAATCACTGCTGTCTAATTCCACATTTTTGCTACCCCGCTCCCTCAAAATACATCATACTAGCTAGCTGTCATTCCCATTTCTCCTTCCTTCTGTCGCCTAGCAGTCTGCTTTCTATCTCTCTGAGTATCTTTCTACTGGGCACTTCATATAAATGGAATCACACAATATGTTGTTTTTTGTGTCTGGCTTCATTCACCTAGGATAATGTTTTCAAGGTTCATCCATGTTTAGCACGTATCAGTACTTCATTTCCTCTTATAGCTAAATAATATTTAGTTACATAAATATAACAAACTTCATTTATCTGTTTACCAGTTAATGGACATTTGGGTTGTTTCTACTTTTATGGATATTATGAATAATAGGAATATATATATACAAGTTTTTATGCGAACATATGTTTTCATTTCTCCTAGATATATACCGGGCATAGAACTCCTAGGTCATGTGGTAACTCTACCTTTAACATTTTAATGAACCACCAGACTGCTTTCCAAAGTGGCCAGCCATATCGTTTTATATTCTCACCACCAATGTACAAGGAGTCCAATTTCTTTACATCCTTGCCAACACTTGTTACTCTCAATCTTTTGATTATAGCCATCATAGTGGGTGTGAAGTGGTAGCTCATTGGCTTTTTATAATTGTTGTTGTTTAGTCATTAAGTCGTGTTCTGCTCTTTTGCTACCCTATGAACTGTAGCCCACCAGGCTCCTCCTGTCCATGGGATTTCCCAAGCAAGAATACTGTAGTGGGTTGCCATTTCCTTCTCCAGGCGATCTTTCTGACCCAGGGATTGAACCTGCATCTCTTGCATTGGCAGCTGGGTTCTTTACCACTGAGCAGCTCAGTGGTAAAGGGCTAATTGTTTTTAATTAATAGACTTTATTTCTTAGAATAGTTTTAGAATTACATAAAAACTGAGCAGGAAGTACAGAATTCCTATATGTCCCCATATACCCTTCCCCTCTACTGTTGCACACGGTTTTTCCTGTTAGTAACATTTTGCGCTAGTTTGGTACATTTGTTACAACTGATAAATTAATAATGATACTTTTTTTATTAACTTAGGTAATTATAGTTTGCATTATGGCTCACTCTTTGAGCTGTATGGTTCTTTGGGCTTTGACAAATGCATCATGTCATGTATCCACCATTATAATATCATCAGAATAGTTTCATCACCCTAAAAAGTCTATGTTTCACCTTTTCATCCCTCTCTCTTCCCAAACCTCTGCAAACCAGTGATCTTTTTACTATCTCCATGTGCTTAGTCACTCAGTCATGTCCGACTCTTTGAGACCCCATGGACTATAGTCCAGCAGGCTCCTTTGTTCGTGGGGGATTTCTCCAGGCAAGAATACTGGAGTGGGTTGCCATGCCCTTCTCCAGGGGATCTTCCCAACCCAGGGATCAAACCCAGGTCTCCCATATTGCAGGCAGTTTCTTTACCATCTGAGCCACTAGGGAAGTCTGCTATGTCCATAGTTTTGCCTTTTCCAGAATGTCATACACAGTGGCTGTACCATTTTGCATTCTCACCAGCAATAACTGTTATTCTTTGTCCTTATCAGCATTTGGCATTGTTGGTGTTTTGGATTTTAGCCATTCTGACAGGTGTGTAATGGTATCTCATTGTTGTTTGAATTTGCATTTTCCAAATGACATGTGATGTTGAGCATATTTTAATATTTATTTGCTACCTTTATATATTTTCTTGGTATGTTGTCTATTCACATAGATCTTTTGCCTGTTAAAAATATGGATTGTTTTCTGGTTGATGAGTTTGAATAGGTCTTTGTGTATTAATACAAGCCCATTATCAGATATGTGTTTTGCAAATATATTCTCCCAGTTGTGGCCAATCTTTTCATTCTCCTAGTAATGTCTTTCATAGAACAATTTTTTTTAAGTGTAATATAGCCCATCACATTAACTTTTTCTTCAATGGAGCATGCTTTTGACGTTGTATCTAAAAATCCAAAATTACCTAGATTCTCTCCTGTTCTAGGAGTTTTATAGTTTTGCATTTTACATTGAGATCTGTGATCCATCTGGGGTTAATTTTTGTAAGGGGTGAAAAGTCTTTGTCTAGATCCATTATTTTACATGTGGATATTCAGTTGTTCTGGCATAATTTTTTTTAAGTTATAGTTTCTGGTTTGGGAGAATGGCACTGAAACATGTATATTATCATATGTGAAACGAATCGCCAGTCCAGGTTCGATGCATGATACAGGCTGCTCAGGGCTACTGCACTGGGATGACCCAGAGAGATGGAATGGGGAGGGAGGTGGGAGGGGAATTCAGGATGGGGAACACATGTACACCCGTGGCGGATTCATGTCAATGTATGGCAAAACCAATACAATATTGTAAAATAATTAGCCTCCAATTAAATAAAATTTTTTATATTAAAAAAAAGTTATAGTTTCTCCACTGAATTGCCTTTGCTTCATTGTCAGGGGTCAGATGACTGTATTCATATGGGTTTATTTTCTGGGCTCTCCATTGTGTTTTATGGATCTACTTGTCCCTTCTTTCACCAGTATGATACTGTCTTTATTAATGTAGCTTTATAGTAAATTTTGAAGTTGAGTACTGTCAGTCCTCCAGCTTTGTTCTTTTTCAATATTTTGGTTGGCTGTTCTGGGTCTTTTGAATATAAACTTTAGAATCAGTCTGTTGATGGGCACAAAACTCGCTGGAATTTTGACTGGAATTGTGTTGAGTCTATAAAGCCAATTGGTATTCACTCTTGAGTATCTGTATGCACACATAGAATATATCTCCATTTATTTAGATCTTCTTTGATTTCTTTCATCAGCATTTCATCATTTTCTTCATATAGATCTTGTACATATCTTATTATATTTATACCTAAGTATTTCTTCTCTTAGATTTTGTTGCTGATATAAATTATGTTGTATTTTTAATTTCAAATTACAATTGTTCATTGCTGGTAGATTAGAAATTATTTGATTATTTTTATTGACCTTGCATCCTATGACCTTGTTATAATTGCTTATTGTTCTTTGTTTTTTAAGTTTTTGTTGGTAGCATGTTAATATTATATACATTATATATATATATTGAGTAAGAATGAGAGGGAAAAATCCTTAAAACTGTAAGCAAATGAAAAAAATGAACCCAGTTGTATTGCAAATGAATAGCATAACCATATAGGAAGAAAAACTAATCTAATTAACTACTAAACATGTCATTTGACTGAATACCCTTAGTTGAGTGAGGAGGGAATGTCTACAGACAAATCCTAAACTTTTTAGAAGATTTATTGTAGTTGTAAGAAATAAGTAATATGAAATTATTTGGAGTGTATAGTAGAATTGAGTGAATAAATATGTTGATGTTGTTGAGAGCCAGGATTCTCACTGTGGAAAAAGGCAGATACAGATATGAAATGGGGCAAAGCCTGGAAAAAAATACCCTATGGCAGTACACTGGAGTGGATATAGCAGCATAAACTCTTAATACATTTCTAATACACACAGTCAAACACATACATATATTTGAATGTGTATGCTTACATACACTTATGTATTCCTAACTCTGTCAGCTGAAAAAGCCCAGAAACATACCAGAGTGAGTACATCTGGCACCCAGATAATTGGTTCCTAATACAGTTTCCCAAACTAACAAAGGAATCAAGGCTCCGGTAGGAATTGTTAATTCCAAGGCTAAGGCAGGAAAGGTACAAGATGAACCTGGAACAACATGTTATGCCAGAAACTGAAGAAGTACTTTTAAAAAAGCAAATTAGGACATGTCAAGAGGACACAGGAGCCAACTTAAGGGGCTTCCAATGACCAAATCTGGGATGTTTTGAGCATCAAAATAACTAAAGGTCATAATAAACTATAAGCCATTGAAAGATGGGAATTATTTTGCTGTTAAAGACAAAGACAGACTAAGAATCTGTAGGTACCAGATTAGAGGAGACTAAAGAAAGATAATAGCTAAATGCAATATGTGATTCTGAACAGGATCTGATCCTTACTGAGGGAAAAAATATGCTACAGAGGACATCACTGGTGTCATTTGACAAAACGGGAGTAATATGGTAGATCACAGTGTCATACCATGGTCAAAATTCCTGAAGTCGCTAATTCTGTATTGATATTTAATGGAATCATCTCAATTTTAGGAAGTATACTTTGAGTTACTTAGGAGATAATGGGGCCTGATATACGAGCTTACTATAGGGATAATGGGGCATGATACACGAAGCTTACTGTCAGATGTTCAGAAAACCAACTTGTATGTACGTGTATATGTACTGGCTACTCAGTATGAATCCAAATGATAAATGGAGCAAAAACTTAACAGTTGGTGAATCTGGGTAGAGAGTATACGTTTCTTTTGTATGTAACTTTTATGCAAGTTTGGAATTATTCCAAATAGAAGATTTTGTTTTTAAAGGCTGGTGTTTGGCAGGCACAGAATATTAAGGTTAATAGAACAGACTTCTGAAAGCACAAGGTTTGATAACGTCAAGCATTTTGAGGGACTGTTACATGGAAGAAGTATTAAGACTTTGAATTTGGCTAATCTTATTTTGTGTCAGTATGCTTTGTGTAATATCATTATAGCACATCCAAGAGCTCATGACTGGAATGAGAGGAGGGAGTTCTTTAAACTTTATGGAGTCTTCAGTATCATTCAGTACAGAAAAGTGCGAAGACTGGTTCATCAGGTAGAGTGAATGAATGAATGAATGAATGAAAAGAACTGGGTGTAGGAAAAATGGGAACTGGTAGCAACTTGAGAGCAGTGTCTTCTCTAAAGACTTTCAAGTACAAAAAGACAAAACCAAAAAAACCCTGTGTAGTACTCCTGTGGGTTGTGTCTGTTCTGGGAGTGTCTAGTGGGGACCCCTAATCTTACCTAATCTTCCTCTTTTTATTCCAGGTGAGGAAAGGGTACCAAAAGTCACAAAGCAAAGTGTGTGAGATAATGAAAGGTGTAAGTGTGTGCATATATATCAAAAACACACCATATTTAATGAAAGAAATTAATATTCACACATTTGTACTTCTGTACAATTTTGAGTAATATATAATTTTAAGCTGTTTACAAATAGCATGTAATGCTTCAAATATTACATAATGTTGATAATACATTTCTAGCAGAAATAAATATATTGCACTTAAAAAGAACTTCATTAGATGTTACTTCATAGTATTAGGCTTATAACTTCTTTTTTCATAAAACATTTCCCATGCCCTTCCCCCCCACCCCAACACACACACTTCATTACAGTGACTGTTCTCACGCAATTCATTAAGCAAATAAACACAGCAAACAATAGAACTATGATAGAGTCTACTAAAGAGGCTAGATCAAATTTTATCCTTTAGGAAATGAAAGATTTTCTTTTAGGTTTCTGAAACTAAGAAAAGCAACAACTAAATATAGCATTTTAAAGTACCAGAAGTAAAATACAAGTTGTATTTTTTGTCCAGATGTACTATTCACCAAAATGTTTTTATTTTCTTATTATGGGGAGAGGGGATTAGAATTACCTAAGGGAGAGACAGAGAAATAAAGACCGAAAAATACTTAATGGTCTATCAAATATTTATAAATGAACCTTTGCATATTTAAGCATGATGAAGAAAGCTAAGTACTGGAATATTTTATAACTGACATAGGATAGTAGTGACAAAAGGATGTTATGATTTCCTGAAATTTTAAACATTTTCACCTTCCCTTTGCTTGTTTACATAAAAATCCTTATTCTAAAATAATATAAAAATGTATAAAATGCATCCTCCACCCAAGCCCAGCTCTCTAAGGGAGGTAGCTGAAACTCTTTTCTGTCCAGTGCTTTATTTCTGTCCAGTCTAGATGTAGAGTATGATATTGTTTTGTTTGTAGTAATTATCAATTCCATACACATTTAATAATGAAAAGTTTTCCTTAGTCAATGCAAAATTGAGCAAAAATGTTGTTTTTCTTGTAATACTTGATCCTGCACATTATACAACTGACATTTTGTTGTTGGTTTTTTTTTTTTTTACAACTGACATTTTGAACTTCAGTTACTAAGTCATGGTTTGAGTTTGACCGTGTTTTCAATGGGGTGGTCAAGTCACTGTTTATTTGAAGGTCATTTTCCTCAATATTAGTCAACTTAAATATAAGCAGGACAGTCTGAAAAGCTAATGTGAAATTCAGAACTGGGATAAATATCCTAATATCTCTGTGAAAAATTTTTAGTCTCTATGAATAGGCAGCTGCTTTGCTACTAAGGATACATATTATTCTTGGGCTTTTGGGGTTTCCATTTTACCCCCCAGGATGGGTACTGTGACTAGAGAAGTGCAATGACAAAGATACAGATAATAGTGGAGGGAGATGGTTTTGGAATATCTCACAAGTCAGTGTGACTCCTGCACAGGGTATTTACTAGATGATATATCATCATCAGGAAGCTTAATATCTCCTACTCTGTGCCCACCTACTAGAAATGATGGTTGACCTTTCAGACAATATACCATTCCTATAAATCTACAGTGTAATACAAATTCATTAATGTAGACCTTGTTACTTAATAATTTGTGATATGTTAGACACAAGCTGGATAGGCTTACCTTTATACTGCCAAGGGTAGGCAAGGGGCAGGGAGTAGATTTACTAAGTAAAAGAAAGAAAGAGCTTACTCAGAATTATTGATAAAGGTTTTAAAAACATATCACATATATAGGGTCTACTAAGTTATGAATTAATTCTTTTGGGTTAGATAAAGCCATTCAGGTAGAGCTGCTTTTTAGTAGCACTACCCGTTACCCAAGCTTTTTGATAATGTAATATAACTGGGGGATATACCATAAATCATGCTCTTTATCATTCAATTGCCTTTCTCACTAAATATCTAGTTCTTGCAATTGCTTTTGATAAAACAGGCTTTATAGAGTTTTAAATGTTAAATACCCAAAGAGTTAAATAATAAACAAATAGAATAGCTCAGAAGGATCCTTGTGGGGCAAACATCTATCCCTAGTTCCCATGACTAGTGACTGACCAGGTTAAGCTCCATTTCACTTGTGCTTTTACTTTCTTGTTCAAATAATGCTAAATACTTTTTTAAAAAGTATCTGATTTAGAATTTCAGGTGTGAATTTCCAAGAGCATGCTTTGGTGTCTTTGCCTCTGCTTTTTTCTAAGTATGCTACTTATTTTTAGTCTTATATTGATTAATTACAAAATAAAGTTATGAATTCAGGACTTACTATCATAAAACAATATTTAACAAAAATATACAAACCTACTTTGAGACACACCAGTTGGGAAAAATGTCAAAATAGTATTAAAATGATCCTTTCATTCTCCTTGAAAAGAAAATTCAGATATGGGTTCACTTTAGTAGACCAGTCATTTATTAGAGTGTTAAGTAGCATCATATAAAATAGTATTTACTTTTGTTATTCCTGCTTTAAGTAGTAGTACTCTATATTAAAAGCACTGACAAACAGGCCAACTATTAAATAGTAAATCCTTATCCTAACTTCTGTGGATATTTAAACATTATGCATAACTAACTTTTTAAAGAAATGCACATCTGAGCTATGTTTGAAAGCAAACTACCTGTGAATACTATAGCATAACGTGCAAGAAGTTAGAAACAAGCTTACAGTGTCTGCCATAGGACTTTGAGATGTTTAGTTAATGCAGCTTCATAAATAAACCTTGGGATACAGTGGAGAAAGGCAATTGCAAGGTCCAACAATAGCATCAGTTAGACAGGCTGTGCCAATTATACCCTGTTTCATTGGCTGGAAATGCCCAGGAAAGGCATTTGATATGGAAAAGCCTAACATTAAAACAACCAAATAAAACCCCACTTGAGTTTGATATGATAAATATATTACATTTTACTTTCAAATACACCTCTACTCTCAGCAGCAAGATTTCCCATCTCTTTGAACAGATTCAATACTTTCATAGTTAGAACAAAGTAGAATGGATATTACATTAAAAAAAGAGTATTGGGGAGCTTTGTGAAGAAGCCAAGTTAAATCTTTTATCTAGAGTGCATTATATCTATAGCTGAAGGACCACAAACTTCATTAAACCTCTGTTATTAGGGAAATGAACTGTTGCAAAATGCCAAATATACTACCCTGCTTGTAAATGCCTACATATATATGGCTCAAAAATAATACAAGCATAACTATGATATAGTTAAACTATTATAAATATCAAAATAAGGCTTAAGAAGATAGCAAGAGCTGAAAATAAAGTGGATAAATTCTTTAGATTTACTTATAAGCACTTTTAGCGTTTCAGTCAGGATATCATTGTGTTAACATACAATTTCATATTATGGACCTAGAAGAATGATTGAGTCACTGAATGTAACACAGTGAGAAAAAAGAACCAATCAGATATATGAACATATAACTATTCATGACTATAGGTTAAGTGGTTTAGTAGTGGCTATCTGAGCATTGAGAATGGTCATTCATAAACCTTGTCAGTCAGTGGCAGTGGCTGATCAAAAACAAAGCAAATTTATTGAAAATGAGAATTTGATCTGGTGCATTTTAACATCCATAAGGTTTTCCAAGGGGCTTCCCTGGTGGCTCAGTGGAAAAGAATCTGCCTGCAATGCAGGAGATGCGGGTTTGATCCCTGGGTTGGGAAGATGCCCTGGAGAAGGAAATGACAACCCACTCCAGTATTCTTGCCTGGAGAGTCCCATGGACAGAGGAGCCTGGTAGGGTACAGCCAAGGGGGGTCATAAAAGAGTTAGATACAACTTAGTGATTAAACAACAGCAAACAAAGGTCTCTCAAAGATGAAGCAAAAATGAAGGGGACTTTGGTACTCATGGCAGAAAAATTCCTTTCAGAACAGGGCAACCATCTTTTTATTATAGCTGTTAAGTGAAAGAAAGTCTCACATGTCAAGGTGTAGCGACTTTAGAGTGTCCCTCAGTGAATAAGTAAGCAGTGTATTTACAATGCAGCCTAGAAAAAGAGAACTTCAGTTTTACAATGTAACATACAGAGCCTCTAATTGCACAATTGTATATGGAAAATTTTTCCTACATAAATGGCAAATAATTGCAAGAAACAGAATTAGGAAGAAAGAAGACAAGACTGTGAAAAGGAACTTGTCAGGTACTGGCCCTTCAATATTATAGAAAGAACTTTGTGAAGTCATTACCACCTACTCATCCACAAAATGGGATGCATTAGCATTATCTCAGCTCCTTCCCCAGCAAACTAACACAAAGGAAAACTAAACATGCTTGAGCTACAGCACTATAGATATTTCTCTATTGGCTCTCGTTTCCACAGACAGAATTGACTTAAGTGAGTCATTACGCATTACGGTCACTATGTTATACAGTATTGCCTCTTTGAAGATTCTTTTAACCTGTGGAAACTGGAAAGAAAACCTATACATGTTGACTTTATACACTACTGCATTGACACAGCATTTTTAACCACTAGGAATAATGCACCTTAAGATTCATCTGCTTTGTATTATTACACTTTCTGGGTAAATTGATATCCTTTTAGTTCCAGGACTTAGGCTGGCTAAGAACTTTACACTGATCCTCTCTCCAACTCAAAAGCTGTCCCCCAGCTACAGATGAAGCCTGGTCCATGGTGCTTTCCCTCAGTGGTAAGTTTTATTGTTGAGTCCAGCTCTCCTCTTTCATAGGTCCCATGTCTCCTGGAGAGCCCCTGCTCCAACACCCCACATCCCACCCACCCAACCCTGTCCTATATTTCCATACCCATCTGCACATTCTGGATCTGGACTCTCCTTTTAGAAGAGTCATACAAATGGCGTCATCACAGCAGAGGAATGGCGCAGTCCTTGGATAGCAGCATAGGGACCCTGCTGAAAGTAGTGATGATACCGGGGCATGTGGAATGAGGGGAATGTCGGGCCACTCCCCTGCATGGAGCTGGCAATGGCTGATGGGGTCAGAGGCATGCCAAGTCGGCTATATGGTGGCAGAGAGCCCTGTATGGGGTGAGGAATGGGTGTTGCTATGGATGCCGTGCTGGTACCAAGAGCAGTCAGGGACTGTGGGTGCTGAAATGCAGGAAAACTGGATGAAGACGATACCCAGGAGCTAAGAGACAAATTATCAGATGTTGTAAAGGCTGATCCTGAAAGGAAAAAAAAAAAAACACAACTCATTAGACCAGAAACTACTTTAACATGCAAATCAAGAATTACGTTATCTGTAAGCATCAATTAAAAAATACAAACATACATATAGATCTACAGTTTTAAAAGAGGAACAGTTCAATCAGAAGGCATCTCCACCTTTCCACACAAGAGGATATCATTTATACTATGTATGGAAGAGAGAACTTGATAAACAGAAAGACTTACTCTTTAGATTGCCTGCATACTCTCTGAGAGTGGCTATGGTGCCAGCACCCCGCCTTAAGATAATGACCTGATTCCCTTTAAAGAAGTTCCAAATAGCTGATCACTGTCTTAACCTCCAGCATCCCCATACATAAGGCTGGACAGACAAGCCTCAACAAAGCTACCTGGTTGCTAAAGCCATTGTGAAAACCTACAAGAGTGTTTTTCTTTTCTTCTTTAATTTCTTTTTTTTAGCTTCTATAACCCTTTTATTTTTGAAATAATGAGAACATTTACTATGTTGATTATATTTAAGACAGATACACAAAAATCAAACATCTTTTAATGTGCCAGCTATACCAGATGTTGAAATGTGGGAGTTATAAACACCAAAAATAAACAATAAATACTTAGAAATTACTCTAAAAAATGCATGATACTTGAAGTTTTTCACGCAACTATGAAAGATGGAAGGAAAGGTTTTAATAATTGGAGACACATGCCATATTCTGGGATGAAAAATAAAATGCCCTTTTAAAATTCATTTCTCCCCAAATTAATTTATTGGTTTAGTATAAAGCCAATGAATGGCTTCCCTGGTGGCTCAGATGGTAAAGAATCTGTCTGCAATGCAGGTGACCTGAGTTCAGTCCCTGGGTTGGGAAGATGCCCTGGAGAAAGAAATGGCAACCCACTCCAGGATTCTTGCCTGGAGAATTCCATGGACAGAGGAGCCTGGTGGGGTACAGTCCATAGGGTGACAAAGAGTCAAATACAACTGTGTGACTAACACCTTAACTTTCAAAGCCAAATTTTTTCTACTGTCAATTCAATTTGCAAAATTATCAGGACAAATAATGTTTTGAATATTAAAATATTTTTAATTGTAACAAGCATAGATTTTCCCTACCAGATATAAAAACATGTTATCATGTTTTAAAAACAAAATACTGTGTTTATGAAAATAGCATAGTACTGAGCAATGCAAAGAAATAGAGGAAAACAACAGAATGGGAAAGACTACAGATCTCTTCAAGAAAATTAGAGACACCAAGGGAACATTTCATGCAAAGATGGGCTAAATAAAGGACAGAAATGGTATGGACCTAACAGAAGCAGAAGATATTAAGAAGAGGTGGCAAGAATACACAGAAGAACTGTACAAAAAAGATCTTCACGACCAAGATAATCACGATGGTGTGATCACTCACCTAGAGCCAGACATCCTGGAATGTGAAGTCAAGTGGGCCTTAGGAAGCATCACTACGAACAAAGCTAGCAGAGGTGATGGAATTCCAGTTAAGCTATTTCCAATCCTGAAAGATGATGCTGTGAAAGTGCACTCAATATGCCAGCAAATTTGGAAAACTCAGCAATGGCCACAGGACTGGAAAAGGGCAGTTTTCATTCCAATCCCAAAGAAAGGCAATGCCAAAGAATGCTCAAACTACCTGCACAATTGCACTCATCTCACATGCTAGGAAAGTAATGCTCAAAATTCTCCAAGCCAGGCTTCAGCAATACGTGAACCGTGAACTTCCAGATGTTCAAGCTGGTTTTAGAAAAGGCAGAGGAACCAGAGATCAAATTGCCAACATCTGCTGGATCATCAAAAAAGCAAGAGAGTTCCAGAAAAGCATCTATTTCTGCTTTATTGACTATGCCAAAGTCTTTGTGTGGATCACAACAAACTGTGGAAAATTCTGAAAGAGATGGGAATACCAGACCACCTGACCTGCCTCTTGAGAAACCTATATGAAGGTCAGGAAGCAACAGTTAGAACTGGACATGGAACAACAGACTGGTTCCAAATAGGAAAAGGAGTACGTCAAGGCTGTATATTGTCACCCTGCTTATTTAACTTGTATGCAGAGTACATCATGAGAAATGCTCAGCTGGAAGAAGCACAAGCTGGAATCAAGATTGCCAGGAGAAATATCAATCACCTCAGATACGAAGATGACACCACCCTTATGGCAGAAAGTGAAGAGGAACTAAAAAGCCTCTTGATGAAAGTGAAAGAGGAGAGTGAAAAAGTTGGCTTAAAGCTTGACATTCAGAAAACGAAGATCATGGCATCTGGTCCCATCACTTCATAGGAAATAGATGGGGAAACAGTGGAAACAGTGTCAGACTTTATTTTTTGGGCTCCAAAATCACTGCAGATAGTGATTGCAGCCAGGAAATTAAAAGATGCTTACTCCTTGGAAGGAAAATTATGACCAATCTAGATAGCATATTCAAAAGCAGAGACATTACTTTGCCAACAAAGGTCTGTCTAGTCAAGGCTATGGTTTTTCCTGTGGTCATGTATGGATGTGAAAGTTGGACTGTGAAGAAGGCTGAGCGCTGAAGAATTGATGCTTTTGAACTGTGGTGTTGGAGAAGACTCTTGAGAGTCCCTTGGACTGCAAGGAGATCCAACCAGTCCATTCTGAAGGAGATCAGCCCTGGGATTTCTTTGGAGGGAATGATGCTACAGCTGAAACTCCAGTACTTTGGCCACCTCATGCGTAAGAGCTGACGCATTGGAAAAGACTCTGATGCTGGGAGGGATTGGGGGCAGGAGAAGAAGGGGACGACCGAGGATGAGATGGCTGGATGGCATCACTGATTCGATGGATGTGAGTTTGAGTGAACTCCGGGAGATGGTGATGGACAGGGAGGCCTGGTGTGCTGCGATTCATGGGGTGGCAAAGACTCGGACATGACTGAGCTACTGAACTGAACTGAGTAAGATTAGAAGCCACATCAATAGAAAATAACAAACTATCCCAATATAAAATATATGTGCATATTGTATTATATACTTAGTATATGGTAGAGGGGGCTTCCAGGTGATGCAGTGATAAAGAATCTGTCTGCCAATGTAGGAGATACAAGAAATGTGGGTTTGATCCCTGCGTTGGGAAGATTCCCTGGAGTAGGAAATGGCAACCTACTCCAGTATTCTTGCCTGGAAAATCCCATGGACAGAGGAGCCTGATGGGCTGTATGTAACCCATGGGGTCACAAAGAGTTGGACATGACTGAGGGACTAACAAACATTCAAAGCCTGAGCAAATGTGCACATCATTACAAACTATGGGGAATGACAGCTTAGTTTCCATATTTTTTATTAGCTAATTAACAAGTTATAAGAGTAAGTTTTTCTTATATCACAATATCCAGAAGTTTAAACAAAGGTTGACAGTGAATTTTCCAACTGCATAATTACTAGTAGCTCATTTGGATTTATTTACAAGAGATGTCATATGTTTTGTCTGTTTATGCTATTACTTATCATGGACATAAAAATATGTCCATATAAGACTTTCCCTATACAAACATCCTTGTGCCCAGGCACCCTCTAGTCTCTTTTGTCTGAACTCCCAGATGTAAAGAGCTCCTCCCTTAACATCTGCAACAGAGGAAATTTTTAATACTCCCGGACTCTCACCACCCAGGACACCACCTCTACACAAAATGTTCCACTAGGATAATCTTCATTTTTCAAATATTTTCCATTCTGATTATTAATCCCAATAAGATATTTCTGATATAAGTAAAACAGATATACTCCCTGGTTTTCAGATTATAAAACAGATTCAGAAAGACTAAGGAACTACCCCTCATATCCACTAGTTCTTTGGTAGTAGATAACAGAGGAATAACTCCTGAGCCCTGACTCAGAGGCTCCATGTCCTTTTACTGGAAAACAAGCCACAGGAAAGCTTCAGGCAGCATAGTCACTTAAGAGGTAAAGGCGAAATAATGATCCACCTCAGGCTGTCCCTTCCTGAAGAGGCTCCTGAAGTACTTTGGGGCCATCTCTCCTCTGAGGACTAGGAGTCTCATCACCTCCCTGTCTTTGCTCTCCATTGGGCACGCTTGCTCCTAGCAGTTGCATAGCCTGGAAGCAGCCTCACCTCGGTTTTGTGTTGTCTGAAGCTCATCCCCTAGCACATCCTCTTCTCCTCCATAAGTACGGATGGGTGAGCGGGCGTAGGAATGCTTTTGGATCAGGCTCTCCACACTTTCCCTAGGTTAGAGAATGACACATGGTGAGTAAACCAAAAAGTTAAGTGATCAGAGGAGAGGAGTCTTAAAAATGATTTACTAGTCAGTAAAACCATTTTCTCAGTCAAAAACCCACCACTTCAGAGGCAGACAACATTCAAAACATGCACATTTCATTGTAGATGGCTCAGAAATATGACCTCAAGCATATAAATATAAGAAACTTTGTATTTGCTTCTCATAAATACAAAGAAACAAGTAGGACAGGATAGGGACAGTCCCCCGAAATTCTACAAAATTAGGGGCAAACGTGAACAAGAAGTTATAAAACATAACCATAGGAATATAGAGATTAAGGACATTAAAAATAATAATAATGAGTTTATCACAAGGAGCTGCAGTCCTGTGACTTTATCAGCTAATGAACACAAAACACTCACCTGGTATGAATGGCACTAATTGAACATCTGATGAAATACTGGCCCATAGTTCAAAATATCATTAGTCATACAAAGACTCTGTGTTTACTAATAAAACCAGTAAGTGCATAGCGTATATGACAACTGCTGAGTCAGTTACTCAAGGTCTTAATTCACTATAATATTAGAGCATGACTGTCTTTCTGGGTAACTTGGGTCATTAAGAAAAAAGTCAATTGAGATGTGCAAACTTTAATAAAATGATAACTGTAATATTCAAGCTTATTAATCTAATCTGATTAATTCAAGCTTTTAATCTAAGCCATGTGTCACACTGTTACTATTTAAAATGAATTTAGGAAAGAATTAGTTATTTTCACATGAGAAAAGAACTTGCTTCAGATGCCCTGGAAGACATCTTCTCTTTGTAAAGTCATAAAAGGCTTGATCATCAGTGGGCTGAAATCATGGATGATGTATTTCTAAGGTGTATTCCGCTGCCCATCCTAGGCATTTAGACTGCTCTCTCTCAGCATTTAAGTTCAAAAACAGAGTATAGTATCTGCCTCTCTAAAAATGCCCTAATATAAAATTATTTAAACCTTTTTCACATACACCCAAGAAAAATTGTTTAACACAATAAATTGTGGCTGTGTGAAATATTTTGCTTCTCTATAAGAAGTATATTCATTTTTTTCCTTGGAAAATCACTGGTATCATTACTTATTCTCATCTCTCAGAGGGAGGAAAAAAAAAAAGGATTTTATTGAAGTGATTTATTTGTGTCAGGCCTGGAAGTGAACTGAAAGCAATGGCAGTTCTTATATAAAGGATGGCATAATTAAATTATTGCCTTTTAAGTGATTGAAAACAGTGGTGCAAATCAGGGCCATCTCTTCGAAGATGTTACAAAGAATAGACAGCCCATGTTGTTTACTTTATGTCTAATCCCTGTTTCCAGTAGGATGGAAAGTGCAAAGAATTTGTTTAGCCTGGAAGACTATTGTGAGGATTTCTAGACTACTGTGCTCTGAAAAATAAGGGATGACTCATTTAATGAATTAAGTGATTTAGGTATTACAAGCTAGGACACTGCCTTGTAATGCTCAGTTCTGTTATATCCCAAGCAAGAGACAGTAGTTACTTTGGATTTTAATAGATAAATAAAATGAGTAACATTATTGAAGGTTGAATTTTAAATATCTAACACTAACTTATTTTTCCTGGCAAAAAGAATACATCATTATCTTAGGTATCTTTAAGAGATCTCTTCTGACTAATACATAAGCATTAATTCCAGTAATAATATACATGTGAGAGACACAATCATAGCCAGAAGGTAGGCAAGATAATAGGATAGCTTCAGTTATTATGTTGATTCTGCAAAAATGCTCCAGAAATACTGGAAGTCATCTGAACTATTTGTTCAAACTCCAGATAAGCAAAACCAACACACTCTCATCAGTATTGTGACTGCCCTTCCTCTGTCTCTGAAACTTCAGTACAAATTTCTTAATGCTCAAAAAGCAAAGTCTTCCCTTTCCTTCACACTCTTCTTTGCACCACTGCTATACCTGATATATTCCTCTTTAAATGCATTTACTAGATGGATGGCAGTTATGTGTTTGCATGATCATCTCTACCACTACACTGCTGGCCTCTGATTGAGGGAGAGAACAATGCTTTATCTAGGCAGTGGCTCTCAAACTTTAGTGAATCATGATCTGTTTATGTCCCCCCAATTCTTGTGGAAATCTTAATCCCTACTGTGATGATTTGAGGATGTGCATTCTTTAGTAGACAATTAGGTCTTAAGGCTGAAGCCCTCATGATGGGATTAGTGCCCTTATAAGAAGAGAAAGGAGAGTTTGCTTTAGCTTTCTTTTCCTCAGCCATGTGAGGACACAGTGAGAAGATAGCTGTCTATGAACCAGAAAGCAGGTCCTCATGAAAAACTAAAGTCTGCCAGCTCATTGATCCTTAGACTGCCCAGCTTCCAATACTGTGAGAAATAAATGTCTGTTGTTTAAATCACTCACAGTCTATGGCATTTTTGCTATATAGTAGCCCAACCAGACTAAGATAGTGTTCATCAAAATTACCCAGAGGGCTGGCCAAAACACAGATTTTTGGACCCCACCCTCGAGTTTTTGATTTAGTAAGTCCAAAGTGTGGCCTGAGAATATGATTCCCAGTGTGTTTTCAGGTAACACTGATGCTGCTGACATGGAGGTCACACTTGGAGAACCACCACCCTAGTGCAGTAGTTACTGGAACCTGCTTAGCTCAGGTCCCAGTCCTGCCGCTTGTTTTGTGTGCCTCTGGGCAAATCACTTCACTTCTCTGTGGCTCCGTTTTCTCATCCGCAACATGAGGATACTAGGTCTTAGAATTATTATTAATTCTAATGGGAGGGAGGGGACATGGGTGTGCCTATGGCTGATTCTTACTGATGTATGACAGAAAACCACAAAATTCTGTAAAGCAATTATCTTTCAATCAAAAAATTTTTAAAAATCTCACTAGGATTATGTGATACAGGCTTTAGACATTAGTCATCCTTGTTACTCATTTCACTTTTGTTAAGTAGTACAGGTAATTCATTTTCTATTCACTGGAAACTTCTTGCAAATGATCTTTTACCTGTGTGGGTTGTAACAGAGATGTGAAGGACTTGGTATATTTAATTAAGTCAATACTAGACTGAACTCAAAGAATAAACAAAATAATATAACTTAAAAAAAAAGATTGAATGAGTTAAACACACAGAGTTTATATTGGCATTTGGCATATAATAAGTGCAGAGTAAATGTTTATAGGTAAAATTAAGTTACTATTAAGTATCAAAATCATATTCCTAAAGCTGGCTACATAATCATAATCATTTTAAATTAAATTGAGACTTCTAGTCGCTATAACATGCTATACTTCATTTAAACCATCTTATAATATATATGTCACAGAGAAAATTAAGTAAAAATTAAATGTTATTTCAGTTTACATTCTAACTTTCTTTCTAAATATAGACCTGGAAAAAACTGCATTCAGGGATAAAATGTTAGATTCATTAAAATCAAATCTAATTTATAGGAAACAAAATATTTAAAGTTATCCTTGCTCATCGGTTTTCTCATGTTTATATCATGTCTTACTGAGCCTTTATAAATAAGTGCTTGTCACAATATTTTTCTAAAGATTTATGCAGATAATGTTATAAATTACCATTAGATAATATATCAATATTTGTTGCTTCTACAAAGTACTTAATAAATGAAAACTTTAGATAATATAATTGGAGATGTATTATAAATCATTAATTTTAATTTTAGAACAGAAATACACACAATATATTTTGGAAAAACAAAGTAACTCTAATCTTTTTAAAAGCTCTCTCAGATTTTAGTCTAGTTTTATTTATTTGACTTAATCTTACTAATTTTTCTTTTCAATAGTAATCTGCATTTCTGGTTTTATATCATTATTAGCAACTTAAGTAAACTGTACCATTGTGGGGGAAAAAATAGTTCCCTAAGTCTAACCTTTGTGACTAGAACAAAGGTCCCAAGCAAAGTACAGATTATGCAGCCTCTAAAAATAAACTAGTAAATTGTGAGGCAGGGAACAAATATCCTTCATACAGATAGAAAGACACAAGCAAGAAAAAAGGAGGATAAATTATGACCATGAATCAACTGTGAATAACTTTGGTACTGTATCAAATTCACTGGTTTGTTTGACACTGTTTTGTAATATAAATGTTTCCTCTTAGAAGCTGTGAATAAATAAGTAACATTTTGAATGCAGGAACATAGCTTGCTAGTTAAAAGAGTTTTGTTATAACTGCTTATCATTCTGTTAAAAGTCATCCCTTCCTTTTTGTGGTTATTGTCATCAGACTATTTCAATTTATTACATTAATAGATTTTACTTAAAAGCAGGCTTTAACCTGGTTACCAAACAAAATAACTTTCATTTTATACATACAGTCTCTTACACTAACTCTGTCTTCATTGGAGATGATGAAAAAGAAGTTTCTCTAATAAGAAGCTGTGTAATCAGATTCCTTATCTGCATCTGGTCTCTGCCTTCTCCCATTAAATGAAGGTATGGCATGGAAATGGGGGGCTGGATAGATGATCTCTGAGATCTACTATGGCTCTAACAATTTATGAACCTCCAAATATATAAACAGAAGTAAAAATTTTCAAGAGTCATTTTGAAAAAGTCCAGTCCTAGTTGCAAAGAACCCTGAGCTCTAACCCCAAATCTCGTACTGACGAATTGTGTGATCTGGCAGGTCACGCTCTAGGTCCCACTTGCCTCATTGGTATAATGACAGGGAAACCAAGAATAGTTGAAAATCTTTTTGTGGTTCTTTTTGTCTTTAGTGTAGATTCTACCAGAGTGGTTTTGTTTTGTATGTTTCTGTTTTGGTAGTCATACCACCAACCTAATGACAGACATTCAAGTTCATGTTTTATTGTATTTTTAATTTTTTGGAATTTAAAAAAGCATAATTTTCTTATATGGTGATTTAATAAATAATTTACATGATTTCAAGACAAATCTCGGAGAAGGTAATGGCACCCCACTCCCGTACTCTTGCTTGGAAAATCCCATGGACAGAGGAGCCTGGTGGGCTGCAGTCCACAGGGTCGCTGAGAGTTGGACACGACTGAGTGGCTTCCCTTTCACTTTTCACTTTCATGCATTGGAGAAGGAAACGGCAACCCACTCCAGTGTTCTTGCCTGGAGAATCCCAGGGATGGGGGAGCCTGGTGGGCTGCCGTCTATGGGGTCGCAAAGAGTTGGACACGACTGAAGCGACTTAGTAGCAGCAAGACAAATCTAGAGCACATGGCATATTCAAAGGCCAAAAAAAAAAAAAAAAACAAAAAAACACTCTAGTAGAATCTACACTAAGGACAAAAATAGCCATAAAAAGATTTTTAACTATTTTTAGTTGTCACATTGTTGGAGATATCTAGACATACATGTTCTGAGATTGCTATACTTCTATATGCTGTGGGAAAAAGCAGAGGAGCAATGACAGAATACTCTATCATAATTCCTGGTGTCACTGAGAACTAGAGGCTCAGCATGAATGAAAAGAGATATAGGTGTAAGGTCAGAGAGGTTCAGTAGAAACCTTATCATTCTGAATAGAAGTGGAAAGGATTAGTATGAACTCGAGTAGGATTTTACCTTTAAGGTACATGTAGGTATACACACACATGTACCCTTCATGTGAGAACGGAGTCTGTCTGGGGAGAGGAGGATTTTGAAAGGTGGAGACTCACATCTGACTTATTTAAAGTTTGAGCACTGGATTTTTACACATTTAAAATATCATTATTTTTCCATTTTATAATGCAAGTTTGGGAAACATTGGGAAAAGTATTTTCTACTTCCTTAATAATAAACTGGATTGTGTTTTAGAAGCTTTTCTAACACTTACTTTCCCAAATGCCTTTTATACTGTTTTCTAAAGGCCCTGCAAGTTTCTAGTACTCTGAAAGAGAAAAAAAATTACAACCTATTTTTCAATTATTCATAATTTCAGAGGCACAAGACAGAAGATATATAAAAGTGGCATAGATATTAAAATTTATAGATAATTTTTAAAAGTATGCATCTCCAGGTTGTTACTTTGTCATCCTGCTCTGCTGTCTGTCTGCTGGCTTGCACTACAGGTGCTAAAATGACCCTAAGAACATGTCTCAAAAACTACCACTGTAAAGACAGGAAGGATAAAGTATTGGCAGAGATCAGATCTCACCAGCTTTGTCAATTAGCATCACCACATGGGCCTCAAAATGAAATTCTGAGTTTCTTCATTTTAAAAATCATTCTAAGAAGGTAAAATTTCTGGGTAGGAGTTTTCCTTGCTGCCATCATTTCCACACACCCTTAAAGCTCTAAGCCTGGGATCAGCAAATTTTCTCTGTAAAGGCCAGATGGGAAATATGTTAAGCTTTGTAGGCCTTAGGATCTCTGCCATAGATACTCAGCTCTGTCATTGTAGCCTGAAAGCAACCACATATACATAAATTGAAAAATGTGATTGTTCTTTAATAAAAATTTATAAACAATGAATTTTAATTTTATATTATTACATATCACAAAATGTTATTTTTATAACTTTTTCACCCATTTAAAATGTAAAGACCATTCTTAGCTTGAGGGCTATACCAAACAGGTGGTAGACAATAGGGTTTTTCCAACCCCTGCTCTCAGCTATTTACCATATTAGAGATGGGCCCCACTTACCCCACAGAGCTCTTATGAAAACTTTACTGCCTCAGAAACTCCACAAGCCAGCTTACAGCTATGTTAGAACCAACACTACTTTCTTTCTGGCACCAGAAGTCCTTATCTCCTGTGAACCTCTTCAGCAGATCTGCCAAAAAATAATTGATGCTCCATTGCCTGATATAGATAAAACTATAGATTTTCAGAACATCAAACTTGCAACCTTGTTTCCAGAAGTTTTCTTCTTTGACTAAACTAATAGAGAGTATTTGAGCTCTGAGCAAAAGGACCTGATTCCCACTGGGCTTGTGTACAAATTTCATGTGTTTGAAAGTTTTGTTCAATGCCAGGGAGTTTTAAACATATTTTATAGAGACTCTCAGTATGAATCCTGAACGACTAAGGTAAGATAAGCCTATATATTTAATTCTTTGGCCCCCTGACATGACTGAGAAAACACGGTGGGGTACCAGCTGCAAACTGACATTTTAGTCACAGGAAAGGACATGAAGGGAGCATCAAACAGCGTGGGTTCATTGCTCTATACGGAGGAAGGGGGTCTGGGGGAGCGAGGGTGCAGTGGGGAAGAAATGAAAAGCCCTCTGCCAGAGCTTAACCTGAACCCCACCTTGGAGCAGCAGAGATCAACGACAGAGGCAGGTCTTTGAGCAGCTGATGAGAAGCAGATTCTCACACTGCTGGAGGCTTTGAGGAGGAATCCCACACCGGCACACACTCAGCTGCACACACCGTGGCTTTGGTACACTGAAAGGTGTGGGGCCAGTGACCACCATGGGCTCTGGAAAAGGGCCATGAGGTTGCTTTGTTGGGCATGGAGAGGGAGCTGCTGATTTCTAGCTGCTGAGGCAGACAGGGTAATTTAATCAAAGTTAACGTAAAGTTAAAACTCCCTTTTTCAAAGCTATCTCCTCATACCTGCAACAACTTCCTAACCCGAACAGAATAATTATATTTCCACACGGGCATACTCACAATAAATTTAAATTATTACCTCTTTTTCAGTCTGCACCTGAAAGATTTCATAGATTCACATGGTTTTATTCACAATTAATCTCAGCTCCTAACACTAAACAGATACTCCTTCTATACATGAGCTAGAGAAAGATAAGTGGACATTACAAAAATACTCTGCAATCCAAAAGGAGAAAACTAATTTTAAAAAATGTAACAAGCAATCTCTTTTGAAACTGCCTTGTTCCAAGAAACAGGGAGAAGTATTTTAAGTCTCTAACTGTACTTTCAAGTTTTTAGTGAGATTTAAGAACACCCTGTATTGATAAAGCAGGGACTGGCAGACATGAAAAGGAAAGAGTTTGGAAATGTAAAAGTATACTTGAAAAATGACAATATAGTAATTACCACATTTTAAAAGAACTCAATAAGGAGAGTAAACAAAATACCTGATGCCGTGGAAAACAGACTCAACAAATTAGAAGATTCATATAAGAAATCCTTCCAGTATGAGAGTAAACAGTTAAAAAGATAAAAATTATCAAACAATAGATAAGAGAAGTAGGGAATTTATGTAACATGTATATAATAGGAATTTTAGTATGTCTGAATAGAGCAGACAGATTAAAAGCCAGAAGAGGAGAAAAATGCTCATCTCATTTTCTTGAGATGAGCAACAACTTGATTTTTCAAATTGAAGGGCTCAATCATATTGTAAATACGAATGAAAAAAAAATTACAGCTAAACAAATACTGGTAAAATTTCTGAATTTCAAAGAAAACTTTCTAAAAGCATATTTTATCAGACAGAAAACAAAAAGGCAATTTTCTCACAATGGAAAGACAGTGGGTTTAGCATCAGCTTTTACCCTATCTACAGTATTTAAAAACTAGACAACAAAGAAAGGTTGAAAGAGTTCTGAGGAGAAAAACTGTGACCCTAGTCAGGTTTATAATAATGGCAACAGATCCTCTCAGATATATAGAAACTAATAAAGAGAATAACCCATATATCCTTCCTCAACCAATTACTCAACATTTATCAACAGCTGAGAATAGTCTGAACACAATTTCAGTAATGAGTGCAACAGAAGTGAACATTAAACGATGAAATGAATAGGACTAGAATTGAATTTAAATGATTTCAGTTGATGGATTTCTGATCCTTACATTAACATCAAGAAAAAGAATTTAAAGAGAAGATGAAGAAGATACATGAATAAGAAGCTGGATTTTAAGTCCCAGATAATTTAAAACAAAACTATAGGTTGAGGGAGGGGCACTACAAGGAAATAATCACATAAATAAATATCTCCAGTATTCTGGCCTGGAGAATTCCATGGATTCTACAGTCCATGGGGTCACAAAGAGTCGGACATGACTTTCACTTTCACTTCACTTTCAAATATCTATTTTACAAGAAAAGAAAATATATAGTTTCATTCCTAACAATAACATAGAAATATCAATTTTACAATTAAGTCTTTCAGAATTTAAAAGCATATTTAAAAGAAATATAATGAATAAGAGAAAGGACTTTGGTTTCAGACAAACCAACCTGGGTGTGAGGCTCAGCTGTCACAAATTACACTATGTGAATTTGCATAGAGTATTAATCTCTTTAAGCTTCAGCTGACTAGGAATGATAATCATTCTTTATTATAAGTATAACTGAAATAAAATGTATCAACTATATAGCCCACTGCCTGTAACATGTGGTGACTATGGAATGTTAACCATAATAAAGAGGGGGAAGACTTGATAAATTCAACAAAAGACAGGAAGAGAAAATAAAAGGTAAAATGAATAGCTGAACTTAACAAAGAGCAGAAACAGTTACAAAGAAACAAAACCAAACATATCAGCAGTTGTAATACTTGGAGATAGACAAAATTTTTCTGTTAAAACACAAAGACCTTCAGACAAATTTTTTAAAATACAGATATTCTATATGACATTTTATAAAAATACATATCATTATTTACTCAACAAATATTTGAGTGTTTACTGTGTACCAGGCACTATTCTAGGTTCTGGGGATATAGTAAGAAACAAAAGGCAAAGCACTGGACCAATCAGATACAGGGGCTGCATATCTGAGTGTAAAGGCCCTAAATGGGGCTGAGATGGACCTGGCTATGTGAAAAAAAACAAGCAAGACAAAGGTAGATGAGTTCAGAAAGATAACTGGGAGGGTCGGGATCAGACTCTATGGAACCTTCCAGGCCTTGTCTGGACTTTGGGTTTACAGTGAATGGGAAGATGAGACACTGGAGAGTTCTGAGCAAGACTGATGTGATCTGATTGACTTTTTTTCTTAAATGATCATTCTGATTGGTGAACTGAAAGCTGACTTAAGAGCAGTAAGAATGGACATAGAAAAATCAACAGAAAATTAACAGTCTAGGAAACAGATGGTCGTGTCATAGATAAGAGTGGTAGCAGCAGGAATGGTAAGAAGTAGTTGGACTTCTCTGGATATAGTTTGAAAAAGTAGTCAACTGTATGTAGAAGTGAAAGTCGCTCAGTTGTGTCTGACTGTTTGCGACCCCATGGATTATACAGTCCATGGAATTCTCCAGACCAGAATACTGGAGTGGGTAACCTTTCCTTTCTCCAGGGGATCTTTCCAACCCAGGGATCAAACCCAGGTCTCCCACATTGCAGGCAGATTCTTTACCAGCTGAGCCACAAGGGAAAGTGAGAGATAAAGACAAGCCAGGAAGGGTGACTCCCGGTCTTTTGGCTGAGCATCTCAGGATGCAGCTGAGAAGGGAACTGTAAGAGAAGCAAAGATGTAGAAGAGTGTGATTGGGCATCCTGTCATAGATGTGTGAAACTTAAGGCACCCTTAAGGGAGAGGGAAGAAGAAAAGAGACAGCCAGAGCTTTGACTCTAGAGAAACCAGAACCAGAGATGTAAATTTGACAGAAGTCAGCATATAACAGCATTTAAAGACAGGAAACTAACTGCTCATATCACTCAGGAAGGGGATGTGGACTGAGAAGAGAAGTCGTCCATGGACTAAGGCCTGGGCCATATTACTATCTTACAGATAGAGGACAAGGAGAAGAACCAAGACGTGGTTGGAGAAAGAATGGCCAGTGGAGTAGAATAAAAACCAGAGATTGTGAGAGGTCTTGGAAGCAAAGAGGAAAAGGGAGAGAATAAATGACAATGTCAAACCCCTGTAACAGGTGAAACAGGACTGAGATGTGACCACTGAGCGTAGCAGCGGGGAGTTTACTGGTGACCTGGACACGGGTGGACTGGTGGAGGAGTAGTTGGAACTCTAAAAGACAGGGTAGAGGAGACAAAGGGAAGGGAAGAGCTGAGAAGAAAATGCACAGAACTCTTCTTGAGGAGCTTCACTATAAGGAGTGAATCTGGGAGAATCAGTAACTCAAGAGACTCATGGCATCAAGAGGAGGCTGTTTTTTACTTGATGGAAGAAATGTCAAGATATTTGTTTAATGATGCAAGAGAAGAGGGATCTCTTGCTGTTAGAACAAAGATTTTTAAAAATTAAAAGACAAATAAAACCAATAAATGTTAAGGTATAGCAATATAAGGTTAGACAAAGCAGAACTCAAGACAGGCATTAAATGGGATGGAAGTAAATGCATATCTGACTGACAAACTACGGAACAAACCAAAAAAGTAGTTAAAGGTAGTTAATTCACCCCAAGAATTCCCCAGATGAATTTATGCACAAGATTGTAAAGGACCACTTCTTTGGATTTAAACTGATCAAGCAATAAAAAGCAGGAAGGTATTTCAGTTCATTCAGACTAACAGAAACCTGGTACTAAAAGCTGACAAAGAAGGAAGAAGAAACAAAATGTATCTCTATTATGAAGACGGATACAAAAAGTCTTAAGCGTTAACAAAATATGGGTAAATTAAATTCAGCAATGCATTACAAGAAAAACAGAATCCAGATAGGATGTATTCCAGAAATACAAGGATGGAAAGATGGTTCACCATAGACAATATGACTAGAGTTAATCCTATTGTTATTTACAGTAGAAAAACAATTAAAATTGTCTCCATGCATGTTAAAAGAGCATTTAAATTGAGTAACATTCAGAATAGCAAAAAGTTCTTAATTTAGGCATGGAAAGGTATTACTTCAATATGATAAAGCACATCAATCCAAAACCAAAAGCCAATGAAAACCATATATAATGATAAAAAACTAGAGGCATTACTAAATAAGTCAAGAACAAGAGAAAAATGCTAACTATCACAATTACATTTTAATAGTGTTCTGGAAATTTTAGTCAATGTACTATAACAAGAAAAAGACATTGTAAAAAGCATGAATATTAGAAAGAAAAAGATAAAATTGTCATTTTTGCAGTTGATATGGAGATCTAAGTGGAAAACTCAAGAGACTAAAAAGAAAAATTATTAAAACTAATGTTTTTTCAGTTCAGTAAAATGGCAGGATGCCAATGACATATAGGAATCAATAACTTTTTATAGACTAGAAAATTCTATTTTCAAAAGTGAGCCACCCCTAAAATAACCTTCTAGTACATGCAAGACAAAAGAAAGCTATCATGAGCCATATATGTAATTTTAAATAGTCTAGTTGTCAAAGTTTTAAACAGCAGATGAGATTAATTTTAGTAATTTATTTAACCCAATATATCTGCAAAATATTATTTCAGCATGTTATCAATATCGTAAAACTATTGTTGAGATATTTTCCATCTTTTTTCACACTAAATCCTGAAAATCAGTGTCAGGTTGTTGCTTTTGTTTTTTTTTTTGGAACTTATAGTACTTCTCAATATGGAATAGCCACATTTCTTCACTAACCATCTGTGGCCATTGGCCATTAAACTGCACAATTTACTTCTAATAAACCTAGCTATGTGCCTGGAAAAAAATGTGTAGGACTTACAGACTTGAAAATACCCTAACTTCTAAAGAACATAAGAAGTTTCAGTAAAAAGACAAACATATGATGTATTCCTAGAAGTCTCAGTACTGTAAAGACATAATTTTTCTCCCCCAAATCATTATACAAGTTCAACACAAGCCCAGTCAAAATTCCAATGACTTTTTTTTTAGAAGACTGGACAAGATGATTCCAAACACGGGAAGTATAAATGTCAAACAGTATCAAGAAAATTTGAAAATGACAAGTAAAAAGACCTGGAGTTTGTCATATCAGATACCTGACTCCTCTTTTTTCCTGTTGCCTGGTAATGTCTATTCCACTTTCTCTGTCAGTATCCAGTACTATATATTTTCTAACGTATTCCTTTCCCACTTACTCTATTTGTACAAAACAAAAACAAAAAGCCTAACAGAAGAAACTTAATTTTGAACATTTAAATATCTTCATATCTTTAAATATCTTCATCTGTCCTTTCTCAGAAGTAGTACCATACTTTCCCTTACTATCTTTCTTTCACTTAGAAAGTGTCCCTTCACTCCCCCGAAATAAAAAGAAAACACCAACTGACAGACTATCTGTAAGTTATATTTACTATATGGCACTAGCAGGAAATTCTCTCCGTGAACTGCTGCTAAGTCGCTGCAGTCGTGTCCGACTCTATGTGACCCCAGAGATGGCAGCCCACCAGGCTCCCCCGTCCCTGGGACTCTCCAGGCAAGAACACTGGAGTGGGTTGCCATTTCCTTCCCCAGTGCATGAAAGTGAAAAGTGAAAGGGAAGTCGCTCGGTCGTGTCCGACTCTTCGAGACCCCATGAACTGCAGCCTACCAGGCTCCATCCATGGGATTTTCCAGGCAAGAGTACTGGAGTGGGGTGCCATTGCCTTCTCCACCTTGAACTAAATAGCTATAAATCAGATCATACTGAGAAACCCTTTTGGACTTTTGATTTGCTTCTTAGCTGTCCACTGTAGGTATATGTACAAAACATCTAATGAAAATACCTTCTGCTTTTGTTAATGACACTAGTTTTCTTTTACAAATGAGGGTGATGTTGTCCCTGGGAGTAAGGCTACGTGTGAAGAATGTGGCACATTCAGGGATCTCACTAGAACTTCATAAAATGAGAGTGAGAAAATCAGAATGGCTTTTAGAGTATCTACAAAGCTTGTGCAGATGTGGAAGGAATAATACTGTGAGTTTGGAGGTATAAGGCATATAGATCCAGTCCTAAAGGCATTTTTTGTTTGGGTATCCCATACAGTAGCTGTAAATCTGGGACAGGAAACTTGAAATCATTAAGGTCACATATTTATAACACCATATTCAATTAGGTTAGAAAAGTGCAATTTCTGTCATCATGTCATAAAAAGATGTGTTTTTCTCTCAGATCTCTTATTTTACAAAAGCTCTCTATATTGTTACAAATAGGGCTGTTTTCAATCAGTTACAAGGGGCAATTCAATTACTAGATGGTTTAGTGCAGTAACTGACTCCAGACTAATTTAATTTCTTTAGGTCTCCAAAGATCAATTGATCTGATTTGTTCCATCCCCAAAGGCTGTTTAGGAAAAATTCAGACTTAAATACCTGGAAATGAAATCCAAAACCTTGGCCAATTTCACACTACTTAGGTCATCTTGCAAACTTGCAGCTAGTCTCATAAGATGCTCTTTTAGCCCTCAAACCACTGAAAGCGTCTAAGTTTCATGTACATGTGAGTGTTCCCGACATCAGGATGTTTACTCAGTTAAGTGGAAAATGTGGCTGCATGCATTATCAAGTCCGTCCCTCTAAATGGCAGTCAGTCTGGGTACTTGCCTCTCAAAAACATAAGTAAAACTTAAGGGGCTCTTTTTATTCTAGAAGTATTTTATTAAGATTATTGAAAGTAACTTGGATGGAGTAAAACTATGCTCATCTCAATTCAGTTCAGTTCAGTCATCAGTCGTGTCCGATTCGTTGCAACACCATGGACTGCAGTATACCAGGGTTACCTGTCCATCACCAACTCCCAGAATTTATTCAAACTCATGTCCATTGAGTTGGTGATGCCATCCAACCATCTCATCCTCTGTCATCCCCTTCTCCTCCTGCCTTCAGTCTTTCCCAGAATCATAGTCTTTTCAAATGTGTCAACTCTTTGCATCAGGTGGCCAAAGTATTGGAGTTTCAGCTTCAGCATCAGTCCTTCCAATGAATATTCAGGACTGATTTCCTTTAGGATGGACTGGTTGGATCTCCTTCAGTCCAAGGGACTCTCAAGAGTCTTCTCCAACACCACAGTTCAAAAGCATCAATTCTTCAGGGCTCAGCTTTCTTTATAGTCCAACTCTCACATCCATACATGACTACTGGAAAAACCAAACCTTTGACTAGACAGACCTTGTTTGGCAAAGTAATGTCTCTGGTTTTTAATATGCTGTCTAGGTTGGTCATAACTTTTCTTCCAAGGAGCAAGCATCTTTTAATTTCCTGGCTGCAGTCACCATCTGCAGTGATTTTAGAGTCCCAAAAAATACAGTCTTGTCACTGTTTCTATTGTTTCCCCATCTATTTGCCATGAAGGGATGGGACCAGATGCCATGATCTTTGTTTTCTGAATGTTGAGTTTTAAGCCAGCTTTTTCACTCTCCTCTTTTACTTTCATCAAGAGGCTCTTTAGTTCTTCTTCACTTTCTGCCATAAGGGTGGTGTCATCTGCACATCCGAGGTTATTGATATTTCTCCTGGCAATCTTGATTTCAGTTTATGCTTCATCCAGTCCAGCGTTTCTCATGATGTACTCTGCATACAAGTTAAATAAGCAGAGTGACAATATACAGCCTTGACGTACTTCTTTCCCAATTTGGAACCAGTCTGTTGTTGCATGTCCAGTTCTAACTGTTGCTTCTTGACCTGCATACAGATTTCTCAGGAGGCAGGTCAGGTGGTCTGGTATTCCAATCTCTTTCTCAATTTTCCACAGTTTGTTGTGATCCACACAGTCAAATGCTTTGGCATAGTTAATAAGGCAGAAGTAGATGTTTTTCTGGAACTCTTTTGCTTTTTTGATGAGCCAACAGATGTTGGCCATTTAATCTCTGCTTTAATCCTCTACTTCTCTAACTCCAGCTTGAACATCTAGAATTTCATGGTTCATGTACTGTTGAAGCCTGGCTCGGAGAATTTTAAGCATTACTTTCCTAGCATGTAAGATGAGTGAAATTATGTGGTAGTTTGAGCATTCTTTGGCATTGCCTTTCTTTGGGATTGGAATGAAAACTGACCTTTTCCAGTCCTATGGCCACTGCTGAGTTTTCCAAATTTTCAGGCATATTGAGTGCAGCACTTTCACAGAATCATCTTTTAGGATTTAAAGTAGCTCAACTGGAATCCCATCACCTCCACTAACTTTCTTCATGGTGATGTTTCCTAAGGCCCACTTGACTTTGCTTTCCAGAATGTTGGCCTCTAGGTGAGTAATCACGTCATTGTGATTATCTGGGTCATGAAGATCTTTTTTGTATAGTCTTCTGTGTATTCTTGCCACCTCTTATATCTTTTGCTTCTGTTAGGTTCATACCATTTCTGTCCTTTATTGTGCCCATTTTTGCATGAAATATTCAGTTGGTGTCTCAAATTTTCTTGAAGAGATTTCTAGTCTTTCCCATTCTGTTGTTTTCCTCTATTTCTTTGCACTGATGACTGAGGAAGGCTTTCTTATCTCTCGTCGCTATTCTTTGGAACTCTGCATTCAAATGGGTATATCTTTCCTTTTCTTCTTTGCCTTTTGTTTCTCTTCTTTTCACAGCTACTTGTAAGGCCTCCTCAGACAACCATTTTGTCTTTTTGCATTTCTTTTTCTTAGGGATGGTCTTGATCACTGCCTCCTGTGCAGTGTCACAAACCCCCGTCCATAATTCTTCAGGCACTCTATCAGAGCCAATCCCTTGGATATATTTCTTACTTCCACTGTATAGTCATAAGGGTTTTGATTTAGGTCATACCTGAATGGCCTAGTGGTTTTCCCTACTTTCTTCAATTTCAGTCTGAATTTGGCAATAAGGTGTTCATGATCTGAGTCAAAGTCAGCTCCCAGTCTTGTTTTTGCTGACTGTATAGTGCTTCTCCATCTTTGCCTGCAAAGAATATAATCAGTCTGATTTTGGTATTGACGATCTGGTGATGTCCATGTATAGAGTCTTCCTTTGTGTTGTTGGAGAGGGTTTTGCTATGACCACTGCATTCTCTTGATAAAATTCTATTAGCCTTTGCCCTGCTTCATTCTGTACTTCAAGGCCAAATTTGCCTGTTATTCCAGGTATTTCTTGACTCCCTACTTTTGCATTCCAGTCTCCTATAATGAAAAGGACACCTTTTTTGGAGTGTTAGTTCTCAAAGGTCTTGTAGATCTTCATAGAACCATTCAACTTTTTCATCATCACTAGTTGGGGTATAGACTTGGATTCCTGTGATAATGAATGATTTGCCTTGGAAATGAACAGAGACCATCCTGTCGTTTTTGAGATTGCAGCCAAGTACTGCATTTTGGACTCTTTTGTTGACTATGATGGCTACTCCATTTCTTCTAAGAGATTCTTGCCCACAGTAGTAGATATAATGGTCATCTGAGTTAAATTCACCCATTCCAGTCCATTTTAGTTTGCTGATTCCTAAAATGTCAATGTTCACTCTTGCCATCTCCTGTTTGACCACTTCCAATTTGCCTTGATTCACAGACCTAATATTCCAGGTTCCTATGCAATATTGCTCTTTATAGCATCGGACTTTACTTCCATCAGCAGTGACATCCACAAATGGGTGTTGTTTTTGCTTTGGCTCCATCTCTTCATTCATTCTGGGGTTATTTCTCCACTGATCTCCAGTAGTGTATTGGGCACCTACTGACCTGGGGAGTTCATCTTTCAGTGTCCTATATTTTTGCCTTTTCATATTGTTCATGGGGTTCTCAAGGCAAGAATACTGAAATGGTTTGCCATTCCCTTCTCCCATGGACCATGTTTTGTCAGAACTCTCCACCATGACCCATCCATCTTGGGTGGCCCTAAATGGCATGGCTCATAGTTTCATTGAGTTAGACAAGGCTGTGGTCCATGTGATCAGATTGATTAGTTTTCTGTGACTGTAGTTTTCAGTCTGTCTGCCCTCTGATGGAGAAGGATAAGAGGCTTATGGAAGTTTCCTGATGGGCGAGACTGACTGAGGGGGAAACTGGGTCTTGTTCTGATGGGCAGGGCCATGCTCAGTAAACCTTTAATCCAATTTTCTGTTGATGGGCGGGGCTGTGTTCCCTCCCTGTTGTTTGACCTGAGGCCAAACTATGATGGAGGTAATGAAGATAATGGTGACCTCCTTTAAAAGTTCCCATGCAGACACTGCTACAGGCAGTGCCTCCAAGCCTGCAGCAGGCTACTGCCAACTCACGCCTCTGCCAGATGCTCATCTAGTAAAATATAATTATTTTACATTTTCAGATTTTGAAAGTGCTTTCATAAGTGTCATCTTACATGGTCCTCATAATAAAGTGAGCAGTGTTATGTTCTCCATTTTCTACATGAGGAAACAGACTCAGGGTAACTTCTGAGGATCACTTAGAAGTGATCTAACTTAACTTACTTACTTAAGATCTTACTTAACTTAGGTAACTTCTCTAGGATCACTCAGCCAGGGAAAGGCAGAGCAGGGACTCTAACCCATGGCTTTGTCTTCATATACCATGCTCAACCCCTGACCTGAAACAGAAGATATGAGGCACCCTATAAAAACACATCACTACTGCCCCACTGAACCACTGTCTTCATTTTTGCCTGATACCTGATTAGAAAGGAGAAAAAATTCACTTAGTATAATCCCACTTGCATAAATCTAGTGTGAATCAGTGCCTTTGGCACTCTAGAAACAGGAGATGAGAGAGATAACACATAAATGGAAGTAGCCTTTTTAAAACACCTCCTGGTGGCTCAGATGGTAAAGTATCTGCCTACAATGTGGGAGACCCAGATTTGATCCCTGGGTTGGGAACATTCCCCTGGAGAAGGAAATGGCAACCCACTCTTTGTCTGGAATATCCCATGGACAGAGGAGCCTGGTAGGCTACAGTCCATGGGGTCACAAAAAGTCTTTGTAAATGTGGATTGATATCTTCATTACCTCCATCATAGTTTGGCCTCAGATTGATTATAAAATCGGATGATTTAATTATAAAATGGTGACTATTTTATACTTTAAATTTGCAAAGACAGTAGAATTTAAATGTGTACACCAAAAACAAAACAAAACAAAACAGAGGAAGTGCAGAAGGTTGCATAGTACACTTAGGGGTACAAATAATCAGTTAGGTGGAAAAAAATCTTTTCTTTGGAAAAAACCTTTTTTTACATTCATATTGGGCAAGTATGCATCTCAATATAGTCATTACTGATCATATAAACAGCCTCACACTGTGAACCATTTTAATTAAAAATTAAGGATAAATTACAGGCATATGATTGTCACTTGCCTTAAAGGTCCTGATATCCAATAGCTTTCCTATTAAATATAAGCATTCTGCACTCTAGATAAAATATGCACCTTGATTTAAACTGCCTTTTTTTGCTTCAGAATTCCAAGCTACCTTTATAGTCTTTATGTTAGCAAATAGAAGGCAAATATGTTTGCCTTCAGAAGGCAAAGGCTATTAAGATTCTATTTTCTCTGTGGATTGCCACTGAAGACATGAAGCTTAATATCATCAAGAGGACTGAGTCTTTGATAACAAACAAGCCCTATTTTTTGCAGTTGAATTAATGTCCTGTTCAAAGAAACCACTTCACTCAGAAATGGAGCATAGAATAGATCCAGCTGCAGCAGCTGTCAGAACTTCAGCAGTTGCATATCTGTAGGGTTTATAACTCGAAGTGAAGGTGGGGCAGAGAACGGGAGACTCTACAGAGTATTGGAGACTATATACAGTAAAGTTATGTCTCTTTGGTGTTGCAAGGAGTGTGCTCTTACAAACTAGTGCTTTTCTTTATCTTATCTGGGCGAAAAAGTAAACAGAAAATTCTCATTACCTCTCAATGTCCGTGAGTCTGGAGGAGTCCCGGAATCCTTTGGCAAAAGGGTTACTATCTATTTTCAGCTTGGTTATCTGGAAAGGGAAGATGAGTAACAAAACAGTGTCATGTCTGTGGTCAAGGAAACAACATCAGACATAAAAAATTTGTTCATTTTCCATCATAGCACCCCAAGAATGTCTAAGAATATCTTAATGTCACTCAGTATTGTGATAAAGGTTGAAATTGCTAAAGAAATTCACAAATTTGGGTGAATTGGTCAGAGACCGCATCAAGGAAAAGGAAGTATTTGAGGACAGAGTATCTGTTCCTAAAACAGGCTGGAAGTCAATAAATAGAGACAGTTAGAAATGGGGGCCTTTTATGAACAGTGTGCCTGATGTGAGAAGTATTTAAGAGTAGTGAAGGCTAGAGCTGGACTAGGGAATGAGGAAGCTGTCCAGAATTGGACAATACTCGCCAGCATTGGTGGGTAATGGGGAATAAAAACAAGAATGTTGCCTCATGCCAACCTGACAGCCTCATTTGTCAATACCATGGGCACCTATATATACCACAATAGATACCCCAATAATAGCTTCATGTTCAATACTGTACTGAAAAATATGACATAAATACATGATATAAAGTTTTCAGCATATAAATTTACCCCATTCCTCTTTCCATCTGACTAAATTAGAATCAAATTAATGGGTCTCCTGTTACCCTCCCATAGAATGTTACTTACAGACTCTACGCTTATATGGAAAAAAGCATTTCAAAAAATATTCTTATTTCCTAATAAGAATCATAGTCTGATTCTTATTAGGAAAGTCTGAAGTATTAAGTATCTATGCTGGGCTAGACATAATTCCCACAGTACACAATATTAATGTAGAAAGATCCATTAAAACATATGCACTTCATGTTTCAGGAAAAATATATTAGGTACAAAGAAAATAAGTAAATAAAGGAAATACTAATTAAAAGATACTTGACTTGCAAAATTCCTGAGTATTAGAGCTAAAAGGCATGGAGGAGAATGTAGGACACAACTAGTTAGTATCTGAGTTAGAACCACAGACACCTTTAAAGAGAATCATAGCTCATCTGTGTCCAAATGAGAGCCCACATTCATCTTTGGAAAGAGAGAGAAATACACACACAATAGTCTTAACCTGAAAAAAAAGTTAAGAGATTGAGGGAGGCATGCCTTCCTCTTTCAAAGTAAATAGTAAACACAATTAAAAACAGAACAACAGTCAACAACAGTTTGAAATATTGTTTTGCCAATACTTTTCCTTTGATCAGAATGTATCTACTGTTCACTTTAAACCATTAACACCTGAAGAATTGCTTTATTCATTACAAAAGAAAATCATTGTTTTTCTTTCTCAAGTTTTCTCAGTATGCACTAATCAATGTGCAAACTACAAAAAGCTATATGCGTCACTCAGAATAGAACTTCCCACACTGTCCTGGCCAGAGAGGTGCTACTTCTCTATCATTAATACTGGCAAGTTGTAAGATTGATTCTTTGATATTAGTTTTTTTTTTTCTTATACAAGTTATTTATTTATTTTGATTTTCTAGCATATTTTATTTATTTATTTATTTAAATTTTATTTTTAAGGACACTTGGCAGTACCTCAGAAGTTCTTATTTTTAGCCTATGACATTTACTCTAGAGCAGCCAAAAATAAAATTGCTAATTTCCTTTTTAGCTTAGTTAATGGAAAATGGTAAACAGTGAAGAAAATAACCTAGATAAGTGAGAAACCTGTTCTTAATGGACAGCAACAGGACTTTAAGTTGAAAGAAATATACAGGAACTGCTGAGGTTGTCCCTAATGTATGGCCATCAATAGTTTGTAGAGAACCTCTCTCACACTCAGCCACCTCTTCAATTAAGGGCATGGATTTCTAAAGGGTGAAGTCTATTTTAACCATTCTTTTCAGACTAGGATTTAGTACTGAAGGGCAATTTTCAGGGCAAAGGCAAAAAATTTTGTTTGAAATAAATTATAAACATCTTATAAAGCCCAAGCAATCAATATATTCTAGGATTATAAATTATCAACAAGATTTTTGAATCCTCAAAGACAGGATTTTTTTGTCTCTTTCTACTGAATATATAAATGAAAATATTTCAGATTTCTAAATTGCTTTATAGATCATGAAAACACTTTCAAAATAATTCATCAACAAGACTGAGAACATGCAGTCCCTAAAATCCCATGAACAGGCAAAGTGATACACAGCTGACCAGAACTGGAAGTCATTTAAGTGTTACTAAAGAGGGTAATGGAGAAGGCAATGGCACCCCACTCCAGTACTCTTGCCTGGCAAATCCCATGGACAGAGGAGCCTGGTGGGCTGCAGCCCATGGGGTCGCTAGGAGTCGGACATGGCTGAGCGACTTCACTTTCATTTTTCACTTTCATGCATTGGAGAAGGAAATGGCAACCCACTGCAGTATTCTTGCCTGGAGAATCCCAGGGACGGGGGAGCCTGGCTGCTGTCTCTGGGGTCGCACAGAGTCAGACACGACTGAAGCGACTTAGCAGCAGCAGCAAAGAGGGTGGCACCACATCCACTGCAGTGTTAGTGACGTTAGGGGTGAACCAAACCTAAAATTTTCAAACTGAAACTGTGAGGCACGTGAATAAAGTTAAGGCTCCTTTCAAGTTTAGTTCCTACAAACTCATTTATAAGATTAAAAAGTGCATGGATTTGCCAGTGGATAAAATTTTCTGAAGACAGAGGCAAATAATATCTGATGGAGAAACAATTTTCAACAAAGTCCTTATGCAACCATCCCTCTAAAATGTGAACCAGCTCAGGGATTCCCTGGCAGTCCAGTGGGTAGGATTCAGTGCTTTCACAGCCAGGTCCTAGGTTCAGTCTGTGGTCAGGGAACTAAGATCATGCAAGCCGTGCAGGGCAGCAATAAATAAATGAAATACAATTTTAAAAAATGTGAACCACATCAAGCTTTCTTTGAGTCTTCATAAACTAAAAGAATATAAAATATTATCCATATAATAACTAAAGACCTTCTATCCACTTTGTCCCTGAAAAGGATTTTGAGAACTGCATTTGTTGTTACTTGTATTTCCAAAAGGTAAAGACTATTAGCTCAGAATGTGGTGATTGTGGAGTTACTATAGAGAGTAAATACTTTCAGTGTGTGTTGTCAGCTAATGTGTCACCATATCTAGTATTACCACTATAACTTTGAATGAGAAGTAAATCCAATTCAACACAGGTTTTCAGATTTCTTTGGAATTTTCTTTCATTTATTAGAATTTTTCTCTTTCCAGTATCTTTATAGTCTTTCTTTCATCATCCCCAAGAGTATCAATGGTAACTTTTCTACTTTATATTTGGATATAATTTCAAACTGTAGCTTCAAGAATAGTATATACAGCTAGATTTACCAATTGGTTCAGCAGTGATTTAACTTTAGTGTGCTAGTTAGAGAAGCATCTCAGGACATTAACCCAGTATTTACTTTCTCTATGGGCCATATTACCTAATTCCTGTTATCTAATAATTACTTTTGAAAGTTAGAGGATAAAAGCTGAATAGATCTCTTACTACAATTGTTTGGGGGCCCTGAACTAACCACTACAGTCTTGAACAGGCTTTATGAAGTCCTGATTAGCAACACAGGAACTGTGGGTTAAACTTCTTAATGAGCTCACTGCAGTATCACTAGACTCAATCTATCAGGGTGCCAACAATAAGTTCCCCAGAAATGGTTGTTGAACTTTGCTTCAAAAACAAGCAGTCAGAAATATGATTTCATGTTTACCGGTTATTGACTAAGAGAAATTCTTTTTAAGTTTATATAAAAAGCGTTTCATTTTGTTTTCTATTTTCAGAAAAAGAAATTTTTAAATAGCAAAGTTTTAGCATTCTAGTTAATCATACATTTTTAAAAGTTTAGGCACAGATTTTATCCCATAGATATTTAAATAAAAACCAGTAGCTAACAGAAATTCATTTTTGCAGATATAGTTTTACATCCCTTTATGAAATTTGGGAGAACTGAAAAAGTTATACATTTGAGAGCTGATGAAAGAAAGGATCTGAGTTGTATACAGTGATTTCAGTTGGACATCATTTTCGTAATATAAAATGCCTGCAGCTTGTAATGCCATTGAACAACGTCACCCATGTCAAAGGTAAAACGAAAAGAAAGATCCCAAAATAGTCAATTACTGAACATAATATGTATAGAACCCATGTGAAACAACCGAAATGTCTTTATGATTCAACAACAAAGTTTAAAAACACAGTGTTTTTCATTTTGTGAGGAAAAACAATTAGCAAGTAAGGACAGTAGTATGTGCTTAAGAAATCCTGCAGTTTCAAGTGTATCTGCTGCTGCTGCTGCTAAGTCGCTTCAGTCGTGTCCGACTCTGTGCAACCCCATAAGACGGCAGCCTAAATCATGGACTGAAAGTGAAAAGTGAAAGTGTCAGTCACTCAGTGTATCTGACTCTTTGTGACCCCATGGACTGTAATCCGCCAGGTTCCTCTGTCCATAGAGTTCTCCAGGCAAGAATACTGGAGTGGGTTGCCTTCTCCAGGGTATCTTCCCGACCCAGGGATCGAACCTGAGCCACCTACATTGCAGGCAGATACTTTACCATTTGAGGCACCAGGGAAGCCCATTCCAACAAACATATACCCATTTTTTTTTTCATGTATTATCTTGAAAATATGGATCGTAATGCATTTCCTAACCACAAAGTTCACTTTTTCAACATCTCCTTTATCTATAGATAAGTGTATGCATAAATAGAGGGCAGATTTTTACACTGCCAGCTGCACCAAAGAGAAAGGGACTTTTTCCAATAGTTATTATTCCATGTGATATCACTGGACTCTGAGTAGAGCTGGGGTTCCCAACCACAAGGTGAAATTGGCCCTCAGAGACCATTTCTCCAATTATCAGGAAAAGATCTGTCCAAAGGCATTTAAAAATGAAACCTGACCTACACTTCAACTCTACAGCAATGGCTTGCCTGCTCAAAAACAATGTATGACCTTTAAATCTTAAATTATAAAATAGTTTGTTGAGAGTGTAATGTATTTAGCTTTAAACTAATAATGTAAAGAAATGCAATCATTTCCTCACAAAAGCCAGAGGAAAAAAATAGCAAAAAATAGGGGGAAAAGTACCTTTTTCATTTCTTACAAATAAAACTACCAGACACCATAAATGAGAAGCTTTTTCACAAATTCTATTGGAAACTTTGATTTGGCTTTTAATATATATGAAAGTAATGTCTATCCAAAGTTTAAGAGATATAAATATGATCTTAAGTGTGAAATTTTTAATCTTCTCTTTATTTTCTGTTATTTAGCCATGAAAAAATTATTTTATATTGTACTTGGTACATATTTAGGTCCTATATATTTATTTTATGTTTATTATAGGTAAATCAGTAGACAAGCATGATATAGCAGTGTTTATTTCTATGCTTCTGCCTTTAAAGCCATAACCCCTAGCACAATGCCAGTGTGTGTGTGGGGAGGGGGGATGTACACACACACACACACACACACACACACACACACACACACACACACGTGTGCACACACGCGGCATTGTGCTAGGGATTATGGCTTTAAAGGCAGAAGCATAGAAATAAACTCAGACCTGGCAGGATCTATTGAGAAAATCAGTTCTGATTTTAGTCATTTTTATTGTGGGTTATTTAGCAATGAAATGATATACTAATCATATCAATCACTACACTTAATGATGCAGTGAAAGCTAGATAGGCACTGGTAGGTGGATTTTTGAGCCCACTTATAATCTTAACTAGAAATAAACATTTCTCAAGAGGAGTAACTAGTATTGGGATATGTGGTTATTAGAATCTTAACCTATTTTAACTAAGTATTTTCAAATTCAGTTTCCCAGCCCTTACACTGTCAGTGGTCACTTTCTTAATCCTGCAATCTAGCATGATGCTTTCAAAAAGTAGGAATTAACACCCAAAAGGAATTATCCCACTTACCAGATCTGTGACCTTGGGCTAGTGTATTAACCATTCTGAACCTCAGTTTCTTCATCCACAAAATGGAGCTCATAGGGCCTTATTCAGGGGATTAGTATCAGAATTAAGTGATATATTATTAAAAATATACAGAGATTTTTTTTTTCTAAGTTAAAAGTAACATCCAAACCATGAACCTTTGGTGGATACTAGTTTAGGGGAAGGGGCTAGGGGTTATAAAGACATTCGTTGGTCCATACAGAAATTTTTAATACGAACTCAGTTTTAAATGTGTTAAAGATATTGTGGTTACAAAATAATCTTATTGTCAGTCTGGGCTTGTAGAAGTACTTACAAGTATCATGATGCATACAACTTAGTTTCAAATGATTGAGAGAAGGAGAAAAGTAGATATCTAAACAGAGGTTGAGAAATGGAGCAGGGAAGGTAAAGCAAACTGGAAAAATGTTAATTGTTGAATCTGGCTAGAGAGTACACGTGCTTCACTTTACTATCTGTTTCACTTTTGGATTTTGAAAATCTTCCAAATAAATGTTGAGTGGGAACAAAAGAATTCAGTGAGATAACGTCACTAAAGCATAGAGCTCCTATTAGAAACAGCTAATGCCTGCAGATATTCTGTCAATTTAGAATGATTACCATCTTGTTACACTGGCTGCTGTCAGTGTGAGGAGCTCCCTGCACATAGCAGGTAAGCAGTGAGCACATGCTGAAAAGAAAAGAAATTAACATAAAGGACTAAAACCCTTTAAAAAGGATGTCTTAAACCCATCAGGGTCACAAGCTGAGAGGAGGTGAGGTTCTGCTTTGCTGGGGACACCAAGTACCTAAAGCTTAGAGGTTAAGAACACTGACATTTAACATCTAACCACCTGGATTTAAATCTATGATGGAAGCAGCAAGGTCTCATTGGATAAGTTATTTAACTCCATGCCTCAATTCTTTTGGCTATGAAATGCAACATAAAAATACTGTTGTTCCTATCTCAAGATATCATTGTGAGGATTAAATAAGACAATGTGCTTTAAATGGTGCTTTGCACATGGTAAGTACCCAAATATTAGCTATTATTATAATCATGTAGATAATAGCCTCCTGTTCCATTTTCTGTGATATGAGAGGTCCTGCCAATATTAAGGATTGCACTTTTGCCAATTAGACAAAATCTCAGATGTTATACTTAAAATTCCCTTAATTTTGTTCTGTCCATAATTTTCACAGATAATTTTCATAAAAGCAATGAAGTTTTCACATGACAAATTTTTGTTTCATTTTCAAACATCAACAGGGTTTCTTGTATTTCCCTAATAGCTCAGATGGTAAAGCATCCACCAGCAATGCAAGAATCCTGGCTTCAGTCCTTCGGTTGGGAAGATCCCTTGGAGAAGGAAATGGCAACCCACTCCAGTACTCTTGCCTGGAGAATTCTATGGACAGAGGAGCCTAGTGGGCTATAGTCCATGCAGTTGCAAAGAGTTGGACACAACTGAGCAACTAACACACACACACACACACACACACACACACACACACATACACACACACACACAGAGTGTTATGAGTGTTTCCCTGGTGGCTCAGTAGGTAGAGAATGTGCCTGCAATGCAGGAGACCTGGGTTCGATCCCTAGATTGGGAAGATCCCCTGGAGAAGGAAATGGCAAACCACTCCAGTATCCTTGCCTGGAAAATCCTATGGACAGAGGAGCCTGGCGGGTTGCAGTACAAGGGGTCGCAAAGAGTTGGACACAACTGAGTGACTAATACTTTCTTTTTTCAATGTTTATAGTATAAAAGCTACTAATTCAGTTAGTGTAAGTTGAATGAATGTTTCAGGAATCTTTTCTGAACCTGTGATATCTACCTTACATGTGTTCTCAAATAAATTGAAAATGGGATTGTTGATGTCAGTGTTCTTAAGAAAAGTAGCATTAGTGTTTTAGGCCTCTGTGGGCTTCAGTCTATACCCAAATTTTTAGCTTGGGCATTCTGTGAAAGTTGCCACTCTTGTGTTATTTTAGGGATAATAAAAAAGTTATAGTACTTTGCTTTCACTTAAAGATAAATAATATGATAACATTCATACATTGATTTTATTATTTATACATTATTTCATTTTTTAAAATGCCATTAACTTTTAAAAATCCATATGGTGACAAATCCTCTTTGGACATTACAGAGACAGTCTAATAGTCACAACATGCCTTTTTGATAGAGTGCCTTAGGGTTTCTAAGGGCATGTTTATGCAGAGCATCTCCTTTGAGCTTTATAGGAATTCCCTAAGATGGTCCAGTTCTTAGTCCCAGTTTACAGGCAAAGAAAATGGCAGCCACAGTGATGAACTGAAGTCTACTCAAAGTCATATAGAAAGCCTTCAAGTTTATGCTGACCATTAAAGAAGAATAAATTGTGAAGAATCTTAATAGCACCCAGTCCTTAGCAACATTTTGATAATTATTTACCAACTTAGTCTAAGCCTTGCTGCTGCTGCTAAGTCACTTCAGTCGTGTCCGACTCTGTGCGACCCCATAGACGGCAGTCCACCAGGCTCCCCCATCCCTGGGATTCTCCAGGCAAGAACACTGGAGTGGGTTGCCATTTCCTTCTCCAATGCATGAAAGTGAAAAGTGAAAGGGAAGTCGCTCAGTCGTGTCTGACTCTAGGGACCCCATGGACTGCAACCTACCAGGCTCCTCTGTCCATGGGATTTTCCAGGCAAGAGTACTGAAGTGATGCATAAATTTTAAATATGATTTGCAACAGAGTAGAAAATACAAAACTCAATATTATAAATTAGATATCTTGATGTTTACATAATACAGTTTATTATCTAAAGAGGTATTTAAAATCATTCTACTATAATTATCTTAGCCTGAATTTCAGCTGAATAAGTCTCACAAAATATCTAACAAATCAATAGTTTGGGTAGTTGGCTAGACTGTTTGTGATAATTTAGCAGAAAAACTGAACTTTAAAGTTTTATGAAGTCGTGAGTATATGGTTATGTACACGATGAGGTCCTACCAAGAGGAGGTAAAGAAAACTGGTAAGAAGTCAGTTTGGGATAGGTTTTGGCAGGAGAGTGGGCAGTAAACAGTGTGACTGGGAAGGTAAAGGTTCTAGGAAACACAGACCTTTAAAACACTGAGCTGCAGTCACTCAACATACTTGGAGGTCCCGAGGTTGATTCTCCATAGCTTTCTTCAAAGTAAACTTCTGTTTTGAGTACTGGGATGGATGGCCCTTCTCTCCAAGAAGATAAAAGCATCTGCTAAAACCTCATCTTTTTTGGCAAAAAAAAAAAAAAATTGTGAAGGGTACACTCACCAGTTGATTCTGGTAGGCAGTGACCGCTGTAAAAACTGTTTCTGGAAAGATGAATGTTCTGAATTCTTCAGACTTCAGATTGAGTAATGAGGCTGTGTGGTCTTTCTTCTTAATGATGTGCACCCGTGGCTGGTACTTATGCATTGAGTTCAAAATTATCTACAATGAAGAATGGAAAGTACAGTACTGAATTTCAGGTTTTCATATTGCTGCTGCTGCTGCTGCTAAGTCACTTCAGTCATGTCCGACTCTGTGTGACCCCACAGACAGCAGCCCACCAGGCTCTCCCGTCCCTGGGATTCTCCAGGTAAGAACACTGGAGTGGGTTGCCATTTCCTTCTCCTTCTTATATTGCTAAACAGGCCCAATTACAATGAGGCAAAGAAAGGATCATAAAATCTACAGTTTCAAATGTAGTTTTAAGATTAAAATCTACACTTTCCATTCTCCAGGCAAGTAATTTGTACATAATACAGCAGAGTCATCACTGTGAATCACATTTTACCAAAACAACTGCAAATGACACAGGTTGTTTCAAGCGTTCTTTCTAAAATTATAGAAGAAAAAGTCATCTGCAGGATAGGTTTATTTTGAAAAAAATAGTTTTTGTTTTTCAGTCTGGTTAGACCAAAGGCAGTATGTCTCTAAATTTTCTAAAGTAAGAAATTACATATTCGAGGAAGCCAGATTGTTACTTGGGACAGTGGGGGTTTGGGGGTTGGGGTGGGTGGCAGATCGGATGGTAGGGAAATAAAACTTAAAAGGTAGTGAGGTGTGAGATAGACTTTGGTTGGAATACTGAATCGATACTTTCTCGCTCTTTTAATCTTGGGCCAAGTGATCTTAGCTTTCTCACCCCATTTTCTTAAATGCAAAAGCATTTAAGTTTTAAACTCACAGGAGTTGTGGTGAGAATCAGATGATGTAACTCTTGTAAATCACATAGCAAATAGGAAGTACTCAGTAAATATAACTGTATTATCATCATCATGTCTGATAGCTTCATTGATTCCAACTTCCAGTTACAAACTAAATAGGAATGATAATGACAGCTGTCTTCCATTCTATAGCTAATAAAAGTTGCCCAATACTTAGAAATCAGAAACATACCCTTGTTTACAAAGGCACTATTTTTCATGTATCATTTAAATAAAATACAATTGCCATTATGAAATTTGAGCAACAAATCTACTTTCAGATATTAAAGATTTTCTACATCTCCCTCAACGCCACACCCAGACAGCTACCTAAGTATACAAAATTGAGTATGTTTTTCTTGGGATAACAGGGCTCACATTGTATGCCCTTCACCCCAGGAGCCAAGCAGAGAGCATGGCTCTCAGAGGAGGTGTTTGATACATGCTGTGGCAGGACCAGGGTCAATAGCATGCAGTATTGTCGCTCTCTTGTCTCCTTGGCTAACTTGGGTATGTGGGTGAATGTTAATGCTGGTCGACTTTAGGAGAGTTAAATACTAGTCACTGTGAGATAATTGATAGAGAATCAATCTGTTTCTGTACTGAGATATACACCAACAAAGTTACAGGGCATTAACTGGCATTGAATTTTGAATATGCCATCTTTTTATGATCCCAAATCTGAATAGGAATTACTGAATCAAATGAGAGCTTAAAATGAATCAAAATAAACTTTAAAAAGTTATCTCTTTGTATAATGCATTTATTCCAAGGAATTCAAGATATCTGCGCTCAGTCCTAAAACTGGAATAAACTTGAAGTGATAAAGCCAAACATTTGCCTCCTGAAACTGGTATAAGAAGAACCTGAGCATTCACTGTATGTTCTACTAAGAAGATAAGAGTTTTCAAATCACATGCGCACACACATACATACACACTGAAAAAAGCCCTAAGGTTTAAGTAAGGTCCCCTCTTCCTTATTTATACCAGCCCTAGGTTAATTTCCTTTAGGAAAGGGTATTGGACAGACTCAGACCCCAGACTGAATCTCAGACCCCAGGGCTTCTTGAACCTCTGCTCAGGCTTTCATGGATCTAAGAAACACTGATAGAAATGTAGACTTTATTTCACTGGAGAAATAAATTCCTGGAAATAAGAAATTTTCCTATTATAAAACCAAAAATGTATCTGTAAAGGGGGGCTTCTTCAGGGCTGATTCAGAGAACTTG